>NW_027362761.1:421408969-422666136 GCF_046119375.1 Phyllobates terribilis | reverse complement strand
GCCTGGCTACCAGTCCAGTCTGCCGGCCTGGCTACAGTCCAGTCTGCCGGCCTGGCTACCAGTCCAGTCTGCCGGCCTGGCTACCAGTCCAGTCTGCCGGCCTGGCTACAGTCCAGTCTGCCGGCCTGGCTACCAGTCCAGTCTGCGGCTGGCTACCAGTCCAGTCTGCCTGCCTGGCTACCAGTCCAGTCTGCGGCCTGGCTACCAGTCACGTCTGCGGCCTGGCAACCAGTCCAGTCTGCCGGCCTGGCTACCAGTCCTGTCTGCCGGCCTGGCTTCCAGTCCAGTCTGCCGGCCTGGCTACCAGTCCAGTCTGCCGGCCTGCTACCAGTCCAGTCTGCCGGCCTGGCTACAGTCCAGTCTGCCGCCTGGCTACCAGACCAGTCTGCGGCCTGGCTACCAGTCCAGTCTGCCGGCCTGGCTACCAGTCCAGTCTGCCGGCCTGGCTACCAGTCCAGTCTGCCGGCCTGGCTACCAGTCCAGTCTGCCGGCCTGGCTACCAGTCCAGTCTGCCGGCCTGGCTACCAGTCCAGTCTGCCGGCCTGGCTACCAGTCCAGTCTGCCGGCCTGGCTACCAGTCCAGTCTGCCGGCCTGGCTACCAGTCCAGTCTGCCGGCCTGGCTACCAGTCCAGTCTGCCGGCCTGGCTACCAGTCCAGTCTGCCGGCCTGGCTACCAGTCCAGTCTGCCGGCCTGGCTACCAGTCCAGTCTGCCGGCCTGGCTACCAGTCCAGTCTGCCGGCCTGGCTACCAGTCCAGTCTGCCGGCCTGGCTACCAGTCCAGTCTGCCGGCCTGGCTACCAGTCCAGTCTGCCGGCCTGGCTACCAGTCCAGTCTGCCGGCCTGGCTACCAGTCCAGTCTGCCGGCCTGGCTACCAGTCCAGTCTGCCGGCCTGGCTACCAGTCCAGTCTGCCGGCCTGGCTACCAGTCCAGTCTGCCGGCCTGGCTACCAGTCCAGTCTGCCGGCCTGGCTACCAGTCCAGTCTGCCGGCCTGGCTACCAGTCCAGTCTGCCGGCCTGGCTACCAGTCCAGTCTGCCGGCCTGGCTACCAGTCCAGTCTGCCGGCCTGGCTACCAGTCCAGTCTGCCGGCCTGGCTACCAGTCCAGTCTGCCGGCCTGGCTACCAGTCCAGTCTGCCGGCCTGGCTACCAGTCCAGTCTGCCGGCCTGGCTACCAGTCCAGTCTGCCGGCCTGGCTACCAGTCCAGTCTGCCGGCCTGGCTACCAGTCCAGTCTGCCGGCCTGGCTACCAGTCCAGTCTGCCGGCCTGGCTACCAGTCCAGTCTGCCGGCCTGGCTACCAGTCCAGTCTGCCGGCCTGGCTACCAGTCCAGTCTGCCGGCCTGGCTACCAGTCCAGTCTGCCGGCCTGGCTACCAGTCCAGTCTGCCGGCCTGGCTACCAGTCCAGTCTGCCGGCCTGGCTACCAGTCCAGTCTGCCGGCCTGGCTACCAGTCCAGTCTGCCGGCCTGGCTACCAGTCCAGTCTGCCGGCCTGGCTACCAGTCCAGTCTGCCGGCCTGGCTACAGTCCAGTCTGCCGGCCTGGCTACCAGTCCAGTCTGCCGGCCTGGCTACCAGTCCAGTCTGCCGGCCTGGCTACCAGTCCAGTCTGCCGGCCTGGCTACCAGTCCAGTCTGCCGGCCTGGCTACCAGTCCAGTCTGCCGGCCTGGCTACCAGTCCAGTCTGCCGGCCTGGCTACCAGTCCAGTCTGCCGGCCTGGCTACCAGTCCAGTCTGCCGGCCTGGCTACCAGTCCAGTCTGCCGGCCTGGCTACCAGTCCAGTCTGCCGGCCTGGCTACCAGTCAGTCTGCCGGCCTGGCTACCAGTCCAGTCTGCCGGCCTGGCTACCAGTCCAGTCTGCCGGCCTGGCTACCAGTCCAGTCTGCCGGCCTGGCTACCAGTCCAGTCTGCCGGCCTGGCTACCAGTCCAGTCTGCCGGCCTGGCTACCAGTCCAGTCTGCCGGCCTGGCTACCAGTCCAGTCTGCCGGCCTGGCTACCAGTCCAGTCTGCCGGCCTGGCTACCAGTCCAGTCTGCCGGCCTGGCTACCAGTCCAGTCTGCCGGCCTGGCTACCAGTCCAGTCTGCCGGCCTGGCTACCAGTCAGTCTGCGGCCTGGCTACCAGTCCAGTCTGCCGGCCTGGCTACCAGTCCAGTCTGCCGGCCTGGCTACCAGTCCAGTCTGCCGGCCTGGCTACCAGTCCAGTCTGCCGGCCTGGCTACCAGTCCAGTCTGCCGGCCTGGCTACCAGTCCAGTCTGCCGGCCTGGCTACCAGTCCAGTCTGCCGGCCTGGCTACCAGTCCAGTCTGCCGGCCTGGCTACCAGTCCAGTCTGCCGGCCTGGCTACCAGTCCAGTCTGCCGGCCTGGCTACCAGTCCAGTCTGCCGGCCTGGCTACCAGTCCAGTCTGCCGGCCTGGCTACCAGTCCAGTCTGCCGGCCTGGCTACCAGTCCAGTCTGCCGGCCTGGCTACCAGTCCAGTCTGCCGGCCTGGCTACCAGTCCAGTCTGCCGGCCTGGCTACCAGTCCAGTCTGCCGGCCTGGCTACCAGTCCAGTCTGCCGGCCTGGCTACCAGTCCAGTCTGCCGGCCTGGCTACCAGTCCAGTCTGCCGGCCTGGCTACCAGTCCAGTCTGCCGGCCTGGCTACCAGTCCAGTCTGCGGCCTGGCTACCAGTCCAGTCTGCCGGCCTGGCTACCAGTCCAGTCTGCCGGCCTGGCTACCAGTCCAGTCTGCCGGCCTGGCTACCAGTCCAGTCTGCCGGCCTGGCTACCAGTCCAGTCTGCCGGCCTGGCTACCAGTCCAGTCTGCCGGCCTGGCTACCAGTCCAGTCTGCCGGCCTGGCTACCAGTCCAGTCTGCCGGCCTGGCTACCAGTCCAGTCTGCCGGCCTGGCTACCAGTCCAGTCTGCCGGCCTGGCTACCAGTCCAGTCTGCCGGCCTGGCTACCAGTCCAGTCTGCCGGCCTGGCTACCAGTCCAGTCTGCCGGCCTGGCTACCAGTCCAGTCTGCCGGCCTGGCTACCAGTCCAGTCTGCCGGCCTGGCTACCAGTCCAGTCTGCCGGCCTGGCTACCAGTCCAGTCTGCCGGCCTGGCTACCAGTCCAGTCTGCCGGCCTGGCTACCAGTCCAGTCTGCCGGCCTGGCTACCAGTCCAGTCTGCCGGCCTGGCTACCAGTCCAGTCTGCCGGCCTGGCTACCAGTCCAGTCTGCCGGCCTGGCTACCAGTCCAGTCTGCCGGCCTGGCTACCAGTCCAGTCTGCCGGCCTGGCTACCAGTCCAGTCTGCCGGCCTGGCTACCAGTCCAGTCTGCCGGCCTGGCTACCAGTCCAGTCTGCCGGCCTGGCTACCAGTCCAGTCTGCCGGCCTGGCTACCAGTCCAGTCTGCCGGCCTGGCTACCAGTCCAGTCTGCCGGCCTGGCTACCAGTCCAGTCTGCCGGCCTGGCTACCAGTCCAGTCTGCCGGCCTGGCTACCAGTCCAGTCTGCCGGCCTGGCTACCAGTCCAGTCTGCCGGCCTGGCTACCAGTCCAGTCTGCCGGCCTGGCTACCAGTCCAGTCTGCCGGCCTGGCTACCAGTCCAGTCTGCCGGCCTGGCTACCAGTCCAGTCTGCCGGCCTGGCTACCAGTCCAGTCTGCCGGCCTGGCTACCAGTCCAGTCTGCCGGCCTGGCTACCAGTCCAGTCTGCCGGCCTGGCTACCAGTCCAGTCTGCCGGCCTGGCTACCAGTCCAGTCTGCCGGCCTGGCTACCAGTCCAGTCTGCCGGCCTGGCTACCAGTCCAGTCTGCCGGCCTGGCTACCAGTCCAGTCTGCCGGCCTGGCTACCAGTCCAGTCTGCCGGCCTGGCTACCAGTCCAGTCTGCCGGCCTGGCTACCAGTCCAGTCTGCCGGCCTGGCTACCAGTCCAGTCTGCCGGCCTGGCTACCAGTCCAGTCTGCCGGCCTGGCTACCAGTCCAGTCTGCCGGCCTGGCTACCAGTCCAGTCTGCCGGCCTGGCTACCAGTCCAGTCTGCCGGCCTGGCTACCAGTCCAGTCTGCCGGCCTGGCTACCAGTCCAGTCTGCCGGCCTGGCTACCAGTCCAGTCTGCCGGCCTGGCTACCAGTCCAGTCTGCCGGCCTGGCTACCAGTCCAGTCTGCCGGCCTGGCTACCAGTCCAGTCTGCCGGCCTGGCTACCAGTCCAGTCTGCCGGCCTGGCTACCAGTCCAGTCTGCCGGCCTGGCTACCAGTCCAGTCTGCCGGCCTGGCTACCAGTCCAGTCTGCCGGCCTGGCTACCAGTCCAGTCTGCCGGCCTGGCTACCAGTCCAGTCTGCCGGCCTGGCTACCAGTCCAGTCTGCCGGCCTGGCTACCAGTCCAGTCTGCCGGCCTGGCTACCAGTCCAGTCTGCCGGCCTGGCTACCAGTCCAGTCTGCCGGCCTGGCTACCAGTCCAGTCTGCCGGCCTGGCTACCAGTCCAGTCTGCCGGCCTGGCTACCAGTCCAGTCTGCCGGCCTGGCTACCAGTCCAGTCTGCCGGCCTGGCTACCAGTCCAGTCTGCCGGCCTGGCTACCAGTCCAGTCTGCCGGCCTGGCTACCAGTCCAGTCTGCCGGCCTGGCTACCAGTCCAGTCTGCCGGCCTGGCTACCAGTCCAGTCTGCCGGCCTGGCTACCAGTCCAGTCTGCCGGCCTGGCTACCAGTCCAGTCTGCCGGCCTGGCTACCAGTCCAGTCTGCCGGCCTGGCTACCAGTCCAGTCTGCCGGCCTGGCTACCAGTCCAGTCTGCCGGCCTGGCTACCAGTCCAGTCTGCCGGCCTGGCTACCAGTCCAGTCTGCCGGCCTGGCTACCAGTCCAGTCTGCCGGCCTGGCTACCAGTCCAGTCTGCCGGCCTGGCTACCAGTCCAGTCTGCCGGCCTGGCTACCAGTCCAGTCTGCCGGCCTGGCTACCAGTCCAGTCTGCCGGCCTGGCTACCAGTCCAGTCTGCCGGCCTGGCTACCAGTCCAGTCTGCCGGCCTGGCTACCAGTCCAGTCTGCCGGCCTGGCTACCAGTCCAGTCTGCCGGCCTGGCTACCAGTCCAGTCTGCCGGCCTGGCTACCAGTCCAGTCTGCCGGCCTGGCTACCAGTCCAGTCTGCCGGCCTGGCTACCAGTCCAGTCTGCCGGCCTGGCTACCAGTCCAGTCTGCCGGCCTGGCTACCAGTCCAGTCTGCCGGCCTGGCTACCAGTCCAGTCTGCCGGCCTGGCTACCAGTCCAGTCTGCCGGCCTGGCTACCAGTCCAGTCTGCCGGCCTGGCTACCAGTCCAGTCTGCCGGCCTGGCTACCAGTCCAGTCTGCCGGCCTGGCTACCAGTCCAGTCTGCCGGCCTGGCTACCAGTCCAGTCTGCCGGCCTGGCTACCAGTCCAGTCTGCCGGCCTGGCTACCAGTCCAGTCTGCCGGCCTGGCTACCAGTCCAGTCTGCCGGCCTGGCTACCAGTCCAGTCTGCCGGCCTGGCTACCAGTCCAGTCTGCCGGCCTGGCTACCAGTCCAGTCTGCCGGCCTGGCTACCAGTCCAGTCTGCCGGCCTGGCTACCAGTCCAGTCTGCCGGCCTGGCTACCAGTCCAGTCTGCCGGCCTGGCTACCAGTCCAGTCTGCCGGCCTGGCTACCAGTCCAGTCTGCCGGCCTGGCTACCAGTCCAGTCTGCCGGCCTGGCTACCAGTCCAGTCTGCCGGCCTGGCTACCAGTCCAGTCTGCCGGCCTGGCTACCAGTCCAGTCTGCCGGCCTGGCTACCAGTCCAGTCTGCCGGCCTGGCTACCAGTCCAGTCTGCCGGCCTGGCTACCAGTCCAGTCTGCCGGCCTGGCTACCAGTCCAGTCTGCCGGCCTGGCTACCAGTCCAGTCTGCCGGCCTGGCTACCAGTCCAGTCTGCCGGCCTGGCTACCAGTCCAGTCTGCCGGCCTGGCTACCAGTCCAGTCTGCCGGCCTGGCTACCAGTCCAGTCTGCCGGCCTGGCTACCAGTCCAGTCTGCCGGCCTGGCTACCAGTCCAGTCTGCCGGCCTGGCTACCAGTCCAGTCTGCCGGCCTGGCTACCAGTCCAGTCTGCCGGCCTGGCTACCAGTCCAGTCTGCCGGCCTGGCTACCAGTCCAGTCTGCCGGCCTGGCTACCAGTCCAGTCTGCCGGCCTGGCTACCAGTCCAGTCTGCCGGCCTGGCTACCAGTCCAGTCTGCCGGCCTGGCTACCAGTCCAGTCTGCCGGCCTGGCTACCAGTCCAGTCTGCCGGCCTGGCTACCAGTCCAGTCTGCCGGCCTGGCTACCAGTCCAGTCTGCCGGCCTGGCTACCAGTCCAGTCTGCCGGCCTGGCTACCAGTCCAGTCTGCCGGCCTGGCTACCAGTCCAGTCTGCCGGCCTGGCTACCAGTCCAGTCTGCCGGCCTGGCTACCAGTCCAGTCTGCCGGCCTGGCTACCAGTCCAGTCTGCCGGCCTGGCTACCAGTCCAGTCTGCCGGCCTGGCTACCAGTCCAGTCTGCCGGCCTGGCTACCAGTCCAGTCTGCCGGCCTGGCTACCAGTCCAGTCTGCCGGCCTGGCTACCAGTCCAGTCTGCCGGCCTGGCTACCAGTCCAGTCTGCCGGCCTGGCTACCAGTCCAGTCTGCCGGCCTGGCTACCAGTCCAGTCTGCCGGCCTGGCTACCAGTCCAGTCTGCCGGCCTGGCTACCAGTCCAGTCTGCCGGCCTGGCTACCAGTCCAGTCTGCCGGCCTGGCTACCAGTCCAGTCTGCCGGCCTGGCTACCAGTCCAGTCTGCCGGCCTGGCTACCAGTCCAGTCTGCCGGCCTGGCTACCAGTCCAGTCTGCCGGCCTGGCTACCAGTCCAGTCTGCCGGCCTGGCTACCAGTCCAGTCTGCCGGCCTGGCTACCAGTCCAGTCTGCCGGCCTGGCTACCAGTCCAGTCTGCCGGCCTGGCTACCAGTCCAGTCTGCCGGCCTGGCTACCAGTCCAGTCTGCCGGCCTGGCTACCAGTCCAGTCTGCCGGCCTGGCTACCAGTCCAGTCTGCCGGCCTGGCTACCAGTCCAGTCTGCCGGCCTGGCTACCAGTCCAGTCTGCCGGCCTGGCTACCAGTCCAGTCTGCCGGCCTGGCTACCAGTCCAGTCTGCCGGCCTGGCTACCAGTCCAGTCTGCCGGCCTGGCTACCAGTCCAGTCTGCCGGCCTGGCTACCAGTCCAGTCTGCCGGCCTGGCTACCAGTCCAGTCTGCCGGCCTGGCTACCAGTCCAGTCTGCCGGCCTGGCTACCAGTCCAGTCTGCCGGCCTGGCTACCAGTCCAGTCTGCCGGCCTGGCTACCAGTCCAGTCTGCCGGCCTGGCTACCAGTCCAGTCTGCCGGCCTGGCTACCAGTCCAGTCTGCCGGCCTGGCTACCAGTCCAGTCTGCCGGCCTGGCTACCAGTCCAGTCTGCCGGCCTGGCTACCAGTCCAGTCTGCCGGCCTGGCTACCAGTCCAGTCTGCCGGCCTGGCTACCAGTCCAGTCTGCCGGCCTGGCTACCAGTCCAGTCTGCCGGCCTGGCTACCAGTCCAGTCTGCCGGCCTGGCTACCAGTCCAGTCTGCCGGCCTGGCTACCAGTCCAGTCTGCCGGCCTGGCTACCAGTCCAGTCTGCCGGCCTGGCTACCAGTCCAGTCTGCCGGCCTGGCTACCAGTCCAGTCTGCCGGCCTGGCTACCAGTCCAGTCTGCCGGCCTGGCTACCAGTCCAGTCTGCCGGCCTGGCTACCAGTCCAGTCTGCCGGCCTGGCTACCAGTCCAGTCTGCCGGCCTGGCTACCAGTCCAGTCTGCCGGCCTGGCTACCAGTCCAGTCTGCCGGCCTGGCTACCAGTCCAGTCTGCCGGCCTGGCTACCAGTCCAGTCTGCCGGCCTGGCTACCAGTCCAGTCTGCCGGCCTGGCTACCAGTCCAGTCTGCCGGCCTGGCTACCAGTCCAGTCTGCCGGCCTGGCTACCAGTCCAGTCTGCCGGCCTGGCTACCAGTCCAGTCTGCCGGCCTGGCTACCAGTCCAGTCTGCCGGCCTGGCTACCAGTCCAGTCTGCCGGCCTGGCTACCAGTCCAGTCTGCCGGCCTGGCTACCAGTCCAGTCTGCCGGCCTGGCTACCAGTCCAGTCTGCCGGCCTGGCTACCAGTCCAGTCTGCCGGCCTGGCTACCAGTCCAGTCTGCCGGCCTGGCTACCAGTCCAGTCTGCCGGCCTGGCTACCAGTCCAGTCTGCCGGCCTGGCTACCAGTCCAGTCTGCCGGCCTGGCTACCAGTCCAGTCTGCCGGCCTGGCTACCAGTCCAGTCTGCCGGCCTGGCTACCAGTCCAGTCTGCCGGCCTGGCTACCAGTCCAGTCTGCCGGCCTGGCTACCAGTCCAGTCTGCCGGCCTGGCTACCAGTCCAGTCTGCCGGCCTGGCTACCAGTCCAGTCTGCCGGCCTGGCTACCAGTCCAGTCTGCCGGCCTGGCTACCAGTCCAGTCTGCCGGCCTGGCTACCAGTCCAGTCTGCCGGCCTGGCTACCAGTCCAGTCTGCCGGCCTGGCTACCAGTCCAGTCTGCCGGCCTGGCTACCAGTCCAGTCTGCCGGCCTGGCTACCAGTCCAGTCTGCCGGCCTGGCTACCAGTCCAGTCTGCCGGCCTGGCTACCAGTCCAGTCTGCCGGCCTGGCTACCAGTCCAGTCTGCCGGCCTGGCTACCAGTCCAGTCTGCCGGCCTGGCTACCAGTCCAGTCTGCCGGCCTGGCTACCAGTCCAGTCTGCCGGCCTGGCTACCAGTCCAGTCTGCCGGCCTGGCTACCAGTCCAGTCTGCCGGCCTGGCTACCAGTCCAGTCTGCCGGCCTGGCTACCAGTCCAGTCTGCCGGCCTGGCTACCAGTCCAGTCTGCCGGCCTGGCTACCAGTCCAGTCTGCCGGCCTGGCTACCAGTCCAGTCTGCCGGCCTGGCTACCAGTCCAGTCTGCCGGCCTGGCTACCAGTCCAGTCTGCCGGCCTGGCTACCAGTCCAGTCTGCCGGCCTGGCTACCAGTCCAGTCTGCCGGCCTGGCTACCAGTCCAGTCTGCCGGCCTGGCTACCAGTCCAGTCTGCCGGCCTGGCTACCAGTCCAGTCTGCCGGCCTGGCTACCAGTCCAGTCTGCCGGCCTGGCTACCAGTCCAGTCTGCCGGCCTGGCTACCAGTCCAGTCTGCCGGCCTGGCTACCAGTCCAGTCTGCCGGCCTGGCTACCAGTCCAGTCTGCCGGCCTGGCTACCAGTCCAGTCTGCCGGCCTGGCTACCAGTCCAGTCTGCCGGCCTGGCTACCAGTCCAGTCTGCCGGCCTGGCTACCAGTCCAGTCTGCCGGCCTGGCTACCAGTCCAGTCTGCCGGCCTGGCTACCAGTCCAGTCTGCCGGCCTGGCTACCAGTCCAGTCTGCCGGCCTGGCTACCAGTCCAGTCTGCCGGCCTGGCTACCAGTCCAGTCTGCCGGCCTGGCTACCAGTCCAGTCTGCCGGCCTGGCTACCAGTCCAGTCTGCCGGCCTGGCTACCAGTCCAGTCTGCCGGCCTGGCTACCAGTCCAGTCTGCCGGCCTGGCTACCAGTCCAGTCTGCCGGCCTGGCTACCAGTCCAGTCTGCCGGCCTGGCTACCAGTCCAGTCTGCCGGCCTGGCTACCAGTCCAGTCTGCCGGCCTGGCTACCAGTCCAGTCTGCCGGCCTGGCTACCAGTCCAGTCTGCCGGCCTGGCTACCAGTCCAGTCTGCCGGCCTGGCTACCAGTCCAGTCTGCCGGCCTGGCTACCAGTCCAGTCTGCCGGCCTGGCTACCAGTCCAGTCTGCCGGCCTGGCTACCAGTCCAGTCTGCCGGCCTGGCTACCAGTCCAGTCTGCCGGCCTGGCTACCAGTCCAGTCTGCCGGCCTGGCTACCAGTCCAGTCTGCCGGCCTGGCTACCAGTCCAGTCTGCCGGCCTGGCTACCAGTCCAGTCTGCCGGCCTGGCTACCAGTCCAGTCTGCCGGCCTGGCTACCAGTCCAGTCTGCCGGCCTGGCTACCAGTCCAGTCTGCCGGCCTGGCTACCAGTCCAGTCTGCCGGCCTGGCTACCAGTCCAGTCTGCCGGCCTGGCTACCAGTCCAGTCTGCCGGCCTGGCTACCAGTCCAGTCTGCCGGCCTGGCTACCAGTCCAGTCTGCCGGCCTGGCTACCAGTCCAGTCTGCCGGCCTGGCTACCAGTCCAGTCTGCCGGCCTGGCTACCAGTCCAGTCTGCCGGCCTGGCTACCAGTCCAGTCTGCCGGCCTGGCTACCAGTCCAGTCTGCCGGCCTGGCTACCAGTCCAGTCTGCCGGCCTGGCTACCAGTCCAGTCTGCCGGCCTGGCTACCAGTCCAGTCTGCCGGCCTGGCTACCAGTCCAGTCTGCCGGCCTGGCTACCAGTCCAGTCTGCCGGCCTGGCTACCAGTCCAGTCTGCCGGCCTGGCTACCAGTCCAGTCTGCCGGCCTGGCTACCAGTCCAGTCTGCCGGCCTGGCTACCAGTCCAGTCTGCCGGCCTGGCTACCAGTCCAGTCTGCCGGCCTGGCTACCAGTCCAGTCTGCCGGCCTGGCTACCAGTCCAGTCTGCCGGCCTGGCTACCAGTCCAGTCTGCCGGCCTGGCTACCAGTCCAGTCTGCCGGCCTGGCTACCAGTCCAGTCTGCCGGCCTGGCTACCAGTCCAGTCTGCCGGCCTGGCTACCAGTCCAGTCTGCCGGCCTGGCTACCAGTCCAGTCTGCCGGCCTGGCTACCAGTCCAGTCTGCCGGCCTGGCTACCAGTCCAGTCTGCCGGCCTGGCTACCAGTCCAGTCTGCCGGCCTGGCTACCAGTCCAGTCTGCCGGCCTGGCTACCAGTCCAGTCTGCCGGCCTGGCTACCAGTCCAGTCTGCCGGCCTGGCTACCAGTCCAGTCTGCCGGCCTGGCTACCAGTCCAGTCTGCCGGCCTGGCTACCAGTCCAGTCTGCCGGCCTGGCTACCAGTCCAGTCTGCCGGCCTGGCTACCAGTCCAGTCTGCCGGCCTGGCTACCAGTCCAGTCTGCCGGCCTGGCTACCAGTCCAGTCTGCCGGCCTGGCTACCAGTCCAGTCTGCCGGCCTGGCTACCAGTCCAGTCTGCCGGCCTGGCTACCAGTCCAGTCTGCCGGCCTGGCTACCAGTCCAGTCTGCCGGCCTGGCTACCAGTCCAGTCTGCCGGCCTGGCTACCAGTCCAGTCTGCCGGCCTGGCTACCAGTCCAGTCTGCCGGCCTGGCTACCAGTCCAGTCTGCCGGCCTGGCTACCAGTCCAGTCTGCCGGCCTGGCTACCAGTCCAGTCTGCCGGCCTGGCTACCAGTCCAGTCTGCCGGCCTGGCTACCAGTCCAGTCTGCCGGCCTGGCTACCAGTCCAGTCTGCCGGCCTGGCTACCAGTCCAGTCTGCCGGCCTGGCTACCAGTCCAGTCTGCCGGCCTGGCTACCAGTCCAGTCTGCCGGCCTGGCTACCAGTCCAGTCTGCCGGCCTGGCTACCAGTCCAGTCTGCCGGCCTGGCTACCAGTCCAGTCTGCCGGCCTGGCTACCAGTCCAGTCTGCCGGCCTGGCTACCAGTCCAGTCTGCCGGCCTGGCTACCAGTCCAGTCTGCCGGCCTGGCTACCAGTCCAGTCTGCCGGCCTGGCTACCAGTCCAGTCTGCCGGCCTGGCTACCAGTCCAGTCTGCCGGCCTGGCTACCAGTCCAGTCTGCCGGCCTGGCTACCAGTCCAGTCTGCCGGCCTGGCTACCAGTCCAGTCTGCCGGCCTGGCTACCAGTCCAGTCTGCCGGCCTGGCTACCAGTCCAGTCTGCCGGCCTGGCTACCAGTCCAGTCTGCCGGCCTGGCTACCAGTCCAGTCTGCCGGCCTGGCTACCAGTCCAGTCTGCCGGCCTGGCTACCAGTCCAGTCTGCCGGCCTGGCTACCAGTCCAGTCTGCCGGCCTGGCTACCAGTCCAGTCTGCCGGCCTGGCTACCAGTCCAGTCTGCCGGCCTGGCTACCAGTCCAGTCTGCCGGCCTGGCTACCAGTCCAGTCTGCCGGCCTGGCTACCAGTCCAGTCTGCCGGCCTGGCTACCAGTCCAGTCTGCCGGCCTGGCTACCAGTCCAGTCTGCCGGCCTGGCTACCAGTCCAGTCTGCCGGCCTGGCTACCAGTCCAGTCTGCCGGCCTGGCTACCAGTCCAGTCTGCCGGCCTGGCTACCAGTCCAGTCTGCCGGCCTGGCTACCAGTCCAGTCTGCCGGCCTGGCTACCAGTCCAGTCTGCCGGCCTGGCTACCAGTCCAGTCTGCCGGCCTGGCTACCAGTCCAGTCTGCCGGCCTGGCTACCAGTCCAGTCTGCCGGCCTGGCTACCAGTCCAGTCTGCCGGCCTGGCTACCAGTCCAGTCTGCCGGCCTGGCTACCAGTCCAGTCTGCCGGCCTGGCTACCAGTCCAGTCTGCCGGCCTGGCTACCAGTCCAGTCTGCCGGCCTGGCTACCAGTCCAGTCTGCCGGCCTGGCTACCAGTCCAGTCTGCCGGCCTGGCTACCAGTCCAGTCTGCCGGCCTGGCTACCAGTCCAGTCTGCCGGCCTGGCTACCAGTCCAGTCTGCCGGCCTGGCTACCAGTCCAGTCTGCCGGCCTGGCTACCAGTCCAGTCTGCCGGCCTGGCTACCAGTCCAGTCTGCCGGCCTGGCTACCAGTCCAGTCTGCCGGCCTGGCTACCAGTCCAGTCTGCCGGCCTGGCTACCAGTCCAGTCTGCCGGCCTGGCTACCAGTCCAGTCTGCCGGCCTGGCTACCAGTCCAGTCTGCCGGCCTGGCTACCAGTCCAGTCTGCCGGCCTGGCTACCAGTCCAGTCTGCCGGCCTGGCTACCAGTCCAGTCTGCCGGCCTGGCTACCAGTCCAGTCTGCCGGCCTGGCTACCAGTCCAGTCTGCCGGCCTGGCTACCAGTCCAGTCTGCCGGCCTGGCTACCAGTCCAGTCTGCCGGCCTGGCTACCAGTCCAGTCTGCCGGCCTGGCTACCAGTCCAGTCTGCCGGCCTGGCTACCAGTCCAGTCTGCCGGCCTGGCTACCAGTCCAGTCTGCCGGCCTGGCTACCAGTCCAGTCTGCCGGCCTGGCTACCAGTCCAGTCTGCCGGCCTGGCTACCAGTCCAGTCTGCCGGCCTGGCTACCAGTCCAGTCTGCCGGCCTGGCTACCAGTCCAGTCTGCCGGCCTGGCTACCAGTCCAGTCTGCCGGCCTGGCTACCAGTCCAGTCTGCCGGCCTGGCTACCAGTCCAGTCTGCCGGCCTGGCTACCAGTCCAGTCTGCCGGCCTGGCTACCAGTCCAGTCTGCCGGCCTGGCTACCAGTCCAGTCTGCCGGCCTGGCTACCAGTCCAGTCTGCCGGCCTGGCTACCAGTCCAGTCTGCCGGCCTGGCTACCAGTCCAGTCTGCCGGCCTGGCTACCAGTCCAGTCTGCCGGCCTGGCTACCAGTCCAGTCTGCCGGCCTGGCTACCAGTCCAGTCTGCCGGCCTGGCTACCAGTCCAGTCTGCCGGCCTGGCTACCAGTCCAGTCTGCCGGCCTGGCTACCAGTCCAGTCTGCCGGCCTGGCTACCAGTCCAGTCTGCCGGCCTGGCTACCAGTCCAGTCTGCCGGCCTGGCTACCAGTCCAGTCTGCCGGCCTGGCTACCAGTCCAGTCTGCCGGCCTGGCTACCAGTCCAGTCTGCCGGCCTGGCTACCAGTCCAGTCTGCCGGCCTGGCTACCAGTCCAGTCTGCCGGCCTGGCTACCAGTCCAGTCTGCCGGCCTGGCTACCAGTCCAGTCTGCCGGCCTGGCTACCAGTCCAGTCTGCCGGCCTGGCTACCAGTCCAGTCTGCCGGCCTGGCTACCAGTCCAGTCTGCCGGCCTGGCTACCAGTCCAGTCTGCCGGCCTGGCTACCAGTCCAGTCTGCCGGCCTGGCTACCAGTCCAGTCTGCCGGCCTGGCTACCAGTCCAGTCCGCCGGCCTGGCTACCAGTCCAGTCCGCCGGCCTGGCTACCAGTCCAGTCCGCCGGCCTGGCTACCAGTCCAGTCCGCCGGCCTGGCTACCAGTCCAGTCCGCCGGCCTGGCTACCAGTCCAGTCCGCCGGCCTGGCTACCAGTCCAGTCCGCCGGCCTGGCGTCCAGTCCAGTCCGCCGGCCTGGCGTCCAGTCCAGTCCGCCGGCCTGGCGTCCAGTCCAGTCCGCCGGCCTGGCGTCCAGTCCAGTCCGCCGGCCTGGCGTCCAGTCCAGTCCGCCGGCCTGGCGTCCAGTCCAGTCCGCCGGCCTGGCGTCCAGTCCAGTCCGCCGGCCTGGCGTCCTGTCCAGTCCGCCGGCCTGGCGTCCTGTCCAGTCCGCCGGCCTGGCGTCCTGTCCAGTCCGCCGGCCTGGCGTCCTGTCCAGTCCGCCGGCCTGGCGTCCTGTCCAGTCCGCCGGCCTGGCGTCCTGTCCAGTCCGCCGGCCAAGTGTAGTCTCCAGCCCAACGGTCTGCCTACGATCCTAACCCGCCAGTCTGTCTATGGGCCAGGCTTGCCTGCCTACCTACCCGGAGAACGTACCAGTTACCTGCCGTGCCTACCAGCCAGCCTACCCGGAGAACGTACCAGTTACCTGCCGTGCCTACCAGCCAGCCTACCCGGAGAACGTACCAGTTACCTGCCGTGCCTACCAGCCAGCCTACCCGGAGGCTCCTACCAGTTACCTGCCGTGCCTACCAGCCAGCCTACCCGGAGGCTCCTGCCAGTTACCCGTGGGAGTCAACTGCTCTCATACAATGACTGGCCCAGAGTAGCACCTGGTCCCTCTGCTCGGTCCTTCCCTGGTTCATGGAGTCGATTGAGCCGCCGTGCGACCTTGGTCAGTCCGAGTTGATACCTAGTTACGCCCCTCTGGTCCCTCCTTGCACCGCAGCACAGAGGTTCCACCACCCGGATCCTTAACATTGACACAGGAGAAAACATGAGCATAGCAGCATAAAAAGCATTATTTTATTCAATAAAGATTGCATAACAACGTATACAAAAGTCACATCATAGGATCAGAGATATAAAATGCAAGGTGCCAGGCATAGGAGGGTCACAAATGGTGGGTCAGAATAAATATACACATGTGTATGGCTCTATGTAGGTATTAGTGGTGAATGTGGGAATATGTACCATGGGAATCACCATTTCATAATATGCTGCTCAGTGTTAATGGAAACCTGTTGGGCCAAAGTATATAGGTAATCCCACTTCTCACATGGCACACCCCCCTGACGTAATAGCATCGCAGGTAACACTCACCCAAAGGTTCGAGCTGTAAGGTCCTCAAACCACTGTGACCCCCTGACAGTCGTGGTAAGGATGACCGCTCTCTCTGACGCGCGTTTCGCCTATCTTTCTCAAGAGGTGCATGTCTTTGAACACCAAAAGGGCCTCCTATACAAACGCCCCTAACTGGTCACGTGACCAGGGAATTTAGGGAGGCCTGTGGGAGTTTGATGGAGCGTGCTCCTGGGGCCCCGCCCCCCGCTGTACGAACCCAGGCCATCATGCCCCAGGCGCGCGCGTCCTAGGACGTGCCCTCAGGGGCGTGCCAAGGACATTGAGACAGCCGGGCCCAAGCACGGGGGAGCTTAGGACCGTGGCGCTCGCGCACAACCCCAAGGTTGGTGGCCATGGCAACAGCCACCGCATTCCCAGCATATGAGGGAGGGGAGGAGAATCGCACAAGGGGGGGTTTCGCCACGTCAGCCCTCTTATAGTGAAAAAGTACTTAGAAGGCACAAATTGCAGGTGGATGTATGTACCTGCATATAGGCAAAGGTGATGTGAGTACGAGATAAAACAAACGGAAGTTTGCCGGAAAAGAACAGATTCAAGTTTACATACAGCTGTATTATGTGTAGTCCTGTGCAAAATTCTGCAAAGTAAGAATCTTTTAAGTGTTAATAGATTAATTGTATCAATGAACAAAAGACAACATCAGCCCCATATTCAGTGGGCAAAAAGGACAGCGAGGAGCCCCCACAAAAGGCAAAAGACATGCAAGACACAAAGAAATTGTAATAAAGATATAAGGTGAAATCCGCAGTCCATGAACATCAGGCATGTCAGAGAGAAGGGCATCCCCTGATCATCCTCCAAATCAGTCAGGTCATCTCCCCAGTTCTATATCCAGGCCAAGGTCAGGCACTCAAAGGCTTGTTGAGATAGTGGCACTAGTTATACAAAGTAAAGGGGAAAACATAAGAAAATTAAAAAGAGGAATAAAAACAACAAGCTAAAAACATCACCACAACCGGATGTGAATCACAGAGAGGGAGCAAACGGGAGAGCATCAAAAGCGAAAAACTATAACTAAAGGAAATATGAAAATCCCCAAATTTCATTTAGGCCACGCAGAGCCATGGTGTCCAGAGTGATGATCCATCTGGCCTCTTTTTTAGACAAGAATGGTATATTATAATTGGGCCAAACAAGAAAAACTTTTCTGAAAGTGCCTCTTCAATTCAGATAGGCAACAAGTTTCTATTATATCCGTGTCTTTAGAAGTCAGTGGAAGAAACAAGAAGCTTGTGTGACTTTGTACTGACAATAAAATATACTAATTATAATATATATGGTGAGGAGAATGACTGTTGAGACCAAGAACAGCATCATTTAGGGGGGGACAACCCTTATAAAAATCCTACCTTTAGTGTTCAAATCTGTTGCTGTGTTTGACAGAAATGATTTCTTATGCAGATATGGTAATGAGGTGCTCTGTGCATCTTGGGTGTGGCCAAGCAGTCCTGTGCATTTTCTCAGCTACTTGTTTTGAATCCATTTCCAACCTCCTCTTCCTTGATTGACAGCTCTGGCCTTACAGGAGCCATAGGAAGAGAGAGATAGATGGGAAAACCAGTTGGTGGGAAGGTGCACTGAACTGTTTGGTCACGCCAAGGGTGCACTGAGAGTTTAATTTGCATAGTTGACTAAAGAACAATTTCTTGCAAACACAGTAACAGATTAAAGGGAATCTGTCACCCTTTAGAGCTTTTCGAGTTAATATGGGCATACAGGTTGTATACAGGTGAAATTAGTCATACCTATATGCCTCCTTGATGCCTTGTTTATAGCTTAGATCTTGCAGGCTATGGGGCGTAGGCTGCCCAGAAGATAAGACTGCCTCCGATCTTCATTATACAAGATTTCTCCTCCCCTTCTCTTCAGACGTCCCTTTCTTGAATAATGACATCAAAATTGAAGACAGTACCCACAGAAGGGCATAACAGAGCAGAGGAGAGGTGGCAGGCAGAATGCGCTGGTGCGGGGTATGTCGGCCACGCACGTGACGTCTGAAGAGAAGGGGAGGAGAAATCTTGTATAATGATGACCGGAAGTAGTCTTATCTTCCGGACAGTACACACCCCATAGTCTGGAAGATCAAAGCTATAAAAGATGATTTTTACTAAACAAGGCATCATCAAGGAGGCCTACAGGTATGACTGCATCGGTACAACCTGTATGCTCATGTTATTAACTCGAAAAGCTCAAAAGGGTGTCGCATTCCCTTTAAAACACTAGAGGTATAACTTTTATTAGGGCCATAACCCCTTTTAAGGTGTTGTGCTTGATGCTGTGTGCTTTAAAGATATTCTTCAATGTAAGGTCATCCATATCATTCCTAATTCATCATTTTACTTATCTATTTGGAGCAATTATTGTTTAATATTGAAGGGATTGTCCCCTTTCAGGATATCTTCTTCCTCAGGAACAGTTCAGTATAAAATAAACACGTTTTATTTAGTGTCTCTGGGTCCAGAGCTGAGTCTCCACTGCTGTTCCCTGTGTCTGTCATTGTCTGTGCCACTGACACCACCTCGACAGTGCGGCAGCCAGTTGGTGACCTCACCGGTCCTGAGCGGTGCGTCTTGCCTACACTGGCAGAGCCACGGAGCTCACTGATTGGCTACTGCGCTGTCAGTCAGTGTCATCGCCACAGCCAATGCCAGACATTGGGAACAGCAGCGGCAGAGACACCCCAGTGGACCTGGGGACGGTGAGTATAGCTGTTTGTATTTTTTTTATACGAAACATCACTCAGGGAAAATTTCCTGAAAGGGGATAACCCCTTTTTTTCCTGATAACTAGTCGTGTTCCCTTTCTCTCGTACATCAGTAGAGCGTAGACTTATCACACGCCCCGTGACCCTTTCATACACATTAATGTTCGCTGCCTCTTTATTGTGAAGGATTACCTTTAGATTTGGATGTGGACTCTGACTTTTTACTGTAACCCCTGACTCATGGCCGCCCCATCCAGTTTTTCTCTTTATAATGTCTGGCAGGAGTTTCCTGTTCACATCCTCGGCTGTCCTGTCGGATGGACTCGGATTGTGGTGTCAGACACAGGAAGTGGGAATGTTTGTATCATTATAAATAGCTGCGCAGATTACATGGACACAGTAGTCGTGTTGTCCTGGCCTCATCTCCGCAGAATCGTTCCTTTGTTCCTTACTAGGTTAAAGGCTATGCATAATGACTATTTTTGGGAAAAGGAACAAAGGCAAAGTCTTTTCTTTTAATGACCCCCACTTTGGCTGTTTAAGTATTGGCTACAACATGAAGTCAGTAGTCCGCACTACTCCTACTAATAGGGTTTCCTGACCTAGGCATTCATGAGGTATCAAAATGTCCAGAAGATCGTGGCCCTCTGGTGTGAGGAGAGATGCAAGAAATGGCTTCCCAACCCTGGCTAGTCAAACTCTGCCACTGTGATCTCTTATATCACTTTCATTGGTTTCCAGAAACACTTGGGGCAATTTGGATACATGTGAACATATTGGGTCCAGAGAAACACCAACAAGGGGTGGCATCAAACTATACAACGACCAGGGGACTACTCGCATACACCAGATAGAGAGACCAGAAATGACCATAGACTAGGATGGCATGTATACTCATCAAGGATCCCACAATTAGAATTGTACTGTAACATGTCTGTATTGCACATGAGCATATACAAGAAGCTGGTAAAAAAAAAAAAAGTGTTGTATACAACCATACCAAGAATCCCCCTCCTGCGGCTTAATGATTAGCTTTATTAAGCTTTGATCGCTGCTTTATCTCTATTGCATTCACTAACTGCATATTTATTTTTCATTCTACTTATATAACACCATTAATTCCACACAGACATCATAATCACTGTCCCCATTGGGGCTCACAATCTAAATTCACTATCAGTATGTCTTTGTAGTGTGAGAGGAAATCTGAGAACCCGGAGGAAACCCATGCAAACACGGGGAGAACATACAAACTCCTTGCTGATGTTGTGCTTGGAGAGATTTGATTTCAGGACCCCAGTTTTGGACAAGTCTTATAGCAATATTTTTTCTAGGTTTTTTTTGTACATATATCTGGTTTTATATTGATCACATATTTAGCGTATCACATTTTGTCAGTGTTGCGGTAGATCGGCTTACTTGGTTGCACATAGAGGTAGACACAGGAACACTGTCTCTTTAAATCTTCTGTGGTTTATTAAGAGCACTGCATAAGCCACAGCACCGTTAGCAAAACAAACACGGCCTTCCCGGCCTAACAGGAAAAACAAAACATAACGTATGGCACAGTCCTTGTTGCTACAGATAACCGCCCGCTTTAGGAACAAACAACTCAATGTTTAGCTTGTCTTCACATGACAAAACAGCTCGGAGCTTCCACATCCAGGCTCACCCCACACCAAATGCTCTAAAAGGCTGGGAATTTATCCTCTGACCTCCTCTTTCTCTACAGGTGTTTAATCACCCTAGCACTAAACATGGCTGATTAACCCCTCTCATCACTTCGTGTGCTGGAACCGTTTTCCTATGTTTAATTACTGGAGCTAGCAATCTCAGTGCTACATATCTCCTCTCCAGTACTTTGCCAGTGACTTTGTCACAGTGTACAGTACAGACCAAAAGTTTGGACACACCTTCTCATTTAAAGATTTTTCTGTGTTTTCATGACTATGAAAATTATACATTCACATTGAAGGCATCAAAACTATGAATTAACACATGTGGAATTATATACTTAGCAAAAAAGGGCGAAACAACTGAAAATATGTCTTATATTCTAGGTTCTTCAAAGTAGCCACCTTTTGCTTTGATGACTGCTTTGCACACTCTTGGCATTCTCTTGATGAGCTTCAAGAGGACCGCTCCCAGCACATAGCACCGGTGTCAGCTGTGACAATCAGCTGACACCCGGCGACGATCGCGCCCGCACAGCCTGTGTGCGTGCACGCGATCGCAATGACGTATTAATACGGGTCAGGCTGTTAAGGCCCAGGGCACAGACGCGTATTAATACGTCTTGGGCTTTAAAGGGGTTAAAGCAGTCAGCAGGTTTTTGCTACCTCATATGAGAGCAGATAATGTAGGTAAAGACAAGCTGAAACCAAGAATGTATCACTTTGTGTCAGAACGGCTGCACCCAGTAAACTATCAAAGCTTTTAGATTTAGAATGAAGCAGAGCTGAGAAAGCTAACCTCGCCCACACCAGGCTCTGTATGTACAAAGTCCATAGAGAGTGAGGTGCTTAGTTGCCTGACTAGTCCGGCAATGTTAATCTCTTAGGCAATGTGCCCACGATGCAGAAATGCTGCATATTTTTTCCGCTTCTCCCTGGCAGGAAAAACACATGCGGTTTTTACATGCATTTTTCCCGCCAGGTAGAAGCGTTTGTCAAGCGTTTTTGCATGCATTTCTGCATGTGGGTTATCAAGCGCTTTTCCAAGCTATTTTAGCATCACTTGGAAAGTGCTTGACAACTTGGTCACACTATATAAATCCATGCAACCGGCATAGATTTATATAGTGTGACCAAGTAATAGTTAAAAAAAAAAAGAATAAGAATGGTAAAAAATAAAGATTATACTTACCTTCCGATGTCCTCCCGGTGTTTTTTCTGCTGCGTCCGGTGTCTTGCACTGGTGTGAAGGACCTGCGGTGACGTCATTGAGTCATGTGACAGGTCACATGACTCAATGACGTCATGGCAGGTCCTTCACAACACCGCTACCCATAGAGCAGACCAGACGGAGGGGAGAAAACACCGGGAGGACATCGGAAGGTAAGTATAATCTTTATTTTTTATTTTAAATTCTTTTTTTTTACAGTTTCTATGGTACCCGGGTCTGGAGGAGAGTCTCCTCTCCTCCAGACCTGGGTACCATCCGCACATTGAACCGTGTGATATCCGCATGTGCAGATGCAGTGATGCGGATGTCCAATGCAAGTCAGTGGCGGCGATTACGCTGCGTGTCGGCAAAATTAATGGACATGCTGCGGATTTTTGAGCGCAGCATTAATGCTGCGGAAAAATCCGCAGCATGGGCATTGCCATTGCGGCTTGTCATTGAGGACCATGGGGGGTGGATTACCAAGCGTTTCCCAAGCGTTTACGCTGCCTAAATTCCGCAGCATAAACGCTTGGAAAATGCTTCGTGGGCACACAGCCTTAGAGATAAATTCTTCACAGTTAGTAAACAACAGCAAGCACTTTGACAAGTGACACATCCCTGAAATCTGTGTCTCGGCCTCTATCTCCTGCTATCTTCAGATTACATAGCAAAAACCTGCTGACAGATTCCCTTTAAGTAAAAGAAAAAATAATGGTGAACCCCTTTGACTATCTCCAGAATGTCCAAATGGCCAAGTTTCCTTTCACAGAAAGCTACAATAAAGGGAAGGACTATCTATGTGAGCCATGTGTATATCTAGAGGAAAGTAAAGCATTGGATTAGAAAAATCCATGATATACCTGACAACTGTCCCCATTTTACGATACAAACCTGGCAAATGGGCGGATTTTGTGTAAACCTTACCCCAAAGTGGACATTCCGGGTTGAACCATTTGCATGACTAGTGGGATCAGGGGTATTCCCCTGCGGGGCTCGGGGCAGTATTTACACATCCCTGTTCCCCCAAGAGAAATATTGGTAAGTATGGCATGAGATCTCTTCTTCCCCTGACAACTGGCCTCTATCAAAGACCTACTCTGCCCCAGAAATGTTGGTAAATCTAGGGTTTGTGATCCCATTAAGATGTGTATATGTGACTTCAGAATATACATAAGTAGTTTGCAAATGTTCCCTGCAGCAAGAAGGATAGAGATCAGTTTCCTGCGGATCTGGGAAGGAAGCAGCTGCAGACCATTTTTCCCAAAACGCTGGTGCATGCAGAAAATCATAGCAAATTCAGCATTTTATTTCCTCCTTTTCTTCAGTTCTTGATCCTTATTCGCAGCTGATAATGACCATAAATAAAATAATTTTTTTGGGGCTCAAGAAAAAAATAAAATTTTTGGACAGTTGGATACCATCCAGTTTTATCCAATTGCACCAATTTTAATTGATTTTGCAATCTGTCCCCTAGTCCTAATTCCTTAATACCTCAGCAATGGTTCCTTTGTCAAATCTCGAGAGCCAACTTTATTTCTACACCACATGGCCTTGTAATCTTCTGATGCGTCACCTTAAAATGTCAGCACATCAGAAGAAGTTGTCACCCTAAAAATACTATTGGGAGGGGGGGGTGTAAAATCCGGATTGAGAGGCCCCTGCTATCACATAAGGCAGGCTGTACAGATTCCAGTTTAACTCTTAAATGATGCGATATGTGTGATTGGGTCTTACTGTTCCCCATAACACACAGGTGAAGAATGTAAATTGTGTCCAAGTTATTGAAAGATCTACATAACCCTTTTTCCCAGTTTTGTGGTGTATGCTCCTCTTTTTCTGGCAGGCCCATAAAGAATGAATGGAGCAGCGGGTGGGTGTCCATCCTGCCTTTTTCATTTTGTAACTGGGTAAAAATTCCCCAAATGTGCCAATTGGTGTGAATCTGAGACGTGGCACAACACCATTCATCGAGTTATCACGTATCCTGAGGTTTTCACGGACAACCCTTTTAAAGAGGTTGTGCTTCCCTGAAAAGCTTTTCTTCTCTGCCATACAGAATCCTAGTAAGAGAAGCATTCTGACCTGCCCTGATTGCCCACCCTGTACTGTCTGCTCGGCCCAGATGGACATGTGACCTCAGCAGCCAGTGATTGGCTACATAGGTCACATTGTCCAGACTGAACAAGAAGTACAGGAACATCGGGTACGGGCACAGTGGTGGGGATTTATAAGGTGAGAATGCTTTTTTTTTTCCCTCCAACAAATGTGCGAATAATGTAATAGCAACCAAAAATAGTTGTATAAACAAAAAAAAAGAAATTAAATAGTTTTTCCAAAAAAGTTTGAAATTACTGAAAAAAATAGTGCGTGAGAGAAGTGCTGGCTTTCTGTACAATCCTGCCTATGATCTTTTGTCCTCTCTTTGTTCGGGTGAGTGTGATCAATACTGCATCATCGGCGTCTCGGGGAGGTGATCAATATTCTCCTCTGCCGCTGCAGCCGGGTTGGTAATTACGCAGTCAGCACAGCTCATCATTGCTTACTGCTGCTTGTAAACTTGTACTAGCTCTCTGAAAGCAGAAGAATGGCCGCTTCCTGCGCTCAGTACAGTGAGTGGCCGAGGACTGCAGCCGGCAGCAGCTTCCTTGCTTAAGACATGAGTAATGGTTTCTGGCAGGGATGCTTTCTGCCAAGTCTGAGCTTTCTATTTTAGCCTCTAGCTAGAAAGTGCAGTAGTCTAGTATGGCTTGCTTGCTCCGCGTATTGGAGGAGGGTAGCCCGCTCTCTCATGTTCCTGATAATATGCAGAATTCAAGTGACCCAGAATATTTGCAGCACTCCCTTAACGCCCTGTCACACTACATTGCCTATGGCTGGCTAGCATTGTTCAGGGGCTTTACATATACAGGAACTGACAAAGAATTTTGGCATCAATATGGAGAGTATCTTTAGCTTGTTTAAAATACTTAACATTTACAAAGGATGTGCATAAGTGGAAAACATTTCAGTCCGTGCCATACAGTGACTCAGCCCCAGAGTATTAAATCCAGATTTCACTGTTACCTATACAAGAAGAAATAATAGAGGGATTCTATCTGTAGGGAAAGCCCTCAGGAAGAGGGGATTCTCTTAAATTGGACCCTCATCTGAGAAAGCTGCTAAAACTCAATCTGTCCTGCCCTTCAGTGTGTTACATGGGCCATTAATATGAATGGCTGGCATTTAATCCTACAGTGTACGGCTAGCTGCGTCTTCCCCCAGTAGCTGGTTGGCCGATATCAGCAGTGGTTATGTCTTTCTGTTGTGTGCACATAACAGATCTGCTGCACAATGGATGCAAGCAACCGCACTGACTATAATGGGGTCCTTTATGGTTTTCTTGATGCTATTCGTTGTTTTACTAGAACATAATGTAGCACCTAATAACTGCAGATTTAGCTTGAACATGTATTGCACATTGCACATTCACCACAAATGTCCCCCTTGTACATTGAAAGGATGATATCCTGCCGCATTTCTTCCACATTATGAGCATGCCACTGGTGTTCCCGCACATCGGAATGCTGTTTTTCAACCCTTTTACTATAATCTCCTGTAGATCCTGAAATTGACAGGCTTGGCCAACTTCAATGTGTATTGGGGGCCTTAAGATGTTAATGTTAAATTTGGTCACTATATAATTTCTGAAATCTTTAAAGAGGTTGTCACATCTTTCTTCTGGAGTCTACCCAGTTTCTTGCTTGGCGGGGAAGGAGTGTAAAGGGGGCATCACTCCTGACTATTGACAGTTCAGACAGTGGCATGATGCTGGTCTGAACTGTGTACTCTCCTCTCCCATGGTGCAAGCACAGGTACCTTTGCCTCTGCAGCAATGGAGGAGCATCGGGTACTGAAGCTTCATGGCAGCACTTGCAAGCTCTATTGTAAAGGGCTTCTAAGCGCTGTGTTCTTTGCCTAGGAAAACGGCCTCCTCTGATGGGTTACAACCACTGCTGCAGTCTAGGCAACTAGCTTTAAACCAAAAAATTAAAAATCCCTCTTGTTCTTGAGGAAATTAGGCATTTGCTTGTTGTTACATGCACTTTGCAATTTTCCCCCTTTTCAGAAGCTGAGACAGCCCCTTCAGGTTATGATCAGAAAATCTATTCCCAGGAAAGCAGTTGTTTGTTCTTTAGCTTAATCATCATTCTCATCAGGTCATGTCCAGCTTATCCAGTAAGCGAGCTAAAAATGCCCACAACAGCACATCATGGAGAATGTTGCAAATGTGACTACTAGCCCTTGACAAGTGGCTTCGGTATGATTACTCAGCAACGCATTGCGATAGATTTTCTTACTAAAATGTTCTTGCGGCTGCTTGTAAACCTATGAAGAGTATTTGGCTCTTGATCCTGTGGACAGAGCCGTATAAAAATAGTGTGGAAATTATAACGTGAAATCCACAATCAGCAGGATCTCTTAGAGATGATGGCATTCACTGCGTATTGTAACTAATGGAGATGACTCTGACCAAACAGCAATGATGACACCTAAACACTTTGGGCAAGATTTTTCTATATGGCATGAAAATAGTGCGGTATTTTTTCATATCAACCAGCAGGATTCCACCATTTAATTTTAGAGGCTCACTAGAAGATGGAAGCACCACCTGTTTCCCATGATCATCTGCTTTTTCTTTGCACTAATATTGATAAAGCTCCTATTTTGTAAATCTCTTGTTAGTCTATAAATGTTGGTTCCTGCTATTACCCTGAATATTTGTCAACTGAATCTGGGACTACCGATCACCTACACATCACCATTTTGATGATTGTGTCACTATCCCACCCAGGTTGCCCAATTGGCTGGGACATCGAGCTGTTGTATATAGGGAGAATACATTGAAGGTATGCAGGAATCAATGTGAACTTCTAACTTACAAAGTAATAACTTAATAGGACTAATCTATACCAGTGATTGGAGATTTGGCCATGAATGAGACTTTTATCTTACTGATTCTGCAGGCCAAAGTGCCAAATTTGCCTGTGCCCAAAGAATATATTGCAATGTGGATTTGGCTACTCTTTCATTTGGCTTGATATTATACTGGGAATGAATGCCCAATGCATGTAACTGTATAGTCTCTTCAAGAATATACCTCACATGCACTGTGTAATCAGCCTCTTTAAGGCTGTGAACCCACTTTATGCTGAGGCATATTTGAGCATTGGCGGTTTGTGTATTACATGGATGGGCCAAGTTACTTAAGTCCCCAGATCAATGAGGGCATTCCCAAACAGGGGGAAGCCTGTAGGACCACCCCTGTAAGAAGCCCCCCAGATTGAGGACCCTGCATACAGCAGCCTTCATCTCTGCTTTCTAGAACAATATGCATATGATTTGGGGGATAGATTATTTTTTAGGCAACTTTCTTTTTAGGTTTGGCTTAAGTTTGTAAGCTTTGTTTGGTCAGAATTTCATAGTCCTCCCCTACCCTCTCATAAATGAGCACATTTTATAACACTGCGTCTGATTTTGAGCAAAATTCCATGTATATATGCACATGTAGTTAATCCAGAGTCCTATATTCTATGTCTCTTTCCTCCTGAGTAGGCATTGCAGGAGCTTAAGTGTCCATGGTTATGACCACTCATATAGTAACTGTTAGCTAGTTGCTAATGGTCGTAACCATGGATACCTAAAGCTCCTGCAGTGCCTGCGCATGAGGAAAGAGACATAGCGAATCAGAAGAACTACACTATATTTCTGATTGGAGGTATTTGCTATTATTATTATTATTATTACACCTACTGTATATTAGGATAGCATCTTGGAGATGGGAATATCTCTTTAAATATCGCTGTTCTTCTGAATCTGACATTTTTGTTTTTTTTCCCTGCTTACCCCTCTTCCCACTATGTAAATCTAGTTTTATTAGTCAATAGGTTGTGTTCCTCTGTGAGCGTCTTGAGGACTACGCCACTTTGACTAAAACAATCTAGATTACTTTACAATGAAGGGTGAGTCATATTTCAGGTACAGAGAGGGGCTGGCACAAAACTAAACCTACACCAAATTTGCCAGAATTGTGACATTTACACCAAGGAAGAAAATGGCATATGTATGGCAAGTGACAGGTCCCCTTTATACGTATTATTGTGCTTCATCATGGCAGAAGATACTGTATGAAGCATAGGAGAACGCTCAGCAACGATCCTGAATTTTTATTCCAATACTAAACCTCCTAAATCCGTCTTTATTCTGCAGTCATACAACTCTTGGTTTTTTTAACTCTGCCCTGATTTTCAGAGGATTGCACGCCACTGATAAAGGATTTTGGGATTATTTAGCACAGTGCTTTTTAAATGACAGATTTTAAGCTGTCGTCTGAAGCAGGTAATTGCCAGTCACGTCAGCAGTGGCCTACTTGTTTCTACATTAACTTTTAACCCCAAAAATGGTCACTAGTCTTCAGATGAGCCCTTTTCCTGAATGGGACTTCAAATTATTGTAAATTCTATCAAATCTGTAAGTTAAAGGACAATAATTTAAGTGTGCATTTATTCTAATTTATGTGAGCAAAGTTTATTTTTTTTTCAGTTATCTTTGTGCTCATACCCTCCTATCCCACTTTGTCACATTTACCTTTGGATCTGATAGAAATGAGCAGTACATTGGCTGACAGTGTAGGTACTGTAATGCAGCAGCTTGCTAGCATTACTGTAAATGGTCCAGGATGTGTTTACCGGACCATGTACTTTCCCCTTTAACTGACTGGTCACATGACTGTGACAACACCCAGGTCCTGTATGCACAGTAAAGCTCTGTACACATGACTGGGACAGCACACAGGACCTATACACACAGCTGACTGATCACATGACTGTGACATCAGCAAGGTCCTGTCAGTATGTGGCTGTCTGTGCACAGCATATATAAACCTGCTTAATTTGAGACAGGTGTGTTCGGTGTTCGGTGTGAGACCTGTTCGCCATGTGTGTGGGATACCGTGATACCGTGAAGCCTGGCAGCCTGAAGGCAAAGACTAGATCCTGTGCGGATGCTAGTGGCCTTGGAAGGCAGCGGCTTTGAAGTGAAGCCTGGTACCTGAAAGGTCGAGCCTGGATCCTGTGCGGATGTCAGTGGCCTTTGAGGGAGAGCCGGCTTGAGTAAGAGTCCTGGAAGGCAGAGCCTGGATCCTGTGTGGATGTCAGTGGCCTTTGAGGGAACGACGGCTGGAGACCCCTACCTGGGAAGCCGCAGAGCCACAGTGGTGGCAGAGTAACGGACTGAGACAGCTATACCCGGCAAAGGTAATACCCGGTGCTATATGGACATTGTGATATGAACATTGCTACTTTATTACCTTGCCGTAAGCTGTACCCTGGAGCAAGTGGGCCGGTGTGCCACTGGGCTCATGAATTGTTTATGTGTGTAAACCTGCCGGTGGTGGACTAAGATGAACTGTGTGTGAACAGCGGTTTATGAAGTGCCATAATAAACTGCAACACTGTGTGAAAAACGTAAAGACATTGCACGTGTGCATTGATTGACGCAGCGAAGCGAGTTACCCCCAGTATGATGACGAGCGCTGCCTTACAGTACACACAAAAATGCTCCAGTTTATGAACAACTGGAGTGCTTTCCCATGGGGTGCTTTCCCATGGCGGGCTTTCCCATGGCGGGCTTTCCCATGGCGGGCTTTCCCATGGAGGGCTTTCCCATGGAGGGCTTTCTTTATGAGGATGCTATTATACAAGCATTAGATTTTTTTTGTGTGTGTTATATGATGTGATAGTTCAGAGAACTGATATATTATTAAATAGGACCACCTATTGTAATGACGGATTCTACCCTTTTTTTAATGGCATATATGACCTATTTTGGGAAAGGGTTCCTGTTGCGTTTCGTCAAGAATGGAGGGGGCCATACAGGCACAACTCTGAGTCCACATTTCTTTGACAACTCTGAAGATTGCTGAGAAAGGGCACTTGGCATTCCCTGGGGGCACACGTCAGGGCCTGTTCTCCGCATAGATGCAGGTCCAGCTGGTGGCAAATCCTATCAATATGCAGTAAATGTTCCAGATGTGGATATCACGATCTTATGGGATATCTGGGCAATGAATGCAACAAAATGAGATTAAATGCAGATATCATAAAAGTATACAGTATATATTCTATATCTAGCCGCAAATCATCACAATTCTGCTCGCCACCTTGTATACGTAACTGTTCACACTAGTTCTGTTGTTTTTTTTTTTTATTATTTTTTATTGATTTCCACCAGATTTATAAACTATTCCATTGTGGTGCAGTAATGCCTGCATGTTATACAGCAGATCATGTCCATCAGTGTGTAGTACTTTTTAGCATGTCCATAAGGCCTTCCACTTGTATCTAACAATCGCCTCCTCTTACTATATATGAATCTAGTTTCTCTGTACTCCAACTTTGCCCTCTCTCCTCTCCAGGCCTGGGGGTAGCCCAGCATGGCTGCTGCTTCGTACGACCAGCTGTTAAAGCAAGTGGAGGCGCTGAAAATGGAGAACACAAACCTTCGACAGGAACTAGAGGATAATTCAAATCACCTTACAAAACTAGAGACTGAAGCGTCAAACATGAAGGTATGAAGATCAGCAAAGGTCCTATTTCCTGCAGCCAATACGTGTGTGGGCCAGAAATGCTACATTTACTCTAGACAACAGTCTTCCTGTGCAAGAGATCGGTAGATGAGGAATTAGATTTTAAAAATCAAAATAAGCTCAATAAGTCATTTATTTGTCCCACAAGACCAGAGACTGGAGAATATGATGCAATTTCCCATGTTCTTGGACATTTTCCCATATTCCGGGTCTTTTTATTTATTTATTTTTTTAAGATGGGATGATGAACCTTTTCCAGTGTAGGACCTTATTTTTGTGGTGAGCTAAATGGGTCCAAGTTGGTATAAGAATATAATAAAGAATATTAAAGGGAATCTGAAGATTCAAGAATATATGTGTATGAGGATCATAAGCCAACAGTGTAAAATACAAAAACAAAAAAGGGCTAATAGTATGAACTCAGGATAAACTCATGCAAAAATTGTATAGTCACTCTAATATTGCCCTAAATGTAGTCCCTGCAATTGATCCTACATGACTTTGGAGGTTGGCACCCTAGAAGTGCCGCAGATGCTCTAAGATAAGTTAGCAAAAACCTGCTGACAGATTCCTTTTAATTACAAAAATAACCTATATCGATCTCCTGTCGTCCACTTCTTGCAGGGATCCTGTGGCCCCTGCGGCCAATAAGCATTCATTGATCAGCTGCAACCTTCACATTTTGTCTAAACAGGAAGAGAGTAGATTCTTGCTGTTTTGCTTCCATAAAGGGCACAATAAAAATGGCAATGTAGAAGAAATGGCCAGCAGACCCCTGTTCTCTTGAATGCACGACATTGTATTTTCCTACTGCATATCATTTTTGGGATAATGAATAACTTACTGATCCCTGAGGCGCCATCCGGGAGACCCTCAGCATTCTGAGAACGTCGCCCTAAAACTGGACGACCGCGCCTGCAGAGCCCCATCTTGAATGGGAAGGAAAAATTTGTGGATTATTCCGTGCTGCTGAAGAAAATAAAACCGCAAAACTCCAGCTCCTTGTATATCGGATTCTCATCATTTCTTCAGCAGCGTGGATTAATCCACAAATTTTTCTTTCGCATTTGAATCTGGTGTTGGTGACCCATGGATCTCCAGCAGCTGATTGCTCACAAAATGTTATGATACACAACTTTTATCAGGTTGGCATATCCTGTTTTAATAATTAATTTACTGTCGGATAAGTCCCTATTTGCGCTTATTTGCTTCCCAGCTCTCCTACTATCTTCTTGAATGAAGCGGAGGTGACCTCTGATTCATTCATCGTCTATGGGACTTGAGGTAGTTGCCAGTCCTATAGAAAATAAAGCGGAGGTCAAGCATGTGTACTTCTGCTGTGTTCAAGACTGGGCCCTGCTGAACCTCTCTTTTGGGATCCAGAGCACCATTCTGTGCTTGGGGTCTGAGTGGTCGGAGCCCCAGTGATCAGAAAGCTATTTCCTATGCTATGGGGGAAGGGAGTGTGGGGGAATACACCTTTGACTCATATGAAGTATACAGGGTAAGCATTCGGTTTGCTCATATGGTGTGAGGACAGCGAGTCCAAGCTGATATTTTGCTCTAGGCCCTGTGATCTTTATGCTTGTGATAGTAATGTAATTAGTTTTTGACTGCTTCCTTATTATTGTCACTTAACATCCGTAGTTAATTAAATCTAACACGATATCCCAATATAATGAAGTGGTAATTGGTGATTTTCACTGTTTTTCTCTCTCTGTTCCACTTTTCTAACCTCGTGAACACAGTTCACTTCCTTCTCTGCCAGATAAATGAGTATTGATCATCTTCTCTCCTGTGATCCTTTGGGACGTGTGTTAATGAGCAGTGAACATGCCTTTTGTGTGTAATAGGTGGCGAATTAAAGGCATTCACCAGCCCTGTTCTTTTTGCTTGTTTTTTTTTTCCCCCCGAAAACCATCCTGGCATGCTGACAAATTAACCCAATAACGACCACATAGCATAAGCTCACAGCATTTGGTAGTGGCACGTGTAAGGAGCTAGCCAAGATGCTGACTGTATTACACAGCCAGCTTACGCCTGTAACTGCAGTGACCGAGGCTTGCTCCGATTGCTGCTGTTTAACCATTTAAATGCCACTGTCAATCTCTGACAGCGGCATTTAAATGTTGTCATTTCACCATCCCCCACAACGCATTCACAGGGAGCTAATGGGTTTTCATGGCTGCCTGTAACCTGCTGAAGCCCCCTATCACTTGGTCCTCCCATGAGGCTTAGTCACAGACTGAGCTTCAAAGTAGAAACATGATGTGACTACATGCTGCAATACTGTGGTATTGTGTATATAGTATAAGTGATCAAATGATCACAGGTTTAAGTCCTCTAAGAAGACTAAAAAAAAAGAGAACAAAACCGTTTGTACGGCAAAATTGTATCAATAAGAATGTCAGCTCAGTGCTCAAAGGGCAAGCCTTCACACAGCTCTATTGCTGGAAGATGAAAATGTTTTTTCAGTGCATTACAATGATAAAGTGAATGGTGTCATTTACAACTACAACTTGCCCTGCAAAAAACTAGTCCTCATATGGCTGTTGACGGACAAAATAAGAAAAGTATGGCTCTTGGAAAAATGAGTAAAATATTAAGGCACAAAAAATGGAAATGGGGTTAAAAAAATTTAAAAACCACCCTCCCCATACTGATCTCCTGCCTCTCCTCTTCCGGGCTCTGCCAGTCCCCTGCAGGTTTCTACTTCCATGGACGTGTGACCACGCCAACCAATCACTGGCTGACTGGTGCGGTGATCACATGCCTGTCTGGCCCAGAGAGGTAGCAGTAATGTATGAAGCAGGAGTTACTGTATTTTTCACAATGCTGACCAGATTTTGAGAAAGCCCCTTTAATTCTACAGCTTTTTCCTTTTCTTGCAGTTGTGAATGAGCTGGATTATGTTCCTGTGTTTCCAGGCAGTTGCTTTGATCAGCTTTGTATAATTGGTTATTGACTGGTTCTCAGGCTTGGTTTTAGTGGTCAATATTCTCATATGTGTAGTCCTTCTTGTTTAGCCGACAATCAGTCGTGTGACCGCGGTCAGATACTTTATTGCTGATATGAATTAGATCTTCTAATCCTAAAAATCCACTTAAAAAGAAAAAAAGGAGGAATTCAAAATGTCCTACCGCAAATCGTTACTGCTGCCCATCCATACTTCTCTTGCTGCCGCATGTACAAAAATGTTGTCGTGTGTGAACATAGTTACATAAAATCAAAAAATATTGCAGATCGGTTACTTAGAATATGAACATGACCTTGTATATAAAGGTATGGCTTTTTTTCTAGTGGAAACCGCTTCTGATTACTCTGTTAGGCCATGTTCACACTATCAGTACATGGTCAGTATTTTACATCAGTATTTGTAAGCCAAAACCAGGAGTGGGTGATAAATCCAGAAGTGGTGATGTGTTTCTATTAGACTTTTCCTCTGATTGTTCCGCTTTTGGTTTTGGCTTACAAATACTTATGTACTTAAATACTGACCAAATACTGAATGTGTGAACAAGGTCTTTCCTGGATAGTTTTTTGGAGATGTTTTCCATCCCCTGAAGCGCTTTGGGTGAGTTCTTGAATCGTTTTGGAAAAGCTTTTCTTTTTTCTGTGCCGTTTTAGTTTAGGCTGTACCTAGTTTTTGGAGGGTTCAATCAGAATCCGCTTCAAAGGGGCGACATGCACTTTCTTTTTCCCCACTATGTGGTTTTCTAAACCTGTCGCAGAAAACAGTGAACATATGACCAGCAAAGTAATTTTACAATAGAGAGAAATGAAAGGAGTCTTTAGTGTTTTTGAAGCGATTTCTCAGGTTTATTTTGGAGTTGACCTGCGGCTGTAAAAAAAACCTCACAAGACTTTGTGTGCACACACCCTACATATATAAAAAAATCAGACAGGTGTCAAATGGTCAGGGCTAGCTCCTTCCCTGCCCCTGTCTATTTTGAGGCTTGTTGCCACATAGCAAGATGAGATACTAGAGATGGGGTCCACCCATATTGGGTACACCTTGTGGGGGGGGGGTGGCTTTTACACTTTTTTTTTTTTTTAAAGAATAAGTGGAGTCGGTTACGCCAATATAATTACTTACATATGAATAACAATGTATTCACTACACCACTCACATATAAATTATACAATACATTTTATTAAACATGATCCACAAACATGAGGCTTAAAGAGGAAGGATCGAGTAAAAAAGATGGTAAGTCCTAGTAAGCAGGGTCAGTATTCACTTATTATGTTATACTGCCATACTTATAAAAAGTCTGATATTGACCCACGTAAACCAAGCAAAACAATACAAGTAAAGGTAATGAAGTGTCACTGCTTACCCATAGCGTAGTATAAGGACCCCCCGAACGCTTTCTCAAGGGGAGTGTGTCTGCTGACCTCTCCTGCATCCCTTATATATAAAACTAAGTAGTTTGAAGATGTTGTCCTGGCAAAATAAAAGTTTGCCTAAGGAACTGGGTATATTTAAAGAAACAGCCCCCACCTGTATATAGGCTGCTCCGTGGTCTGTGCAGAGATAGGAACAGTGATGTCACCATTCCATATGCAGTTGGACCACTACAGTGATGATTGACGGAAGTGGTCAGGTGACTTTGAGCAGTGCATCATTGGATGATTTATCATGGCATGCTGCTCAAAATCAATTGACCACTGCAGTCAATCTTAGGGGGCAGCGGGTCGGTGGCACGTTGACATCACTGCTTCCTGTCTCTGCGCAGACCACAGAGCGGCCTGTACTGAATCAACGTGACTGCCCTTAGGGGAGTATGACTGAGTCTATTACATATCCAGGCCCCTGAGCAACATTTTAATTTTCCTGGACAAACCCTTTCAATTGAATAAGTTTGCAGTTTGGGTTCTTTGCCCTACTTCTGACTTTCTCTGATGGCACTGTTCACCTTTCTTGCATGCTCCGCTCTTGAGCAATCAGCGGATCTTGTGCACAGTTAGTTATTTTTTAGTTTCTGTATATTTTCTAAGGAAACCACATAGTGAATGCCTGGCTGTATTTGGTTTATGTTACATAAACTCTGTAGAGCCCCAACAGATATTTAGACACGGCACTCTGTCAATGTTGTAAATGCCGGGGAGGCAGGATATCCACATTTTTGAGAATTGGTTTCCTTAGGCTGTTAGAGAAGAATCCTGAAAGAAACCAGCATGGAGTACATTACACTGGGGACGTTGTAGTGGGGAGAAGGTACAGGCCGCTCTCCAGGAATGTGTGCAGATGAATAGGGCTGTTGATGATTTTTTTTCCATAAATGTATTTAGTAGGTGCAGCATAAAGCGCAGATCAGGACCTTATCACAAAATAAAGGAGAAATGTAACTTCCCACACTGCGATGACCACGCACATTTACTGTATGTGAAGAGAAGGCTTTCGGAGCATGATTTAAACGCATCCATATGCCTCCGATCACCCAGCGAACGACAGTATGGCAGTATACGCCAGGGTTTCTTTTACTGTATGGCTGAGCTCAGCAGTTGGCTTTATATCAGGCAGTGGGATTTGGTAAAAGAAAAACATAAACTCCACGTATTTGGGCGGCAGATATGGCTTCTGTCTCATACTTCCATTAAGCGTAAGGCGCCAAAAATACTTGTTTTGTTTTTTTCACAGCATTTTTTTTACCATTCTTGGTAATTTTTTTTATTTAGTAACATTTGACCAGTCTTATGAAGAAACCTGTACTAACAACGTCATGTCCAAAGCATTTTTCGTTTTGAAAAAAGAAAAAAGTTACAAACTAAACCGCTTTGTATGTGTAGCACAGATCAACAATATAAGAACACAAAAGACAATATTCACCTAGCGGTGATACAATCCTTCCATCCCCCTCTCGATACTGCCTATATTAGCTGGGCTCACATGGACACTCCCTTGCAAACTTTTTCATTCTTCTTCAAGGAACAGACCAGTATGCTTCCCTTTTTATGCATTTGTATCCAATATAAGATGGATGCGTGTTTTGAGGGGTTTTTTTGTGCCGGGGTTTTGTATTTCTGTGCCTATTACAGACTGCCGAATGTTAGTGTGAACCTAGCCTTACATCCAGGGATATGCTGCTGCCCCAAGGAAAAGAAAAAAAAAAAAAAAAAAAAGCCCTTACAAACATCACAAAGACTCTGTATTTTTCTTCAAATCCCAGTATTTATAGTGAATCTGTACTAGGTTTTTGAATCCCCATCTGCGATGTGGGCAGTATGATGTGGGGGCAGCATAGACCCTGACTTCAGTGATGTCACTTACTGGGCTGTTTGCTGTAGTTTTTAGGAAATCCCTGTTTTCTCTGCTGCATATCTAGCAGTTCCCAAGTTTACTAGTCCTCTAGTGATAATCTCCTGCTGATAAAACTGATTTTTATCAAAACTACACTAAGCAGCCTAGTAGGTGACACATCGCTGGAATCAGGGTCTCTGTCTCTATATTATGCTGCTCTCAGATTAAGTGGCAAAAACGCGGTGACAGATTCCCTTTAAAGCCCAAATTGTCCAGGGAAAACTGTAAAGCCAAGTTCACACTTTGATTTGCGTTGCAGATTCTGTACCACAAATCCCCAAAGTCCAATACAGTCTAGTAAGTAAAAGTGAACGGGGTTCACAAAGCTTCGTTCACTTGCTGCAGATCTGTTATATTGCAGAAATTGAACATCTCTTGTGGATTTTGACTCCGCAGCATGTCCATCATCTCTTGGCTGATTTTTGCCATTAACATCAATGTATTTTGAAACCCGCAATGAAAATCTGCAGTTGTGGGTTTCCTTGTGTATTTCAATGGCCAAGCAATAAAATTTGTCACTAGCACAATCTCATGCTTCACATTAAAATCCTTAAAGAGAATGGACTCCTTTAACTGCGGATTTATGATGTGGATTTTAGGTGTGAACTTGCTGCAAATCAAATCTGCGACCAATCCGCGATGCTGGTCTGCGTCCCGGGAGATGAAACTCACTTTTATGGGAATAGTATCCTATTTGACTGATCCACGCATAAACGGACACGAACTAACTTGCAGTTTCTCGCTCATTTACACCCATCGGGTAGTCGGGGGTATCCAGTATACAGTACACAGCCTGTCCATCATGCCAGATACTGTTTATTTCTGTGCTACAACCATCTCTAGCTGGAAACAAATTGCAGTCCTACAAAATTTCTTAAGATTGTTTGCTTTTCTGAAGTGCATTTGCCAGCCTGGCAGGTTGAATATACATCTGTGCCCGGTTCATTTTGAGCTGTAGCTCCCTCTAGTGAACACACGGCCTCATTTAATCCATAAAATGTAACGTGTAAGTCACAAACAAGCGTTTATGATGATGGTTGATCGGCCGCTTTATCGTCCATCCAGATCATTGCAGTCCTATTACCTTAGGTACCTGTAAGACCCTGGCTGCCCCCACCTCACCTCTGTCCTTACTACTGCCATATGGGGGTAATGTGACCCCACTAGTGACATTAATTGCTGAATTCATGCTGCTGTTGCGGAGCTGTGAGTTTTTATTATTTAAGCTGTAAAAAATGCAGCAGAACATTTGTGCCATGCTTGTAGTGATGCCGGGGAACAGAGCGGGATTGTCTGCTGGAGCCTAATTCCTTGCTTCCTGGCCAGTAACAAAAATCATTCTGACAACTGCTGGTATCGAATGTCTAGCTGTATAATGACGGCACAGATTAGCCGCTGTGTGCCAGTCCACAGCTGTGCCGTCCGCATCTCTGTGAGCAAGTCCACACCCAGAGAAACCTGTGCGATGCCCCCTCCTGGAAAGCCGGGGCACATTTCATCAAGGGTTTTTTTGGGGTTAAAAGTAATAGCCATTTAGGCATTTCTGAGCCCACAGAGGTTGTCACACAGCTTTATTTTAGATGCCAGATAAAAAAATCTACATAGTTAACAAAGTAATATGGTGACTGCATCCAGTCCTGTTCCCTGTGCATCAGGGGGCCAGGAGAGGCTGCGATGTGCTCCCTTCATTCTCCGGATCAGGGCATGCTCATGATTACACAAATATGGCAGATTTCTACCATAAACAGCTCCACACCTGGCCACAGGCTGTGCGTGGTATTACAGCTCAGCCCTATTCATTTTAGTGGTGCAGAGCTGAAATGCCAGAAACAATAAAGTGACAGGTGTTTTTTGGGATAAATCTGTCATGTGTTTTACTCCTGGACATCCCCATGTAATGTCTGACCTATAGACCTTCAGTCAGTGTCACATGCAAGGCTGTGGAGTCGGAGTTGGAGTCCGTATAAAATGGACCGACTCCTAAAATATATAATAAATTGGGTACAGTAGTACAATGCAGAATGTGTTATAAATGTTTTCATAAGAATTTGGGAAAGTACTGAAATGTCCTATAAATGTCTGTTCTGTTCCTGATCTAAGGATCTGGTCTTTAGTTGAGATGAATCTGAATCTGTGCTGCACTTTATGTACACGCTCAGTAGTGAGTGCTGTGGAGTCAAAGTTGGGGCAATTGAGGAGTCGATGGCTTGGCTTACCGACTCCACAGCCCGGGTCACACATACGTAACACAGAGACCGCACTCATATTAGATGATCCAGCCCACCTCCGGCATATATCGGGCTGTTACCTTCGGTCAGTGGACATGGTGGCTGGGTCTTCTGATGTCGGCCTTATTCATGGTGTATTGTGGACAGCAGTCTATCGCTGGTTACTAGAGACATTGGAGAAGTGTAAGATTTTCGGCTTCCTCTGATAAGACTGCAGGATATTGGGTTTCATTAGACAATTCCCTAATCTTTCCCTACGTGTTGTGAACATTATGTATTTGGATACCATGATGTTATATCAAGGCTTCGGTTATCACAATCCCGAGCAGGGAGAAATGTGCCTTGTGATCAGCATTGAGGTAGAGGCCTGCTGTGGCGCTGTGCCAGTGCTTCAATATCTTCTATTAGTGTGTAATGTAGAGTCCCGCAGGAGCCGGCTGACTGATATCCCATTTCAGCGCTGTTGCATCCAGGCAGCCAAAGACTGCAGTGCAGCGAGCTGCTCGAGGTGCAGCGTACGGATCGGCGTGCGGCTTGGGGGGGCCTGAGCCATGAGTGTATCATGCTGGATATCGGGGTGCTGATTGTGCTGTACTCTCTACTGCAGGAGGTTCTCAAACACCTACAAGGAAGCATTGAGGATGAAGCCATGACGAGCACTGGACAAATAGATCTCCTGGAACGGCTCAAAGGTAATCCCTCAACTAATACATTTATGGCTGCAATGTGTAAAGTACGTGGTGTGATCTTTACGCGCTCATCTTCTGCACAGTTAGGACTGGAAACGAACCGACCGGTCCTCGCTGCAGGCAGGACGGTTCGGCTGCAGGACGGTTCTGCATTTTGCAGGTGCTGCTTTGTAATTCGGTGCAGGATTTCTAGAAGTGCTCACCTCTAAATTCCTACTTGTCCTCTCCTTTCATATTCCTTCAGTGGATTGTGCCACAGTGAATGTTTTTTCTGTTTACATCTCACAGCAAACATTTTTTTTTCCAATTACAATCTTTAACCCCATTGTGATTAGGAAAAAAATGGCCTTAAGGTTGAGCTCCCACTACGAGTCTTTGACCTTGCGTATTTTATGAGATGAAAACTAAAGAAGTGCTAGTTATCACACTCCGCTCTGCTGTACTCCAGGCACAATGTAATCACATACAGCTCTGCAGTGAGGAGTGCAGACTGTCTGTCATTACATGTCTCACACAGGAGAAAGCCTGTTCAAAGCTACTGTGGAGGAGTGTTCTTCCCTCACCCACCCCCTGTATGACGCCTCCTGGTTATAATTGGTCAACCTCATGAAGGGGAAGAAGTACACCCCCCCAAAGACAAATCTCTGGGCTTATCATAAATTATAACCTAAACTTTACAAGCGATTATCTCTGGAACACAGAGAAGTTCCTGAGCCTTTTCTATACACCTGCACCCGTTGTGTGACTTACATGTACGTCACATGCTGGTAAGGTGTTAATATTTCTCTCACAAAGGCTATAAAAGATTTTAGGTGACTTGTCTGTGTGCAGATTTCCATTGTAAATGAGGAATTTCTAGGAGTGCCAATTACATGGAGAAACTGCTCTCTGCTGTAGCATCAGTCACGGATAGAGCTGCAGTTCTGCTGTGCCGAGGATACAAACCGCAGCCATGTGACCAGCGAGTCTAGGAGAAGCAATGACCTTGTCCATGCCCGTGTTTGCTACATAGCGCTCATTGAGCATTGCGTAGGCTGGAATAAATCCGCTATAAACCACATTTATCCAAACTCATCCTGCATGATGGCAAAAGCTTAATGCAGCAGTGCCAGTCTTCAATGCAGAATCGGGATCTGCAACACCTACACGTTCCAACTTTATTTATTTGATTTGATTTCAGAACCATCTAATGTGTCCAGTGCCGGCGGACACTCCTACTCGGTAGCTCTGCCCCCTGTCTACAGTCTCTTGTACACAGGTGGGTAGGGTGATTTCTACCATTGTGCCGGCCACCCGATAACCATACCTGCAGCAGAAGCAGTTTTTTTGCACCAACAATTAAGCACATTGTCCAGCAAACACAAGTTATCGCCTATCCACAGTACCCACACCTATCAGAAGATCAGGGAATTTTTATCACAAATGGGGAACTATTATCCACATTACAAAATGGAGCAGCAGGTCAGAAGCCCAATTGCCTCTCCATTCATTTTATATGGACTGCCTGAAGAAGCCTCATTGGCAATGAATGTAGCTGCGATTGCGCAAGTGCACTGCCACTCCACTCCATTCAAGTGCACTGCCACTCCACTCCATTCAAGTGCACTGCCACTCCACTCCATTCAAGTGCACTGCCACTCCACTCCATTCAAGTGCACTGCCACTCCACTCCATTCAAGTGCACTGTCACTCCATTCTAACCATGGATAAAAGTTCCCTATTCTACTTATCGGTACCAGCTGTCTGACCCCAACCTATCAATAACTTAACACAATTAATGGATGTTCTGGAAGGTCTGCCGGTCGCGTGCAACTCACTTGCCGTAGCCCTAGCCTAACTTGTAGGACAACCTGTTCATGATCATAGCAGATATGTGTGATAACTAAAAAGGCCTTCAGGGGTTGCCATCTCTAGATTTCTATAAAACCCTGAAAATGAAGATAATACTGCCTTGTTATGCCAATTTTTTTTCTCCTCCACAGATATAATACTGGCATATTTCTACTGCTGCAACACTTAAACCTCACTTGATTCTCCTGACCCTGGCATGGATGATATTATTTTTTTTCATATTAGAGGAAAATATTTAGTATTTTTTAGTAGTAAATGTGTATCATTACATTATTATTATTATTATTATTAGTTATGGTTTGTTTGTTTTTTTCTTTCCAGAATTAAATTTGGATGGCAGTAACTTCCCTGGAGTCAAGATGAAATCAAAAATGTCCCTCCGTTCCTATGGAAGCAGAGAAGGTTCCCTCTCCGGTCACTCGGGGGAGTGCAGCCCGGTCCCAATGGGCTCTTTTCCAAGGAGAGGCATTGTCAGTGGGAGCAGAGAAAGCACCGGATACATGGAGGAACTAGAAAAGGAGAGGTAAATGGCAACTGTGAAACTATCAATTCAGTATGGACTAGCCAATGAAGTCTTATTTCTTTCAGCTATTAGGATGGATGTAATGACAGTAAAATTATTGAGCATATGAGATTGATGGGTATGTCTGCACGGTACTCCTATCCAAAATTAGTCAACTTACATGTTTCGTTACACCCTTAGGTCTTGTGTGGTTCTTCCTGTATAAAACCTAGGAAACGTATTGATAGGCCAGATGGCTTTGTGTGAAGTTAACCCCAATGTGCTGTGATAAATAATTCCAAAAGTTGTCCACTATGAGAAGCGAACATTACCTGTGTCCTCAGAGTGCAGAGAACAAGTGCTATAAGTGGCTCCCTGCACTGTCCTCAACAGTAGTGGTCACAGCAGGTTACGAACAACCTAGTCCCATAATACATACACAGTGGTCACAGCCGTGCCATCTTGCAGCTAACTCCTTACTGAAGGCCAAGTGATGCCAATACTACAATGGCATCTACATAAAATGATCAGATTTGGCATCTAAAGTCTCAGGAGCGTAAATTTTCAGCGTAAAATTGCAAAGTGACGCTTATCCAAAATCAGCAAGAGTCAATTTATTCTCTGGATATCAACGCAGGTTTTCCCTTTTTCAATGCAAAGTATTAAATATGCCAAAACGCCCCAGCATTTCTGCATCTGCCTTGTTAAAAATTAGTTTTGCTTTTTGCCTTCAATAAAGCAAAGCGTATTCTTAGTGCAGGCCGGCCATTATGTGGAGGTGTACAGAAATGGCATCGACCGGCTTATTGTCAATCATAGATTTCCCGGTACTGTATGACTTCAGCGTTAAGAATTTTATCCACAGCCATTACATATTTATATTCCTTTTCTGTTTAGGTCGTTACTTATTGCTGAGCTTGAAAAGGAAGAAAAAGAGAAGGACTGGTACTACGCCCAGTTACAGAATCTCACTAAAAGAATCGATGGCCTCCCTCTTACCGAAAATGTGAGTGTCAGCAAATGGGTTTTAGCTCAAATAGTTTAAAATGCATCTGTGTGTTTTTTTTCTGTTCCTATAGTCACTTTTATTGAATTCCCACATTTAAAGCCCTACTTAATAACTATTTGCAAGTTGGGGCGATCTGATAACAGGGTAACAGAGAATCTCAAATTCCTGTTCTTTTTTTCTTCTGAATCAGCAGAATACCAGCGATCGTTTACGGCAGCCTGTAGGTTGCCTGTGCTGCCGCAGACCTGGACTGTATATTCAGGCTTTTATGATTAAAAACTGTGCTGAAAAAAAGTGTCGGCGTTTCCAATGGCAAGCAACTTGTTTCATTTTCTAGGCTATACTAGATAAATACTGGCCGCACTGGCACCTTTAGTCTTCTCTACCCTTCATGTAATAGACCTCTAGTGTGTGTTACGTATTTATACTGGAAATGTCAGTACATCTGCAGGGGATAACTCTGCATAGCATAGATGAGAACTTGCTCTTCGCTGGGGGTTCGTCCACCACTAATCTCAGTAACGGGCCTCAAATGCCCTTTTGAGTGGAACAGTGGTTGGGCATGCTGTAAATTCTCTATGGGATTGCCAGAAAAAGCTGTGCTCTGTGCTCCACTATCTGCAGCAGTTCTGTAGAGGATGAATATTGTGGTAGTGCGCATTCCCGGTCACTGTTTTATTCACATGGGGGCATTTCCCAGGTGTTGGACTCCCACCGGTCACTAAGTTATCACTTGTCCTGCAAATAGCTGATAACTTCTGAAGATGGAAAATAACCCTTTAAGTTGTCCCTCCTTGCAGAATCTGCAGTTACATTTTGAAGTTACTATAGCTAACCTCATGCTGTCTCTACGTAGCCCTCATCAATATTTCACATATACAGTAGTGATCAGAATAATAGCAGTCCAATATGACTAACCAGATTAATCACTATTTATGGTATAAATTATATTACCACATGTTAAACAATTTACCAGTTGGTGCAGTACATTCTAAGAAAACCAACAGACTCAGCATTCATGATCTACATGTTTTTGAGTCTGTGTATTTGACTAATTCATTGAAAGGGGTGTGTGTTCAAAATAAATGCGGGGTTCAATTAGTGAGGTCAATCATTCTGTGAAGAAACAGGTGTGAATCAGGTGGCCCTTATTTACGGGTGAAGCCAGCACATGTTGTACATGCATTTCTCCTTGAAAGCCTGAGAAATATGGGTCGTTCGAGACATTGTTCAGAAGTACAGCGTACTTTGATTAAAAAGTTGATTGTAGAGGGCAAAACTTATAAAGGAGTGAAGACATTGATAGGCTGTTCAGCTAAAATGATCTCCAATGCTTTAAAATGGAAAGCAAAACCAGAGAGATGTGGAAGAAAAAGGAAGACTACCATTCGAATGGATGGAAGAATAGCCAGAATGGCAAAGGCTCAGCCAATGATCAGCTCCAGGATGATCAAAAACCAGTCTCAAGTTATCTGTGAGTACTGTGACAGTTAGAAGACACCTGTGTGAAGCTAATCTCTTAGCAAGAAGTCCCGCAAAGTCCCACTGTTAAAGACAAGACATGTACTGAAGCGGATACAATTTGCCAAAGAACACATCAACTGGCCTAAAGAGAAATGGAGAAACATTTTGTGGACTGATGAAAGTAAAATTATTCTTTTTGTGTCCAATGGCCGCAGACAGTTTGTCAGACAACTCCCAAACTCTGCATTCAAGCTACAGTACACTCTGAAGACATTGAAGCATGGCGGTGCAAGCATCGTGATATGGGCATGTTTCTCTAAGGCCACCGCCCCACTATCAGTATTTGGTCAGTAGTCGGTCAGTATTTTTTCTCAGTAGTGGGAGCCAAAACCAGGAGTGGATGATAAATGCAGAATTGGTAACTTGCTTCTAGTATACATTTTCTTTGATTATTCCTCACCTGGTTTTGTTTCCCACTCCCGAGAAAAAATACTGACTAAATACTGTTAGTGGGGCCGTGGCCTTACAATGGTGCCAGACCTATTTATCGCATACCAGGGATCATGGACCAATTTGCATATATTAAAATACTTGAAGAGGTCATGTTGCCTTACACTGAAGAGGATATGTCCTTGAAATGGGTGTTTCAACAAGACAACGACCCTAAATACACCAGTAAACGAGCAAAATCGTGGTTCCAGTCTAACAAAATTGAGGTTATTGAGTGGCCAGCCCAATTCCCGGACCTTAATCCGATAGAACACTTGTGGGGTGATAGCAAAAATGCCGTTTGAGGGAAAGCCAACAAATGCCAAAATATTGTGGGATATAGTCAATGCTTCCTGGGCTGGAATAACAGTTGACAGGTGCCAGAAGTTAGTTGACTCTATGCAACATAGATGTGAAGCAGTTCTAAAAAACTGTGGGTATACAACTAAATATTAGGTTAGTGATTCACAGGAATGCTAAATCCTCAAAAAAAGAGTACAAATTGTGAGTTTGCTATTTTTTTTTAGAACCGCCCAATGTTCATTTTTTGTTATTTTCTGCAAAGTAGTTAAAAATTATATACATTTCTCTTCATGTTTTGATTTAGAAAACAGTGAGCAATGTTCCCAATGCATGGAAATAAAAACTAGTATAAAGATTGTGCTTAACTCCTGTTTTTGAACACACTGCTATTATTTTGAACACTATTGTATGAGAATAATTGACGCTATGATTACAATAATATTTTTCATTCTTTTAGTTCTCTATACAAACTGACATGACCAGAAGGCAGCTAGAATATGAGGCCAGACAGATTAGAGCTGCGATGGAGGAGCAATTGGGGACCTGTCAGGACATGGAGAAACGAGCACAGGTATGTTCTTGTTAAACCTCTTATGTTAACGTTCAGAATAAGTATCACCCAATGTGAAATCCTACAGCTTCTTATATCACATTTAAATCCAATTTGCCCATGTTCCAATGCGGCAGATTTGCAAAGGATTTGAGTAGTGGGATACACATCAAAAATCCACTTTTCATAATACGAGCCACACAGCAGAAAAGAGATTGTGGAAATCAGAGCATGTTCAAATGGACATGTTCATTCCTTGTGCATTTCATTCTTTGCATTATCCAAGACATAGTCAAAATGTAAAACATGAAGACTTTGTTGTGGATTCTCAGCAAAATCTGGTGTAAAATATATCCACCGCATCTGGACATCCCAGTAACCTCTGCATTTTTACCAGCCTGTTTTGTTAAATTATTTTATTCACACTGTCTGTGTTAGATCACAGTGTATAGAATAAAGCAAAAATAGAAATTTAGGAGTGTAACATAACTTTTCACTAATGGTCCATCTAGCAAACACATTTTTTCTGCTTTATTTTTTATTAAATTGATTTCAGGCTTAAAGGGAACCTGTCTTATTGAAAATGGTATCTGATATACAGGCGAGATGTTATAGAGCAGGAGGAGCTGATCTGATTGTGATACATTTTTGTGGGAAAGCAAAGTATTCCTGTTTATGGGAAATTGGGAGAGCTAGCTTTCATCAGACAGCGATCTGCTGTGTATGGGGGGCTTTATAGAGTTTAGACCAAGGGTAATTCACACAACTACATAGTTGACATATTTTTCTTCTCTGGATAGCGGCTCCAAGTCCTTGTCCAACTTCAGGTTTCATATCCAGAACCAACAATATCATACATGCCTCACTTGCACATGAAATACACTTTATTTCATTGAATACTGGGTACAGTGCTCCTGCCAATGTCCTTTTTAGCTGGATTGCAGGCACAGATTCTAACCCCCTAAACTCTGGATTTGCAGGCTGTGTATTGGGGGTTCTTACAACCTTCTCATGGCTGAGATACAGTTTTGTTGTACTGCAACTTAAACGAATTACATTTCCCACACTCGGCAATTTATGTCCAGTGCAAATAAATATTAATGGTAAATCACCTGGCTGCATCCTAGATTTATCATTTGGATTTTTCTTTCTTTATACAGTTAAGAGTTGCTCGTATTCAGCAAATTGAAAAAGACCTCTTCCGGATGAAGCAGATGCTACAGACCCAGAATGTAGAATCTGAGGTTAGTGAATATTTGACATCTTTCACACCATATTTTGCCATACAGTTGGGTTTTATTATTTCCTGGCTTGCTGCAAAAAAAAAAAAAAAAAAGTTTACCATCGCAAAAACTAAAATAAATGTCTCTACCTACAGGATAGATCGAATGCTGAGAGGGTTGCTTAACGGCCTTAGTGACCACCAATACATCTTTTTACTGACCTGCGATAAAAGAGACTAGCATCCCCCGACAGGTGACAATCTTGTAACTGTCACCTGCACACTATAGCTGCATCAGCCACGATCAGTGTTGGGTATTTAACCCCTTAGATTCTGCTGTCAATGGTGACTACAGAATCTAAATAGTTAACAGAGTGTGGGGGCTCCCACTTTATCCCCATCTGCACCCTGAGATCTTTATCGTGTGGTCCTGATCTTTGCCATGACAGCTCATGGCCAAATAACGGCCTTAGAGTCTGCCGGCTATAGCGACCTGTTCAGAAGTTATCAACATTTAGGTGGTAAAAATAAACTTTTTCATGCCTGTCATGCCACTTTCCTTTACTTCCTAAAAAGAACCAGAAGGGTTAATGAACTACCTGAAAGCAATTTTAAATACGTTAAGTGGTGCGGTTTTTAAAATGGTATCACTTTTGGGTGGTTTCGATCATATAGGACTCACAACTGAACAGGTGCCTATAAAAATAAGTTTTTCCTTGAAAAATTACTGTTACATTCTTAATCCTTCTAAAATGGTAACAAAATAAAACAACATTTTACAAATGGTGCTGATGTAAAGCAGACATGAGGGAAATGTTATTTATTAATGTTTTTGTGTGGTATGACTGTCTGGATTAAAGGGATAATCATTCAAAGTTTCAAAATTGCAATTTTTTTTTATTTTTGTCACATTTCTGATAATAAATGCAAAACATATTAACCTAAATTTACAATTATTATAAAGTATAATGTGTCACGAAAAAACAGTCTCAAAATCAATGGGAAATGTTAAAGCATTCCACAGTTATTACTATGTAAAGTGACACTGGTCAGATTTTTAAAAAAAATGGTCCGGTCACTAAGGGGTTGAAGGGGATGACAGATTCTTTTTTAGGACATTAAGGTTATTGTGTTTTGGCGGGTCTTACGTGAATAGTTTGGGTCCCACTTTTGTGGTACATGGTTCTGTCTTTACTTCTGCAGTGTAAGCGATGTACAGCAGCAGTAAAAACACCTAGAATAAAAACAATGTGTAGGAAAACTGCAATTAATAAATAGGAACACATTTTAAAACCTAAGGTACTTAGTTGACTACTTTTTTTTTTTTTTTTTTTTTAGCAAAAAAGCTTAATCCCTTACTGGCCTGGGGCGTGTTAGTACACCCCAGGCCCTCACCCCTGGTTCAGTGAGGGCTCCAGCGGTGAGCCCGCACTGAACCGGGCACAAAAATGCAAAAACGGAAAATCCCAAGGTCGCGAAGGGGTTAAAAGCCACCCCATTGCAACAAGGTGTACCAAATCAGGATGGTCTTGTTTTCTAATATCTCTCCTCTCTGTGTGCCAGCAGGCATCAAAATAGAAAGGGCAGAGCAGGACCTGGGCCTGTATTAACATCTGCTTATGGAAAGAGGAGTTGATGAGGTGCAAAGTCCAAGGGGGGCGGCTACACCCCCAATACCATATACTGAGTATAAGTAATTGAAACAAAGACCAACCCCAGCTCACCTGTCAGCATAAATGAATGAATTTTTTTTGTTGTTGTTAACACTTCGGCCAACATAATAAACATCACGGGTAGGAGGTATGGAGGAAAAACAACTCACACCCCATAGCCGTAAAATATTGCCTACTCAAAAGTAAAGGTACAAACACTAGAGGAAACTGAGTATAAGGCGTATAGAAAAAGCTTTATTAATTCTAAAAAATTCACAGTGAAAAATACATATTACAAATATGTGCAAATTGCGGAGCAAATAGATACACAGGGATCGACAAAAGGATAGCCACGGTCACAATGCAGCCAAAAAATAGTGAGTAACCGGAACAATGTCCTAGTGTAGGCTGCAAGTAAGTGGATCCTCATATAAAGAGGGGCAAAAAGAGGCCCTTATATATAATAGCATAGAAAGAGAGCAATCAGAAAGTGAATATAGAAACGGATGACAGCACAGGTAGTTAATATGTTAGATATATGGGCAATTCAAAGGGTCAAAAAATATCAGTCATACAATAATGAAGAATAGCCAAAATATATAGACTGTCAAGTGACAATGACTCACCAATGCAGTCACCTACGATTGCTCAGGAAGGGGGGGGGGGGGGGGAAGACAGTTGGAAGTGGAGGGGATAGGCGAACAGGGCAGGAGCGGCAAATGTGGGACCTGCAAGCTTCGACGCGCGTTTCGCGGGATTTGCTTTGTCAAGAGGCGTCTAAATGAATGAATGTGTAGGGGCATCCTGTGTAAGCCATGTACAGCGGAAGTAATACATTCAGGCTGTGTCAGCCCACATGTAGTAAGCAGGTGAGACGCAGGCGGCAGTACACAGTCCTAAAACAGGCACAGTTCTGCTCTGAAGGATGTGTGAAGGAGTTTCAGGTTTCCCTAGATCTTCTCTGGTGCATTGTTTACCATTCATATCTAAGATAAAAGGTGGGATGCCTTACAGAATCACACTGGTTGCTATCAGCAAGGTAATTTTTACAGTAGAGTGATTTGGAGAGTAAGGGTATGTGCCCACGTAGCGTTTTACAAGAGTATATGCTGTGGAATTTCCGCAGCTTAAACGCTTGGGAAACGCTTGGTAATCCGTCCCCCATGGTCCCCAATGAGAATCCGCAGTTTAAATGCCCATGCTGCGGATTTTTCCGCAGCGTTTTTGATGCGCTCAAAAATCCGCAGCATGTCCATTAATTTTGCGTTTACGCATTGCGGAATTGCCTTGTCAATGCAATAAAAAACACAAGGCAATTCCGCATGTCCCAAACGCATCATAAACGCGCGAAAAACACTTGCCAAATTCCACAAGCGTTTTTCCGGGAAAGGACATGCAGAAATAAAGCAGACATTTTCTGCTTCATTTCTGCAACGTGGGCACATAGCCTAATAGAAAATAGTTGCTGAAAAGAGAACCAGCTGTTTTAATAGTATGAAATAAACAAAACACGTCTACGTCATTGATATATCTGCACCACAAATCAGGAATGCGGAACACCGTAGTGACTCATGTAGCCCTGCAACCGCTACCTGTGCACCCAAGCTACAAATCCATACAAGACCAAGTAGCCAACCTTTTTGTCTTTAACAACTTAAACCCCTCGCCACATTTTGCAGCCGATGCTGTTCGTATTACACAGCTGGCATATGAGTAACAGCAGCAGCCAGAGCCGAGCTCTGATTGCTGCTGGTAACCATTTAAATCTCTGACCGCGATGTTTACATGGAATGCATGCCATGTGATCCCGCTCACTGGCTGCCTGTGATTGTGTTTACCATGGCATGCAGGGCACTGATGAAGGCCCATGTAACTGCCATCTTGGTATGGCTGAGAAGCCCAGCCATAGGCTGAGCACAATAGGAGACCGAGTTTCTCACTATATGCTGCAATGTATAGTGTAAGTGATTTAGTCCTAGCTGGACTGAAAAATGAAGTAAAAAATAAAAAGGTTGCAAAATATTAAAGAAATCTAAAAATTAGGATAATTTATCTTTTCACCCCATTAACAATAAAGTAAATAAAAAAGTAAACATATTTGGTATAGCCGCGTACTTCAAAGTCCTCTCTATCAAAATATTAATTAAGCCATGTGGTTAGAGCAAGCAAAAAATGAAGACATCAGGATAGCGTTTTTTCAGTCACCACTCATCCCTAAAAAAAATAAAATAAAGTGAAAACAAGAGCAATCAAAATGTTGTATGTACTAGACATTGGTATCAATAAAACCGTCAACTCACCATGCAAAAAACAAGACATCACACAGCTCATTCAACGGAAAAAATAAGAATGTTACAGGCATTGGAAAATGGTGGCACAAACAAAAAAAAATTTTTTTTAGAACTACAAACTTCTGGAGTTTTTTTTATCCACTTAAGGGGAATCTGTCAGCCAGCTTTCACCCCTCCCTCAAAACAATTTTTATGTGCATGTAGCTCTATTAAAGACAACCTATTATATGACCTGTCCTTTCCTCTATTACTGAGAAATCAACGTTTAAATTGATATGCAGATGGATATGGTAGATCTGAAGCCTCTGTCACTCCAGCTATGTTCTCTGCCCAGTGATGTTTCCTTTTGCTCTTTGATGGCTCCTCTGTTTTCAGTCTCACATCTTAGTGGCTGTTAGTCAAGCAGTAGGAGGCGGTGAAGGAAGCTGGAAGAACAATGAAGTGCAATAGGGTTTTATCCAGTGATGTCAGATATCAGAGGTGCTCACCTGATAAGGTTGTGTGAAACACAATGACTGTAATGGCTCAAAATGTCAGCTGCTGCAAGTCCACGAGTGCAATATGAGGATAAGCAATACTGGAAAAAGTGCGTTAACTGCGCTGCTGATGAATACTAATTGAATATTCTAGGAGACTAAGTATTTCTCTATGCGATTTATTATTAACACGTTTCGAAGTTATCCAACTTCATCAGGACAGACCACAAAAAGAGTTTGTTCTGATGAAGTCAGGTAACTTCAAAACGTGTTGATAATAGACCGCATAGAAAAAATCTCGATCTAGAATCTTCAGTTTGTATTCGTCGGCAATTCAACCCACTTTTTCCTGTATTTCTTTTCTAAGCAGGAGGAGGCAGCACTGAGCGGAGGACAGAGCTGGAGTGACATAGGATTCAGACCTACAAATACTGTAGCTCTTCAGCTTCATTTGCTTATCAATCCAAACTCTGATTTGTCAGTAACGGAGGAACAGACTGGTCATGTAATGGTATTACTGGACTTTTCTTTGAAAGAGCTACGTGTACATATAAATAGTTTGGGGGATGAAATCCTGCTGACAGATTTCTTTTAAATAAAAAGAATCTGCCAGTTTGGTATCTCCGTAATCATACTGACTAGGATAATCTTTTTTTCAGAGGCATTTTTACTACAGAATCAACACCGTAAAAGCAAAATCCATGGCAGAGCCTCATTTTTTTACCCCACAATTTCACCGCATTTGGAATTATTTCGCGTTTTTAGTATTTTCGATATTTAAAATGAATTGTCATTCAAAACTACAACTCGTCCGGCAAAAAACAAGCCCTATTACAACTATATCGACAGAACTATAATGACTAGTGTTGAGCGAGTATGTCTCATTAACCCTTTCGGCGAGCATGCTTGGGTGTTCACAGAGTATTTTGGCATTTTTGGCATGCTTGGCATTATTTTTTTTTACTGTCGCCGCTGCTGCATGTGTCACAGTTGTCTAACAGCTCGGGTGCTCGCCGGAAGGATTAATGTGACATACTCGCTCAACACTAATAACGACTCTTAGAAAAAGTGGAGGAAAAAATGAAAAATTGCTCAGACTTTTAAAGGTTAAAGGCGTTATCCAGGAAAAAACAACGGTTTTGCAGGGGTTTGATACTCTCCTACTGGCACCCACCTGGATCCAGCGCAGACTGCTCCATGGTCTGTGCTAACACAAAAGGAGTAGACGTCACCAGCAGCAGTGCCGCTGAAACCTGTGATTAGCTGCAGAGGTAAGACAACTTGAGCACCGTGTCTTAAGAAAAACAACTGATGACGCACTGCAGTCATCTGACTACTTCAGCCAATCACATTTTGGAATGGTGACATCTCTTCTTCCTGTGTCAGGTATGTGAATATTAGTTTATTTGTAACACATTCAAGTCCTTGGGAAACTTCTTTTTGCTCAGACTACCCCTTTAACTTTTCTGTCACTTTCCCTCTACTATTAACTACACAATTAATTTCCTAACAGTCCATTCTGTCTGTAGACATGACATATGCCCTGTATTGGACACATCATATATCACTTCTACTGAAAGCAGCTGTAGTTGGAAATATTACAAATGGGCTGCCCAAAGTGTGCCAAATGTAATAAAGCCCAGTGTACACATGGCATACTCTACTGTATCCCATTGGAAATCATATGAGGCGCAGTTGAGGAATAAAGATCTATCCCTACAGCGCTGACTGAAATCACAACATTTGTTCCAGGTGACTGTTCTAAATTGTAAGATTGTAGCTTGGGACTATAACTATGAAAAACTAATGATTGGTTCTGAAGCCCCAACCCAAAATAAAAAAAAATACATAGAAAAATAAGCAGGTCTCTAATACAAATAAAGCTGGACGCTGTACAATCACTTTCTACATAGAGGACAGGAGCTTCATCAAGGTACTACACAGTAAATGCAATCTCCAGGAGGGAAAACTGGAGTCTCACCTAATGGAGCGGAGTAAGTGTAGAGGCGCTGCTAGTCTGCCAATCAGGGCCTCACCTAATGGAGAGGAGTAAGTGTAGAGGCGCTGCTGGTCTGCCAATCAGGGCCTCACCTAATGGAGAGGAGTAAGTGTAGAGGCGCTGCTGGTCTGCCAATCAGGGCATCATCTAATGGAGAGGAGTAAGTGTAGAGGCGCTGCTGGTCTGCCAATCAGGGCCTCACCTAATGGAGAGGAGTAAGTGTAGAGGCTCTGCTGGTCTGCCAATCAGGGCCTCACCTAATGGAGAGGAGTAAGTGTAGAGGCGCTGCTAGTCTGCCAATCAGGGCCTCACCTAATGGAGAGGAGTAAGTGTAGAGGCGCTGCTGGTCTGCCAATCAGGTCCTCACCTAATGGAGAGGAGTAAGTGTAGAGGCGCTGCTGGTCTGCCAATCAGGGCATCATCTAATGGAGAGGAGTAAGTGTAGAGGCGCTGCTGGTCTGCCAATCAGGGCCTCACCTAATGGAGAGGAGTAAGCGTAGAGGCGCTGCTGGTCTGCCAATCAGGGCATCATCTAATGGAGAGGAGTAAGTGTAGAGGCGTTGCTGGTCTGCCAATCAGGGCCTCACCTAATGGAGAGGAGTAAGTGTATAGGGGCTGCTGGTCTGCCAATCAGGGCCTCACCTAAGGGAGAGGAGTAAGTGTAGAGGCGCTGCTGGTCTGCCAATCAGGGCCTCGCCTAATGGACAGGAGTAAGTGTAGAGGCGCTGCTGGTCTGCCAATCAGGGCCTCACCTAATGGAGAGGAGTAAGTGTAGAGGCGCTGCTGGTCTGCCAATCAGGGCCTCACCTAATGGAGAGGAGTAAGTGTAGAGGCGCTGCTGGTCTGCCAATCAGGGCCTCACCTAATGGAGAGGAGTAAGTGTAGAGGCGCTGCTGGTCTGCCAATCAGGGCATCATCTAATGGAGAGGAGTAAGTGTAGAGGCGCTGCTGGTCTGCCAATCAGGGCCTCACCTAACGGACAGGAGTAAGTGTAGAGGCGCTGCAGGTCTGCCCATCAGGTCCTCACTTAATGTAGCGGAGTAAGTGTACAGGTGCTGCAGGTCTGCCCATCAGGGCCTTACCTCAGTCATACAGCTGACATGTCCGTACAGATTGTCTGGATCTTCTAATCACGTGACTCCATTCTTTAAAACCATACCTACATGTTTCCAGGCTTCTGTAATAATATGATGATGTCGAATCACATTTTATGTTGTTAGATGTCATTGTCAGTAACTAATCCAATTATGGGATTGGTACTGTAGTCTGCCTGATTTATCTGCTGGAATAAGCCGCAGCTTTTATTTAAAGGAGAACTCTAGTGTTTTCATTCAATGTTCTGAGAATTCTAAACATTTTCATGTACAGAACTCCTTTAATGGAGCTGGTGACTTTTTTTAAATTTTTACCTCTGTTACAAAATAGTAATGAGTAAGTAGAAAGGGTTTTTCAATACTCACCGGTCGCTGTCTTCTGCAGTTTCCAGCTCTATTCCCGTATTACTTCACTGCCTTTGTGCCCTGCTGAATTACACAGTGTCTTTTATGTTGAGGTCAATTTTTGAATCTTATCAATGTAAGTCTGAGGCTTGTGTGCATTGAGAAAATGACCCCCACTCCACACAGCAGACACTTATTCAGCCGGTCATAAATGTTGTCATGTGATAGCGGAACTGCGCTGGAAACTGCATAAGATGGCGACTGGCGAGCATTGCCGGACACTCTTCATACACATTACTGTTTGCCAATGGAGGGGGGAAATAAAAATAAAAAAAACACTGGAGTGCTCCGAGTTCTGTACAAATGGAAATATGTGTTTTGAATTATCATAACATCGAGTGTGAACACTATAATATATATATTGTAACAAAATATTGCTTATTGAAGAAGTACCAGGGATCTGTCCGAGGTCTGTCCATGAGGCTGCACTTAGATTAACTCAATGAAACTAGTGGAGCAGCTCACAAGAACGGACGTCCAGCCATTGTGTCATCCTCCTTTTCCTCTATGTATGCTGTAGCAATTTTACCACTGGCCAACAATATTTCATTTTATGCTTTGGTGGAAATATGCACTGGTCAAAAATTTGCATCTAAAATCTGTGCAATGTTGGTTTTCTTGCACCAAAAAAAGAAACCACATGATAAAATAGGCAGGCTGTAAACTTGCCTTTCACTAGCAGGAGTAAAAAGAAAAAACTGACTGATTAAATGCAATGGAATTAGGAAGACGTTTGTGCCTCAGCTCATCCGGCAGAAGCGCTCCGCTCTTGCATGAGTGGCACACAGAGCGGTGTATCGGCCATAGACTTTCTATAGATCTGTGCAATACGGAGCTGAGGGTTTCTGCCTGCTGAGCTGTGCTGTGCTGTGCTGTGCTGTACAGGCTTTCTAGTCATTTTTCAGGGTCTTAAGACCTGGACCTCTACTACAGCACGCTGAAGGGGCTTACACGTAGGCCACGGCCCCACTATCCGTATTTGGTCAGTATTTTTCTCAGGAGTGGGAGCCAAAACCAGGTGAGGAACAATCAGAGAAAAGGTATAATAGAAACAAGTCACCAATTCTGCATTTATCACCCACTCCTGGTTTTGGCTCCCACTCCTGAGAAAAAATACTGACCGAATACTGATAGTGGGGCCGTGGCCTTACAGACACACACACTGTAAATGCTAGGTACACTTTAAGCGCAGTTCTTGCCAACTACCCTCTCCCAGTTTTGTTGGTGCACAGTCAGCCATTATTAGTAAATGTGCAGACGCTTTGTAACCACTTTCCATTAGTACAGGATCCCTGTAAGTGCTTTTATGTCTAGTTCTAAAAATGCGACAAACAACTTTGTTTCCTGCTGTGTGAATGATGTATACACAGGTATATCTCCGGTTATGTTGTGTCAGAAGCCATTGCATCGGACTCTATTTCTATGTGGTTCACTGTGGGCAGATGTTGAGGCTTATTGTGTGTCTCGGATAAGCACCATGTAATGATGCCATCTTCTTCCTGGCACAGTACTCTTTAGCAGCTTCCGTTGTCTCCTCTGACATTTGGAATGATGATAATTCTGTTTCTAAATCTGGATGTATAATGAGAGCTTTATTAAATCACATACCAAATCAAGCGGCCTCGGGGAATGCTTGTTACTGCATAGACATTGCAGCATAAAGATGCATAAACATCTTGTGGTATTAAGCAGCTGAATCGCTCTGAAATGTATTTATTTTTTCGCACCAAAATGGTGTCAAGTAGTTTTCTTGCTGGTTCGATCTGAAAATGTATACACTTGGAAGTGTAAACGCTCAGTAACTAACCTGTGCCACAGCCTAAGATCATGTTCACACAGCGCGCATAAGTTGTTTTTTTTTTTTTATTGGCCAGTGAACACATTGTAATCAATGTAAGCTAATTTGTAGGTTTTTTTTTCATGCAGTCTCATTGGAAATAATGAACACACTGGGGATTTAAAAAAATTTCTGAAGCTTGTAAATAAAGTATATAATACTTTATTCACATACAATGGCAGCATATTGTGTCTGGATTTAGGCCCAAAATCTGCATCTGAACCAGTGGACATGACCTTTACTGGTCATCTATATTGGTACGGTTTACGATCTCTTAGAAAATCTGAACTAGGTAGTGTTTGCCAATTATAGACTAATTTGGATGACAAAAAATTGATTGCAAATCTTCAGTATTAAAAATTTAGAGCATGAAATCTGTGTATTTTGAGTGAATTTGCTCGACGTTCCTGCAATTAAAATGCAGTTTCACTGCAGAATGCAGGGTCTTGTGTAATCAGACTTACAGGAGGGAGGACATTTGATTTAAGGGAGATCAGGGCCACATTAATCACAAGGCATCAGTGGGCCGGGGCAGTAATGTGGTCAGGCAGCATCTGTCCTGATCCAATACTCCTAGAGATGCCACTCACACTCCGTATGTGCTGCTGATCAGCAACGTGGCAGTCCTGCACTAAACCTGTCTACAGTTCAGTGTCTACACCGCAACTCTACACCACGAAAAGTATATGTCTGTGGTTTCCTCTATGTAGTGAAACCTAGAGATGCTCTGTTCAGCCATCTTCATTGTAAATGTACCCTATTTTTCGGACTATAAGACGCACCGGACCATAAGACGCACCTAGGTTTCAGAGATGGAAAATAGGAAAAAAAATATTTAAGCAAAAAATGTGGTCATGATGCCCTGTTATAGGGGAGGGAGTCTGCTGCTGACACTGGTATTGGGGTAATGTCCCCCAATTCTGTTAATATCCTCCATCCTGGTATATATGGCCCCTCCTTCCTGGTATACGTGGCCCCATCCCATCTTGGTATACTTGGCCCCATCCCATCTTGGTATACGTGGCCCTCATCCCCATCCTGGAATGCATGGCACCCCTTGATCCCCCATCCTGGTATTCATGGCACCTCTTTGATCTACCATCCTGGTATGCACGGCACCCCCTGATCCCCATCCTAGTTTTCATGGCACCCCTTCATCATCCATCCTGCTATGCATGGCTCCCCTTGATCTCCCATCCTGGTATGCATGGCACCCCTTGATCCCCCATTCTGGTATGCATGGCACCCCTTGATCCCCCATTCTGGTATGTATGGCACCCCTTGATCACACATCCTGGTATGTATGGCCCCCCTCATCCCCATCCTGGTATGCATGGCACCCCTTGATTCCCCCATCCTGGTATGCATGGCACCCCTTGATACCCCATCCTGGTATGCATGGCACCCCTTGATACCCTATCATGGTATGCATGGCACCCCTTGATTCGCATGGCACCCTTTGAGCCCCCATCCTGGTATGCATGGCACCCCTTGAGCCCCCATCCTGGTATGCATGGCACCCCTTGAGCCCCCATCCTGGTATGCATGGCACCCCTTGAGCCCCCATCCTGGTATGCATGGCACCCCTTGAGCCCCCATCCTGGTATGCATGGCACCCCTTGATACCCCATCCTGGTATGCATGGCACCCCTTGATACCCTATCATGGTATGCATGGCACCCCTTGATTCGCATGGCACCCTTTGAGCCCCCATCCTGGTATGCATGGCACCCCTTGAGCCCCCATCCTGGTATGCATGACCCCCCCTTGAGCCCCCCATCCTGCTGCCCGCAAAAAAACAAAAAAAACAATCATACTTACCTCCTCTCTCCTCCAGTGCTGTCCCGCTCTGCTGCTGACACTCTGTGTGAGCCGCGCATGGCAGGGCGCGCATGACGTCCCTGCCATGCGCCCTCACACACTGTGAGAGCACGCAAACTGTACCGCAGCGCGGCTCCTGCTGCCGCTCTGCGGTCAGTGTGCCTGCTCTTAAAGACCATGGATATTTACTACAACCCATGGGAGTGGGTTGTAGGGAATATTCATGAGCTTTAATAGCGGGCACACAGACCGCAGAAGGAGCCGTGCTGCGGTACAGTGTGCCGGCTATTAAGGAAAATGAATATTACCTGCTCCCCATACCCATGGGCGTGGGGAGCAGGGAATATTCATTTTCTTTAGTAGCGGGCACAGCCAGGAAGCAGCAGTCGGCTACTGCCTCCTGTGCCCCACTGCTGCTACCCCAGACCTCCTACCACGCAGAGCCACAGTATATACAGGGAGATAGTATTCGGACTATAAGACGCACCCCCCACTTTCCTCCAACATTTTGGAGGAAAAAATTGCGTCTTATAGTCCGAAAAATATGGTACACTAGTTTATTAAGTATTATGGAACAACCGGAGGAGGCTATAAACAGCCACGGAGATAAATCCTGTCACAGCATTCGCTCTGTCTGTTGCTGTCTGTGTACAGTGTATAATAAGAGGCTCTTTAATCTCCCTTTATAGGAAGCTGATTCCTTCTTTTGCAGATGAACCCTTACATGCAGCTCTGTCTTTTTGCAGATTATTCCATAAAAACACAGTAGCCTTTAACCTTTATCTGGGCCGCATAATACATAGGGGATCTTATTACATGATGGATAACAATCTGCTGTATGTACAGTGTTTCCTCAAAAATAAGACAGGGTCTTATATTATTTTTTGGTCCGAAAAATGCGCTAGGGCTTATTTTCAGGGATGTCTTATATTTTTACCTTTCCCTATTTATTTGTTATATGTGGTGCCATCTGCTGCCTAAATATATGCAGTATTTATATTTTAATTTCCATTTTTAAATGTATTATTTTCTATCTCCTGTTTACCCCCAAAAGAAAGCAGACACCCTCCAAAAGAATCGCACTTACCAGACCCTAAACGATAGTGTTGGCAAGTGAATGGGCTCTTATATACAATACAATACAAATCTGCGTCACTGCAGGTCTCTCTGCATTTCACTGTGGTTGGCTCTCTCTGCTGGCCAGAAGCAGTATCACTCGCACGGAGTGATACTGGGACCCGATGTGTGTGCGAGAGCAGAGTGATACTGGGTCCCGATGTGTGTGCGAGAGCAGAGTGATACTGGGTCCCGATGTGTGTGCGAGAGCAGAGTGATACTGGGACCCGATGTGTGTGCGAGAGCAGAGTGATACTGGGACCCGATGTGTGTGCGAGAGCAGAGTGATACTGGGACCCGATGTGTGTGCGAGAGCAGAGTGATACTGGGACCCGATGTGTGTGCGAGAGCAGAGTGATACTGGGACCCGATGTGTGTGCGAGAGCAGAGTGATACTGGGACCCGATGTGTGTGCGAGAGCAGAGTGATACTGGGACCCGATGTGTGTGCGAGAGCAGAGTGATACTGGGACCCGATGTGTGTGCGAGAGCAGAGTGATACTGGGACCCGATGTGTGTGCGAGAGCAGAGTGATACTGGGACCCGATGTGTGTGCGAGAGCAGAGTGATACTGGGACCCGATGTGTGTGCGAGAGCAGAGTGATACTGGGACCCGATGTGTGTGCGAGAGCAGAGTGATACTGGGACCCGATGTGTGTGCGAGAGCAGAGTGATACTGGGACCCGATGTTTGTGCGAGAACAGAGTGATACTGGGACCCGATGTGTGTGTGCGAGAGCGGAGTCATACTGGGATCCGATGTGTGTGTGCGAGAGCAGAGTGATACTGGGACCCGATGTGTGTGCGAGAGCAGAGTGATACTGGGACCCGATCTGCATGTGCTAGAGCTGAGTGATACTGGGACCCGATGTGTGTGCGAGAGCAGAGTGATACTGGGACCCGATGTGTGTGCGAGAGCAGAGTGATACTGGGACCTGATGTGTGTGTGCGAGAGCAGAGTGATATTGGGACCCGATCTGCATGTGCTAGAGCTGAGTGATACTGGGACCCGATGTGTGTGCGAGAGCAGAGTGATACTGGGACCTGATGTGTGTGCGAGAGCAGAGTGATACTGGGACCCGATGTTTGTGCGAGAGCAGAGTGATACTGGGACCCGATGTGTGTGTGCGAGAGCAGAGTGATACTGGGACCCGATGTGTGTGTGTGAGAGCAGAGTGATACTGGGACCCGATGTGTGTGTGCGAGAGCAGAGTGATACTGGGACCCGATGTGTGTGTGCGAGAGCAGAGTGATACTGGGACCCGATGTGTGTGTGCGAGAGCAGAGTGATACTGGGACCCGATGTGTGTGTGCGAGAGCAGAGTGATACTGGGACCCGATGTGTGTGTGCGAGAGCAGAGTGATACTGGGACCCGATGTGTGTGTGCGAGAGCAGAGTGATACTGGGACCCGATGTGTGTGTGCGAGAGCAGAGTGATACTGGGACCCGATGTGTGTGCGAGAGCAGAGTGATACTGGGACCCGATGTGTGTGTGTGTGCAAGAGCAGAGTGATACTGGGACCCGATGTGTGTGTGTGTGCAAGAGCGGAGTGATACTGGGACCCGATGTGTGTGTGCGAGAGCGGAGTCATACTGGGATCCGATGTGTGTGTGTGAGAGCAGAGGGATACTGGGACTCGATGTGTGTGTGTGTGTGTGTGTGTGTGTGTGTGTGTGTGTGTGTGTGAGAGAGAGCAGAGGGATACTGGGACCCGGTGTGTGTGTGTGTGTGTGTGAGCAGAGTGATACTGGGACGCGATGTTTGTGCTTGAGCGGAGTGATCTTGGGACCCAATCTGTGTGTGCGAGAGGAGAGTGACACTGGGACCTGATGTGTGTGTGCGAGAGCGGAGTAATACTGGGACCCGATGTGTGTGCGAGAGCAGAGTGATACTGGGTCCCGATGTGTGTGCGAGAGCAGAGTGATCTTGGGACCCAATCTGTGTGTGCGAGAGGAGAGTGACACTGGGACCTGATGTGTGTGTGCGAGAGCGGAGTAATACTGGGACCCGATGTGTGTGCGAGAGCAGAGTGATACTGGGACCCGATGTGTGTGCGAGAGCAGAGTGATACTGGGACCCGATGTTTGTGCGAGAGCAGAGTGATACTGGGACCCGATGTTTGTGCGAGAGCAGAGTGACACTGGGACCCGATGTTTGTGCGAGAGCAGAGTGATACTGGGACCCGATGTTTGTGCGAGAACAGAGTGATACTGGGACCCGATGTGTGTGTGCGAGAGCGGAGTCATACTGGGATCCGATGTGTGTGTGCGAGAGCAGAGTGATACTGGGACCCGATGTGTGTGCGAGAGCAGAGTGATACTGGGACCCGATCTGCATGTGCTAGAGCTGAGTGATACTGGGACCCGATGTGTGTGCGAGAGCAGAGTGATACTGGGACCCGATCTGCATGTGCTAGAGCTGAGTGATACTGGGACCCGATGTGTGTGCGAGAGCAGAGTGATACTGGGACCCGATGTGTGTGCGAGAGCAGAGTGATACTGGGACCTGATGTGTGTGTGCGAGAGCAGAGTGATATTGGGACCCGATCTGCATGTGCTAGAGCTGAGTGATACTGGGACCCGATGTGTGTGCGAGAGCAGAGTGATACTGGGACCTGATGTGTGTGCGAGAGCAGAGTGATACTGGGACCCGATGTGTGTGTGCGAGAGCAGAGTGATACTGGGACCTGATGTGTGTGCGAGCTGCAGTGCAATGCAGCTGGAACAGCGAGGGGACCTGACAGCGACACAGATCTCTGCAAGAGCCCGTCCACTGTCGGCACTTGCCAGCTGTAATTGTTTAGGGTCTGGTAAGTGTGATTTTTTTTTTTTTTTTTTCTGGGATGTTTGCTTTCTTTAATAAAGAATACAGGAGGACCCTTAAACTTTCTTACCTGCCTGGACACTTCTTCATTGAACTGCAATAGGGCTTATTTTTGTTGTATATATATTTATTTATTTATATATATTTCAAACCTACTCCAAAAACGCCGAAAATTCCTGCTAGAGCTTATTTTCGGGGAAACATGGTAGTAACGGTTGGCTTCCTCGCCAGAGGTGAGGTCAATTTTTGCCTGATTTGTGTTTTGCTGCTGATTGGTATACAGTACATTGGTGTACACTGGAGTTTGCCATAGACATTAAATATTGAGTGCCTATTGAAAGCAAGATAGAAACATGTTATCTACAGAGACTAACAACAGACATTAGTAGTGGAGTGCCTATTGCAAACACAATGAAGTATACATAAGTCTCATATAAATCAAATTTGAAAGATACTCTATTTGCTATGAATGAATTCTAACAGGTAAGTACCCATTGCTTAGATTCTGGCAGCACCTCGAGCTTAATCCCCAGCGCGCGTTTTGCATCTGTTGCTTCCTCAGGGGGTGTGGCAAAATGGCAAATAGAGTATTTTTCAAATTTGATTTGTATGAGAGTTATATGTACAGCATGTTTCTACCTTGTTTGCAATAGACACTTGACATTTAATGTCTACTGGCAAACGCCATCTAGGTCTAGCTGATTCACATAAATAGTGCCTTTTGCCAATTGGTGCAATAACTGCGATGTCAGAATATTTAATGTTTTTAATGTGTATTAAATAAATTTGATATTTTAATAGTTGCATCGACTCTTGTTCTCCTCTCATGCAGAAATCTACTCCAGTTTAAAGGGAGCCTGACATCATCAAATCAGTTATTAATCTGACCCCATGCTCACGCAGGCAATAGAATGGTAATAACAATAGTGTTTGTGGCTAAGCTGAGCGATGTATTGTTTTGCCATAGTTGCAAATTTACCTTTGCCTCCTTGTGTGTACAACAGTTACCCCGAGTCGACAGGGTGGTACAGCATCCTTGAAAAGGCGCCATTTTCTTTTGATTGATTGCTACCAGTCTGGTGATGTCTTTGAAATCCTGTATGTTCTAAAAGGGTCCGGGCTCTGAACCCCCTGTCTTGTGCAGTGAGGTAAGGTGTATACCGCTCGGCCTCACTAAGTTTACTGCGCAGGACATGGCATGTGCAGGATTTAAAAAATGACGCCACCAGACTGGCGCGATCAATCAAAAGAGAATTTGTGCACTCCAAGGATGAATCGCTGAATCAACCATGATTATGGACCACCCCGATAATTCGGAGTAATGGGTTTACACAAAAGCTGACAACAATTTAATTTATAACTATGGCAAATCGTATAATTTAGCTACAAGCACCATTCTTAATATTTAATTGCTTACAGGAGAATGGGGTCAGATTTATAGCAGATTTTCTGACTGGCACCTTTAATAGTTGGAGTAAGTTTGGATTATGCTGATGCCCTACTGTTTTTTTGTTTTCCAAGTCAATAGGACTGGTGGGAAGTGGGATGGGGACAGGTGAGGGGTCGGTCAGAAACAAATTATTGCAGTTTATGGAAGGAATGGAGCACCCCTCCCTGCTGGTTCTGTCCTGCGTCCCATCCCATCCCCAGAGTTTCCGTACAACCACCTTCTCCTCTCCGCTCTCATGACTCTCGCTCAGGTTTGGGCTACTCTGCAGTGCCCGCTTCACCAATGACAGAAGAGGGGGCAGAGTTAAAAATCTTAATTTTCATTTTTGGAAAGAATGTAAGTCGTGCTGATCTCCTCCAGTGGCAAATTCATCAAATTAATTTGATTATCCGCCCATCCTTACGGTCATGTCTCTTTCAGAAATCAGAAGTCCTCTTTAAGATTTAATATAGTGGAATTGATGTTGTATTTTTTTTTTTTTTAAATAATAATTTTATGTCCTGTGAATGATCCCTGAATAACACGATGCGGGGGAGAGTTGTTTGCTGCTTTTATTGCATTTTTTTTACTTAAATTATTGAAAAATGTTCTTTAAAGTCTCCGGTCTATTTTACATGGGTACATCTGGCAGGATTATTTTTAGTAAAGGCACTGTTATTTGTGCATATTTGTACTATTTTGGATGTTCTGTAGCATATTTAGTTGGTCATTACATATCGGTAGCAGGTACGGCAGTAATGTGTCAGTACTAAGTGACATTGTAAGAGTGCTATTATTTTTTTAATCTGTGTGTGGCGCTATTTTGTGATCATTGTATGGCACTACAATTTATGTAATATTGTAATAAAATAATACTTGGTGATTGTGTCTCTAGGGCAGCAAGAGCTGTAAATGTGAACCTCAGGGAGGAAAAGGAGATTATGCAATAAAATGCAATGTCAGGTGGAGCTGTAGGTTTTTAGGAATAACACTGAGCAAAGAAGAAACGTCCAGAGAATTAGGGCAACTCAAAAACACTCTTCATCATGTGTGTGAGGAGGTTATCTGAGAGGACAATAGTAGGTCAGAGGAGAAGCAGACAGGTCAGTTAATGGTTATGTGATTGATAGGAAAAGTAATGTGAGCAAACACATCTTGTGCACAGTGCCACACATTCTGACACAGTGGCTATGTGAATAATCTAGCCCCCTTTTGTTTTACTTATTTATGTAAATTAAAGTGGTGGTTTACATTTTGGTACATTTTGTTCATGAAATTCGTGTATTTTAAGCTAAGAATATTTTTTTGCATTTGGACGTCATTAAAAATGTTGCACTGTTTGTCTTCTGTGGCCTGTGTGTTGCTGGCTGCAGAATGAATTAACTGAGAACCTGTCAGTCAGCTGGGGAGTTTGTAACTCTTTATTTGTCTATTCTGAGCTCCTCAGCTGATTTATGACCACATTAACCCCTTACTGACATATGACGTACTGGTACGTTATATGCCTGCTCCCTGCACCGATAGATTACTATGATGGCCGGGGGGATTGCTGAAGACCCCCTGCCTGTCATGATGGTTCTCCTGTGAAAGCCAGCCTGTGATTGGCATTCATAGACCGTGATTTTTGCTATACACATCAGTACTGTAGTATTGCTGTATCGGATGATCGCAGGTTCAAGTCCCCTAAGGGGACTAACAAATACAGTAGAAATTTAAATAAAAATGTTTTGAAAAATCTGAAAAATATTCTAATTACCGTACCCCTTTTTTCCCCCATTAAAGATAAATTCAATTAAAAAAATACACATTTGGTATCGCTACGTCTGTAAAAGTCCGATCTATAAAAAATATATAAAATTAAGGCGAACGGTAAATGGCGTAATCAGAAATATAAATCTGAACTCCAGAATTGCGTTTTTTTCGGCCACCACAACACTGCAAAAAAATTACAACAAGGAGGCGATTTCCTACCTGTCCCAAAATGGTATCAATAAAATTTTCAGCTCCGTGCTCAAAAAGTAAGCCCTCACAATGCCGCATTGATTAAAAGTTGAAAACGTTACGGGGTCTGAGAATATAACGACACAAGCAAAATTTTTTTTCTACAAATTTCCGAATTTCTATTGCCATTTAGATAAAAAAATATATATACGTTTGTAGTCGTAAATACGTGGATTTAAGTAAATAAAATGTTCTGAAAGCTGGCCAGCCCCCTGTAGCCATTCCTGTATCTGTCTGCTCATTAGCCTGGGCCTCTTCTGTGCCTCTGCTAGGATGGACAAATTACTCTCATGCTGACAAAATCCCTCCGTTCAGTTTCCTTAATGAGGCCGCCCTCCTGACCCCTCACAATACATCAGATCACGTATAGATGGCAGATCTCACAACCATCTGTTAGTCTAAGGGACAATCACTACCTGAACGTCCTACTCCTCATTAATGATCCTTACAGACCGCGCTGAGATTAGATTGTGCAGGTTATCGGATGTATCTTTATGGAATATAGCAGCAGTCTCCGTCCGGTCTGATTGTTATTTCTCAGCAGTCGTTAAGTGATATCAGCACAGACATGTCATCTGCTGTCTTCTGGAGGATGCTCTGACAGTCGGCCAGCCTCGCTGCCTACAACACTTGTGGCCTTGAAAGATGCATGAGGTCATGTGACGCTGCAGCAGAGACGGTGCCTTGGAGCAGGCTCACTATCCCCCTGCTTGTGCTAGCGCTCAGCTGGTGGAGGATGGTTTCCCATGTCTCACAGCACATCCTTTGTCTACCAGGGCTGTAATCCCCAGCCGGCACACGTCCTTTTTATCACAGCCCCACGTCTAAGCGCACAGTCTGCGCCTCTAATCCTTGGTCTTCCGTCTCTAGGATGTTGGAGAGCTTAGTCCAGGAGCTTTGTGACCAGCATTGACCTGGTACCCTGACTGTTTGGAGAGTCTGCCACTTGTGAGGATTGCTTTGTTGTAGCGGTCACCATGTAACTCCTGTTCGCTCTTGCAGAGGCCACCGCAGAGCAAGCATGAAGCTGGGAGCAGGGATGCCGAAAAGCCTCTTGATGGACAAGGGACTTCAGACGTCGCCACGAGCAGCACTGCTGGAAATGGCCAGGTGAAAGAAAATGTACATGATTGATTCTTACTACATTATTTCCATGTGTTTTACTAGTCTGCTATAGCTGCATGTAATAAAGCGCTTAATATCTGCCCAGCCTTGCCAGAGTTAAGCAGGGGCTTTGTAATCGGTGGCTGAGATGAGACCTAGAATTAGCATGACAACCTGCCACAAGCATCTTTTTGTGCCCGAGTTGAAAATGCTGCGCTGTCAGTTCTCTAGTGCTCGGAGCGGGTGTCCTGTGTACTACAACCAAAACGCTGATCGTTTTCTTTGTTTGGGCAGACTGCAGGCATTATTTTTTCTTTCTTAAAGTGCGACGACGATTAACAGGGTAAATAACGTTTGTCGGGATTAAGGATGTAATGGTGCCAGAGATTGGCGCAGATACCACGTGCAGGTTTATTCCCTCTGCCTTTAGTATCCAGAGTCTTCACATCACAAAAGAAACGTTCTCTGCGTTGCTGTAGTTTTGGGTTAGGATTATTAGTAAGCAGAGCAGTGCAGCGAATATAGAGAGCAAAAATAGGTTAAATGGGTCACTGCTATTTTTTATGGTCTTGGATAAATTTTTAAGCTACAGAAGCATTTTATTAATGGAAGTGTATGTCCACGTGTGATGTAAGGAGACACAAATCATTAAAAATCATGTGATCATAATTGATGTCTGGTATTGAAGATTAGCTACGTTTAGTGACAAAAACACATGTCATTCATAAAAATGTCACCGTTGGGGTATTATCCCACAGGGTGCACACAGTGGATTTACGGTCAGGATTTTCGTTTTTATTTTTTTTCTACTTTCATCATTTTGCATGAGATTTTTAGACATCTCCTAGACAAGCTGCAGAGAATATCCACAACGTGAAATGACCAGTGCTGTGTATATACCTCTGATTTCACAATATGGACGGCAGATTTTGGGGGTGTTTTCACTGCAGAAATACCCTAAAGAGCCTGCACCAAAGTCCCTGTCAAGAAACGTGTCCAATTTTCTTCAAATAAACTTTCAATTTATTTTAATGGGAAACATGCTTATGGTATATATGACAGTGGGAAAAAAAGCATCATGTCAATTCTTAATACCCTTTTTAGGAAAGTTGCTTGAGGAGTCCTGGTTTAAGATTTTATTATTATTATTTCACTGCAAAAGTGTATAGAATCAAATATCTGGATGGCACTTTTTGCAATCGATTGGACAACTGTCTACCAGCTTTCATACAATCCCAGCAATCAGTTAACTGCAGTTTTTTGGCAGCAGGAAACTGCAATCAGCTCCTAGCATTGGCAGGGGCCATATACCGTAATTTGTATTATACAGCTCTTCAGAGAAATCTAGTATGTGATGGGGTCACCCAGAGTAATTGGTACATGGTTGTGCCAATACTGGCAAAGTAATATTCCTGGATTAGTACTATGCTGGACTAAGATGCTCAAAATTCACTTAGAGGGTTGTCCCTCTTAATTAATGTGTCTCCTCTTTCAGCTGCCATGCACTACTGCAAGAAATTTACTCCAGTCAGTGATGGGAGTATATTTGTTGTAATTTCTGCCACTTTTTTGGCGTAAACTTTGATGAATTTGCCAGCTGTTCTTGCAGTAGCCCTCTCTCAGTTAAGCTCAGGCCACGTGCCAAATGCCACCAGAAAATCTGTTTGAATCAAACCTAAAATGTGTAGTTTTTTTGTATAACACATACTTAACTCTGTAACTGCCTGGTCCAAGGTGCTTTGGGGTCTCTCCCCTGTTGATGTCAGATCTGGCAAGAAGATCTTACAATTTTTTTAAAGCACCAGTCCAGTAATTTTTCTTTTTGTCCTGTATATTGCTGTTTAGGCTATTCTTAAAGAACTTATAGAGCGGGGTGACCACAATCTACAGCATTTTAGCTTTGGGAAACTACAACTTCTGGCATGTCCTCCATTGTCCAGTTGTTGGGGAGGGCTGGGAGTTGCCATTTCACAGTAGCTCTTGTGTCCCAGGTACTTCACAATAGAGACTGTACAAATTGTTTGATGGATTGCTTAGACCTAATGTGACTAGTGTGAATATATACCAGAATACTTGTTTGATCTTTATATAAAAATTTGCATTTTATGAGTCCAAGTGTATTAAATAGCCCCCACAACCAACCCCCAGCATGACATCTGCAGCCTGTATGGTCCAGTGTGGGAGTTCAGCAACAGGAGGGACACTGAGGAGTTGTCAATCAGGCCAGGTGGATGGAGATTGAGTTTACCTTTCACTATGTATAATATTGCTGTTTAATAATGTATGTAGTTTGTATTCTAACACCTGGGGACACATCCACTATAATTATAGCCTATGCAGCATGTTACAGGCAAAATAAAAATACTATAAAGCTGCTTTAAAATGTAGTTTCACCACTGCTGGAGTGCCATAGGTTGCTGTATTTTGGTGTAAGGGTTCTTGTGTATACTTGTTTTAGCTGATGTGCTAGGTATTCTGTCATATTAGCTCCCTTTTCTCTTTGATAGTCCCCTTATTGTAAGATACATTCCCATAATATTTCTGTTTTTGCAGAGGGGTGGACACAAGACTTGCTCTGTATCTCATCTTATGGGAGCTATTGACCTTCTGTCCCCTGACTCACACTGCAGAGATTTAGCCTGCCTCCTCTGCCACCTGCTTATTATGGGTTTCTCACTGTGACTCTTACAAGCAGAAGGCAGAGGAGACTGGCTAAAGCTACATATCCCTACAAATTCTTCCACAACACAAAGGTACGATTCAGGAAAGGTTTACCACTTCATCTACTAATTGTAAGGACTCGCTTACTATATTACTGCAATCTTATATTAAGCAGAAATTGGGGGATTTATTAGGTGAAGAGGAAATCCTCTAGTTCTCAGGATGTCTGACTGATTACCTTTATTTATTTATTTTTTTTTATATATATATATAATTTTTATTAACTTTTCCAAAAAGAAAGAAAACATACCAGATTAAGGTGATAATCGGATACCTGTTCACAGACAGGGTATAAAGAGATGAGATAGTTCTTACATATTTGATTGGTAAAGCAAAACAATATAATATAAGAACTTAATAACAATGTAACTTACATCAGTTTAATTAACATGCAATCCAGTTGATACTCTGATTTATTGAAGCCATCTTGTTAGATTACACCACCTACAGTTATATGAAAAAGTTTGGGCACCCCTATTAATCTTAAGCTTAATGTTTTCTTAAAATTGGTGTTTTTGCAACAGCTATTTCAGTTTGATATATGTAATAACTGTTGGACACAGTAATGTTTCTGCCTTGAAATGAGGTTTATTGTAATAACAGAAAATATGCAATCTGCATTCAAACAAAATTTGACAGGTGCATAAGTATGGGCACCCTTATCATTTTCTTGTTTTAAATACTCCTACCTACTTTTTACTGACTTACTAAAGCACTTTTTTTGATTTTGTAACCTCATTGAGCTTTGAACTTCATAGCCAGGTGTATGCAATCATGAGAAAAGCTACTTAAAGTGGCCACTTGCAAGTTGTTCTCCTGTTTGAATCTCCTCTGAAGAGTGGCATCATGGGCTCCTCAAAACAACTGTCAAATGATCTGAAAACAAAGATTATTCAACATAATTGTTCAGGGGAAGGATACAAAAAGCTGTCTCAGAGATTTAACCTGTCAGTTTCCACTGTGAGGAACATAGTAAGGAAATGGAAGAACCCAGGGACAGTTCTTTTTAAGGCCAGAAGTGGCAGGCCAAGAAAAACATCAGATAGGCAGAGAAGAAGAATGGTGAGATCAGTCAAGGACAATCCTCAGACCACCTCCAGAGAGCTGCAGCATCAACTTGCTGCAGATGGTGTCACTGTGCATCGGTCAACTATACAACGCACTTTGCACAAGGAGAAGCTGTATGGGAGAGTGATGCGAAAGAAGCCGTTTCTGCAAGCACGCCACAAACAGAGTCGGCTGAGGTATGCAAAAGCACATTTGGAGAAGCCAATTTCTTTTTGGAAGAAGGTCCTGTGGACTGATGAAACCAAGATTGAGTTGTTTGGTGATACAAATAGGCGTTATGCATGGCGGCAAAAAAACGCAGCATTCCAAGAAAAACACTTGCTACCCACAGTAAAATTTGGTGGAGGTTCCATCATGCTTTGGGGCTGTGTGGCCAATGCCGGCACCGGGAATCTTGTTAAAGTTGAGGGACGCATGGATTCCACTCAGTATCAGCAGATTCTTGACAATAATGTTCAAGAATCAGTGATAAAGTTGAAGTTACGCAGGGGATGGATCTTTCAGCAAGACAATGATCCAAAACACCGCTCCAAATCTACTCAGGCATTCATGCAGAGGAACAATTACAATGTTCTGGAATGGCCATCCCAGTCCCCAGACCTGAATATCATTGAACATCTGTGGGATCATTTAAAGAGGGCTGTCCATGCTCGGCGACCATCAAACTTAATTGAACTGGAATTGTTTTGTAAAGAGGAATGGTCAAAAATACCTTCATCCAGGATCCAGGAACTCATTAAAAGCTACAGGAAGCGACTAGAGGCTGTTATTTTTGCAAAAGGAGGATCTACTAAATATTAATGTCACTTTTCTGGTGAGGTGCCCATACTTACGCACCTGTCAAATTTTGTTTGAATGCAGATTGCACATTTTCTGTTAGTACAATAAACCTCATTTCAAGGCAGAAACATTACTGTGTCCAACAGTTATTACATATATCAAACTGAAATAGCTGTTACAAAAACACCAATTTTTATAAAACATTAAGCTTAAGATTAATAGGGGTGCCCAAACTTTTTCATATAACTGTATGTTAGTATTATAGACCTTCACCAAATGATCCCTCCATTCCACTCTCTCCCCCTTCCCCCCCCTCAATTTAGGCGTAATGGACCTAGGCGATCTTCCAGAATGTACCACGCCGTAGAAGTGAAGGGTTCCACCATTTTCTTTTTTTCATTTAATGAGCAGCAATTTACAATAAACTGTTTCCATTTCGGAAGAAATTTGCCAGCTTGCGTTTCCTTATTGCTAAGGGCGTCTTGTTGCTGTATTCCCATAAAATGTTTCATTTGAGCTGTTAACTCTTCAATGGGGGGGTGTTGAGTTCAAGCCAATATTAAGTAATTGTTTTTTTGCCAGGATAAGTAGGGTGTGGAGGATTACCTTTATTCACTGCAGAGAAAGAATTAGGCCTCATTCAGACGTCTGATTTTTCCACGTACGAGAAAATCGGGCTGATTATTCTGATCATAGTTTGATCAGAGTGTGGTATGAGTGTCATCCAGTTTTCCCGCATCTGAAGAAATTTTTTTAAAAAAATGTCTCCACCTTCTCCATTCTGACCTTATGTGAAAATCGGACCGTGTTCAGATGTCATCTGAGTGCAGTCCGATTTTTTTTTTTTTTTTTTTCACTGACCCTTTGACTTGCATGATTTTGATCCGACGCTCAGATCAAAATCGGACATGTCTCCAATGTTTTCTGTGGACCACTTAGTCCAAAGAAAAAAAATCAGACATTGAATGAACTCATAGACTATAACAGGTACGAGTGCTAAATGTGAAAAACACGGATAGCACTCGTACGCGAAAATTGGAAGTCTGAATGAGGTCTTAAACTGGTTCTTAGAATGGATATAACATGACTCAGCTGCTCAGAATTAAAGGTTCACAATGTATGGGATAAAGCAAATGCCACAACTAGAATATTGCAGGTGCTTTAGCATTGTATGTCCAAAATTTGCTGGAGTGCTACTTTAAAAAAAGTAGCCAAACTCAGTGTATTGATTATTGAGCCTTATGATATTTTTTAATGCTTATGCAAAGATTGATCTCAAGTCATTTTACCTGCTTAACTTCCAAAACTTGATAGAGCAAAACTGGAAACTGTACTTGTCCAGCTTGTATGACCTAGGACTGTCCCCTGAGGACCATATATTCTCTGAACTCCGTGGTAGTATTGTTTCTTTTTGTCTGCACTGATGAATAAGAAGAACTAATTAATGAAGATAATATGAGTGGCCTAGGTATTAGTGAATAGGCATTATATCATGTAATAATATAACGCCCCGCTGTACTACAGAACACCAGTGACTGTCTGACCGCAGTTTCTAACATAATGTCCGCTATCTACCTGAAACTCAACCTTTCCAAAACTGAACTTCTTCTGCTCCCGCCGTCTACTCACCTCTCGAAATCTGACATCTCTCTCTCCGTGTGTGGCACCACAATAACGCCGAGCCAGGAGGCGCGTTGTCTGGGCGTTGTGTTTGACGCCAATCTTTCCTTCACCTTCCAAATACAATCTCTTGCCCGCTCTTGTCGCTTGCACCTGAAGAACATCTCTAGAATCCGCCCCTTTCTCACCTTGGAAACAACAAAAACCCTCACTGTTGCCCTGATCCACTCCCGCCTCGACTACTGTAACTCTCTATTAATTTGCCTCCCCCCTCACTCGACTTTCCCCCCTCCAGTCCATCCTTAATGCTGCAGCCAGGGTTATCTATTCGGCTACCTGTTACTCAGACTCCTCTGCTCTGTGCCAGTCATTGCACTGGCTGTCCATGAATTATAAGATCCGATTTAAATTGCTTGTTTTCACCCACAAAGCTCTCCACAGTGTGGCACCCCCCTACATCTCTTCCCTCATTTCTGTTTATCAGCCTACCCGTTCTCTACGCTCCGCAAGCGACTTTCGATTAACATCCACACTAATCCGTACCTCCCACTCCCGGCTTCAAGACTTCTCCCGAGCTGCACCTATTCTCTGGAATGCTCTACTTCAAGAAATTAGGATGAACCACAATTTACACAGTTTTAGGCGCTCCCTAAAAACACACCTGTTTAGGTCAGCCTATCACCTTCCCTAATCGAAGTCCTTTTATCTTCTTATAGCCCATCCCTTATTTCTCCACACAACTCTCCACCGAACCAAAAGCACCACAAATACTGGCTGGTGATGAGCTCATGCAGCCTTTATCTATCCCTCATCCCCTCAAGATGGCTGGACCATCCTTGTAAATAAGCCATTGTACTTTGTGTCACCCCCACCTCATCGTAGATTGTAAGCTCTTACGAGCAGGGTCGTCATTATTTTTGCTGTAATTATTGTATTATCTTTAGCTATGTTACTTATGACTTTTGTATATGAGCCTGTGAATTGTTAAGCGCTGCGGAATATGTTGGCGCTATGTAAAGATTATTATTAATAAACAGCTGTTTTTGTAAATAAATATATGTATTTAATATATATCTAATATTTAATACATACAACTGTTTCTGAGCCACCTATTGATTGTTACTTAGAAGATACAATGTCTGAATATGGAGATACTACCTGCAGCTTCACTTGATTTCTTATTTCAGAGATTTTAGACATTTTGTGTTTTTCTGCTAATATCATTTACACTGTGTATTTGCATAGTGTTTCCATGCCAGATGGCTACTGGCTGGAGCATAGGGCCTTTCATGGGCCATCTGGGGAATCTTCTGGTCCGTGAGTGCTGCAAGGGTGGAGAAGGTTAATCACTGCATGACTTAATGGATCGAGCTGTAATCCCTTCATACCCCAGAGACTGAGCCCGTATGCTTCTGTGTTTCTGGACCAGTGAATATTTTATGCTGTTGTGTCTTGTGAGAAGAAACAAAAGGAGCTCCCTCTCTATCATTGCCCCTTGTGCTGGGTGCCTTAATAAGTGTACCTCTGACATTGACATCTAACCAATACATATTCTTCGTGATTTTTTGAGACTATATGAATATTGAATTTCATTTCTCAAAACTTTTTCACTTAATCGTTCACCAATCGTCTGGTAAGTGATCACCATTTCTCATCCTGACTCATGAGAAGGAAGTCCTTCCTTGGAAGTCGTGTTCTGCAAAGATTAGTTCCCATTGCAGTGCTGTGCTGACAGTGATTAGTGGCTTGCTAGATGAGGGAGTGTGCCGAATAGACTTTTTTTTAATTTATTTATTTTGATCGGTACAGAGGCAACGTGACATATAATAATGGTGAGGTGAGCTGATAGTTAAGCTGTGTGTTGAAGCTTGATTACCAGTAGCGATACTTTTCCTACTGTATCTTACACATTTCTGGCTTTATAATGTAGGAAGGTAGAAAACTATGTCTGTTGCATTTTTGAAATGTACCAGCATTTATTGTGGTGCAATAAGATGTCATATGAAACCTTTCTTTAGGACTTTTTTCACAACACCCTAAGCTTCAGATGAGTTCAGTATTTGTTTTGGGCTGAGAGCCCTCTTAAAGGGGTTGTCCACTACTTGAACAGCCCCTTCTTAAATGCCTGAGTCCCTCAAGTAAAACAAGAAAAGCTTATAGTCCCCTCCCGCATGGTCGCCATTCCAATGATGCTTGCACCTGGTGTCCCAACACTCGTCATGTGAGCGCTGCAGCCAATCATTGATTTGCTTATCAATATTCCGTCAGAGTGGATGAAATGTTAAAGGCGGCAGGCGGTTAGCGGACGCTAAGTAACTGCAACGCTCACATGACATGAAACTGTGACGTGAGCGCCAGGGCGGGAGGGGAATATAAGTTTTTTTTTTAATAACTAGCATTTTAGAAGTGGTTTTCCCTTTTAATATCCTATAATACCTCAACCATTATCTATATGAATATTTGTTTTTTGATTATTTAAAATGGGTTTTCCCATAGTTTCACTAGTATTTATGATTGGAAGGGCTCCACAGACCGTGAGAATGAAGGGAGCGCAGTGCTGATCTAGTGCTGGGCCGTCTTCACTGATTTTTCCCTGTACAGCAGCCACCTGATTTTGCTGGGAGCAGCAGCATGGCCCCATGGCTGAGTGCATTTGTGCAAGGGGAGAATTAAATGGGATTGTAGTGCTACAGGATCACTGCATCCCCTCATTATCCGTAGTGTAAGCAATACCCCATGTTTACAATTAAGTGATGGAATATCCTAGTGGTGAGATTTGAGCTGATACTACAATTGGAAATCTAGATGGGAAATCCACAGTATATTCATTATGTGTGAAAGTACTGGAGGCCCCATACACATTACGCTAATGCCAGCCAAACCAGATGACAGTTAGATGTGTATGGGGGCTTCCCGACTCTCCTTGGGGTTTCTAAGAAAAGATGGTATCTGCTGGAATTAAAGCACTTGGAAGTGCATTTGATCACATTTCTTTGTTTTCTTTATTATAGGGCACCACAATTCGTGGGGATCATGAGACTGCCAGTGTTATGAGCTCAAACAGTACCTACTCCGTTCCACGAAGACTGACCAGCCATCTTGGTACCAAGGTAAATGGACAATGTAGCACTGAATGCTGGTCTCTGTAGTCAGTGACCTCTCAACTACAAGACAGAAGACAAGGTCAGTAGAAAGTCTGTCTGCTCATCTACAGTCTATGAGGAAAGCATTGCTCAGGAGAACTTATCTGCCCCATGGTTTTAGAAATTCATGTGGGAATCGGCCATTAATGCCAAAATTGAGTCTAGTGATTTTCTTGTACCATTAGTTGGCTTCACTTAGGCTATGTGCACACGATGCAGAAATGAAGCAGAAAATTTCTGCATCATTTCTGCATCTCCCTGGCAGAAAAAACGCATGCAGATTGTGCATGCGTTTTTCCTGCAGAATACATGCGGATCCACATGCGGCTTCACATGCGTTTCCGCATGCAGATTGACAAGCGCTTTCCAGGCGATTTTAGCATCACCTGGAAAGTGCTTGACAACTAGGTCACACTATATAAATCCATGCAACCGGGATGGATTTATATAGTGTGACCCGAGAGAGTGTATATACTTACCTCCGATGGCCTGCGCTGTCCTGCTCACTCCGTTCTCCCGGCTGCCGGCAACTTTGAATTGAAAGACCTGCCGACGTCAGCGTCACGTGACCCGTCACATGACTCTGACGTCACCGCAGGTCCTACAACTCACTGCAAGTGCCGGGAAGCAAGCAGGAGCGCTGCGCGGGCCGACAGAAGGTAAGTATATATATATTTTTTATTTTATTCTTGTTTTTACAGCTTTTTTAATGGTACCTGGGTGTGGATGAGACTCTCCTCTCCTCCACACCCGGGTACCATCCGCACATTAGAACTCACCAATTACGCAAGTACAGATGCAGTCTTGCGGAATTGGCGCGTTCTAATGCAAGTCAATGGCGGCGAAAACGCTGCGTTTCCGCAAAATTAAATGACATGCTGCGGATTTTTGAGCGCAGCGTTTACGCTGCGGAAAAATCCGCATCATGGGCACAACACATGCGGATTTCAATTGGGGAACATTGCTTCCCTTCTACCATGCGTTTTTCATGCTTTTCCGCGGCGTTTACGCAACTGCAAAAACGCCGCGGAAACGCATGAAATACGCATCGTGTGAACTCAGCCTTAGATTCAATTCTGTTAATTTTGGGTTATGTTGACAGGCAGAAAGGGATAATATGCCAGTGTGAACAACTCCAAACAGTATGTAGTAAAACCAGAGAAACATTTAAGAGAGAACATCTCACAGTAGGTCATTTCCAGAGAGTAGAAACATACATATTACACAGAATTGAGAGAAAAGCAAAACTTAGGACCCATGTAGACAGACCGATGATTGGGAACAAGTGTTCATTTCCCAATGAGGGACCTGTCTAACTTGGCTAACAATCACCCAATGAATGAACAAATTTTTTTTAAATCCTTGTTCTCCGCGGCACATCCTCTGTAAAACAGGTTATGTTCTGCTGAGAATGTGATGTTTTATGCATGGAGAACAATTAATCATTATTCAGTTTGTCTAAACAGGCTATTAATCGACTACCGGTTGACTTCTATGTAGCCTATCTGCAGGCATTTATCTACTGAGATGTAAATCAACCAAAGCCTCAAGATGTCAGAACTATGGAGCTCTGCTAGGTTTTATGTGGAGACTCCATTCTTGAAGTGATCACTGGCCTAAGTGAAGCCTGGGTGTTCCCATAGGCACATAACTATAACTGGGCACTGATGGACCTACAGTGGTGGCCAAAAGTATTGGCACCCCTGCAATTCTGTCAGATAATACTCCGTTTCTTGCCGAAAATGATTGCAATAACAAATTCTTTGGTATTATTATCTTCATTTAATTTGCTTGCAAGGAAAAAACACAAAAGAGAATGAAGCAAAAATCAAATCATTGATCATTTCACACAAAACTCCAAAAATGGGCCAGACAAAAGTATTGGCACCCTCAGCCTAATACTTGGTTGCACAACCTTTAGCCAAAATAACTGCGAACAACTGCTTCCGGTAACCATCAATGAGTTTCTTACAATGCTCTGCTGGAATTGTAGACCATTCTTCTTTGGCAAACTGCTCCAGGTCCCTGATACTTGAAGGGTGCCTTCTCCAAACTGCCATTTTGAGATCTCTCCACAGGTGTTCTATGGGATTCAGGTCTGGACTCATTGCTGGCCACCTTAGAAGTCTCCAGTGCTTTCTCTCAAACCATTTTATAGTGCTTTTGGAAGTGTGTTTTGGGTCATTGTCCTGCTGGAAGACCCATGACCTCTGAGGGAGACCCAGCTTTCTCACACTGGGCCCTACATTATGCTGCAAAATTTGTTGGTAGTCTTCAGACTTCATAATGCCATGCACACGGTCAAGCAGTCCAGTGCCAGAGGCAGCAAAGCAACCCAAAACATCAGAGAACCTCCGCCATGTTTGACTGTAGGGACCGTATTCTTTTCTTTGAATGCCTCTCTTTTTTTTTCTGTACACTCTATGTTGATGCTTTTTCCCAAAAAGCTCTACTTTTGTCTCATCTGACCAGAGAACATTCTTCCAAAACGTTTTAGGCTTTCTCAGGTAAGTTTTGGCAAACTCCAGCCTGGCTTTTTTATGTCTCGGGGTAAGAAGTGGGGTCTTCCTGGGTATCCTACCATACAGTCCCTTTTCATTCAGACGCCGACGGATAGCACGGGTTGAAACTGTTGTACCCTCGGACTGCAGGGCAGCTTGAACTTGTTTGGATGTTAGTTGAGGTTCTTTATCCGCCATCCGCACAATCTTGCGTTGAAATCTCTCGTCAATTTTTCTTTTCCGTCCACATCTAGGGAGGTTAGCCACAGTGCCATGGGCTTTAAACTTCTTGATGACACTGCGCATGGAAGACACAGGAACATTCAGGTCTTTGGAGATGGACTTGTAGCCTTGAGATTGCTCATGCTTCCTCACAATTTGGTTTCTCAAGTCCTCAGACAGTTCTTTGGTCTTCTTTCTTTTCTCCATGCTCAATGTGGTACACACAAGGACACAGGACAGAGGTTGAGTCAACTTTAATCCATGTTAACTGGCTGCAAGTGTCATTTAGTTATTGCCAACACCTGTTAGGTGCCACAGGTAAGTTACAGGTGCTGTTAATTACACGAATTAGAGAAGCATCACATGATTTTTCAAACAGTGCCAATACTTTTGTCCACCCCATTTTTTAGGTTTGGTGTGGAATTGTATCCAATTTGGCTTTAGGACAATTCTATTTGTGTTTTTTCATTGAAGACAAATTAAATGAAGATAATAATACCAAAGAATTTGTGATTGCAATCATTTTCAGGAAGAAACTGAGTATTATCTGACAGAATTGCAGGGGTGCCAATACTTTTGGCCACCACTGTATGTGAGAGCTTTACCTATATACTACATCATCCAGGCCAGGACTATAACACATTCTTCTCTCCTTCTCTCTGTTACTTGCCTTTTTTCAGTTATTTTATTTTTTTTAATTAAGGTATGACTTTTGTAATTATAACTTAACCTTACGAAAAAAAATCTGTTCATAGGTGGAGATGGTATATTCTCTTCTGTCAATGCTTGGTACTCATGACAAGGACGACATGTCTCGTACCCTGCTAGCCATGTCCAGCTCCCAGGATAGTTGTATTGCCATGCGTCAGTCTGGATGTCTGCCCCTGCTCATCCAATTACTGCATGGAAACGATAAGGATTCGGTGCTGCTGGGGAACTCCCGTGGAAGTAAAGAAGCACGTGCCCGAGCGAGTGCAGCGCTGCATAATATCATACACTCCCAACCAGACGACAAGAGGGGACGGAGGGAAATCAGAGTCCTGCATCTCCTTGAACAAATCCGAGCCTATTGTGAAACATGTTGGGAATGGCAAGAAGCGCACGAACAAGGAATGGACCAGGACAAAAATCCAAGTATGACAGAATTTAAATCAAATGTATTGTTATATTGTTATGCCTGCACTCATGGTGACATGACAGATTAATGGAGGAACATGTGTCTTCTCCAAAGATAATTGAGAGCATCACAATTAGGCATTAATTAATGTTAGCACTGAAAGGGTTATTCCCATCTTGGCAGTTTATCACCCATCCACAAGATAGTGTACTTATACAGCTTGAGCGCTCTGCTCTTCGGCCACTACAGCACTGCGCTCCAAGGCAGCCTGATACTTGCAGAAGCAGCCTATGCATATCTGGCCTCTCTGTACCTAGACCCAATCCTCATCTCCCCTGAAAAATCTTAGACATTTAAAGGGGTTGTCCAGGACTTTTATATTGATGGCCTATTCTTAGGAAAGGTCATCAAAATCTGATCAGTGTGGGAGAAATTGTTTGCTCTCATCTGAGTGAAGCCTGGAAGATCAACTTTAGTCCACCCAGTGCAAGCGCTTGATATGTGTGACTAGCTATATAGATTTTCTTAACCATTTTTTTTTTATGTTTCTTTCCATACTTTTTCATACATATTGTCCGTCTGCCAATTGCATATAATATATGCATCAATTTTGTGAGATTGAAAATAAAAGCGATTCTTCAGTCTCTGAGCTTAAAAGATCATTGTTCAGATATGTCACCTATGTACAGTGTGTAGGTAAAGTATTCAGACCCCTTTAAATTTTTCACTCTTTTTCATTGCAGCCATTTGGTAAATTCTAAAAAGTTTTTTTCTTCTCATTAACCCCTTAACCCCCGAGGGTGGTTTGCACGTTAATGACCAGGCCAATTTTTACAATTCTGACCACTGTCACTTTATGAGGTAATTACTCTGGAAAGCTTCAACTTATCCCCCTGATTCTGAGATTGTTTTTTCATGACATATTGTACTTCATGATTGTGGTAAAATGTCTTCGATATCACTTGCGTTTATTTGTGAAAAAAACGGAAATTTGGCAAAAATTTAGCAATTTTCAAAATTTGAATTTTTATGCCCTTAAATCAGAGAGATATGTCACACAAAAGAGTTAATAAATAACATTTCCCACATGTCTACTTTACATCATCACAGTTTTGGAACCAAAATTTTTTTTGTTAGGGAGCTATAAGGGTTAAAAGTTGACCAGCGATTTCTCATTTTTCCAACAAAATTTACAAAACCATTTTTTTAGGGACCACATCACATTTGAAGTCACTTTGAGGGGTCTTTATGACAGAAAATACCCAAAAGTGACACCATTCTAAAAACTGCACCCCTCAAGGTGCTCAAAACCACATTCAAGAACTTTATTAACCCTTCAGGTGCTTCACAGGAATTTTTGGAATGTGGAAGAAAAAAATGAACATTTAACTTTTTTCACAAAAATGTTTGTTGTGCAATTTCCCCTGGGCACGCAGATACCCCATATGTGGGGAAAAAACACTGTTTGGGCGCACGGCAGGGCTCGGAAGGGAAGGAGCACCATTTGACTTTTTGATTGTAAAATTTGCTTGAATAATTAGCGGACGCCATGTTGCGTTTGGAGAGCCCCTGTGTGCCCAAACATTGGAGCTCCCCCACAAGTGACCCCATTTTGGAAACTAGACCCCCCAAGGCACCTATCTAGATGCATAGTGAGCACTTGGAACCCCCAGGTGCTTCACAAATTGATTCGTAAAAATGAAAAATTGTTTTTTTTTTTCATTTTTACGAATCAATTTTTGAAGCACCTGGGGGTTCCAAGTGCTCACTGTGCATCTAGATAGGTGCCTTGGGGGGTCTAGTTTCCAAAATGGGGTCACTTGTGGGGAGCTCCAATGTTTGGGCACACAGGGACTCTCCAAATGCAACATGGTGTCCGCTAACAAATTGAATGGAAAATCGGCTCAAAGTGTTAGCGGACACCATGTTGCGTTTGGAGAGCCCCTGTGTGCCTAAACATTGGAGCTCCCCCACAAGTGACCCCATTTTGGAAACTATACCCCTCAAGGATTTTATTAAGGTGTATAGTGAACATTTTGAACCCAGAGGTACGACACAGAATTTGATAACATTAGGTCATCATATTGAATAAGTTGTCATTAGTCTTGAGCGCAAGTGCTCGCTACTTGAGTTTGCATCAGGTACTCAGGTGTGCACCATGTACTGCGTGTGCTCGAGTGACATGCTCGAGTCCCCGCTCGGATGTTTCACGGTTATTAGACACCCAAAAAAAAACATGCGGGGATCGCTCGTGCATGGCAGGCAATCCCCGCAAAGTTTTTTGGGCCGTGAAGCTTATGGGGCGGAGACTCGAGCATGTCACTCAAATACCCACGATACTCAATGCATACCAGAACACCTGATGCAAACTCAAGTAGCGAGCACTTGCGCTTAACACTAGTCGCCATATCGTCATCTTTTTTTCTTACTTTTGAAAAAAATCACAACCCCATCACAGCCCTAACCCTAACACAACCCTAACCCTAACACAACCCTAACCGTAGCACAACCCTAACCCTAGCACAACCCTAACCTGAGAGTTTATTTTTTACGCCGTTCCTCATGCGGTATAAGTGATTAGACGGCCTTATTCTTCGGGTCGGTGAGACTACAGCGATACCAGAATCATATGGGGTTTTTATGACTGACAGCTGTCACACCCTAAAAGATGCATTTTTTGTAAAATCTAGTTTTTGCATCGCCATATTTTGAGAGCTATAATTTTTCCAGATTTTGGCAGACAGTTATTTGACGGCTCTTTTTTTGCGGGATGAGTTGACGTTGTTATTGGTGCCATTTTCATGCACGTGACATTTTTTGATCACTTTCTATTCCGATTTTTGGGAGGCAGAATAAACAAAAACCAACAATTCAGGAATTTTTTTTTTGTTTTTTTTTTATTCTGTTCCGCGTGTGGTAAAATTGATAAGGCAGCTTTATTCTTCGGGTCAGTACGTTTACAGCGGTACCACATTTATATCGTATTTCTATGTTTTGGCGCTTTTACACAATAAAAGCTATTTTATAGAAAAAATTATTTTTTAGCATAGCTTTATTCTGAGAGCTATAACTTTTTTATTTTTCGGCTGATGGAGCTGTATGGCGGCTTGTTTTTTGCGGGACGAGATGTCGTTTTCAGCGGTACCATTTTTATTTATATTTGTCTTTTTGATCACGTGTTATTCCATTTTTTGTTTGGCGGTATGGTGATAAAGCATTGTTTTTTGGTTCGTTTTTTTTTTATTTTTATTTTTTACCATGTTCACTGAAGGGGTTAACTAGTGGGACATTTTTATAGGTCAGGTTGTTCCGGACTCGGCGATACCAAATATGTGTACTTTTATTGTTTTTTTTTTTTTTAATAACAATATTTATTGATGGGTACATTATATTTTTATTTTTGGTGGATTATTTTTTATTTATTTTTTTTATATATTTTTACAATTTTTTTTTTATTTTTTTTTTTCACTTTCTGATAGTTTTTATACTTTATTACTTTTTCCCACTATGGGACTTTCACTTTTTTTTCTCTGATCGCCTGCATGGCACAGGAATGCAGCACCATCCCTGTGTCATGCAGGCTGTCAGCGCTGGACAGGGAGAAGATTGTTTGGAGATGCACTGCGCATGTCCAAAAAATCTTCCTGCTGTCTGGTGATCTGGATGTTGTCATGACGACATCGGGTCATCATGGCAACATCCTAGATGCCACGGCAGACAGTGCTGGAAGCCAGAAGAGGAGGTGAGTATCTGCGATCACCTCCCCTTGCCTCCGCAATGCTGCGATCGACTTCGATCGCAGCATCGCGGGGGTTAATGTGCTGGGAGCTTTGCGTGACCGCTCCCTGCACATAGTACCGGGTGTCAGCTGTGACAATCAGCTGACACCCGGCGGCGATCGCCATGACGTACTAATACGGGTCTGGCTCTTAAGTCCCAGGGCACAGACGCGTATTAGTACGTCAAATGTTGTTAAGGGGTTAAAGTACACTCTACACCTCGTCTTGACTGAAAAAAAAACAGAAATGTAGAAATTTTTGCAAATTTATTAAAAAAGAAAAACTGAAATATCACATGGTCATAAGTATTCAGACCCTTTGCTCAGTATTGAGTAGAAGCACCCTTTTGAGCTAGTACAGCCATGAGACTTCTTGGAAATGATGCAACAAGTTTTTCACACCTGGATTTGGGGATCCTCTGCCATTCTTCCTTGCAGATCCTCTCCAGTTCCGTCAGGTTGGATGGTGAACGTTGGTGGACAGCCATTTTCAGGTCTCTCCAGAGATGCTCAATTGGGTTTAGGTCAGGGCTCTGGTTGAGCCAGTCAAGAATGGTCACAGAGTTGTTCTGAAGCCACTCCTTTGCTATTTTAGCTGTGTGCTTAGGGTCATTGTCTTGTTGGAAGGTGAACCTTCGGCCAAGTCTGAGGTCCAGAGCACTCTGAAAGAGGTTTTCATCCAGGATATCTCTGTACTTGGCCGCATTAATGTTTCCTTCAATTGTAACCAGTCGTTCTGTCCCTGCAGCTAAAAAACACTCCCATAACATGATGCTGCCACCAACATGTTTCACTGTTGGGATTGTGTTGGGCAGGTGATGAGCAGTGCCTGGGGCGGCACGGTGGCGCAGTGGTTAGCACTGCGGCCTTGCAGCGCTGGGGTCCTGGGTTCAAATCCCACCAAGGACAACATCTGCAAGGAGTTTGTGTGTTCTCCCTGTGTTTGCGTGGGTTTCCTCCGGGTTCTCCGGTTTCCTCCCACACTCCAAAGACATACTGATAGGGAATCTAGATTGTGAGCCCCGATGGGGATAATGTATGTAAAGCGCTGCGGAATATGTTAGAGCTATATAAAAATAAAGATTATTTATTATTTCTCCACATATATCGCTTAGAATTATCACCAAAAAGTTCTATCTTCGTCTCATCAGACCAGAGAATCTGATTTCTCATAGTCTGGGAGTCCTTCATGTGTTTTTGAGCAAACTCTATGCGGGCTTTCATGTGTCTGCCATAAAGTCCCGACTGATGGAGGGCTGCAGTGATAGTTGACTTTGTGGATCTCCCTACTGCATCTCTGGAGATCAGCCACAGTGATCTTGGGGTTGTTCTTTTATTCTCTCACCAAGGCTCTTCTCCCACAATTTCTCAGATTGGCTGGACAGCCAGGTCTAGGAAGACTTCTGGTGGTCCCAATCTTCTTCCATTTAAGGATTATGGAGGCCACTGTGCTCTTAGGAACCTTGAGTACTGCAGAAATTCTTTTGTAACCTTGGCCAGATCTGTGCCTTGACACAATTCTGTCTCTGAGCTCCTTGGGCAGTTCCTTTGAGCTCATGATTCTCATTTGGTCTGACATGCACTGTGAGCTGTGAGGTCTTATATAGACAGGTATGTGCCTTTCCAAATCAAGTCCTATCAGTTTTATTAAACACAGCTGGACTCGAATGAAGGAGTAGAACCATCTCAAGGAGGATCAAGAGGAAATAGACAGCATGTGAGTGTCTGAGCAAAGAGTCTGAATACTTACGACCATGTGATATTTCAGTTTTTCTTTTTTAAGAAATTTGCAAAAATTTCTACATTTGTTTTTTTTTCAGTTAAGATGGGGTGCAGAGTGCACTTTTAATGAGGAAAAAAATGAATTTTTAGAATTTACCAAATGGCTGCAATGAAACTGAGTGAAAAATTTAAAGCGGTCTGAATGCTTTCCGTACCAACTGTATGTAATTGGTTCATAGTGCATATGATTGCAAGTGAAACATTTTTTAAAAGTTCTGTATTTGACATGAGACCCTCCATTACAATCTGACAGTTTTGCATACTTAGGTTATATGTAAACCTACTTGTATGGCAAACAATTGTTCACCCATATTTCCATCCTGGTTTTCAGTGCCCGCCCCTGTGGAGCATCAGATCTGTCCTGCCGTGTGTGTGCTGATGAAACTCTCCTTTGATGAAGAACATAGGCATGCAATGAATGAACTCGGTAAGATAAGAATGTGCCACCAGATATAACTTACAATCTGAGCGGAGTAGTGTGATTTCTAAGATGTTAATGTTTTCTGTTATAGGAGGATTGCAGGCTATTGCCGAGCTATTGCAAGTGGACTGTGAAATGTATGGACTTATTAATGACCACTATAGTGTTACTTTGCGGCGGTATGCTGGAATGGCTTTGACCAACTTGACATTTGGAGATGTAGCCAATAAGGTGATTATCACTTACCCTTTTTTTGCAGTGTTATGTGGCCATTTCCAGCGTAAACCCCTTTTCTTCTCATAATTAGATGTGTATGGTTTTAACACACATTTGTTTGCTCTTCAGGCTACTCTGTGTTCAATGAAAAGCTGTATGCGAGCCCTTGTAGCCCAGTTGAAATCTGAAAGTGAAGATTTGCAGCAGGTGAGTATATAAAGCGCTATGAAAAAAGCACTATTATTACAGCGCAGAAAAAACATCTTCAGGATTCATATAGGACACGTGCACTTTATGGATCTGCAATGTACATTAATTAAAAATGCAGTGACTTTGTAAAGGCTAGAATATTGGAAGCAGAGGAAAAAATTGATCTGTCCCTTTCCCTACAGCTGGCTCCTCAGTCCATGACAACCATTGCATAGACTTCAGTGTGTGCAGCTTTTCAGTCAATGTGTGAAAGTAACTTTTTTTTTTTTTTTTTTATTTACTCATTGAATCCCCCCACTCACCAAAAGTGATGATGTCTCATACATTAGCAAATCCCTGGCCACAACAGCCATGTGCAAAATGTACAAACGTCACAGCTGAGGCTTGTGATTGGCTACAGCAGTCAGGTGACGAATATACTGGATTTCACTTCTGGCACTAGCAAGGTCTTGTGTAGCAGCAGTCCTAGAAAGGGAAAGGGTTTTAAGAGGTTGTCCACTATTTTAACCCTGATGACCTGTCGTTAGGTTAAGTCTTCAATGTCTGATTGGTGAGTGTGCGACACGCGGCACCCACGCTGTTCTTGGTGCTGGTGGCTGGAAGTGCTCAGTTACGAAGCTGTTCCGTCTACTGATAGTGGCCGGGTACCGCACATCTGCACCTATTGATTTGAATAGGGGTCAGATGTCCAGTACCCTGCCACGGCCACTATCCGTAGTCGGAAAAGCTCTGTAAATGAGCACTTCCAGCCACCGGCACCGAGAACAGCTGATCAGCGGGGGTGCCGGATGCCGCACCCTCACTGATCAGACATTGATGACTTATCCTAACGATTGTCCACCACTTTAACATTCATGACCTATCTCTTTAAAGGGTAAATAACGGTAATTTCATTATTTGCTTGATTATTGCTAGATATATATTGCTATTTTGGTCATGTAGTCAAAGTAAATTATATGATACAGTTAAACCTAGTGCAGAGATCTGTTTGACCAAAAGTATTGGAAATGAACAGGTCATTTGACTAAATCACTCAGAAAATAAGTCGGCAATATTAAAGATTTACACAAAAAAGGGACAGTATTTAACCTGATAATATTTGTCACAGGTAATCGCAAGTGTGCTCAGAAATCTTTCTTGGAGAGCGGACGTCAACAGTAAAAAGACTTTGCGTGAAGTTGGCAGTGTTAAAGCGTTGACAGAATGCGCTCTGGATGTGAAGAAGGTAAATGAATAATGGGGATGTGCATTTATATGACTTGCTGCTAATCTCTTTAAAATGAAAGAATTGTCAAATCTAAATGATACAGATTATTATTAATCTTCTCATGAGATATTACAGTGTTTTGTTTTGTTTTTAGGAATCCACACTGAAAAGTGTACTGAGTGCCCTGTGGAACTTGTCAGCCCACTGTACAGAGAATAAAGCAGACATATGTTCTGTGGATGGAGCCCTCGCTTTCCTAGTTGGCACGTTGACTTACCGAAGTCAGACCAATACATTGGCCATTATTGAGAGTGGAGGAGGAATACTGCGTAATGTATCCAGCCTGATTGCCACTAATGAAGACCACAGGTCTGCTTATAGTACCAGCCAGAAGTACTTTTATAATGTTAAGCAGATCTGATTTGTCTAACTTTGTCTTGTGTTTCATCGTAGGCAAATCCTGAGGGAGAACAGCTGCTTGCAGACCTTATTACAGCACTTGAAATCGCACAGCCTAACCATTGTCAGCAACGCTTGTGGCACCTTGTGGAATTTATCTGCCCGCAATGTTAAGGACCAGGAAGCTCTCTGGGATATGGGTGCCGTCAGCATGCTCAAGAACCTCATCCATTCAAAACACAAAATGATAGCAATGGGCAGTGCAGCCGCCTTAAGAAATCTAATGGCAAATAGACCTGCTAAATATAAAGATGCCAATATCATGTCTCCAGGATCTACTGTCCCATCTCTTCATGTGCGGAAGCAGAAGGCACTAGAAGCGGAGCTAGATGCACAACATTTGTCTGAAACTTTTGACAACATTGATAACTTAAGTCCTAAAACCTCTCACCGCAATAAGCAGAGACATAAGCAGAATATGTACAGTGAATACGCTCTAGACTCTAGTAGACATGATGAGTCCATTTGCAGGTCAGAAAACTTTACCCCTGGGAATTTGACTGTTCTTTCTCCATATATGAATACTACTGTTTTGCCAGCACCTTCTTCCAGGACAGCAGGTGATGGTAACAAAATAGAAAAGGACAGGGGGACTCCAGGAATAAACACCTATCATTCAGGGAGTGAAGTAAACTCGCCCAAACGTATTGGATTACAGCTATCAACTACTGCTCCGATTTCTAAAGTTTTGGATGAGGTCTCAAATATTCATCTTGTTGAGGATAGAATTTCGCCACCCACTTCAGAAGTGCACAGTGCTTTGGAAGAAAGAACTGTTTCTAGAAAGACGCCTACAAGCCATTCCCTTACAAACCCATACAGTTTCACCAAAGGAGATCATTCTAACAGACCATGTCCTGTATCCTATATTAAAATGTCATCAAATGATAGCTTAAACAGTGTTGGCAGCACTGATGGCTATGGAAAACGTGGTCAAGTTAAACCTTCAATTGAGGCCTACTCTGAGGATGACGAGAGTAAATTTTGCAGCTATGGACAATATCCTGCAGGGTTAGCTCATAAAATACACAGTGCTAATCACATGGATGATAATGACACTGAACTAGACACCCCAATAAACTATAGCTTGAAATACTCAGATGAGCAGTTGAATTCTGGCCGACAAAGCCCAACTCAAAATGATCGCTGGGCCAGGCCTAAACATTTAATAGATAATGAACTAAAACAAAATGAACAAAGGCAACCTAGGAACCAAAAGACGTCTTATAATGTGTTTACTGAAAACAAAGAAGAGAAACACACAAAATTCTCTTCGCACTTTGCTAAGCCAGAAAATGTATCCCCATATAGATCAAGAGCACCGAACACACAAGTAGGAGATCAAATGCGAGCAAATTCTACTATTGGAATGAATCAGAAATCTAACAAACCACACAGTCAGGTTGATGATTATGATGATGACAAAACCACCAATTTCAGTGAACGTTATTCTGAAGAAGAGCAGCAGGAGGAGGAAGATGGCAGGCAAGTCAACTTTAATATCACTAAATATAATCAAGATGAACATCACAACGTTGAGCAGCCCATTGATTACAGTCGAAAGTACCCACCAGATGTTCCACCATTAACTCAAAAGACATCATTCTCCTTTTCAAAGAGCTCTTCCAAACAGAGGACTAAGAAAGACCATACATCATCCAGCAGTAATACTCCAGCACCCAATACAAACCAGCAGAATCAACTTCATCCTAGTTCTGCTCAAACCAGAAGTGGACAAACCAGACATAAGCAAGTGTCAAGTAAACCTCCTTCAATTAACCAAGAAACCATACAAACCTACTGCGTTGAAGACACACCTATATGCTTTTCTCGCTGCAGCTCTTTGTCATCTCTGTCTTCAGCTGAAGATGATATTGAAGGGAGAGGGAGAAGTGTCCAGGCAGAAAGTGGAAACAATACTCTCCAAATAACTGAACTAAAAGAGATCAGAGATTCTGCAACAAAAGAAGGTGCTTCTACCGAAACTCGTTCAGCATCACATCATTTGCGATCCAAAACAAGCAGGCTGCAGGCTTCAAACTTGTCTCCAGCTGATGCTTCAAGACACAAATCAGTTGAATTTTCTTCAGGTGCTAAATCTCCTTCAAAAAGTGGTGCTCAGACACCCAAAAGCCCACCAGAACATTACGTCCAAGAAACTCCTCTAATGTTCAGCAGATGTACCTCTGTGAGCTCACTAGATAGTTTTGAAAGTCATTCAATAGCTAGCTCTGTGCAAAGTGAACCGTGCAGTGGTATGGTGAGTGGAATTATAAGTCCTAGTGATCTTCCTGACAGCCCAGGACAAACAATGCCACCAAGCAGATGTAAGACTCCACCACCCCCTCAAGCAGCACAAAATAAGAGAGAGACAAGTAAACCAAAAGTGACAAGTAGTACTGAAGAAAGGGAGCCAGTGACAAAACAGACTGCTGTGCATGCAGCGATTCAGAGGGTCCAGGTGCTTCAGGAAGCTGATACCTTGCTACATTTTGCTACTGAGAGTACACCTGATGGATTTTCATGTGCATCAAGCCTCAGTGCTCTTAGCCTTGATGAACCATATATTCCTAAAGATATAGAGCTTAAAATTATGCCTCCAGTATTTGAAAATGATCAGGCCAATGAGCCAGAGTCTGAAAAATCAAAAGAATCAACCGAACGTCACAACAAAAAGGAAAAGAAGCACGGAGAGTCAGAAAAAGACATGCTTGATGACACAGATGATGATATTGACATATTAGAGGAATGTATAATATCTGCTATGCCTACGAAATCCTCAAGGAAAAGCAAAAAATCTTCCCAACCATCTGCATCCAAAGCTGCTCCTCCTACTGTTAGGAAGCCAAGCCAGCTGCCAGTCTATAAACTTCTTCCTCCTCAAAACAGACTACAGGCTCAAAAACATGTAAGTTTCACCCATTCAGATGATATGCCTAAAGTGTATTGTGTAGAAGGCACACCAATAAATTTTTCTACAGCAACTTCTCTCAGCGACCTCACGATAGAATCACCACCAAATGAGCTGGCGACTAATGATCAGGTTAATACTGCACCTGTTTCTGAAAAAAGGGACACAATACCTACCGAGGGGAGGAGTACAGATGAAACACAAGTAGGAAAAGCCAAAAATACTGCTAAATCACATCTAGATGAAGATAAAACTGAAGAGGGTGACATTCTCGCAGAATGTATACACTCTGCAATGCCTAAAGGTAAAAGCCACAAGCCTTATAGAGTCAAAAAGATTATGGATCAAATTAATCATACATCTTCTGGTGCTCCTGGAAATAGAAATTCACAAGAAAGTGAAAGGAAGCTAGCCTCACCTGTTAAATCTATGATGCAACCAAATGGACGGTCAAAGAAAAACCCTGATCAAAAAAGGAGTTTAATACCTGAAAAACCTTACATTGACACAAGAAAACAGAATAGTAAAAATCCAAGAGAACCAAATGAGAAACTACCTAACAATGAAGAACGTGTGAAAGGAGGCTTTGCATTTGATTCCCCCCACCACTATACTCCAATTGAGGGCACACCTTACTGTTTTTCAAGGAATGATTCATTGAGTTCTTTAGACTTTGATGAAGATGATGTTGATCTTTCCAAAGAAAAAGAAGAGTTGCGGAAAGACAAAGAGGTGAAAGAGACTGACACAAGGGAGGATAACAAAAATTATCCATCATCAAAGCAGTCATTAGGGCAAGAGCAGCATGAGCAAAGTAATATAGTCGGAAGAGGCCAGTCAAAATCGTTACTACAAAAACAGGCTTCATTTCCACTTCCATCTAAAGGCCAAGATAGAGGGGGAGCTTCTGAAGAGAAAATGCAGAACTTTGCTATTGAAAATACACCTGTATGCTTTTCTCGTAATTCATCTCTTAGTTCATTAAGTGATATTGATCAAGAGAATAATAACAAAAAAATTGAGCGACCTAAGCCAAGTGTACCACCAGAATCTCAGATGGAAATGCGGAGACCTCATACCTCAGGCTATGCTCCTAAATCTTTTCATGTTGAGGATACCCCAGTTTGCTTTTCTCGTAATAGCTCTCTGAGTTCTTTAAGCATTGACTCTGAAGATGATTTGCTACAAGAATGTATTAGTTCTGCAATGCCAAAGAAGAAGAAGCCCTCAAAGAACAAAACTGAAAATGAGAAGGTCCGTTCAAATAGTATTGGTGGTATTCTTGCTGAAGAGCCAGATCTTACCCTTGATTTAAGAGATTTACAAAGTCCTGACTCTGAAAATGCATTTTCTCCAGATTCTGAAAACTTTGACTGGAAAGCAATCCAGGAAGGTGCCAATTCAATTGTCAGTCGAATACATCAAGCAGCTGCTGCCTCATTGTCCCGGCAAGGATCTTCAGACTCCGATTCGATCCTTTCACTGAAATCTGGCATTTCGTTGGGCTCCCCTTTCCATCTAACACCTGACAAAGAAGAGAAACCCATCACTGCAAACAAAGGGCCAAGAATTTTAAAGCCTGGAGAAAAAAGTTCATTGGAGGGAAAGAAAAATGAAGATGAGACTAAAGGCATTAAAGGAGGAAAGAAGGTATATAAAAGTATGATTACAGGAAAATCACGGTCCAGCTCTGATTTTTCAAGTCAGTGTAAACAGCCAGCACAAGCAAATATGCCCTCGATATCTCGAGGAAGAACAATGATTCATATTCCAGGTGTACGTGCCAGTTCTCCAAGTACAAGCCCTGTTTCAAAGAAAGCTCCCGTCCTAAAGAATGCATCATCCAAAAGTTCGGACAACTCTACTAACTCTCCTAGAGTGCAAAAACCATTAAAATCTGAATCATTCTATAATAACAGACAGACTGCTCCTTCGGGTGGACCAAATAAAGGGACATCTAGATCGGGTTCTAGAGAGGCTACTCCTGCAAAACCTTTTCCTCAACCATTAAGCAGACCTATGCAGTCACCTGGTCGAAGTTCAATTTCACCAGGCAGAAATGGGATAAGTCCCCCAAACAAATTTTCTCAGTTGCCAAGAACATCCTCCCCTAGCACAGCATCCACTAGATCCTCTGGCTCAGGCAGAATGTCATATACATCTCCAGGTAGGCAGTTAAGTCAGCAGAATATGAGCAAACAGTCGAGTCTACCAAAAACACCCAGTGGTATCCCAAGAAGTGAGTCTGCATCAAAAGGCCTCAATCAAAATGCAAACAACTCTGGATCAACTAAAAAGGTAGAGCTGTCTAGAATGTCTTCAACAAAATCCAGTGGAAGTGAGTCTGATAGATCTGAAAGACCAACTTTAGTACGTCAGTCTACTTTTATTAAGGAAGCACCTAGTCCCACTTTAAGGAGAAAATTAGAGGAGTCTGCATCGTTTGAGTCCTTATCATCTTCATCAAGAGCAGAATCCCCAACAAGATCTCAGTCGCAGACACCAATATTAAGTCCTTCTCTTCCTGATATGTCATTATCAACTCATTCTGTACAATCAGGTGGATGGAGAAAAACTCCACCAAACCTAAACACCTCATCAGAACATGGCGACGTCAGAAAGCGGCATGACATAAGCCGGTCCCATTCTGAATCCCCATCAAGGCTTCCAATTACACGATCGGGAACTTGGAAGCGTGAACACAGTAAGCATTCATCTTCACTACCTCGTGTTAGCACTTGGAGAAGAACTGGAAGCTCCTCTTCCATTTTGTCTGCGTCTTCTGAATCCAGTGAGAAAGCAAAAAGTGAAGATGAAAAACAGCCATGTTCCTTTCCAGGTCCTAAATTTCCAACAGACTGTCCATCAGCAAAAGGAACTTGGAGAAAAATAAAGGAGAATGAAGTACTTGACACAGCAAATAATGGAATATCTGGTGCTTTTGCTGAATTAGCAGAAACTAGGACTGTCTATCAAATGGCACCGGCAGTTTCTAAAACAGAAGATGTATGGGTAAGAATTGAGGACTGCCCCATCAATAACCCTAGGTCAGGGAGATCCCCTTCTGGAAATTCTCCCCCAGTTATTGACAACATCTTAGAGCCAGGGGAAAAGGATGAGGGAGTAAGAGACTCACAAGGAAGACATAATTCAGGGAATGGAAATGGGCTAGTTTTGGAAAATAGGCAGAAGTCCTTTATTAAATTGGATAGTTTGGATCCAAAAGGGAGTGACCCAAAGCCTGTAATCAGCAGTCAGTCATCAGGGCAAGAGACAAGTGAAATTTGTGTTACAGAGCGTACTCCTTTTAGCTCAAGCAGCTCAAGCAAACACAGCTCACCAAGTGGGACTGTTGCCGCACGCGTGACTCCATTTAATTATAACCCTAGCCCTAGAAAAAGCAATGCCGATGGTAGCACAGCCCGACCTTCCCAGATCCCCACACCTGTGACCACAAATTCAAAAAAAAGGGACTCGAAAAGTGAAGCTACAGACTCTAGTGGTTCACAAAGTCCCAAAAGACATTCTGGCTCATATTTGGTGACTTCTGTTTGAAAAGACTATGTACTATTGTTTGCAATGAAATACTGATGTATTATTTTTTAGATGTCCGTGTATATTGTTCAAAGACACAAATATAAAATCTGTAAATACTGATTTTTGATGAGGGTTGTTCGGGAAGCCATACTACATGACACCTATTGTCACTTTTACTGTAAAATAACTGATACAGCTTCAAAATAATAAAACCCAGGTTATTTATAGAGCTTTTTCAATAAACCATTTCGGGTCTTATAGAGCATTTGAAGCTTTGTGAGCCACGAGGCCTACTGTTAACAACAAGAATAATCAAGCAAACCATACAGATACCCTTTCTATAACTGTAGCTGGGTCCTTTCTATTGGAAGAATCTGACTGATCTAATCGCATCAGGCAAACCTTGTATCGAAGCGAATAATAGACTGTTGGTTTAGTAATTGTGAATACATTTAACTAAGCAACTTATGCGGCTGTAAACAGCAATGTGACTTCTACTGAAAGGTGTTTTTGTTTTCCTTTTTTTTTTCTCCCGCTCCTCCCCTGGCTGGCCTTTCTGCATGACCGATCTGACAATCCAAGTACTGTGATCTCATGATATGCATAGGTACAATAGGTATTGTGTAACAATCCACAATGAAAAGGAAATCTGTGTTGCAGTTATAGACAACTGCCAACTTCCCCCACCCCCTCGTAGCCTCTGGTTTCTCAGAGATTAGGTAGATCCCCCCCCACTGCTATGCTGTATAGTGTATGTCCTGGTATTTGAGGTGAGATGGCTGCTCTTTTATGATGAGACCCTGGTGTCTCGGAGTAATCTAACTGAACATTTCTGAATAAATTATTACTGTATGTAAATTCATAAGTGTTTTTATTGTGAACTGTAAAGATACGTGGCATGCACATTTTTTTTAATGGAAGCAGGGCGCTAGATTTTTTTTGTTTTTGTTAATACATATGGAGCTGAATTATGTTGCTTGATATAAATATGATCTTTAAGGGCCCCCATTATCTGATTAATATGAGATTAGTAAGAGATTTTGAAAACATGGTCTTGGCTAAACCAAACGTCATTGCCTGCTCTTTTATGTCAGCATTGTTAACTTTGCACAGAAGATCTAAGTAACTGGTGACTGGTTGCTAGGGACAACAGAATTCAAAAGGCTGCGTCTCCATGGCAACACGAATTCAAATGCATTGGTACTTTGCTGACATCAGAGAACAAGAAAAACTGTTTGACAGCAGTCATCCCATGGTACTTTATATTTAAACCAGTGATATGCCATACATGTTGTGGCATAGAGAACACCGCAGCCATTCATGAATTTGATGAGCGACAGTCACTATGCCCACTTTATCGAAACTAGGTGAAAATAGCGGAAAATGCCAAAAGTTGCAGAATTTTAGCGCAGCCTTGAGTTGCACCAAAATGTAACAATTTTTCAAAGCTTTATTCTGGCGTGAAAGCTTTGATGAATAAGCCCCATTGACTTTAAAATCCTGGAGATAATTTTCTGTCGTGAGATAGAATCCAGCCATTAAGGAAAAAATGTAAATTATCACTTGCTGCCAGAATCTTTCTCAACAAATGAAGTCACTCAGATATAGTAATGTTAACGTTCTTGTTATACTTTGCACTTTTGTTTTCTTACTACGACTGGTGTAAATCCCGGTTTCATCACCTAAACTGATTTTACATGTAGTTGTACTTCCAGAAAAGAACTGACTTGTACTAAACTCAACTTATTTATTAATTTTGAAAAGCTATCTGCACTCTGATCGTCCTTTTTGTTGTTCGCTTTCAGTAGCCGGAGTTCTGCAATGCAGGGCCCCAGCTAGTGGAAAATCTGATAACCTGCACACACTTGCAGACTGTGTGTATTGTTAGTAATAAAAGTGAATTAGTATGTAAAGCCAAGATGGGAATAATGTATTTCTGAATGGTTGTGGAAATTTTTTTAATTTAAATACTAATTTTTTTTTTCTTGTCAAGGCAGTTTATCTATGCGTGACTAAGAAAATTTTATGACTTTTGCAATAAAAATTAAAACAATGATGTGTCTGGTTTAAGTGATTTCAATCACACGATATCTGGATGGTATTTATTCAGGAGAATGGGGTAACTTTTGTTATGCTAGCCCCCCAGCATTGCTGTAGCGAAAACATAGTGATGGTCTTTTCAGCTTGAAATAAAGAGGTTGTCCACTACTGGAAATCACTTCTTAATAGCTACAGTCCAGTGCAGAAAAAAGGACACCATTACCTCCCAGACCTACAGTTCTCTTGCAGTCTCCCACAGTGTTATCCAGCTGTCAGGTTATGTCATGTGACAATTGATTGGCAGCAGCCTTTCAGTATTTGCAGACCCAATGTCCGCAAGGTATTTATGCACCTATTTTTTTTGCACTGGAGCTATGAATGAGTTGTCCAGTAATGAACCACCACTTTAAGACCGTTTTGGAAACCTAGTTCTAAAATTTTTTAACCTTTTTCTAGTCTAGAAACCTGCTGCATAGGCATAGATCTATTGTAAATGTTAACTAAAATAATCACTAAAAGGTAAAGGATTTATAAATGGCTTAGTATGAATCGCCTTGTCACTTGGGCCATGGAGGTTAAACTACCATTTATTACTGTCCGTATTTGGGTGCTTGCAGACAAGCGTACGAAATATCGTCCTGAGATTTCCCAAAAACTTTTTTTCATCCAAAAAACTTTTTACTCTGTCGCCTCATTGGGGGACACAGGACCTTGGGTGTTATGCTGCTGTCCACTAGGAGGCGACACTATGCTAATCTGAAAAAGATTAAGCGTGGCTCCTCCTCCGCAGTATACACCCCCGGACGGCATTAGCCTACTCCAGTTTTTGCTTAGTGTCGCAAGGAGGCACACCTCAGACCTTCACTGGTCCCTCACTTCAGCACGGGATTACAGATGAAGAAAAGAGGGTCTCTTAAGAGACCCCCGGCATGGCTAGTTCCTCTGCCCCCTACTAGGGGTGCACAGTTGAAGTTTAGATGGCGTATTCCCCATGTTGCTCCTTCTCCGGCCCCTCGGGTTCAGGTTTGAAGTTGAGACCCCACCCCCTCCTCCAAATTCTCTCGGTCTTGGGTTGAAGTTGAGGCGAGGATAAAGGCCCCCTGACGGCGACAGCAGCACCCTTCCTAATCCCCCTCTGGGGGTATTCGGTTGAGACGCCATCAAGTAGGGCATCGACGGCAGCATTTGCAGCTCTTACCAGCCAGCACACCGCAGCCGAGGACTAGCAGCATTACAGAAACCCCAGCCTTGCTGCGGGACCCTGTAGTAGCCGGGGGGAGTGCAGGCAGCCATGGCACATACAGGCACAGGCCTTCACAGGCTCTGCACCTGCGGCAGCTTTTCCTTCTAAGCGCCTCAGGGGGACTCTTTTCAGAGCCCCCCTTCCACTTATGCCCCCACCGCCATCCTGCCTTTCAATCCGGGGGGGTCCGGTTCTGATCCGCCCCCCCCCCCTTCCCCCTGAACTATCGCGTCGGCCTGGAGCCCTTTTGGGCATAGAAAATAAATTTGGACCGCGACTTCGGCCTAGCCGAAGCCGCCGCCCATTCTCCGCCCCCTGGCCCGCCCCCCGGATGACGGTTTTGACACGTCCGTGTCATACATGGGCGGATCCAGGCTGCAGGGTGCGCGTCTCTGACAATTGCCGCCCTTACAGCTCTCCGCCCCCCTTCTCCTTCATCTCTTCAAGCAGGAAAAGAGCTACGGCGGCCATCATAAGCTGCAGGACGCATCCGGGCCAGCCTAGTCTCCAGAGAGGCACAGGACCAGGCACCTTCAGCGCTGTTCACAGGGGCACATTGGTGGGGTAAGTTCACAGCCTGAGTTACTCCTCAGCTGTGAATTTTATTTTTCTGTATCCTCCTCTGCACAGTTAGCCTCCTTGCATAGCCTCTCCAGGAGCACTGTGCCGGGCTCAAAGTCTAAGAAAACCAGGCAGGACTGCTTTTATGCATTCTCTACAGCCTGTAGTAATGCTCTTCCCAGCGGCAGCACATATCCGCATTGCAAGGAGTATATTCAGCCTACTGTGCCAGAGTCCCAAGTAGCCCCTACTAATCCTTCAGTGTCTAATGCCACGCCGGAATGGGTCACTCAAATGTCACAATCTATGACACAGTCCATAGATAACTTGACCTCCACATTGCTTCAGGCTCTGCAAAGTCATACCTCGGCTATCAATGCTACCCAGCAAAGAGCCTAACTCAGCCACATACCGACCCAGGCACATCCATGTCAAGGTCAGGACGCAAGCGGGCTCACAGGTCACGCTCATCTGCGTCATCCCATAGCACACGGTCATCCCCGTCTAGGGAGAGATACCGTAGTCCCAGGTCATCTAGACAGTCCCCTACCAGGGACAGACATTATGTTTCTCCGCACCAATCCCCGTCCAGAGAGAGCCTCCATTCTGTTTCACCTAGGAGACGCCTTAGTGATACACAGGAGTCAGAAGAAATTTGCGATTCTGACTCGGACAAGGAAACTGATGGATCCCTAACTCCAATCCCACCTAGCAATGCAGCGCTAGTTGAGGACATAATCTCGTCCATACATCGAGTTCTGGACATCTCTGATCTGATCCCGGACGCACCACAAAATAAGATTTCATTTGAAGGAGCTCTAAAGCCGCCTAACGTCTTCTTGGATCATCCAGAATTTAAGTCCATTCTCACAAAACAATTCTTACAGCCTCACAAGAAACTTACCAATCGCAAGTTTCTGGAGGCCGATACCCATTCCCACAGGAAACCACCAAAGAATGGACAGACCCACCAGCAGTGGACCCCCCAGTCTCCAGGCTGGCTGCTCAGACACTTCTTTCACTGCCAGATAGCTCAACCCTTAACAACCCTTAGGGATGCAGCAGACCGGCAGGTAGAACGTATGACTCGCTCAATTTGCGAAACCACAGGGGCCTCCCTCGCTCCCGCTTTCGTCTCAGTCTGGGCAGCCAAGGCCATACTGGCTTGGGCACATAATTTACAAACTGGCCTCCAAGCTTCTGCCCCTGAGCTGTCGGACCAAGCAGTTCAAATAGCAGTTGTGGCAGATTACATGCTTCATGCAGCTCTGGATTCTGCAAGAGGCGCAGTGGGGGCAGTATCAAACGCCATCACAATTCGGCGTATCCTTTGGCTGCGAGAATGGAAAGCGGACGCAGCATCAAAGAAGTCCCTCACGCACCTTCCATACCTCAGTGGTAGACTTTTTGGTGAAAGGTTGGACACGATGATATCCAACGCCACTGGGGGTAAGAGTACCTCTCTTCCCCAACTGAAACCCAAGCGCAATTATAACAAGCGTAACCAAGCTCGCTTCCGATCCTTTCAGAACTCTTCCGGCTGGTCCGTCTCACGGCCAGCACAAAATAACAGCCACTTCACACGCAGGGAAGACTCGAGGCCGACACAAAAGTCGAACAAGACCTGGCAGTCAAAGGCACACCACTCGAAGTCAAAAGGACGAAAATCCCCAAATTTCTCCTCATCATGACTCACGGATTCAGGAAGACACCCCACCCGTAGGCGGCCGACTTTTACTCTTTCTTCAAGTCTGGCTGCCTATTACAGAAGACAGGTGGGTCAGGGAACTAGTGTCTTCAGGATACAAAATAGAGTTCACTTCCATTATCTCTGTTCCCCCAAAACCACCAGACAAAGCTCGTGCCTTCCACCAAGCAGTCTCCTCGCTTCTTCAAGCAAGAGTCATAATACCTGTCCCCGCGGCCGAGCGCTTCCAAGGGTTCTACTCCAATCTATTCGTAGTCCCCAAGAAAGGAGGTGGTGTACGGCCCATACTAGACCTAAAACAACTCAACAAATATATACGGGTACGTCACTTCCGTATGGAGTCCCTTCGATCCATCAATGCATCTATGGAAAAGGGAGAATTTCTCCCCTCCATACAAGATGCATACCTCCATATACCAATTGCACCTGCCCATCAGAGATTCCTCAGGTTCGCAATCGACCAGGACCACTACCAGTTCGTGGCGCTTCCATTCGGTCTCGCCACAGCTCCCAGTGTGTTTACCAAAGTCATGGCAGCCACCATGCAAGTCCGACACTCCAGAGGCGTAGTAGTCATTCCATACCTGGACGATCTCCTCGTCAAGGCTTCCACCTTCAAGGACTGCGAACTCAGTGTCTCAATCACGATCGACACCCTGAGCCGCCTGGGCTGGTTGATCAACTTACAAAAGTCATCACCAACCCCGAGCCAGTCTCTGACCTGGGAATGCTATTCAATACCTCCAGAGGTCTAGTACTCCTTCCCAAGGACAAGGCACTGCCTCTCCGTCTAGGAGTTCGCACCCTTCTCAGCAAACCCCCTCGCTCCCTCCGGTTTGCCATGAGAGTCCTTGGCAGGATGGTAGCGGCAATAGAAGCGGTTCCACTTGCCCAGCTTCACCTCAGGCCTCTACAACTAGCCATCCTCAAGTCATGGGACAGGAACCCGTTTTCTCTTGACAGGAAGTTCCAGCTGACGTCCTCAACCAGGAGGTCCCTCCACTGGTGGCTCAACCGAACCTCACTAACAAAGGGGAAATCCTTTCTCCCAGGTCAATGGAAGATCCTGACCACCGACGCGAGCATGACAGGTTGGGGTGCAGTACACCTCCACCACAGAGCACAGGGCAAGTGGTCCCCAGTGGAAGCAACTTTGCCCATCAATATCCTGGAAATTCGGGCTATCCTCCTGGCGCTGAGAGCCTTCCATCACTTACTGGCAGCCTCTCACATCAGAGTACAGTCGGACAATCACCAAGGGGGACCCGCAGTGCCCAGGCAATGAGAGAAGTCACACACATTCTTCACTGGGCAGAAGACACAAACTCCATTCTCTCTGCGGTCCACATTCCGGGTGTGGACAACTGGGAAGCAGACTTCCTCAGCCGGCAAGGAATAGACTCGGGAGAGTGGTCTCTCCATCCTGAAGTCTTTCAACAGATCTGCCATCGCTGGGGGACTCCGGACGTGGACCTAATGGCATCTCGCTTCAATACCAAGGTCTCCAACTTCATGGCCAGAACACGCGACCCGCGAGCGCTGGGAGCGGACGCCCTGGTTCAGGACTGGACTCAGTTCCAGCTCCTGTATGTTTTTCCACCTCTCCCCCTGATCTCCAGAGTGGTGAGGAAAATCAAGCCAGAGGGAGTTCCAACCATACTAATCGCACCGGACTGGCCCAGACGTACATGGTAAGCCATCGTATGGCTCACAGCAGACGTTCCTTGGCGTCTCCCCGACCGCCCGGATCTTCTGTCACAGGGCCCGTTCTACCACCAGATCTTAGAGGCCCTCAATTTGATGGCGTGGCCATTGAGACCTGGGCTCTAACCCAGGCAGGTTTTTCGCCAGATGTCATTGGGACCATGATCAGAGCACGAAAACCAACCTCTGCCAAAATTTACTACCGTACCTGGAAAGCCTTCTTTACCTGGTGCGAATCTCGTAACCAGATTCCACTCCCTTATTCCCTCCCCAGGGTACTCGGTTTTCTTCAATCGGGTCTGGAGACCAGACTGTCCCTTGCCTCCCTTAAGAGCCAGGTGTCAGCTCTTTCAGTGCTTTTTCAGAAGTGCATTGCTAATAAACCACAAGTAAGGACTTTTTTTCGGGGGGTTTCCCGATTGGTCCCCCCCTATAGACAACCACTAGAAACGTGGGACCTCAACCTGGTGCTGACAGCATTACAGGAAGCACCCTTTGAACCCCTTAGGGAAGTCCCACTCCGTCTTCTATCCCAGAAGGTGTTTTCCTCGTGGCAATCACTTCGCTACGCAGGGTGTCTGAACTCACAGCACTCTCCTGCAGACAGCCCTTCTTGATTTTTTTCCAGGACAGAGTAGCCCTCCGTACGGTTCCATCCTTCCTCCCGAAGGTTGTGTCCAGCTTCCATCTCAATGAAGAAATTTGGTTACCATCCCTCTGTCCGATTCCGGTTCATAGAGTGGAAAAGGCTTTGCATACGCTTGACCTTGTCAGGGCACTGCGTATCTATGTGTCTAGGACTGCGCCCTTCCGGAAATCTGATTCTCTTTTTCTCCTTCTGGAAGGTGGCCGCAAGGATCTGCCAGCTTCTAAAGCTACCCTTGCCAGGTGGATCAAATCCACCATACAAGAGGCCTACCGCCTCAAAAATTCTCCTATTCCAGCAGGTATTACGGCACATTCTGCACGTGCGGTAGGGGCCTCCTGGGCCTTTCGGCACCAGGCTTCGGCACAACAAGTGTGTAAGGCAGCCACCTGGACTAGTCTACACACGTTTACCAAACACTAAAACATTCATACCCAGTCCTCAGCAGATGCGAGCCTGGGCAGACGTGTTCTGCAGGCGGCGGTGCTCCAATTGTAGGGACCCGTCTACACAATATTCGTCCATTGCTTCCCACCCAGGGACTGCTTTGGGACCTCCCAAGGTCCTGTGTCCCCCAATGAGGCGACAGAGTAAAGGAGATTTTTGTGTACTCACCGTAAAATCTCTTTCTCTTAGTCTCTAATTTGGGGACACAGCACCCACCCTGTTGCCCGTTCCGGGCCGTTGAGTTCTCATATTGGTTTTCCTTTGAGTTCTTACATAGTTGCCTTCTTATAGGCATGGTTATGTTATCTATGTTACGTTCCTCCTACTGCTTTTGCACAAAACTGGAGTAGGCTAATGCCGTCCGGGGGTGTATACTGCGGAGGAGGAGCCACGCTTAATCTTTTTCAGATTAGCATAGCGTCGCCTCCTAGTGGACAGCAGCATAACACCCAAGGTACTGTGTCCCCCAATTAGAGGCTAAGAGAAAGAGATTTTACGGTGAGTACACAAAAATCTCCCTTTTTTTTTTTTTTCTAATTTTCATCCATGTGCCGTCCACGTGTCTTTTTTTATATCTGTGTGACGTCCCGTGTGCTATCTGTGCGCGATCCATTTCCATACAACTACATTAAAATATGGACTCACATACAGTTTCCCAGGTTTATAACAGAAATGTATCCCTGAAAATCAGATTCCACTCTGATGGTTCGTGTGGGATCTGATTTTTTTTCTCACACCCATAGAATGTGTGAGGCTCGGAAGAAAGTAGTGCATGGTGCTTTTTTTTTTTCTTTCTCCAATCGGACCAAGAAGAAAATCATTCATCTGAACAGCCCTATTGGATAACATGGGTCAGTGTGCTGTCCTATTAAAAATTGGATAGCACGTGTCCGATTTTATATGGTTGTCTGAATGATCCGTTTTACTAACCTTTGCTGCACTTTGTCTGCAGTCAGTACATGGAAACTGTGTATCGAAAGCACTTCTATCATATACAGCTGCACCCCAGTAAAGTTATTGTAAATACAAAATAAATAGTGGCAATATTTAAAACGCAACACTTTGGGGAGATTTATCCTACTAAACGCACCCAAATTCTGGTGCAATTTGTGCCTAAAAACTTCAATGACTTACAATATTTATCATGTGTTTTTTTTTTTTACTTAAAGTGGTGATTTAAACGCAAGTCCCCTGCCCCGGTCATGTACTCACCCTCCGGTATCTTCACCGCTTTTCAGCGTTGCTTAGGTCCCACGGCGCCATCTTGTGAGCGCAGTTTCTGACTGGCCGGAAGTCAGAAGCTACGTTACAAGAGCACAGTGTAAGTCAATGAAACACTGGCATAGCCACCAGGTCACAAACTGCAGGAGACGAACCGTAACAGTGGTGAAAACAGATAAAACCGCCAGAAGGTGAGTATCAGACAGAGAGCTGGGGACTTGGATTTTAAGCACTGCTCCAGCGGTGAAATAAAAAAACAAGTGGTGCTTTAAGAATAGTTTTGACTAAGTGTTTCAAATGCAGTGGGTACGGAAAGTATTTAGACCCCTTTAAACTTTTCACTCTTTGTTTCATTGCAGCCATTTGTTAAATTCTAAAAAGTTCATTTTTTTTCTGATTAATGTACACTCTGAACCCCATCTTAACTGAAAAAAACAGCAATTTAGAAATTTTTGCATGTTTATTAAAAAAGAAAAACTGAAATATCACATGGTCATAAGTATTCACAGCCGTTGCTCAATATTGAGTAGAAGCACCCTTTTGAGCTAGTACAGCCATGAATCGTCTTGGGAATGATGCAACACGTTTTTCACAACTGGATTTGGGGATCCTCTGCCATTCTTCCTTGCAGATCCTCTCCAGTTCCGTCAGGTTCGATGGTGAACGTTGGTGGACAGCCATTTTCAGGTCTCTCCAGAGATGCTCAATTGGGTTTAGGTCAGGGCTCTGGTTGAGCCAGTCAAGAATGGTCACAGAGTTGTTCTGAAGCCACTCCTTTGTTATTTTAGCTGTGTGCTTAGGGTCATTGTCTTGTTGGAAGGTGAACCTTCAGCTAAGTTTGAGGTCCAGAGCACTCTGGAAGAGGTTTTCATCCAGGATATCTCTGTACTTGGCCACATTCATGTTTCCTTCAGTTGCAACCAGTAGTCCTGTCCCTGCAGCTGAAAAACACCCCCATAGCATGATGCTGCCACCACGTTTCACTGTTGGGATTGTACTGGGCAGGTGATGAGTAGTGCCTGGTTTTCTCCACACATACCGCTTAGGATTATCACCAAAAAGTTCTATCTCCGTCTCATCAGACCAGAGAATCTGATTTCTCATAGTCTGGGGGTCCTTCATGTGTTTATGAGCAAACTTTATGCGGGCTTTCATATGTCTTGCACTGAGGAGAGGCTTCTGTCGGGTCACTCTGCCATAAAGCCCCAACTGGTGGAGGGCTGCAGTGATGGTTGACTTGCTGGAACTTTCTCCCATCTCCCTACTGCATCTCTGGAGATCAGCCACAGTGATCTTGGGGTTGTTCTTTACCTCTCTCACCAAGGCTCATCTCCCACGATTGCTCAGTTTGGCTGGACGGACAGGTCGAGGAAGACATCTGGTGGTCTGAAACTTCCTCCATTTAAGGATTATGGAGGCCACTGTGCTCTTTGGAACCTTGAGTAATACAGAAATTATTTTGTAACCATGGCCAGATCTGTGCCTTGCCACAATTCTGTCTCTGAGCTCCTTGGGCAGTTCCTTTGAGCTCATGATTCTCATTTGGTCTGACATGCACTGTGAGTTGTGAGGTCTTATATAGACAAGTGTGTGCCTTTCCAAATCAAGTCCTATCAGTTTAATTAAACACAGCTGGACTCCAATGAAGGCGTACAACCTTCTCAAGGAGGATCACAAGGAAAGGGACAGCATGTGACTTAAATATGAGTGTCTGAGCAAAGGGTCTGAATACTTATGACCATGTGATATTTCAGTTTTTCTTTAATAAATTTGCAAAAATTTCTACATTTGTTTTTTTTTCAGTCAAGATGGGGTGCAGAGTGTACTTTAATGAGAAAAAAAAATGAACTTTAGAATTTACCAAATGGCTGCAATGAAATAAAAAGTGAAAAATTTAAAGGGGTCTGAATACTTTCCGTACCGACTGTAAGTTACCATTCACTGTGTATTAACAGTTTAATGATAAGGGTGCTTTCAACCTGTGTTCAGGCACCCGTTCACTGGCCCCGTTGTGGTTTACGTCTGAACCCCCTGCAAAAAGGGATTCGGGCGTATGCGTCAACGGAGCCGAAGACTATAATGGTGCCCACCAAGCGAGGGTGTGCCCTGACGCGCATCATTCTTTGACATACGCTACCGTTCAAAAGTTTGGGGTCACCCAGACAATTTTCTGCTTTCCATGAAAACTCATACTTTTATTTATCAAATGAGTTGCAAAATGAATAGAAAATATAGTCCAGACATTGACAAGGTTATAAATAATGATTTTTATTAGAAAGAATAATTTTCTCCTTCAAACTTTGCTTTCGTCAAAGAATGCTCCCTTTACAGCATTGCAGACCTTTGGCATTCTAGCTGTTAATTTGCTGAGGAAATCTTGAGAAATTTCACCCCATGCTTCCTGAAGCCCCTCCCAGAAGTTGGATTGGCTTGATGGGCTCTTTTTGCGTACCATACGGTCAAGCTGCTCCCACAACAGCTCAATGGGGTTGAGATCTGGTGACTGCGCTGGCCACTCCATTACAGATAGAATACCAGCTGCCTGCTTCTTCCCTAAATAGTTCATGCATAATTTGGAGGTGTTCTTTGGGTCATTGTCCTGTAGTAGGATGAAATTGGCTCCAATCATTAGCTGTCCACAGGGTATGGCATGGCGTTGCAAAATGGAGTGATAGCCTTCCTTATTCAAAATCTCATTTACCTTGTACATATCTCCCACTTTACCAGCACCAAAGCAACCCCCAGACCATCACATTACCTCCACCATGCTTGACAGATGGTGTCAGGCACTCTTCCAGTTCTGCGTCTCACAAATGTTCTTCTGTGTGATCCAAACACCTCAAACTTTGATTAGTCTGTCCATAAAACTTTCTTCCAATCTTCCTCTGTCTAATGTCTGTGTTCTTTTGCCCATATTAATATTTTCCTTTTATTAGCCAGTCTCAGATATGGCTTATTCTTTGCCCTGAAGGCCAGCATCCCGGAGTCACCTCTTCACTGTAGAGATTGACACTGGCGCTTTGCGTGTACTATTTAATGAAGCTGCCAGTTGAGAAGCTGTGAGGCGTCGATTTCTCGACCTAGAGACTCTAATGTACTTGCCTTGTTGCTCAGTTGTGCAGCGGGGCCTCCCACTTCTCTTTCTACTCTGGTTAGAGCCTGTTTGTGCTCTCCTCTGAAGGGAGTAGTACACACCGTTGTAGGAAATCTTCAGTTTCTTGGCAATTTCTCGCATGGAATAGCCTTCATTTCTAAGAACAAGAATAGACTGTCGAGTTTCACATGAAAGTTCTCTTTTTCTGGCCATTTTGAGAGTTTCATAGAACAAACAAATGTGATGTTCCAGATTCTCAACTAGCCCAAAGGAAGGTCAATTTTATAGCTTCTCAAATCAGCCAAACTGTTTTCAGCTGGGCTAACATACTTGTGCAAGGGTTTTCTAAACATCCATTAGCCTTCTTACACAGTCAGCAAACACAATGTACCATTAAAACACTGGAGTGGTGGTTGTTGGAAATGGGCCTCTATACACCTATGTAGATACTGCAATAAAAACAAGACATTTGCAGCTAGAATAGTCATTTACCACATTAACAATGTATAGAGTGTATTTCTGATTCATTTAATGTTAGCTTCATTGAAAAAAAATGTGCTCTTCTTTCAAAAATAATGAAATTTCTAAATGACCCCAAACTTTTAAACGGTAGTGTACATGCCTACTAGAGGCGGACACTTGGACATAGTAGACTGCATCTGGGTGTCAGCCTCCAGTAGACGCACGCACCCCAAAATGATGCGCGTTAGAGTGCATGTTTGCTCTGTCGGAATCATTATAGTCTATGGCCTCATCAGCGCATATGCCCAAATCCCGTTTTTTTTTTTCAGTGGGTTCGGACGTAAGCCCCGTGGGGGACACTGAACAGGTGCCTGAATGCAATGTTAAAATACCCCAAGTCATTGTATCACCAAGAAGTTGGAAACTGCCATCAAACGAAAAAGAAAATACACTATATGCAAAGCCCTTATTAGTCGAGCAAAACATAAAGGCATTCCTTGATGTGTCTTGATGGATATATAAGAATGTTTTACTTCCTTATTGTTGGCAAGGCATAACTGGCTCAGTAAGAAACATAGAAACCAAAGGATACAAACATTTTGGTAAGTTTACCAACACATTTAATAAATATTAAAGCACCACTCCAGCGGTTTTTTTTATTGCACTGCTGGAGTGGTGCTTTAAATGTAAGTCCCCTGCCTAATACTCACCTGCTGCCGCCTTCATTCTTTTCCAGCGTCGATCCCATTGGTCTCCAGTGCAAAGTGACCTGCTCACAGCTCCAGTGTTTCATGGAGCTGTACGGAGGTCACTTTACAATACATCTCTATGACAGCCTTGTTCTGACTCTCATAGACTTGCATTGAGAGCTTGTGACGTAACTTCTGACTTCCAGCCACTTTGAAGTTATGGGCACAAGATGGCACCGGAGCAGCGTCAGTAAAAGGTGAAGCCGCCGGATAGAGAGTATAATCAAAAAAATATAACCACTGTTGTCTTCTGCCTTTTCCAGTTCAGCTTCGGTGCTCTCCTACATCAACTTACCACAGTTGTGACCAGCCGGCTCGCACACTGTCTTCTGTGTGGACTGGAAGTAATTTTCTCAATGTTAGTCTATGAGACACAGAACAAGGCTCTCATAAGGTTACATTAAGAAAGGCTAATGGTCCACTGTATGACCCAGGAAGTCAGAGCTGCAGCCACATGATGCAGGAGAGCACTGAAAGCGGCAGAAGACAGAGTCCAGTAAGGATTTTAGTGCACACACTATACACATTACTGATGGCTAATGGAGGGGGCAATGACTAAGAAACGCTGGAGTGGACATTTAAGTTCCTTTTTTATCCCTGGGTGAGTAGAACTGAAAACAATAATCGGAACTAGGCAGAACTAAGAAAAATGAGGGAATTTCAGGAGAGAAATACCTGCAGACTGGCTCTCATTCATACTGCTCTTGGTTTGGAAACTGAATCGAGTGAAAAGTTCTCTCTAAATGTAATTTTAAAAAGCTGTGGGGATTTTTTTTTCAACATCAGGCTCTGTATTAAATAAAACCTGTCTGTGATGATAATGAGACTGCAGAAATCTTCTGTAAAGAACAGCCGTGATTCTCTAAATTTTTGTTTTTTGTTCTTTTTTAGGATAGTGATATAGAAGCCTACAATTTAAAAAAAGAAAAAAAAAAGTCAAATACATTTTATATGAAAACATGCTTTAAGCAATAGGTGATTTTCTGCTCACACATTCTCTTTAAAGCGCACCGATCAGCAGGATTGTGCTCCGTAAACTACATACACTGTCAGGTGGGCGCCGTTACACTGATTAAAATGATACCTTGGTTGATTAAATCCATCCTGTGGTTCTTGTGTAATATTTACTTTCAGTTTGGAGATAATGATATGCTCGTGCTTCGGGGCGGCCTGTGGGGGGTGCTCTGCTTACATATTCATCTGTATGCTCTTATGACAGCTCACTGTGCCTTCACTGACCTGCCTCCTATTTTACATAATGCATCTAGTAGTGCAGGGCTAGGTATAATAGGAGGCAGGTCCGTGAAGGCACAGTGAGCTGTCATAAGAGCATACAGATGAATATGTAAGCAGAGCACCAGATAGAGCACCCCCCACAGGCCACCCCAGAGCATGAGCATATCATTATCTCCAAACTGAAAGTAAAGATTACACAAGAACCACAGCACGGATTTCATCAACCAAGGTATCATATTAATTAGTGTAACGTCACCCACCTGACAGTGTATGTAGTTTACTGAGCACAATCCTGCTGACAGGTGCGCTTTAAAAATGGGTTAAATACTTTGTAACAATCCCTGAGCTCTCCTGATTCTGTGCTGCCTTGCTCAATTGCAGAGATCTTTGCATTTGGAGTACAGTATGTAAGATCTCTTCTTCTAGTGCAACCGGGCATTTCTTCAGAGTCTTCTCTGGGGGTGTAACACTTTACCCCTCCCTCCCAGACGCTGTCAATCACTACTTGACTGTCTGATTGCTAGATCAGCTGCCGGGCTGTGATTGATATCATGCCTTCTCCGCTGCTTGCTAAATACTAACAGCAAAAACTGAGGAAACGCCCAGGTGCACTACAAGCTGAGATTTCACATACTGCGCTATAAAATATACATGTTATATACATATATATACATAAACATATATATGTTAAGATCTCTGCAATGGAGCGACACAGCACAAAACGGAAAAAAGCGGCAGAAGCAGGAGAGCTCAGGGATTTTTATGATGTATTTAACTCAGTTTTATGAGAAAGTACCAGGTCCTCTTTAAGACAACTCTTAAAAGACAAAATAAGATTCCCATTCCATAGGATGCATTTCCCTTGTAGTATTGTCAGTAACATCATGTGATCACTGCATTTTGTTTTGCTTAACCCTAGAATGCATGACCATAAAAATCTACTTTTTCACATACCTGGGGCCTTTTAGGCCCGGGTGCAAATAACATGGAATAACTTAAACAAAAATGACAAACAACTATATACCTGAGGAATACCTAGTTTCAAAATTCTAACTAAAGTAATCTTGCAGAAAATAGAAAACAATTAACAGGGCGGGCCTGCGAGGCCCCAGGTATGCATTCTAGGGTTAAATGAGCCAAATCTTGGACAGCTGTCTGTGCCATGGTTTGCGGCACTTATTACTTTTCTCTCCTGTGAGCAAATTCTTACATCTTGACATGTGCCATGTTGGGTTATAATCGGGATTTGTTTCCTATTATATAACTGGGTGCTACATATGTTTTGAAGATAAAAGTTGTTGGCAAGTAAACTAAAGTATGATTGGCTGCGGTAGTTTGGACCTGGGCCCCCACCTGCATGTTGGTCAGATGTATGGGCCCTTGTAGCATTCTAGATCCTATACAGACATATATGTTGGCTACCGATGTAATGTCCCCCGTCCTGGCCCCTTCCAGTAATAATGTCCCCCAGCCTGGGGAAATTGGGTCTTATGTTGACATTTTCCCCCGTCCTGGCCCCTTTCTCTCCATGAGTAGTGTCTTCTGTAGCCAGCACAGGAGCTGGATGACGTCCCTGGCATGCCGACTTCTACTGCCGATCTCTGATTGGCTGACAGTATGTATGGCTGCGCAGGGAGCTGGAGAGTCTCTACATCACATCTCTCCTGACTGTGTGTCTGAGGACAGTGAGGTGACATTGGCGTGAGCAGACCGCTCCTGCACCCTCTGTGAGCGCGCTTCTTAGGCCACGGCCCCACTATCAGTATTTTTCTCAGGAGTGGGAGACAAAACCAGGAGTGGGTGATAAAATGCAGAATTGGTGACTTGTTTCTATTATACCTTTTCTCTGATTGTTCCTCACCTGGTTTTGGCTCCCACTCCTGAGAAAAATACTGACCGGATACTGATAGTGGGGCCGTGGAAGTACGCCCATTGCCGTAAAATCACGAGGGCAGGGTCCCCTCCCCCTCTGTACCAGGCTGTCATTTTCTTCCTTGTAATTTATCTTTGTATTTTATACGTAAACCCTTCTCACATATACAGCGTGCTGGAGGCAATGGTGCTCTATAAATAATAATTCCCAGGCTCTGCAGCAATATACAGAGACCCGGTCAGCACATCGCAGGAACATTGCGGAGTCACTGCAGGGAGAACAGGTGACTAGTTACCGGCGGCACTAGGACCGCGCGAGAGATACACTAGCCTTTGTTCCTATTGGGCTCCTGGATATACAATTGACCAATCCACAGTGAGGTACCTCATATCGAGGCGTGAGACGCAGGCGTGCTCCCATTGGCTATAGCCAGATGCAGGTGATGTGTTTCCGCTTCCTGTCCCTGGCTGCCGGAAACGACAGTCAGCAGCTGCACAGGAGCAGGTACGGTGCGGCTTGTGGTTACGTGTTATCCACGAGAAGCCCGGCGTAGCAGCCGCTTGGTCCTGTGCACATTGGCTTCATGCTGCCTGCAGTGTTCTCAGTCTTATCACAGAGCTGCGGGGTTGGAGTTGCGCTAGTGACGCGCTCCAGTGCCGGCAGACACCTGTTATGTAGTAGGTTACATGGGAGTGATTAGGCAGTGACTGGACTAGTGGTCTCCGGACTACAGATCCCAGCATTCCAGGCAGCCTCAGTAGCCAGTACTGGAGCATGTGCTGGGCGGTGCAGGGCCGAGTGCGGCTCGTGGGGCGGCTGCTGGATGATCCCACCAGTCTGCGAGTGACGGCGCCGATCAATGTTCTGATATATTGCCGGGACTTTCTTGTCTTGCTGAGATCTCTGCTTGCGGTCAGTGAGTTCCAGTCCTGGTTGTGCAGATCCCACACAGGTGCCTGGAAGGACTGGTGCGCCAGAGCTGGGCTTACTCCATTCATAAACCCCATTAGTATAGAAATGTATTACGAATGCTGCCGGCCAGAAGGGGTTTTCCATAAATGGCATTTCCATTTCCGCAGCATAGATGAGAACTGTCTGATTGCTAAGGGCCCTTCCGCTCATCAGCGCAGGGGTCCCTCCGCTCATCAGCACGGGAAGCCCCTCCAATCATTAGTCCATGAAAAATCGTAGGTGGCAGTCACGGTTTTCTTAAAAAAAACTTTATTTCATGTCCTTTAAAACATTGCAGCAGTGTGATCATGTGGATGCTGGACGGGCGACGGCCGTTTCGCGCTAGCTGCGCGTCCTGTGCAATGCCATCTTTTTCTATTTTTCATGGACTATGCTATTTGCACTTTTTTCATGGTGAGCACCCAAGTTCCCAGAGCCATAGTGTGGTCCACCTGTCCAAAGTAGGCTTAAGTGTGTCAGCGTGAAGTGTTTTCTGGTGCCAGCTTTTTGCCTTTTCTCCTCCAGTCATCGTATTCCCTTCAATCATTAGCACCGGGGTTGTCTTCCTCTTCAGCCTCCGTTGAGTGAAGTTTCATGGTCACATCTACACCCTTCATGACCCTGAAGCCACAGCTGAACACATGGGTGGCTGTTTCTGTTAGATCTCACAGACCTTGGAAGGTGCAGGGCTTGTGACCGCCATAGACGTCACTATAACTCTGGCACCAGGGTATTAATCTGGCATTCAGTGATTCTACCAATCCTGTACTTATCGATATTGTGCTAAAACATAATGTACAAGGGTCCCACCCTCATACTTTTACCATGACTGTGCAACCATCCAGATGTCTCCTCCCCAGCTCTCATTGTGACATTTCACTAGTGATTTACTGTTTTTGTTCTATTGCAGGTTTACAGCTGTAATGTGACACGAGCCCACCATGGCAGACCTGAGGAAGCCACACACAGATCCTGATAGGTAACTTCAGATAGTTTGTAAACTGTGTGGTGGTTGTTGCAGCTTCATTAGGTCTAATCTGGGTAAATCAGGGTCACCTCTGTATGTAATTTATATATGTACACGATGCATCAGAGGACTGTGATTAATGAATACATGAACTCCAATATTGCTGTAGACATTAAAAACATAATACAGTGTTTTTTGATCAAAGAGAACCAAAGCCATTCAACCATGTCAAGGTGACCTTTTAATATGGAAGGTCCCTAACCACGATAGGTCTTACATCTCCATGTGCCAAACCAGCCTCATGTGAATGGGAAGTGAAAGGAATCCAGGCATAGACCGCAACTAAAATCTTGTCAGGGAAGGATGTTTGGATAAGTGTGCTGAACCCTGGAGGGGGCCTCACCCCGTGATATGTACTACAAAAAAGAAAAAATATTGCCTGCTCACCTTTTAGTATCGAATTAATGTACATGTGCACAAATATGCTGTGTGGCCAATATACTAACATATACTTACACGATGCGTCAGCACACTGAGATTAATGCATACATAAACTTCAGTATTGCTGTAAGCGTTACAATCTGTATGTAGTATGACTGCTGTGGTTATGGACACAGACACCCTCATTCATCTGTGTTTTTGCCAGAATTATAGTGTAAAACACTTTGATAAGTCTCAAAAATTAGCGCAGCACAAAGTTGCACAATTGTTATTTTTTTTTTACTTTTGGCGTTTCCAGTACAATTTCCACAAAATGGGCGGAATGGGAGCACGATGCCTTTGATAGTCTTAATTCATGATGAGCTGTGGTGTCCTGTACCCCAGACATCTTACTTCAGTCACTGACTGGAGTGAGATCTGTGGCCAGGGGTACGCTTCTTTTCAGGCATGCTGGATTCATTAAGAGGCGTGCACCTATTGATAAATTCAGGAGTGTCTAACTCCAACGCACCCCCCTCATCCAGAGCGGCGGCGTTCACATCAGTCTGGATGAATTGGGGCCAGAATTCTAAGGTGTAGCTTCATATTCTAACTAAAGAATTGGCGGAATTGCTTTTTTGTTTTCTCACTATTTTACCCCCAATTGTTTTGTTTTCTCATTAATTTATTACATTTTAATGGTGATATGAATGGTGTGACAATTCTACAAAGACCCTACTGGGGCTACTTAACCCTTTAAAAGCTTAAATCACAGCACATTTTTTTGATCTCTTCATTGCTATGATACCAAGTTTGAAAACTTCCATCTTACCAACTCTTCCTTTTGTCTAGATTTATCTGCATTTATCCTGCTTACATCAATAGTAAGAAGACTATTGCTGAAGGAAGGAGGATACCAGTTGAAAAGGTCTGTACCTGCAGGGAACCATATATTAACTATAGATCTGTCCACTTAGGTTATATATGATTGTATATAATGTAGTGTAATCAGGTGACAGAGGTTGTAAAATCTCCTACTGTACTATTGGTGGACTTCACAGCAGATTTGCTGCATATGAGCTCCACGTGAATTTATCCTTAAGGTGCCTTGTGGTCATTCTTAGGGTAAGACATTTGCTCTTGAACTGTCTTTCTATCTATGCTCAAAATCATCCATCAATTTCTTCCTGATCGTGGGAACTGTTAACCATTTAGATGCTGCTGTCAGTCTGTGTAGCTGCATTTAAATGAAGCAGTTTCCAGTGCATGTGTGCACACAGTGTAACTTTGCAGCTTTGGGGTCCTGGGTTCAAATCGCACTAAGGACAACATGAAGGAGTTTGTATGTTCTCCCCATGTTTACATATGTTTCCTCTAGCTTCTCCGGTTTCCTCCCATACTCCATAGTGACTAGGTATTTAGATTGTGAGCCCCAATGTAAAGTGCTATGGAATACGATGGGGCTATATAAGTAAACATAATTAATTCATATCAAATTTAAGCCCCCCTTCTCCCTGTTCAAAGTAAAGGGGGAGGGGGGGACCTATTTGGTATCACTGCGTGGATAAGTCTGGTTTATGGAAACACAACATTGATTAACCCCTATGTTACACACTGTAACTCCAGAATTGTATTTTTGCAATGAAAAATGTCAACTCACCACTCAAAGCCCTCACTTGGCTCAAACAACAGAAAAATAAAAGCATTACAGGTGACCATAAAATGGTTACACAAAGTAAAAACATTATTTTTATACAAACTTGTAATTTTTTTCTATCTCTTCAATAGAAAAAAATGATGCAAGTTTGGTAACATTGTAATCCTACTGACTTGGAAAATCATGTCTACGGGTCATTTTTACTGCCGAATTGCATTTTTTTTTTTCAGTTTCATCTCGCTCAAAAAATTTTTCACCTGCTTTTCAGTAAATTATGTGACAAAATGAATGGTGTCATTCAATTCTGCAGCTTGTCCCCCCAGAAACAAGGTTTATACTTCTGTCAACAGGAAAGTAAAAAAGGAATGGTTCTTGGAAGAAGGAATGGAAAAAAAATAGGTGCAAAACTCCTTGGTTATTAAAGGTTTAATAAACAGCTTAATTTTTTTCCTTTTTGTTTTTTTTTTTTGTTTGTTTTGTTTTAGGCTGTACAGAACCCAACATGTGTGGAAATTGCAGAAATCTGTCGCGCCAACAAGTTAAATGTCGTTGTTGAGGTGATATGCGATTTTGTGGTGGTTAGGGTTTTTTTGTCTGTTTCAAGAGGAATTTTTCTTATCCAAATTTTCTTTTCTATATAGGGGGATAAGATGTACACACGCGAATGGAATCGGGACGCGCAGTACAGGGGCCGCGTGCGTGTGCAGCTGAGGAACGAGGATGGCTCGCCCTGCGTGGAGAAACTGCAGTCAAGTAATTCTGGCTTAGATTTTCATGCTAGTTCTGTGTTCTCCAAGTTTTCATTTACATGCAGTATAACCAGAGTAATTTCATTGCTAGAAGTGATGATCTCCTCGGGTCCAGATGCTGGAACCTCTTATTTGCTGATATTGCTGTGGGCTGCTGGTGTTTCTATATCACTGCAGGGAACATGCACTTTGCATCACTCAATGGATGACATAATCTGTAAGCCCCCTATTACCTATAATATGACATATGATCAGCTGCTATCTAAAGGGTGATGTAACTTATTGACTGAACTAATTTCTCCTTCCCCCATGACGGCACCACGGAGAGAGGGGGATCTGCCCTTCAAGGACAGGAAACCTACAGATAAAAGGGCGGTGCCTCTCTCCCGCATCAGTTGGTTTCCTGTCCTTGACGGGATCCTACAGTTCCAGAGGAGGCATACCTGCGGGGTGCCTGAAGATGGACGTCGTGGGATGCCGGGCCCGGCCAGTCCGATACAGGCAGCGGGGGACCCCCTGCCACGGCTGGTGTGGTGTCCTGATGCGCCACCGCTGGGGTCAGTGGGCCTTTAAGGTGTGCGGAGGGCGGTCCAGAGGAAGAGGACAGGGCCTGTCGAGGTCCGCCGAGGTGCTGTGCTTTACCCTCTTGGTTTCGGCAGGTGGGAGCACGGCGGCGTTCTTTTAGAAAAAAAGCAACTTCCGGGTCTCGCGCGCCGGGCGCCCAAGGATCGCCTGACGCCGCAAGGCATGACTTGGTAAACCAGTCTGCGCAAGCGCAGGCATCCTCCCGCAGGTGCGGGGGAGGAGGGGGCGCCGGTACACCACAGGCACTATGGGAGGGAGGAGCTGCTTATCTCCCAGTGCCTTAAAAGACAGAGGAGGAAGCCAGGAGCTGCTTATCAAAGCTCTGGTGCACTGTCAGTAAAAAAAAAAAAAAAAGAAAAGGAAAAATTAATTGTATATATTTGCAAATTAATTATACGCTATAGGGGGAAAAAAAAGAAAAGTATGAGTGAACAAGAGCTGCCTGAGGAGCATGAGCTGCATCCTCAGTCGCCACCACCACCGCCAACCCAACGAAAGAAGATGCTGGAAGAAACGGGGCACCAGGGTAACAGTAGAAGCGGGCGCTCCGGCAGATCGTCGCAGCGCAGCAAGGACTCCACCTCAGCATCCTCCAGGAGGACTCTGTCTACAAAGATGGCTCCACCTCCTGAACCTATACCCGCTCTTCCGTCTGGTTGGTATGTGAGCTTCATGAAAGTTCACCTTGTAACTAGGGGCCCTCGCTCTCTCTCTCTTTTTGTCTCTTATAGGGAAAAAAGAGCACAGGGAAAACAAAGAATAGGACCTGTGCACTATGCACGGAAGCCTTACCCACTATTTGGGATAAGAGACTGTGCAGCTCCTGCATTGAGCAAACTATATGCGAGGGAACCCCAAGATTTGCCTCTGAACTTAGAGACCTAATTAAATCGCAGGTCGAAAACACCATTAAATCTTTTCAGGGGGGTAAAAGGTTAAGGAAAACTAAAAACATATCCCCCGAGTCCGGATCTAGCAGTTCTGAGGATGGCGGAGACTCAGACACTTCCACCTCTTCCTCCTCTACAGATAGGAAAGCAGCTCCATCCTCCTCTATCGAGTAAACAGCATTATTAAGGCAGTCAGGTCTACCATGGGGTTAGCAGATCCCCGGCCCAAAAAATCTATCCAAGACGTAATGTTCAGTGTTCTAGAGCAAAAAAAGAGGAGCTCTTTTCCACTAAATGAACATGTTCACTCTCTGATCAAGAAAGAGTCGAAAAGACCGGTGAGGAAGGGCTTCCTTTCCCATAACCGAAAGTACCCGTTTGAGGATCCTGCATGTTCCTTTTGGGAAAAAGCGCCAAACCTGGATGTCGCCATAGCTAAAGCCTCAAAGAAATACTCCCTCCCATTTGAGGACATGGGCGTCTTAACAGACGCCATGGATAAAAAGGCAGACACCTTCCTAAAGGGTTCCTGGGAAGCCGCTGGGGGGGGGGGTAAAACCTGCAGTAGCTACCACATGTACGGCCAGATCATTAATGGTTTGGCTGGATCAGCTTGAAACACAACTGAGGCAGAAAACATCTAGAGGCACAATTCTTGAAACTATCCCGATAATGAAAGGGGCAGCGGCCTTCCTAGCTGACGCTTCGGCGGATTCCGTCAGATTAGGTGCTAGAGCGGCAGGGCTCGCTAACGTGCTAGACGAGCCCTCTGGCTCAAATGTTGGCCCGGGGATCTACAGACTAAATCTAGATTGTGCTCCATCCCCTGTAAGGGCGAGTTTCTATTTGGGCCCGCCCTTGATGACATCTTGGATAAAGCAGGGGACAATAAGAAGCGGTTCCCTATCCTGTCTAACACTGCTTACAGGAAACCTTTTCGGAGTAAGAGGTTTATCCGTAGAAAACCCCCTAAAGAGCAGGATAGGTGGGAAGACAGGAAAAGGAAGACAGGAAAAGGAAGACCAAAGGGTTCCTATTTAATAGACCCTCCAATGACAGCAGAAAGCCCCCCCAATGAAGATTTGCCCCGGGTGGGGGGAAGGCTATCAGGCTTTCTCCCAGCCTGGGAGCTAATATCCAACAGCTCATGGATTCTGAGCCTAATACAATCGGGCCTGAAACTCCAGTTCCTCAAATTCCCTCAGCAAAACTTTGTCATGACCCCCGAAAGGTCCTCAAACGAGGAGCAACTGGCCTTGGAGCAGGAAATACGGGGACTGGTAGGGAAGGCAGTCCTTCAGGAGGTCCTGGGGGGGGGGGGGGATGGGCTTCTATTCTCCATTATTCCTGAGAAAAAAAAAACAGATGGGGACGTACAGGACGATTGTGAATCTATAAAAAAGCTGAACAAACTTTTGAAGGTGGAAGCCTTCAAGATGGAAACAATAAAATCGTCAGTAGAAATGTTGTTTCCCGATTTGTTTCATGGCTGTCCTGGATTTAAAAGACGCTTATCACGTCCCGATACACAAAGACTACCGGAAATTCCTCAGAGTAGCAGTTCCTATGGGTGCAGTGGTCAAACACTATCAATATACGGCCCTCCCATTTGGCATCGCCATAGCCCCAAAGGTCTGGTCGTCCCATACCTAGACGACTTCCTGGTAATAGGCAGCTTCTTCCTAGACTGCAAATCCCATCTGGAAAAGGTCATGGATTCCTTGACTTGCTTAGGATGGCTTTTGAATCTGGAAAAGTCCAAAACTGAACCATGCCATTTACAGGAATACCTAGGCATCATGCTGGATTCAAAAAGACAGGAGTGTCGTCTCCCCTCAGAGAAAATCCACAAAATCATAGGCCAGATATCACGGGCAAAGTCCCACCCGTCCATGTCCCTTCGGAAAGCCATGTCCCTTCTAGGCTCCCTGACAGCATGTTTTCCGGCCGTCCAATGAGCTCAAATACATACCAGGACCCTGCAGTGGGAAATCCTAGAGGCAGAAAAATCCCTAAAAGGGCATTTAGAAGGGCAGTTAACGCTATCTGCAGTAACCACACTTTCCCTAGAGTGGTGGGGGAACATAAACAATCTAGCCCGGGGGATTCCTTGGACAATCCCGACACCGCAAATCCTGACCACAGATGCAAGTCCCGGGGGCTGGGGGGCTCACCTCAACAACCTGGTAGCTCAGGGGGTCTGGACAGAATGCCTAAAGCTAGTTTCATCAAACATGAAGGAGCTCCTAGCAGTAGAGCGGGCACTCCGGGAGTTCGTGCACACACTACAAGGACACCACGTGAGGGTCTATTCAGACAACAGAGTAGTAGTGGCGTACATAAACCACCAGGGGGGGTACAAGGTCCCATTCTCTAATGCAGGTGGCAAAGGTCATCTTTCGCTTAGCCGAGAGAAACTTACAATCCCTATCAGCCCTACACATAAAAGGGATAGAAAATCGCACCGCAGACTTTGAGTCGGACACAGCTAAAGCAAGGCGAATGGGAGTTAAGTCAGTCAGTCTTCCGGGAGATTGTACAAATGTGGGGTCGTCCCTCCATAGATCTGTTCGCCAATAATCGGAACAAGAAAACACACTCTTTTTGCTCCCTAGACCCCAAAGGGAGCCCCGTAGCCGTGGATGCCTTCACGATCCCGTGGAGTTACCCTCTAGCTTACGCTTTTCCTCCGACCGCTCTGATTCCAGCTGTTCTGAGGAAAATCAGGGAAGAGAAACTGAGGGTAATTTTGATAGCCCCCTTTTGGCCAAAGAGGGCATGGTTTTCATGGCTGAGGAGGTTGTCAATCTCCGATCCATGGGTTCTTCCGGAGCTTCCGGACCTTCTTTCTCAGGGACCTGTTCTCCATCCTCGGGCTTCAAGCTTACACTTGACAGCCTGGAATGTGAGAGGGCTCTTCTGAAGGACAAAGGTTTCTCCCCAAATCTTATCACAACACTTCTTCAAAGTAGAAAACCAGTGACCACCAAACTGTACGGGAAAACCTGGAAGAAATTCCTTTCAGTCTCAGGTTCCAGGTTGGGTAGGGAGGTTCCATTGACAGCTATCCTGGAATTCTTACAGAGGGGTTTGGAGCAGGGCCTGGCCACAAGTACCTTAAAAGTTCAAGTTGCGGACCTGGAAGCACTCTACAATTTTGACCTAGCTAGGGATAGATGGGTATCTAGGTTTATTAAAGCATCAGCTAGATCCTGACCCATCCCATCCCGAAATACTACACCCTGGGATTTATACTTGGTCCTTTCAGCTTTAACGGAGGCCCCCTTTGAACCTCTGTCGGAAACATCCCTAAAAATTCTGTCCTTCAAAACATCACTCTTGGTAGCTCTCACATCCGCACGTAGAGTTAGTGATATTCAGGCCCTATCGGCAGGCCCCCCTTCACTCAAATCTTGGAGGATAGGGTTACTCTGAAAACCGACCCTGCCTATCTACCAATAGTTGCGTCAAGATTTCACCAGGTCCCAGAAAATCACCCTCCCTTCTTTCTGCCCTAACCCTAGGAACACGAAAGAGAAGGTCTTGCATACACTAGACGTCAGAAGGTGCCTAATCCGATGCTTAGAGGCGACACAAGAGTGTAGGATAGGTCTATCTTTGTTTGCTTTCAGGGCCCTCGTAAGGGGAAGAAAGCTTCTAAGGGCACGCTGGCTAGATGGATAAGGGAGGCCATCACCCTATCGTACTCCTCATGTGGGGAAGCTGCCCCGGAGAAACTGAAGGCCCACTCAACAAGAGCGGTGGCAGCCTCCTGGGCGGAGAAGGCCGGTGCCACGATAGAGCAGATATGTAGAGCGGCAACCTGGTCTTCTCCCTCTACCTTCTTCAATCACTACCGGCTAGACTTTTCTTCTTCGGACCTTACTTTCAAGAGAAGGGTTCTGGAAGCTGTGGTCCCCCCCCCTAATGAGTCACTTCTCTGTAATTCTCTCTGTGGTGCCATCATGGGGGAAGGAGAAAGACCTAGTTACTTACCGGTAACGGGATTTCTCAGAGCCCATGACTGCATCGGTACATTCCCTCCCTTCACGTGTGGGTGCGCACACTTATTAGTTACTTGTTGTAGGCATGTGGTGTCTCTGACGAGGTCTTAATTTGTAAAATTTTGTGTTACTAACCTGGTGGTCCTCTCATGCTCTGTAAACAACTGATGCGGGAGAGAGGCACCGCCCTTTTATCTGTAGGTTTTCGGTCCTTGAAGGGCGGATCCCCCCTCTCCATGGTGCCGTCATGGGTTCTGAGAAATCCCGTTACCGGTAAGTAACTACGTCTTTTGACCTTAATGACCAGGCCAAATTTTAAAATCCTGGTCAGTGTCACTTTGAGGTAATACCTCTGGAACGCTTTAACAGAACCCAGTGATTCTGAGATTGTTTGTTTTTTCGTAATATAGTGTATTTAATGTTAGTAATAACATTTGGTTTGTCAGGGAAATATTTGTCAGGAAAATGTTCGTCCATATTTGCCAGACATAGATGTTCACCCCCCTCCCTTATTCTCCTTCTACTCAGCACAAAAGCCCCAATTAGCACAAGTCGAGAGGGAGGCCTTACACAAACAATGCCAGCCAAGAACTGTACAAGCTAACTAAAATGCAAATGTATGTCCTCTTAACACAGACCTGAGATAGATTGACACCTTCTCCCAGGCCAGAGTTGGGAGGAAAGAGGAAATGATTCATTAAGTTCAAAGGCGCTCAAAAACAATTCCCGGCCACCAGCCATAGCCAGGTCGACTCCGAAATGAAATATGAAATATTGTGAATTCCATACGTCCGACAGTAACGGGACCCATATGTTTAGTGACCAAATCAGGCCAGGAATGTATTTGTAGTTTTCCAGGGCTGTAAGCAAAATCAGGGAGCTGTAGCACAAAAACACTAGAATAGCAGACTGCAGCTATGCGATGTGTGGTCTCTAACTGAAGATAAAATTATAATAGAAAATATGATATCACTTTTGGGCTTCTGGGATCAACGCGCAATGATTTATCCCAAAAAACATGTTTTTAATACAAATCTGAAGGGTGGAGCCCAGCCTCTGTGATGTCATCACAGGGGGGGGTCTCTCCCTTCAGCATAAAATAGTTTGAGGCTAAAGCAGTGTTCTTTGCCAGGGAGTATATGTCTATCGTAGCGGAGGACCCTGTTCGATAACCGTAAATGGAGCGTCTCCCCTCCACCTATACTGAGTAGTCGCAGCGAACTTTATAGTGTTTCACCTTTTTATCCTGTTTATTTTATGTAAATGCTGATATAATTTTAATGTCCCCTTTGTAACATCCTTGTATATATTTTTTCTTAAACATTGCCTCCCTTTTGGATTAAATATAAAATTTAATAGTTCTGTTTCTTTTGTTCTGTAATCGTTCCCTTCCCCGAAGCAATATACGCTACCAAAACGCAAGGCGTCCGGCCAGGCCTGGATTATATTCCAAACTCGGCCAGTGGTGGCAGCGAATAAGAATAATTGGACTATCGTGAAGCTGACAGTGACCATACGGAGGGTGTAAACACTGATTCCAGGATTTGGAATCCAGTGCTGTGACGTCCATACGCTCACTGGTCGCTTACTGATACCTACGCAGCGAGTAGTCTGGATCGCGTGCTCGCGACTCCGGACGAAATACGGACAGTGTGACGGCACGGTGAGATATCGCGTGATCTCCCCGGTGTCATCCCTGTGTTGATATGACTTTCATTTATTTATGAAAATATAAAAAATTGGACACAAAATGTGAAAATTTTGCAATTTTCAAACTTTTTATTTTTATGCGCTTAAGTCAGAGAGGGGCTTTAACTGGTGCTCTGCTTATGTAATCCTATGTCTGCCTTCTGACAGGTCACTGTGCTTTTAGTGACCTGCATACTATTTTAAATACTGCTTGTGTAATTGTGTTCCAAACCTGAAATTTATGTGCACCAAAATGGCTCCCTGCGCACTCGCAGTAGCATCTCTTGGTTGCCGCAAGTGCGGCCGGCGGTGCCATATTGTTGCAGGCAATTTCTTTTTCCTCCAGCAAAATGGCGCCCGCGCTTGTCCAGTAGCATCTATCCCTTACCAATGAAAGAAATTTGCCTGCAGCAATATAGCACCGCTGGCCGCGCTTTCACAGTAGCATATTTCGGCAACCAAGAGATGTTACTGCACATGCGGGGGCCATTTTGGTACATATAAATTTCATGTGTGGCACACAAATTACACAGGCAGTATTTAAAACAGTAGGCAGGACACTGAAGGCACAGTGACCTGTCAGAAGGCAGAGATAGGCATACATAATGAGAGCACCAGCTTCAGCCCCTCCCTAAAGCCCGCCCCTGAGCACGAGCATTTCGTTATGGTCGACATAAAGATAAAGATTATAAAAGAACCATGCAACAGATTTAATCAACAAAGGTATCATTTTACTCATTTAGTGTAACAGCACCCTCCTAACATTGTATGTAGTTTACTAAGCACAATCCTGCTGACAGGTGCGCTTTAAAGTTGAAGAGTTTAGATCTAGTCAATGATATGTCAGCAGTTTACATGCCTGAGAAAGATTGCTCAAGATGCCCAAAGCTATATATTTTCCCCCAAAAGACCCAGTATCTCCTGGGCTCTGGTTCTAGTTTCACCCCAAATACTCTATCCATAAGATCCAATACTCTCTACCAAAAGGCTTTTATGGAAACACACTCCCACATAATGTGCATTAAATGACCATTCTCACTACCACTCCAAGAGCAATTTGCGTTTGGGCGACCACCTATTTTGAAAAGTAAGCTGGAAGCTCTGTACACCCTGTGGACAACATATATTTGTGATTCACAAGGAGATAACTTTGGGATTAGTTCAAGGATCACTTCATTGTTCCAAAAAATATCTCGCAGCTCTGATTACCGTTTTAGAGGTGCTGCGATTTTTAGTTTTGTATTAATAATTATTTATATAATCAACTATTTTTAATAAAAAATTAAACTCAATGTTTTAAGTGTTTTATTACATTTTTTTTTCAGCCACTGGGGGCTGCCATTTGCATTTGCTAGTGTGTCACGACAGTGACACACCTCAAATTTGTCAGTCCCTGGGCATAAGAGACTGCTGTCGCCGTCCGACCGCATCTCTTGTATTGTGGCTTCCTCATGATGTGACCTCAGTACGCCGTCTGGGCTGTCCAGGTCACAACTGTGGGAGAAGGCGGCCATTTTGTTGTAGCCCGCAGCTATGTTGCGACCTCCATTTTCCTGTCACCACCCACGGTACTCGGTGTGTGCAGTGACAGCGGGAGCCGGGGTGAGGTGAGTATCATTGGCGGTAATCACTAGCCTGGAATTAGTAGTACATTACCAGGCGGCTCATCACCAATGTGACCGCAGTGTTTAGAACAAAGCAGAGTAATTATCACCCTGCTGTGCCTTGATCACTGATACAGCTCTGCTATGGCACTGTAACGCCTCTAAAGGAGGTATACACTGCCATAGCTGAACTGCGTGTGTAATGCCATCATACGTGATACGCCCCAAAACAGTGGTGGACTATATGGACTACTATGGGGTGCATTATCCTATATGAATATAGGTGGAGAGGAGCAGTTCATAGGAGGCAGTAGCGGCGCTGGGGCTAACACATGTGTCTGCTATTAAAGATGAAAATGCACTGCTCCCCACGGCCATAATCCTGCCACCTCTATAAACTGAAGCCAGCACCAAGAGGTGGATGGGACTATGGCGTGGGGAGCAGTGCATATTCTTTTATTTTTTTTTTTTAATAGCTGGCACAGTGTTAGCCGCAGCGGCTGGGCGATCACGTGTGTCTGCTATTAAGCATAATGAATATTCGCTGCTCCCCAAGCCCATAGTCCCGGGTGTGGGAAGCTGTGTATATTCTGGTAGCTCACAAAAGAGGACACTGCGCTGCGAGAGAGCGCGGGAAGGTGAGCAGAATCGTTTTGGTTTTTTTGTGCGTGTGCGCCATGATGGGGGGCATATATACCAGGATAAGGGTCATATATATCTGGATGGGGATCATATGTACCAGAATAAGGGTCATATATATCCGGATGGGGATCATATGTACCAGGATAAGGGTCATGTATACCAGGATGGGGATCTCATGTACCAGGATAAGGGTCATGTATACCAGGATGGGGATCTCATGTACCAGGATAAGGGTCATGTATACCAGGATGGGGATCTCATGTACCAGGATAAGGGTCATGTATACCAGGATGGGGATCATATGTACCAGGATAAGGGTCATGTATACCAGGATGGGGATCATATGTACCAGGATAAGGGTCATGTATACCAGGATGGGGATCATATGTACCAGGATAAGGGTCATGTATACCAGGATGGGGATCTCATGTACCAGGATAAGGGTCATGTATACCAGGATGGGGATCTCATGTACCAGGATAAGGGTCATGTATACCAGGATGGGGATCTCATGTACCAGGCTAAGGGTCATGTATACCAGGATGGGGATCTCATGTACCAGGATAAGGGTCATGTATACCAGGATGGGGATCTCATGTACCAGGATAAGGGTCATGTATACCAGGATGGGGATCTCATGTACCAGGATAAGGGTCATGTATACCAGGATGGGGATCTCATGTACCAGGATAAGGGTCATGTATACCAGGATGGGGATCTCATGTACCAGGATAAGGGTCATGTATACCAGGATGGGGATCATATGTACCAGGATAAGGGTCATGTATACCAGGATGGTGGCCATATATACCAGGATAAGGGTCATGTATACCAGGATGGGGATCATATGTACCAGGATAAGGGTAGTATCCGCAAAATACTATATCTGTCGATTTATTATTTTTTTTTGGTCATTAAATCATTGAATACGTTTTGCATTCTGTTTTTCTCTTATTATTGAATTTAATGGAGTAAGAAAGCAAATGACCCGTATTCAGCCCCCAAACCCCAACTTCTTTGAGTGACTTTAAAGTTGTTTTCTAGGTTGTAGACAATTTCTGCCGTCACTACTTGTGACTGCCGATTACCAAATCGTGACTGTGCAATCTGCGCACTCAGCATCTTCCTGTATTCCCAGCACAAGTGGGTGGTGACGTGACCACAAGTATGTGACTTGCCTACTTGCAGTCATTTGCCGACTAGATTGTTATCCGCTTCTCTCACTGTTCTATACAGTGATGGCAGAATTTTGTCTATATAATGTATGTGTGTCCATCAAGTTCAACCTATAGCCTAAGATGTTGATCCAGGGGAAGGTAATCAGACTCGAGTGCCCATAACCTGTAATATTATTATATTTTTCAAGAAAGGCATCCAGACCCTTCTTGAACTTTTGTAGTGAAACAACCATTACAACATCCTGCAGCAGAGAGTTCCATAGTCTCACTGCTCTTACAGTAAAGAATCTGCATCTGTGATTATGATTAAACCTTCTTTCCTCTAGATGTAGAGGATGCTCCCTTGTCGTCATTGCAGGTCTAGGTGTAAAAAGATCATTATACAGATCTTTGTACTGTCCCCTCATATATTTGTGCGTTGTAATAAAATCGCCCCTAAGCCTTTGCTTTTCCAAACTGAGTGGCCTCATTATTGTATGTATATTTTGGCAGCACAATACAAGGTTTGTGTTGATTATTATTAGGCTTTCTGCTAATCAAAACCCAGGATCACTGAAGGAACCTGAGTGAATAGACATTTATTCGGGAGAATTCTCTTTTTTATATTTTCTTGTGGCTGTGAATTGATACAAACCTTTTTTTTCCCTCTTAGGGAAGGCGGTGATGCTTCGTGTGGCAGAAGATATCCCCAAACTAAAGACTAGGACACAGAAAACTGGAGGTGGGGACCAAACTGTCCAGGTGGGAGAAGGAGGAAAGAAAAGTAAGAAAAAGAAGAAGTGATGAAGATGAACCAGAAATTTGGTTGATCGGGCAGGTTACCAATCAGAATGAATGCATGAAGCATCTCCAGGCTCCCTCAGTAAATGACTTCTAGAAATGTCGTGACTCCAAACACCATACTGAAAGGTGAACAGTCCTTGCTGGATGCGTCCAAACACAAGGGAAGAATTTGTTTCTCAATGTTGTTACTTCAATTATTATCAATAAGAACTTGGATATTTCTATTTTTTTGTTTTGATTAGGTATTGTTGGTTTCGTTTTTATTTTAACCTATTAAAGCTCCAGCATCTAACGACTCAATATTCTGATCTGCTTTTTATTGCCTGCTCAGTGTCGGACAATACAAGGTTAGAATTAAACACTCATTTGTTTTAATAAGCTACACTAAAAATATGAATTCCTAATTTTTTTTCTTCTGATTTTGTCCATTTTAATTTATGGAAATCAACCCCTTCCTGACAAGATGTAATAGTACTACTTATTCAGTAAGGAGTGCCTACAAATGGACATGCTGTTACATCTTGGTGATCGCAGGAACTGGGCCCGGCCCAATCACAATGGGAGCTCGGGATACTTGACAGCTAAAGTCCAGCAGAAACAGCCAGCATCACCCCTGATTGCAATTCAGTAATTAAGAGAATATCAATATACACTGCTCAAAAAAATAAAGGGAACACTCAAATAACACATCCTAGATCTGAATGAATGAAATATTCTCATTGAATACTTTGTTCTGTACAAAGTTGAATGTGCTGACAACAAAATCACACAAAAATCATCAATGGAAATCAAATTTATTAACCAATGGAGGCCTGGATTTGGAGTCACCCCCAAAATTAAAGTGGAAAAACACACTACAGGCTGATGCAACTTTGATGTAATGTCCTTAAAACAAGTCAAAATGAGACTCAGTATTGTGTGTGGCCTCCACGTGCCTGTATGATCTCCCTACAACGCCTGGGCATGCTCCTGATGAGGTTGCGGATGGTCTCCTGTGGGATCTCCTCCCAGACCTGGACTAAAGCATCCGCCAACTCCTGGACAGTCTGTGGTGCAACGTGTCATTGGTGGATGGAGCGAGACATGATGTCCCAGATGTGCTCAATCGGATTCAGGTCTGGGGAACGGGCGGGCCAGTCCATAGCTTCAATGCCTTCATCTTGCAGGAACTGCTGACACACTCCAGCCACATGAGGTCTGGCATTATCCTGCATTAGGAGGAACCCCGGGCCAACCGCACAAGCATATGGTCTCACAAGGGGTCTGAGGATCTCATCTTGGTACCTAATGGCAGTCAGGCTACCTCTGGCGAGCACATGGAGGGCTGTGCGGCCCTCCAAAGAAATGCCACCCCACACCATTACTGACCCACTGCCAAACCAGTCATGCTGAAGGATATTGCAGGCAACAGATCGCTCTCCATAGCGTCTCCAGACTCTGTCATGTCTGTCACATGTGCTCAGTGTGAACCTGCTTTCATCTGTGAAGAGCACAGGACGCCAGTGGCGACTTTGCCAATCCTGGTGTTCTGTGGCAAATGCCAAGCGTCCTGCACGGTGTTGGGCTGTGAGCACAACCCCCATCTGTGGACGTCGGGCCCTCATACCACCCTCATGGAGTCTGTTTCTAACAGTTTGTGCAGACACACGCACATTTGTGTCCTGCTAGAGGTCATTTTGCAGGGCTCTAGCAGTGCTCCTCTTTGCACAAAGGCGGAGGTAGCGGTCCTGCTGCTGGGTTGTTGCCCTCCTACGGCCCCCCCACGTCTCCTGGTGTACTGGCCTGTCTCCTGGTTGCGCCTCCAGCCTCTGGACACTACGCTGACAGACACAGCAAACCTTCTTGCCACAGCTCGCATTGATGTGCCATCCTGGATGAGCTGCACTACCTGAGCAACTTCTGTGGGTTGTAGCGTCCGTCTCATGCTATCACGAGTGTGAAAGCACAACCAACATTCAAAAGTGACCACAACATCAGACAGAAAGCATTGGTACTGAGATGTGGTCTGTGGTCCCCACCTGCAGAACCACTCCTTTATTGAGGGTGTCTTGATAACTGCCAATAATTTCCATCTATTGTCTATTCCATTTGCACAACAGCATGTGAAATTGATTGTCAATCAGTGTTGCTTCCTAAGTGGACAGTTTGATTTCACAGAAGTTTGATTTACTTGGAGTTATATTCTGTTTAAGTGTTCCCTTTATTTTTTTGAGCAGTGTATATCGTCACAGTATTTAATCCCTAAAGTGAATACTGTTTAAAAAGATACACAATTGTTAGTACCCTTCTGCTAAAGTAATAAAAACACTGGTCACTGAAATAACTTGACGTTGAGAAAAGTAATTTTCTATTTAAATTTACTGAATATAAACTAATAAAATCTATCTGGAAAAGATTGAAAACAATTTGACTATAGGAACCTTAAACTAAACTGTGTCATGTAGTTAGCATCACCGGTGTCTACAAACTTGCAATCAGTTAGTCTGCCTATTTAGAGGGTGAAAAGTAGTCATTGTGCTTTTTGCTATCATGGTGTGTACCACACTGAACATGGATTAAAGAAACCACACTTTCCACTGCTTTCAAGAGATTACCTTTAAAATGTTTATCCATCATTTTCTTTTTAAAGGCTATAAAACCTTCTCTAAACAGCGGGATGTTCCTGTTACTACAGTTGCACATATTATTCTGAAGGTTTTAGAGCTATGGCTCAGTAGCCAGCTTCCCTGGATGTGGCCGCAAGAGGAAAATGGATGACAAGTTGAAGGAACGGATAATACGAATGGGAACAGAAGAGCCCATTACGACTTCCAAATAAATAAAAGGTGACTCAAGAACCAGGTACATCATGACAATGAATGGTTATGTCTGCTGCACGCATTTTGCAGATTTGGATGGACAACCCAACATAAATGCTCATCGTAGATCCAAAATGTTATATTACCTTAAAATGGTACCAATTGCAGCTTCAACTCATCCTGGAAAAAAACAAGTCTTTGACTACGCAAAAGAACCTGAGTTGTTTCAACAATACTGATAGCTCAAAGGCTCTGGCAAAGGAACATGCTCCAAACCCAAAATGGAGTAACTTGTGGGGGCTTTTGATGTTCTGCCTCCCTAGGAGCTCTGCAAATGGTGGCTGCAAACTATTCCAGGAATATCTGTGCTCGAAAACTCAAATAGTGCTTCTTCTTTCTGAGCCTTACTTTTGGCCAAACGGAAGTGTTTGACCACATCCGAGATATCGCTTTAAAACATAAGCCACATTTTTGTGCCAATTCTCCTGTAAACCCTTGTGTAAGTGAAAAATTATGGCTAAAGCAACATTTTGGTGGAAAACTGAATGTTTTAGTTTTGCTTCCCAATAAACTTTTAAGAAGCACTTGTAGGTATTGCAGCGTTTGGGAGAAATTGGTTAACAAATGTGGTCCATTTTCATCTATTACCCCTTGCGAAAATAAACCTGGGTCTCCCCATTCACTGTGTATTGTCTTATCCGTTCAACTCCTATTCACTTCAGTAAAAGCTGCAGTTCGCAACAATGGCCACTGGGAGTACGCCATAAATATCTGAGTTGGGACAACCTCCTTAAAGGAGTTAAAGGGAATCTGCCACGTCATAAAATCCTGTATTTCCTCCCAGGAGCTGCTGGCTTTGTACATGGAGCGGCTTCAGTCATCACACTATACAGTGCCAGGGAGCGATTACAGCTGCAGCCTATAGTGAGCGGTGACCCCTACAGCTAAAAGCCAGCAGCTCCTGCAAGGAAAAAAATATTTTGAAATTGAGCATGAAATAATACTCTGCTCTAACCGTGATTTATAGGGAAGCAGAGACCTCAGAAAATGCTTTTTGCTGAAAGTGTGAATACCGGAAGAAAATTTACTTCTTTTCGGTCAGTTAAGGCACTGGCATCAAGGGAAAAAAAAAACATTTCATACACAATTGGGACGTGTCTTACAATCTGCTCAGATTACTAATTGCTTCTCTTTGCACTCTACATTATTTATATATGCCATCAATTATTTGTAAGTAGCAGTAACGTCACGTGAGGATTTGCTCAGACTAGAATTTCCTGTTTACTTGTATTATTGGAAGTGTTCACACTATGCACAGCTGTATTTTCAGACAATCCTTAGCTTCTTCCCCTACAAATAACACTTGATACTCCAAAAGGGAAAACTTTTTTTTATTTTTAAAGTCAATGAAAGTTTGCATTAGTTCATTTAGATCGGAAGAATAATTATGGAGTGAAAAACAATCAGGCTGTTAACAGCCGCGTCCTACGCGTAGGTTCACACAAATATATTTTCATTCCTTATAAAAACAGACACAAACCAATGTTATTCACTGGGGCAGTGCAGAGGAGCAATTTTTTTTTATTTTCACTGACAATCTGCGGGTGAAAAATAAAGAAATCACAGCATGTGCTAGTTTCTTCGGTATCATATGAGACTCATCCATTCAAGCCTATGGGTGTGCAATAAATAAAAAAAATTGGATGCCATACAGAGCCACAGTATAGCATTTTTTTTTTTAAAGGATACATTGCAATTCTTTAACGTAGGAAATGAAATAATCTTGTAAAACAATAACTGCTGGAAAAAAAAATGTATTGCATCTAGATTTCACAGTGATGAAAAAAAAAAATCATCCAAATTTTTTGGATGACGCTCTGATGACACAGACTTGCTGCGGCTCTCCTGACCTGACAGCTTCATCTATTTCTATAAGGCTGTCACACTTGGGTCGCGAGACTCGCAGCCAGCCCGTGCATTAGTGGTATATGGAGGAGCCCTTAGGGTTCGCTCACACTGGCGAGTAACCAGCGTGTAACTCGGACGAGTGTTATCTGATGATTCATTGGAAAGCACTTGCTTCAATGTTATACTATGGAGCAGTGCCGACTAGCGTTTATTTTCTCATGCAGAGTCGGCATAAGAAAAATAAAAAATAAAATGCATGCTCCGGTTGGCAGCGTATATCGGATGGCATGCACTCATACTAATGGGTGTGTGCTATGTCATCCGAGTACAGTCCGATACAAGCAGACTCCTAGAATGGAGAAATTAAGTTCTCCATCTTCTCCGCACCTGTGATCCGGTTCTCGCATACGAGACAATCGGATAACAGTAAAATGACACGCTTGCAGCAGAGATTGAGCCGAGGGTCATATGCACAGAACATCCGATTCTCTCGCATGAGAAAATCTTCGGATGCTATACACTAGTCTGAGCGTACTCCGAGTGATTGGATGAAGGGCAAGTGCAAATTTGATAAGATTCATTGCAGAAATGTTTGCAGCTGAAAATCCATTTCTATATTCCTGCTGTGAATGGATTATTACATGCTCTATTCAAATGTGTTAATCAAATCTGACACCCCCAAAAGTGTGTATAGTCACTCATAAAATTCACATTTCCAATGCCTTCCTGACAGAATTAGACTGACCTGTACAATTACTTGGCATCAGATCTCTCATGTTACCATTGGAAAAGTTTCCAATGTCACTGGGATCTATTCACACTACATGGACTTAAATATTGGAATTGAATGTAAGACCCGAATTCACTGATTAAGAGATGTGTCCTATTACCACAGGTGTATATAATCCAGCCCCCATCCATGAAGTCTGCCCTTACTAACATTGTGAAATAACGGATCATTCATATTACAGGGCCATGCTAAAATTCAGTGATGCCACCATTGTAACAAGTCAGTTTGTGAAATTTATTGATTGATGGAGTGGTACATACAAGTGGCTTTTGTATTGCTGTGCATTATGTTCATGCTTTTTGGCATTTTTAAAGCACTTTTTCAGGTGCGTTCTAGACGAAATCCACCTGGAAAAAAGAAAGTCATCTGCAGTTCACACGTTGCATTTTCACTGCTTTTTATGCAAATTAAAAGCTGATTTTTACAGTATCAGAAAAAGCTATGAGATTTCAGAAATCTCATGCATACGCTTTTTTATCCTGACTGAATTGGAAAACTGCAGCATGTCACTTAATTCAGCGTGTTTTTTCAACCGTGGAAAGCAATGACTAAGTGCAAAAATACGTTGCCATCAGATTTCCAGCATTTTTACAAAAAAAAAAACGTAGGTACAGCAGGATGTGAAACCAATTTATTTTTGTGATTTTTTTCAAAGTTTAAACCATAATGTCTTGTTATGGATGTTATTAGTACAGTTCAATGAAATTAGTGATGTGTGGGAAATTGAACAATACCTAACCAACTCAATGCAGTGCCAATGTTAGGTTCACTATGCCCAACCAATTCTACTCCCCAAGCTGGTTTTACATTTGCAATTGTGTATTTTTTCATGAACTCATATGAACATTTTTGTTCAGAATAGTCACTATTTTTTCAGACAAACTTTTTCCACTAAATAATTTGATCAAATTGCTCTTTTTTCCTAAAATGTTTTATGGTTACACATGTTTTGCATTGGTGGCCTAACGCATATTGCTCACGCTTGCATGCTGAAAGCAAAGTTGAACTTTGGGATCCTGAAAAACGTAGCAAGAAAAGCAGCAAAAAAGCCAGCAAAACTTGCTTTTTTGTCTGCAGCTTTTTTATTGCCAAGAGATCAGGCTTTGACTACAGAAAAAAAACAACATGTTAACATAGCCTAATTAGGAACCACAGCTACGAAGCGGCAGACCATAAAATTATAGTATTATAATAAAGGATCCAGCTCAACGGATATAAAATCTTCGTCTGTATCGGTAAGGTTTTAAAAGCATCTTTACATCCAGAACTTAGTCCATTAGTGAAAACACCAACGTGTTTCTGGAGCACACAGCACCTTTGCCATCACATTGGCATTTTCGCTGATAGACTAAGTTCTGGATGTAAAGATGCTTTTATATCGTTACCAATAAAGACAGATTTTATATCCATGGAGCATCATAGCCTGGGGAAGAAATCAGATTGATTTTGAAATGCATAGCTGTCTTTTAATAAGTGTTCATTGTTTTTCTTCATCTTCTCATCCTTGTCTGGTCTTCACATAGTACATATAAAAGTCACCAACATTCTGCTGACTTAGTGATTGTAGAGCGCCAAACCTCCTCTGTCATTATCAGCACAAAAACACAGTTTCATGACATGGGTTTCCATATCTGAGCAGCTCCATACACACCTTACATCACCAGGGCAAAAATATTAAATGTGGGATGGAGTGGTGTATAACACGGGGCCACTGGACTCGAGCAGTGAAAACGTGTTCTGTCGGGTGACTAATCACACTCTCCATCCGGAAGTCTGATTGACAAGTCTGCATTTGGTGAATTTCAGGAGAATGTTACCAACTGATTGGTCCATCTATAATGTTTGGTGGATAACGGGTGATATGGGCTTGGTTCTTTTAGGGGTCAGCCTAGACGCCTTAATGCCAGTTAAGGAAATCTTAATGCTTCAGCATACCATGTTGGATAGTTGACTGCGTCTAACTTTTTGAGGGAAGGCAATTTTCTGTTCCCCATGATTGCAATTCAGTGCACAAAGCAAGCTCTACTGTATAAAGACATGATTAGATACAATCTATATAAAGATATGTAGACAAGCATTTGCGTGTCTGTGACTAGAAAAACCTACATGTATGACACACAAACTAGATTACTATAAAATGTAACATTTATTAATCAATAGAAAAAAAACGAGGAAAAAGCCCCTGGCGAAACGCGCGTCAGATTTGGTCACTCGGGTCAGTATCAGCTCTGTCATTTCATACATGTTCTATTGTTGTATACCATATCACTTGTTTATGCTGCATTATTATATATTCACCTTTGTGATCATCTTAACCAGCACTATGCACCTTACTGTATTTTCTACTTAAACACATGCAGTATATCCATGCTGTGGTTGGTATTTATGAATTGATCTTTTTGTATGCGAACTTTGTGATAGCTGCTGCTTACCCTTGTGACCTTCTTATTGTGTTACCTTTCCCTATTTTATCTCTCTGATGTGTCTTTTTTTTATTATATCTATTGATTAATAAATGTTACATTTTATAGTAATCTAGTTTGTGTGTCATACATGTAGGTTTTTTTTTTGTATAAAGACATAGTTGGGCAAGTTTGGTGTGGAAGAACTTAACTGGCAGTGTTTAGCCATGGCAACCATCGTTCACCTTTGGGATGAACTAGAATGCAGATTGCGAGCCAGGTCTCTCATCCGACATTAGTGCTGGACACCACAAATGTTTTTCTGGATGAATGGGTAACAATTCCAACAGACACTCAAAAATTTTGCAGAAGATTTGAAACTGTTATAGCTGCAAAAAAAAAGGGAAAACCTGTCCGATGCCATATTAATGCTTATAGATGTAGGTGTAATGTGTAGGCGTCAAATAATTAATACTTTTCTCTATAGTGCAACTTCCTGACTTGCTTTAGGATGGCTCTGCAGCTGAAGCAGTAAGCCATCAATGTGCACATCTCAATTATCAGCCACTAGTAATAATCCAGACTCATGATGACAGGAATAACAAATACAACCATTAGATAAGGGTGTTCAGTATGGCGACTGTTTATTCAGGTCCATTCAATGCGGGACAATACAATACATTAAAAGCCTTTCCCACACTGACTCATTTCTGAAGCTTTGGACACTTGATGACTTAAATAAAAACGCCGACCTCCTCTACAGACAACAGCAAAATAGTACAGCAATGTCAACATATTCTTGTCTTCATATCAAAAAAACAGGTTTTCAAGGCAACAATATTAATGCTCCTCAGCACCAGCGAGGTCTGGAACACAGAACACCCCATATGTGGTCAGCCATGTGCGCCAGACCCCTGGGCAGAGGAGAAGTACAAATGAGACCATTATCCCCAAATAATACCGAGGTGTTTAGAAGGGACTGAATCCATCCATATCTCTGGGATTAGGTGCTCTTCTTTTCATCACCCAGCAAATTCACTGTGGCCCGTTTAGCTAGAAGAAAAAAAGTGTTAGTCCATGCTGTATATTTTGTAAAGCAAGACATTTCTCCTATAGAGGAGTAAGAGTTTATCATGCAATGGTGTAAGGGGCACGAGACTGTCTACATTAGTAAGGCTCAACTGACACCATGCTGCACAATCAGCAGAAGAGCAGCGAACAAAAATACCTTCTTTGCCAAAGGTGTCTGCAGTCTCTGAAGCCTTGTCTTTAATGTCCTTCACCAGGCGGTCCATCTGTACCTCATGTTTCAGGAAGAAGGGGCGGATGATTTTCTTGTACAGCAGCTCAGCACCATTGGATGGGCTGGGAGCCATACACCACAAGAGGAATCCACACTGCAATACAGAAAGGAAATATTACATACTGAAGCCAGACTGGCACTCTGCCTCTTCTTGTAATGGGTTCATCATGCTGATCCTTGGGATGCATCATACCCACAGGGAACTTCTGCGTCCCTTGTAATGTGGCGGTCTGCATGCCATGTGCTGTTTGGCAATGACAGCGCTCTAAGAAGACAAGCCACAGGGACCATAACCTACATTACCCATTCTGTCTATATATACGAGACAACCTGTAAATACACAATACATCTAGGGGACAAATAGCAAAAAGCTATCATGTCCGCCTTATCCACCCGTGAGCAAGCTGTGAAAAACATGCATCTGGGTGTTTCACCTCCACAGGGTCTGTATGGGCACTTATGTTTAGCTCTTTGCATTACTGACTGCAGTGGTGATACGCAGAGCTGCTGAGATCGGTGATTTAGATAGCACAAGCCACTGGGCTCAGTGACTGGCAGTAGAGGTGATGTGAGCAGTCAACCTGACGTCTCTGCTGCAGCCGAAGCACAAATCACCGGAGCGGCTGAGCTCCGTGCGCGCTCCACATCACCGGAGCGGCTGAGCTCCGTGCGCGCTCCACATCACCGGGGCGGCTGAGCTCCGTGCGCGCTCCACATCACCGGGGCGGCTGAGCTCCGTGCGCGCTCCACATCACCGGGGCGGCTGAGCTCCGTGCGCGCTCCACATCACCGGGGCGGCTGAGCTCCGTGCGCGCTCCACATCACCGGGGCGGCTGAGCTCCGTGCGCGCTCCACATCACCGGGGCGGCTGAGCTCCGTGCGCGCTCCACATCACCGGGGCGGCTGAGCTCCGTGCGCGCTCCACATCACCGGGGCGGCTGAGCTCCGTGCGCGCTCCACATCACCAGGGCGGCTGAGCTCCGTGCGCGCTCCACATCACCAGGGCGGCTGAGCTCCGTGCGCGCTCCACATCACCGGGGCGGCTGAGCTCCGTGCGCGCTCCACATCACCGGGGCGGCTGAGCTCCGTGCGCGCTCCACATCACCAGGGCGGCTGAGCTCCGTGCGCGCTCCACATCACCAGGGCGGCTGAGCTCCGTGCGCGCTCCACATCACCAGGGCGGCTGAGCTCCGTGCGCGCTCCACATCACCAGGGCGCTGAGCTCCGTGCGCGCTCCACATCACCAGGGCGGCTGAGCTCCGTGCGCGCTCCACATCACCAGGGCGGGCTGAGCTCCGTGCGCGCTCCACATCACCAGGGCGGCTGAGCTCCGTGCGCGCTCCACATCACCAGGGCGGCTGAGCTCCGTGCGCGCTCCACATCACCAGGGCGGCTGAGCTCCGTGCGCGCTCCACATCACCAGGGCGGCTGAGCTCCGTGCGCGCTCCACATCACCAGGGCGGCTGAGCTCCGTGCGCGCTCCACATCACCAGGGCGGCTGAGCTCCGTGCGCGCTCCACATCACCAGGGCGGCTGAGCTCCGTGCGCGCTCCACATCACCAGGGCGGCTGAGCTCCGTGCGCGCTCCACATCACCAGGGCGGCTGAGCTCCGTGCGCGCTCCACATCACCAGGGCGGCTGAGCTCCGTGCGCGCTCCACATCACCAGGGCGGCTGAGCTCCGTGCGCGCTCCACATCACCAGGGCGGCTGAGCTCCGTGCGCGCTCCACATCACCAGGGCGGCTGAGCTCCGTGCGCGCTCCACATCACCAGGGCGGCTGAGCTCCGTGCGCGCTCCACATCACCAGGGCGGCTGAGCTCCGTGCGCGCTCCACATCACCAGGCGGCTGAGCTCCGTGCGCGCTCCACATCACCAGGGCGGCTGAGCTCCGTGCGCGCTCCACATCACCAGGCGGCTGAGCTCCGTGCGCGCTCCACATCACCAGGGCGGCTGAGCTCCGTGCGCGCTCCACATCACCAGGGCGGCTGAGCTCCGTGCGCGCTCCACATCACCAGGGCGGCTGAGCTCCGTGCGCGCTCCACATCACCAGGGCGGCTGAGCTCCGTGCGCGCTCCACATCACCAGGGCGGCTGAGCTCCAGATGCGCGCTCCACATCACCAGGGCGGCTGAGCTCCGTGCGCGCTCCACATCACCAGGGCGGCTGAGCTCCGTGCGCGCTCCACATCACCAGGGCGGCTGAGCTCCGTGCGCGCTCCACATCACCAGGGCGGCTGAGCTCCGTGCGCGCTCCACATCACCAGGGCGGCTGAGCTCCGTGCGCGCTCCACATCACCAGGGCGGCTGAGCTCCGTGCGCGCTCCACATCACCAGGGCGGCTGAGCTCCGTGCGCGCTCCACATCACCAGGGCGGCTGAGCTCCGTGCGCGCTCCACATCACCAGGGCGGCTGAGCTCCGTGCGCGCTCCACATCACCAGGGCGGCTGAGCTCCGTGCGCGCTCCACATCACCAGGGCGGCTGAGCTCCGTGCGCGCTCCACATCACCAGGGCGGCTGAGCTCCGTGCGCGCTCCACATCACCAGGGCGGCTGAGCTCCGTGCGCGCTCCACATCACCAGGGCGGCTGAGCTCCGTGCGCGCTCCACATCACCAGGGCGGCTGAGCTCCGTGCGCGCTCCACATCACCAGGGCGGCTGAGCTCCGTGCGCGCTCCACATCACCAGGCGGCTGAGCTCCGTGCGCGCTCCACATCACCAGGGCGGCTGAGCTCCGTGCGCGCTCCACATCACCAGGGCGGCTGAGCTCCGTGCGCGCTCCACATCACCAGGGCGCTGAGCTCCGTGCGCGCTCCACATCACCAGGGCGGCTGAGCTCCAGTGCGCGCTCCACATCACCAGGGCGGCTGAGCTCAGTGCGCGCTCCACATCACCAGGGCGGCTGAGCTCAGTGCGCGCTCCACATCACCAGGGCGGCTGAGCTCCGTGCGCGCTCCACATCACCAGGGAGGCTGAGCTCCGTGCGCGCTCCACATCACCAGGGAGGCTGAGCTCCGTGCGCGCTCCACATCACCAGGGAGGCTGAGCTCCGTGCGCGCTCCACATCACCAGGGAGGCTGAGCTCCGTGCGCGCTCCACATCACCAGGGAGGCTGAGCTCCGTGCGCGCTCCACATCACCAGGGAGGCTGAGCTCCGTGCGCGCTCCACATCACCAGGGAGGCTGAGCTCCGTGCGCGCTCCACATCACCAGGGAGGCTGAGCTCAGTGCGCGCATCCACATCACCAGGGCGGCTGAGCTCAGTGCGCGCTCCACATCACCAGGGCGGCTGAGCTCAGTGCGCGCTCCACATCACCAGGGCGGCTGAGCTCAGTGCGCGCTCCACATCACCAGGGCGGCTGAGCTCAGTGCGCGCTCCACATCACCAGGGAGGCTGAGCTCCGTGCGCGCTCCACATCACCAGGGAGGCTGAGCTCCGTGCGCGCTCCACATCACCAGGGAGGCTGAGCTCCGTGCGCGCTCCACATCACCAGGGAGGCTGAGCTCCGTGCGCGCTCCACATCACCAGGGAGGCTGAGCTCCGTGCGCGCTCCACATCACCAGGGAGGCTGAGCTCCGTGCGCGCTCCACATCACCAGGGAGGCTGAGCTCCGTGCGCGCTCCACATCACCAGGGAGGCTGAGCTCCGTGCGCGCTCCACATCACCAGGGAGGCTGAGCTCCGTGCGCGCTCCACATCACCAGGGAGGCTGAGCTCCGTGCGCGCTCCACATCACCAGGGAGGCTGAGCTCCGTGCGCGCTCCACATCACCAGGGAGGCTGAGCTCCGTGCGCGCTCCACATCACCAGGGAGGCTGAGCTCCGTGCGCGCTCCACATCACCAGGGAGGCTGAGCTCCGTGCGCGCTCCACATCACCAGGGCGGCTGAGCTCCGTGCGCGCTCCACATCACCAGGGCGGCTGAGCTCCGTGCGCGCTCCACATCACCAGGGCGGCTGAGCTCAGTGCGCGCTCCACATCACCAGGGCGGCTGAGCTCAGTGCGCGCTCCACATCACCAGGGAGGCTGAGCTCCGTGCGCGCTCCACCTCACCAGGGAGGCTGAGCTCCGTGCGCGCTCCACATCACCAGGGAGGCTGAGCTCCGTGCGCGCTCCACATCACCAGGGAGGCTGAGCTCCGTGCGCGCTCCACATCACCAGGGCGGCTGAGCTCCGTGCGCGCTCCACATCACCAGAGCGGCTGAGCTCAGTGCGCGCTCCACATCACCAGAGCGGCTGAGCTCAGTGCGCGCTCCACATCACCAGAGCGGCTGAGCTCAGTGCGCACTCTACATCACCAGGGCCGCTGAGCTCAGTGATTAGCTACAAGCTGTCGAACTGACATCACCAGTGCAGCCAAAACAGAGGAGCAGCGGTCATTGGACACACGGAGGGTGGGCAGAGTATTATCGTATTTTGTGATTTTTACATGAAAGCTATCATTTGCAGAACACTTTGGCACATTCCCTCTAAAGAAAAATATCACTAGAGTATTTAGGAGTGCATATAAAAAAAATTGGAAAAGTTAAAGAGGCATTGCAGCATTTTTTTTTCTTAGCAGATATACTTACTGATCATTCATAATTCTATCCTTCAGTTATTTCTATACATCCCCCTTCATTGTAAGAAGTTGGGTCATGTGATCTGAAGTCTAACAACCAGTCCAGTAAATGCGCTAATTTGAAGGCAGGGATGTATAGGATACAGGGAGAGACTCTGCTGTATATACACACATCACATGGGATACAGCCAGACTCTGTGGAAATATTTCTCACAGGATATGGAAAAAATGTATACATCAGTTGACAGCAGCACTAGGTCACTGATCTATCAATTGCTGCTGTTAGAAAGGAGCAAGGGCAATATGATGATAATAATAATAATAATAATAATAATAATATTGGATCATAGGTAAATAAATTGAACCATATAAGAAGGGTGAAGAAAGAATCAAGACGGCAGGTAACCCAAATGTGCCACTGAAACAGGTGTACACAAGACAAGCACGAAACCCTCTAATTAATCTTTCAGAAGTATGCTTCACTATAATACATTAAAATACACTGCTCAAAAAAATAAAGGGAACACTTAAACAGAATATAACTCCAAGTAAATCAAACTTCTGTGAAATGAAACTGTCCACTTAGGAAGCAACACTGATTGACAATCAATTTCACATGCTGTTGTGCAAATGGAATAGACAATAGATGGAAATTATTGGCAATTATTAAGACACCCTCAATAAAGGAGTGGTTCTGTAGGTGGGGACCACAGACCACATCTCAGTACCAATGCTTTCTGAGATGTGGTCTGTACCAATGCTTTCAGTACCAATGCTTTCTTAGCATGAGAAGGACTCTACAACCCACAGAAGTTGCTCAGGTAGTGCAGCTCATCCAGGATGGCACATCAATGCGAGCTGTGGCATGAAGGTTTGCTGTGTCTCTCAACGTAGTGTCCAGAGGCTGGAGGCGCTACCAGGAGACAGGCCAGTACACCAAGAGATGTGGAGGGGGCCGTAGGAGGGCAACAACCCAGCAGCAGGACAGTTACCTCCTCCTTTGTACAAGGAGGAACAGGAGGAGCACTGCCAGAGCCCTGCAAAATGACCTCCAGCAGGCCACAAATGTGCATGTGTCTGCACAAACGGTTAGAAACCGACTCCATGAGGGTGGTACGAGGGCCAGACGTCCACAGATGGGGGTTGTGCTCACAGCTTAACACCGTGCAGGACGCTTGGCAGTTGCCACAGAACACCAGGATTGGCAAAGTCGCCACTGGCGCCCTGTGATCATCACAGATGAAAGCAGGTTCACACTGAGCACATGTGACAGACGTGACAGAGTCTGGAGACACCGTGGAGAGCGATCTGCTGCCTGCAACATCCTTCAGCATGACTGGTTTGGCAGTGGGTCAGTAATGGTGTGGGGTGGCATTTCTTTGGAGGGCTGCACAGCCCTCCATCTGCTCACCAGAGGTAGCCTGACTGCCATTAGGTACCGAGATGAGATAGTCAGACCCCTTGTGAGACCATATGCTGGTGCGGTTGGCCCTGGGTTCCTCCTAATGCAGACAATGCCAGACCTCATGTGGCTGGAGTGTGTCAGCAGTTCCTGCAAGATGAAGGCATTGAAGCTATGGACTGGCCCGCCTGTTCCCCAGACCTGAATCCGATTGAGCACATCTGGGATATCATGTCTCGCTCCATCAAACAACGTCACGTTGCACCACAGACTGTCCAGGAGTTGGCGGATGCTTTAGTCCAGGTCTGGGAGGAGATCCCACAGGAGACCATCCGCAACCTCATAAGGAGCATGCCCAGGCGTTGTAGGGAGGTCATACAGGCCCGTGGAGGCCACACACAATACTGAGCCTCATTTTTACTTGTTTTAAGGACATTACATCAAAGTTGGATCAGCCTGTAGTGTGTTTTTCCACTTTAATTTTGGGGGGGTGACTCCAAATCCAGGCCTCCATTGGTTAATAAATTTAATTTCCATTGATGATTTTTGTGTGATTTTGTTGTCAGCACATTGAACTTTGTACAGAGCAAAGTATTCAATGAGAATATTTCATTCATTCAGATCTAGGATGTGTTATTTGAGTGTTCCCTTTATTGTTTTGAGCAGTGTATATAGAATATATACATTTCTTTACACATATATACATACACACTGGAGTGCTGCAGAACTGATTTAATGAGCCATTCGCAGTTTCACTGTACCGTCCGTGTGTACTTACACGTGCATGGCTTAATCTTTGAGACAAGCATATGCTACTGGCAGGATCAACCAGGTAGCCCACCAACACGACTGGACCGCGCGGTTAAAAAGATAACACCTATTAAGTTATCTCTTGACCAGAATATAGTACCAAAAGGGAGAGATTTGTATCCAGAATATAATCTGTATTTGTAGTTAGCACACATTTCCAAAAGAGTAGCCAGAGAAAGAGCTCTTAATGAAAATATACATTTATTATTCTATAAGTAGAAGAACCATAAAAAGTTACATTACATTAAGGCTGTGTGCTCACGATGCGTTTTTTAAGAGTTTCCGCAGCGGCAAAAACGCTGCAGAAACGCTTAAAAAACGCATGGTAGAAGGCCTGCCATGTTCCCCAATGATAATCCGCATGTGCTGTGCACATGCTGTTGAAATTTCCACTGCGGATTATCATTGCGGAAAAAAACGCAGCACTACCAATTATTTTGCGGAAGTGCTGCGTTTTCGCCGCCATTGACTTGCATTAGAACGCATGGATTACGCATCACTGGATATGTAGATGCGCATTCCATGCGTTCCAATGTGCGGATGGTACCCGGGTCTGGAGGAGAGGAGACTCTCCTCCGGACCCGGGTACCATAGAAACTGTAAAAAAAAAAAAAAAAAAAAAAGAATAAAATAAAAAGTAAATATGATACTTACCTTCTGACGTCCCCCGATGCGCTCGTTCCTCCCATGCCGGCAAATCGCAATGGACTGAAGGACCTGCGCTGACGTCATAGTCATGTGACTGGTCAAGCGATGCGGACGTCGGCAGGTTCTTCAGTGCAGTGTACCGCGATCTGCCGGCAGTCAGCACCGAGTGAAGCAAGACTCCGGGGGCCATCGGAAGGCAAGTATAGATTTATTTTTTATTTTTTTACATTCTCCCGGGTCACACTATATAAATCTATGCCGGTTGCATGGATTTATATAGTGTGACCAAGTTGTCAAGCACTTTCCAAGTGATGCTAAAATCGCTTGGAAATCGCTTGACAACCCGCATGCGGAAATGCATGTGAAGAACGCTTCACATCTGCTTGTCCCTGGCAGGAAAAACGCATGTACAATCCGCATGTACAATACGCATGTACAATCCGCATGTACAATCCGCATGCGTTTTTTTCTGCCAGGGAGATGCAGAAACGCTGAGGAAAAATCTGGAGCATTTCCGCATCGTGGGCACATAGCCTAATGGTGGCTAGTGTGAGAAGCACGACCAGGTTAGGCGGATGAAAAAAAACAAGTGGAGGAGACCATATCCCCCATGGAAGAAACACTGCAACATTCGCAAATGAGTATATATAACACCACCAGTATTTATCTAAAAAAAGATTGCGAGAAGAGTGGTAATCTGATAATCAGATATTATCTCATTCAGGTCACTTTGGCCATATACTATAGTATGGTCAGGCTATAATATCATTTATATAGGGTGAACCTAAGTTTATAGCAGAGCCTGCAAGTAAGCAGGCACATATATTCTGCTGATCAATGTCTGCAACTAGGTCCATTTAAGTAGCCAGGATGGAAACCATTCAAAGCGAGCAATCAGTGAAAAGTTATCATATGGTGCATGTTCGATGCATGTCCCAAAACCACATAGCGCGATTTATGAACAGCACTAGAGTTATCAGCTCCCTCCTGGCAGAGCCTGCACACCGCATACAACATGTCTCAAGGTAAAATGTTATTGTCATATTTATGACATTAAGAGCTCTTTCTCTGGCTACTCTTTTGGAAATGTGTGCTAACTACAAATACAGATGATATTCTGGATACAAATCTCTCCCTTTTGGTACTATACCAGGTTAAAAAGAGTCTTTTAACTCATTTTATTTCCACAGCTCCTGAGTATTCTTTTTGTTCCACTATACGGCCTTTTTTTATCTAGTGCTCACAGGATAATAATGCAGAGTAGCCTAAAGACACACCCCAGAGGATCCTGTGAGTAGCACCCCCTTCATTAAGACCATAAAAATAAACACTAAATAAACAGGCCCAAATCCTTGGAAACATTTGGCGGATTTTATAAAAATAAACAAAAAAAACACACTTGAATAAAACTGAATAGTAAGGGGAGCAGGAGGAATAAAATAAGAGCAGAAAATTGCAACTTTTGACCTGGTAACAAGTCTTCCAAGTACTCTGTTTTATGTAAAAACACCATCAGTGTGTGAAGAGTGTGGGGGGTTCTGATGGCAGCTACAATTCCCCTTCAGTATGGGCGACAACTGGTCTAGCTGCTTTGTTCAGAGAACTAGAATTTCATAAGGAGAATATGGACTTATCGTACATCCTAGACACACACTGGTTACATTTTCGAGATCTTGGGAATGGGCCGAACGCCTTCCAGGGTCTCGATCCATTCTAGCAACCCAGAATAGGGAGATATGTTGAATGGCTAGTAGAAGCCAGATAGCAAATCTGCGTTTGGTCTCCACACATAGCAGGGCCAGTTCCATTGGCGCCAAAACTGCCTCATTAACGACAGTCTATTAAGGACTTATGAACCATCTTAGGTTTTGGAGTTTTTAGCTGCTAGATGCGAGGGGAGGGGAGGAGAGTGACCCCAAGGGGATAAGTGCACGTGTAACGCTGTTGGTCTTTTTTTTCTGCCAAGGGAGGTCGCGCCGTGCAGTGTGTTGGAAGAAACAGGAAATAGCTGGCCCCCACACCTCCCATGTGGTTGCCAGCATCCAACGGCCGAACGTCAAGCCTTTCATCTGACTGATAATTGAATTATATTCTGCATACCTTGTACTACCACATCTAACCATTGTATATGTATAACCATCGTGTATATAGTGTATTGTCTAGTGTGCCCTTAAGGCGATTAAATATATACTTTAACCATGGGCAACTCTTATCTCGATCCACCAACCCACATGTCCATGATTTCGGTTTAACTTCTATGCTACCAGCGCTGGTTTCTGGCCCAATATAATCCAGTTAACGGACCGGGCTTATATCTAACGAGGAACTGGTGGCAGTCCTACCAGGCTGACAAAGTTTCACTGGTGCTAGTGAAAGTGGCTTCTCAGCCTGTCTGGGTTGTGAGCTAGTGCGGTGCCACGTCAGCAACTGCGTGGGCCACATCTTCTCACTCCCTGTGCCTCCCTGGTCCTGTGTGGACAGGGGGTGTCTGTGTCAAACTGTGCCAAGCTGACCTTATGTGTCCCCAGGTGGTGCGAAACGTCACGTTAGTGCAAGTGAGAACATACCACATGATACCGCTGACGTAATACTGACGTCAGGCGGGGTGGTGAGGTCCGGGTTCGTCACAGAATGTATATGGGGTCCTCCTAACATGGGCCAGAACAGATAGTTGTTCTTTATAAATGGCTCCTGTTCTCGTCCAATCATGCCATTTTTTTTTTATTACAAGGTAATTTGACTGAATGGCCGCCATGTAAATGTACGGTGCCTGGTTGCTCGCGGTTTCCTCTGGCAGGATCAGCTTTATGCCGGGGTTGCAGCCGGACAAGGGTTAATCAGCTCATCAATCTGGGAAGGAGGCATTCTGTTTGAGACAACCATTTCAATATTTTTTTTCCTTTATTTAACAGAAAAACTAAACCTTTAAAAAACGAAGAATCACTGCAGAATATGAGGTATGTAAATAATGAGACAAACTGATCTAAAGCAAGACTGGTTTCTGAGCCATGAGGGCACACCCAGCTGCTGGCTCACTAGGTTTACAATACATACATACATATTTACTGAAGGCTATGGGTGTGAGTGCCGTTTGTGGTCACAAAAGATTCCTGATGGAGCCACAAGTCCATATTTTAATAAAGTTACATTATCAAAATCTCAGGAGAAAAACGAGAAGCTCAATGCAGTCTCAGGGGTATGTAAAAAACTACACATAATGATATATTTACTGTATGAAAACAACTCTGTGTGGAAGGTAAATGGGCGGTAGTATTGGTGAGCCTGCCTTAGTCTCCACTGTAGACAGAAGTGGGGGAAAAAAGGTTTCTGCTGTGGGAGAGATAAAATCAGAAAAAAACTGTATGCACTCAATCATTCCAATTACACCACAGTACTCAGTAACGTCACATATAAGTTTTTCTTCTATTCTAAAATTGCCATTGTAATTTATCCAAAATAGCAAAAAATAAAAAAGGTTTAAACTACTTAAAACAAATCAGGCCCTAGAGTCATCTCTTAAATAAAGAACAGAACTGTGGTGGCACAGCTCAGATTCAGCAATGCATTTATTTGTATAAAAGGCAAAAAGGGAGACCTTGTAACTAGTCATGTCAAAAAATGCTATAAGCCTGCAGATATGGGGTTAATCTGCAGGTTGCTAGTGTTCTGAAGCAGTGTAGCTGCCGCACTGAAAGCCCGGCTACCAGGAGGAAATTAACTTTATTCCTCCTGGCAGCCTCCAGCTTTCAGTCAGGGGCGCGGCTGCAGCCATCACGCAGTACATAGCGAGTGGTGGCTGTGATCACACCCCGGCACTGACTGACTGCTGACTCAGCAGTGCATCAGTATAGAGTTAGGTGTCAGTCACTGCCAGAGTGTGATCACAATCACCACTCACCATGTACTGAGCAGTTACTGGACCGCGCCTTCATGACTAAACAATAAAGTTAATTTCCTCCTGGCAGCCTGGCTCTCAGTACGGCGGCTGAACACCATTAGAACACTATTAACCTGCTGAATAACCTCATATCAGGTTCCTTTTAAATATCTGATCTAAATTTACATTACATTTACTGTGTGAAACAAAAAAAATAAAATTATAAAACATAATATTACATTAACCCACCTTGATCATATAATAGAAGGGAAACCAGGACAGGAAGATATCAGAGAAAAACTCAATGATGCTGAATATTCCATACACCACCCAGTATGTCAGCCACTGGGTGTCATCATCCTTGCTGGGACTTTCAATTGCTTTGATTCTAGAGGGAAAATACAAGCCGTGGTTACAGGAGACATCTACAGATAATGCTGGCAGCTTACAGAGCCATGTACGGTAAGAAAAGATTTCACTCTGTGTCAGGATTATTACACTTCTATTGTTCCCAGAAATAACACCTACCATTTACCATTCTGCAGCTTTTGATACATTTTGCAAAATACCAAAAAGGAGAGGATTTCAGTTCTGCCTTCTTTCTAAATGTGAGGAGAAAATTACTTATGCATTTTTATATGCTCCGGTATACGGTGTGCACCCCATAAGTGAAAATAGCAAAATGGGAGCCAATCAGCCACTAGATCTATTTTCTGGAACCAGGTTATATTTCCTGTAGCTCCAATGTAGTCTTTCTAAAGATTATTCCCATCTTCCTGGAAGGAGAATGGCTGGATACTGTTTGTAAAAACAACATTCTAATTTATTTAATAAAAGGTCACAGATTGTCAAAAAATGTTGCAGATTGCCAAAACTATTTTTAATGTCACATTAAGTATTTACAAGCTCTTCTCTACAGAGCTTGTAAGCACTGCACTGAGGCTCTTCCGGTTGCATTCTTAAAGGGAACTTGGTACCATGTTATAGAGCAGGGGGAGCTGAGCAGACTGATATAAAGCTTAGTGAGAAAGGATTCAATAAAACATGTGATTTAATCCTCTGCTATTTCTGTGATTTTCGGTCAGGTCGGCGGTCCTATCAGCATTCTTGTATAAGAGTGGGTACAGAGAAAGCGATCAGTCACTGACAGGACTGCCCACCTGACCGAAAATATCAAAAATAGAGGATTAAATTACAGGTTTTACCCGATTTTTTTCTCACTAAACTTTATATCAGTCTGCTCGGCTCCTCTGCTCTATAACATGGCGTCAGCAGATTAGACTGCATTTTCATAGTAAGAGGTTCCCTTTAACTACTTTTCCCAGACATTCATTGCTACTGCATTCCTCCTATGCTGCAGAGCTACCTAACATAGAAACAATATAAGTGCACAGTTCAGGCCAGCAACGCAGCAATGCTGCTGGTCCAAACTGTCAAACAGGAGCCATTCAGAAGCCAAGAAAAATATATTTTGTCCTACGCGCTCTCTTTTCATTAGGGTGGCCAAGAGAAGTCACATGATCCATTTCAGGTCAGCTGTATATGCAAACTGCCTCTTTGGAGAGGAAGAGAACATGAATAGCGCCACCTATTGGAAGTAGCAATCCTAAAAGTCAATGTCGACCCTTTAACGAGCCTTGCCATATGACTTAGGATAAAAGCCAAGCCAGAATCTGGTTTGGCTTTTATCCTAAGTCATATGGCAAGGCTCATTAAAGGGTAGATAGTGACTTTTAGGATCCAGTAGGTGGTGCTAGAGTTCTAGTACTCTTCCTCTCTAAAAGAGGCTATTTGCATATTTGATTTCCCAGAGGAGTATGCATGCCATTACCCACTAGGAGAGACCTTACCCCTTAGATCAGCTGTATGACATAGAAATTCAGGAGGGTGAAAAAGCCAATGATTGTTCACCTTTTATCCAGCATGAAGAGCAACACTTCCTGCTAACATTTATACTTTTTTGTTTAATGCTGCCATATGGTGATGTAAATTAGATCAGATGTGTAATTCACATTGCTGTCAAAGGTATTTCTATTCCTTGTATATTGTAATACATAAATAAAATTGAATGTGATTTAACAACAATTAAATATATATCACATGGCAGCATTTTATATCAACCCTTATGAAATCTGAAGTGCAAGTTAGATGTCCGGGTATGTAAATGGCCAGCAGGAGCTTGAAATGTACACTACGACAGCAAAATTACTAGCAGATTCTCCTGCAGCCTGATCAGACTCCAAAGCAGCTGCACATCAGCAAATTTTGCTCCAAAAATGATTTTTCCCCCACACTGCCGGCCATGGTGGTCGCCATCTGGAGCCCTGAGATGTCAGGTAATATCAGGTTTTAACACCAGAAAAGTTTAGATGCTAAAACCTACTTTGATTATATCTTCTGTCCAAATGTGTAATGTTTTCAGAAATAAAGTTATCCATCATATAAATTACAGCAATTTCTAACATACTGAAAACACGCCATCTATTAATAAAAGCACTTCACCTGTGGGGACCCCTTTATGTTCTTATGTATCTAACCGGATAATCCTAGGTGACATTTACAGGTTCAGACCGTTGGGTTTTTAACTTTAATGGATATTAAATTTGATGACATTAATAGTCATGTGATCAAAGCAGTAGTCTGTGCGCTGTACAGGGGTGTAGTGTCCTCAATGGCAGATCAAACAGCACTTGGGCTATTAGAACAAATTGTTACCACAGTTAATGAAATTGAGATTAGCAGCTAGCATTGCCCCAGGCGAACACTTCCAGCCATAAAAAGGATGAATATGGTATGCTCTGGAGCAACACCATGTCTTGTATTACAATGCACCCAGATATAGAAGATAAAACCGTTGTGATTGAAGCCCTCATTCACAATTTAGCATTCTATGCCGAAACAATGCAAAAACAGAATTTAAAAAGGGACAGTGTAGTTTGAGAAATCCATCTTATATAATAGGGCATTCTGAGGCAACAGAAAGGAGCCTCTCGTTTCGGAGTCTCCTCCACCAATAAGCTGTAGTGAAGAGAGGCTACAAATGTCCATCGCACAGGAGGACCCGGCCAGTCCGCACTTCAGGAAAACGGATAGTTTCCTAATAAATTCCTCTGCAGATTACAGCAGCAGGGCTCCCATCACCTTCTTTTAGGGGGGTGCTTCTAATGAATACAGATTGCCCAAAGAGAACAATCCTTAACCCTTTCACTGCCAATAACGTATCCAAAGAGTCATCTATGGTTTATTATTTTATGGTGACTATGTGAACATATGGGTGTGTAGTATAGATATAGGATTAGGTAATAAATGGCAAGAAAGAATTCTGCATTTCTTAGACATTTATTTTTTGGGGGAATTTATTTGCTTGGGTCAGGATTTTAGCTGCAAATATTAGTTTGTATGCATTTCTTGCAAACTCTCATGCAATTTTGCATCATAATTTAAAAGCGCCAATGAGTGTTAACGTTTCATTCAGACAGCGATAACGTCAATGTGTCTGAGGTCCATGTGCACAGCAGACAGCACATTGATATTCAAGAGATTCTCTATTCTTATTATATTAACGACCTATTCTTGGGATAGGACATTAGTAACAGATTGGTGGGGTCCAACAATCTGCTCCCCCAGCGATCAGCTATCATTAGTTCTAGCAAAACATGGACAAAGACAGCTCCGCTCAAAGTGCCCACACTCACTGCAGCAAAAGAAACCTACTTATCTCGCATATCTTCTGTGTCCCACAATCCTAAACAGCTATTCAACACGTTCAATTCTCTCCTATGTCAACCAGCATCTTCTCCCTCTCCTCTCACCTCAGCTGAAGACTGATAACATCAGAGAAATCTTAGGCCTACAGTCCCCACAACCCCTCCCCATACCTACTCAGCCCTCCTCTTCCAAAACCAGCTTCTCCACCAATTTGGAAGATCAACTTTTGTCTCTACTCTCCAGATCATATCTGACCACCTGTGCACTTGACCCAATCCTGTCCCACCTCATCCCAAACCTCACCAGAGTCTTCATCCCATCCCAGTCTTCAAACATGCCTTGATCACACCCATCCTCTGTATCCAGCCATCACTTCTCCCCTATGCCTCAAAACTACTGGAACAAGTTCATCTTGAACTGCCCTCCCACCTCTCCTGCTACCTCTTTAACCGCTTACAATCTGACTTCCAACCGCATCATTCCACTGAAACTGCCCTGACCAAAGTCACCAATGAACTATTAATTGCCAAATCCAAGCAACACTACTCTGTCCTTCTCCTCCTGGAGCAGTCCTCTTCCTTCGACACAGTGGACCATTCCCTCATCTCTTAGCATCATAGACTTGGCCTGTTCTTAGATCTCTACATAGCTAACAGACTGGACATTCAGCATCTCCCACTCACACACCACGTCCTTCTCCTCCTCATCTCACCCCCTAACAGTTGGTGTCCCCAAGGTTCAGTTCTCGGACCCATGCTATTCTCCATCTACACCTTCGGCCTAGGACAGCTCATAAGAGTTCCATGGCTTTCAGTATCATCTCTATGCTGGTGACAAAGATCTACATGTTTGTCCGCTATTTCATCCTTGTTCCCTGCTAAGATTTCTAAAATTTAACATGGACAAAACAGAAATCTTCATCTCCCCCACCCCCCCCCCCAATCTTACTCAACCCACATCCGTGATCCATGGACCAGCTGTGGTTTTACAGACCCGAATTCAGCCGCCTCATACGCATATATACGAGGCTGTCAAGACTCAATACCAGTCCATGAATGCCGGTCACATGGATGTGTAAATCTGGCCGGACCATAATGAGAACAAGCACGCGGAACCAAAAACGTCTGCAATTTGTGAACATGACTGCTTGGATTTCAACAACGGTTGTCTGTGCCTGGAATAAAGCACTCGGTGGCATTTAGTCCTAACAGTAAAGGTTTCAATAAAGGGAGTTATATCCCATCAGTATATCTGAAAAGTTACAGTATCAAATGGAGCATTTCACCATTGGTTTTCTCTCATTAGGAATTCAATGTTTAAAGAACCCGCGCTTTCCTCCATATTAACACTTATACTTATCCCCTGTGCTTGTGCCGTTCCCACGGTGTCAGCACTCGCTCTCCCCGAGGCTCCCGTGCTGTTGTTGTGACACGTGACCCTGGCGCCCAATCAGCGCTGGAGTCTCTGTCTTCGCCTCCTGTCGAATTGAACACGAAGAGCAAGTCAGATCAGCCACAGCCTGGACTTCCTCTTCATGTTCGATTTGTCCGAAGGCAGAGACCAGGGCTGTGGAGTCGGTAAGCCAAACCTCCGACTCCTCAATTTCCACGACTCCTACTCCATAGCACGGCCTCACTACTGAGCGTGTACATAAAGTGCAGCACAGATTCATCTCAACTAAAAGCCCAGACCCTTAGATCAGGAACAGAACAGACATTTATAGGACATTTCATAACTTTCCTAAATTCTTATGAAAACATTTACAGCACATTCTGCATTGTACTACTGTACCCAATTTATTTTAGATTTTAGGAGTTGCAGTCGATCCATTTTATACAGACTCCAACTCCATGACTTAGACCCCACAGCCCTGGCAGAGACAGTGATGCCAGTGCTGATGTGACACGTGACTCCGGCACCCAAACAATCGCACGAGTGATTCGGGAACGCGAGTGCTGGAACGGCACCAGCACGGGAGGAGATTATAGGCTTTTTAATTTATCAGGGCCAACCATTTAGATCAAGAAGGGGTTGTCAGAGTAGTGGACAGCCCCTTTAATTCAGAGACCCTCTGAAACTCTATAGGCTTTATTGTGGCTCTATACAAAACTAAGTTGAAATGTGCTTGTATGCATAAGATCATACAATATACATGACAGAGGTTGAAAAACTGGTTTAGGAACTACAAAAGTTATAGTCACCTCAAGAGAAAAGGAAAATCTACACCTTTAAACCCTGATTATCTTATGGCAGGTCTGTCCTCCAATTAGAGAGTTGACCATGATGTAACAATGCAGGAGGCAGATGTTCACGGCAGCATATACAGTGAAGGAAATTATTTGATCCCTTGCTGTGTTCGTAAGTTTGCCCACTGACAAAGACATGAACAGTCTATAAATTTAAGGGTAGGTGAATGTTAACATTGAGTGAGAATATCCCCAAAAAAATAAATAAATAAATATCATGAAAATCACATTGTATAAATTAGATAATTTTTTTTGCATTTTGCAGTGAGAAATAAGGATTCTATCCCTCTGGCAAACAACACTTAATACTTGGTGGCAAAACCCTTGTTGACAAGCACAGCAGGCAGACGTTTTTTTTTGTAGTTGATGATGAGGTTTGCGCACATGTCAGGAGGAATTTTGGTCCACTCCTCTTTGCAGATAATCTATAAATAATTTAGATTTTGAGGCCGTCGCTTGGCAACTCGGAGCTTCAACTCCCTCCATAAGTTTTCTATGGTATTAAGGTCTGGAGACTGGCTAGGCCACTCCATGACCTTAATGTGCTTCTTTTAGAGGCACTCCTTTGTTGCCTTGGCTGTATGTTTTGGGTCATTGTCTTGCTGGAAGACCCAGCCACAACCAATTTATAAATGTCCTGGCGGAGGGAAGAAGGTTGTCACTCAGGATTTTACAGTACATGGCTCCATCCATTCTCCCACTGATGCGGTGAAGTAGTCCTGTGCCCTTAGCAGAGAAACACACTCAAAACATAATGTTTCCACCTCCATGCTTGACAGTGGGGATGGTGTTCTTTGGGTTATAGACAGCATTTCTCTTCCTCCAAACAGCTCAATTTTTGTCTCATCTGACCACAGCACCTTCTCCCAATAACTCACAGAATCATCCAGGTGTTCATTGGCAAACTTCAGACGGGCCTGCACATGTGCCTTCTTGAGCAGGGGGACCTTGCAGGCACTGCAGGATTTTAAACCTTTAAGGCGTAATGTGTTACCAATGGTTTTCTTGGTGACTGTGGTCCCAGCTGCCTTGAGATCATTAACAAGTTCCCCCCGTGTAGTTTTAGGCTTATTTCTCACCTTCCTCATGATCAAGGATACCCTACGAGGTGAGATTTTGCATGGTGCCCCAGATCGATGTCGATTGACAGTCATTTTGTATTTCTTCCATTTTCTTACTATTGCACTAACAGTTGTCTCCTTCTCACCCAGCGTCTTAATTATGGTTTTGTAGCCCATTCCAGCTTTGTGCAGGTCTATAATCTTGGCCCTGACATCCTTAGAAAGCTCTTTGGTCTTGCTCATGTTGTAGAGGTTAGAGTCGGACTGATTAATTGAGTCTGTGGACAGGAGTCTTTTATACTGGTAACTACGTAAGACAGCTGTCTTAAATGCAGGTAAATAGTTGATTAGGAGCGTCTAATTGGTCTGTAGGAGCCAGAACTCAATGGTTTGTAGGGGATCAAATACTTATTTCACACTGCAAAATGCAAATAAATTTATCTAATTTATACAATGTGATTTTCTTGATTTTTTGGGGGGATATTCTCTCTTTCAATGTTAAAATTAGCCTACCCTTAAAATTATAGACTGTTCATGTCTTTGTCAGTGGGCAAACTTACAAAAACAGCAAGGGATCAAATAATTATTTCCTTCATTGTATGTCAGGACTATGGGGGAAGCTCAGTGACTCACATGCACACTCAATGTACACAGATCACGGGGCAATTACTACTTTAGTGAGTGTGGAGTGTTAAAAAAAAAAAAAAGAACTGCCCACAATATGACTCAGAAAACAGCCAGCCTGGAATAACGTGTTGAACTAGGCTGTATTTTCTGCAGATTACAAAACATGACTGGCGGCAGTATTTCATAACTTACTTCCCTGTAAGTCATTAAAATTCTGTTTTTTCTGTAACACCAATCTCACGAAGGAACATCAGCCGCATATAATGAATTAAAAAAAAAACACTGAAACCTACAAAATGTTAGATATGGCATTTACAATTTGAATAGGTATCCATAACCCATGATGTTTTCCACATTTTTTCACATCACCCCCACAAAACAAAATGTATTTTATTGGGATTTTATGTGATATACCAACACAAAGTAGCAAGTATTTGTGAAATGTAGAGGAAATGATACATGGTTTTCTAATTATTTAAAAAATATAAATCTGAAAATTGTGACATGCATTTGTATTCAGCCCCCTGTAGTTGAATAAGCCTAAATAAAATCCTGAGTGATCAATTGCCTCCAGAAGTCACATAATTAGTAAATTGAGTACACCTGTGTGTAATTTATTCTCAGTATAACTTCAGCTATTCTGTGAAGGCCTCAGAGGTTGGTTTGAGAACATTAGGGATCAAACAGCATCATGCAAACCAATGAACACACCAGACAGGCCAGGGATAAAGTTGTGGAGATGAGTAAAGCAGGGTTAGGTTATAAAAAAAAAATAAAAATAGCCCAAGTTTTGAACATCTCATGGGGAGGCACTGTTCAATCCATCATCCAAAATGGAAGGAGTATGGCACAACTGTAAACCTACCAAGACATGGCTGTCCACCTAAACAGACATCCCAAGCAAGGAGAGCACTAGAAGCAGCCAAGAGGCCCACAGTCACTCTGGAGGAGCTACTGAGATCCACAGCGCAGGAGGGAGAATCTGTCCACAGGACAACTATTAGTCATATACTCCACAAATCTGGCCTTTATGTAAGAGTGGCAAAAAGAAAATAATTTTTGAAAACAAGCCATAAGAACTCCTATTTGCAGTTTGCAAAAAGCCATATAGGGGGAAGCAGCTAAAATGTGTAAGATGGTGCTCTGGTCAAATAAGACCAAAGTAGTACTTTTGGGGCTAAATGAAAAACACTGTGGTGGATAACTAACACTGCAGATCACCCTGAAAACACCATCAAACATGGTGGTGGCAGCATCATGCTATGGGGATGCTATTCTTCAGCACGGACAGAGAGCTGGTCAGAGTTGATAGGAAGATGGATGGAGCTAAATATAGGGCAATCCTGGAGGTAAACGTGTTAGAGGCTGCAAAAGACTTGAGACTGGAACGTAGGTTCAGCTTTTAAAAGGACAATGACCCTAAACCTACAGCCGGAGCTACAATGGAAGGTTTAGATCAAAGCTTATTCATGTGTGTGAACAGTCCAGTCACAGTCCAGACCTAAATCCTACTGAGAATCTGTAGTAAGACTTCACAGACGTCTACATCCTAGGTCACTGAGTTAGAGCGAGTCTGCAAATAAAAATGAGCAAAAATGTCATCTATAGATATGCAAAGCTGGGAGAGACAGACTCCAAACAACTTGCAGCAGTACCTGCAGTGAAAGTTGGTGCTACAAAGTACTGACTCAGGGGGGCTGAATACAAATGCACAAAACAATTGTCAGATTTATATTTTTAAAATATTTGGAAAACCATATATTATTTCCTTTACACTTCACAAATACTTGCTATATAGTGTTAGTGTATCACATAAAATCCATTTAAGTCTGTGGGTGTAATGTGAAAAAAAGTTCACGGGGTATGAATACTTTTTCGAGGCACTGTATTTCACTATTACTAGCTACATGCAGGAAAGACCTGTTACTTCTTTGTTCCAAGTCTTTATATAGTGTACATGAAGTGGCATAGAAATACTGAGGGCTTTTACAGTTTGTGGCCAATTATACATAGAAATCAAAGAAAACGGAAATTGCAAAAAAAAATAAATAATGTCCTCATTTCAGGAAGTGACAGATCTTATGCCAGAGTCCTGAGGTCAGTAACGGCAGATCATCTCTATGTATTAGTATGCCAGCAGACTCTGAAGGCAGCATCTATCTACACTATAGAGCAGGGATGTCACACTCAGATACACGGGGGAAAAAAAAGCTTGGACAAAGTTAAAGGCCAACTTGATATTTATTAAAAATAATGTCTACAATTGATGAAGTTTTTCCTTGTCAAACATAACAATGAACCTTTTCATATGGAAACAAACTTAAAGGGGTTGTCCACGAACAAAGTACATTTTAATTACCGTATATACTGGAGTATAAGCAGACCCGAATATAAGCCAAGGTACCTAATTTTACCACAAAAAACTGGAAAACTTATTGACTCAAGTATAAGCCAAGGGTGGGAAATGCAGCAGCTACTGGTAAATTTCCTCAATCCTGGGATGCATGGCACCCCTCATCCCCAATCCTGGGATGCATGGCACCCCTCATCCCCAATCCTGGGATGCATGGCACCCCTCATCCCCAATCCTGGGATGCATGGCACCCCTCATCCCCAATCCTGGGATGCATGGCACCCCTCATCCCCAATCCTGGGATGCATGGCACCCCTCATCCCCAATCCCATGGGAGTGGAGAAGGGTGAATATTCATTGGCTTTTAGCAGCGGGCACATGTGGTAGCTGAGGCGGCAGCTACTGCGTGTGCCCCGCTCCTCCGCCACAACCCCCCCACTATACACCACCGGACTATGTATATACTTGAGTACATACCCTAGTATAAGCCGAGGGAGGCTTTTTCAGCCTAAAAAATGGGCTGAAAAAGTTGGCTTATACTCAAGTATATACGGTAATAGATCATAGAATAAAATATTGGAATAATATAATATCTTATGTAAGAGGGGATTTACCAAAGTACCCTACGTTATTTATATGCACTATTATTTTTACTTATTTACTTACAGCAAGGTATATGTTCATTTTGTTTGTCTTGGGTTTTGTCTGTTTAATGACTAGTGTGAACATGCTCCTATTTTGCATGCATACCAACTGATATTCCAGTTAATTTTTTTGGTTATGTAAGAGCAGTAATAAGCATATGGCCTAATTTAAAGAAATAAAAAACAGGATAAAAAAAGATAATAAAGTATGATACTTCCACAGTACCCTCCACATACACACAGTATAATGACCCTATTGTACGCCCCACAGTGCTCCATACAGTATAATGTGTCCCAACACAGTGCTCCATACAGAATAATGGGCACCACATAGTGCTCCATACAGAATAGTGGCCCCATATAGTGCTCTGTACAATATAATGGCCCCACAGTGCTTCATACAGTATAGTCAATGACAAGCCTACAACCTGCAGTAACCATCGCTCCACCATACCGCTGAATGACCAGCCCAACCCTCACCTACTGTACCCTCACCCATCCCTTGTAGGTTGTTAGCCCTCACGGGTAGGGTCCTCTCTCCTCCTGTACCAGTTGCCGTTGCATTTTTGTAATTGTTTTTGCTATATATACACACACACCCTTTTTCACATGTAAAGCGCCATGGAATAAATGGTGCTATAATAATAAATAACAATGGTAATAATATAGTGGCCCCACACAGCACCTCCATACAGTATAATGGGCCCCACACAGCACCTCCATACAGTATAATGGGCCCCACACAGCACCTCCATACAGTATAATGGGCCCCACACAGAGCTCCATACAGTATAATGGGCCCCACACAGAGCTCCATACAGTATAATGGGCCCCACACAGAGCTCCATACAGTATAATGGGCCCCACACAGAGCTCCATACAGTATAATGGGCCCCACACAGAGCTCCATACAGTATAATGGGCCCCACACAGAGCTCCATACAGTATAATGGCCCCCACATAGCGCTCCATACAGTATAATGGCCCCCACATAGTGCTCCATACAGTATAGTGACCCCATATAGTGCTCCATACAGCGGAGCGTCATCATGCCGGCTGCGCTGAGACATCAGACGCAGAGGGAATGAATCCAGGTTGTTGATACAGTTGAAAGTGCAATAGCCGGGCAGGCGACTAGTCAGGCATCACGGGCCAGATACACTCACCCTGCAGGCCAGAGTTTGACATATGTGTTTTAAAAGAACTCATTATGACAGCGGCATTATTAGCGATATGGAAACATACATAAATAAGTGTTCAGTTCACGTAGTGTATCGGACAAACTGCTTTTTATGCACATCAAAGGAATTTTTTATTTATTTTTTTTTTTTTTTAGGGGCCTCTTTTGACCATGTAGTTTACACAGTGTCTGGGGTGACCGATCCCTTTAACGCTGCCATACACCATAGATAGCGGTTGGCTGATACCTATACCTTCTGCCCTCCCCACACATATGACTGCTTGGCTTGTTCGAGTGCATGTATTCTTAGGAAGAGGATAAGTTGCTGCCAGATACATCTGGCGGATGCTTATCTCCCTCAAGATCAAAAGGATTGGCCATTTTGAAATCCAATATTCATACATTTATTACCCATCCTCTCTAGGGAGACAACTGCAGGGAAAGGCAGGTGATGCCCCTCTGCTCTGTTGAATAATGGAGGATTCGTAAGAAGGGTAAAGGACAGGACTGGACAAAACATGGGCCACAGCCATCATGTTAGGGGTTGACTCTTAATGAACTTATTCAACATGGGTAAAAATAAAAATTCAGTGCAATAGATAATAAACCTGGCTTTTCCAATCAAATACACTACACAGCTCTCCTTCATTAGCTGTGTCTAAATCTGAGAAGCTCTATAGTATAAAGGGGTTTTCACATGAACAAAAGTTAATTTTAGTCAATATATCTTGGAATAATAATTTCCACAATTGGATGTGTTTAAATAAAATGTTCCTGTGCTGAGATAATCTTATACATGTGCCCCTGCTGTGTACTGTGTAATGGCTGTGTCTGACCGTGCAGGAACACGGTCTGATCATACCACATCTCCTGGGCAGGGGAGGAAGCAAAAGAGTATACAGACATTACAGCAGGGGATCGCAGCTGATTCTGTGAAGTAAAACATTGCTTAAAAACAGGCAGTGAAATGTGTTGATTCACAAAAAGAATCAGCTGTGATCCCGTGCTGTAATGTCTGTATACTCACAATATCTCCACCTTAAGGGTGTGGCTGGAGGAGTTAAATATCCAGCTACTGAGGTTTTTTTTGGGTTGTCTGTTTGGAGACCAGTAAGTGTCCTGTGTAGAACTTCAGGGAGAGCTGAAGTTTGTGATAACCTGAGCGGCGAACCCTGCATGCATAAGGACTGTGCTTTACTTTATCTTTACTTTTACCGTTATGCCAGCAAGGCCGTGTTTTTGTTGTTGAACCTGCAGTGCTTTATGCCATATTAAATAAACCTGCAGACGAAAAACATTCCTGTGTCTACCTCTGGAAGCAGCCGAGTGAGTCAATCTACCACACTCTACTGACAAACAGACAATACATTTAATGGATCTTCTCACGAGTCTGTTTTTTTTGCAGTCTGCACAAAAAAGAAAAAAATAAGAATTTGAAGACCAAATTTGCCTGAACAGCACATAGACGCCATCTGTGGTGCATACATGTACTGTCCATGATTCTCTGACTGGAAGGGTACTAGAAGAAGCAACATTGTTTTACTTTTGACAAATAAAACCCCAATCACAAACATGTGGAAAAGGCCAAATGTGGAGAGCTGTGTCAGGTGCCACAATAGGAACAGCTGAGACCTAGCAATAATCACATATAATGTACCAAATGCTTGGATAAATAACCAAGTCCACATTGCTCTGTACACAGCACTATCTGGACTTTGTCTGTCCAAAATCTCTAATCTAGACAATATTGAAGTAATGAACACCTTTTATTACATCCATTCATACAATTACAGTACATTTACTCACATATGTATAAAAAAAAAAAAAAATAAAACTGTACGTCAGCAAGTGCAATAAAATCCAGTACAGGAGATGGAAACTAAAAATGTGAAACACAAGGAAGGATGCGGGTTGTAAAAAAGTAGTTTAAAGCAAATCGAATATATCGTGTGACAAAAGCAGAAGTTGAGCAGACAATAGAAGGACCTCGGTACAATCCCGTACCTGCCCCGACAGATGGAGGATTAAATGACAGAACAGACTCAGCATTGTGCCGTATGCAAACACTCGGCCTCAGGACACCGACATTCCTGCCTCCAAAACCACACATCGGGCAGATACAAAGAGCAGACTTATAGCTAGGGAAATAGCTGCTACAATTATTTATATTTTTTTGTATTGCTCTTAAAAGGGACCATGTCAGCAGGTTTTTGCTATGTAATCTAAACAGCAGCATCAAAGTAGGGACAGAGACCCTGATTCCTGCGGTGTATCACTTAGTTACTGACAGCAGCAGTTATGATAGTCACAGTTTTCTCTGCAGATCTAGCAGACCTCAGTTGTTGAGCATTGTAGAACCCCGTCCACACCACAGCTATCTATGTACATTGTATAGTGACAAAGCTGCCAATCAGTGGTGTGAGCGTGGTTAGACTAGCACCCATACAGCTAGTTCTCCTGTAGCGATAGTCTCCTGCTGATAAAACACTGATTGTATTGAAATAGCAGAACACAGCCCAGTATGTGACACATCGCTGCCATCAGGGTCTATGCTCTTACATTATGCTGCTCTCAGATTATATAGCAAAAACCTGCTGATAGACTCCTTTTAAGGACAGCCGTTCATGAGAATGAAATACCCGATTACATGCTGCATCCTTGAGGGCTTTGCTAGTTTTATGGGAAGTACAGACAGAAGGTGTGCCTGTGCCTCTGTTTCTGTAATCCTAATAAAGGCTGGTATTCCTATTTCAGTATGTAAAAGTTTACTGAACATAAATAAAAAAAGAAGTGACAATCTACATTGGATGACGTAGGAAGCTACGAGCAGGATAGTAGAGAAAGCCTGTATACTGTACACAGATAGCATTCGTACTCTTATGTGACCTCAAGAAATTACACAACCTGAGATTCAGGTTCTGTTTCTCAATCTCCTGCCCACTAATGTAGTCTGTCTGAATTCCTTGTGCTATTTGATACGTCTGAATGTTACAATGTGTCAGCTCTTTCTGCCATGTTGTATATCACAAAACTTCTTAGCTGTAAAAATGTATGTAATAATTAAAAGATGACAATGGAAACACAAACGTCACCCCCATATAATAATATATATTGATGTACAGTCATGGCCAAAAGTATTGAGAATGAGACAAATAGTAATTTTTCCAAAGTTTACTGCTTCATTTTTTGTAATGGCAATTTGCATATACTCCTGAATGTCAAAGAGTGATCAGCTTAACAGCAATTACTGTACTTGCAAAGTCAATATTTGCCCAGAAAATGAACTTTAACCCCCAAAACACATTTCAACATCATTGCAGTCCTGCCTTAAAAGGAGCAGCTAACATCGTTTTAGTGATTGATCCATTAACACTGGTGTGGGTGTTGATGAGGACAGGGCTGGCGATCATTCAGTCATGATTAAGTAAGAATGACATCACTGGACACTTTAAAAGGAGGCTGGTTCTTGGTATCATTGTTTCTCTTCAGTTAACCATGGTTATCTCTAAAGAAACACGTGCAGCCATCATTGCACTGCACAAAAATGGCCTAACAGGGAAGAGTATCGCAGCTACAAAGATTGCACCTCAGTCAACAATCTATCGCATCATCAAGAACTTCAAGGAGAGAGCTTCCATTGTTGTCAAAAAGGCTCCAGGGCGCCCAAGAAAGACGAGCAAGCGCCAGGACCGTATCTTAAAACTGTTTCAGCTGCGGGATCGGACTACCAGCAGTGCTGAGCTTGCTCAGGAATGGCAGCAGGCTGGTGTGAGTGCTTCTGCATGCACTGTGAGGAGGAGACTCTTTGAGCAAGGGCTGGTTTCAAGGAGGGCAGCAAAGAAGCCATTTCTCTCCAGAAAAAACATCAGGGACCGACTGATATTCTGCAAAAGGTACAGGGAGTGGACTGCTGAGGACTGGGGCAAAGTCATTTTCTCTGATGAATCCCCTTTTCAATTGTTTGGGACATCTGGAAAACAGCTTATTCGGAGAAGAAGAGGTGAGCGCTACCACCAGTCTTGTCTCATGCCAACTGTAAAGCATCCTGAAACCATTCATGTGTGGGGTTGCTTCTCAGCCAAGGGAATCGGCTCACTCACAGTCTTGCCTAAAAACACAGCCATGAATAAAGAATGGTACCAGAATGTCCTCCAAGAGCAACTTCTCCCAACCGTCCAAGAGCAGTTTGGCGCCCAACAATGCCTTTTCCAGCATGATGGAGCACCTTGCCATAAAGCAAATGTGATAACTAAATGGCTCATGGAACAAAACATAGAGATTTTGGGTCCATGGCCTGGAAACTCCCCAGATCTTAATCCCATTGAGAACTTGTGGTCAATCATCAAGAGACGAATGGACAAACAAAAACCAACAAATTCTGGCAAAATGCAAGCATTGATTATGCAAGAATGGACTGCTATCAGTCAGGATTTGGTCCAAAAGTTGATTTAGAGCATGCCAGGGAGAATTGCAGAGGTCTTGAAGAAGAAGGGGCAACACTGCAAATATTGACTTGCTGCATTAACTCATTCTAACTGTCAATATAACCTATTGGTACTCATAATATGATTGCAATTATATTTCTGTATGTGATATAAACATCAGACAAACACTAATAAAAACCAGAGGCCAGCAGATCATGTGAAAATATAATTTTGGTGTCATTCTCAAAACTTTTGGCCATGACTGTAGAATGGTGTTGAAAACGTAAACTAAGAAAACGCTCAATGATTTGCATTACATGCAGATAACCTAGTTATGACACATACTAACAGACACTTACGAGATGTAGGCTGGATAGGCAAATCCAATCAAGTTGCAAAGCAGAGACGCCCCATAACCGAACACCAAGTACACTGCCAAGATGCCAATGATTGCTGTTCGGGAAATCAGAAAACAAATGAAGCATTAATATCAGCGGATATACAGAGTCTGTGCAGAACAAAGGCTTTCTATCACATATTCGGCAAGAAAAATTATCATTTACTCAACTTTTCCATTCCTTGTGGTGCCTCGATGTGTGTGAGAGCTGCATGAAATCACTTCAATCTGGAAAGTTTATGGTATTCTCTCAATGCTTCTGATTAACACCAGGGCACAACCCAAAGGCTAGGAAACTTTTCTGTACTGCGACATTCAATGCTACAGACATATGGAAGCTTTACTGTGAAAACTCTGTTCCGCTGCTTACCTGCTGCAAGGAACCGGATCATCTTCCAGGGTGTTTGGCTGCAGCTTCCTATAGTGCACGTCAATGCTCCCGCTGCCAAGTCTGCCTCCTTCTCTCCCTCCTACACATGCAAATGGCACACATTCCCATACAGCTTCAGCTGTCGCTGTGCGATTACTACATGGCCACTCTCATTTTACACAAGCAGCAGGATTTTATACCAGGACTGATCAGTATACATTAAAAAGGGAGCAGCATCGTATAGCACAAGCGAAAAGAACACCACTTACATAAAAGCTATACAGCTTCCAGGAAGCGTTACTTCTAAAGAAGTTCATTTTAGGAGTTTCACAATACCAACAAAACTAGGAGTATACAGGAAAGCGGCCTAGCCTATGAAGCCAATGGGGAAATTTAATTATGTAATCAACCCCATCTCCAATATATCCCTAGACACAAAAATGGTCATCCATGGGGGTAACAACTGACTATTCCAGATCTACTTAAAAAAGAAAAAGAAAAAAAGGAGAGATTGCATATTGCATCTTCAGGGCTGATGCACATGATGCTACATGGCAGCGCATGGCCTATGGCCATAGTGTATGGCTGTACAGGCTTCATCCAGCGCCATGTATTTGGAGATTTTCTCCTTTGCCTCTAGTGCAGAATGTCAGTACTTTATCCTCAGTCGCATAGCTGGATGGAGAATCATTTGGATATGATGCAATAAAGTTGACATGTCCCGTCATTTTTATCTATCCAAAGGGGTTGTCAGTCTGAAAAAAATATTTGTCCTGATAAAGCCAAGCCAATAATTTGTAGCTTCTTACTGGAGGGCTCTGACCACTATAAAAGTATCGGGCTGACCAATGTCCCAATCCTGCTACTAGTATAGCTGAACCAATATACTTAGAGATGTAGCCTGTAGAAAACCTCTGCCCATGCGAGATCACAATGATTATATAACAAAGAAGTAAAAATTGCAAGATGATCTAACTGAACATAGGTGGATAATGACAGAGCCACAAGGGTGCTTTAACATTGTGATCTTGCCACGTTCAGATGTCCCGTTGGAGCTTGTACCCGAACCCCGCGAAAAACAGGTTCCGGCGTATGTGTAGGCGGGGCCACTGACTCAGGGTGCTCCGATGTGCAGCATTTTCAGGCGTATATAACTACTAGAGGCGGACACTCAGACACAGTCTACTACTACCCCAGTGGAAGCCTCACAAGGCTAGAGAGTGTGAACAGCAGGCATGTTGCCTATATGCTATACTCGCACAACCTGACATTCAAGTTCTGTTTCTCCATCGCCTTCCCTCTAATATAGTGTCTGCCTGTTATGTGGGATGTGATGTCGTCTCCAGCTAATGGAGGCGTATGCAGCAGTCTACATGTTTATGAGTGGGAGAAGGGAAGAAATAAAATGTATGAGGTGCAACGTTTATTTCTACATTAGGCTGTGTGCCCACGTAGCGTTTTTCAAGCGTTTATGCTGCGGAATTTCCGCAGCGGAAACGCTTGTAAAACGCTAGGTAATCCGCACCCCATGGTCCCCAAAGGGATTCCGCATGTTCTATGCACATGCTGCGGATTTTTCCGCAGCGTTTATGCTGCGTACAAAAATCCGCAGCATGTCATTTAATTTTGCGGAAGTGCAGCGGAACTCCCGCCATTGACTTGCATTGAGACGCACAGAAACCGCGACTGTACATTTTTACAAGCGGCTTCTATGCGTCTCTATGTGCGGATGGTACCCAGTTCTGGAGGAGAGGAGACTCTCATCCAGACCTGGGTACCATTGTACCTGTAAAAAAAGAATAAAATAACAAATAAAGTTTATACTCACCTGTCCGGCGGCTTCTCTCTGAATGCCAGCAGCGCTGAAGGACCTTCGGTGACGTCACAGTCATGTGACCGCAAGCCCTTCACCGCTCTGTCTCGCGATATGCCGGCAGCCGGGAACCAGACAGGAAGCAGCGCTGCAGCCACGCCGGGGCCTCGGGGGTGAGTATAGCTTTATTTGTTTTCATTTTTACGGTTCACACTGTATAAATCCATGCTGTTTGCATGGATTTATATAGTGTGACCTAGTTGTCAAGCACTTTCCAAGTGATGCTATCGCCTGGAAAGTGCTTGTCAATCTGCATGCGGAAACGCATGTGAACCCGCATGTGGATCCGCATGTATTCTGCAGGAAAAACGCATGAACAATCTGCATGCGTTTTTTTCTGCCAGGGAGATGCAGAAATGCTGCAGAAATTTTCTGCTTCATTTCTGCATCGTGGGCACATAGCCTCAAACAGATGTTCACAGCAGCGTGAGGTCTGAATAGGGCTGTGTGCACACAAACATCTTTAAACTCAGATGAATCTGCAGAGTTTTTCTAGCAGAAGACTCTTCAGGAAACACTAGCGTTTGGGGGTTTTTTTCCCCTGAAAGTTCTGGCTGCCGTGAGTCGATTTTACGGTCATTATGTGGCAATGTTTTGTTTTTTTTACTCCACTGAATAATGAAGAAATCGCTATTTAAGCAGAAAAAATGATGAAGTGCTTCAAAAAATGTCCGGGCGTCTTTTGAGCTCTCTCATTGACTTGTTATGTAAAGTATATAGCGTCTTCAAGGCTGATAATATCAGAAGAATGCCAGGTCACTTCTTTTGGCGTTTTTACAAATTTTGAATGTTAAAATAGGTGTGAAAGCCTGAACATATCCACAGGTTACATTTTTTTTGTGTACAAGAGAAATAGTTTGTTTGTTTTTTTAAAGAAAAGGCCCATTGTTCATCAATTTGCTAAATTTGATTCTCATCAATTTTTGATCACTTTTCCATTTATTTATTTTTTTTTTTAACCATCATAGGCTTTTTTATTTCTTAGATGCAAAGAAAAAAAAACCCAAGCTTTTGTTACTGTGTGCTGTCCATTTCTAGATTTTTGAACATTGTGGAAATTTTGAATGGTTTTTCTCTGTTTTTTTGGTGCTTGGGAATTTAACATTTATGCTTTTAGTTTGTGAATACTGGTATTTCTTCATAAATTGTTTCTATGTCTTTGGCACTTCCTTATAAAGCTACAGTTAGGCCCATATATATTTGGACAGAGACAACATTTTTCTAATTTTGGTTCTAGACATTACCACAATGAATTTTAAACAAAACAATTCAGATGCAGTTGAAGTTCAGACTTTCAGCTTTCATTTGAGGGTATCCACATTAAAATTGGATGAAGGGTTTAGGAGTTTCAGCTCCTTAACATGTGCCACCCTGTTTTTAAAGGGACCAAAAGTAATTGGACAATTGACTCCAAGACCATTTCATGGACAGGTGTGGGCAATCCCTTCGTTATGTCATTCTCAATTAAGCAAATAAAAGGCCTGGAATTGATTTGAGGTGTGGTGCTTGCATTTGGAAGGTTTTGGTGTGAAGTAAACATGCGGTCAAAGGAGCTCTCCATGCAGGTGAAACAAGCCATCCTTAAGCTGCAAAAACAGAAAAAAAGCATCCGAAAAATTGCTACAATATTAGGAGTGGCAAAATCTACAGTTTTGTACATCCTGAGAAAGAAAGAAAGCACTGGTGAACTCATCAATGCAAAAAGACCTGGGCGCCCACGGAAGACAACAGTGGTGGATGATCGCAGAATAATCTCCATGGTGAAGAGAAACCCCTTCACAACAGCCAACCAAGTGAAAAACACTCTCCAGGAGGTAGGCGTATCAATATCCAAATCTACCATAAAGAGAAGACTGCATGAAAGTAAATACAGAGGGTTCACTGCACGGTGCAAGTCTCTCATAAGCATCAAGAATAAAAAGGCTAGACTGGACTTTGTTAAAAAAACATCTAAAAAGCCAGCACAGTTCTGGAAGAACATTCTTTGGACAGATGAAACCAAGATCAACCTCTACCAGAATGATGGAAAGAGAAAAGTATGGCGAAGGTATGGTACAGCTCATGATCCAAAGCATACCACATCATCTGTAAAACACGGCGGAGGCAGTGTGATGGCTTGGGCATGCATGGCTGCCAGTGGCACTGGGTCACTAGTGTTTATTGATGATGTGACACAGGACAGAAGCAGCCGAATGAATTCTGATGTATTCAGAGCCATACTGTGTGCTCAGATCCAGCCAAATGCAGCCAAACTGATTGGTCGTCGTTTCATACTGCCGATGGACAGTGACCCAAAACATAAAGCCAAAGCAACCCAGGAGTTTATTAAAGCAAAGAAGTGGAATATTCTTGAATGGCCAAGTCAGTCACCTGATCTCAACCCAATTGAGCATGCATTTCACTTGTTAAAGACTAAACTTCAGACAGAAAGGCCCACAAACAGCAACTGAAAACCACCGCAGTGAAGGCCTGGCAGAGCATCAAAAAGGAGGAAACACAGCGTCTGGTGATGTCCATGAGTTAAAGACTTCAGGCAGTCATTGCCAACAAAGGGTTTTCAACCAAGTACTAAAAATGAACATTTTATTTACAATTATTTAATCTGTCCAATTACTTTTGGTCCCTTTAAAAACAGGGTGGCTCATGTTAAGGAGCTGAAACTCCTAAACCCTTCATCCAATTTTAATGTGGATACCCTCAAATGAAAGCTGAAAGTCTGAACTTCAACTGCATCTGAATTGTTTTGTTTAACCCCTTAAGCCCCGCGGGTGGTTTGCACGTTAATGACCGGGCCAATTTTTACAATTCTGACCACTGTCACTTTATGAGGTAATTACTCTCGAACGCTTCAACGGATCCCCCTGATTCTGAGATTGTTTTTTCGTGACATATTGTACTTCATGATTGTGGAAAAATTTCTTCGATATCACTTGCGTTTATTTGTGAAAAAAACGGAAATTTGGCGAAAATTTTGAAAATTTTGCAATTTTCAAAATTTGAATTTTTAAGCCCTGAAATCAGAGCGATATGTCACACAAAAGAGTTAATAAATAACATTTCCCACATGTCTACTTTACATCAGCACAATTTTGGAACCAAAATTTTTTTTTGTTAGGGAGCTATAAGGGTTAAAAGTTGACCAGCGATTTCTCATTTTTCCAACAAAATTTACAAAACCATTTTTTTAGGGACCACATCACATTTGAAGTCACTTTGAGAGGTCTTTATGACAGAAAATACCCAAAAGTGACACCATTCTAAAAACTGCACCCCTCAAGGTGCTCAAAACCACATTCAAGAACTTTATTAACCCTTAAGGTGCTTCACAGGAATTTTTTGAATGTGGAAGAAAAAAATTAACATTTAACTTTTTTCACAAAAATGTTAATTTAGACCCAATTTTTTTTATTTTCACAGGGGTAACAAGAAAAAATGGACCCCAAAATTTGTTGTGCAATTTCCCCTGGGCACGCAGATACCCAATATTTGGGGAAAAAATACTGTTTGGGCGCACGGCAGGGCTCGGAAGGGAAGGAGCGCTATTTGACTTTTTGATTGTAAAATTTGCTTGAATAATTAGCGGACGCCATGTTGTGTTTGGAGAGCCCATGTGTGCCCAAACTTTGGAGCTCCCCCACAAGTGACCCCATTTTGGAAACTAGACCCCCCAAGGCACCTTTCTAGATGCATAGTGAGCACTTGGAACCCCCAGGTGCTTCACAAATTGATTCGTAACAATGAAAAAGTGAAAAAAAAAAACACTTTTTCATTTTTATGAATCAATTTGTGAAGCACCTGAGTGTTCCAAGTGCTCACAATGCATCTAGATAGGTGCCTTGGGGGGTCTAGTTTCCAAAATGGGGTCACTTGTGGGGGAGCTCCAATGTTTGGGCACACAGCGGCTCTCCAAACGCAACATGGTGTCGCTAACAATTTGAGCCGATTTTCCGTTAAATTTGTTAGAGGACACCATGTTGCATTTAGAGAGTCCCTGTGTGCCCAAACATTGGAGCTCCCCCACAAGTGACCCCATTTTGGAAACTAGACCCCCCAAGGCACCTATCTAGATGCATAGTGAGCACTTGGAACCCCCAGGTGCTTCACAAATTGATTCGTAACAATGAAAAAGTGAAAAAAAAAACACTTTTTCATTTGTATGAATCAATTTGTGAAGCACCTGAGGGTTCCAAGTGCTCACTATGCATCTAGATAGGTGCCTTGGGTGGTCTAGTTTCCAAAATGGGGTCACTTGTGGGGGAGCTCCAATATTTGGGCACACAGCGGCTCTCTAAATGCAACATGGTGTCCGCTAACAAATTTAACGCAAAATTGGCTCAAATTGTTAGCGACACCATGTTGCGTTTGGAGAGCTGCTGTGTGCCCAAACATTGGAGCTCCCCCACAAGTGACCCCATTTTGGAAACTAGACCCCCCAAGGCACCTATCTAGATGCATAGTGAGCACTTGGAACCCCCAGGTGCTTCACAAATTGATTCGTAACAATGAAAAAGTGAAAAAAAAAAACACTTTTTCATTTTTATGAATCAATTTGTGAAGCACCTGAGTGTTCCAAGTGCTCACAATGCATCTAGATAGGTGCCTTGGGGGGTCTAGTTTCCAAAATGGGGTCACTTGTGGGGGAGCTCCAATGTTTGGGCACACAGCGGCTCTCCAAACGCAACATGGTGTCGCTAACAATTTGAGCCGATTTTCCGTTAAATTTGTTAGAGGACACCATGTTGCATTTAGAGAGTCCCTGTGTGCCCAAACATTGGAGCTCCCCCACAAGTGACCCCATTTTGGAAACTAGACCCCCCAAGGCACCTATCTAGATGCATAGTGAGCACTTGGAACCCCCAGGTGCTTCACAAATTGATTCGTAACAATGAAAAAGTGAAAAAAAAAACACTTTTTCATTTGTATGAATCAATTTGTGAAGCACCTGAGGGTTCCAAGTGCTCACTATGCATCTAGATAGGTGCCTTGGGTGGTCTAGTTTCCAAAATGGGGTCACTTGTGGGGGAGCTCCAATATTTGGGCACACAGCGGCTCTCTAAATGCAACATGGTGTCCGCTAACAAATTTAACGCAAAATTGGCTCAAATTGTTAGCGACACCATGTTGCGTTTGGAGAGCTGCTGTGTGCCCAAACATTGGAGCTCCCCCACAAGTGACCCCATTTTGGAAACTAGACCCCCCAAGGCACCTATCTAGATGCATAGTGAGCACTTGGAACCCCCAGGTGCTTCACAAATTGATTCGTAACAATGAAAAAGTGAAAAAAAAAACACTTTTTCATTTTTATGAATCAATTTGTGAAGCACCTGGGGGTTCCAAGTGCTCACTATGCATCTAGATAGGTGCCTTGGGGGGTCTAGTTTCCAAAATGGGGTCACTTGTGGAGGAGCTCCAATGTTTGGGCACACAAGGACTCTCCAAATGCAACATGATATCCGCTAACAATTTGAGCCGACAATTTGTTAGCGGATATCATGTTGCATTTGGAGAGTCCCTGTGTGCTCAAACATTGGAGCTCCCCCACAAGTGACCCCATTTTGGAAACTAGACCCCCCAAGGCACCTATCTAGATTCATAGTGAGCACTTGGAACCCCAGGTGCTTCACAAATTGATTCATAAAAATGAAAAAGTGTTTTTTTTTTCACTTTTTCATTTTTACGAATCAATTTGTGAAGCACCTGGGGGTTCCAAGTGCTCACTATGCATCTAGAAAGGTGCCTTGGGGGGTCTAGTTTCCAAAATGGGGTCACTTGTGGGGGAGCTCCAAAGTTTGGGCACAGAGGGGCTCTCCAAACGCAATGTGGTGTCCGCTAACAATTTGAGCCGATTTTCCATTCAATTTGTTAGCGGATACCATGTTGCATTTAGAGAGTCCCTGTGTGCCCAAACATTGGAGCTCCCCCACAAGTGACCCCATTTTGGAAACTAGACCCCCCAAGGCACCTATCTAGATTCATAGTGAGCACTTGGAACCCCAGGTGCTTCACAAATTGATTCATAAAAATGAAAAAGTGTTTTATTTTCACTTTTTCATTTTTACGAATCAATTTGTGAAGCACCTGGGGGTTCTAAGTGCTCACTATGCATCTAGATAGGTGCCTTGGGGGGTCTAGTTTCCAAAATGGGGTCACTTGTGGGGGAGCTCCAATGTTTGGACACACAGGGGCTCTCCAAACGCAACATGGCGTCCGCTAACAATTTGAGCCGATTTTCCATTCAATTTGTTAGCGGACACCATGTCGCGTTTGGAGAGCCCGTGATGTGCCTAAACAGTGGAGCTCCCCCACAAGTGTCCCCATTTTGGAAACTATACCCCTCAAAGATTTTATTAAGGTGTATAGTGAACATTTTGAACCCAGAGGTACGGCACATTATTTGTTTACATTAGGTCATCATATTGAATAAGTTTTCATTATTCTTGAGCGCAAGTGCTCGCTACTTGAGTTTGCATCGGGTACTCAGGTATGCACCATGTACAGCGTGTGCTCGAGTGACATGCTCGAGTCCCTGCTCCGCATGTTTCACGGTTATTAGACATCCAAAAAAAAACATGCGGGGATCGCTCGTGCATGGCAGGCAATCCCCGTAAAGTTTTTTGGCCGCGAAGCATATGGGGCAGAGACTCGAGCATGTCACTCAAATACCCACGATACTAAATGCATACCAGAGCACCCGATGCAAACTCAAGTAGCGAGCACTTGCTCTCAACACTAGTCGCCATATCGTCATCTTTTTTTCTTACTTTTGAAAAAAATCCCAACCCCAGCCCTAACCCTAGCACAACCCTAGCCCCAGCACAACCCTAGCCCCAGCACAACCCTAGCCCCAGCACAACCCTAGCCCCAGCACAACCCTAGCCCCAAACCCAGCCCTAACCCTAGCCCAATCCTAACTCAAGAGTTTATTTTTGACGCCGTTCCTTGTGCGGTATAAGTGATTAGACGACTTTATTCTTCGGGTCGGTGTGATTACAGCAATGCCAGAATCATATGGGGTTTTTATGACTGACAGCTGTCACACACTAAAAGACGCATTTTTTGTAAAATCTAGTTTTTGCATCGCCATATTTTGAGAGCTATAATTTTTCCAAATTTTGGCAGACAGTCATGTGACGGCTCGTTTTTTGCGGGATGACTTGACGTTGTTATTGGTGCCATTTTCAGGCACGTGACATTTTTTGATCGCTTTCTATTCCGATTTTTGGGAGGCAGAATAAACAAAAACCAACAATTCAGGAATTGTTTTTTTTTTTTTTTTTTATTCTGTTCCGCGTGTGGTAAAATTGATGAGGCAGCTTTACTCTTCGGGTCAGTACGTTTACAGCGGTACCACATTTGTATAATTTTTCTATGTTTTGGCGCTTATACACAATAAAAGCTATTTTATAGAAAAAAATATTTTTTAGTATCGCTTTATTCTGAGAGCTATAACTTTTTTATTTTTCGGCTGATGGAGCTATATGGCGGCTTGTTTTTTGCGGGACGAGATGACGTTTTCAGCGGTATCATTTTTATTTATATGCGTCTTTTTGATCGCGTGTTATTCCACTTTTTGTTTGGCGGTATGGTGATAAAGCATTGTTTTTTGCTTGGTTTTTTTTTTTTTTTTTTTACCGTGTTCACTGAAGGGGTTAACTAGTGGGACAGTTTTATAGGTCAGGTTGTTCCGGACGCGGCGATACCAAATATGTGTACTTTTATTGTTTTTTTTTTATTTTTTTTATAATAATATTTATTGATGGGTACATTATATTTTTATTTTTGGTGTATTATTTTTTTTATTTTTTTATAATATTTTTGCACATTTTTTTTTTTTTTTTTTTTCCACTTTCACACAGTTTATACACTTTATTACTTTGTCCCACTCTGGGACTTTCACTTTTTTTTTTCTGATCGCCTGCATGGCACAGGAATGGAGCACCATCCCTATGCCATGAAGGCTGTCAGAAGTGCACAGTGTGAAGATTGCTTGGAGATGCACTGCGCATGTCCAAGCAATCTTCCTGCTCTCTGGTGACCCGGATGTTGTCATGACGACATCGGGTCGTCATGGCAACACCCGGGAAGCCTTTGCAGACTGCGCTGGAAGCCGGAAGAGGAGGTGAGTATCGGCGATCACCTCCCCTTGCCCCCGCAATGCCGCGATCGACTTCGATCGACTTCGATCGCAGCATCGCGGGGGTTAATGTGCTGGGAGCGGTGCGTGACCGCTCCCTGCACATAGTACCGGGTGTCAGCTGTGACAATCAGCTGACACCCGGCGGCGATCGCGCCCGCACAGCCTGTGTGCGCGCGCGATCGCCATGACGTACTAATACGGGTCTGGCTCTTAAGTCCCAGGGCACAGACGCGTATTAGTACGTCAGATGTTATTAAGGGGTTAAAATTCATTGTGGTAATGTCTAGAACCAAAATTAGAAAAATGTTGTCTCTGTCCAAATATATATGGACCTAACTGTAATTTCTATATAATGGGTACACATTATGTCTATGAAATTCACAGATAACATGTATGAGAAATAGGGATGTTTTAATAAGATTTATAAGCTGTTTAGTGCAGGGAGTAGTTTACAATCTAGGAGTATATATGGGTGCGAATCTATAATTGCCCTTCTGGCATTACTATGCCCTGTGCTACCTGATCAGGCACCAGCCAGCACATGGATGTATGGGTGTGAGGAGATATTGAAATACAATTAAAGAGAAATCCTCTGCCCACTTTCATCATCCTCCTGACTCGGCCCATATCATTGGCGCTGCTGGGTTACAACACAGTAGAGAAGAAAATATTAGTAAAATGTTGTGTCCTCATTTTCTCTACTGTGATTTGTTACTCAAATCAGGCGCTGTGCAGGGTTTAATGTCAAGGGTTAACCATGACGAATAGGAGAGCAGATTAGCCATTTACTTCCTCCATGTGGGAGCCTGTACAAAGAGGCTTTTGAAGTCATACAGCAGCCTTGTAGTGCAACTCCTCAGTCACACTTGCATATTGGTTAGTAAGTGATTGCCAAAACCAAGAGAGGAACAGAAACGCTGTGAAAAATAGCTATAAAAGGTAAAGGTTTCTGTGCGTTTTGGACTCAATCTGGTTTTGGCTTACAAAATCTGATGCAACACGCAGCGCTATACATGTGTGTCAAACTCAAACAGATGGACAAAATTAAAAACTTGGACAAAGTCGCAAGCCAACCAGTATACAGAATAATGGGCCCCACACAGAATAATGGGCCCCACACAGTCCCCCCACGCAGAATAATGGGCCCCAAACAGTCCGCCCACGCAGAATAAAGGGCCCCACACAGTCCGCCCACGCAGAATAAAGGGCCCCACACAGTCCGCCCACGCAGAATAATGGGCCCCACACAGTCCGCCCACGCAGAATAATGGGCCCCACACAGTCCCCCCACGCAGAATAATGGGCCCCACACAGTCCCCCCACGCAGAATAATGGGCCCCACACAGTCCCCCACACAGAATAATGGGCCCCACATCGGGGTGATGGTTCTGGTATTGTGGACCAAACAAAACCACCCTGTGGGCCAGATTTGGCATGTATGAAGTAAAGGGACAGGAACAGCCCACACCAGAACCTCTGTAGAGAAAGAAGGGGATCACCATGGTCTCCACGAAGATGAGGATACAACATGGTCACTTTTATCAGTTTTTAGGCAGGGAAAGTGTAACTGCGTTTTTCAGAAATTACCGGTCAGGGAGAAATCCACTGGTGACCAGCTTTAGGACCCCACCACACATGTCAGGTAGCCGGACACTGGGATTGTGATACTGGAGGAACAGGTTATAGAGTAGTACTCTGATGAGAACATTTCTGGGGAACTTTTTTCTCCACTGATGCTTAGTGATGGATTAGTTGAAAACTAATGGAAAAATGGATGTGTTCAGTTTTTCATCCATTTTTCTTGGATTCCCATAGACTTGATTGGCCGAGTCTGCGCTGAGGACAACTGGACATGTGATGAGTTTAACAGGGTGGACACATGGACCTGTTAGGAAAATGGATATATGAATGCCACATCATCCAGCCAGGCTGCAGCCCAGTCGGGTGTATACATCTCATTGTGCGAGCACCGCTCTAGTTTATTGACAGGTCTCTCCTATGTGTATTAGGCTGGTGTGGGGAGAAGTTGGCTGGGACGGCACTGGATTAGTCTCGTCTCTCCCTATAGTCACCTGCAGGATCATCAATGTTTTGGCGTTTCAGAGAAGAATATACCCTGCTGTGACGGTGCTGCCAGGTTCTGATTCAGGGGGGTGAGGGGTTACACCAAGAAATCATCTAGAAGACGGATCCCCTGCCCAGCATCGCACTTCCAACTGTATTGGCATCCTGGATCATTCCCCCTCTGCATCTGATGTCTCAGCGCAGCGGACGTGATGACATCATTACAACGCGCCTGCTGTACTGAGGTGTGCAGAGGATCAGACACCATGAAGAGACCGGAGCAGCAGGGGAACTGGGAGAGGTTGTTTTTTTAATGTGGGGCCTATTATACTGTACGGAGGACTATGTGAGGCCTATTATTCTGTATGGATCTTTATGTGAGGCCTGTATACTGCATGAAGCACTATGTGGGCCCATTATACTTAATGGAGCACTATGTGGGGCCATCATATTGTATGGAAGGCAATGCAGAGTCCTATTATACTGTGTGTGGAGGGTACTGGGGAGGAATTCACTGTGGGGGTGTCTTACTGTGCTTGGGGGGGGAACTTGTTAGCATCATACTTTATTATTCAAGGTTGTTTATCCTTTGTTATTACATATTTAAATTAGGCCATTTAGCCATATGCTTTTTACTGCTCTTACAGAACATATTATTCCAATATTTTATTCTAAGATCTATTAATTAAAATGTCCTTTGTTCGTGGGACAGTCTGTTTGTTTCCACATGAAAAGATTCATTGGTATACTTGATAATGAAAAAACGTCCTCAATTGTAGACATTATTTTAATAAATATTAAGGTTGGCCCGCGACTTTGTCCAAGCTTTTAATTTTGGCCCAATGTGTATTTCAAAGAAAAAAGTTAGCTCACCCAGTCGGAGACCGCATGCAAGGATCAGTGGTGCCATGTGGAAGTAAATCAATTAGAAGTATCCAGCGCAGGCGTATCCGATAAAAAAAACAACTTTTATTCATCCATATAAAATCCAAGAGGCCAGAAGCATAGAAAAATCACAACAAGCAAATGAATTTCGGAAAGTAATCCTTAATCATTGCAATGATACAATTATTAAGGATTACTATCCGAAACGCGTTTGCTGCTGAAATGAACCCCTCCTGTCTGTCATGGTTGTGATTTTTCTATGCTTCAAGCCTCTTGGATTTTATATGAATTAATAAAAGTTTTTTTATTGAATACTTCTGCGCTGGATATATCTCCTAATTGATTTATTTCTGTGTATTTCAGTTTGACATCCCTGATATGGAGGCTTGGATTTAAAAAGGGCAAGACAAAAATTAAAAACAAAAAAATAAATCTATAAACGTTTTGCAGGAAATTGCTATTTTTCAGCGGCTGCCACACAGCACTGTGTATGTTTGAAGGAGCCACCATACTTCGTACATCACGCCATGGAGAGCGTTGGCTGTGAAAAGTCACTTTGAAGGGGCCCATTCATTGCCTGGCGAGAGCGCTGCCATATGTCAGCTGCCAGCCGACGACCACATGGATCATAGCAGGTGTTACACTGCTACTCCCTCCCACTGTACAGTCAGATAGAGGCAGCAGCACCTGGCAGGTAGAGATCAGCCGCCCATACAGTCACCTGTACACCACCTATAATGCTGGCTCTTATCACTGGGACGGATGGCAGACATGACACATCAGATAGGACAGCAGTCTGTGATCGTACCTGTAACATCAGACATTTTCCTACAAATGTCTCACACCCATGGGTGCAGGATCCCACACAGTTTGCCAAGCACTCCTTGTGTTGTCAGCATTTGTCGCACAATGGTCGTGCCTCCTGCGATAACACAAATGTCTCATCACACAGGACTGACCACTGAACTGCGACATTTCCCTCCAGACCCGGGAGCCCCGTGTACAAAGGCGGTGACAGCAGAGAGCAGCAGCGCTCCCCCAGCACCAGGCTGCCTGCCCTGCTCCTTTGTATGCGGCGCTCACACATGGGGCGGCAGATGCCAGCGGGGCACGGCTCACCCAGGGCTATGTAGCGCCGGTTCACCCCGGTCTTTGCCTCGATCTTCTCCAGCAGGTCGGTGCACACATTCTTGTGGCTGAGGAACTTCTCGAAGCCGTCCTTCAGTGCTGTAGGCATGCCGAGTCCGGGCCGTGCGATGGCTGATGTGTGACACCCGCAGCAGAGCTCGGCCTGAAGATGGAGGAGGGAGGAGCCGCGGGCGGAGCTCAGCACGGACATCATTTCTCGTCAGCATTTAGGCCAAGTCCTGGAGACAGGAGCCGTCAGCTGGCAGCCCGCCCTGCTCTGCCCTCCCCTGCCTGCTGCGCCCTGCTCTGCCCTCCCCTGCCTGCTGCGCCCTGCTCTCCCCGCACTGCAGCCACACCCAGGGCTCACTGCAGGCGGCCATTGTGTGCGGGACTGGTCTCTGCACTGTAGTACCAGGAGCAGCCAATCAGATGATGGCTTACTTATCTAAGACAGGTTCAAATGATAATAGCAAGGACATGATTGGTGGACAGGGCAATGAATGCTGATGTGTTCATTGTAAATAGAGAGCCCTGAGGAGAGCCCTTCATGACTTTTTTTAGCTTGTCCTTCAGAGAGCTACATCATATTATTATTATTATTATTATTATTAACCCTTTAAGAATCATGACTTTTTGCAGTTCTGACATTTCTTTTTTTTCTTTCTTATCGACATTTAACGTTTGGCTTTAACAATTTGATACTTGACTTTTATGGACACAATGACACCAAATATGTTTTTCTTTTCATGTTTTCACATCTTTATAGTAGAATGTGAAAAAGGTGGGTGATTTAATATTTTATGTTTTTATTTATTTTTTTTATATTCTTTTAAAACTATTTTTGCTTTATTTTTTAGTCTCTAGGGGACTTGAATCTGTGATCACTTTATCACTTATAGCATAATACTAGTATATTGCAGTATCTACAGTAGCTGTGGTCTCCTATGAAGCACAGCTCCTAGCTAAGCTTCACAGGAGGACTAAGATGGCAGTCACGGGGGCATTCAGCAGCCCCCAGCTTCCATAATAACCCATTGGCTCCCCACGATCGTGTCACCATGCACTGGAATCATGGCATATAAATGCCACTGTGTTTGATAGCAGCAGCATATGAATGGTTAACTGCGGTATTTAAATGGTTAACCGCAGTGATCGCTGCACGCTCTAGTTACCATATCTGCCGTGAATGAAGCAGGCTTAGCTCCTGCTCCATAAAACCCACAGCGGCCTATGATGAAAATGTACATAAACGCCTATTTTTTAAGTATTCGTATCTTTTATTGACACCATTTTGTGCACATATATTGATTCAATTTTATGGACTATTTCTGGGAGGGATTAAAAAAATGAAATTCTTCAAATTTTTATTTTTTAGTGTGTTCACCAAGTGCCATTTTAACTTTATTCATGGGCAGTACCATGATGGCAATACCAAAAGTTATATAGTTATTTATGTTTTGCTACTTTCGTCTCATAAAATCACATAAAATAACTTTTTCGTGTTGCAGTATGCTGGGGGCCATAACTTTTTTGTTGTTGACATATCTGAGGTGTGTGAGGGCTTGTTTTTTGCATGGCGAGCTGTCGCTTTTTATTGGTGACGTTTGGGGTACATCTTTCTGTGAGGTGACTATCGGACCAAAGTAGGGCATGCTATGGTTTTTTTTGTATACTGACCAATGGTCATTGTGGAAAACCATGCTTCTCTTGTGGATAGTTCATCTATATGAGATCAGTTGTGATCTGAGCTCAGCCTCTGCACGAGCGCAAGCACGGAGAAATGTACAGGTGCATCTCATTAAATTAGAATATCATCAAAAAGTTAATTTATTTCAATTCTTCAATACAAAAAGTGAAACTCATATATTATATAGAGTCATTACAAACAGAGTGATCTATTTCAAGTGTTTATTTCAGTTAATGTTGATGATTTTGGCTTGCAGCCAATGAAAACAAAAGTCATTATCTCACTAAATTAAAATAATTAACAAAAAACACCTGAAAAGGCTTCCTAAGCGTTTAAAAAGGTCCCTTAGGCTAAGTTCACACGATGCGTATTTCATGCGTTTCCGCGGCGTTTTTGCAGTTGCGTAAACGCCGCGGAAACGCATGAAAAACGCATGGTAGAAGGGAAGCAATGTTCCCCAATGGAAATCCGCATGTGCTGTGCCCATGATGCGGATTTTTCCGCAGCGTCAACGCTGCGGTCAAAAATCCGCAGCATGTCAATTAATTTTGCGGAAACGCGGTGATTTCGCCGCCATTGACTTGCATTAGAACGCGCCAATTCCGCAAGACAGCATTTGTACTTGCGTTATTGGCGCGTTCTAATATGCGGATGGTACCCGAGTGTGGAGGAGAGGAGAGTCTCATCCACACCCAGGTACCATTAAAAAAGCTGTAAAAAAAAGAATAAAATAAAAAATAAATGTATTCTTACCATCTGTCGGCCCGCGCAGCGCTCCCGCTTGGTTCCCGGCACTTGCAGTGAGTTGTAGGACCTGCGGTGACGTCAGAGTCATGTGACGGGTCACGTGACGCTGACGTCGGCAGGTCTTTCAATTCAAAGTTGCCGGCAGCCGGGAACTTTGTAAAGCAGGACAGCGCGGGCCATCAGAGGTAAGTATATACACTCTCTCGGGTCACACTATATAAATCCATGCTGTTTGCATGGATTTATATAGTGTGACCTAGTTGTCAAGCACTTTCCAGGTGATGCTAAAATCGCCTGGAAAGCGCTTGTCAATCTGCATGCGGAAACGCATGTCAATCTGCATGTGGATCCGCATGTATTCTGCAGGAAAAACGCATGCACAATCTGCATGCGTTTTTTCTGCCAGGGAGATGCAGAAATTTTCTGCTTCATTTCTGCATCGTGTGCACATACCCTTAGTCTGTTTCAGTAGACTCCAGAATCATGGGAAAGACTGCTGACTTGACAAAAGGCAGTCATTGACACACTCCACAAGGACCCAGCGTTCCAATTTTCATTTGGAAATCAAGGTCCCCGAGTCTGGAGGAAGAGTGGAGAGGCCACAATCCAAGCTGCTTGAGGTCTAGTGTGAAGTTTCCACAATCAGTGATGGTTTGGGAGCCATGTCATCTGCTGGTGTAGGTCCACTGTGTTTTATCAAAACCAAAGTCAGCGCAGCCGTCTACCAGGACATTTTGGAGCACTTCATGCTTCCCTCTGCCGACAAGCTTTTTGGAGATGGGAATTTCATTCTCCAGCAGGACTTGGCACCTGTCCACACTGCCAAAAGTACCAATACCTGGTTTAAAAACAACAGTATCGCTGTGCTTGATTGGCCAGCAAACTCACCTGACCTTAACCCCATAGAGAATCAAACCTGGGCTTCCATAACACCTCAGCAGTGCCACAGGCTGATCACCTCCATGCCACGCCGCATTAATGCAGTAATTGATGCAAATGGAGGCCCGACCAAGTATTGAGTGCATTTACTGAACATACATTTCGGATGTTAAAAACATTTTTCAAGCTGTTGTTATAAAGTATTCTAATTTACTGAGATAGTGATTTTTGTGTTTTCATTGGCTGTAAGCCATAATCATCAACATTAACAGAAATAAACACTTGAAATAGATCACTCTGTTTGTAATGACTCTATATAATATGAGTTTCACTTTTTGTACTGAAAAACTGAAATTAATTAACTTTTTGATGATATTCTAATTTAGTGAGATGCACCTGTATGTGTATGTGCTCAGTGCGAAGTCTATGAACACATACACTGCTCTGTGCGCTCTCATGCAGGAGTGACCGGTGTAGGTCTCAGAACCTGGACCCCAACTGTCTGCAGGGTGTTTTAGCATATTAAAGGGAACCTGTCATGTCCCCAAATGCTATTTTCATACAGGTATAGAGGCAATCTGGAGGTTAATAGCGTTACACTACTGTCCATCTGCCTTAGTGAAAGCTCAGCTACCTGAGCAAAATTATCTTTATACACACTCATACAGAGACTGTTGATAATTGGGTCACTACGCCAACTGGACTCCAAAACCGAAAATGAGCAGGGATTTCAAGACTGGACATTTTCATAGTGACAGGTTATCTTTAAATTATTAAAAGTACCGTAATATGAAGTACAAGATACATTACCTTTATTACAACTTGGAGAGTAGTTTTTTAATAGAAGAGGCATTACAGATATACAAGTGTTCCCTGCATATCTGATTTTACTCAGGAAGCCTGTGTAGAATAATCTCTGCTTATAAGAACACTTTGAAGTCATATTGTTTGCACTGTGTGCAAATGTTGACTTCTGCATAATGCCAATATCCGCATCTGTGTGCCTTTGTTCACCGGTTCCATAGACCAGACTTCTAGTGTTACCTCTATCAGTTGTCTTGGCTGCTGACCTACATACAGCTCTGCTCATTCTAAAGCACATGTTCTTCATGTCATAACATTTTGCACTTTATTGTTTGAAATTTCTTTTCAATGATTTTGACATAGTTGTCCCTTTAAAGGGGCAGTCTAGTGATAAATAGAGCATCCAGTTGGAGTTATTTATAAGTAATTGCTTTGCAAGTGCAAAGCATCGGGTTGTCAGCAATTTGTAAATTCCTGGACTGTGTAAAAATAGAGCGCTGTTTCCAACCGTTTGCTGAAGACATTAGATGCATCTGTGATTTTTGTATAACGCTAGAGCAGCAGCCCCCAACCTTTCATACTTTGAGAGCCACATTCAACTCTGAGAGAAGGTCGTAAACCACATCCAGGTCCAACCCACGCTGTAGTGATAATCAGAGTACGCCATTTGTAAGGGGTGTGGACTGAACTGTCTCCTTCCTATCCCTGAAGACACCAGTCGCGTTAGTTGAATAGTGACGCTTCTTTTATATATATATAAATGTGTGTCATGTGATATGTTCTTGTGTGATGTATTATGACATAGAGTGTGATAAGTGTTAAAGTGTAATATGCATAATGTATAGTAATGCAGGATGTGATAGAGAATGGTATAACATAAATAGTGTTAGTATAGTGTGTAGTGTAAGGAAGTTCTGCCCAGCGACAGACAGCAGGGTCAGAAGTAGGTAAGTGTTGGGACTAGCCCAAGGATGCGGAACCGCTGAGCGAGTAGAGAAAATCTTGCTAATCAGGACTGTGGACTAAAAGCCGGGTTGTGGCGACGTAGAGACAAAACAGATAAGCTGCAGAGTACTGGAATAGCCTACAGAGGAAGGATACAGTAGTAATGAAAAGGCTTCTTAATGGGAAGGAAACGTGTTTAAGACTGTATAACCGCCATCCCTTGTACATAACTTTTATCAAGTTCAGTAAAGTCCCCATTTTTAAACGGAAGTCTCCCTGTGAAATTCGTGGTCCTGGTCAGCCAAAACCATCAGCTAAAGGTGGCCTGCACGGGCACAAGGCCCATACAACAGTAACACCAACACCCAGCCAGAACCCACTATTTCATGTAGCGCGGCAGGGTGTGACAGGAGAAGACCAGTGTCTCGTCCGCAGCTACTGCCCCACCACGCGCTACACATTATCAGTATTTTCATTAACAGTGAAAGCTTCCCCACAGAAAGCACACTGAGAACTTGTGCCCATATAGGCAGAATAATTGCATCCAGGAGTTCACACTTTACCCTAATTTGGTACTCTTGTATCAAGCACACCCTCCACAATATGACATCCAGTTTCAAGCTCCCTTCTAACAGGATCGTCCGATCTTCAACTTACTATATTTATTTCTCTCCCCCTTCCACCCTTCAGCTATTTGCACATTCGGATCTTTTCTTCTGTTTTGGGCTATTCATAAAATTCACCATCTGGAGACCTTCTTCTTTTCAGAGCTGTTTGCTAGACCAGGTGCTATTGCACCAAGCTGGTAGTCAGCAGCGAGCCACACAGCACTGGTCCACGAGCCACAGGTTGGGGGCCCCTGAGCTAGAGGATCAAATAAATACTAACAGTGTCTTTATATCACTATTCTACAGAACATGTATTCTAAATGTCTATGAAGCGCTGTGGAAATGAATGGTGCTATTTAAGTGAGATAAATAAATAGTATGGCTGCAGAATTACATATGGTTTGTTTGTAGTCTGTGGTGATCCATGTGAGCTCTAGGCATAAAACTATTTACTGTATTTTTCAGATTATAAGACGCACTTTTTCCCCCAAAATTTGAGAGGAAAATGGGGGTGCGTCTTATAATCCGAAGGTAGCTTACCGAACGCGGGGGCAGCTGTGGAGCCCGGTCACAGGAGGCAGGATCGCACTTCAGGAGGCCGGCGGCAGCAGGAGTGGGGCGATGCTGCAGGCCATGGGCTCTCATAAGATGTGGGTGCCAGTGAGCGGAGTCCCCTTTCCCATTGATTTCCCTGCAGTGGGCTTCGAGAAATGGCTGCCGGAAGTGGCTCATGCACAGAATGAGATCTCGGGAGACCAAAGAGAGCTTAAATTGAAAGTCTGAGAAGTACAGCCGTGAAAAAAACATTATCAAAGTATAAAAATGCTAAACTACTGCCTCATTGGTGCTCATCACAAGTAAAGTATGAAGGGACCAGATCAGTTATATGGTTCCACAAAGATTTACTGAGTCACAGATGACAGTCTCCTGTATGCATTGTTGATAAGTGATCTAAAACTGGTAGCTGTTAAGTGAACAGAATTCATTGGCTTTGATCTCCGCTCACCTTTCTCCCAGCACCGCGAGGGACTGAGCCGTGCTAGAATGCGCAACTCAGTGTCTCTGCTCGATGTCAGGCTGAATGCTAGCATCATGCCACCAGCCAGGAGATGGCTTTCACAGGAGTAGTATCTTAATGACAGGCATGGGGGTCTTCAGCAGACCCTTGGTTGTCATGATAACCCATCAGTGCCCTGCGATCACGTCATTGGCACGCTGATGGGAGCGTGGAAGCACTCGAGCCCCACCAACGCATGTAAATCACAGAGATTGATAGCGGGATTCAGCAGGTTAGCAGCCACAGGCAGAGCACCGCTCCACCCACGGCTGTTAAATGCACATGACAGCTGATTAAATCAGCTGCCATCTGCGGAGAAAAATGCGGGCTCAGCGTTGGAGCCTGCATCAAAGTCAGGGACACGACATATGATGTAAATAGACTGTGACAGAGTCACTTGTATGATTTATGAGGGGAGGTATGTGTCGCACAGGTTGCTAGCCTGTGTGAACTGAAACCAATGGACTTTCTGCCAGCATGTTATATGTTGATGGGTTAACTCACTTAAAGGACGTGGTTTCTCAGAATTGCCGGGGCATACCCAGGTGGTAGAACATGATGTGCTAACAGAGCCGCATATAAGGGTGAACCTGAAGCCATACAGGATTCCTGAAGCACGCCGGGAGGTGATCTCGGCCGAGGTAAAGAGGACGTTAGACCTCGGTGTGATAGAGGAGTCAAAGGGTGGATGGTCGAGCCCCATCGTCCCTCGTGCCAAAACCCACCGGAGAGTGGAAGTTTTGTAATGATTACCACCGGCTGAATGAGGTGTCCAAGTGTGACGCGTATCCGATGCCCTGCGTCGATGAACTCATCGAGAGCCTTGGACCGGCGAGGTACATCACCATCTTCTACAATTGTTTGCACACATTTAGGCTAAGTGCCCACGTTGCGGAACTGAAGCATATTTTTTACGCTTCTCCCTGGCGGGAAAATCGCATGCGGATTTTACATGCGGTTTTCCCGCCAGGTAGAAGCGTTTGTGAGGCGTCTTTGCAGCGTCTTTGCATGCATTTCCGCATGCGGGTTATCAAGCACTTCTCCAAGTGATTTAAGCATCACTTGGAAAAGTGCTTGACAACTTGTTCACACTATATAAATCCATGCAACCGGCATGGATTTATATAGTGTGATCAAGTAATAGTTAAAAAAAAAAAAGAATCAGAATGGTAAAAAATAAAAAAATAAAGTTTATACTCACCTACCGATGCATTCTCTGCCCCGTCCGGAGTCTTGAGCGGCTCACGCTGTTGTGTGCAGGACCTGCGGTGACGTCATTGAGTCATGTGATGGGTCACATGACTCAATGACGTGGCAGGTCCTTCAGACAACAGCGCGACGGCTGGAAAACACCGGGAAGACATCAGAAGATAAGTATAAACTTTATTTTTTCTTTTTTTTACAGGTTCTTTGGTACCCAGGTCTGGATGAGAGTCTCCTCTCATCCAGACTTGGGTACCATCCGCACGTTGATTCCGCATGCGGAAACGCAAAATTAATGAACATGCTGCGGATTTTTGACCGCAGCATATACGCTGCGGAAAAATCCGCAGCATGGGTATTGACATTGCGGAATGCCATTGGGGACCATGGGGTACGGATATACATGCGTTTTACAAGCGTTTACGCTGCGGAAATTCTGCAGCATATACGCTTGTAATACGCAACGCAGCCTAATTACAAAAGTTTCTGCAACTAAAACGATCATGTTTTATTTACATAAATGGGCTTGTTTCAGCTGGAGTGCAGGTATACGTCCCAAATATAATAGGAAATAAAAATAATAAAGGCGAAAGCTCTACAAAAGCTTCATAATAACAATAGGAAATAGGTAACCAATGCAGTATTCAGGAAAGACTTTATTGTACAAAACAAATATAAAGCTTGAGTTTTTCCAAAGGTTTGCCAAGAATACATATTTTAGTGGGAGTTTTATATATCAATGAAAAGGTATTTTTGACATTTTTGTATATTTCATAGAATTTCTCTAAAAAAGGATCCAAAACCGATTTGGATTGTTAAAAAATAAAAATATTAGGGTTTCTCACTATGATTATAACATCACTAAAAAGTATCTTATTATTGATATTGTGGGCGTCTCATTCTCTGTAACATGGATTTACAAACAGTTCCTTCTCTTACACCAACCACTGAATGCATGTCAACGCTTTGGCCCTATTGGGCACTTACCCCTTACTGCAAATGCATTAGATGTCACCTCTGGTATCCTCACTTATCTGGTGAATGGCGGTCCACCAGTCCCCCACCACCACACTGCATTCTCCATATATTTTCAGTGGAGATATAACTACACATATACACACCTCCTCATAACATTTTATGGAGAGTGTGGCTGGAAATTTGTGAACAAGGGTCAGATAATAACTGCATGTAGCAACACAGTAAATCAGATATAGAATGTCTATTAGGCAACAAGGCTTACAAATACATCTGGACTGAGGCCTTACCTCCTCCTCATTCTAATTGGAACTGCATTACTACTGCTACTCTTCCCATTAGGCGATCTTTAGAGAAAACCTTAACCCTCACACCCACTACCTCAGCATTAGCTCCTATATCCTCCATCCCCTACTTTTTAGACCCTAACTACTCGGATGTACCGTATTTTTCAGACTATAAGACACACCGGACCATAAGACGCACCTAGGTTTTAGAGTAGGAAAATAGAAAAATAAAATGTAAGCAAAAAATGTGATCATGATGCTCTGTTAAGGGGGAGGGGGTCTGCTGCTGACACTGTTATAGGGGTAATGTCCCCCAATTCTGTTAATATCCCCCATCCTGGTATATATGGCCCCCTCCTTCCTGTTATACGTGCCCCTCATCCCCATCCTGATATGCATGGCACCCCAATCCACCATCCCCGTATGCATGGCCCCCTCATCCATCTTCCTGGTATGTACGGCACCCTTCATCCTGTTATGTATGGCCCCCCTCACACCCATCCTGGTATGTATGGCACCTTTATCCATCTTCCTGGTAGGTATGGCACCTTCATCCCTCTTCCTGGTATGTATGGTACTCTTCATTCCTGTATGTATGGCCCCCCTCATCCCCGTATGTATGGCCCTCTTCATCCTTGTATGTATAGCCCCCCTCATCCTTCATCCCTGTATGTATGGCCCCCTTCATCCCTGTATGTATGGCCCCCCTCATGCCTCATCCCTGTATGTATGGCCCCCTCATGCCTCATCCAAGTATGCATGGTCTCCCTCATCCTTGTATGCATGGCCCCCCTCATCCTTGTATGCATGTCCCCCCTCATCCCGGTATGTATGGCCCCCCTCATTCCGGTATGTATGGCCCCCCTCATCCTTGTATACATGGCCCCCTTCATCCCTGTATGTATGGCCCCCTCATCCTGGTATGCTTGGCACCCCCTGATCCCCGTCACACTGCACAGAAAAAAAATAAACAATCATACTCACCTCCTCTCTCCAGCGCTGTGCTCAGCTCTGTGCCAGAATAGTCACTGCTCCCACACCTATGGGAGTGGTGAATATTCATGGCCTCTAATAGCGGGCACACTGGCAGGAGGAGCCGCGCTGCGGCTACAGCGTGCGCGATATTAGGGAGAATGAATGGTCACTGCTCCCCACGCACGCAGTCCCGTCGCGGGGAGCAGTGACTTTTCCGGCACAGAGCTGGACACAGCGCTGGAGGAGAGAGGAGGTGAGTATGAAAGTTTATTTTTTTTCTGTGCAGCGTGATGGGGATCAGGGGGTGCCATACATACCGGGATGAGGGGGGCCATACATACAGGGATGAAGGGTGCCATACATACCAGGAGCCGCGCTGCGGGCACAGTGTGCCGGTTATTAAGGAAAAATAATATTCCCATGGGCATGGAGAGCAGTGAATATTCATTTTCTTTAGTAGCGGGCACAGTGTAGGCTGCAGCAGGCAGCTGCTGCCTCCGGTGCACCGCTACTCCGCCACTGTTGCTTCCCCCACATCCCCCACCACCCACAGCCACAGTATTTATGTATATCGGACTATAAGGCGCACCCACCACTTTCCTCCAAAATTTTGGAGTAAAAAAGTGCTTCTTATAGTCTGAAAAATACGGTATATAATTTATGGTCATCCCTGCCCAATTATAACATTTCCCAATATTTAACCAATAAAGTCCCCATGATAGACTCCTGGCCAGATGAATCCACATGCCGTCCTTGCAACTCCCTACAACGTAAACCATACCTCCCATATTTTGAGCATTTTAAAACGAATTTCCCTACCCCTAGAGAAAGGACCTGGCTTGATCTACTCTCCAAGTTACCCTTCCCGGTTTCTAGAGGAATTTCAAAAATATACAATCACTTAATGTCCCCCAAGACAATATTCCTTATATCCTGGGAAAGGGAACTAAACATCTCCTTATCTGATTCTAATGTGAAGTCCATTCTGACTAAAGGCCCCGTCACACATAGCGACGCTACAGCGATCCCGACAACGATACGACCTGTCAGGGATCGTTGCTGCGTCGCTATGTGATCGCTGGTGAGCTGTCAAACAGGCAGGCTCACCAGCAATCAGGGGAGCAGCGACATCATGGAAAGAATCTTTCCACTATGTCCTGCTCCTGGTTACCAGCCTGCTGAAGCAGGAGCAGGCTGGTAACCATGATAAACAGCACGTTACTAGGGGCACACGTGCCCCTAGTAACCCGCAGTTTATCATGGTTACCACTCTGCTACAGTGAGCGTGAGGTTACCGCTCACCGTAGCAGAGTGGTAACCATGATAAACAGTGGGTTACTAGGTGCGCGTGTGCCCCTAGTAACCCGATGTTTATCATGGTTACCAGCCTGATCGCTGGTCCCTCTGGTCACACACAGCGATATGTGCTGACCAGCGGGAGGGCAAAGACCAAAAAATGGTCCAGGACATTTTGCAGCGATCAGCGACCTTACAGCAGGGGCCTGGTCGCTGCAAAGTGTCACACATAGCGACATCGCTGGTGAGGTCGCTGTTGCGTCACCAAAACCGTGACTCGGCAGCGATCTTGCTAGCGATCTCGCTATGTGAAACGGGGGCTTAACTCACATGGCTCACTCTAGTGTAACTCACATGGCTTTCCAGATGCATTTATTGCAAGAAAAATCATATAAAATATTGTCCCGCTCGTGCAGAATCTCTGAGTTATTACACCATTTGAGTTTAATAGACTCTAATTTATGCTGGAGATGCAATTACTTCAGAGGTTTGCTCTCACATATTTTCTGCTTCTGTACTACATATAACAATTCTGGAAGGAGGTTGAGCTGATTTTAAGAGAACTAAAACTTATTAAATATACCTTGACCCCTGCAGAAGTCTTACTATCTTACCCTTGTAAAAACTACAATCCTAAAACACATGATCTCTTAGCACTAATCTGATTCCTCTGTGCAAGAAACAAACAATACCCTTAGGGTATGTGCCCACGATGCGCAAATGAAGCGGAAATTTGCGCTTCATTACCGCATGTCCTTTTCCCAGAAAAACGCATGCAGAATTTGGCATGCATTTTTCGCGCGTAATTCGCTCGTTTTGCACATGCGGAATGGCCTTGCATATTCTACTGCATTGTAGATGGCAATTCCGCATGCGTAAACGCACAAAGAATTGACATGCTGTGGAATTTTCCGCACATCAAAAACGCTGCGGAAAATTCCGCAGCATGGGCATTACAATTGCGGAATGCCATAGGGGACCATGGCAGAAGCCTAACATGCGTATTTCATGCGTTTACGCTGCGGAAATTTCCACACAAAATACGCATGAATTACGCATCGTGGGCACATACCCTAACCCACTCTGAATGGATAGAGAAAATTCACACAATACGCCAACTAGAAGAACTATCTAGCTGGGAATCTCATATACTAGATAATGACTTAATTAATATTCCTAAGTATTATGTTGTTACCTGTATTTTAATGACCTTGATTGTATCTACATGTTTAATACTCTGTATAATTTGGTCATTATTATGTAAGGTGTTTTTTGTTCAATAAATAAAGAATTATTTAAAAAAAAAAATAACTGCATGTAGCTGTAGAGTGCCCCCAGCATCAGTCTTACTGGTGGTGGGTCTGTAGTCGCTGGACCTGGAGATGTGATGTCACAATCTACATGGAATTGTGATGTGATCATCTACTCGATGACATCACAATGGGAATAAAAAGTCTATATAAAAACTGAGCGCAGAGCCAGGGCTGTCATTTGTGTGACTTCCTATTGGATACACACAGCTTCAGAAATACAAAGAAAGAAATAGACGCCATCATGAGGATTCATGGATGTCGTCATTTTGGCCATGGGCTTATGGCCAAGACTCTCTTCTCCAGTAAGTCAATTGGCTTCAGTCTTGTGACCCGAATCAATAAATTCTATCGCAGGTGGAGAACACCGATGAGGAATTCCTTCCTGGCCACGAAATCTGCCACCATTACACAGGTCAGGAGCTTCAGGTCGGCTACTATGAAAAGATATAAAGATCACATCATCAGCCAAGACAGTAGTGAGAAGAGCCCCACCTACATAGGTGATACTGACTCCACTTCCAACATTGCAGACAGTGGAGAGGATCGTGCTGATCCAGTATGTGCACAAGGTGCACACAAGAGGCTGCCACAGACAAGACCCCGGGACGGTCTAAAAAGAAAAGCACCAACATCCGAGGACAGTCAGCCCGGGACATTACCACCAGCCAAGAAAATTGCTACAGAAACTGATCTATTTAGAGAAGTAATCCCGGAGCTGGAGACCCCACAAGTGGAGATGCCTGATATCAGGAATAAGGAGGACAAGATGTCTCCAGAGCTCTTATCAAACCTGAGGAGCAAAGGACAGGCAGGCATGCTGGTTGACGACATCATCAGCATGGCCCAAGAGCTGCTGCAGAATCAGTTTGAGGATTTTGATGGCCTGCAGCCCCCCACTGTTCTTATAGTGCCAGGGTACGGCATACTGGGGGATGCCGTACAAATCCACTATGATGAGGAGAGGGTGCACTGGCTGACAACTTGCTTAAAAAATGGCCAAATCTTGGTGGCCGACAGCCTCAGCTCCAGAGATCTTTCTCCATCCATCTGTCAGCATATTAACAACATATACAGTGCAATGGTTGAAGAGCCCCTGAACCATTTGAGTTTTCTCAATGTGGATCAACAGAGGAACCGCTATGACTGTGGCGTATTCGCTATAGCGTTTGCCTACGAGTTTCTGGCAGATGGCGGTGAACCCTCTAATATCCTGCCTGCAAAATGGCAGGCTCAGGGATTTCCCAAAAAGGTCAGAAAGTGACTCCATGTCTATAAACGGCATGTAGATGTAGCGTCAGCGTCTCTGCCTCCTGGCCGACAGAGACGTCAATCCCCTCACCGCCGCGGTCCCGGTCTGGCGTCCTCCGGCTCTCCCACTGCAACCGCCAGGGGTGCGCGCACCGCGCGCAGATGCCTGGGCCCTGTACTTAGGGCACGCGCGCTCTCTCCCTCTTAAAGGGGCCGCACGTGCCGTCCTAATGGCTGGAGGACTGCCCCTTTTATAAGGCACCTCCTCCAAAATGGAGGTGCCTGTGCAATGTTGAAGTTTGTGTGCTAACACTCTCTCCAGCCCTCAGGTCCCAGTGCTATCCGCCAGCCTGTCTTTCAGCATTGCCTGCCAATATGCCATGCCCGCCAGCCTATTAGCCGTGCCTGCCAATCAGCCTGCCAGCCGAGCCTGTCCGTCAGTCAGCTCTGTCCGCCTGCCTACCAGCCGTTCACATCTGTCTGCCCATCTATCGTGCCAGTCCGCTTCGGCTATCAGCCCCGTGGGAGTCGCCTGCTCTCACATGAGGTCGGTCCCAGAGTGGCACCTGGTTCACCTTCCCGGTCCCTCCTTGGTTCACGGAGTCGAATAAGCCGCCGTGCAGCCAGGGTCAGTCTGGGTAGGCACTTAGTTACGCTCCTCTGGTCCCTCCTTGCACCACAGCACAGTGGTTCCACCATCCTGACCCGTAACAGTTTGTACAGGCCATGGAATCTGGTGGCTCCCAGGCTCCTTCATTCTCAGACCTGTACCAAGAGGTCTCCCGCCAGAGATCTCAACAGGATACTATCCTCTCCTATCTGCGGACTGTCAACTCCCGCTTGGACGCGCTGTCCACCCCGACTATGTCCATCTCTAACCAAGCGGAATCCGCTTCGGCGGCACCTCAACCCAGTAGCGTTGTGACACCCGGCTTAGGACCCCTGCTATCTGCTCAACCGCGTTTTGGCGGTGATCCCGCTCTATGTCGGGGCTTCCTCAACCAGTGCACGCTGCACTTGGAGCTCTTGGCCCATCAATGCGCTTCTGACCGGGCTAAAGTGGCATTTATCATGTCCCATCTCACCGGAGAGGCATTGGCATGGCTCAACCCCCTATGGGAGAGAGGGGATCCCCTGGTGTCGAATCTTCAGGCTTTCCTTGCGGCCTTCCGCAGGGTTTTTGATTAACTCGGCCGCACATCCTCGACTGCCTCCTCTCTTCTTCGTCTACGTCAAGGGAGTCTCACTGTGGGCCAGTACACGCTGCGGTTTTGGACACTCGCGTCTGAACTAACCTGGAATAACGAGGCCCTGGTGTCTACCTTTTGGGAGGGCCTTTCTGGACGGATCAAGGACGAACTAGCCGGTCGTGACATACCCTCTTCCCTGGACAACTTGGTGTCTTTGGCCACACGGATCGACCTCCGGTTCCAGGAGGTGATCCGCGAGAAGAATTCTCCTCGCCTTGCACCAACCTTCCAAAGGCCAGTCTCCCTATAGGCCTCTATCTCAGCGTCTACTCCTGAAGCTATGCAGGTAGACCAGGTTAAGATGGGCAAGTCTCGCCAGTAGGTCCGTCGCATTGAGGGCAGTTCAGAACACCTAATCCGCTCTTGTCCAGAGAGACCGGGAAACTCCAGTGCCTAGGATCGCTTGGAGAGGTCATCCTGGGCAAAAATTCTTCCTCTCCATCCCTGACTTTGTCGGTATCGATAACCTACGGGAAGATACACTTCTTTGAGACTCTCCTCCAACAGGCCCTTGTGGAACGGTTTCAGATCCCTACTCAATGTCTTTCTGATCCGTTATCAGTCTCCTCCGTGGATGGGAAGCTTCTGTCTGATTCCATCTTGTTCATAACCGAGCCTGTAGTTCTTCAGGTGGGAATACTACAATGCTACAGTAGGAGAAAATCTCCTTCTATGTGCTGTCTGGCCTCTCTCATCCTTTGCTGCTAGGACTGCCTTGGCTACAGAGACACAAGCCAATCTTGAATTGGAGCTCGGGTGAGGTGCTCCGCTGGGGACAGGAGTGTCATAAGACCTGCTTGGTTCCTATCCATCCTGCTCGACCTCCGTCCACTCCAGCTAACCTACCTGGCTTGCCGGCACCTTACTTGTCACATGCGGATGTCTTCGACAAGAAGGAGGCCGTATGACTGTCCCATCGACCTCATCCCTGGTGCTTCACCTCCTCGTGGTCGAATTTACCCCCTGTCACTGGCTGAGACCGTTGCCATGTCTGAGTACATTGAAGAGAATCTTGCTAGGGGATTTATCCAGAAATCTACCTCTCCGGCTGGAGCAGGATTCTTCTTTGTCAAGAAAAAGGACGGCTCTCTTCACCCATGTATCGACTATAGGGGTCTAAATCAGATTACGGTCAAAAATAAGTATCCCCGGCCTCTCATCTCGGAGTTGTTTGACCGCCTAAAAGGCACAAAGATCTTCACTAAACTCGATCTTTGTGGCGCGTACTAACTGATCCAGATTCGCCAGGGAGACGAGTGGAAGACGGCATTCAACACGCGAGATGGCCACTACGAGTACCGCGTGATGCCCTTCGGACTCTGCAACGCGCCAGCTGTCTTCCAGGAGCTGGTGAACGACATCTTCCGAGATCTCCTATACTCATGCGTGGTAGTGTACCTGGACGATATCTTGGTATTCTCCCCTAATTTGCCTTCTCATCGGAGAGACGTTTGACAGGTATTGCAGAGGCTCAGGAAGAGTCGTCTGTATGCCATGTTCAAGAAATGCGTCTTTGAACAGACTTCTCTTCCAATTCTGGGATACATAATCTCGAAGACCGGACTTAGGATGGATCCCGAAAAAGTGTCTGCTGTCCTAAAATGGCCCCGGCCTGAGGGGCTGAAGGCTATTCAGTGGTTTCTGGGATTCGTGAATTATTACCGCCTCTTCATTCCTCATTTCTCTTCCCGGACTGCTCCCATCTCTGCCCTGACCCGCAAAGGGGCTAATCTCAAGGAATGGACTCCAGAGGCGGAAAGTGCCTTTGTGTCCTTGAAGCAAGCTTTCTCTTCTGCTCCGGTGCTACATCATCCTGACTGTAACAAACAGTTTTTCCTGGAGGTTGATGCCTCTTCCTCAGTGGCCGGAGCAGTACTCACTCAGAAATCCTCGTCCGGGCGAATGGTGACCTGCGGCTTTTTTTCTAAGTTCTTCTCCCCTTTCGAGCGCAATTACTCCATTGAAGATCGGGAGCTGCTTGCAATCAAATTAGCACTGGAGGAGTGGTGGTTCTAACTAGAAGTGGCTCTGCAGTTATCTACACAGACCATAAAAATCTTGCCTACTTGCAGTCTACTCAAAGACTAAATCCTCGTCAGGCCAGATAGTCTCTATTCTTTGCTCACTTCAACTTCACTCTTCATTATCACCCGGCAGACAAGAATATTAAGGCTGACGCACTCTCCCTCTCATTCCTGTCTCCCGATCAAGAGGAGGAGCCTTTACACATCATTGACCCCTCCAGAATAATGACTGTTGCCCCGTTGGATCTGTCTCATCTTCCTCCTGGTAAGACCTTTGGGGCGGCTCCGGATAGGAGGAGGGTCTTACTCTGGGGTCATTCGTCCAAACTGGCTGGACATGCCGGTCAAAGGAAGACGCTTCTGTTAATTTCCCGACATTATTGGTGGCCGACTCTGCACAAGGATGTTGCGGATTTTGTCTTCGCTTGCTCTTCCTGTGCCCGTAATAAGACATCTAGGCAACTTCCGACTGGTCGACTTCTTCCTCTACCCGTGCCTTCTGCTCCCTGGCAACACATCGCTATGGATTTCATCACGGATATTCCTGTATCGGTTGGCTGTACTGTCATATGGGTGGTCGCTGACCGCTTCTCCAAGATGGCTCACTTCATTCCCCTGCCAGGTCTTCCCTCTGCTCCTGTGCTGGCTAAAGACTTCATCCGTCACATCTTCCATTTCCACGGCCTACCTCTTCATATTGTCTCGGATAGAGGAGTTCAGTTTACTTCACGCTTTTGGAGAGCCATGTGCAAGCTGCTGGATGTCGCATTGGATTTCTCTTCGGCCTATCATCCTCAGTCCAATGCCAGGTGGAACGTATCAATCAGGTTCTCACTAGTTTCCTTCGGCACTTTGTCAGCGCTCATCATAGCGATTGGGTAGAACTTCTGCATTGGGCCGAGTTTTCTTACAACAACCATGTGAGTGAGTCCTCAGCCAAGTCTCTGCTCTTTGGTATACGGTCAGCATCCCAATATTTTGTTTCCTGTTTCTACTTCTGTGGACAATCCGGCTGCGGAGTCTCTCCTCAGAGACTTTTCAGTCATTTGGGAAGACACTAAATCTGCGCTGCTACAGTCCTCGGAGCTGATGAAGAAGCATGCTGATAAGAGACGTCTGGGCGTGTTTAGCTGCTGAAGGAGAAGGCTAGGAGCTCCCTGGGTCCAACTCTCAATTTCAGCAATTAAAACAAGTTTCTCGGATCCATCCACCATTCTAACATCTCAGGTGACAACCCAGGATCGGAAGGCATCCCACGGAGAGCCTCCAAGAGCAGCGGTACCGATTTCTGAGGTCGGGCCTACCTGGATCCCTGAAGCCGTTGTCTTTCCTGCTGGGTAGTACCGGAGCGCGCCCAGGAGGGTGCCGGCAGTCCTGACTGGGGAAGTCACACGGAGGCTCTGAGGATCGCTTGGGGCTCGGCTCCCTCCTTCCGCAAAGGACAAGAGACGGTGACTGGAGAGAAGCGCTGCGACTGCTGAGTCGCTGTCCGGTAAGATCCGGAGCGAAGGTAGGGGTAGACTCTGACGCTCAGCCCCACGCCGTGCGCCGCAGAGTCCCAAACCCACACTCATACGGGGGCCCGTGCTGGTGGTTCCCCCACAGACACTGAGACGCACACAGGCCACAGAGGAGAGGACATCGGAGCTGCTGGCGGTCGTGGAGGCTTGCCCTCTGAGCCGCATCTGCCGCCTGAGGGGGTTTCCCGCCACAGAAGCGCCCGCCATCTTGGGGAGAGTGAAACCCGAGGAGAAGCTGGTTATTAGCATCACAGACTCTGACAGAGGCCACAATAAATCCACACTGGGCAATCCAATAGAACCGGGTCCTATATGTGGCATCACCCTTCCACTATAAAACCTCTATAGACACATAGATACTGCTCTATAGGTGGGAAAAAAAGCAAGCCTGTGCACATGAAAATCCTGCAGTGGGCTCCTTTTCTCCATTTCCTAATATACTGAAGCTCTTTAATATCACCATCGCAGAGTCTCTGGCGGCATCTTGTATGCAAAATAACACCATAACCAGTCTTAACCCGGTACTGCATCCAAGATTTATTACTGCTTCCTTCTAATACCCAGCCACGGTGTGGCATAAAATCTATAAATGGACAATAGGCAGCTTGCTCTGATGACCATGAAATAAGAACAACCTGCAAAATATGAATCTGTAAGTCTTCCGGTTCAGGAGCCGACCATGTGAATTCTAATTAACCGCTTATGTTCTCCCCTATGGTTTCCCATTTAACCATCTGATCCCCACATTCAGAACCCTCAAGGTCTTTGTTGTCGTCACCTAGCTGAAGTCTATCTTTAAATACCAACTTTTGTGTTTATGGACCACTACCTCCTTCGTAGTGGGCAAAAGCAGCCCACTTCTTCTCGCCATATTGACATTTCTAATCATACCAAGATGGCCTCAATTCTTGATCAAGAGAAACAACTCTCCCAAATAGATGGTGACGAGGAGGCATGCCACTCCCTTAGACCACTCCGCACCTCTTCGGTAAGGAAAGGGGACACACAAATGGACCCATCGGAACTGGCAGCTGAGGTTACGGCTAAATTGCTACCGGAAATTAAATCTATCATTCAATCTACACTTAATTCTGCCCTGATGGACTTACAGGTTAGGCAAGATGAACAAGCCGAACAGTTGACTGATTTATAATCGCGGGTATCGACCATTGAGGATGACTCAAAGGAGGACCAAGAAAAAGTGACATCTATTGCTCGTGAAAAAATGATCCTGAGAGACCGTATTGATGACCCGGAGAATAGCTCCCGGCGGAGCAACTTGTGTCTGGTGGGACTAACGGAATCATATCCCCAAAGTGTACTGAAACCACTATGTGAAAACGATATCCCAAAGGCTCTAAAATTACCTGAGGGCAGAAAGGTGGAAAGAGTACACAGGATTGGCCCCCCACCCTCAACATCCACGAATCTGGACACATCCAGACTTAGACAGGTCATCATGAAATTCCTGGATTTTAATGATAAAGCAGACGTTATACGAGCTTATAAACAACTCAATCACCGTTGGTCATTCAGGGTCATAAAATTTTGCTCTTTGAGGATTACTCCATTGAGGTGACCAGTAAACGCAAAGCATTTAGCTCCATCTGCACTAGACTCCATAAAGAAAAGGTCCGCTTTCAACTCCGCTACCCAGCTACGCTACGATTGAAAGACTCAAATGGCTCTTTTCGTGAATTCATATCACCGGACAAAGCCAAAACTTTTGTCAATAACCGGCTGTGCCCAGGGGTTAGCCCGGATCGGACCCCTCAAGATGGCAACAAGGCTTCATGTCCAAGAACCTCAGAGAGATTCGGAAGCCGAACAGGTAAAGGAGAACGGAGACCTAACAAAAACGTGACAAAAAAAAGTTAATTATTCAGGAAATTATCCTCTCTACACATGGGACGCCTCGATCTGAGTGGCCAATTGGAAATTGCTGCTCCCGCCCTTCCCTCTCTCTCTTTGGACTCCTAATACAGTAAATGACAAGTTTTACTAATTGGGGGAGGAAGGGTAGAACTGGGAGCAAATGAGGGGGAAAAAAGCAAAAAAAATGAAAATAACAAAACGGGAGATTTTATTTGAAAATCTTATACACATGGTCGGGCAGAAGTGAAGCCCAGGGGAAAGGTTCTCCTAGCGAGCTGGGACGAAATGCCTCATCTCCAGCTAGGACTAATATGGTCTACTGTTTTGAATGTTTGTTGTTCAATTTTGGTATATAATGTTGAGAATGATTTCCGTTTCTTTATTCCAGTTGAATGCCATTACTGCCATCATTATTTTACAAATAACCCACCAATTCGATTTAACCATATTACTTCTATTTATGTATATTGAGTCATGGAACGTTAAGGGCTTGAGAGCTCCCCAAAAACGTATGAAAATCCTCAGACATCTAAAACGCCTAAAACCCGAAATAGCCCTCCTTCAGGAAACACATCTTCTAGAGACAGATTTCCCTCGGATGAAGAAGTTATGGGTGGGCGCCGTTTATGGTTCCTCTTCAGTGAATAGAAAGGCTGGGGTCCTAATTCTTATCAACAAACACTTCTCACACCAGATTATCAGCCAACAAATAGATAGTGAGGGTAGATTGGTTCACTTAACAATATCTACGCCCTGCGGAGTTTTATCCATTTATAATGTATATTCACCTAATGTAGGAAATAAATCCTTTTTAAAACAGTTGGGAACTAGACTTTTGCTAGACCCCAACTCCAATAAAATAGTAGGGGGTGACTTCAATTCAATAGTGTCGGTACATGAAGACAGGAAAAATACTACAGGCATCATACAGTCAACAACTACACATGACAAGATGCTATCACCTCTCATGTCCACATGTCACTTAGTCGACTCGTGGAGGTTACTTAATCCTAGCAATAGAGAATTTACGCATTTCTCACTCGCCAATGATTCATGGTCTCGAATCGATTATATGTTTGTCTCCCCTTCCCTGTTGGCTAAATTGATCTCTGTACACATAGACAATATCGCTATTTTGGACCATGCTCCAGTAATTCTGGAACTATCACAGTCTTTTCCCAGAGGCACAGATTTTCTATGGAGATTTCCCAATTACTTCTATAAAGATGACTCTTTTACCTTCTCCCTCAAATTATGGTGGCAAGAATTTATTTCAGACAACGCGGATCACCAACATGACCCAATATTACTGTGGGAGTCAGCCAAGGAGGTGCTCAGGGGGAAAATTTTGGCGTATACATTTTCCCACAAAAAAAAAGTTATAAAGAGATATGGGGAACTCTATACTGACTTAAAAGAAGCCTACACCAAATTCTTGCTTGACCCATCCATCATAAATAAAAAACACTGGTCGCAAAAACAAGTGGAATTCAATCAATACGCAGACTTGATGGAAAAAATTCACTTATCCAAATTTGAAGCTTATTTTTATAGATTCGGAAATAATTCGGGGCGGATGTTGGCTAATTTAGCTAAGGGGATGAGAAAACCACAGGGAATTTTTCAATTAAAAAGTACCAACGGGCAAATCCACTCCAACCCTAAAACAATAAACGAGATATTAGGTTCTTTCTATAAAGACCGCTACAAAAATTCAAATCAAACTCCTTCCTCCTCAATAACAATTTTAGATGATGTTAAGCTACTCATCTTCTCAGAGGAACAAAAAGCTATTTTAAACAAATCTATTTCTTTGGAAGAGGTCACGAATACAATTAAGAACCTAAAACCGAACAAAGCACCCGGCCCAGACGATTACACGAATGAATTTTTCAAATCTCTGAGAGAGGAAATTTCCCCATTATTGGAATCAATTTTTAATAAATAAATATCTCAAGGCGACTCCATTCTTCCTTCTGCAAACACAGCGTATATTAAATTACTACTAAAACCAGATAAAGACCCACTATCCCCCAGCTCATTCAGACCAATCTCTCTCATTAATACTGATATTAAGATCATATCTAAAATAATGGCCGACAGACTGGCCTTCATCTTGCCCCATTTCATTTCTCCTGTCCAGGCGGGCTTTGTAAAAAGTCGCTCGGCCACTCTAAATATCAGAAAAGTATTACTGGTACTAGATAAAATCCACTCCTTACCAGATTTAAAGGGCTCCCCAGCGATTGTTTCCTTGGATGCGGAAAAAGCTTTTGATAATATAAATTGGGAGTGGCTATATATGGTCTTAACAAAAATGTCCCTAGCAGGCCCCTTCTTTAACTACATTTGTAATCTATATTCATCTCCAAGGGCTCAGGTTTTCTTGTCCACGACATTGCCCCTTGAGAAAGGAACGAGGCAGGGTTGTCCGTTGTCCACCCTCCTCTTCAACTTAGCTCTGGAGCCCTTAGTCTGCATTTTGTCTGACCCAAGCACTTTCACAGGCATTCAGTTTACTAGGAAATCAATTCAGGCTGCTTTCTTTGCTGACGATGTCATTTTATTTATGTCTGACCCCACCCAACATCTACCTACACTGTGTGCAGAATTATTAGACAAATGAGTATTTTGATCACATGATACTTTTTATACATGTTGTCCTACTCCAAGCTGCATAGGCTTGAGAGCCAACTACCAATTAAGTAAATCTGGTAATGTGCATCTCTGTAATGAGGAGGGGTGTTGACTAATGACATCAACACCCTATCAAAAAGCACAAGGTGTGCGATACTCAGGGATATGGCCAAGGTAAGGAAGGCTGAAAAACGACCACCTTTGAACTAGAAACATAAGATAAAATGTCAAGAATGGGCCAAGAAATATCTTAAGACTGATTTTTCAAAGGTTTTATGGACTGATGAAATGAGAGTGACTCTTGATGGGCCAGATGGATGGGCTAGAGGCTGGATCAGTAAAGGGCAGAGAGCTCCACTCCGACTCAGACGCCAGCAAGGTAGAGGTGGGGTACTGGTATGGGCTGGTATCATCAAAGATGAACTTGTGGGACCTTTTTGGGTTGAGGATGGAGTGAAGCTCAACTCCCAGACCTACTGCCAGTTTCTGGAAGACAACTTCTTCAAGCAGTGGTACAGGAAGAAGTCGGTATCGTTCAAGAAAAACATGATTTTCATGCAGGACAATGCTCCATCACATGCATCCAACTACTCCACAGCGTGGCTGGCCAGTTAAGGTCTAAAAGAAGAAAAAATAATGACATGGCCCCCTTGTTCACCTGATCTGAACCCCATAGAGAACCTGTGGTTCATTATAAAATGTGAAATCTACAAGGAGGGAAAACAGTACACCTCTCGGAACATTGTCTGGGAGGCTGTGGTGGCTGCTGCATGCAGTGTTGATCGAAAACAGATCAAGCAACTGACAGAATCTATGGATGGAAGGCTGTTGAGTGTAATCATAAAGAAAGGTGGCTATATTGATCTCTAATTTTTTTGGTTTTTGTTTTTGCATGTCAGAAATGTTTATTTCTAAATTTTGTGCACTGATATTGGTTTACCTGGTGAAAATAAACAAGTGAGATGGGATTATATTTGGTTTTTATTAAGTTGCCTAATAATTCTGCACAGTAATAGTTACCTGCACAAACAGATATCCTCCTAAGATAGCCAAATCTAAGAAAAAAACACTCCAACTTCCAAAAATATTAAGCTTGGATATTTATGAGTAGTGTTGAGCATTCCGATACTGAAATATCGGGTATCGGCCGATATTCGCGGTATCGGAATTCCGATACTTAATTCCGATACTTTTGCAATATCGTATACCGGAATCGGAAGTTCCCATAATGCAGTGAGCCAGTTTCATTTTATTCAGCCAATGAGGATCCTAAGAAGTGTGGGCACATCCTGTTAGGCATGTAGGCATCTTAACTAATGGCATGGCTGTGATTGGCTGCTGAAATGATGTCATGATGCACTATAAGAGCCGCCACCGCCATTTTCAGCTCACTCTGCTGTGAATTCAGTTAGGAATAGGACCTGTTGTTCTGAGGGACAGTTTTAGCTACCTATTTGGTCTATTCTGCTTTACCCAAGCTACTTTATAAATCTCTGTGCCTTGCAGCGCTAGTGCACAGTTCTCTGTGCTGTTCACCGCTTTCTGCAAGGTCTGTGTGTGTGAGTGCTGCTCACCCTGTAGTGTGTGCTTCAACCACGTCTGGTTGTAGTGCACTCAGTGTGTGTCACTGCCTCATACATTGTCCTTTTTTGCCAATTCATAATTTTTCCTGATATCTCCTATTAGTGTGGTGGTGCCATCCGTATTCAGCTAAATTGGTTCCAAACACACTATATAGGAGTAGATAGAGAAATTTTTTTTGTCTTGCAGCGCTAGTGCACTGTGCTCTGCATCTGTACTGTTCACCGCTGTCTGCAAGGTCTGTGTGTGTGAGTGCAGCACGCCCTGTAGTGTGTACTTCAGCCACGTCTGGTTGTAGTGCACTCAGTGTGTGTCACTGCCTCATACATTGTCCTTTTTTGCCAATTCATAATTTTTCCTGATATCTCCTATTAGTGTGGTGGTTCCATCCGTATTCAGCTAAATTGGTTCCAAACACACTATATAGGAGTAGATAGAGATTTTTTTTTTTGTCTTGCAGCGCTAGTGCACAGTGCTCTGCATCTGCACTGTTCACCGCTGTCTGCAAGGTCTGTGTGTGTGAGTGCAGCTCACCCTGTAGTGTGTGCTTCAGCCACGTCTGGTTGTAGTGCACTCAGTGTGTGTCACTGCATCATACATTGTCCTTTTTTGCCAATTCATAATTTATCTTGATTTCTCCTATTAGTGTGGTGGTTCCATCCGTATTCAGCTACATTGGTTCCAAACACACTATATAGGAGTAGTTAGAGGAGCCTTTCTGCAGCATTGTGCCCTGCAGCCCCAGCCAGATTAGTATTAGCCTATTTTTTGTAGCCTCATCTATTGCATTGTAGGTTACCTTCCTACATTGTAATAGCTACAAAAAGTTTGTGATACTATCGGTATTACATCTTTGGGCACATCCAGTGTCTTTTTGTGACAAAAAAACCTAAATAAAGTTCACCAAACACTCCACTTTACAGTTGTGTAGGCCACATTAGCTCATATTAAAGTCTAGTCCACACTTTATAAAAATTAGTGTTTCTTATACCTGTTAGCAGCTGTTCAGGAATAAGCACACTAAGCCCTTAGTACTTTTCTGCCTATCTTTATCAGTCTACCAAGATGAAGAAGGCAGGGAGTAAGGCATGTGGTTGTCGTCGTGGGCGTGGAGTTTCTGCAGGGAGAGGACGTGAGGATTCTGTGCCTGCAGGGAGAGGACGTGGGGATTCTGTGCCTGCTGCGGGCACCAGTGACTCAGCATCCCCCAGTTTTACCAGGGAACAGTCCTTTATGCGCAGCTTTGTAGGAGCTAGCCGTACCCCACTGCTGCGGGAGGACCAAATTGAAGCCGTTGTCGGATGGATGGCAGCTAACGCATCGACTTCAATTAGTTCCAGATCCTCTCAGGTCCTGAGCACTGAAGAGCACCCATCTGTCTCTTCACCACCTGCCAAATTGCCCAGGCAGTCAGAGAGCCCTGGACAGGAGCCATCTCTACTTCTGTTCTCTGAATCTCTTGGCTTGGAAAGAGGGGGCCAGCCAAGCAGAATTTGAGAATTTGAAGAAGAGGTAGTATGCAGTGATGCGCAACCGTTTTGTCTCTCTGAATCTGAAGAGGCGGGTGGGCCAGTGCCTATGGTCAGCAGCACACCTCAGTACGCATCTGATGATGAGACTCAGGTGCCACTTTCTGGTGTGTACTGTGCTGTCGAGACTACCCAGGAGAAGCAGTTGTTTGAAGAGGGTGGTGTAGATGATGAGGTCCTTGACCCATCATGGTGTGAGGGACAGGAAGGTGGTGGGAGCAGCTCTGAGGAAGAGATTCCCCGAACCGCCCAAAAAGGAGGGAGAGGGAGGGGGCAGACTTGGTTGCCTGTAGCCTCCACTTCGGCACCCATTAGGAGCATGGCTCTTCCAAAATCCAAAGCGGGCGCTCCCAAGACTTGCAGTGCCTGTCCTTTTTTGACACAGTTGCAGATGACATTTGGTTTGTCAAATGCAAGCTGTGTAATCAGAAGGTGAAAAGAGGGAAAAGTGTCAGCAACCTCAATACCACAAATATGTGGAAACATGTGCGGACCAAGCACGTGGTGGAGTTACAAAAACACACTGAAGACCTAGGCCAACCTACAGCGCCACCTACCACCTCTTCAGCTCGTGTTGTAGCCTCTTCCTCCAGCTCACACACAGCTGGTTTGGCTTCCTCACAGGATCGCCATGGAAGAATCTTTGGCACTGTTGTACAGAGACACAGTGTAATTCCACCCACAGCACCACTTTCCCAGTCATCCTCACACTCCCAGGCCAGTCTACAGCCATCGTTAGCACAGGCATGGGAGAAAAGGCGCCCATACTCGGCAAACCACCCCCGAGCACAGGCTCTCAATGCTGGCATTGCTAAACTACTGGCCCTTGAAATGCTATCATTCAGGCTGGTGGAGACTGACACCTTCCGTAACTTTATGGCATTGGCAGTCCCACAATACAACGTGCCCAGCCGCTTTTATTTCAGCAGGCAAGCCGTCCCTGCCCTGCAACATCATGTGGAGGGAAAAATTAAACATGCGCTACAAAACGCCGTCAGTAGCAAGGTCCACCTGACCACCGATGCGTGGACCATTGGGTAAATGTTGTGGAGCCGGGTACAGATCTTGAGAGTGGCGCTGTACGTGTTCTGCCAACTCCAAGGATTGCAGGAATCCAGTCTGTACACATTGACTCCTCCTCATACTCCAGTTCCTCTGAATCAGCGCTGCAGGAGCCGTCACGGTCTACCTCCACATCGACCCGTGAACGGTTACCTGTTATGATGACCGATATGAGCACAGCCGTGGCCAAACGTCAACAGGCCGTATTAAAATTAATTTCTTTGGGGAATCGAAGCCACACAGCGCAGGAGCTCTGGAATGCCATCAAGCAGCAGAGCGACGTGTGGTTTGTGCCAGCGAATCTCCAGCCAGGCATGGTAGTGTGTGACAATGGCCGAAATCTGGTGGCAGCTCTGGGCCTAGGCAACCTCACTCACATCACATGTCTGGCACATGTGCTCAACTTGGTCGTGCAGAGTTTTTTGAGGGACTATCCGGATCTTGATGCACTGCTTCACAAGGTCCGCATAGAGTGCGCTCACTTGCGGCGTTCCAGCAACGCAAGATCACGCATTGCAGCTCTGCAGCGCCGATTACATCTTCCAGAACATCGCATCATATGTGACCTACCCACCAGGTGGAATGCAACGTTACATATGTTGGAGAGGTTGTGTGAGCAGCAGGCAGCAGTAATGGAGTACCAGCTGCAGCAGGCGCAAACAAGTCGCAGTGCGCGCCGTTCACACTTCACCACCACTGAGTGGGCCTCTATGAAGGACATTTGCCACGTTTTGCGTGCCTTCGATTATTCCACGCGGATGGCGAGTGCAGATGATGCACTAGTCAGCATGACTATCCCCCTTATCTGCCTGCTTGAAAAAACACTGCAAGCACTAAGGGACGAGGTTTTGGAAGAGGTGGAGGATGAGGAATCACAAATGCCATCTGCTTCTCTGCAGTCTGCGCAACGTGGTTCCTCACAAAGGCCTAGGCAGGGGACACTTTGTGAGGAGGATGAGGAGGAGTCAATGGATGAGGAAGACATCAGTCCAGAGGAGGGAGGTACACAATGCTCTAGTAGTCAGTATCTAGAGCGAGGGTGGGGTGATGCAGAGCAGGCAGAGATCACGCCTCAAGCAGGGGACAGTGTTTCTTGGCCAGTTGGCAGTCTGCAGCACATGGTTGATTTCATGCTGCAATGCCTGAGAAATGACCGCCGCATCGCCCACATTCTCTAAACGGCTGATTATTGGGTGTCCACCCTCCTAGATCCTCGCTACCGGGACAACTTACAAAGCCTCATAACACCGTTGAACCGGGAGCGTAAAATGCGGGAGTACCAAGACGCACTGGTGCATTCCATCATGTTCTCCATTCCAACCGAGAGCAGTGTTGCTAGTGCTTTACAAAGCAGCTCAGTGTGTCGAGGCAGTGGAGGAAGCTCTGCACAAAGAGGGAGCAGAAGCAGCGCCTCAGCACAAGGCAAGACCAGTATGGCCGAAATGTGGCAAAGTTTTGTGTCCCCGCCGCCACAAATGTCTACACCATCACAGACGGCTCCAGTCAGCAGGAGGCAATATTTCCGTCAGATGGTGACAGACTACATGTCTTGCCCTCTTAGTGTACTCCCAGACGGCTCTTCTCCCTTCAAGTTTTGGGTCTGTAAGCTGGATACATGGCCAGAGCTTAGTCAGTATGCATTGGAGGTGCTAGCTTGCCCTGCTGCTAGTGTATTATTGGAACGCGTCTTTAGTGCCGCAGGTGGTGTACTAACAGACCGTCGCATGCGACTATCCTCCGATAACGTTGACCGGCTTACTTTTCTCAAAATGAACAAGGCCTGGATCTCTCATGAATTTGCCAGTCCTCTTCCAGAATAAATAATTGGTTGGCAACAGTATCCAGGTCTCCTGTTGTGTTCATGTTTCTACCACCTGAACTGTAATCCCTGAGCTCCAACACCGCCAGTTGGCGCTCGGAAGTGCCGTCTGCACAGTCAATACTTGCTGCCGAGTTATTGTGGTTCAGTAACGTCAGCTGTTCCCCTGCTGTGCGGACGGCAATTTCTCCTGCTCTGTCCACATTCTCACCACTACAGATTTTAAAGTTGCTCCAATTACACCTCTGGCTCCTCTGTTTTTAGTATTTACCCTGGGCTCCAATACCGCTAGTTGCTGCTCAGAAGTGCCGTCTGCACAGTCAACGCTTGCTCCAGTGTTATTGGGGTTCAGTAACGTCAGCTGTTCCCCAGCTGTGTGTCCGGCAAATTCTCCTGCTTTGTCCACATCCACTGTACTACTGATTTAAAACTTACTCCAATTACACCTCTGGCTCCTCTGTTTTCAGTATTATCCCTGAGCTCCAACACCGCCAGTTGGCGCTCGGAAGTGCCGTCTGCACAGTCAACACTTGCTGCCGTGTTATTGGGGTTCAGTAACGTCAGCTGTTCCCCTGCTGTGCGGACGGCAATTTCTCCTGCTCTGTCCACATTCTCACCACTACAGATTTTAAAGTTGCTCCAATTACACCTCTGGCTCCTCTGTTTTCAGTATTATCCCTGAGCTCCAACACCGCCATTTGGCGCTCGGAAGTGCCGTCTGCACAGTCAACACTTGCTGCCGTGTTATTGGGGTTCAGTAACGTCAGCTGTTCCCCAGCTGTGTGTCCGGCAAATTCTCCTGCTTTGTCCACATCCACTGTACTACTGATTTAAAACTTGCTCCAATTACACCTCTGGCTCCTCTGTTTTCAGTATTATCCCTGAGCTCCAACACTGCCAGTTGGCGCTCGGAAGTGCCGTCTGCACAGTCAACACTTGCTGCCATGTTATTGGGGTTCAGTAACGTCAGCTGTTCCCCAGCTGTGTGTCCGGCAAATTCTCCTGCTTTGTCCACATCCACTGTACTACTGAATTATAACTTGCTCCAATTACACCTCTGGTTCCTCTGTTTTTAGTATTTACCCTGGGCTCCAATACCGCTAGTTGCTGCTCAGAAGTGCCGTCTGCACAGTCAACGCTTGCTCCAGTGTTATTGGGGTTCAGTAACGTCAGCTGTTTCCTGCTGTGCGGACGGCAATTTCTCCTGCTCTGTCCACATTCTCACCACTACAGATTTTAAAGTTGCTCCAATTACATCTCTGGCTCCTCTGTTTTCAGTATTATCCCTGAGCTCCAACACCGCCAGTTGGCGCTCGGAAGTGCCGTCTGCACAGTCAACACTTGCTGCCGTGTTATTGGGGTTCAGTAACGTCAGCTGTTCCCCTGCTGTGCGGACGGCAATTTCTCCTGCTCTGTCCACATTCTCACAACTACAGATTTTAAAGTTGCTCCAATTACACCTCTGGCTCCTCTGTTTTCAGTATTATCCCTGAGCTCCAACACCGCCAGTTGGCGCTCAAAAGTGCCGTCTGCACAGTCAACACTTGCTGCCGTGTTATTGGGGTTCAGTAACGTCAGCTGTTCCCCTGCTGTGCGGACGGCAATTTCTCCTGCTCTGTCCACATTCTCACCACTACAGATTTTAAAGTGCTCCAATTACACCTCTGGCTCCTCTGTTTTCAGTATTATCCCTGAGCTTCAACACAGCCAGTTGGCGCTCGGAAGTGCCGGCTGCACAGTCAACACTTGCTGTCGTGTTATTGGGGTTCAGTAACGTCAGCTGTTTCCCAGCTGTGCGGACGGCAATTTCTCCTGCTCTGTCCACATTCTCACCACTACAGATTTTAAAGTTGCTCCAATTACACCTCTGGCTCCTCTGTTTTTAGTATTATCCCTGAGCTCCAACACCGCCAGTTGGCGCTCGGAAGTGCCGTCTGCACAGTCAACACTTGCTGCCGGGTTATTGGGGTTCAGTAACGTCAGCTGTTCCCCAGCTGTGTGTCCGTCAAATTCTCCTGCTTTGTCCACATCCACTGTACTACTGATTTAAAACTTGCTCCAATTACACCTCTGGCTCCTCTGTTTTTAGTATTTACCCTGGGTTCCAGCACTGCCAGCTGTTTCCTAGCAGTGTCTTTGGCACGGGTACTCCCTCCTGCCCAGCCTGCTTCCAGCACGCCAGCTGTTTCCGGGTAGTGTCAACGTCACTTTGCCTCCAATGCGTTGTCCTGTCGTGTTGCGGTCGGGTTTGCCGACTCTATGGTGCCTGCAGTTTAGGTGACTCCTATGTGGGCTGCGGGATCTGGCAATAAAGGCTGGTTCCATAGTGCCAATAGGACAAGCACCCCCTGTAGGACTGTGGGTTTTGGTAACTGCGGCCGGCTCGCGGCCTTGAAATTTTTTTTACATGGGTACCTTCTGCTACCCATCCGGGTTCCAGTACCGTCAGCTGGTTCTCGGCAGTGCCTTTGGATTAGGTGCCTCCTTCTCGGTATCCAAGTTCCACCAACGTCTGCTGGTCCTTGGTAGTGCTTTCTGGCACAGGTACCTCCTGCTTAGTAACCGAGTTCCAGTACCATCAGCTGGTCTTCGGTAGTTCCATTGGCTCTTGTACCTTCTGCTACCCATCCGGGTTCCAGTACCGTCAGCTGCATTTCCAAGTTCAAGCTTTTGGAAGTGGTTCTTGGTAATCACTCTGGATCTCCCTGACGAGGACCCTGAAGACGAGGACCCTGAAGACCAACCCGAAGAAGACGAGGACCCCGAAGACGACGACCCTGAAGACGAGGACCCTGAAGACCACCCCGAAGAAGACGAGGACCCTGAAGACCACCCCGAAGAAGACGAGGACCCCGAAGACGAGGACCCCGAAGACGAGGACCCCGAAGACGACGACCCTGAAGACGAGGACCCCGAAGACGACGACTCTGAAGACCACCCCGAAGAAGACCAAGAAGATGACCCTGAAGAAGTTGACCAAGAGGACAAAGAAGAGAAGACAACCACCAAGATACAGAAGTACAAGAAGCTGCAGAACAAAAAGCGGAAGAACATTAAGCATAAGACTAAAAATCAGAGCAAAAGATAATATCTAAATTATAAGCAGAAGATGACTAAGCAGTGTATGGGGGTGAGTCCGTTCCTCCTCGTGGTGCCCCTGGAAAAGACCTGCTGCTGCAGGCCAAACTGAACGCGGACAAATCCTGTTGTAAATCTTTTGTGACGGGCCGAACGAAAGGTGTAATGTTCAAACTTTTATAGATAGCAACTACAGGAATGCCTGTCACAAATAAGAATATGATGAAGAAGAAGAATATGAAGAAGATGAAGAAGTAGAATATGAAGAAGATTAATAGTTGAATAAGAAGAATATGAAGAATGTAAAAAAAAAGAATAATGCGAAGAAGGTGAAAAAGAAGAAGTTGATGAAAAAGATGCTGATGCTGAGGATGATGAAGGAGAAAGTATGGGAGAAGTAAAAAAGAAGGTGAAGAGCATGGAAGTAGTGAAACATAAATATCTGACAAAATATAAAAATACTTAACATAGTCAATATTTCTGTAACTCAGAACGTCTTAAAAAAAATATTAATTCCTGCTATTCCATTTGAATGGGCTAAACCTCTATGCCTTTATTGTCTCCCCCACCTCCCCCAATACATTCTACATTATTCTTAGTTGTTTTCCTTCATGTAGAATTAACCTACAAGGAAAGAAAGGGTTTATTTTCATTCCATTATTTCTGTCCCATTGACTTGCATTGGTTTCCGGTATCGGAATCGGTGATATGCGATACTTTTTGGGTATCGGTCCGATCCAATCCGATCCGATATTTCCCGATATCGGAAGGTATCGCTCAACACTATTTATGAGTCTTTTGGGTTGAATGAGAACATAGTTGTTGATCAATAATAAAAATAATCCTCTAAAATACAACTTGCCTAATAATTCTGCACACAGGTTTAAAATCAATGTTAAAAAATTTGAAATACTCCCATTAACCGAAAAGGGAACAAAACTCTGCCCAGATGGATCTTTAAATGGTATGTCACTAGCACCCTCACATATCACCTACCTGGGAATTAAAATAGGTCGTTTGCCTTCATCTATATACACATTAAACTACCCCCCTCTTATAAAAAAAAAACATTAATCAATTAAAGTCATGGCATGATTTACCCCTATCTTTTATGGGTAGGACACATTTGGTAAAAATGATCAGTACAGCCAGGATTATGTATCAACTACAAACCTAAGCATTACTCCTGAAACACACGGACGTAACTACACTCAATAGAGCCTTCAGTCACTTTATTTGGAAAGGAAAACGTCCCAGGATTAGTATGAGCAAACTTATGGCTTCCAAAGACGATGGAGGCATTAATTTCCCAAGCATCAGAAATTACAATCTTGCTTGCCTTTTCCAGTATATAATAGACTGGTTCCATAAGAGACATACATATTCTGACTACACGTTGGAAGCAGATTATGCATACTCCCTTCTTTTGGTTGCCCTCCTTCACTCTCGATTCACCTCCCTTCCCTTGGCAGTTAAAAAGTCAACAATCCTTAGGGACACTATTTCCTCATGAAAGGCAGTCGATTTCAAAGCATCTCCCGATATGGCAAAACCCAGAATTCCCCCAGGGTAATGAAAATAAACTATTTCTGAAATGGCGACAAGCTGGTGTAGACAACGTATCTCATCTTCTTCATTCAACTGAGCAGAGATGGATGACAAGTACCGAGTGTTTAGACAGATACAATCTACCTCCCCAACATTATTTCCAATCTGAACAAATCAAACTATCCATTAGGGCCAATTTAAAAGATGTGACCTTTGAGGTCTCCTAAAATATCTTGGATGTCATTCTGTTGTCTCCAATGGGTACCCCTTCAATTTCTGTCCTTTATTCTGTAATGAGATCCAATCTATTAGGAGTTCACCCAGATACTTTCTTCAAATATTGGAGACAACAGTTGGAGGATGTGGAAATCTCTGATAAGATCAGGTCAGGCTGGAATTTAATAAGAAAACACATTATAAATGAAGCATGGAGAGAAACGCAATCTAAAATCATACATGGCGCCATCTATGCATTTAACATACCTAAAAAAAGATCCGCTTTCAAACAGGCTAACAGCTTGCCCTAAATGCCACCTTCCACTCTCCGACCTCATGCACGGCCCATAGTCATGTTCGGCTTCAGTTTCATATCAGCTATGACCGACACCATATGGGGCCCGGGTTATACTCTTTCCTCTTATCTAGCCTTGTTACATTTTTGGAACAACACAGAAAACCCTGAGGGGAAGAGGGGAAACCCTCTGAAATTGCTCCACACCTTACTTATCCTGGCAAAAAACAATTACTTAAATATTGGCTAGGACCCAACACACCCCCCACCATTGAAGAGTTAACAGCTCAAATGAAACATTTTATGGGAATAGAGCAACAAGACGCCCTTAGCAATAAGGAAACGCAAGCTGGCAAATTTCTTCCGAAATGGAAACAGTTTATTGTAAGTTGCTGCTCATTAAATGAAAAAAAGAAAATGGTGGAACCCTTCACTTCCACAGCGTGGTACATTCTGGAAGATCTTGGGGATAGCCTAGGTCCATTACCCTGGATTTAGGGGGGGGGGGGGGGGTGGAGAGTGGAATGGAGGGATCATAATACTAAGGTCTACAATACTAACATAGGTGGTCTAATCTAACAAGATGGCTTCAATAAATCAGAGTATCAACTGGATTGCATGTTAATTAAACTGATGTAAGTTACATTGTTATTAAGTTCTTATATTATATTGTTTTGCTTTGCCAATCAAATGTGTAAGAACTATCTCTTTATATTCTGTCTGCGAACAGGTATCTGATTATCACCTTAATTTGGTATGTTTTGTTTCTTTTTGAAAAAGTTAATTAAAATTATATATTAAAAAAAAAATAGAGACGTCTGGATCCGCCTCTGTTTCATCCAGGAGACAAGTTCTGGCTTTTCTCCAAATATGTCCGTCTCAAGATACCATCATAGAAGTTGGGCCCGCGGTTCATCGGTCCTTTCAAGATTCTGAGCCAAATAAATCCAGTGGCGTACAAGCTGAAACTTCCTGCCTCCTTACAGATCCCCAATTCCTTTTATGTGTCTCTCCTCAAGTCTGTTGTCCTTAATCCTTTCTCTGATGATCCAGGTACCACTCCAGCTCCAGTCTCCGCTGAGGACGTCTTTGAGGTAGAGAACGTTTTGGCCATCAAGAGGGTAAGAGGAAAGACTTTCTTTCTTGCGGATTGGAAGGGGTTTGGTCCTGAGGAGAGGTCTTGGGAGCCCAGGGAGAACATTCATGCTCCTCGTCTTCTAGAAAAATTTCTTGCGGGCTTAAAGAAGAGGGGGCGTAAAGGGGGGGTACTATAGCGTCGGCGTCTCTGCCTCCTGCCCGGCAGAGACACCGATTCCCTCACCGCCATGGTCCCGGTCCGGCGTCCTCTGGCTCCCTTGCTGCATCCGCCCGGGGTGCGCGCACCTCGTGCAGATCCCCAGGCACTGTACTTAGGGCACGCGCGCTCCCTCCCTCTTAAAGGGGCCGCGCGCGCCATCCTAAAGAGTCCCCAGCCAATGGCCGGAGGACTGCCCCTATATAAGACACCTCTTCCAAAATGGAGGTGCCTTTGCAATGTTTAAGTTTGTGTGCTAACACTCTCTCCAGCCCTCAGGTCCTAGTGCTGTCCGCCAGCCTGTCTTTCAGCCGTGCCCGCCAGCCTGTCATCCGTGCCCGCCAGTCTGCCTATCTTGCAGTGCCCGCAAGCCTGTCTATTATACGTGCCTGCCAATCAGCCTGCCAGCCGAGCCTGTCCATCAGCTCCGTCCGCCTGCCTACCAGCCGTGCACATCTGTCTGCCCATCTGTCGTGCCAGTCCGCTTCGGCTATCATTCCCAGTGGGAGTCGCCTGTTCTCACACGAGATTGGTCCCAGAATGGCACCTGATTCACCTTCCCGGTCCCTCCTTGGTTCACGGAGTCGACTAAGCCGCCGTGTAGCCAGGGTTGGTCCAGGTAGGCACTTAGTTATGCCTCTCTGGTCCCTCCTTGCACCACGGCACAGTGGTTCCACCATCCGGACCCGTAACAGTAGAGTCTATGACAGTGCAAGAGATCGCCCCGACCTTCAACTGGACATGACCTGGGACCCACAGACGAGTCTGAAAAAGTGAGTAACCATGAACTTTCCATAATAGCCTCAATATAGTGTATGTATAAATATGATGGGGGGATGTGCTGCCATTATTGGGAGTGTCTGATCTTCACTGATTTCCCTTCTTGTTTCAGAAAAAGCAAGAAGTGGGTAAATTCAGACGTCAAACGTAGGACTTGATATGGTTCGCATCGAATGCCCTTATCAAACCCTAAATCACATAAGTTCTTTGTTACAGGGTTAAAAAAACATCTTCGACTTTTACACTCTTTTGATCAAAATAGTGTCAACCAAGTACCTGATGTTATTTACGTGTACTATTACCATTTATTTGCTTACTGCAGTGTATTTGCACATTTTTTATTATCCTAAGTTATGGTTGTGATGTCACAATCTACATGGAACTTTGATGACACCATCTCCTTGATGACATCACAATGAATATGAAAGAAGGGGGCATGCTGCCATTTTGGGGGTATCTAATCTTCATTGTTTTTACTTCTTGTTTCAGAAAGAGTACAAAGTGAGGAAATCAGGCTATCACATGCAGGCCCAGAGATGGATCAAATCGGATTCCCTCATCAAACCCTAAATCACGTGAATGAAGATGGGGTATGGCTGGAAGTGATGACTATGACAAGTCCATGATGTGGTAGCCGCCATGTTAGGAGAAGATGAGCCGCACTTCAGTGCGAGGCAGATTCCGGGCTCGGTATCTGTTCTCATTACTTTCTGCAGTCAGATGTAATCACAGAATAAGTGAACGTTCTGCTGCATCCACCCCGATCTACAGCACATGCTGCCATGATCCAGCACTGCCCACGGGAAGGGCAGCCCGTCAGCCATGGTTTCCTAGAGGTTTCCTCCACTGGGGGTTTTTCCTCTCCTGAGCGCTGACGGATGACTCTCCAAGAGTCCAGGGCTCATTATCATCATCATCATCAGGGCTGCATGACTATTGTCCCACATGACTGCTGGGAACTTCTACATGTGATATCTTGTATGAAACTAATAAAGGACACTGCTCTTCTCCTGGTTCTCATCCTACCTATCTGACCGCTCTTTCAGTGTATCGTTTCACTTCTTCCCCCTCTCACTATTGGGGTTCCTCAGGGTTCAGTCCTTGGCCCTCTTCTCTCTGTACATGGCTCCAAATGGACAGACCATCAGCAAATTTGGCTTTCATCCCCTGGCCTTACCCCCACTGTACTACAGAACACCAGTGACTGTCTGGCCGAAGTTTCCAACATCATGTCCGCTCTCTATCTGAAACTCAACCTTTCCAAAACTGAACTGCTTCTGCTCCTGCCGTCTACTCACCTCCCTAAATCCGACATCTCCCTCTCTGTGTGTGGCACCACAATAACGCCAAGCCAGCAGGCGCGCTGTTTGGGCATTGTGTTTGACACCAATCTTTCCTTCACCTTCCAAATACAATCTCTTGCCCGCTCTTGTCGCTTGCACCTGAAGAATATCTCTAGAATCCGTCCCTTTCTTACCTTGGAAATAACAAAAACCCTCACTGTTGCCCTGATCCACTCCCGTCTTGACTACTGTAACTCTCTATTAATTGGCCTCCCCCTCACTCGACTTTTCCCTCTCCAGTCCATCCAGGGTTATCTATCTGGCTAATCGTTACTCAGATGCCTCCGCTCTGTGCCAATCATTGCACTCTCTGCCTATACATTATAGGATCCAATTTAAATTGCTTGTTCTCACCCACAAAGCTCTCCACAACGTGGCACCCCCCTACATCTCCTACCTCATTTCTGTTTATCGGCCTACCCGTTCTCTACGCTCTGCAAGCCACTTTCGACTAACATCCGCACTAATCCGTACCTCCCACTCCCGGCTCCAAGACTTCTCCTGAGCTGCGCCTATTCTTTGGAATGCTCTACCCCAAGAAATTAGGATGAATCACAACTTACACAATTTTAGGCGCTCCCTAAAAACACACCTGTTTAGGGAGGCCTTTCACGTTCCCTAATCGAACTCTACCGCACCGAAAAGCACTACAAATACTGGCTGGTGACGAGCTCATGCAGCCTTTATCTATCCCTCAAGATGGCTAGACCATCATTGTAAATAAGCCACTGTACTATGTGTCACCCCCAGATTGTAAGCTCTTACGAGCAGGGTCGTCATTATTTTTGCTCTTATTACTGTATTATCTTTAGCTATGTTACTTATGACTGTTGTATATGAACCTCTGAATTGTAAAGCGCTGCGGAATATTTTGGCGCTATATAAATAAAGATTATTATTATTATTATCCTCTGAATATATCGGTACAGCAGGCGCGTTTTGATGATGTCATCACGCCTGCTGCGCTGAGATGTCAGATGCAGAGGGGGAATGATGGGAGAGGGAGCATCAGCTGACGCTCCCTCCTCCATCATGGCTGTCAACTGTAAAGGCATCTAGGATGCCGATATAGCAGAAAGTGCGATGCCAGGCGAGGGACCTGCCCGGCGTTGCAGGCCAAATATACTTTGGAGATCTGCCCGGCATAGCAGGTCAAATATACCCACCTTCCAGGCCAGATTTGGCCCGTGGGCCAGAGTTTTACATATGTGCTGTAGAGAAAATAAAAAGCACCAAAACCGCACAGCTCAGCAGCGTCTTTAGATGCAGAGTTGGCACAGTTTTCATGAAATCACATAAACTTTGCTTGGACAGTTAAACACTGCATTTACGCTACATGGGAACACGGTCTAAATGTTCATGCTAGTGGATGTGATTTTTTTTTTTTCAAACATCATTTTTATTAGGATTTTCAGAAAAAAAAAACATATAAAGACATATGAACAAATGCCAAAATGAACATTAATCAGGAGCCCGTACGCAGATCAGGCACAATGTATAATCAATAAATTGTGATTAGCTGGCACAACAAATTAACAAAGATTAAGTATTAACAACTTACAGTCATCATTTGTCAACAAAATGAATTAAGTAAATGTAAATAATTCGTACTGATTATCTCCCATGTTTTAGTTTACGCTTAATAGTCCTAAGTTGTTATCTAGATCCTCTAGAATATACCATTCTGAAGAAGTAAATGGTTCGACAAATTTGTTTTTTTCAGTCAGAGAGCAACACGTTACAATAAACTGTCTCCATTTTGACAAAAATTTGCCAGCCTGTTGTTCCTTGTTACTGAGGGCATCTAGTTGTTCTACTCCCATAAAGTGTTTCAATTGGATTATCAGCTCTGCTATGGGGGGAATGTTAGGGTCTATCCAATGTTTGAGTATTTTTTTTTTTGCCAGGAAGAGTAGAGTATGGAGCAGTTTTGGGCGGCTTTTTGTTATTTTGTATGGATTCTCTGGGTTACTCCAATAATGTAGTAGGGCTAAGTATGGAGAGAGGGTATACTCTGGACCCCATATAGTATTCATCAAATCTGAAACCTGATCCCAATATACTGTTTAATCGGTGCAGGACCATAGGCCGTGCATAAGGTCAGAGTATGGATGATGACACTTAGGGCATGTAATTAGTCTTTTTGATAATGGATCTTTTTTCGGTAAATTAAAGGTGTAGATGGCCCCATGTATTATTTTATATTGAGTTTCTCTCCATGTTTCATTTATAATGTATTTTCTAAATACCTTCCAGCCTAATCTGATATTAGTGGGAATTTCAGCGTCTTCCAATTGTTGCTTCCAATATTTAAAGAAAATGTCAGGGTGTATCTTTAACAAATTAGATTTCATAACCGAATAAAGACTAGATATTGAGGGGGTGCCCGTTGGGGATAGTAGAATGACGTCCAATTCATTTTGGGAGGTCTCGAAAGTAACATCCCTTAAGTTTGACATAACGGAAAGTCTGATTTGCTCATATTGAAAGCCATGATGGAGAGGTAGACCATACTTATCCATACACTCTGGGTATGTCAACCATCTCTGATCGGTTGGGTGGAGGAGATGAGATATGTTATCTATACCTGCTTGCTGCCATTTAAAAAATAATTTGTTTTCAATGCCCTGTGGAAATTCCGGATTCCGCCAAAGTGGCAGGTGCTTAGAAATTCTGAAAGAAAGGCCATATTTCTTCCTAACCGCTTTCCAAGCGGAAATGGTGTCTTTAAAAGTTACTGATTTTTTGATTTCTAGGGGTAGGGAAGTATAGCGAGAGTGTAGAAGTGCAGTTAAATTGAAGGGGTATGCATAGTCTGATTCCAAAGAGTAATCAGAGTATGTATGTCTTTTGTGGAGCGAAAGAGGCAGGCAAGGTTATAGTTCCTGATGCTTGGAAAATTGATGCCACCATCGTCTTTGGATGACATAAGTTTGTCTAGATTAATCCTAGGACGTTTTCCCTTCCAGATAAAATGACTGAAGGCCCTATTGAGTGTAGTTACATCAGAGTGTTTCAGTAGCAATGGTAGAGTTTGGAGTTGATACATAATTTTAGAAGTACTGATCATCCTGACCAAATGTGTCCTGCCTAAAAAAGACAAGGGCAAATCCTGCCATGACTTCAATTGATTAGTGATTTTTTTTTATGAGGGGGAGATAATTTAACGTGTACAAAGAGGATGGCAAGTGAACTATTTTGATGCCCAAATAGGTGATATGCGAGAGAGCTATAGTAATATCGTTAAAAGATCCTTTTGGGTAAAGTTTTATTCCTTTTTCAGTTAATGGTAATAATTCACATTTTTAGCATTTATTTTAAACCCAGAGTAAGTACCAAAGTTTTAAAGTAAATCCAATACTAGAGGTAAATGCAGGATGGGATCAGACATAAACAGAATGATATCGTCTGCAAAAAATGCCGCCTGAATTCATTACTTATTAAATTGGATGCCTGAGAAAGTTTTAGGGTCCGATAGAATACGAACTAAGGGTTCTAGTGCTAGGTTAAAAAGTAGGGGGGACAAAGGACACCCTTGTCTCATTCCCTTCTCAAGAGGGAAGGGAGTGGATAGAAAACCCGGGGTATATACCCAAGCTTTTGGAGACATATATCAATTGCATATATAATTAAAGAAGGGGCCCGACAACGACATCTTAGGTAAGACCTTATACAACCAATCCCAACTAATGTTATCAAAGGCCTTTTCGGCGTCTAGGGAGACAATCGCCGGGGAACCTTTTAAATTAGGTGTAGAGTGGATTTTATCTAGCGCCAACAGTACTCTCCTAATATTTAGCGTGGCTGAGCAACCTTTGACAAAACCTGCTTGTACAGGGGATATAAGATAAGGTAAAATAGAGGCCAGTCTGTCAGCCATTATTGTAGACAATAGCTTAATGTCGATATTTATGAGGGAAATTGGTCTGTATGAATTGGGGGATAATGGGTCTTTGGTTTTAGTAATAATTTGACGTAAGCCATATTTGCGGAAGGGAAAATGGGATCGCCATTAGTTATTTTGTTAAAGATCGAAACTAATAACGGGGAAACCTCTTCCCTTAAGGATTTAAAGAAATCAGAAGTGTATCCATCAAGTACAGGGGCTTTGTTTGGTTTCAAATTTCTAATTGTATTAATAATCTCTTCCAATGAAATAGGTTTATTTAATATCGATTTGTGTTCTTCTAAAAATAAAGGTAATTTGACCCTATCTAAGAGTGTATCGGAAAGTGGTAAGGCTTATTTTGGATTTTTATATAAGTCCTTATAAAATGAGCCTAGGATCTCATTAATTGATTTAGGATTCGTGTGAATTACCCCGTTGATATTTCTTAGTTGGAAAATTCCCTGTGGCTTTTTCAGTCCTCTTTCTAAATTGGCCATCATCCTCCCTGATTTGTTGCCAAACCTATAAAAATATGCTTCTGTTTGGGATAAGTGGAACATTTCTCTCATATCTGCGTATTGGTTGAATTCAGACTGTTTTTGGAACCAAAGTGTTTTATTTAAAGGGGAAGGGTCAAGAAGAAATGTAGTGTAGACTTGCTTCAGTTCAGAGGATAGTTCACTATATCTTCTCATAACTTTTTTTTTGTGAGAAAACGTATACACCAAAATTTTCCCTCTAAGTACCGTCTTAGCTGATTCCCATAGTAATGTGGGATCGTTTTGGTGTGCCGAGTTGTCCGACAAGAATTCCTGCCACCATAATTTGAGAGAGGAAATAAATGAATCGTCTTTGCAAAAATAATCTGGAATTCTCCATAAGAAATCAGAGCCCCGAGGGAATTTCTTCGATAGTTTCAAATTTACTGGAGCATGGTCTGAAATAACAATATTATCAATGTGTACAGTTATCAATTTAGCCAACAGAGAAGGAGAGACAAGAATATAATCGATTCGAGACCAAGAGTCGTTGGCGTGTGAGAAATGCGTGAATTCACTATTACTAGGGTTCAGGAACCTCCACGAGTCGATTAATTGGCAGGTAGACATAAGAGGTGCTAGCACTTTGTCATGCGAGGTTATTGATTGTGGAGTACCAGCAGTGTTTTTCCTATCCTCGTGTACTGAAACCACCGAATTAAAATCTCCACCTACTATTTTGTTGGGATTGGAGTCGAGCAAAAGTCTAGTCTCCAATTGTTTGAAAAAGGATTTGTTTCCTATATTAGGGACATATACATTATATATAGAGAAGGTTCCACAAGATGTGGTTAATGTTCATTGTACCAATCTTCCCTCTCCATCCTGTTGTTGGCTTATGATCTGGTGTATAAATTGTTTATTGATAAGGATTAAGACCCCAGCTTTTCTATCCACGGACGATGAGCCATAGACACCACCCACCCAGAATTTTTTCATACGGGGGAAATCTGCCTCCGGTAAATGTGTTTCCTGTAGGAGGGCTATGTCGGGCTTTAAACGTTTTAAATGTCTAAGGACTTTCATTCATTTTTGGGGATACCTCAAACCTTTAACATTCCATGACATGATAAACATATTCAGGGACTGTAAGAATAAACATGACTGGTGAAATACATACAAGACAATGATGACATGCAACTGGATTGTACAATAAGGAACAATGCTCAAACATGTGTAACAAATTTAAATAACAATAAACCAAAATTTTAGAAAACTGACCTAGCAAGAGCGTAGACACTTTGTATCTGCTCGCAAGGAGAAAACTTTCCCCTGGGCTTCACTTCTGCCCGACCATGTATGTAACATTACAAATTACAATTTACCCCCTTTTACTATGTTGTTTTTCATCAACATTTTTCTTCCATTTTGATCCCTTATTGATTCCATTTTCCCCTCCCACCACACTTATGGAAAATAATAACTTTAGTCAAAGTTTTAAAAGTCTGAGAGGGGAGACGGTTGGAAGCAATTGCCTCCATAATACCTTTACTCTGGAGTCTCCAGGTGTATGAAAGAAGAAACTCACTGAATCAACGGTTGTTATAGCTCTGGCCTCCTTTGTCTCCTCGCCTCGTAGATCCCTTAGGGGACCGTGAGCAAGAAGGAGTATCCTCTTGGTGGATCTGTTCAGGGCTGTCTCTTGGGCCCAGGAGACTGCTGACAAAAGTATCTGCTTTAACCGGTGAAGTAAATTCCCGGAAAGAGCCATCTGTGTCCTTCAAGCGTAGAGTAGCTGGGTAGCGGAGTTGAAAGCAAATTTTTTCTTTGTGCAGTTTGGTGCATATAGAGTTGAAGGACTTCCTTTTCCTGGTTACTTCGATGGAGTAGTCTTCGAAAAGCAAGATTTTATGGCCTTCAATGATCAATGGGTGGTTTAGTTGTTTGTATGCTCGGGTAATGTCCGCTTTATCATTGAAGTCCAGAAATTTCATGATGACCTGCCTTTGCCTGATTGTACTCTGGGCCCCAGAGATAGCAGGTGGAGAACCGATTCTGTGAACCCTTTCCACCTTTTTACCTTCAGGTAGTTTTAGGGCTTTTGGGACTTCATTTTCGCATAGGGGTTTCAGGGTGTTCTGAAGATACAATTCAGGTAGACCCACGGTCATCTATACGGTCTCTCAAAATTATGTTTTCACGAACGATAGCAGATATTTTGGAATGGTCCTCTTTTGAATCATCCTCGATGTGCGATATTCGTGATTCTAATTCGGTAAGCTGTTCGGTTTGTTCATCCTGTCTGGTTTGTAGATCCAGGAAGGCAGTGTTTAGTGTGGATTGTATTATGGTTTTGATTTCGGGTATTAGCCTAGTAGTGATCTCAGCCGCTAGTTCTGAAGGGTCCATTTGTGTCTCCCCTTTCCTTGAAGTAGAATTGCGGGGCATTTTGGGGGGTTGACCCAAATCCTCTCCACCCTCAGATTGGGCGGGATGTTCCTCTTGGTCAAAAGTAGGAGCCATATTATGAAGATTGGAGAAGTCAGAGTGGTTGGAAAAGGTAGATTGTTTTTGCCCGCTACGGAGAAGGTAGTGGTCCATATAGGCCAATGATATTGTTTGAAGATGGCCTTCAGCTGTATGAAAGTTTCGAAGAATCGCTGAGCTGCAGGAATCAAGAATCAGGAGCCCGGAGTAGATGTACAGGGAGGGTGAACATGAACGCTTAATCAGAGCTCACATGGTCGGCGCCTGAACCGGAAGACTCACAGATTCATAGTTCGTAGACTGTAGCTACTACATGATAAGAAATGGAGAAATCACCAGAGCAGATTATCTATTGACCAGTGATAGACTGAATATGTGGGGCCAAGGTTGGTTATTAAATGGGCATGGAGAGTTGGATGATATCACAAGAGTAGTGAGTAGTGTTGAGCGATACCTTCCGATATCAGGAAATATCGTATCGGATTGGATCGGGCCGATACCCAAAAAGTATCGGATATCGCCGATTCCGATACCGAAAAACCAATGCAAGTCAATGGGACACAAATATCGGAATGAAAATAAACCCTTTCTTTCCTTGTAGGTTAATTCTACATGAAGTAAAACAACTAAGAATAATGTAGAATGACATGAAAAGCCGGCAATTCATCAGCGGCATACACCGGTACCCGACAATTTACAACAAAAAGAATAGAGCTTCACACATAGATTAGATAGATAGAAACATGTCAGTCACATATATATGAAGTACAGTGACAGTGTTGCTTACTGTACTTGTCATTTAGTGTAAAGGATTTATTAAAAAAAATATTAGTGTTTTCGTGCACCGTCTCTTTAAAAAAGTCGGCCGGCAATTCAGCAGCGGTACCCGACAATTTATAACAGACAGAATAGAGCTTCACACATAGATTAGATAGATAGAAACATGTCAGTCACATATATAAGAAGTACAGTGACAGTGTTGCTTACAGAACTTGTCATTTAGTGTAAAGGATTTATTAAAAAAAATATTAGTGTTTTCGTGCACCGTCTCTTTAAAAAAGCCGGCCGGCAATTGAGCATCTGTACCCGACAGTTTATAACAGACAGAATAGAGCTTCACACATAGATTAGATAGATAGAAACATGTCAGTCACATATATATGAAGTACAGTGACAGTGTTGCTTACTGTACTTGTCATTTAGTGTAAAGGATATATTAAAAAAAATATTAGTGTTTTCGTGCACCGTCTCTTTAAAAAAGCCGGCCGGCAATTCAGCAGCGGTACCCGACAATTTATAACAGAAAGAATAGAGCTTCACACATAGATTAGATAGATAGAAACATGTCAGTCACATATATATGAAGTACAGTGACAGTGTTGCTTACTGTACTTGTCATTTAGTGTAAAGGATTTATTTAAAAAAATAATAGTGTTTTCATGCACCGTCTCTTTAAGAAAGCCGGCCTTCAATTCAGCATCTGTACCCGACAATTTAGAATAGAAAGAATAGAGAATCACACATAGATTAGATAGATAGAAACATGTCAGTCACATATATATGAAGTACAGTGACAGTGTTGATTACTGTACTTGTCATTTAGTGTTAAAATAAAGGATTTATTTAAAAAAAAATTGGCGTGGGGTTCCCCTTAATTTTAGGCTCTAGCGGAGGTTAAGCAGACTGCTGGGGCAAATGTTTGAAGCCTGGGAAGGGGGTAATACCCACGGAGCTTCCCAGGCTACTAATATCAGCCCCCAGCTGAATACCTAGCCTTTACTAGCTATTAAAATGGGGGAACCCCCCCAAAAAAATAACGTGGGGTCCCCCCTAATTTAATAGCTAGCACAGGCTAGGCAGACAGCTGGGGGCTGATATTAATAGCCCAGGAAGGGTGCCATGAATATTGGCCCCCTCCCAGGCTAGAAACACCAGCCGTCAGCCGCCCCAGAAATGGCGCATCCATAGGATGCGCCAATTCTGGCACTTAGCCTCGCTCTTCCACGCTGCCCTGGTGCGGTGGCAGGGGGTAATAGGGTTGGGGTTGATGTCAGCTTATAATGCCAGCTGACATCAAGCCCAGGTTAGTAATGGAGAGGCGTCTATAAGACACCCCCATTACTAACCCCATAGTCAAAGTTAAAAGAAAACACAAACACCCAGAGTAAAGTCCTTTAATTGAAATAAAGACACAATTCTTTATTGTTCTAAATTAAACCATACTTACCATCACGCCCATTCCAGCTGAAGCCAACGATCTCCTGCAATAAAGGAAAAATAATAAAGCAACCTCATCCTTACCTTTCCATGGTTCCCAGGACAGCTTCAGCTCTGCTACATCGAGATGACAGGCTGGACCACAGCAGAAAGCTGCCATCCAGCCTGTCATCCCGCAGACACTGAGAAGCGCAGGCATGCTTGCGCTCCTCAGTGTCTCTCTGTGACGTCATCCAGATGAGCCGAGTTCATGTCCAATGAACTCAGCTCACCTCATGCACGTCACTGACAGCGTGAGAAAATTCTCACGCTGAAGTGCTGAGTGCAGGAGAATTTTCCCACGCTGTCAGTGACGTACATGAGGTGAGCTGAGTTCATTGGACATGACCTCGGCTCATCTGGATGCCGTCACAGCCAGACACTGAGGAGTGGAAGTATGCCTGCGCTTCTCAGTGTCTGCGGGATGACAGGATGGATGGCAGCGTTCTGCTGCGGTCCAGCCTGTCATCTCGATGTAGCAGAGCTGATGTGTCGTGGGAGCCATGGAAAGGTAAGGATGATGTTGCTTTATTATTTTACTTTTATTGCAGGAGATCGTTGGCTTCAGCTGGAATGGGCGTGGTGGTAAGTATGGTTTAATTTAGAACAATAAAGAATTGTGTGTTTATTTCAATTAAAGGACTTTTTTCTGGGTGTTGTGTTTTTTTAAATACTTTACTAGAAATTCATGGTGGTCATGTCTAATATTGGCGTGACCCCATGAATTTTGGGCTTAGGGCCAGCTGATAATGCCAAGCTGGCCTTAACCCCTTTATTACCCAGTGAGCCACCGCACCAGGGCCCTGGATGAGTTGGGTACAGCGCCAGAAGATGGCGCTTCTATGAACGCGCCATTTTCTGGGGCGGCTGCGGACTGCAATTTGCAGCGGGGGTGGCCCAGAAAGCTTGGGTCTCCCTGCGCTGCGGATTCCAGCCCCCAGCTGCCTAGTTGTATCTGGCTGGGCACAAAAATAGGGCGAAGCCCCACGCATTTTTTTTTAAATTATTTCATGAAATTCATGGAATAATTAAGAAAAAAAGGGCTTCCCTATATTGTTGTGTCCAACCAGGTACAAATAGGCAGCTGGTGGTTGGGGGCAGCCCATTCCTGCCTGCTGTACCTGGCTGGACACAAATATAGTGCGAAGCCCCACGTCAATTTTTTTAAAATTATTTCATGAAATAATTTTTTTAAAAAAGGGCTTCCCTATATTGTGGTGTCTGGCCAGGTACAAATAGGCAGCTGGTGGTTGGGGGCAGCCTGTTCCTGCCTGCTGTACCTGGCTGGACACAAATATAGGGCGAAGCCCCACGTCAATTTTTTTTTAATTATTTCATGAAATAATTTTTTTAAAAAAGGGCTTCCCTATATTGTTGTGTCCGGCCAGGTACAAATAGGCAGCTGGTGGTTGGGGGCAGCCTGTTCCTGCCTGCTGTACCTGGCTGGACACAAATATAGGGCGAAGCCCCACGTCAATTTTTTTTTAATTATTTCATGAAATAATTTTTTTAAAAAAGGGCTTCCCTATATTGTTGTGTCCGGCCAGGTACAAATAGGCAGCTGGTGGTTGGGGGCAGCCTGTTCCTGCCTGCTGTACCTGGCTGGTCACAAATATAGGGCGAAGCCCCACGTCAATTTTTTTTAAAATAAATCCTTTATTTTAACACTAAATGACATTTGAGGAGTTAATAAAGATGCAGTCCCTAAATTATTATTTATTTTTTAATTAATTTTTCCCAAAACTTTTGACGTGGGCTTCGCCATATTTTTGTATGCCAGCCAGGTACAGCATCCAGCTTCTATGAACGCGCCATTTTCCGGGGTGGCTGCGGACTGCAATTTTCAGCGGGGGGGGGGCAGAAAGCTTGGGCCTCCCTGCGCTGCAGATTCCATCCCCCAGCTGCCTAGTTGTACCTGGCTGGACACAAAAATAGGGAGAAGCTTCACGTATTTTTTTTTTTAAATTATTTCATGAAATTCATGAAATAATTAAGAAAAAAAGGGCTTCCCTATATTGTTGTGTCCAACCAGGTACAAATAGGCAGATGGTGGTTGGGGGCAGCCCGTTCCTGCCTGCTGTACCTGGCTGGACACAAATATAGTGCGAAGCCCCACGTCAATTTTTTTTAAATCATTTCAGGAAATTCATGAAATAATTAAAAAAAATTGACGTGGGGCTTCGCCCTATATTTGTGTCCAGTCAGGTACAGCAGGCAGGAACGGGCTGCCCCCAACCACCAGCTGCCTATTTGTACCTAGCCGGACACAACAATATAGGGAAGCCCTTTTTTTCTTAATTATTCCATGAATTTCATGAATTTAAAAAAAAAAAACGTGGAGCTTCGCCCTATTTTTGTGTCCAGCCAGGTACAACTAGGCAGCTGGGGGCTGGAATCTGCAGCGCAGGGAGGCCCAAGCTTTCTGGGCCCCACCCGCTGCAAATTGCAGTCCGCAGCCGCCCCGGAAAATGGCGCGTTCATAGAAGCGCCATCTTCTGGCGCTGTACCCAACTCATCCAGGGCCCTGGTGCGGTGGCTCACTGGGTAATAAAGGGGTTAAGGCCAGCTTGGCACTATCAGCTGGCCCTAAGCCCGAAATTCATGGGGTCACGCCAATATTAGACATGACCACCATGAATTTCTAGTAAAGTATTTAAAAAAAACACAAACACCCAGAAAAAAGTCCTTTAATTGAAATAAACACACAATTCTTTATTGTTCTAAATTAAACCATACTTACCATCACGCCCATTCCAGCTGAAGCCAACGATCTCCTGCAATAAAAGAAAAATAATAAAGCAACCTCATCCTTACCTTTCCATGGCTCCCACGACGGCTCCAGCTCTGCTACATCGAGATGACAGGCTGGACCGCAGCAGAACGCTGCCATCCAGCCTGTCATCCCGCAGACACTGAGAAGCGCAGGCATACTTCCATACTTCCATTTAAATAGCAGGATCAGGCTGATGGGAACTACTGCTCCCATCGAGCTGATCCTGCTGGCAGGAGTGGACGGGGGACAGACATAGGCCGATGGGAGTAGTAGTGTCACATCGGCCTATGTCTGCCTGCACGCACACACCTGCACAGACACCGCACACACCCGCACACATCGCACAGACACCGCGCACACCCGCACACACACCCCGCACACACAACCCGCACACACACTAATCATGACGGGTCTGGGAGGTGAGGCTGACCTGTGCGGCCGTGGGAAAGTTCATGTGAGTTCATGCAGTCAAGCATGAACTCACATGAACCCTCTGAGGGCAACGCGGCGACTTCAAATGAACAGCTGATCGGCATCACCTCAGCTGTTCATTTGAAATAACCGGCAGGAAAGCGCAGCACAGAACGGGAAAGCCGGCGGTGAAGTCTTTTCACTGCTGGCTTCCCCGCCCGGGTCCTTCACTCCCCGCTCCTTGGTGCTGCGCTCCCCGCCCGGTCCTAACTTACGATCGGGATGGGAGGTGGCGAGGGGAGCGGAGGATCGGGGTGGGAGGCTGCGGGGAAGCAGTATGGGGCTGTGTGATTGTTTAAAAGCCGGCGGCTTTTTACCGCGCGCCGGCTTTTAAACAATCAGGAGAATTCTCCCCCGCTGGGATGGCATTCTGATGACAGGCTGGATCGCGCTGCCATCCAACTTGTCATCCTTCACAGACACTGCAGAGCGCAGGCATTATGGGAACTTCCGATTCCGGTATCCGATATTGTAAAAGTATCGGAATTAAGTATCGGAATTCCGATACCGCGAATATCGGCCGATACCCGATATTACAGTATCGGAATGCTCAACACTAGTAGTGAGTGAACAGTAATTGTAATAGATTGAGACTGCAATGTCCTTGTGGTCCCCAAGATGGCGCTTGAAGTGAATAGTGAAAAGTAGTTGTTATATTACAAATGTCCACTAGATGGAGTTTAGATGTAAAATTAGGAATTGCTTTTCTAATAAAGATGAATCCCCTTTTTTTTTCCTTTTTCTTATAAGTTGCTCCTCTTATTCCTTGTTAATAAGGACAAAAGGTTCAACTTGTGGATTTTATATGTCAAAAGAGAATTTTGTCCTTTACTGTGAATCAGTGGAAAAACAAGTGATTTTCTACGGGGTTAGAGATCTGTGGCTCTCAGTAGGTGTTAGATAAAAATGCTGAGGGAGGGAGAAGTGTTTATCTTATTTTGAATAGATTTAGTAGAGATGTAGTCAGTTTGAAGCTCCTGCTTCAGTGTCTCCACATGAGAAGCGCAGGTTCAGCAAGATGGCAGCTGTTCCCGTGGCGGGAAAGCCCCCGACGGCAGGGACAGGACGGCCGAAGCGGCTCCAGCAGGATTCTCCACGTCACGGGCCCAGCGCCCCTCAAGACCACCGCGACACCCTCCACAGAGGACCGTGGTCACGCCAGCAGCAGCGCAACAGGCGGTGAGCAGAGTCCAGGCCGGTAAGTTCTTTGCGAATGTGTGTGACTGCGACTGGCCCTTCACTCTGCCGCACCAGTACCTGGATCTCCGTAGTTGCCGGTCTATGCTTCTACGCCTCCGTCTTAGTCCGCAGCCGCAGCAGCAGGTCCGGACCCCCGCAGTTCGCCGCAAGCGCTCCTCCATCGTCACAGCAGGGCACACCGCAGCTCTCACAGGGAGGAGAGGCTGCGGCTTCGGGCCTTCAGGTAGGCCCGGGTTCACCGGGTAGTGAGGCGGCCTCCCCTATGCACCGGACTGCAACCGAGGGGTCCAGGGATCTCTACTATGTCCCTGAGATTGGGAAGAAAAAAGCCTTTAAATGGGCTAAATTCAACCTAATTCAAGGAGCTTCTATGAAGTACGACTCTCTCCCTCAGCAGCAGGCCACGCTCCCCCGTGGATGTGATTTTATGAAAACTCTGTCCTCAGTGCTTATAAATATGCTGCTGAACGCTGACATTTTGGTGCATTTTTTCTCTATAAGCTTCTATGTGGATCCTGCAAAATCTGCAAGGGAAAAAGAATGCGGGGTCCGCCATTTTAAAATGGGGGATACATGGTAGCACAGACCCCTTTAGTGTTATTAATATGACATTTTATCTTCTACATGCTTTAACAGTTGTTCTCCAGTTATTTATAGGTTGAGTTATTTTGAGTAAGCTGTGCTGAAAGCATGATCAGGTTGGAACCAGTTTTTGAGCAGTTAATCTGAGGTGATTTTTTCAAGGTTTGTGATTGGTGGACTCAAAAAAGTGCGGGAATTTACAGGAGTATTTATTAATAGATTCAGTCACTAACTGGCATTCGCCGTCGGATCAAGACTGAAGACACCCTTTTATGGAACTGTCATGATGTTTTAATTAGAGGGATAAGCGCCCAGCTTTTGTTGGTGGATTTGGTCATGGTTGGTTATGGTTATAAATTAATTTAATTGTATTACATGGATTTATTATACAGTTATATGAAAAAGTTTGGGCACCCCTATTAATCTTAAGCTTAATGTTTTATAAAAATTGGTGTTTCTGCAACAGCTATTTCAGTTTGATATATGTAATAACTGTTGGACACAGTAATGTTTCTGCCTTGAAATGAGGTTTATTGTACTAACAGAAAATGTGCAATCTGCATTCAAAGAAAATTTGACAGGTGCATAAGTATGGGCACCTCACCAGAAAAGTGACATTAATATTTAGTAGATCTTCCTTTTGCAAAAATAACAGCATCTAGTCGCTTCCAGTAGCTTTTAATGAGTTCCTGGATCCTGGATGAAGGTATTTTTGACCATTCCGCTTTACAAAACAATTCCAGTTCAGTTCAGTTTGATGGTCGCCGAGCATGGACAGCCCTCTTCAAATGATCCCACAGATGTTCAATGATATTCAGGTCTGGGGACTGGGATGGCCATTCCAGAACATTGTAATTGTTCCTCTGCATGAATGCCTGAGTAGATTTGGAGCGGTGTTTTGGATCATTGTCTTGCTGAAAGATCCATCCCCTGTGTAACTTCAACTTTATCACTGATTCTTGAACATTATTGTCAAGAATCTGCTGATACTGAGTGGAATCCATGCGTCCCTCAACTTTAACAAGATTGCTGGTGCCAGCATTGGCCACACAGCCCCAAAGAAAGATGGAACCTCCACCAAATTTTACTGTGGGTAGCAAGTGTTTTTCTTGGAATGCTGTGTTTTTTTGCCACCATGTGTTAGGCATCAGTCTGGATTTGAAATTGGTCCAGGACCTTCTGTTGTCTCCCATTTTGGTCCAGCCAGGGCTAATGCTGCTCAGCATCATCATCAGCCCCAATGCCTAGCTGGTCCGCGAGCACTGTTTATCTCCCAGGTAGTTGTGCCTAACAATGTTAAGCCTGGGTTGCGGAGAGAGACAGTGCTTGCGGAGTCTAAGTCCAGAGTTTGCCGTACTGAGCATGTCCGTGACCTGGCGGATCATGATTGGTGGTTTTGCACTCACCTGACCCGGTGACCTGGCACCGCCTGATTGGTCCACGGGTAACGTCACCAATGGCGCATCGGTGGGCAGGGCTTAGTCTTTAAAAGGCCCGCCCACAAACATGGCGACGCGCTCAGATCATTTAAGCTGGTTGTTTGTTGTGTGCACGCTTAAACTCTTTGGCTCCTCTAAGAGCCATAGCTTTTGCAGGCAGGTAGCTTGAGCCATATAGAGCAGGTCTGCTCAGTCCGGTAGCACGCCGGCTGAGTGCACGAATTCCCGGCGGGTATCACACCCTCATACTAGCTCCGTCTCCTATAGCGTAGCGCCTGTACCGAAGACAGGGCTACTGCTTCTTCTCCGGTCACACGTCTCCCTGTGGTTCTTGGAGATTGTGTGAACCGCTTTAGCGCCATTCCCCATAGCGTAGCGCTTGTATCAAAGACAGGGCTACTGCTTCTCCCACGGTCGCACGTCTCCCTGCGGTTCTTGGAGATTGTGCGAACCGTCTTACCCTTCCGTGTGCATTATCACGAAGGGCTAAGATAGTTGATAGGTGCGTCGCCGGTCGCTCTCCCTCCGTGCAGTTAACGGAGATAGAGCGTATCGCCTTACCCAGTCCAGTGTGCTGTTAACACGGACGGGTTATCAGTTTAGTTGTCGCTTTCCTTTCCACCCGGAAAGTGTTCGGCAGCAGTCCATTAGGCTGCATTGAGGACCCCGGGGTCGGTTGCGTTCCATTAAAATAAAGTTGTCTGCAACCGCCCTCCTAACAGTATCTGAGCGCCAGGGTCTTGCCGAACATGGCCGACAGCAACTGCAGCGTTACGTACAGCAACTGGAGACCAGACTTAGAACTCTGGAACAAACTGCTCCGGTCGCTGATATCACTGCAGTAGCTTCCCAGGCGGTTACTCTAGCAGCCAATATTATTAACTCGGCTGCGGTGAATACTGCAACCACTGCAAGTGCTTCATTACCCCGGTTTGCTCTCCCGGAGAAATTTTCTGGGGATAGTAGATTCTGCAGGGGTTTTATTAATGTATGCTCCATTCATTTGGAGATGATGGAGGCACGGTTCCCCTCCGAAAGAGCCAAAGTGGGATATATCATCTCATTGCTTTCTCACAGGGCTCTGGAGTGGGCTACTCCTCTATGGGAGCGGAACTACCCGGTGGTAGTAAATTCGGGTCTCTTCCTTAAGACCCTAAAAAGTGTTTTCCTGGGTCCTCAGGTCACGCATGATACGGCTCTTAAGCTCCTTGCGTTGGTCCAGGGTTCGGCCACCACCAGTCACTATGCCGTCCAGTTCAGAACCTTAGCGGCTGAACTGGATTGGTCTGAGTGGTCGCTTATCCCGGTGTTCTGGAAGGGTCTGGCTGGGCATATTAAAGATGCTTTATCTACTAGAGAGATTCCAACCTCCCTGGAGGAGTTAATATCTCTCGCTGACCGTATAGACTTGCGTCATGCAGAACACAGGTTAGAGCTAGAGGTTGGCAGTCCCCAGTATCTGTTGGCACCAGCCGTCTTTAGATCCAAATCCAAGACCTCCGACCCGGAGCCTGAGGCTATGGATGTATCCTGGACTGAGTCTAGTCCCTCTCGTTCCCGTCCTGCACATCTCTTGGAGCACCCCGTAAATAAGGGTTCCAAGCAGTCGGTAAAACGAATAGGTCTTACCACCGTTGGAGGAGGTGTATTAAAGCCCGGGGCTTCTTCCTCCAAATTTTCACATAATGTGACATTGTCCCTTGGTAAATCTACAGTTACTGCCAAGGCGTGGATGGACTCTGGTGCTGATGACAATTTTTTATCATCTACATTTGCCCAGAGGCATGCCATCCCTATTGAGTTACTCTCCAGACCAATGAACATTAGTGTTGTCAATGGTTCACTCCTGGACGCGCAAATCACCCATCAGTCGATTCCCCTCACCATGTCATTTCCTCAGGGCCACCGGGAGGTCATCTCATTTCTTATTATTCCCGGTGGGTTAGACGAAGTGTTATTGGGTCTCCCCTGGCTACGTTGTCATTCTCCACACATTGACTGGAATACGGGGAGAATTTCTTCCTGGAGTGAGAATTGTGCGTCTCAGTGTATGGTCAAAGTCACCCAGATGGTAGTATCTGATTCCTCTACCGTTGTGGCATCCGGTACAGATTCTTTGTCTGTCCCCAGGACCCGGGTTTTGTCAGATTATGTAGTAAAAAACTCTCAGGAAAAGAGGGTGGCTGCAGTGCCCTCTAACCCGGTTCCGTCAGGGAAGACGTTTGTTTCCCCTAATCTACAGAATATGGTGCTCTCCTGGCTCATGCCCCTAAGAACGGAGCCCACCTTGGGGTCAAACGTACCACTAAGTCTCTTCAACGGTCCTATTGGTGGCCCCGATGGCGCCAGGACGTCAAGGACTTTGTAAACGCGTGTCCCGTCTGCGCGAGAGATAAATCTTTCTGCCAGGGACCAGCGGGTCCTGTCCCTCTGTCACCCGTGAAGGATCCCACACATGGAGAACCGATTGTCACTCCTTGCCATCTTGCTTCCCACGTTAAAAAAGTGTACCCTGTACACCGGAGGGGTCACAGTTCTGTGAATCCTTCCTGTGACCCGGTGGACCACATTCTTGCCCCCCGGCTCATGGAGGAGAATGAGCGTCAAGTGGAGAAATGCTCACTTGCTATGAGCGCTGACCACTAGGTGGCGCTCATAGCAATTGAGACATGACAACCACAGGCGTCTGCTGCAGACCCTGAGTTGTCATGCCCACCCATTGGTGACCCGCGATCACGTGACGGGGTCACTGATGGGCGGGGCTTAGGACTCCCGGAAGCGCAAATTAAATGCCACTGTCAGAGATTTAACATGTTAACAGCAGCGGGTGGATTGCGATTCCAATAATCAGCTGACATGTGCTCGCTTCAGTGCGGGCTCACCGCCGGAGCCCCTGCTGAACCGGCCTTCCCGACCTGGTGCGTACTATTACTGACCAGGTCGGAAAGGGGTTAAGGAACATCCTTTCCAGGGTAAAGACTTGTGTATAAGGTAAAATAAATAACCAAAAACAAAAATACTCCTCCACACCTTGGGCTATGTTCACAAGTAGCATTTTTCATGCGTTTTTGCACGTTTGTATTGCTTTCAACCGTGACAAATGCATTCACCGGGAAATGTCATTTTAACATTTTACAACCTTATCTGGCCATGTGCTGTGTGACACATGCATACAGTGCTGAAAAGACAAGGGATCAGCATGGGGAAGACCCCTGGAAGCATCTCTGACCCCCAGGTCACTGTCTAAAAGTGTGCCCATCAGAAGTGATCCTTGCCGCATCAGAAGATGCAGACTTGCAACTATCCCCGTGCAAGTCCTTGTCCCAGGGCAGTGTTCAATTGTACCTCCCCCATTCCTTGCATTGCAAGCGAAAATATGCAGCCAACCACCCACCCACCCGCAGGCTGCAATACCATACTGCTAGCTTTCACTTGAAATGGGGCCTTTTAGTTTGGAGGAGGCCGAAGCTGGCCACTACCTCATGGCCGCTTCGGCAGCGAGGTATCCATACTCTGTCCCCAGCCGCCTGGCGGCCGGGTGTCCACGCTTGGTCCCCAGCCGCCAGGTGGCGGCTAGGTGTCCATACTCGGTCCCCAGCCGCCCTGATTTCTCCTGTCACCTTCCCCCACACTTTTTTTAGCCTGGCCTGCTTTAGGGCAGCATTGGATGAGCCCACCAGAGAACCAGACTCCTCCGGTGGGCCCTGGCTTCTCCATCAGGGAAGTTGAGAGTGCCTAGGTGAGGAGCATGATGATGATGATGATAGAAGTTAGCATCTGCTTTGTTTTCTTGGAATGCAAGCGCATGTATGTAGTAGCGGCTAGGCCTGAGGTGGTCCGCGTTTTGGCTCATATCCTACCTCCTCCGAGGATTGCTGGATGTTTTCCTGCTACTATCCCAGTTCTATGACTCCCGTTAAAACAAAGCTTCAGGTGATAAATGATGGATGAGGTGGTGGCAAAAGAGAAAGAGCAGGAGGAACAGGGACCATTAACATCAATATCAGGCCAGTCAACCAGATATGTCTTGTAGGATATGTTTCTGTAACAAAAGGAGCGGTTCGGCTACACAGTTATAGGGCATACAGTGAGTGCAATGGCTACCAAAAATTTCGAGCCACTCCAATGCCCCTTGGAAATGACATGGAGGTCAGAGGGCGTGAACTAAACCTTTTTTTTCGATTTATAGCAACTGGGTCTCCCGTGCACTGTTGGCCCAAGCAGTGAATGGAAGGCTTTCCAAAAATTATGAGGAACTGCAATGCCCCTTACAAGAGCCATGTGTGGCACCCCAGGGGTCTGGTCACCACAGTAATAGAGATATTACGTCGGAGAGCAAGTGGGAGGTTTCCTGGTCAGGATCCCTTAAACATGCAACATCCTCCTGCCCCAGTCCTGGGAGGGGAGAATTCTGCCCTTATAAACTGGATCTGGGGCGGGGTTGAGTGAGTCAGAGAACAGTCAGAGTCAGAGTGAGAGCAAGGGAAAGTAACAGCAAGGAGCTCTGTAGGAGCTAGGAGCTAAAGACCAGGGGCTGGAAGCTGAGCAGAGCTCGCCCTGGCAGAAGACAATAGGAACCGGACACAGGAGTCCGAAGCTGTGAGGACTTATATATCCAGCAGCAGAAACCAGCCGGCAGGGGATTTCAGGTCCTCTGGCCATAGAAGCCCGGAGGCTCAGTCACAAGCAAGGGACCAGCACCGCCGTCATGGAGCGGAGGCTAACAGAAGGCCCCAAGTCACCAGCCATACGGGTGAGCACTACACGGTACACTCAGGGACGTGGGCTACTTCTACCCGCTTACAGCAAGGTAGCCAGGAAGAGTGCAGACAGACGGGGAGGCCTACAACTGCACCTGGCCAGGGGAACTCCTGCTTGCTCACAGACTGACCAGGCCTCTTATGCTAGCCCGTACTCCCGGGAGGGTCTACCTTATAATCATCAGTAAAGACCCTGAACTGCACTGCAAAGACTCTGAGTCGTTCCTGCTGCGCTCGTGCACCATCACCCCCATCATCCACACTCACTGCCCTGAGGCTATACTCCTCCCGAGGGGAGTTATCCCATTCTATGCTGCGCACACAACACCAGCCTCAGCGGTCTGCCTCGCAGCGGTGGTACTCCCTGACCGCAATCCACGGGTGGCGCAGTCGGACAATTAACCTCAAAACCTAAGAAGGACTGCCACTGGTTTGACCAGCCTGAGCCACGGGACCGGGTCACCGCCACGGAGACTACAGACCCCAGAGACCCGGCACCGGGTATCCCACACACGTGTACACACGGCCCAGGGGGCGCGTCACATGCAGTACAGCATATTACAAACATAAGTCCCATTATTGGGGAGTGGGTGTCCCATAGTATTTGCTTATGCCTTGCAAGCAAAAGCTGCCAAAAATTAGGACGGAGCAACTTGCAATGCCCCTTACAAGAGCCATGCAGTACAGCATATTACAAACATAAGTTCCATTATTGGGGAGTGGGTCTCCCATAGTATTTGCTTATGCTTTCCCAGCAAAAGCTGCCAAAAATTAGGACGGAGCAACTTGCAATGCCCCTTACAAGAGCCATGCAGTACAGCATATTACAAACATAAGTCCCATTATTGGGGAGTGGGTCTCCCATAGTATTTGCTTATGCTTTCCCAGCAAAAGCTGCCAAAAATTAGGACGGAGGAACTTGCAATGCTGGCACCCTGGTGGTATAGTGGTGGTGGAGGCTGAGGATAAGGAGAAGAAGATTAAACAGCCGAAACGAGGAAGCGTATACCCATGTGTGGGTGTGAAGCAGTGCATGTGAATACACCTCCCGAAATAACACAGTGGATTTGACTTTATGTTACTCTGCTGTCATTTGGTGGTGATGAGAAGTCTGGCCCAATCCAGCCCTTGTTCATTTTGATAAGGGTCAGCTTGTCAGCATTGTCAGTTGACAGGCGAGTGCGCTTATCAATTATAATTCCCCCAGCGGCACTAAAAACACGCTCCGATAACACGCTAGCGGCAGGGCAGGCCAGGACCTCCAAGGCGTACAGAGCGAGTTCATTCCAAGTGTCCAGCTTGGATACCCAATAATTAAAAGGCACAGAGGAATCACGGAGGACGCTGGTACGATCGGCAAGGTACTCCCTCACCATCTTTTGAAGCTTTCCACTCCTTGTGAGAGTACCCCGCGCCTCAGGGCCTGTAAGCTGGGCGGGTGTCAGAAAACTGTCCCAGAACGTTGACAGTGTTCCCCTGCCTCTGCTGGATTGAAGTTGCATCTCTCTCGCCTGTACGCCTTGGTTGGGCAACGAACTGTGACCTCTGCCGCTAGCGTGTTCAGATGGGAATTTTTTTAAGAGTTCTGCAGCAAGGGCCTTCTGGTATTGCCCCATTTTTGTAGACCTCTCCACCTCAGGAATAAGAGAGTGAAAGTTCTCCTTGTAGCGGGGGTCTACAAGTGTCACCAACCAGTAATGACTCTCACCCAACATTTTGACAACGCGAGGGTCACGGTTAAGGCAGCGTAACATAAAGTCAGCCATGCGTGCCAGACTGGTAACGGGCAAGATTTCCGTGTCCTCACCAAGATGACGACTGACCATGCTCTCCTCCTCCTCTTCCTCCTCCCCCCTGTCCTCAGGCCACCCACGCTGAACCGACGGTATGACACTTATACAGGTACTACCGTCTGCAACGCATGATAGCTGCTCCTGTTCTTCCTCCTCCTCCTCCTCCTCTCCCTCATTGTCCCCCAATGCACATTGGGATGAGATGAGGCTGGGCTGTGTGTAATCGCCCGCTACGGCTTCTTGATCCATCTCATCATACTCTGGCTGCAATGCCTCCTCTTTAATTCTCTGCAGAGAGCGTTGCAAAAGACAGACAAGTGGGATGCTGACACTAATGATGGCGTCATCGCCACTCACCATCTTGGTGGCCTCCTCAAAGTTTGTCAGGATGGTACATATGTCAGACATCCAGGTCCACTCCTGAGGTCTTATGTGTGGAGTCTGACCTGAATATCGACGGCCTTGTTGCAGCTGGTACTCCACAACTGCTCTCTTCTGCTCACAAATCCTTTGCAACATGTGGAGGGTAGAGTTCCAACATGTGGGGACATCACACACCAGTCGGTGTGCCGGAAGCTGCAAACGCTGCTGCAACACAGCAAGGGCGGCGGAAGCTGTAGCCGACTTGCGAAAATGAGCTGACAGGCGGCGTACTTTCACGAGCACATCTGGCAACTCGGGGTACGATTTAAGAAACCGCTGAACCACGAGGTTAAGCACATGAGCCAGGCATGGTACGTGTGTGATCTCACCTCTCCTCAGAGCCGCCACCAAGTTAAGGCCATTGTCACACACGACCATGCCGGGATGTAGGTTCAGCGGTCTCAGCCACAGATCTGCCTGCTCTTTCACAGCTGTCCACAACTCACAAGCAGTGTGAGGTTTATCACCTAAGCTTATGAGTTTCAGCACAGCCTGTTGCCGCTTGGCGGAGGCAGTACTGCAATGCTTCCAGCTTGTAACTGATGTGGTGATATCTGAGATGGAGTCTGAACATGAGGAGGAGGAGGAGGAGGAGGATGCGCAGGAGCTGTACACTGTGGGGGCAACTCTGACTGACATAGGGCCCGCAATCCTCGGTGTGGGGAGGATGTGTTCCATCCCAAGGTCCGACTGGGTCCCGGCTTCCACTATGTTTACCCAGTGTGCCGTCAGAGAGATGTACCGTCCCTGGCCACAAGCACTTGTCCACGTGTCCGTTGTCAGGTGGACTCTCCCAGTAACTGTGTTGTTGAGGGCACGTCAGATGCTTTGGGACACGTGCTTGTGTAGTGCGGGGATGGCACACCGGGCAAAATAGTGTCGGCTGGGGACCGAGTACCGAGGGACGGCCACCGCCATAAGATTGCGGAAGGATTCCGTCTCCACCAGCCTAAAAGGCAGCATTTCCAATGCAAGCAGTCGTGAAATGTGCGAATTTAGGACTGTGGCCTGTGGGGCGTTAGCTGCGAATTTCCGCTTTTGTTCAAAGGTCTGGGATATGGACAATTGAACGCTGCGGTGGGACGTGGACGTTGGCGTTGATGCTGTTTCTTGAGAAACTGCCATAACAAGTGAAGACTGAGAGGAGGGGGCATCTTTACATGCAGTATGGACAGGGGATTGCCTTGCACACACAACAGGGGGTTCTATTGCACGCACAGCAGTGGAAGAAGCAGTGGTGACACCCTCTGACACTGGTCGTGGACCCTGCACATGGCAGCAAAGTCGGGTGCTTTGCTGCCATGTGCCTGATCATGCTGGTGGTGGTCAGGCTGGTAGTTTTGTCACCCTTGCTGATGCTGGCATGGCAGGTGGAACATATGGCCTTTTGGGGTTATCAGCAGAGTCTTTAAAAAAATTCCAGACTCTGGAAGACCTACCGCTTGTACTGGCAACGTCCCTCGTGTTGGTGTTACGGGGAACGGTTGCCTGCCTTCTGTCTGCGGCCACCACACTGCTTCTTCCTGCCTGTTGGGGTACTCTGCCTCCCTCCCCCTGTGTGCTGCTGGCCTCACTCTGCATGTCCTCCTTCCACGTTGGGTCAGTTACTAGATCATCCACCACCTCCTCCTCTTCCACTTGCGCACCACGATCCTCCTCCTCACTTCCTGGCAATTATGTCTCGTCATCGTCCACCTCTTGTGACAGATTGCCAACGTCGACTTCCTGTGGCCGTAGCTGTTCAAATATTTGGGCATCGCAACATGGGATCTCCTCTTCCACCACTTCAAGCGTATCAAGCGAGGGGCCCAAATATGGAAATGGACCAGTGAACAGCTCTTCAGAGTGTCCAAGTGTGGGATCACTTGCTGTCTGACGACACTCGGCATGGTGGGAGGAAGGAGCATCAGGGTGAGGAGGAGTATGCGGTTTAGACTCACGGCTACTAAGAGTTGACCGTGTGGAAGACAGACCGGAGGTGGTGGTGCCCAGATAACTGGAAGTATTGTCTGCTATCCAATTAATAACCTGTTCACACTGATCAGTTCGCAATACTGGTGTTGTTCTGTGCTTCCCTAGTAATTCGGTCAAGAAGTGGGAGCGAGAAGATGTGGCTGTTGGTTGTGGCACATTTTCACCTTGGCCACGGCCCCGTCCTCTGCACGAACCATCACCAGAACGTCCACTTCCACGTCCCTTGCCACGCGCCTTGCCCATTGTAAATGAAGTAAAATAGCTTACACTTGCACTATCAATGGAAAAAGGGTAATAAAGAGTAGATTAGAACCGTGGAAGAGGAAAACCACAGTTATTGTTTACTGGGGTATACCACACTTTTTTAAATAGAGATATTTGCGGCTGAACAGTGAGCGACACACTCAAACTGCTTTTTTTTTAGATACCAAAGGCCCAAAACTGGATAGTACAGCGATTTGACCCGTGGAACTGCGAAACCACACTGGGCTGTCGGGCCTACACAAGACTATTTTCAACAGATATATTTTTGTGTCACAACAGTCAGGAGACACTACTGTTTTTCTTTACGGAAAAAACTACCAAAACCTGAATAATAGAGATTTTTTACCGTGGGATGGCAAAACCACAGTTATTGTTTACTGGGGTATACCACACTTTTTTAAATAGAGATATTTGCGGCTGAACAGTGAGCGACACACTCAAACTGCTTTTTTTTTAGATACCAAAGGCCCAAAACTGGATAGTACAGCGATTTGACCCGTGGAACTGCGAAACCACACTGGGATGTCGGGCCTACACAAGACTATTTTCAACAGATATATTTTTGTGTCACAACAGTCAGGAGACACTACTGTTTTTCTTTACGGAGAAAACTACCAAAACCTGAATAATAGAGATTTTTTTACCGTGGGATGGCAAAACCACAGTTATTGTTTACTGGGGTATACCACACTTTTTTAAATAGAGATATTTGCGGCTGAACAGTGAGCGACACACTCAAACTGTTTTTTTTAGATACAAATGGCCCAAAAGTGGATAATACAGAGGTTTGAACCGTGAAACTGCAAAGCCACACTTGTATTTCTCGGGCCTACACCAGACTATTTTCAACAGATATATTTGAGTCTGAACAATCAGGAGACACTATTTATTTTTTACGGCAAAAAATGCCAAAAGCAGGATAATAGAGATGTTTTACCGTGGAACAGCAAAACCACAGTTATAATTTACTGGTGTATACCAGACTTTTTTGAATATATATATATTTGCGGCTGAACAGTGAGCGACACACTCAAACTGTTTTTTTTAGATACAAATGGCCCAAAAGTGGATAATACAGAGGTTTGAACCGTGGAACTGCAAAACCACACTTGTATTTCTCGGGCCTACACCAGACTATTTTCAACAGATATATTTGTGTCTGAACAATCAGGAGACACTATTTATTTTTTACGGCAAAAAATGCCAAAAGCAGGATAATAGAGATTTTTTACTGTGGAACAGCAAAACCACAGTTATAATTTACTGGTGTATACCAGGCTTTTTAAAATATATATATATTTGCGGCTGAACAGTGAGCGACACACTCAAACTGTTTTTTTTAGATACAAATGGCCCAAAAGTGGATAATACAGAGGTTTGAACCGTGAAACTGCAAAGCCACACTTGTATTTCTCGGGCCTACACCAGACTATTTTCAACAGATATATTTGAGTCTGAACAATCAGGAGACACTATTTATTTTTTACGGCAAAAAATGCCAAAAGCAGGATAATAGAGATGTTTTACCGTGGAACAGCAAAACCACAGTTATAATTTACTGGTGTATACCAGACTTTTTTGAATATATATATATTTGCGGCTGAACAGTGAGCGACACACTCAAACTGTTTTTTTTAGATACAATTGGCCCAAAAGTGGATAATACAGAGGTTTGAACCGTGGAACTGCAAAACCACACTTGTATTTCTCGGGCCTACACCAGACTATTTTCAACAGATATATTTGTGTCTGAACAATCAGGAGACACTATTTATTTTTTACGGCAAAAAATGCCAAAAGCAGGATAATAGAGATGTTTTACCGTGGAACAGCAAAACCACAGTTATAATTTACTGGTGTATACCAGACTTTTTTGAATATATATATATTTGCGGCTGAACAGTGAGCGACACACTCAAACTGTTTTTTTTAGATACAAATGGCCCAAAAGTGGATAATACAGAGGTTTGTACCGTGGAACTGCAAAACCACACTTGTATTTCTCGGGCCTACACCAGACTATTTTCAACAGATATATTTGTGTCTGAAAAATCAGGGAGACACTATTATTTTTTTTTTTTACAGCAAAAAATGCAAAAAGCAGGATAATAGAGATTTTTTACTGTGGAACAGCAAAAGCACACTTCTGTCTCTCTGGCCTACACCAGACTATTTTCAACAGATATATTTGTGTCTGAAAAATCAGGGAGACACTATTATTTTTTTTTTTTACAGCAAAAAATGCAAAAAGCAGGATAATAGAGATTTTTTACCGTGGAACAGCAAAAGCAGACTTCTGTCTCTCTGTCCTACACCAGACTATGTTCAACAGATATATTTGTGTCTGAAAAATCAGGGAGACACTATTATTATTTTTAGACAGCAAACAATGCCAAAAACAGGATAATAGAGATGTTTTACCGTGGAACATCAAAACCACAGTAATAATTTACTGGTGTATACCAGACTTTTTTAAATATATACAGTACAGACCAAAAGTTTGGACACACCTTCTCATTTAAAGATTTTTCTGTATTTTCATGACTTTGAAAATTGTACATTCACACTGAAGGCATCAAAACTATGAATTAACACATGTGGAATTATATACTTAACAAAAAAGTGTGAAACAACTGAAAATATGTCTTATATTCTAGGTTCTTCAAAGTAGCCACCTTTTGCTTTGATGACTGCTTTGCACACTCTTGGCATTCTCTTGATGAGCTTCAAGAGGTAGTCACCGGAAATAGTTTTCACTTCACAGGTGTGCCCTGTCAGCTTTAATAAGTGGGATTTCTTGCCTTATAAATGGGGTTGGGACCATCAGTTGTGTTGTGCAGAAATCAGGTGGATACACAGCTGATAGTCCTACTGAATAGACTGTTAGCTGCTTTTTTCTTGCCATAATACAAATTCTAAGTAAAGAAAAACGAGTGGCCATCATTACTTTAAGAAATGAAGGTCAGTCAGTCTGAAAAATTGGGAAAACTTTGAAAGTGTCCCCAAGTGCAGTTCCAAAAACCATCAAGCGCTACAAAGAAACTGGCTCACATGAGGACCGCCCCAGGAAAGGAAGACCAAGAGTCACCTCTGCTTCTGAGGATAAGTTTATCCGAGTCACCAGCCTCAGAAATCGCAGGTTAACAGCAGCTCAGATTAGAGACCAGGTCAATGCCACACAGAGTTCTAGCAGCAGACACATCTCTACAACAACTGTTAAGATGAGACTTTGTGCAGCAGGCCTTCATGGTAAAATAGCTGCTAGGAAACCACTGCTAAGGTCGGCAACAAGCAGAAGAGACTTGTTTGGGCTCAAGAACACAAGGAATGGACATTAGACCAGTGGAAATCTGTGCTTTGGTCTGATGAGTCCAAATTTGAGATCTTTGGTTCCAACCACCGTGGCTTTGTGCGAAGCAGAAAAGGTGAACGGATGGACTCTACATGCCTGGTTCCCACCGTGAAGCATGGAGGAGGAGGTGTGATGGTGTGGGGGTGCTTTGCTGGTGACACTGTTGGGGATTTATTCAAAATTGAAGGCATACTGAACCAGCATGGCTACCACAGCATCTTGCAGCAGCATGCTATTTCATCTGGTTTGCGTTTAGTTGGACCATCATTTATTTTTCAACAGGACAATGACCCCAAACACACCTCCAGGCTGTGTAAGTGCTATTTGACCAAGAGGGAGAGTGATGGGGTGCTACGCCAGATGACCTGGCCTCCACAGTCACCAGACCTGAACCCAATCGAGATGGTTTGGGGTGAGCTGGACCGCAGAGTGAAGGCTAAATGACCAACAAGTGCTAAGCATCTCTGGGAACTCCTTCAAGATTGTTGGAATACCATTTCCGGTGACTACCTCTTGAAGCTCATCAAGAGAATGCCAAGAGTGTGCAAAGCAGTCATCAAAGCAAAAGGTGGCTACTTTGAAGAACCTAGAATATAAGACATATTTTCAGTTGTTTCACACTTTTTTGTTAAGTATATAATTCCACATGTGTTAATTCATAGTTTTGATACCTTCAGTGTGAATGTACAATTTTCGTAGGCATGAAAATACAGAGTAATCTTTAAATGAGAAGGTGTGTCCAAACTTTTGGTCTGTACTGTATATTTGCGGCTGAACAGTGAGCGACACACTCAAGCTGGTTTTTTTAGATACAAATGGCCCATAGAACTGCAAAACCACACTTCTATTTCTCTGACCTACACCAGACTATTTTCAACAGATATATTTGTGTCTGAAAAATCAGAGGCACACTTTTTTTTTTTTTTGGGGGGGGGACACCAAAAGGTTAATAAGATGGGTATTTGTACATTGTGAAGGAGGAAAAAAAAAAGAGGATTTAGATAAAAAAAAAGGATTTTTCCTGGCCCCCAGGACCTGGAGCTAAGTCCAGCAATTTCAGCAACAGGAGCAGCACACAGAACTGTAATGCAGCGTTTGCTGGTATAACCACTGCGTCTCCTATACAGCCTGCCTGCCTGCCTGATATACCTGGGATGGATATTAGTCCTGAGGACTGTTTGTTTGATCTGGCAGCCTTTACAGACCCTACACTAACTATTTTGCAGGATATATCTCTCCCTAAATCAGCAGCGCTGTCCCTACACTGTCTGATCCGGAGCGACTGTGTCCAAGATGGCGGCGCCCGGTTTTAAATACTCGAGGTGACGCTGTGCGGCCAGCCAATCACTGTAATGCCCACAAACAACATGGCTGTGGCATTGCAGTGACTGGCTGGCAAACCCTGCATGTTCATTGGCTCTGTAAAGAGCGCCAAACATGCAGGGCGGAGACCCGAGCTCCCGCCCGAGTAACCCGGAAATGCTCGGTGCTCGCCGAACATCCCGAGTAGCGTGATGCTCGGGCGAGTACCGAGCAGTGTCGAGCATGTTCGCTCAACACTATTTATAACGTTAAGTTGTGAAAAGGAAAAATCACATTTTTCTCACAAAAATGTTCTTTTATACCCAATATTTTTGTCTTCACAAGGGTAACAGGAGAAATTGTGTGTCACCCTACCTGGATGCCACAAGTGTAATAAAGCTGTGTCTGAGAGCAAGGGGGAGGTTCTCTGGTCAGGGGAACATTAGCATGCAATGCCTCCTGTCTCAGGCCAGTAGGGGGAGCAGGCTGCCCCTATAAAAGCTGGTACTGAGGGCAGGGTTAGGGAGAACTGGATTGCCTGTCTCAGCTCTGAGACGTGTCCCAGAGTGGAGCAGGGACAGAAAGTTGCATTGTAACCTAAGAGGAAGTGTGGCAGGAGGAGAGCCACCAGCCAGAGACAAGAGGCGAAGAGAGCCTGTCTTGGCAGAGAAAAGACTTAATTTTACCAGACTTTGGTGTCTGAGGCTGGAAGGATTCCACATCCCCCAGCAGAGAACCAGTCCGCAAGGGACTGTACATTCCTTGGCCTAAGAAGCCTGGAGGCCCTGCCACAACCGAAGGGACCAGTAAAGCCGTACAAGGCTGGGAGCAGAAAGGAACCCACGTCGCAGGCCATACAGGCGAGAAAGCACGGAAGCTCGGAAACGTGGGCTGTTATCCTATCAGGAGGAGATAGTCAGAAGGAGCGCAGAAAGCACGGTAGGCCTACACCCTCACCCTGACCAGGGCCAATTTCCCCGTTGCTCTCAGACATCCAGGTCCCCTCCTAGCTGGGACTGTTTGTGGGTCAGTTTACCTGTTTAGTAAAGACCCTGGACTGCAACCTGTTGTCTGTGTGCTCCTTGCTCCTCCAGCACTACCATCACTCCCACCATCCACTATACTGCCCTGGGGCCGCACTCTTCCCGTGGGGAGTCACACTACCATAGCTGCACACCTCATCAGCCCCAGCGGTCTGCATGCAGCGGCGGTTCCTAATAACCGCAATCCACGGGTGGCGTAGTCGGACATAATCAATATAACGGACTACCACTGGCCTGACCACCCTGAGCCACGGAACCGGGTTGCCACTACTACTCCCATCGTTCCCTATTGCCCGGATCCGAGTGCCCCAAGGCCCAGGGGGCGAGTCAGCTTTGGCGTAGTCGGCAGGATTTCGTGCCCGCAACCACCGGGTACTGCGTGCCTGAAAAAGACTTTTGTAACTTACTTGTGGAGTCGTTTCCCGCCATCCGGAGCCGATTCCCGCCATCAGACGCCATCTTGGACCGTTTTCCGCCGTCTTCTGCCGTCTTCCCGCCATCCGCAGCTGTTTCCCGCCATCGGACGCCATCTTCAGGACGCCGCGTGGGAAGAAGAGGGGCGTGGACGTCAAAACCGCGCGAGATCCGAAGCTCCGCCCCACGCTCCGACGCTGCGCAAGGTCCTGGAAGGGAGAGAGAGCGACGCTGACGTCATCAGGACGCGACGCCAGGTCCTCGTCCATAGCAGCAGCAGCGGAGCCGCGGCCTACAGAAGAGGATCGTCGGAAGGTAGGCCACGCTTAACTAGGGGGGAGGAAGATGTCGGACACAGAGGAGCCCACTACCACCAACGCAGCTGCAGCAGCGGTGATGCCCTTTTCCCTGCCTTACATCCCTGGAGCGGCCTGGCTGCCCAAATACTCAGGGGAGCCCCATGCCCTAACTGACTTCAAGGAAAGGCTATACAGTTTGTTCCACGTTTACCCCTTGACAGAGGAACAGAAGGTCAGCATATTAACAGGGCAGTTAACTGGCGCAGCCCAAAGGGAGGTAAAATCATGGCCCACTGAGGAGAAAAGGACTGTGAAGGGTATTCTGGCCTGACTGCGGGGTACCTTTGACACACGTACCTCCGCTGAGATTAAAATGAGGTTCTATGGATGTAAGCAGCGGGCACAGGACAGCATCAGAGACTATGCCCTAAATCTGCAGGAAGCCTTGAGGGCTATTCAACAAACTGACCCTGGCAGTGTGCAGGAAACGGATAAACTGCTAACAGAACAATTTATAGAGGGTCTGCTGTCTAGCGCCCACAGGGCCCAACTGCGCCTCATGTTCTTTCAGAACCCCGACCTGACCTTTGCCCAATTTAAGGACAGGGCCATAAGGGTGCTCCGTGAATCTGCAACCAGTGGCGCTATAAACCCCCGGCGCCCTGCTATTACCTACCACCAGTAGGCGGCGCCCTCCTCTATGGACTCCGTGGAGGCTGATGCACAGGCCCTGAACCAAGCCCCGTCGAAAGACCTGCACCACCAAGTCCAGGAGCTGACCAGGAGCGTCGCGGCGTTGACCAGGACCGTCCAAGCGTTGCAAGTGGACCCGTCAAGACCCATCGAGCTGGCTTCAAGTCCGGAGGATGTCCCGTGGCATCGACAGAGGAGGAAACTGTCGTCCCGAGGGAGGCCCACAGACTGCTACGCAGAGGATGGACAGCCCATTTGCCGTCGATGCAACCAGCCCGGACACATTTCCAGGTACTGTAATTTAAACGGGTCCAACCTGGGGCAGAGGGCCAACCCCCAGGCATAAGATCACCAGGCCCTTACAATTGGCGTAATAAGTACGTTGGGGGGCGCCCGGTTTTACCCGTGGTGCTGGACGGTATCCCCATGAGCGCCTTGCTGGATACTGGGTCGCAAGTAACCACAATCCCTTATGTACTTTTTAAGCAGTATTGGACTGATGCTGATATCACACGGTATCCAGACAGTAACTTGAGCATCATCGCCAGTAATGGCTTACCCGTGCCGCAGATGGGGTTCAAGTAGATGACCATTAAAATTGGTAAAGTTGAACTGCTGGCACAGGGAGTGATTATTATGGACATTGACCGTCATGAAAGTCACCCTAAAATAACTGTGGGTACTAACATAATTGAAAATTGTCTTTCAGAGGTAATTGTAATTCTACAACAGGTGGCGGTGAATGCTAGTTCCAGCCAACAGAGAGTCCTCAACAAGGAGATAAAAGCCCTGATGAGACGGCAGCAGGTAGAACTGTCTGGTGGTGAGATCGGTAGCGTAAGACTGAGTGACCCATTCCCCATTTCCATGCCTCCCAAAAGTGAAATGATGATCTGGTGTCGGACTGCAATCGGGTTGAGAGGTAGAGACTACCAAGCCATGGTAGAACCCGTGTACTCAGACAGCAGGCCCACCATTTTGACAGCCCGGGGGGTGGTTGATGTCCGTCATGGGAGGGTGCCCGTCCGCATCCTCAACATTGGGGAGAGGGAAGTACACTTACCCAGGTACGCTACACTCGCCAAACTGTTTGTCGTCGAACACAAAGCTATCAGGGCTGTGGAACCCTTGCCTCCATCTCCACAGGCGGAGGGTAATGGCTCCCAGAAACAAAAGGAGGACTGGTGCCAGAAACTCCATGTGGGTGCTGACTCCACTCCCCTGCACCAAAAACAAGAGTCTACCGGGTGGTACAGGAGTACGAGAGAGTCTTTAGTAAGCACCCGCTAGACTTCGGCAGAGTAAAGGGGATAGAACACCACATCCCCACCGGGAGCCACCCACCAATAAAAGAGAGGCACAGACCTGTACCCCCTGCACATTATCAGAACGCAAAGGGCATGCTAAGAGAGATGAAAGAAGCTGGGGTTATTAGAGACAGCTGTAGCCCCTGGGCAGCCCCTTTGGTTCTGGTCAAAAAGAAAGACGGCACCATGAGAATGTGCGTGGACTATAGACGAATCAACCGTATCACTCACAAAGACGCATATCCGCTGCCTAGAATAGAAGAGTCTTTAGCCGCACTAAAATCTGCTAACTTCTTTTCTACTTTGGACCTTACTAGCGGGTACTGGCAGGTTCCTGTGGCAGAGGCTGACAAGGAGAAGACCGCCTTCACCACCCCGATGGGACTGAGCGAATTCAACTGCATGCCTTTCGTGCTCTGCAACGCACCAGGGACCTTCCAGCGGCTGATGGAATGCTGTCTAGGGCACCGAAACTTCGAGACGGTCCTCCTTTACCTGGACGACGTGATCGTCTGTTCGAAAACCTACGAGGACCATCTAAAGCACCTGGCCGAGGTGTTCGAAGCCCTGGCAGGTTATGGCCTGAAGGTGAAACCATCGAAGTGTCACCTGCTGAAACCAAAGGTCCAGTACCTAGGGCACGTGGTAAGCGTGGAAGGAGTGGCCCCCGACCCTGACAAGGTCACAGCAATCAAGAGCTGGCCAAGCCCCCTCGAACATCAAAGAGGTGAGACAGTTTCTCGGGTTGGTAGGTTACTACCGAAGGTTCATCCCCGGGTTCAACAAGATGGCAGCTCCTATGCAGGACCTCCTGATCGGACAGTCCAAGTCCAGAAGTCAAAAGCCACCCTTCAAGTGGGATAAACCGGAAGAGGAGTCCTTCCGCCATCTAAAGATGGCCCTCACAGGGGACGAGATCCTGGCCTACCCTGATTATGGCCAGCCTTTCATTCTCCACACAGATGCCAGTAATGTGGGACTGGGAGCCGTACTGTCCCAAAACCAACAGGGCAGAGAACGGGTGATCGCGTACGCCAGCCGGAAGCTGAGGCCCACTGAGAGGAACCCGGAGAATTACAGCTCCTTCAAGCTAGAATTCTTGGCGGTGGTGTGGCCCGTGACGGAACGCTTCAAGCATTACCTGGCCTCCGCAAAGTTCACCGTGTACACGGACAACAACCCGTTGACACACCTGGACAATGCAAGACTGGGTGCCCTGGAACAGCGGTGGATGGCCCGTCTCTCCAACTATGACTTTGTGATCAAGTACCGGGCAGGCAAAACCAACGCCAACGCGGACGCCCTATCAAGGATGCCTCACTTACCTGAAGGTGACGAAGACCCACAAGAGCTGGAGGAGGTAGAACTCCCCGCGTTTCACCAGTATGGAGCCGCTCAACACTCTCACCGCGTGAAGGAGGAGGATCTAACAACTGTGATGATGAATCCCCTACCTCACCACAGCTGGGCCGAGACCCAAGATAGTGACCCTGCAGTCCGCCTGGTGAAAGATCTGCTGACCCGGGAAGAGGCCCGCTTAGATCCAGATGCCCCAGAGGAAGCCAAGCAGCTATGGAAGGAGAAGAGCAAGCTGTTCCTCTACGAAGGCAAGTTGTGCAGAAGGATTGTCAACCACCGGACGCACGAGCTGACCTGGCAAGTCGTGGTCCCAAGGCGGGATGCAGCTATGGTCCTGGGGGCTTACCATGACAGAGCGGGACACTTCGGTTGGAAGAAACTGGAGTTCCTACTAAGAGGAAATTCTTTTGGGTCGGCATGAGAGGAGCAGTAGAAAAGTGGTGCAGAGACTGTGGCCCTTGTCACCTGAGGAGGAAGGACTGCACCAGCCAGAAGACACCCTTGAGGCCCATCGTCACCACGCAGCCTCTTGAGCTGGTAGCTCTGGACCACGTCAAATTGGCTCCAAGCCGGTCTGGATACATCTATGCCCTGACAATCGTGGACCACTATTCCCGTTTTCTAGTGGTGGTCCCGGTAAAGGACTTGACAGCCCAAACAGCGGCCAGAGCCTTCCAACAATACTTCTGCCGTCCACACGGGTATCCGGAACAGGTCCTGACAGACCAGGGTCCAGCGTTCGAAGCTGAAATCTTCCAGGAGCTCTGCAACCTCTATGGCTGTAAGAAGATTCGGTCAACGCCTTACCACCCCCAAACCAACGGGATGTGTGAGAAGATGAACAATATAGTCATTGATCTCCTGAAGACGTTGCCCCTGGAGGAACGCAGCCTGTGGCCAGAAAAGTTGCCGGACCTGGTAGACATGTACAACAACATCCCGGTGAACGCTACAAACTGCACCCCGGCTTACCTGAAGCGAGCTAGACCAGGTAAGCTGCCCGTAGACCTGGAGATGGGAGTCCTAATACCTGAGGACACCTCCCCAGATGCGGACTGGGATACGGAAAGGCAACTGCAGTACAAGAAGGTACAGGAGAGTGTGGAGAAGAGCCGGGCCCAGGTGAGAGAGAAGCAAGAAAGACTCTTCAATCAACACGCCCCTGCTAGTCCCCTAGAACCTGGTGAGCAAGTCCTAAAGCGAAAAAGAAGGCTACATAAGTTGGACGACCAGTGGGAAAGGGAACCCTACACCGTACTGCAGTCTGACCACGACAACCCAAAGGTGTGCGTAATCACCAAGGACGGAGGAGAAACCACTAGTGTCGTCTCCAGAGACCACCTCAAAAGGTGCCCCGAGCAACTCCGTAGTGCAGAAGAGGATCAGAGTGACCTTGAACCCGCAGAGGACAAGGAAGAAATGATCAGCACCGTTCTCGGAGAGTTCCCTCAGTCCTGGACTCGCATAAATGATGCCATAGTGGTACCCGTCCTGCATTTCCTGCAACCGGCACAGCAACAACCAACACCAGAGCCGGAAGGTGAAGAGGAGCAAGCAGTTCCAGAGGCAGAAGAGCCTGTTCCAGCAGCCCAGGAGAGTCAACCCTCTGCTGACAGTGAGCCTGCCATGCCTGCGGTAAGCCAAAGGACCCGCAGACAGCTGCCTGCCTTACCTGTACACCCAGCTGGTAGCTGTACCCCTAACGCTAGTGGGGAAAGCCAGGTTGGTCCACCACCAGACTGTGGGCTACGTAGGTCAACCAGGAGCACAAAGGGGCAGATACCCGCTCGCTGGAGAATATAGACTGTACTAAAAATTGTAAATAACCCTGTTGCCAAATGTTGAATTGTTTGCCAAAGTTACCTGCATGTTTATTGATAGTGTGTTTCAGTTTCTTGCAGCTACCGTAAGGACTCACAGGTTATGGACTTTTTATAACCGGGACCTTGTATGGACTGCGTTTGGAGCCTAACCAAGGAATGAACTAAGACTGTGAAGGACTTGGGGTAGGACAGACCCCCACCTGGTTAAGGCTCCCCGTTGTTTTGGTGATATGGACACCCGGTCACAGACCACACTGTGACCTTAAGAACTCAATTTGTGCATCATCTGTCTATTAATGTTTTATTGTTATGTATATTATCTTTGTTTACTGTTTAGTCCCGGAGTACTAAATTTCACTAGGGGGGAATGTGTCACCCTACCTGGATGCCACAAGTGTAATAAAGCTGTGTCTGAGAGCAAGGGGGAGGTTCTCTGGTCAGGGGAACATTAGCATGCAATGCCTCCTGTCTCAGGCCAGTAGGGGGAGCAGGCTGCCCCTATAAAAGCTGGTACTGAGGGCAGGGTTAGGGAGAACTGGATTGCCTGTCTCAGCTCTGAGACGTGTCCCAGAGTGGAGCAGGGACAGAAAGTTGCATTGTAACCTAAGAGGAAGTGTGGCAGGAGGAGAGCCACCAGCCAGAGACAAGAGGCGAAGAGAGCCTGTCTTGGCAGAGAAAAGACTTCATTTTACCAGATTTTGGTGTCTGAGGCTGGAAGGATTCCACATCCCCCAGCAGAGAACCAGTCCGCAAGGGACTGTACATTCCTTGGCCTAAGAAGCCTGGAGGCCCTGCCACAACCGAAGGGACCAGTAAAGCCGTACAAGGCTGGGAGCAGAAAGGAACCCACGTCGCAGGCCATACAGGCGAGAAAGCACGGAAGCTCGGAAACGTGGGCTGTTATCCTATCAGGAGGAGATAGTCAGAAGGAGCGCAGAAAGCACGGTAGGCCTACACCCTCACCCTGACCAGGGCCAATTTCCCCGTTGCTCTCAGACATCCAGGTCCCCTCCTAGCTGGGACTGTTTGTGGGTCAGTTTACCTGTTTAGTAAAGACCCTGGATTGCAACCTGTTGTCTGTGTGCTCCTTGCTCCTCCAGCACTACCATCACTCCCACCATCCACTATACTGCCCTGGGGCCGCACTCTTCCCGTGGGGAGTCACACTACCATAGCTGCACACCTCATCAGCCCCAGCGGTCTGCATGCAGCGGTGGTTCCTAATAACCGCAATCCACGGGTGGTGTAGTCGGACATAATCAATATAACGGACTACCACTGGCCTGACCACCCTGAGCCACGGAACCGGGTTGCCACTACTACTCCCATCGTTCCCTATTGCCCGGATCCGAGTGCCCCAAGGCCCAGGGGGCGAGTCAATTGCACCATACAATTTGTTGTGCAATTTCTCCTGAGTACACCAATACCCCATATGTGGTTGAAAACTACTTTTGAGGCACAGTGCAAAGCTCAGAATGGAACAAGTACCATATTGGAGTTTAGATTTTGCTGGAATGGTTTTGCAGAGCTCCTGAGGTGCTAGAACAGAAGAAACCACCCATAAGTGACATCATTTTACAAACTACACCTCTCAATGAATTCATCTAGGGGTGTAGTGAGCATGTTGACACCACATGTGCCTCACAGAAATTTACACGATCGGGCGGTAAAGAAAGAATAATTACATTTTTATCGCTAAAATGTTGTTTTAACACCAAATTATTATAAAGACTAATATGAAAAAATGCACCTCTCAGTTTGTTGTGCAATTTCTCCTCAGTGCACCAATATCCTACATGTAATTGGGAACTACTTTTGAGGTGCAGTGCAAAACTCAGAAGGGAAGGAGCTCCATAATTTAGTGCAGATTTTACTGTTATGGTTTGTGGGTGCAATGACCTACTGGGAGAGCCTCTGAAGTGCCAGAACAGCAATGAATTTATCTAAGGGTGCTGTGATCACATTGACACCATGGGTGGGTCACATAATTTTATACCATTGGGCAATGAAGAAAAAATAATTACATTTTTTACCACATTTTTGTTTTAGCCCCAGATTTTACATTTCCACAAGGGGAAATGGGTAAAAATGGCAACAATATTTGTCTTACAATTTTTGCTGAACGTGAAATACCCCATATGTGGCTGTACATTGCTACTTAGCCACATGGCGAGACTCGGGAGGGACGGAGCGCTATTTGCCTCCTGGAGCGTTATTTGCCTCATGGAGCACAGATTTTTCTAGAATAGTTTGCAGTCTCCATATACAGAGCCCCTAAGTGCTAGAAGAGCAGAATACCCATCTCAAGTGATCCCATTTTGGAAATGGTACTCCTTTGGGAATTTATATACTGGTGTAGTGATAATTTGACTCCATGGGTGTTTTCCAGAAACAAGCAGCGGTGGATGTTGCTGATTGAAAATTGCAAATCTGCTATTGTAGTGCCCGTAAATTGTAGTGCCCCGTACATTGTACCCAGTTGTGCTTCTGGAGACATGCACCCATAAATTAAATGTGCTTTCATTGCTACAGACATGCCAAACGTGTGTATGCTAAATGTGGTTTAGGCACACTGTGGGGCTCAGAAGGGAGGGGGGCATTATAATTTGGGAGTGCAGAATTCGAAAGATTTCTTTTGGGTGATTAGGAGCCATAGCGCTTTTCCAGAGTCTTTGTGTTACCAGTAACATGGAAGCCCCTATAATTCCATTAACAGATGACAGACCTGAGTGGGGGATTTTTTTTGAGGATTGACTTGAAGCTTTTATTGGGAAGATTTTAAATAACATTTGGGATCACATTTATCCGGCGCTCTACGTTGAGCTCTTACATCGGGGTTTCCATCTAAATCTCTGAATGACAATCAATTTACTAGGAATTAAGGAATTAAGTAACGTCATAGATAGACCATTATTTTTAATCTTTAAAGATTCCTTAATAACGGGGTCTGTACCACAGGACTGGCGTATAGCAAATGTGGTGCCAATATTCAAAAAGGGGACAAAAACTGAACTTGGAAATTATAGGCCGGTAAGCTTAAACTCTACTGTGGGTAAAATCCTAGAGGGTTTCCTAAGAGATGCTATACTAGAGTATCTGAAGAAGAAGAACCTCATGACCCAATATCAACATGGGTTTACGAGGGACCTTTCCTGTCAAACTAATCTGATCAGCTTTTATGAGGAGGCAAGTTCTGGACTGGACCAAGGAAATGCAGTGGATGTTGTGTATATGGACTTTTCAAAAGCTTTTGATATGGTTCCACACAAAAGGTTGATACATAAAATGAGAACAATGGGGATAGGGGAAAATATATGTATGTGGGTTAAGAATTGGCTCAGTGATAGGAAACAAAGGGTGGTTATTAATGGAAAACACTCAGACTGGGTCTCATTTAACAGTGGGGTACCACAGGGGTCAGTATTGGGCCCCCTTCTTTTTAACATATTTATTAATGACCTTGTAGGGGGCATGCAGAGTAATATTTCAATATTTGCAGATGACACTAAACTCTGCAGGGTAATCAATACAGAGGAGGACAATTTTATATTACAGGAGGATCTATGTAAACTAGAAGCTTGGGCTGATAAATGGCAAATGAGCTTTAATGGGGATAAATGTAAGGTAATGCACTTGGGCAGAGGAAATAAAATGTATAATTATATGCTTAATTGTAAAACACTGGGCAAAACTGTAACTGAAAAAGACCTGGGTGTATTGGTGGACGACAAGTTCACGTTTAGTGGCCAGTGTCAGGCAGCTGCTGCAAAGGCAAATAAAATAATGGGATGCATTAAAAGAGGCATAGATGCTCATGAGGAGAACATAATTTTACCTCTATACAAGTCACTAGTTCGACCACACTTAGAATACTGTTGTCACGGGTGTGTTGCCACGAAGATCGTCACGAGTACACAGCCTGACTTCTCGCAGCTGACTTGTTGGTGCTTTGTGTCTCTCGGCAGTGAGGGAGTTAATTCTCTCTCTCTCTGGGCTAGATGAGGTCCAGCCTCGCCCAGCTGCAATCAATACTTCTGTAGTGAGACTCCTTCATATACCTGCTGGTCTGTTTGGGAGGTGTCGGTGAAAGCATTTCATTCAGACTGACAGAGCGGATCGTGGTGTTTGGAGTTGCTGAGATAAGTGTATTTGGAAGTGTTTTTCCCTTTCCTCGCTTTATCATTTATCTCCTTTCCCGTTGGTTTTCCCTCTGTTGTAGTTGAGTAGTTGTTTGTATGCAAGGTGGTTTTGGTTTTTCCCTTGTACTGTCTCGTTCGTCTAAGTATTGTGTTTGGGCATATTATGTCTTGTTCCCTTTGGTTGTGATCGGGGTCCTTCTCAGGACTAGATTACTGTGGTGCAGGGATCTTCAGGAGATAGGGGTTACGCTGGCGGCCTGGACCTCTGTACCTTTAACAGTACCTCCAGGTTGAGGGATTAGTCAGGGCCCCAGCTTAGGGTCAGCTTAGGCCCCCTACCTCCAGTATACGGAGACAGCGTGACATTTTCACCGACCCAACTTAGTTTTTCTCCAGCTACCATGGATCCAGTAGCCGGTCTAGCTCGGCAATTGCAGAGTTTGTCCATGGAGCTGGCGGACGTTAGGTCCAAGGTTTGGCATCCTCAGGAGCAAGCCGGACCAGAACCTAAAGTAGCTCTCCCTGATAGGTTCACTGGGGGGCGGGACAAGTTTTTTGTTTTCCGGGAGGCATGCAAATTGTACTTTCGGCTGCGGCCTCGGTCATCGGGGAGTGAAGAACAAAGGGTGGGAATTGTCATCTCGCTCCTACAAGGGGACCCACAATCCTGGGCGTTCTCTCTTTCCCCGGGTTCCCCGGCTCTCCAGTCAGTGGATAGGTTTTTCGCTGCTCTGGGACTCGTATATGATGACCCAGATCGGATCTCCCTTGCTGAGTCTAAGTTACGTAGGATCCAGCAGGGAGATCGTCCGGCGGAGGAATTCTGTTCGGAGTTCCGTAGGTGGGCCACGGACACCCAGTGGAATGACCCGGCTCTTAGGAGCCAGTTTTGTCATGGTTTATCCGACAAATTACAGGATGTGTTGGCACAGTATGACTCTCCCGTGTCACTGGAAGCCGCTATGGCCCTTGCTATTCGCGTGGACAGACGGCTTCGGGAGAGGTGCGGGATAATTCTACCCCCTGTGATGACTCCACCTCCTACAAGGTCCCCTCATATGGTGGTTCCCCTGGTCAGTCCAGAGGAGCCTATGCAATTAGGAGGGACATCATTTCGGGGGAGGGGACCGGTGGTGCGCCATAAGGCAGGAAGGTGTTTCTTCTGCGGGAGAAAGGGACATTTTATTGGGGGGTGTCCATCCCGTCCCTTGCAGAGTGAAGAGTCGTCGGAAAACTGTTAATCCCAGGTTGTGTGGTGGACGGCAATCTGGGAGTAGGTATTTCGTCCCTAGGTTCGTCTCAGTTTCTCGTACCGGCGGAGGTGGTGGTGGGTACGAGAACTGAGAGGATATCTGTTCTTCTGGATAGTGGGGCCGGGGCTAATCTGGTTGATGCTCGGTTTGCCCGGGTCCAAGGTATGCGGTTGAGTGAGTTGGCTAAACCCATCCCCATATTCTCGATCGATGCCAGGCCTCTCGGTCAGGGAAGTTTTTTGCAAGCTGTGCATGACGTAAAACTTCAAGTGGGGGCAATACATAAAGAACTGTTGTCTTGCTACGTGTTGGAGGGTCTTCCCACTCCTATTGTGTTGGGCCTTCCTTGGTTAGCTAAGCATAACCCGGTTATTAATTGGCAAACCAGGGAGATAAGCCAATGGAGTAAATTCTGTAATAAAAACTGCATGAACACGGTCATTGGTGCGGTTACTCCTTGGGTCTTACCTCCATTTCTGGCGGACTTTGAGGATGTATTCTCGGAGAAAGGGTGTCAGGAACTACCTCCTCATCGCGTGTATGACTGTTCTGTAAAACTGCTCCCTGAGGCCAAGTTACCTAAAGCTAGGTTGTATAACCTTTCTGGTCCTGAGAGGCAGGCCATGAAGGATTATATCTCAGAAAGTCTGGCTAAGGGGCATATTAGACCTTCATCTTCACCGGTGGCTGCGGGGTTCTTCTTTGTTAAGAAGAAAGATGGAGGCCTACGCCCTTGCCTGGATTTCCGTGAACTTAATCGGATTACGGTCCGAGATCCGTATCCGCTCCCACTTATTCCCGATCTCTTTAATCAGATCGTGGGCGCCAAATGGTTCTCTAAGTTGGATCTCAGGGGGGCGTACAATCTGATTAGGATGAAAGAGGGGGATGAGTGGAAGACGGCGTTTAACACTCCGGAGGGGCATTATGAGAACCTTGTCATGCCATTCGGTCTGACTAATGCCCCGGCGGTGTTTCAACACTTTGTTAATGACATCTTTCGCCGCCTGGTGGGACAGTTTGTTGTCATATATCTGGATGATATCTTAATTTACTCGCCGGATCTGGTGTCTCATCAGGAGCACGTTAGGCAGGTGTTACAGATCTTGCGGGATAATAAACTGTATGCCAAGTGGGAAAAGTGTGTGTTCGCCGTACAGGAACTCCAGTTTTTAGGCTTCCTGGTTTCAGCGTCCGGTTTTCGTATGGACCCTGGGAAAGTGCGGGCAGTTCTTGAGTGTGATCGGCCAGAGAACCTTAAGGCACTACAACGTTTCCTGGGGTTTGCTAATTATTACCGGAAGTTCATTCGTAATTTCTCGTCCATGGTTAAGCCTCTCACAGACATGACTAAAAAGGGGACGGATTTTTCTAGGTGGTCTGACAAGGCTTGTCAAGCATTCTCCTCTTTGAAAAAATGTTTTGCCTCGGCGCCCATACTCATTCAACCTGATGCGTCTCAGCCATTCATTGTAGAGGTAGACGCTTCCGAGGTAGGGGTGGGAGCAGTATTGTCACAGGGTTCGTCCCCTGGTAAGTGGCATCCGTGCGCCTTTTTCTCTAAAAAATTGTCGTCCGCTGAGAGGAATTACGATGTCGGCAATAGGGAACTCTTGGCCATTAAGTTAGCTTTTGAGGAGTGGCGCCATTTTTTGGAGGGGGCAGTTCATCCGGTCACCGTCATCACCGATCACAAGAACCTGCTATATCTGGAGTCCGCGAAACGTCTGAATCCCAGACAAGCTAGGTGGTCATTGTTTTTTACCAGGTTTAATTTTGTCGTTACATATCGTCCTGGGTCAAAAAATGTAAAGGCGGATGCCTTATCTCGTAGTTTCCCGGGGGCCGGGAATACGGACGACCCGATTCCTATCCTTCAGGAGGGGGTGGTGGTTTCGGCAGTATGCTCTGAGCTGGAGGAGGAGGTATTGGAGGCTCAGGGGGACGCCCCTGTTGGACCTCCAGGGAGACTGTTTGTTCCAGATCAGTTGCGACAAAAGGTGATCGAGGCACACCATAACTCTGTTTTTGCAGGACACCCGGGGAGTAAAGCAACTGTGGATCTCCTCTCGCGTCAGTTTTGGTGGCCCAACTTACATAAGGAGGTGGTAACTTTTGTCGCGTCCTGTGGGGTTTGTGCGCGCTCTAAGACCTCACATACCCGTCCGTCTGGGGCCCTCTTACCTTTGAAGATCCCGGAGCGTCCTTGGACTCATCTGTCTATGGACTTTATTACGGACCTCCCTCCGTCTTCGGGTAAAACAGTCATACTCGTTGTAGTGGACAGGTTCAGCAAGATGGCACATTTTATCGCTCTTTCGGCTCTCCCTAATGCTAAAACTCTTGCGCAGGTGTTCATTGGGGAGATTGTGAGGCTTCACGGGGTACCCTCCGAGGTGGTGTCTGATCGGGGGTCTCAGTTTGTGTCTAAGTTCTGGAAGGCGTTTTGTGCACGGCGGGGGATGCAGTTGTCATTCTCTTCGGCTTTTCATCCTCAGACCAATGGTCAGACGGAACGTATGAACCAGAGCTTGGAGACATATCTCCGGTGTTTTGTGTCAGAGAACCAGGAGGACTGGGCTTCTTTCTTACCTCTGGCAGAGTTTGCTCTTAATAATAGGCGGAGCGAGTCCACTGGTAAGTCCCTGTTTTTTGGGGCATATGGTTTTCACCCCCAGTTTTGTACTTTCAGTAGGGGGGGCTCTTCAGGGGTTCCTGAGGAGGAACGATTTTCCTCATCACTCGCTTCAGTATGGAGAGGGGTGCTGAAGAATCTGAATACTATGGGGAACCGATACAAACGTATGGCTGATAGGAGGAGAGTGTCTGGTCCGGACCTAAGTGTGAACGATCGGGTATGGTTGTCTACCAGGAATATTAAACTTAAGGTTCCCTCCTGGAAATTGGGTCCCAGGTTCATTGGGCCGTACAGAATCAGTTCTATTATTAATCCGGTGGCATTCCGTCTTGATCTCCCCCCTACGTTTAAAATTCACAACGTGTTTCACAGATCATTGCTTAAGAGGTATGTGGCGCCGGTGGTACCGTCACCTTTACCTCCCCCTCCAGTGGTTGTCAATGGTAACTTGGAGTTCCAGGTATCGAGGGTCATTGATTCACGCTTTAATCGCCGGTCCCTTCAGTACCTGGTTCATTGGAAGGGGTATGGTCCTGAGGAGAGGATGTGGGTTCCTGCGTCGGATATTAACGCAGACCGATTAGTTCAGGCCTTCCACATGACTCACCCGGATAAACCTGGCCCTGAGGGTCCGGAGGCCCCTCGTAGAAGGGGGGGTACTGTCACGGGTGTGTTGCCACGAAGATCGTCACGAGTACACAGCCTGACTTCTCGCAGCTGACTTGTTGGTGCTTTGTGTCTCTCGGCAGTGAGGGAGTTAATTCTCTCTCTCTCTGGGCTAGATGAGGTCCAGCCTCGCCCAGCTGCAATCAATACTTCTGTAGTGAGACTCCTTCATATACCTGCTGGTCTGTTTGGGAGGTGTCGGTGAAAGCATTTCATTCAGACTGACAGAGCGGATCGTGGTGTTTGGAGTTGCTGAGATAAGTGTATTTGGAAGTGTTTTTCCCTTTCCTCGCTTTATCATTTATCTCCTTTCCCGTTGGTTTTCCCTCTGTTGTAGTTGAGTAGTTGTTTGTATGCAAGGTGGTTTTGGTTTTTCCCTTGTACTGTCTCGTTCGTCTAAGTATTGTGTTTGGGCATATTATGTCTTGTTCCCTTTGGTTGTGATCGGGGTCCTTCTCAGGACTAGATTACTGTGGTGCAGGGATCTTCAGGAGATAGGGGTTACGCTGGCGGCCTGGACCTCTGTACCTTTAACAGTACCTCCAGGTTGAGGGATTAGTCAGGGCCCCAGCTTAGGGTCAGCTTAGGCCCCCTACCTCCAGTATACGGAGACAGCGTGACAACTGTGTACAGTTCTGGTCTCCGGTGTATAAGAAAGACACAGCTGAACTAGAGCGGGTGCAGAGAAGAGCGACCAAGGTTATTAGAGGACTGGGGGGTCTGCAATACCAAGACAGGTTATTACACTTGGGGTTATTTACTGTGGAAAAAAGAAGGCTTAGGGGTGATCTTATTACTATGTACAAGTATATGAGGGGACAGTACAAAGACCTTTCTACTGATCTTTTTACTCTGAGGCCTGAGACGGGGACAAGGGGGCATCTTCTACGTCTGGAGGACAGAAGGTTTAATCATAATCACAGACGGGGATTCTTTACTGTAAGAGCAGTGAGACTATGGAACTCTCTTCCGCATGATGTTGTAATGAGTGATTCACTGTTAAAATTTAAGAAGGGCATGGATGCCTTTCTTGAAAAGTATAATATTACAGGTTATAAATACTATATTCCTTGATAGGGCGTTGATCCAGGGAACTAGTCTGATTGTCGTATGGAGTCGGGAAGGAATTTTTTTCCCCAATGAGGAGCTTAGTGTTTGCCACATGTTTTTTTTTTGCCTTCCTCTGGATCAACATGTTCGGCTATGGGTTGAACTAGATGGACTTAGTCTTCCTTCAAGCTTAAAAACTATGTTACTATGTATAATGAGGCAGCAGAGTTACTCTGGACTCTGTCTGGCCTCTGTTCAGCAGTATCCTTCTTTTCAGAGGTGAACAAAACTGTGGCGGACGGCACTTTTACGCACGCCTAAAAAGACTGACACTGCTGGATCGTAGGCCTGATTGTGTTCACAGTGCCTCCATTTTCCTCATTATAGGGAAACTTCAACCGGGTGTTCCGTCTGAATCATGTATTTCAGAGATTTACATGGAAATCCTGGTATAAGCGCTCAGCGTAGTGTGCAGGATGTGAGCCGAGCCTTACTGCGATCTTTGGGAGGCAGAATGAACAAATCAACAGCAAGTCAAGAATTTGTTTTATTTATCTTTTACACCATTCATCATGCTGTATAAGTGATTTGACAACTTTATTCTTAGGTTTAACGATTCAAAGTCCACCCTCAAGCATGAAAGCGTCTTTTAAAAGCTTTCCAACATGGCGACCATAACTCGTTTGTGCAAAAAGACTGCAGGGTTCCCGAGAGAAGGCCCTCCATGTCTGCAGTAATAGAATTCCTATGATCGTCAATTTCAAAATACAATATTGCAGTGAATTGGATAAACAATCAAATAACCACAGGTTTTGGTCCCAGGAGGCTGAAAATGATAACTGTACTAAGTGTAAGAACAAAAATATATATTTTTTATCCCATAAGTTGTTGCTGAAGTGGAAAAAAAACTCAAAATGTTGTTAGTACCCCAAAATCGTATATATAAAAACTGCAAAAACAAACCCTCACAACTGAAGAACCCTCACAATCTGCAGAAAAATAAAAAAGTTACAGGTTTCAGAAAATGGCAGCTCATTCTAAATATACAGTGGGTGCAGAAAGTATTCAGACCCCTTTACATTTTTCACTCTTTGTTTCATTGCAGCCATTTGGTAAATTCTAAAAAGTTATTTTTTTTTTCTCATTAAAGTACACTCTGCACCCGATCTTGACTAAAAAAAAAACAGAAATGTAGAAATTTTTGCAAATTTATTAAAAAAGAAAAACTGAAATAGCATATGGTCATAAGTATTTAGACCCTTTGCTCAGACACTCATTTTAAGTCACATGCTGTCCATTTCCTTGTGATCCTCCTTGACATGGTTCTACTCCTTCATTGGAGTCCAGCTGTGTTTAATTAAACTGAGAGGACTTGATTTGGAAAGGCACACACCTGTCTATATAAGACCTCACAGCTCACAGTGCATGTCAGACCAAATGAGAATCATGAGCTCAAAGGAACTGCCCAAGGAGCTCAGAGACAGAATTGTGGCAAGGCACAGATCTGGCCAAGATTATAAAAGAATTTCTGCATTACTCAAGGTTCCTAAGAGCACAGTGGCCTCCATAATCCTTAAATGGAAGAAGTTTGGGACCACCAGAAGTCTTCCTAGACCTGGCCGTCCAGCCAAACTGAGCAATCGTGGGAGAAGAGGCCTTGGTGAGAGAGGTAAAGTGTTAGAACCCTCCTGTTTGTTTTTTCTATCTTGTGTTTTGCGGTCACGTGACCATCTGCCTTTATATTCCAGCTCCGCCCTTGTGGCTGTGCTGGACTTCAGTGTCTGACTGTTTCTCTAGCCAGGTGCTCCGGTGCCTTTCTCTGTCAAGTTCGTTTGGTCCTCTGGGACCTCTAGTACATTTTTGTCAGTTTGTCTTTTTGTGTTCTGCAACAACTTCTCTGTTTAGGAGGTGTCCCATTTTTGTCCCAGTCCTTAGTTCTTTTAGGGACCCCTCCCTTAATTCTATAGGTCTTCGTTCAGACTAGCCGAGGACTAAGGCGGGTCTGTTCACTAGGAACAGGCAGCCCGCTACATCGTAGGGATTCAGCTTAGTCTTACTGTAGGGACAGCTTTCCCCTATCTTTCCTTAGTACATGTTGCAGATCATAACAGTAAGTCCAGCCCAAAAAACCAAAAGGAAAGAAATTCGGGGATCAGTATGGTTTCCGTCCAGGATTTGGCTCAACGCCTGCAGGGATTGTCTCTGGAGGTGGCCGAGCTTCAGCAACACGTGAGTAGCTGTTCTGGAGCGCATTTTGTCGAACCCAAGGTCGGACTGCCTGATGTGTTTTATGGTAAACAGCAAGATTTTTTTTCCTTTAAAAATGCTTGTTTGTTATATTTTCGTTTGAGACCAAGGTCGTCTGGGAATGAATCACAGTGCATTGGTTTTATTATGTCACTTTTGCGCAATGAACCACAGGGGTGGGCCTTTTCTCTCCAGCCTAATGATCCATGTTTAACCGCTTTAGAGCCCATGACGTCTTAGTACGCATATTTGCGTACCCCCCGTTCAGTGAGGGCTGCTGCGCTGAGCCCTCACTGAACCGAGCACATGTCAGCTGATTCTTACAGCTGACATGTGTCCGCAACAGCCGCGGGTGGAATCGCGTTCCACCCGCGGCTGTTAACCTGTTAAATGCCGCTGTCAATCTCCAACAGCGGCATTTAACGCGCGCTTCCTGGAAGCGCATCCTAAGCCCCGCCCACCGGCGACCCCATCACGTGATCGCGGGTCGCCGATGGGCGTGCATGACAACCCAGGGTCTGCAGCAGACGCCTGTGGTTGTCATGATCTGGTCGCTATGAGCGCCACCTAGTGGTCGGCGCTCATAGCACAGGACCAATTCTGCTATATGCAGGGGATCTGCTGGTCCACTGTATGTAGCAGAGCCGATCAGACAACTGCTGCTTCTAGTCTCCTATGGAGACTATTGAAGCATGCAGTAAGTGAAAAAAAAAGTTTTAAAAAAAATAAAAAAAATATAAAAGTTTAAATCACCCCCCTTTTGCCCCATTCAAAATAAAATAATAAAAATTAAACCCCACATACACATATTTGGTATCGCCGCGTTCAGAATTGCCCGATATATCAATATAAAAAATGAATTAATCCGATCGGTAAACGGCGTAACGAGAAAAAAATTCTAAACACCAGAATTACGTTTTTTGGTCGCCGCAAAATTGCAATAAAATGCAATAACGGGTGATCAAAACATCGGATCTACCCCAAAATGTTATCAATAAAAACGTCAGCCCGGCGCGCAAAAAATAAGCCCTCACCCAGCCCCAGATCACGAAAAATGGAGACGCTACAGGTCTCGGAAAATGGCGCTATTTTTTTTTTTTTTTACCAAATTTTGGAATTTTTTTTCACCACTTAAATATAAAAGAACCTATACATGTTTGGTGTCTATGAACTTATAATGACCTGTAGAATAAGAATGGCAGGTCAGTTTTAGCATTCAGTGAACGTGGTAAAAAAAATAAATAAAAAACAACTGTGATATTGCACTTTTTTTGCAATTTTACCGCACTTGGAATGTTTTTCCCGTTTTCCCATACATGATATGGTAAAACTAGTAATGGCTTTGAAAAGTACAACTCGTCCCACAAAAAATAAGCCCTCACATGGCCATATTGACCAAACAATAAAAACGCTATGGCTCTGGGAACAAGGGGAGCAAAAAACGAAAAAGCAAAAATGACAAAACCCAAGGTTGCGAAAGGGTTAAGGTCTGTTGAAGAATTTTTTTCTGCTATGTGGCTATTATATGATGATCCTGATCAAATCTCATCTGCTGAATCAGAACTCAGTCGTTTGAATCAGGGGTCAGATGTTGAAAATTATTGCACACACTTCAGGAGATGGGCTTCAGAAGTTAAGTGGAATGATCCTGCGCTGAGATATTTATTTCTTGCTGGTCTGAGTGAAAGGGTTAAGGATTTGCTAATTGCATTCCCTGCACCTGAGACTCTGCAGGATGCTATGCAGTTAGCTGTTCGTATTGACAGGAGACTGAGGTGCAGGCTCAATGAGGTAAAGACTCCTGTAATGTCAGGTCCTAGTCCCCAGAAAATCTGCTCTGATGGCGGAGAACCGATGGAGGTTGGGGCGATGTCACTCCGCTCTCAGGAAAGAAACCGGAGGTTTGCCGAGGGATTGTGTCTTTATTGTGGTAAAGCTGACCATTTGATTAAGTATTGTGAGTGTCGTTTAAGTAAAGAAAAAAAAAAAGGTCAGTTACACCCGTATAGATTGTTTACGCTCTGCAGAAGTATTTCTTTCTGGGATTACTACTCTACAGGGAGATTTGATTGAATTTCAGGTATTTGTGGATTGTGGTTTAACACTTAATGTGATTGATAAAGGGTTTTTGGAAAACCTTAAATTGAAATCCAAACCTTTGTCATCACCTATTTCTGTGATTGCAATTGATAACACTCCTTTGAAATGTATTACTCACAAGACTGCTGCATTTCCCCTCACTATCAATGGAGTTCACCAAGAAATTTTGGACTTGGTTGCTTTAGATAATTTACCCTCTCCAGTTGTTCTAGGATTGCCTAGGTTAAAACTGCACAATCCTTTATTGGACTGATCTACTAATGTGATTAAGTCTTGGAGTCCGAAGTGCAATGATAAATGTTGTAATGATCGCATTGCTGTGGAAAAAGGGGAATTACCTGTACCTATTCAAGGTTTTTGGAGGGTTTTTTCGGAGGAGGAGTTGCAAGTTATACCTCCTCATAGGGATTATGATTGCGCCATTGAGTTTGTTCCGGGTGCTACTCTTCCCAAAAGTCGCTTGTTTAATCTGACTATCCCTGAAAGAAAGGCCTTGGAGGAATACATACAGACTAGCCTGGCTGCTGGTCACATTAGACCTTCTAAGTTGCCTGTGGCAGTTGGATTTTTCTTTGTTAAAAAAAAGGACGGCGGTTTACGTCCATGTCTGGATTTTCGTGAAATTAATAAGATTACCGTACGCAATTCCTACCCATTGCCGTTAGTTCCTGACTTGTTTAACCAGTTAGTAGGGGCCAATTGGTTCTCCAAAATTGATCTCCGGGGGGCATACAATTTGTTACGAGTGAAGGAGGGTGATGAATGGAAAACTGCTTTTAACACTCCGGTAGGTCATTTTGAGAATCTGGTGATGCCTTTTGGTCTTACCAATTCACCTGCATTTTTCTGAACCTTATTAATGACATCCTGAGACCTTTGATTGGTAAGAATGTGGTTGTGTATTTGGATGACATTTTGATTTACTCACCAGATCTAGAGTCCCATTGGCAGAGTGTACGTGAAGTTTTGCAGTTATTGAGTGATAATTCACTCTTTGCTAAGCTAGAGAAATGTGAGTTCGCTGTGCAGAAAATTAGTTTTTTGGGCTACATTGTCTCCAGCGAGGGCTTTGAGATGGACCCTGTGAAGATTCAGGTTGTGCAGGAATGGCCTAGGCCTATTGGTTTGAAATCTATACAGAGATTTTTGGGTTTTGCCAATTATTACAGGAAATTCATTAAGAATTTTTCTGTAATTGTTAAATCTCTAACCGATCTCACCAGGAAAGGTGCGAATACGGCCCAGTGGACTACTGAGGCCATTGAAGTGTTTGAGTATCTCAAAGAGAGGTTCAGTTGTGCCCCTATCCTTATGCAGCCTGATGAGACCAAGCCTTTTTTGGTCGAGGTCGATGCTTCATCGGTGGGGGGTCGGAGCAGTTTTGTCTCAGGAGAACAAGGGTGGAGTACATCCTTGTGCCTTCTTTTCGGAAAATTTTTCGGAAACCGAACTGAATTATGATGTTGGAAATCGGGAGTTGCTGGCTATTAAACATGCGTTTGAACATTGGCGTCATTTTTTGGAAGGCGCTAGATTTCCTATTCAGGTTTTCACAGATCATAAGAATTTGATCTATCTGGATGCTGCCAAGCGCTTGAATGCCCGTCAAGCTAGGTGGGCACTTTTTTTTTTCTCGGTTTCATTTTTCTGTTACCTATATCCCTGGTACTAAGAATTAGAGATGAGCGGTGTTCGACTCGAACTGTTCGCCAATCTCAAATTCGAGCTGTTTTGGGCGGTGTTCGAGCCGTTCGACGAACCCGAACGATTTGAAAAAAATCCGGCTGTTCGAGGTTATGTTCGATAACTGTTCGTGCACCAAAATCGGAACTGGATTTTTTCACAGTAATGCTGATAATCAATGTTAATACACAGTTTGAGTGTACAGCGGGGCGGGGGGAGGGGCATGGGATGGATCTCTGCAGAAATAATGAAGATCTCCATTTTTTTTTCTCTTTCCCGCATTTACAGTGGGGATGTGCAGTCTGTCAGCCTATCAGCAGCGCACACACGGAGCGAAGTGCTTTTTTTCACACAAGCAAGGGCATGTGTCATTGGCTGTGTATGTCACATGTCCTTGCCCTATAAGACCCAGCCATTTTCCCCGTCACCACCATTTTCTCACTGCTGCAGCTGAGTGTTAGACGGCACTGCTGCTGCTGATAGAGTTATATTGTGTAACTGTGAATTGCAAGCAAATTTTCTCTTAAATAGATAGAAAGGTTTAGGGAGTAGGGACTAGTTTGTAATTGCAGCCCTTTTGAGGGCTAGGTTACAGCAGTTCCTAGCTCTTTTAGCAGGCAGGTCTGTGCTCTTAAATAGACAGATAGGTTGGGAGTAGTGACTAGTTGTAATTACAGCCCTTTTGAGGGCTAGGTTACATCAGTTCCTATCACTTTTTGCCAGGCAGGTCTGTTTTAGTGCTGTGCAAGTGTTTTTCACAGCATTTGGCTAAATCTAGCTAAGCAAATCCTTTTGGGTCTCTTGCAGTGTGTGTTAGTCAGTGGAGTAGCCTATCTGTGTTGCAAACTACACCACCTGTGTATGTAATACAAATTTTTTACTGCACCTAGCCAAGTAAAACCTTTTGGGCATATTAGCAGTGTGTTTTAGTCAATGGAGTAGCCTATCTGTGTTGCAAGCTACACCACCTGTGTATGTAATACTATTTTTTTACTGCACCTAGCCAAGTAAAACCTTTTGGGCATATTAGCAGTGTGTGTTAGTCAGTGGAGTAGCCTATCTGTGTTGCAAGCTACACCACCTGTGTATGTAATACAAATTTTTTACTGCACCTAGCCAAGTAAAACCTTTTGGGCATATTAGCAGTGTGTGTTAGTCAGTGGAGTAGCCTATCTGTGTTGCAAGCTACACCACCTGCGTATGTAGTACAAATTTTTTACTGCATCTAGCTAAGTAAAACATTTTGGGCATATTAGCAGTGTGTGGTACTCATTCTATTAGGCCATCTATACTAAGCTCCACCAGGTTTCAAATTACTAATAATTTTTAGCTGCATCTTGCCTGGAAAATAATTTTGGGCCTGTAGCAGTGTGTCGTACTCATTCTATTAGGCCATCTATACTAAGCTCCACCATCTTTAAAATTACTAATAATTTTTAGCTGCATCTTGCCTGAAAAATAATTTTGGGCCTGTAGCAGTGTGTGGTACTCATTCTATTAGGCCATCTATACTAAGCACCACCAGCTTTCAAATTACTAATAATTTTTAGCTGCATCTTGCCTGGAAAATAATTTTGGGCCTGTAGCAGTGTGTGGTACTCATTCTATTAGTCCATCTATACCAAGCATCTATACCTGTGTATCTAATAAAATTGTTTTACTGCTTCTAACCCAGCCAATCCTTTTGGGCTAGTACCACAATTTGGCCACTCAGCTCTGTTCGGTTTCCATCCATCGTTTTTTGTGCAAACAACTCCAGAGTTGTCAATTAGTTAACCACCAAAATGAGTGGCAAAAGGCCTGCTGCTGGTGGAAAGGGGAATAGGCATGTTGGGAAGGGAAAAAAAGGTTGTGTCCGTGGGGTAGGTGTTAAAGCAACAGTAACATCTGCAGAAGAAAGACCATCTTCCAGCCAAACTAAGATGTCTACTTCTTTTAGTGGACAATGTGATACGATCCCTTTCTTACGGCCATGCCCATCGCTACAAATTCCAGATGAGGCACAAAAACAGCAGGTGCTTCAACGGATATCAAGTGCTCCTTTAAGTGGGCTCTCCTCCACCTCAACTTCAACATCACAAATACTCCAGTCCACAGAGGTGTCACCCCAATCGCACTTGCTTCCTCACAGCTCCCAAGTCTCCAGCTGCCCGTCTGAGTGTGGGGTAGAACAGATGGTTGAGTATGCAGAGCTGTTTACTCATACTATAGCCTGGGAATCAGAGGTCGGCTCCAGAGCTTCTGTGAATCCAGACGAGGAAATGATCTGCACTGATGCTCAGAATCTTTATGAGTCGGATCCAGGACCAGATGAAGAAGGTTCTGAGCATAATGTAGACCCTCGTTCCCAAACTGTAACTCCTGTTGGTGGAGACAATGAGGTAGACGATGATGAGACTCAAATACCTGATTGGAGCGACAACTTGAGTTTTTTGTCAGGGCAGGAAGAGGTTGGTTCTGAGGACGACGGGTGTGAGAACACACAGGGTGATGATGACGAGGTTGCAGATCCCACTTACTGTCAACCCACAGTCAGCCAGTCGATGAGGTCAGCAGAGGAGGTGGAGGAGGATGCTAGTGACGATGAGGTCAGGTTGCGCCTTCCTGGACAGAGACATAGTACTGGAAGCACGTCAACAACTGCATCCTCAAACACAACTCTGCCTCTGACCACAAGTCGTGGTGGCTCTTCAGGTCGCATGGGTTCTAAGCCTTGCATAGCCTGCATTTTTTCAGATCGATAAGGATGACCCAACTCGTCTTATCTGTAACATTTGTCACCAAAAGCTAAGTAGAGGCCAAAAAATTCATAGTTTGAGTACTTCATGCATGAACCGTCACATGGATATGTAGCATAAGTTGCAGTGGGAAGCTCACTGTGCTACAATGCGGCCTAGCGGGCCGGGCCAACCACCGTCTGCCCCATCTTGTGCATCCGCGGCCTCTTCATCCTCTGTGACTGGGGAGACAGCAGTCACACCTGTTCTGGGACGCAAACCTGCCACCTCTTTACCCGCAACAGCCAGTGTGATTGGCAGTTCATCATTTCATTTGGAAGTGGAAACACCAGGTGGTGTTGAGCGCTCTCCGACATCGAGAGCACCACCTTTGGATCAAGGCAACCTAACTTTTCCACCTGCATCCTCTTCACAGACCGGCAGTTTGCCGGGGACACCCTACTCAACCCCGTCTAAGCACAACAGCCAGCCCTCGGTCCCTCATATGTGGACAAGTAAAAGACCATTTCCTCCTAGCCATGAGAAAGCTAAGAGGTTGAATTTCACCATCTGCAAGCTGTTGGCTACAGAAATGCTGCCTTTCCGCCTGGTGGACACAGATTATTTTCGAGACCTTATGTCCGTCGCAGTGCCTCAGTACCAGATGCCCAGTCGGCACTACTTCTCAAAGAAAGGTGTGCCTGCGCTCCACCAGCATGTCGCACACAACATCACGGCTTCTTTGAGAAACTCTGTGTGTGACAGGGTGCATTTCACCACAGACACTTGGACGAGTAGGCATGGACAGGGCGTTACATGTCGCTGACTGGGCACTGGGTAACTATGGTGACAGCAGGACAAGGGGCTGCTGTCCAAGTCTTGCCGTCCCCACGAGTTGTGCGTCAATCCTCTTTATCTCGAAGTTCCTCCACTGCTTCTGCCTCCTCAACCTCCTCTCGGTCCTCCACCTGCACCCAAAGCCTGTCTGGTCATGCCACCCGCTTTCTAACTGCGCAGAAGGGATCCTGCACACCTCCTTACTATGCTGGCAGCAGAGCTCAATGTCATCAGGCGGTTTTTACTTTGAAATGTCTGGGAAATGTGAGTCACACAGCTGAGGAGTTGTGGTCAGCTCTGGAGAACCAGTTTCATGAATGGTTGTCTCCACTGGACCTGCAACCAGAGAAGGCCGTGTGCGACAATGCTGCAAACCTGGGTGCGGCCCTTCGCCGGGGCAATGTCACACACGTGCCTTGTATGGCTCACGTGTTGAACCTGGTTGTTCAGCAATTTTTAGCCCACTATCCCGGAGTAGATGGCCTTCGGCAGAGGGCACGGTCGCTGTGTGCTCACTTCCGCCGTTCGAATCCCGCTGTTCAGCGACTTACATCTCTACAGAAGTCGTTGGGCCTGCCGCTTCACCGGCTAAAATGCGATGTGCCAACACGGTGGAATTCAACTCTGCACATGTTGCAGCAACTGTGGCAGCACCGACAAGCCCTGGTGCAATACGTTCTGACTTATAGCCTGGGCCAACGAGATCCAGAGGTGGGGCAAATCACGCTTGAGGAGTGGTCTCAGATCAGGGACCTATGCACCCTTCTGCACAGTTTTAAAATGGCGACGAAGATGCTGCTTATGCCATTATCAGCATGACTATTACGGTGATTTACATGCTGGAGCACATGTTAATGAGGGATGATGAGGGAGACCTTGATCACATTTCTGTTGTGCTAGGTTGGGGGGAGAGGGCAGAGGAAGGAAGCATGATTCTTACCTCGCCACCAACACAACAGGGACTTGGTGCTCCTGGATGCGCAAGACACATGAGTGCCTTCTTGCTGCACTACCTACCACATGACCCTCGAATTGTCAGAATTCGAAATAATCCTGACTACTGGGTAGCCACACTCTTAGATCCCCGGTACAAAAGTAAATTTGCCGAAATAATTCCTGCCATAGAAAGGGATTCACGCATGCAGGAGTATCAGCAGAGACTGTTGCAGAATCTTACATGTGCTTTTCCACAAAACACCAGTGGTGCACGTAGTGAATCTCACAGTTCTAACTTGCCAACCGTGGGACTGTCGAGTCTTCAGCACTCAAACTGTAACAGAAACACAGTATCTGCTGGTAACAGCAATTTTGCGGAATCCTTTCACCACTTTTTTAGCCCATCCTTTGCAAGGCCACAGGAGACAAGAAGTCTGACACATAGTCAACGCCTAGAGACGATGGTACAGGAGTATCTCCAAGTGAACATCAAAGCCATGACTGTGTCATAGAATCATAGAATGGTAGAGTTGGAAGGGACCTCCTGGGTCATCTGGTCCAACCCCCTGCTCAAAGCAGGATTCACTAGATCATCTCAGACAGATGTCTGTCCAGCCTCTGTTTGAAGACGTCCATTGAAGGGGAACTCACCACCTCTCGTGGCAGCCTGTTCCACTCATTAATCACCCTAACTGTCAAAAAGTTTTTTCTAATATCTAATCTGTGTCTCCTCCCATTTAGTTTCATCCCATTGCTTCTAGTCTTTCCTTGTGCAAATGAGAATAAAGATGATCCTTCTACAATGTGACAGCCCTTGACATATTTGTAGACAGCTATTAAGTCTCCTCTCAGTCTTCTTTTTTGCAAGCTAAACATTCCCAAATCCTGCAACCGTTCCTCATAGGACATGGTTTGCAGACCAGTCACCATTCTGGTCGCTCTTCTCTGAACTTGCTCCAGTTTGTCTATGTCTTTTTTAAAATGTGGTGCCCAAAACTGTACACAGTATTCCAGATGAGGTCTGACCAAAGAGGAGTAAAGACCGATAATGACTTCACGTGATCTAGACTGTATGCTTCTGTTAATACATCCCAGAATTGTATTTGCCTTTTTTGCTGCTGCATCACACTGTTGACTCATGTTCAGTCTATGATCTATTAGTATACCTAAGTCTTTTTCACATGTACTGTTGCTTAGCTCTATTCCTCCCATTCTGTATATGCTTTTTTCATTTTTATTGCCCAGATGTAGTACTTTGCATTTTTCCCTGTTAAAAACCATTCTGTTGGTTGCTGCCCACTGCTCCAGTTTATTTAGGTCTTTTTGAATCCTCTCTCTCTCTTCTCTAGTATTAGCTATCCCTCCTAGCTTTGTGTCATCAGCAAATTTAATCAGTTTACCCTCAATTCCTTCATCTAAATCATTGATAAAGATGTTGAACAATACAGGTCCCAGGACGGAGCCCTGTGGTACCCCACTTGAGACATTCATCCAGCTGGATGTGAAGCCATTTACAACCACCCTTTGAGTCCGATCACTAAGCCAGTTATGAATCCACCTAACAGTTGCCTGGTCCATTGCATACTTGGTCATTTTTTCAATAAGGATGGTGTGAGATACTTTGTCAAATGCTTTGCTGAAGTCAAGATATACTATATCTACAGCATTTCCCTGATCCACCCAGTCAGTGATTCTGTCATAGAAGGAAATTAAGTTAGTCTGACATGACTTGTTAGTTACAAACCCATGCTGACTCTGCTTAATCACTTCATTCTTATCCATGTACTTACATACATGTTGTTTAATAATTTGTTCAAAGATCTTTCCTGGTATAGAAGTCAGACTCACCGGCCTATAGTTCCCTGGGTCCACCTTCTTCCCCTTTTTGAAGATAGGAACAACATTTGCTCTTCTCCAGTCTTCTGGGACTTCTCCTGTTCTCCAAGAATTTTCAAAGATTATGGAGAGTGGTTCTAAAATTTCTTCTACGATCTCCTTCAGTACTCTGGGGTGTAATTCATCTGGACCTGGAGACTTGAACTCATTTATGTTAGCTAAATATTCCCTCACAATCTTTCTGTTTACAGATAACTTGGATTCCTCTATTCCTTTAAAAGGACAGTGAAGATCAGTTGATGTTACATTTTCTTTCTGAGAGAAAACAGATGCAAAATAGGAATTAAAAAGTTTGGCCTTCTCAACATCCTCTCTTACCATTTCTCCATTTTCATCCTGTAAAAATCCTATAGCATCTTTGACTTTTCTTTTACTTTTGACATACCCCCAAAAAAAAGAGCAAATGTCACTGGACCCTTGCTCTTTTTGGGCTTCCAATCTGGATAAATGGCCGGAGCTCCCCACTCACGCCTTGGAGATCTTGTCATGCCCTGCAGCCAGCGTTCTCTCTGAACGTGTGTTCAGCGCTGCTGGTGGTGTGCTGACAGATAAGCGCACGCGGCTGTCCACTGACAATGTAGACAGACTCATGTTCATAAAGATGAACAAATCATGGATTCGCAAGGACTTTTCTACCCCTGTGTCATCCTGGGGAGAGTAAAAGCTTGAGGATTTGTTAAAATCACCTCACCAACCGTTTTAAGCAACTCTGGGGCAATTTATGCCACATAAGTGGTGTCTGTGCCCCAAATTTTTGGAAAAAATGGAGACTCTTTTTGGAGTCCCCTTGCTGTGTTTTACGTGACGTTGGCATCGTCAATTACAGGTGGGTTGGGTCTCCCCCCCCCCCCCTTTTAACCGTAAGAAACTACATACACTATGGCTTGGGGTAACACAGATGGTTGAGTCTGAAGAGCTGTTTACTCAGAGGTCTGCTCCAAAGCTTCAGTGTCTGCTAGTCAGCGTAGTAACCCAGCTGCCAAGCAAGCTGCACCGCCTGTGTATCTAATAATGATTTTTAACTGCATCTAGCCTAGGCAGACTGTGGTGACCCCCAACCAAACCCAGACACTTAGCCCCCTACCGCCCCCCTTTCATTGACAATACAATCATGTAACTCTTACAACTGGATGGGTGAGGCTCGGTCACAGCTTTATTAACTGTTTATACTCATTACATTAGAAAGGTATTTTATTTCTAAAATAATTCAGCTTGTTGCAGCATGCCCTGTGTCTCCAGTCTCCACAACGGCAAGTTGGCCAACAAGTGTAACTCTCCAACATGTCCTTTCTATTTCCAGGCCACGGAGGATCCTGCGTACTCGTATGCAGGACTCTGACCCCCATCCATCACTCTTAACGCTTGTTCCACTCCGTCCTGGAGTCCTGACAGGAATATGTCCAGTCCAATATCCATTAAGTGAACACAGTCGGGCCGTATGAGGCCTGCTTTATCTCCTTCCAGTTGTCCGCCTCTGTCTCTTATAAATTTTGGCATCCAAATATTTATTAGCCGCCCTGTCCGTTCGATGGCCGTGATGTCTCGAGCACCTTGCCATACCGCGCTCGGCACAATCTCTGACTATTTTTGTGAAAAATTCTCTGAAGCGCTCAGTGTCTAGTTTCATTATTGCCATTAGTTATGCGCTCTTGTGATAACCTAGGTTGTTTCCCCCGGCCTGTATAACTAAAATGACCGGACCTCTTGCCTCTCTCCCTTCCTTGATTACCTCCATTAGTACCAGTGGCCATTGCAGGCCTCTAATACCTCTCCAGTTCAAGTATGTGTTATGAAACTCTAATTTCCTCCTGGCTGGGCAGACTTTCGCCCTTTTTTCTGCCCAATATATATACGAGTGGCCTATCACCCACACTGTTGGCTTAGCGTCACCTGTAAAAGAAACAAACCACGTTAGGATAACAAGTCCGGTCTTATGTATCTTGCCAAACACGTGGATCGCCATCTCCCTATCCTCTGAACTTCCGTTTGTGACAGTCCTGCTCTTGCTGCTTCTGTGGCCGCGCCTATGCGGAATGAGTGTGTCCCATAATCTTTGGGGTGGTTCCCTGCCGATGTTATGCATTTATTAAATATAGCATGGAACTGGTATCTTGATAATGGCGTTCCATCAATGTGTGATAGGAAGAAATTACTTTGTGATCTGATGGTTATATATGTTTTTACTATAGTTACCCGACTCAGCGTACCATTTGTGGGTTGTAGAAGTACCCAAGTGCCCCTGCCCGCTGGAACCGTTTTCGATTTGCGTATGCGTAGACGTATTGCATTATTGGCTATGACTACGTCCTGGTGTAATAAGCCTCAATTGGTGTTAATTTTGGATTGAGGGACTAATTCGCTTATGCATAGCGCCCCTAAGAAGGTGATCGCAAATACAGTAGACAGTAGTGTTGCTTCGAATTGTGAGTATCATGTTAATGGTGTTAGGGATATGATGTGAGAAATCAGTTTTAGTGACACGGGACGGGACGTCTACACTGCTGACTTGGCTGACCCCTTTTCCACCCTTTTATGGATTGTCTGATGATGAATCTCTTTGTCACATGTCCCCAATTCAGTAGTTGGAAGTGAAATGCTACTCCGGTCAGCCACCGCTGTGCTGACGCCCCTGATATGCCCCTCATCATTAGCTGGTGGAGAAATTCTATGGTGACTTGTAATCTGGCTTGTTCACATTGGTCAACCCGTCTGCCTGCTACTAGTCGTGTCCACAGTTCCCATGCCTTACCGTATGCTTGCCACATCGACGGGGCAACTGGCGCTCTGATTAATGGCATCAACTATTCTCCACTAGATCCCATAGGGAGGCTGGGCAACTGTTGCCTGATGGGTGGGCGTTGGGGAGGAGCTCTGTGAAAATCTGCCAATTGAATTGTGATAAAGCGTTAGCAGCAGCGTTGGACCCCTCAGCATCGTGGCTAGCGCGGACCCATACATTGTGTTTTAGGCACAGGAATGCTAGCCGGCGTAGTAGGCCTAGCACTGGGAGAGACGATGATGCCATATTATTAATGAAGTGCGCTAGGCTGGTGTTTTTTGTTATGAAGAGTATATTTTTGTTAGCCAGGCGCGCGCCCCATATTTCTATTGCTACCACTATTGGAAACAGTTCCAGGACTGTCTGTTTTTTTGTCAGCACTTGTTCTGCCCAATACGGAGGCCATAAGCTTGTGCACCATTGGTTATTTAGTATCGCTGCATATCCGCCTGATTCTGCCGCCCCGGTGAATAATCTTAGTTGAATGTTGGACTGTTCTGCTGACATAAATAACGTGTGACCGTTGAATGATTTTAAGAAGGTTTTCCACACCTCTAAGTCCGCCCGTAGCTGCCTGCTGATTCTGATTGTATGACTCGATTTAGATGCCCCTTTTGTTGCGGGCGATAAATGAAGAGAAAAAACCCTTCCGACTGGCATCACCCGGCTCGCAAACACGAGGAGACCTAGTAATACTTGCATCTGCTGTAGCGTTACTTTCCATACTGCGCAAAAAACCTAGATCAGGTGTAATGTTTTGGTATTTTTTCCCATGGGAGGCGGAACAACCTTGCTGTGGTGTCGATTTCGATGCCTAAGAACGATTTTTTTTAGTTGTGGGGCCTATGTTTTGGTTGGGCATAATGGGACTCCAAACCGACGGGAAATGTTTGTGAATTCGTTGAGTAAGGGGCAGCGAAAGTGGATGACCAATCGCCACATGGCAGAAAAAGAAAGGAAAAAATCAGCTCACCCACCTAGAAAATCAACAGCACGGAGCCAGGAGTGCTACCAGACGAACATGAGGAACCAGGAAGATCCAGCTGAACAAATCTTCTAAAATCCACTTTTTATTGGGTCATACAAAAAATATTTTAAAAGTCCACCTTGGAGAAGAACAGCAAACTCGTTTCGAACTAAAGGTTCTTAATCATTGCATAGCAAAAAAACAGCAAGGAAGTGGTATTTATATGTCATGTCCTGCTATGCACCTGTTCAAGGCTGAGTTAATCAGAAATTTAAACACACATACCATGTTAAAATCGTATAGCATAGAAATAATGCATATAAATGTAAATAATCCAAAAGAAAAAGAAAAGAAGAAAAAAGGAACATATATATAATAATAATAATCTATAAATGATCATTCATAATGATACATCAAATCATGTCTGATGTTTAATCCCACTGGTACACGTGTATTTAAAGTATAAATCCACCAACTTTCTCTATTAAGGAGCTTTCTCCTATAATCATCCACCAAATCTCCACCAATCGCCACGGCCCACGGAGGGGCTACCACATTCAGTGAATCCTTCCTTATTTAGTATAGAGTCTACCAATACTTTGGGCATATTAGTCCAGCTGCGAAGCAAGCTGCACCGCTTGTGTATATAATAATAATTTGTAACTGCATCTAGCCTAGGCAGACTGTGGGGACCCCCAACCAAACCCAGACGCTCTGCATCTAACCCAGCCAATCATTTGATAGTATTGCTAGTAGCAGAGTCGCATGGGCTCTAAACCTTGCATAGCCTGTGCATTTTTTCAGATCGATAAGGATGACCCAACTCGTGTTATCTGTAACATTTGTCACCAAAAGCTAAGTAGAGGCCAAAAAAATCCATAGTTTGAGTACTTCATGCATGAACCGTCACATGGATATGAAGCATAAGTTGCAGTGCGAAGCTCACTGTGCTACAATGTGGCCTAGTGGGCCGGGACAACCACCATCTGCCCCACCTGTGTCATTCTGGGGAGACTAAAAGCTTGGGGATTTTGGAAAATCACCTCACCAACCATTTTAAGCAACTCTGGGACAATTGATGCCACTTAAGTGGTGTCTGTGCCACAATTTTGGAAAAAAATGGAGACTCTTTTTGGAGTCCCCTTGCTGTGTTTTACATGACGTTGCCATCGTCAATTTCAGGTGGGTCGGGTCTCCCCCCCCCCCTTTTAACCGTAAGAAACTACATACACTATGGCTTGGGGTAACACAGATGGTTGAGTCTGAAGAGCTGTTTACTCATACTATAGCCTGGGAATCAGAGGTCTGCTCCAAAGCTTCAGTGTCTTCTAGTCAGCGGAGTAGCCACCGCCTGTAGATCTAATTACAATTTTTTTTTTCAAATTCAAGTTTTTTTTTTATTTGTGTGTTGAAAAAGTACAAGAAAATACAATATACATAGTAAAAGGGTTAGTATAGCTATAAATCTATGCATAACGACAGTACATTGGGGGGGTACAGGGAGGGTTTTGCATCAATATCCAGATCAAGCATGTCTTTTTCCATATGAAAGATAGAGAGAGAGGGAGCGGACCATGGCAGACCACCAATCAATAGAGTGTGATCATTGTTGTGCCGACATCACGGATAACTTTAGTTGGGGGCTAGATGGTAGGCGTCAGAGTTTTGCAAATCAATCCAATCCCTCCAAATCACACAGTATCTATCAACATCAGCCGATGAGATGGCAATCAGATGCTCCATCCTATTAAGGAGGGAGATCTCCGCAAACCATTCCTCCACAGTGGGTGGGTCTCTGCTTTTCCAGTGTCGTGGAATGACATTCTTAGCCGCCTGTATTAGGTAGCCTATTGATGACCTTTTATAACTACGTTTACTTATTGGTAACATTGATAAAAGGAGGGCTTCTGGCGTATTAGGGATAGTCAAACCAATTATTTTCTCAATCATGGGAACCACCTTTGCCCAAAATGCATTTATTATAGGGCATGCCTACCATATGTGTGACATTGTCCCTTCCCCCTCCCCACATCTCAAACATCTATCTGAGACCACTGGATACCATCTATGAAGGACTGCTGGTACCCGGTAACATCTAGAGATAATTTTGAAGGAGGTTTCCTGAGCTTTGGACCCTATTGAGGTTTTATGTGTTATGAAGAAACATTTATCCCATTGTGAGTCAGAGAAGGACTTCCCCAGTTCCCTTTCCCATGCACCGCAGAATCCTGGCCTATTGTCAGTTACCTGGGCAATGAACAGATTATACAGTAGGGAGATGGAGTGTGTAGGGGGTGACAATGATAGGCTCAATCTTTCAAAGTTTGTGAGATCTCTATGAAGATGTGTGCGCTTCTTCACAGTTGAATAGAAGTGTTGTAACTGGCTATATTCAAAATTAGCCTTTGGGGAAGTGGCTCTTCCCTGTAACAAGTCATTGAGGGGGAGCAGCAAAGTATTGGAGATGACATGAGAAAATAATATCGGCTGGGATTTATTTGAACCGAGAAATCTATTTGCAGATAGTCCTGGTGGGAAATCTGGATTATCTGGAATTGGGAGCAAGGGGCCCTGGGGGTCGATTGAGGATAAGCTTTTTTGGGGGGAACTCAAAGCCAAAGCAGTGGCATAAGTACTATATGACATGAGGCCAAGAGAGGGGACAATTAAATGGGCGAACCATGGGAGAGTGGTAAGAGCTTTAGGACAAATGGATTGAGCTATTTTGACCCACAATTTCCCCTCTGAATGATGGAAGAAGTCCAGGATTCTAGCGTGTACTGCTGCCATGTAATACCTTCTACAATCCGGAAGGCTAAGGCCCCCCTTTTGTTTGTGTCTGATCAGAACGTCCCCCCGAATGCGTGGACGCCCACTTGCCCAGATAAATCTGCAAAAGCTACTGCGTAGTCTTTTCCAAAAATTTGAGGGAATTACCACGGAAATGGTTTGGAAGAGGTATAAGAGTTTAGGTAGGACGTTCATTTTTAGTATATTTATTCTGCCAAACCAGGAAAAATCCTTCACCGTCCAAGAAGTACGATCTCTATGGAGTTGTTCAATAAAGGGCCCAAAATTAAGATAAAATAGATGGGAGAGGTCTCTATGAATATGAATTCCTAAGTATTTGATACCCTGTGAGGGCCAGGCAAAGGAAAAGTTGGACTGGATGGAATCCTGTATGGATTTGGGAAGGGAGACATCGAGGGCCTCAGACTTCGCTGCATTGATTTTAAAATTTGACCATGTACCAAAGTGATCTATTTCAGCCATAACAGCAGTTATGGATATATGTGGTTGAGTGATATATACTAGGACATCATCAGCAAATGCAGAGCACTTGTACTCGGTGCCTTCCACCTCAATCCCCCTAATATTGGGGTTATCGTGAATTGATGAGAGCAGGTGCTCCATCACTAGGATGTATAAGAGAGGGGACAGAGGACATCCCTGCCTTGTCCTATTGGTGATTATGAAAGGTGATGATAATGTTCCATTTATCTTCAGCCTAGCTGACGGATTGCGATACAGGGCCATGATTTTGGCTAAAAGGGTCCCCTACCCCAAGCTTTTTAAGAGAATAATATATGGCGTGCCAGGAGACTCTATGGAATGCTTTCTCAGCATCCAACGAGAGTATCTAATTACAAATTTTTAACTGCAGCTAGCCCAAGCAATACTTTGGGCCTAGTAGCAGTGTCTGCTAGTCAGCGGATTAACCCAGCTGTTAAGCAAGCTACACCACCTGTAGTTTGGACACTTAATTTTTTCAAAGGAAATGCTTCGGGCCCCCGGGACACTCAGTGAAGAGCATCGGGGAGGCACCTCAAGGCACAGGGGCTGGGACTGGTGGTAGGACGCCTTGCGGTGGACCGCCAAGCTCGATCCTTATAAAAGCTTTTTAACTACAGCAGCTTTAGTGGACGCTACTGGAGCTGGAATTACCGCGGCTGCTGGCATGAGACTTGCCCTCCAATAGATCCTTGTAAAAGGATTTAAAGTGTACTCATTCAAATTAGAGAGACAATTTAAATTAAAAAGATTAGACCTGCCTCCACCGCAGGGGGGCTCGCTCGACCCACCAGCGGACAGGCACCAGTATTGGGAGAGGGGACTGGCCGTCAGGGTCCACCGCAGCTCTGGCACAAACCCGGCGACACGGAGGTCGCACGGGCAGGAACGGACTGGCCGTGTCGGCTTCGCACTTTTTTGGTTTTAGAAGGGCATGACATGCCTATATCTGTGTCTCCCCCTCCTTTTACTCCTCCACCTCTTTTCTTTTCTCGTGACTATATGTACTTGTCACTTTTCCATGTGTTAGTTGTGTCTTCTGAGCAGTTTGTCAGCTTTTGGACACCTTTGAAGTGTTTTCTATGTGTTTTCTATGTGTTTCTATGTGTTTTTGTTTGCCTGCCATTGGTTTTAATGGTGTTCAACGGTGTTCGACGAACAGTTCGACGAACAGTTCGGCGAACATACGGGTGTTCGACGAACCGAACTCAAACACTACGGGGGTGGCTCAACACTACTAAGAATGTTAAAGCCGATGCTTTATCTCGCAGCTTCACTCCTACGGTCGGTGCCGAGGAGGAGGAGAGCATTTTACAGAAAGGAGTTGTGGTGGCGGCATTGGACTCCGTTTTGGAGAATGGGATTCTGAAAGCTCAAGATGATGCCCCATCTAACACTCCCCATGGGAGGTTGTTCGTGCCTAGAGGCTTTAGGAGAGATTTGTTTGTGGAGTGTCATGAGTCTCGGTTGGCAGGTCATCCAGGAATTTCGGAGACTAAGAGACTTATCATAGAATCATAGAATCATAGAATCATAGAATGGTAGAGTTGGAAGGGACCTCCTGGGTCATCTGGTCCAACCCCCTGCTCAAAGCAGGATTCACTAGATCATCTCAGACAGATGTCTGTCCAGCCTCTGTTTGAAGACGTCCATTGAAGGGGAACTCACCACCCCTCGTGGCAGCCTGTTCCACTCATTAATCACCCTAACTGTCAAAAAGTTTTTTCTAATATCTAATCTGTGTCTCCTCCCATTTAGTTTCATCCCATTGCTTCTAGTCTTTCCTTGTGCAAATGAGAATAAAGATGATCTTTCTACAATGTGACAGCCCTTGACATATTTGTAGACAGCTATTAAGTCTCCTCTCAGTCTTCTTTTTTGCAAGCTAAACATTCCCAAATCCTGCAACCGTTCCTCATAGGACATGGTTTGCAGACCATTCACCATTCTGGTCGCTCTTCTCTGAACTTGCTCCAGTTTGTCTATGTCTTTTTTAAAATGTGGTGCCCAAAACTGTACACAGTATTCCAGATGAGGTCTGACCAAAGAGGAGTAAAGACCGATAATGACTTCACGTGATCTAGACTGTATGCTTCTGTTAATACATCCCAGAATTGTATTTGCCTTTTTTGCTGCTGCATCACACTGTTGACTCATGTTCAGTCTATGATCTATTAGTATACCTAAGTCTTTTTCACATGTACTGTTGCTTAGCTCTATTCCTCCCATTCTGTATATGCTTTTTTCATTTTTATTGCCCAGATGTAGTACTTTGCATTTTTCCCTGTTAAAAACCATTCTGTTGGTTGCTGCCCACTGCTCCAGTTTATTTAGGTCTTTTTGAATCCTCTCTCTCTCTTCTCTAGTATTAGCTATCCCTCCTAGCTTTGTGTCATCAGCAAATTTAATCAGTTTACCCTCAATTCCTTCATCTAAATCATTGATAAAGATGTTGAACAATACAGGTCCCAGGACGGAGCCCTGTGGTACCCCACTTGAGACATTCATCCAGCTGGATGTGAAGCCATTTACAACCACCCTTTGAGTCCGATCACTAAGCCAGTTATGAATCCACCTAACAGTTGCCTGGTCCATTGCATACTTGGTCATTTTTTCAATAAGGATGGTGTGAGATACTTTGTCAAATGCTTTGCTGAAGTCAAGATATACTATATCTACAGCATTTCCCTGATCCACCCAGTCAGTGATTCTGTCATAGAAGGAAATTAAGTTAGTCTGACATGACTTGTTAGTTACAAACCCATGCTGACTCTGGTTAATCACTTCATTCTTATCCATGTACTTGCATACATGTTGTTTAATAATTTGTTCAAAGATCTTTCCTGGTATAGAAGTCAGACTCACCGGCCTATAGTTCCCTGGGTCCACCTTCTTCCCCTTTTTAAAGATAGGAACAACATTTGCTCTTCTCCAGTCTTCTGGGACTTCTCCTGTTCTCCAAGAATTTTCAAAGATTATGGAGAGTGGTTCTAAAATTTCTTCTACGATCTCCTTCAGTACTCTGGGGTGTAATTCATCTGGACCTGGAGACTTGAACTCATTTATGTTAGCTAAATATTCCCTCACAATCTTTCTGTTTACAGATAACTTGGATTCCTCTATTCCTTTAAAAGGACAGTGAAGATCAGTTGATGTTACATTTTCTTTCTGAGAGAAAACAGATGCAAAATAGGAATTAAAAAGTTCGGCCTTCTCAACATCCTCTCTTACCATTTCTCCATTTTCATCCTGTAAAAATCCTATAGCATCTTTGACTTTTCTTTTACTTTTGACATACCCCCAAAATCCTTTTTTATTGCTTTTGACATCTCTTGCAAGCCTTAATTCATTGTCAGCTTTAGCTAACCTGATACGTGCCCTGCAGGATCTGCAGACTGCATTATAATCTTCTTTAGATATGCCTCCCTCTTTCCATTTAATAAACATTTCTTTCTTTCTTTTTAGCATGTGTTTAAGTTCTGTGTTCATCCATCCTGGTTTCCTTAAATGCTTCCCATTCTTCCTACTTTTCGGGATTGTTAACGATTGTGCTTTGAGAATCTCATTTTTAAAAATTTCCCATCCTTCCTGGACATTTTTGTCCTTAAGGACATCCAGCCATTGGATCCCTCCTATTCTCTTTCTGAGTCTCTTAAAATCTGCCTTTCTAAAATCTAACCTTGAAGTTTGAGTCTTCACATGTCTTCCTCCTCTAGTTATCCAAAATTCTATAATAGCATGATCGCTGCCTCCTAGGGTCCCAGCCACTTTTACCTCCTCAACCATTTCCTCCCTGTTTATAAGGATTAGATCCAAAGTAGCAGATCCCCTTGTTTTCTCCCCTACCTTTTGGAAGATAAAGTTGTCAGCAAGAGAGAATAAGAATTTGCTTGACCTGTTAGTTTTACTTGAGAGAGATTCCCAACAAATGTCTGGATAGTTAAAATCTCCCATGACCACTACGTCATATTTTTTGGAGAACTTGGTCATTTGATACATAAAGAGTTCATCCATATCTTCAGCTTGCCCAGGTGGCCTGTAGTAAATGCCTACAATGGTGTCCTTTCCATTGTTCTCTCCTTGTATTCTTACCCAAACAGTTTCCACAGAACTCCCAGTCTCTGAAGCTTCAATCTCTGTGCAGATATACGCTTTTCTAACATACAATGCAACACCTCCTCCTCGTTTATCAAGTCTGTTTCTTGCAAATAAGTTGTATCCTTTTAGCCTTTTATTCCAATCATGTGTATCGTCCCACCAAGTTTCAGTGATTCCAATGACATCATATTCCTTTTCCTGCATTAGTAGTTCCAATTCTCCTTGTTTGTTGCCCATGCTTTGTGCATTTGTATAAAAACATTTTAGTTTGTGATTGGTTTCTCTTCCTCCCATATTTTTATTATTTAGATTTTTTTGTCTTTGTTCTTCTTTTCCACTTCCAGTAGCAGAGATCTCAATAGTATTTGTCAGCTGTATGGCTTTTTCTGGCCTTTTGCTTTCCTTCCCACATTGTTCTAGTTTAAAGCTCTTCTGATGAGTCGCAGTTTTTGGTGGCCTGGATGGCAGAAGGAAGTCATCAAGTGGGTGCGTCAGTGTACTGTGTGTGCTAGGTCAAAGGCTTCACATACTCCTGCTGCGGGGTTGCTTTGCCCTCTGGAGGTTCCTAGTGCGCCTTGGACGCATCTCACAATGGATTTTATTACTGATCTTCCTGTATCCGAGGGTTTTCGCAGAATTTGCTCTTAACAATCATACATCCTCCTCTGCTGGGTGTTCTCCTTTTTTTTTGTTGTACTGGGAGACATCCGTCTTTTGGTTTGTTCTCCAAATTCAGGTCGGCGGTGCCGGAGGAGGAGAATTTTTCCGGTGATTTAGAGAGAGTTTGGACTAATGTACGTTGCAACCTTCAAGAGGCTAACAAGAAGTGCAAGAAGTATTTTGACAGGAAACGTAAGGAGGTTTTGTTTACTGTGGGTGACATGGTTTGGTTGTCCTCGAAGAACCTGCGGTTGAGGATTCCCTCTAACAAACTGGGTCCTAAGTTTGTGGGTCCATTTAAAGTGCTTCAGGTTTTTAACCCGTCTGCTGTTAGGTTTGATGTCCCTACTTCCTGGAAGATTAATCCTGTGTTTCATGTTTCCTTGTTGAAAAAGGCTGATGTATCTGATAGGGACGCCACTGTCACAGTTCCTCCTGTTGTGGAAGACGGCGAATATGAAATTTCTCATATCTTGAATTCTAGATGGCATAGAGGGAGATTACAGTATCTTGTCTCCTGGAAGGGTTTCGGTCCCGAAGACAACTCCTGGGTAAGGACAGATGATGTCTCTGCTCCTAGGCTTGTTAAAGCTTTCCACAGGAGGTTTCCGGATAGGCCTGGGCCTGGAGGATCCGGAGGATCCTCATAAAAGAGGGGGTACTGTTAGAACCCTCCTGTTTGTTTTTCCTATCTTGTGTTTTGCGGTCACGTGACCATCTGCCTTTATATTCCAGCTCCGCCCTTGTGGCTGTGCTGGACTTCAGTGTCTGACTGTTTCTCTTGCCAGGTGCTTCGGTGCCTTTCTCTGTCAAGTTTGCTTGGTCCTCTGGGACCTCTAGTACATTTTTGTCAGTTTGTCTTTTTGTGTTCTGCAACAACTTCTCTGTTTAGGAGGTGTCCCATTTTTGTCCCAGTCCTTAGTTCTTTTAGGGACCCCTCCCTTTATTCTATAGGTCTTCGTTCAGACTAGCCGAGGACTAAGGCGGGTCTGTTCACTAGGAACAGGCAGCCCGCTACATCGTAGGGATTCAGCTTAGTCTTACTGTAGGGACAGCTTTCCCCTATCTTTCCTTAGTACATGTTGCAGATCATAACATAAAGAAGAACCCCAAGATCACTGTGGCTGAGCTCTAGGGATGCAGTAGGGAGATGGGAGAAAGTTCCACAAAGTCAACTATCACTGCAGCCCTCCACCAGTTGAACCTTTATGGCAGAGTGGCCCGACGGAAGTCTATCCACATTGCAAGACATATGAAAACCCGAATAGAGTTTGCTCAAAAAGACATAAAGGACTCCCAGACCATGAGAAATAAGATTCTCTGGTCTGATGAGACGAAGATAGAACTTTTTGGTGATAATTCTAAGCGGTATGTGTAGAGAAAACCAGGCACTGCTCATCACCTGCCCAATACAATCCCAATAGTGAAACATGGTGGTGGCAGCATCATGCTATGGGGGTGTTTTTCAGCTGCAGGGACAGGATAACTGGTTGCAATTGAAGGAAACATGAAAGCGGCCAAGTACAGAGATATCCTGGATGAAAACCTCTTCCAGAGTGCTCTGGACCTCAGACTTGGCCGAAGGTTCACCTTCCAACAAGACAATGACCCTAAGCACACAGCTAAAATAACAAAGGAGTGGCTTCAGAACAACTCTGTGACCATTCTTGACTGGCCCAGCCAGAGCCCTGACCTAAACCCAATTGAGCATCTCAGGAGAGACCTGAAAATGGCTGTCCACCAATGTTCACCATCCAACCTGACGGAACTGGAGAGGATCTGCAAGGAAGAATGGCAGAGGATCCCCAAATCCAGGTGTGAAAAACTTGTTGCATCATTCCCAAGAAGACTCATGGTTGTACTAGCTCAAAAGGGTGCTTCTACTCAATACTGAGCAAAGGGTGTGAATACTTATGACCATGTGATATTTCAGTTTTTCTTTTTTAATAAATTTGCAAAAATTTCTACATTTCTGTTTTTTTTTCAGTCAAGATGGGATGCAGAGTGTACTTTCATGAGAAAAAAAATGAACTTTTTAGAATTTACCAAATGGCTGCAATGAAACAAAGAGTGAAAAATGTAAAGGGGTCTGAATAATTTCCGTACCCACTGTATATATATATATATATATATATTTTTTTTATAAATGTGTGTGTGTCAGGAGACCATAGGATAGGGCATGTTCAATCTCAAAGAAGATATGTCACTGCTAGGGGTTTTTATCAGCTGCTTCTTCCTTTTTACTCAAAGTCATGGTACAAAATTACATGCCATAACAACAGACTATCCTGGGACCTGAAAACCACAGTTTTTCGTAGAAGTGCAGTCATATGCTCTGCTCAGTTTCATTCGTGAAAGGAGTAAGGAGCTGGTGTTCACCTGATCTTGGGCCCTTATACATTATAAATTATCAGCATTCGATACATGTCACACCGGTCATGCTCTTCCACAGCAAACTCGCCCAATCATGTCTGTATGAACCTTGTGCTCTGGGCACAGTCATGGGGAACAGAAAAAGACCTTCCCCAAACTGTTCCCACAAAGCTGGAAGCTACAATTGTCCACAATGTCTTGTGCTGAAGGATTAAGATTTCCATTCATTGGAACTAAAGGGCCAAAATCAACCTCTGATAACAACCACCAAACTGTGCAGCAGGCACAATGCAGTCAGACGGGTAACGTTCTTCTTCACCAAACCCAGACTCATCCATCAGATGCCAGATAGAGAAGTGTGATCTGTCACTGCACAGAACACGTTTCCTCCAGAGTCCAGTGGTGGCGGCGGCTTTACACCACTCCATCCGACACTCGGCATTGTGCTTGGTGATGTAAGTCTACATGCAGCTGTTTGGCCATGAAGGGGGCACAGTGTTTGTGCTGATGTTAATAGCAGAGGAAGTCTGGACTGTGCAGTTATGGAGTCAACAAAGTGTTGGTAATTTTTCTGCTCTCTGTTCCTCAGCCCTCGGTGACCCACTCTGTAACATTACCGGGTCTGCACTTCATGACGGAGTTGCTGCGGTTCCTTCCAGGTTTCAATAATATCGCTCACAGGTGATGTGGGAAGATTTAGGAGGAAGAAGTGTCACGACCTGACTTGTTACACTGGTGGCTCCTATTACATTACTGCACTGGTATCGGTGATCCCTTTACCACCAGACATTCTGTCACATGTTAGTAAAGGTAGACGGCATGGTGAGGGGCCAGAGGTTATAGACCCATGGTGAGGGGATGGATGTTATACATCGGGGACGAGGGACAAGACGTTATACACTGGAGGGCGAGGGACCGGATGTTATATACTGGAGGGCAAGGGGACCAGATGTTATACAATGATGCGAGTGGCCGGATGTTATATACCGAAGGGTGAGGGGGCCAGGTGTTCTGTATGGGGGGATATAATGGTGGATATAAGCCTTAAGAGATGGCATTAAATCACTGATGAGGCGATAAGGGCAAAGTGCAATATAGAGGTCTATACAGAAAGCGTGAGGTTGATAGGAGATTAAGAGTGCTAACCTGTAAGGGTGATAAGGCTTTGACCCCTGAAAAAGGAGCCAAAGTCTCTGAGAGATTTAGGTATATATATATAATGCAGGCTCTATCTCTGTTGCAGAGTGATAAATATAGAGAGCTAGTATATAGAAATTAACCTCTATCCAATGCACTTTTTGAGTTTGCCACTAGTGTTGCACGAGCATGCTCGGTTAACCCTATTACAGAGCACGCTCGGGTGCTGCCTGAGTATTTTCGGCGTACTTGGCATCTATGCTCGAGCCGCCGCAGCTGCATGTCTCGCGGCTGTTAGCTGTGACACATGCAGGGATTGCCTAACAATCCCTGCATGTGTCACCGCTGTCTAACAGCCACAACACATGCAGCCGCGGCGGCTCGAGCATAGATGCCAAGCACGCCGAAAATACTCAGGCAGCACCCAAGCGTGCTCGTACAACACTATTTGCCACGTATTAACCTATCACTATCTTTGTGAATCAAATTGAGCTGTACCATTCAGGCTCTATACAGCCAACTACATATATACTGCTCAATTTCTACCCCCTACCCAAGAGTGGATATCCTATATCAGTTACACGTGAGATACAGACATTAAAGTAGGATTGGAATCCACTGCAATTCCTTTTAGTTCCAGGTTGTCTTCAACTTATTTTAGTGTGTCTCCTGATGAGTTGCTTGAACTGGAGCAACAAAATGCGTCAAGACAAAGACATTGTGTTTTAACGTTGATCCCTTGGGGATGGTTATTGTTTTGTGTTTTGTCTAGTCGATTCTATATGTCACTCGAGGAATTGAAACACATGAGTGCACCATGCTGAATTAAGTATAGGTTATTTGGATTTTATACATTTGAAATAAAGGTTATATTTTACTATCCCTTTCAGTAGATCTTACTTCTATAGCCTGTTTTCACCTTCCTGACCAGGCCAAATTTTGTCAATTCTTACCAGTGTGACTTTATGTGGTAAAAACTCTGGAATGCTTCAATGGATCCCAGTGATTCTGAGACAAAATAGTTAATAAATAACATTTCCCATATCTCTACTTTACATTAGTATCATTTTGAAACATATTTTTTTTTAGGAAGTTAGAAGGGTTAAAAGTTTATCAACAATTTTTCATTTTTCCAACAACATTTACAAAATCAAATTTTTTTATGGACCACATTTGAAGTGATTTTGAGGGGCCTATATGACTGAAAATGCCCAAAAGTGACATCATTCTACAAATAACACCCCTCAAAGTGCTGAAAAACACATTCAAGAAATTTATTTTTATAGGAATAAAAGCAATGTGGAAGGAAAAATGTAAATTTAAATTTTTCCCACAAAAATGTTGCCTTAGCCCCAATTTTTTCATTTTCACAAGGTTAACAGGAGAAAATGGACCCCAAAATTTGTTGTACAATTTCTCCTGAGTACATGCATGCCCCATATTTGGTAGAAAATTACTGTTTGGGCATACAGCAGGGCTCGGAAGGGAAGGAGCACCGTTTAACTTTTGGAGTGCAAAATTTGCTGCAATAGATAGCGGGCGCCATGTAGTATTTGCAGAGCCCCTGATTTGCTTAAAGAAGTTGTGCGCTACTTTATATTATTCCCCCAATGTATCCCCCCAGGGCCCCTAAGACTTTTTGTAAATACCTTCCGTTGCAGATAATGCCTGTGAGCGGCGCTATCAGTGGCCGCTCACAGGCATCACGTGACCCCATGCTGACGTCACGACAAGTGAGGCGTGATTCAGCGCTTGGGTCCCCACAGTGGCTGCTGGGTTGTGGGCGGGGTTACCCCCCGCGTCACACCCAGCATCCACTGCGCGCTTTCCCAATGAATGGGGAGAGGCAGAGGGCGCGGTGGATGCCGGGTGTGACGCGGGGGGGGTAACCCCGCCCACAGCCTGGCATCCACCGTGGAACCAGGAAGACAAAGACCCCCAGCTGCTGCCAGCACTTGTCGTGACATCAGCGGATGTCATAGCCGGCTGCAGCCAGGGGTCACGTGATGCCTGTGAGCGGCCAGTGATAGTGCCGCTCACAGGCATTATCTGCAACGGAAGGTATTTACAAAAAGTCTTAGGGGCCCCGGGGGGATACATTGGGGGGTAATCTAAAGTAGTGGACAATCCTTTTAAACAGTGGAAAACCCCTATAAGTGTCCATATTGTGGAAACTACACCCCTCAAGGAATTTATCTAGAGGAGTGGTGAGCACCTTGAACCCACAGGCGCTTCACAGAATTTTATAATATTGAGCTATGAAACCTAAAAAAAAAAATTTTTCCTCAAAAATGTTGCATTAGCCCCAGATTTTTCATTTTTACAAGGTAAGCAAGAGAATATAGACCACCCAATTTGTTGTGCAATTTCTCCTGAGTACACCAATTCCCCCTTTTGTTGTTGAAAACTACTGTTTGGGCATATAGTAGAGCTCCAAAAGAAAGTAGTACAGTTTTGGGAAGCAGACTTTGCTCATATGGTTTGTGGGCGCCATACCATATTTGTAGAGCTCATGTACTGCCAGAAGAGCAGTAACCTTCACAAATGACCCCATTTTAGAAACTACACCCCTCAAGGAAATTATCTAGGGATGTGTTGAGCATATTGAACAAACAGGTGCTTTACTGAATTTTATAACATTGGGACGTGAAGATGAAAAATTACGTTTTTTTACACCAAAATGTTGTGTTAGCCCCAAATTTTTAATTTTCACAAACAATAATAGGAGGAAATGGGCCCAAACATTTATAAAGCACTTTTTTTCTGAATGCAGCAGAACCCTATATGTGGTCACACACTTTTTTTGGGCGTATAGCAGGACTAAGAAGAGAATGCGCACCATTTGACTTTTAGGGTGCAGAGTTTCCTGGAGTAGTTTGTTGGCGTCATTTACAGAGCCCCAAAGCTTCCAAAACAGCAGAAATCCAGAAAAAGTTACCCCATTTTGAAAATTATATTCAGGTACATCAACTACGGGTGTAGTAACTATTTTGACCCCACTAGCGTTTTCCAGAAATTAATGTGTAATGGATGTTGTAGAGTGAAAATTGCAAATAGTGCCTCATACATAGTATCCAGTTTGCGCTTCCAGACACATGTGCCGCATAGATTGTTAAAAGGGTTGACCAGGACCTAACAATTGATGACTCATCTAAATATAAGATTGGTGGGGGTCCGACACTCTCACGACCAGCTGAAACTTCTCCGGCAGCGGCCTGAACTAACAGTGCACTTGTGGACACTGTTGCGTATATACGCTTGAGAGGTATGGACCCATCAGTGTGCACTGTCAGGATGGATACTGAAGCATCTGACGCGCCCCCTGGGCCATATTCTTTAGGGGAATACCCGGAGCCGGATCAGATGGGAGTTGTAGTCTTCCGAGTGGCTGTGACCCGGTCCGTGCCCAGGGTGTCAAGCTCAGAGTATGTGGCAGTCCTACAGATGTTATAAAGTTCTTAATGTCGACTACGCCACCCGTTGTATTGCGGTCACTATGGCCGCCGCTGCAGCAGGGTCCGCTGAGGCTGATGGTGTTGGTGCAGCTTTTGGTAGTATAACCCCCAACGGGTGGGGTATAGCCTCAGGGGGTCAGGTGCAGAGGATGGGGGTTGTGGTGGTGCAGCATAGATGGTTATTAAAGACAGAGTCGGGTTGTGCAGTTTAGGGTATTTACTCACTGCTGATGTTCCGGTCACTCCAGCTTCAAGTGACCACCCGAGCCGTGCTGCGTCCACCAGGTCCTGGATTCAGCAAACCCCCAAACAAGTCCGGAGCGTGACCCTGAGCTCTCCTTCTGTCCTTTCCTCTGGCCGTCCCCACTAGTGATCCACCTAGGTCCAGCTCCCTCGGGCCTTCTGTTGGGAGACCCTTGGCCTTGGGTTCCCTGACCCTCCACGTGGTTTGCCTTCGGGGTGGATGTGGTGGGTGGCCGTGGCAGATCCTGCCCACGGCCTCCGGTCTCTGGCTAGGGTGTGCTTTTGCCCCCACCAGTTTGGGATCCGGTACCCTAATGCCGACTCTTCACCCGGGGATTGAATTTGGGTTCTCAGAGTCCTTGCTTTTTCCCTCTCTGGGTCTTTCCTTCTCTGCTCCACTCTCTCTCTGCAGGCTCATCTGGACCTCTGCTTCTTACTCTGACAGACTGACCCTGATCTAAGATGGTGCCCACCTTATATACTCCCTCTATGTGTGAGCTCAGGTGACCAGCACCCAATGAGCTCCTATCTTTACCCAGGCTGCTCCCCCTATCTGCCCCTACACTACTTGGGATGTACCACCCCCCTCCCACTCCAGCCAGGAACAGACTCGGTCGTACCTGCACATTTCTAAGTGGGAGTACCGTTGGTCTGCTCCTCGGAAATGGGATGTGTGTAGTGCATGCAGCCTACCGAGCTCAGGTCCACACTCCATCCTTACCCGGGAGTGGAATATCACACCTCTGGGTTGAGGTGCAATACCCCTGTAGCAGCCGAATCCTCAGGGTGCTACACATCCGTCCACCATAGGGACCCACTGTAAAGAGATGTATACTGCACGGTATACATCTCTTTGCAGTGTCCCCTGTATAGGAAAGTGCAATCAGCTGCGCTTTCCTATACTGTTACATAACTGCATGCCGGCTAAGACGTGACTGAAATATCACACTTTTAGCCTTGCGTCTGGTGAATGGTCAGCCAACTTGTTGTTACAGTATACGTCTGGAAAAGTTTCCAGACGTATACTGTAGGCTATAGATAAATAAAAAATAGAAGAGAGTACCATCCTAAGTACAACCAGGATCTACCTGTCACATATCAAAAGATAATCATGTGAACAGAAAAAACGACAAGTATCAAGGGCAAGGATCACCTACGTAAGATAGAGCCTCTCCCCTAGCGAAATCAGTTCTCATACTTTGCACTGACGAGGGCCAATAGCCCGAAACACCGTGTCTGCAAATTGAGATTCTGATTTGACTTTTATCCTAAGTCATATTGCACGACTTGTTAAAGGGTCGATTGTGACTTGTAGGATTGCTGCTTTCCACAGGCGGCGCTATAGATTTCAAGTCCTCTTCCTCTCTGAAGGGGCAATTTGCATAGTAAGTAAAATAGTAATTTATTAACAAACAAGCCACTTAAAAAATAAAAGTGGCCATAACAATATCCCAGACCACAGCATTATATTGTTTGGGTCTAATCCGTCTGTCTGCAAGATGGTACATAAAGAATCAATAACGTGTGCCATAATACTATAACAAATGCATGATATAACAGAACTGGAGCATAGAGGCTGTGTGAAGGGGCTTGTACCTTGTGTAATGCAGAACTGAGGGGCAGGAGCTGTGTGAAGGGGGCTTACACCAGTGGATAATGCAGACCTGGGGGGCATGGTTTTGTACCTAGGGTAATGCAGATCTGGTGGGCACGAGCTGTATGCAGGGGTCTTGTACCTTAGGTAATGCAGACCTGGGGGGCAGGGGCTGTGTGCAGGGGTCTTGTACCTGTGGGTAATGCAGCCCTGGGGGGTAGGGGCTGTGTGCAGGGGGCTTGTACCTGTGAGTAATGCAGAGCTGGGGGGCAGGGGCTGTGTGCAGGGGGCTTGTATCTTAGGTAATGCAGAAATGTGAGGCAGAGAATGTGTACAGGGGACTTGCATCTTAGGTAATGCAGACCTGGGGGCAGGGGGCTTGTACCTGTGGGTAATGCAAAACTGGGCAGCAGGGGCTGTGTGAAGGGGGCTTGTACCTTGGGTAATGCAGAAATGGGGGTCAGTGGGCTTGTACTTTGGGTAATGCAGAACTGAGGGGCAGGAGCTGTGTGCAGGGGGCTTGTACCTAGGGTAATATAGAACTGAGGGGCAGGAGCTGTGTGCAGGGAGCTTGTACCTTGGGTAATGCAGAAATGGGGGGCAGGGGGCTTGTACTTTGGGTAATGCAGAACTGAGGGGCAGGAGCTGTGTGCAGGGGGCTTGTGCCTAGGGTAATTTAGAACTGGGGGGCAGGAGCTGTGTGCAGGGGGCTTGTACCTAGGGTAATTTAGAACTGGGGGGCAGGGGCAGTGTGCAGTAGGTTTGTACCTTTGGGTCCAGGGCTCACTGTCACTTATCAGACAGAACCTCATAAAGAACATCATGATGCAACAGTGCAGACTTTATATTCATCACATCACATCCCGTACACTCAGCCATTAATCTATATGATGAGCACCTGACCTCTCCTCTCAGTCACTCCTCTCATCTTGTGATCCCGATTGTCTCTCAATTAACACAAACTGACCGCTGACCACTGTTCCCCCCATTCCGCACTGGCCAAATTAACTGACGGCTCCCTGTGGTACCCCCACTTTTACAGACTGTCCCCCAAGCCTTTGATCTCTTACAGACTCTCATCTTCCACTTCTCTATAGGCCTCCTTTCATAGACCATGTCCCATGGTTTCCCCATAGTCCTTCCTATCACAAACTCCTCCACATGGTCCTTCCACTTTCCCCATAAATTGTTCTGTCAGACCACTCCTCATCGTTCCCCAACTTTCTCAATAATCCCTTCTCTCACAGACCACCAACTATGGTCCCTCAACGTCCCTAATGTCCCCCACATGCTCCATACTCCCTCTTTTTTTTTTTTTTATTATATATAACTTTTATTAACTTTTTCAAAAAGAAACAAAACATACCAGATTAAGGTGATAATCAGATACCTGTTCGCAGACAGGGTATAAAGAGATAGTTCTTACATATTTGATTGGTAAAGCAAAACAATATAATATAAGAACTTAATAACAATGTAACTTACATCAGTTTAATTAACATGCAATCCAGTTGATACTCTGATTTATTGAAGCCATCTTGTTAGATTACACCACCTATGTTAGTATTATAGACCTTCACCAAATGATCCCTCCATTCCACTCTCTCCCCCTCCTCCCCCTCAATCCAGGCGTAATGGACCTAGGCTATCCCCAAGATCTTCCAGAATGTACCACGCTGTGGAAGTGAAGGGTTCCACCATTTTCTTTTTTTTTCATTTAATGAGCAGCAATTTACAATAAACTGTTTCCATTTCGAAAGAAATTTGCCAGCCTGCATTCCCTTATTGCTAAGGGAGTCTTGTTGCTGTATTCCCATAAAATGTTTCATTTGAGCTGTTAACTCTTTAATGGGGGGTTGGGGGGGGGTGTTCTAGCCAATATTTAAGTAATTGTTTTTTTGCCAGGATAAGTAGGGTGTGGAGCAATTTCGGAGGGTTTCCCCTCTTCCCCTCAGGGTTTTCTGTGTTGTTCCAAAAATGTAACAAGGCTAGATAAGAGGAAAGAGTATAACCCGGGCCCCATATGGTGTCAATCATAGCTGATACTTGTCCCCAATATGAAACTGAGGCCGGGCATGACCATAGGCCGTGCATGAGGTCGGAGAGTGGAAGGTGGCATTTAGGGCAAGCTGTTAGCCTGTTTGAAAGCGGATCTTTTTTTAGGTATGTTAAATGCATAGATGGCGCCATGTATAATTTTATATTGCGTTTCTCTCCATGCTTCATTTAGATTGTGTTTTCTTATTAAATTCCAGCCTGACCTGATCTTATCAGAGATTTCCACATCCTCCAACTGTTGTCTCCAATATTTGAAGAAAGTATCTGGGTGAACTCCTAGTAGATTGGATCTCATTACAGAATAAAGGACAGAAATTGAAGGGGTACCCATTGGAGACAACAGAATGACATCCAAGACATTTTGGGAGACCTTAAAGGTCACATCTTTTAAATTGACCATAATGGATAGTTTGATTTGTTCATATTGGAAATAATGTTGGGGAGGTAGATTGTATCTGTCTAACCACTTGGTACATGTCATCCATCTCTGCTCAGTTGGATGAAGAAGATGAGATACGTTGTCTACACCTGCTTGTCGCCATTTCAGAAATAGTTTATTTTCATTACCCTGGGGGAATTCTGGGTTTTGCCATATCAGGAGGTGCTTTAAAATCCTGAAAGAAAGGCCGTATTTTTTCCTAATTGCCTTCCAAGCGGAAATAGTGTCCCTAAGGATTCTTGACCTTTTAACTGCCAAGGGAAGGGAGGTGAATCGAGAATGAAGGAGGGCAACCAGGTCAAGGGGGTACGCATGATCTGCTTCCATCGTGTAGTCAGAATATGTATGTCTCTTATGGAACCAATCTATTATATACCGGAAAAGGCAAGCAAGATTGTAATTTCTGATGCTTGGTAAATTAATGCCTCCATCGTATTTGGAAGCCATGAGTTTGCTCATACTAATCCTGGGACGTTTTCCTTTCCAAATAAAGTGACTGAAGGCCCTATTGAGTATAGTTATGTCCGTGTGTTTCAGGAGTAATGGTAAAGTTTGTAGTTGATACATAATCCTGGCTGTACTGATCATTTTTACTAGATGTGCCCTACCCATAAAAGATAGAGGCAAATCATGCCATGACTTTAATTGATTGACGATTTTTTTTATAAGAGGAGGGTAGTTTAAGGTGTATATAGATGAAGGCAAATGGCCTATTTTAATGATATGTGAGGGTGCTAGGGATATACCATTTAAAGAACCATCTGGGCAGAGTTTTGTTCCCTTTTCGGTTAATGGGAGTATTTCAAATTTTTTAACATTGATTTTAAACCCTGAGTAAGAGCCAAAACTTTTAAGTAAGTCTAATACTATAGGTAGATGTTGGGTGGGGTCAGACATAAATAAAATGACATCGTCAGCAAAAAAAGCCGCCTGAATTGATTTCCTAGTAAACTGAATGCCTGTGAAGGTGCTTGGATCAGACAAAATGCAGACTAAGGGCTCCAGAGCTAAGTTGAAGAGGAAGGGGGACAACGGACAACCCTGCCTCGTTCCTTTCTCAAGGGGCAATGTCGTGGACAAGAAACCCGGAGTGTAAACCTAAGCCCTTGGAGGTGAATATAGATTATGAATGTAGTTAAAGAAGGGGTCTGCTAGGGTCATTTTTGTTAAGACCATATGTAGCCAATCCCAATTTATATTATCAAAAGCTTTTTCTGCATCCAAAGAAACAATCGCTGGGGAGCCCTTTAACCCCTTTACAACCCAAGGTGGTTTGCACGTTAATGACCAGGCCAATTTTTACAATTCTGACCACTGTCACTTTATGAGGTAATTACTCTGAAACGCTTCAACGGATCCCACTGATTCTGAGATTGTTTTTTCGTGACATATTGTACTTCATGATTGTGGTAAAATTTCTTCGATATCACTTGCGTTTATTTGTGAAAAAAAAGGAAATTTGGCAAAAAATTTTAAAATTTTGCAATTTTCAAAATTTGAATTTTTATGCCCTTAAATCAGAGAGATATGTCACACAAAATAGTTAATAAATAACATTTCCAACATGTCTACTTTACATAAGCACAATCTTGGAACCAACATTTTTTTTTATTAGGGAGCTATAAGGGTTAAAAGTTGACCAGCGATTTCTCATTTTTCCACCAAAATTTACAAAACCATTTTTTTAGGGACCACATCACATTTGAAGTCACTTTGAGGGGTCTTTATGACAGAAAATACCCAAAAGTGACACCATTCTAAAAACTGCACCCCTCAAGGTGCTCAAAACCACATTCAAGAACTTTATTAACCCTTCAGGTGCTTCACAGGAATTTTTGGAATGTGGAAGAAAAAAATGAACATTTAACTTTTTTCACAGAAATGTTAATTTAGACCCAATTTTTTTTATTTTTGCAGAGGTGACAGGAAAAAATGGACCCCAAAATTAGTTGTGCAATTTCCCCTGGGCATGCATATACCCCATATGTGGAGAAAAAACACAGTTTGGGCGCACAGCAGGGTTCGGAAGGGAAGGAGCGCCATTTGACTTTTTGAATGTAAAATTTGCTTGAATAATTAGCGGACGCCATGTTGCGTTTGGAGAGCCCCTGATGTGCCTAAACAGTGGAAACCCCCCACAAGTGACATCACTTTAGAAACTAGACCCCTCAGGGAACTTATCTAGATGTGTGGTGAGCACCTTGAACCCCCAGGTGCTTAACAGAAGTTTATAACATTGAGCCGTGAAAATACAATTTTCACATTTTTCCCACAAAAATGTTTTTCAGCCCCCAATTTTGCATTTTCATAAGAGTAACAGGAGAAATTGCAACATGCAGTTTGTTGTGCAATTTCTCCTGAGTAAGCAGATACCCCATATGTGGGGGAAAACCACTGCTTGGGCAAACGGCAGGGTTCGGAAGGGAAGGAGCACCATTTGACTTTTTGAATGTAATATTTGCTTGAATAATTAGCGGATGTGCCCCTGATGTGCCTAAACAGTGGAAACCCCCCACAAGTGACACCATTTTGGAAACTAGACCCCTCAGAGAACTTATCTAGATGTGTGGTGAGCACCCTGAACCCCCAAGTCCTTTACGGAAGTTTATAACATGAAGCCGTGAAAATAAAAAAATCAAACTTTTTCCACAAAAATTATGTTTTAGCCCCAATTTTTTTATTTTCACAAGGGTAAGAGTAGAAAATGGACCCCAAAAACTTTTGTGCAATTTTTCCTGAGTACGCCAATACCTCATATGTGGGGAAAATACAGTGTTTGGGCGCACGGCAGAGTTCAGAAGGGAAGGAGCACTGTGTGACTTTTTGAACGCAAATCGGCTGGAATCGAGAGCGGACGCCATGTCGCGTTTGGAGAGCCCCTGATGCTCCTAAATAGTGGAAACCCCCCACAAGTGACCTCATTTTGGAAAATACACCCCTCAAGGATTTTATCAAGGGTTATAGTGAACATTTTGAACCCAGAGGTACGACACAGAATTTGATAACATTAGGTCATTATATTGAATGAGTTGTCATTAGTCTTGAGCGCAAGGGCTCGCTACTTGAGTTTGCATCGGGTACTCGGGAATGCACCATGTATCAAGGGTGCTCGAGTGACATGCTCGAGCCCCCGTCCGCATGTTTCACGGTTATTAGACACCCAAAAGAAAATATGCGGGGATCGCTCGTGCATGGCAGGCAATCCCCACAAGGTTTTTTTGGCCACGAAGCATATGGGGTGGAGACTCGAGCATGTCACTCGAGCACCCACGATACTCAATGCATACCCGAGCACCCGATGCAAACTCAAGTAGCGAGCACTTGCGCTCAACCCTAGTTGCCATATCGTCATCTTTTTTATTTTTACTTTTGAAAAAAATCCTAACCCTAGCCCAACCCTAGCCCTAACCCCAACCCTAGCCCTAGCCCTAACCCTAACCCCAACCCTAACCCCAACCCTAACCCTAGCACAACCCTAGCCCAACCCTAACCCTACCCTATCCCTAGCCCAACTCTAACCCTAGCCCAACCCTAGCCCAACTCTAACCCCAACCCTAACCCTAGCACAACCCTAACCCCAACCCTAACCCTAACCCTAACACGAGAGTTTATTTTTTACGCTGTTCCTCATGCAGTATAAGTGATTAGACGACTTTATTCTTCGGGTCGGTGCGACTACAGAGATACCAGAATCATATCGGGTTTTTATGATTGACAGCTGTCACACACTTTTTTTTTTTTGTAAAATCTAGTTTTTGCATCGCCATAATTTGAAAGCTATAATTTTTCCATATTTTGGCCGACAGAGTCATGTGATAGCTTGTTTTTTTGCGGGATGAGTTGATGTTTTTATTGGTACCATTTTCAGGCACGTGACATTTTTTGATCGCTTTCTATTCCGATTTTTGGGAGGCAGAATAAACAAAAACCAACAATTCAGGAATTGTTTTTTTTTTAATTTTTTTATTCTGCTCCGTGTGTGGTAAAATTGATAAGGTAGCTTTATTCTTCGGGTCAGTATGTTTACAGCGGTACCACATTTATATAGTTTTTCTATGTTTTGGCACTTTTACATAATAAAAGCAATTTTATAGAAAAAAATATTTTTTTGCATCGCTTTATTCTGAGAGCTATAACTTTTTTATTTTTCGGCTGATGGAGCTGTATGGTGGCTTGTTTTTTGCGGGACGAGATGACGTTTTCAGCGGTACCATTTTTATTTATATTTGTCTGTTTGATCGCGTGTTATTCCATTTTTTGTTTGGCGGTATGATGATAAAGCATTTTTTTTTGCTTTGTTTTTTTTTTTTTACACCGTGTTCACTGAAGGGGTTAACTAGTGGGACAATTTTATAGGTCAGGTCGTTCCGGACGCGGCGATACCAAATATGTGTACTTTTATTGTTTTTTTTTTTTTTTTCATAATAATATTTATTGATGGGTACATTATATTTTTATTTTTAGTGGATTTTTTTAAAATTTTCTTTAATATTTAAAAAAAAATTTTTTTTTCACTTTCTGACAGTTTTTTTACTTTTATACTTTGTCCCACTATGGGACTGTCACTTTTTTTATTCTGATCGCCTGCATAGCACAGGAATGGAGCACCATACCTGTGCTATGCAGGCTGTCAGCGCTGCACAGGGCTTCGATCGCAGCATTGCGGGGGTTAATGTGCCGGGAGCGGTGCGGGATAGTGACAATCAGCTGACACCCGACGGCGATCGTGCCTGCACAGCTTGTGTGCGGGCGCGATCGCAAAGACGTACTAATACGTATCAGGCTCTTAAAGCCCAGGGCGCAGATACGTATTAATACGTCTCGGGCTTTAAAGGGGTTAATGATTTTAATTTTCTGAGTAAATGCTAAAAAAAGTTTTGGAAAATGACATTTATCTTGACTTGTGTCTTATTTACATTACTATTTTAAAATATTTGTTACATGACTTCTTTTAAGTGAGGCTTAGCTGAGGGTGTAACATCCTTTAACTATCCTCCGTTTTTATGGTAGGTTGGAGAATGGCTTTTTGGATGCTAAGGTGGCCATAGACACGAGTTACTATTGACAAGACACTTGTCCTGCCAACACATATCTTTTCTCACTTCCCCATATAATAGAATGATCAGTATGACTGAGGGTTTATGTGTAGTCAATAGGGAAAGCCACTGCTAGACACTAGAGATGAGCAGATTGATGTGCGAGACTTCAGTTCAGCGTCCAGGTCAGTGGTACCTGGCAGTTGGACAGAAGGCCCAAAAATCAATTACCTTTCGACGTCCCCAGTGCAGCATTTGATTAGTCAGGGCTGGCGTGACATCATTTGTGCAAGCCCTGGCTAAACAAAAGCTAAGCCGGAAGGTAAGAGATTCGCAGGACTTCCGTTTTGCTGCTAGGTACTGCTGACCTGGACACTGGAACAGAGTCCCGCGAAAGTATCTGCTCATCTCTACTAGACACCTCTGGTCTCATCTCCCAATATGCAATGGAACGGGTATTTAAATATGTAACGGAAGAGTCTACTGTCTCAATAGACATCTAATGGTCAGTTGGTCCTTTATAAGTTGGCGGGAGTGGCCGACTTCACAACATATTGATGATCTATCTATAGAATAGATCATCAATATTGGCTCTGTGGAAGTCCGACACCCAGCACCTCCACCATGCAGCCGCTATCAGCTCTGGCGGCAGCCAGATTTACACAGGAGAAAAGAAGCTGTTCTGCAGTGGCCACCAGTGGCAGCTACACATTGAATGGAGGTACACAGGGGCGTAACGATCGCAGTTGCAGAGGGGGCAACCACAACTAAGCCTGTACAGGATGGGTGTCCGCCGACCCCAGTGCCAACTTCAGTTGGATGTGTTTCCGAGGCGCACATTCAGCTGAAGTGTATTGCAGCTCAGAGACACTCCGACTTCCTGCGCTGCAAAACACGCTGTTGGCCAATCAGAGGCCAGCAGCTGACGTCAGTGTCGCTTGGCAGTGAAGTCATGCCTTACTATGGCAGGAACGACGATGTCAGCTGCCGGCCTCGGCGCCGCTGACAGACAAGGACACCGCACGTCATAGGATTGGAAGAAGGTGAGAAGAATGTTTTTTTTTTTTTTAAGTAGAAGCAGAATGGAGGACATGTATACCAGTATGAAGGACATGTATACCAAATTGAGAGACATGTATACCAGGAAGGGGGACATGTATACCAGGAAGAGGGACATGTATACCAGGAAGGTGGACATGTATACCAGGAAGAGGGACATGTATACCAGGATGGGTAACATGTATATCAGCATGAGGGACAAGTACACCAGAATGAGAGGCACAGATACCAGGATGGGAGGTCATATATACCTTAATGGAGGACATGTATACCAGGATGGGGGACATGTATACCAGGATGGGGGGCATGTATACCAGGTAGGGGGACAGGTATACCAGATGTTATAGATGTTTTGGGGTTGTTTTGCTGCCTCAGGCACTGGGTGCCTTGACTGTGTGCAAGGCATCTTGAAGAATCTGAAGAGTACCAAAGGATTTTGGTTTGCAATATAGTACCCAGTGTCAGAAAGCTAGTTTTGCATCCTAGATCATGGATCTTCCAGCAGAATAATGACCCAAACATACTTCAAAAAGCACCCAGAAATGGATGGAAACAAAGCGCTGGAGAGTTATTAAGTGGCCAGCAATGAATCCAGATCTAAATCCCATTTGAACACCTGTGGAGAGATTTTAAAATTGCTATTTGGAGAAGGCACCCTTCAAATATGGGAGACCTAGAGCAGTTTGTAAAAGGAGAGTGGTCCAAAATTTCAGTTGAGAGGTGTAAGAAGCTATTTGATGGTTATAGGAAGCGATTGATTGCAGTTATGTGTTTCAAAGGGTGTGCAACCAAATATTAAGTTGTGGGTGCCAACAATTTTGTCCGGCCACTTTCGGGGTTTTGTGTCAAATTATGTCTAATTTGCCTTTTTTCTCAGTTTTTTTGTGTTGTTCCAAAACACATAAAGGAAATAAATATATGTATGACAAGAAGTGTGTAATTGCAATAGTTTTCTGGGAGAAATATTTCATTTTCTGGAACAATGTTAAGGGTGCCAACAGTTTCGACCATGACTGTATATGGAATGAATAAGATCAAGATTTTGACAGGCTATTACACAGAGCCGTTCGACCTGCCAGGACCTTTTAGGGGGCACTAGTGTGTCTTGTTCATTTTTATTTAAATATATGGAATGTTTTCCTCTTTTTTTAAGGCAACACAAGCATATTTTTTTTATTACGGTGTTGAGTGTAAACCTTCAAAAACATCTCTAGACATTTGGAGATGCAACAAATTTATCAACATACAGGTGCATCTCACTAAATTAGAATATCATTAAAAAGTTACCGTATTTTTCGGACTATAAGACGCACCGGACCATAAGACGCACCTAGGTTTTAGAGGAGGAAAATCAAAAAAAAATGATGCACTTTTAAGGGGGAGGGGGTCTTCTGCTGACACTGGTATAGGGGTAATATCCCCCAATTCTGACAATATCCCCTATCCTGGTATATATTCCCCCCCTTCCTTTTATACGTGGTCCCCATCCCCATCCTGGTATGTCTGGCATCCCTCCATCCTGGTATGCATGGAACCCCTCCATCCTGGTATGCAAGGCACCCCTCATCCCTATCCTGGTATGTGTGGCACCCCTCATCCCTGTCCTGGTATGCATGGCACCCCTAATCCCTATCCTGGTATGCATGACACCCCTAATCCCTATCCTGGTATGCATGGCACCCCTAATCCCTATCCTGGTATGCATGGCACCCATAATCCCTATCCTGGCATGCATGGCACCCCTAATCCCTATCCTGATATGTGTAGCACCCTGAGGATTCGGCTGCTACAGGGGTATTGCACCTCAAGCCAGAGGTGTGATATTCCACTCCCGGGTAAGGATGGAGTGTGGAACTGAGCTCAGTAGGCTGCATGCACTACACACATCCCATTTCCGAGGAACAGACCGATGGTACTCCCACTAGAGAAATGTGCAGGTACGACAGTGTCTGTTCCTGGCTGGAGTGGGAGGGGGGTGGAACATCCCAGTAGTGTAGGGGCAGATAGGGGGAGCAGTCTGGGTAAAGCTAGGAGCTCATTGGGTGCTGGTCACCTGAGCTCACACATAGAGGGAGTATATAAGGTGGGCACCATCTTAGGACAGGGTCTTTTGCAGAGTGAGGTCAGTCTGTCAGAGCAGAGCAGAGGAGAAGAGCAGCTCCAAGGCCCAGAGAGAGAGAGGAGAAAGAAAGACCCAGAGGGGGAGAAAGAAGGAACTCCAAGAGCCCAAATTAGACCAGAGGGTGAAGAGTTGGCAACAGGGTACCGGATCCCAAGCTGGCAGAGGCTACAGCACACCTTAGCCAGGAACCGGAGGTCGTGGGCAGGACCGATCTGCCACGATCACCCACTAAATCCACCCGGAAGGCAGACCAGGAATAGGGTCAGGGAACCCAGAGACAAGGGTTTACCACCAAGAGGCCCGAGGGAGCCGGACATAGGTGGATCCCTGGTGGGGAAGGCCAGAGAAGAGGACAGGACAGAAAGGGAGCTCAGGACCACGCTCCAGAACTGCCTGGGGGTTGGCTGAGTCCAGGACCTGGTGGACGCAGCACGGCTCGGGTGGTCACTTAAGGCCAGAGTGACCACAAGAACAACTGCAGTAAGTAAACAAACCCTGAACTGCACAGCCCGACTCTGAGTCTCATTTCCATCCCCGCTGCACCACCACAACCCCCATCCTCTGCAACTGACCCCCTGAGGCTATACCCCTCCCGTTGGGGGTTATACTACCTAAGCTGCACTCACATCATCAGCCTCAGTGGACCCTGCTGCAGCGGCGGCCTTTTGACCGCAAATCAACGGGTGGCGTAGTCGACACAAAAGAACATCTAGTAACATCATAAGGACTACCACACACTGAGCTTGACACCCTGGGCACGGACCGGGTCACAGCCACTCGGAGACTACAACCCCCATCTGATCCGGCTCCGGGTATCCCCAACAACACTGGCCCAGGGGGCGCGTCATATGCATGGCACAGCAATCCCCATCCTGGTATCCATGGCACAGTAATCCCCATCCTAGTATGCATGGCACAGTAATCCCCATCCTGGTATGCATGGCACCCCTCATCCCTGTCCTGGTATGCATGGCACAGCAATCCCCATCCTGGTATGCATGGCACAGTAATCCCCATCCTAGTATGCATGGCACAGTAATCCCCATCCTGGTATGCATGGCACCCCTTCCTTTTATACGTGGTCCCCATCCCCATCCTGGTATGTCTGGCATCCCTCCATCCTGGTATGCATGGAACCCCTCCATCCTTGTATGCAAGGCACCCCTCATCCCTATCCTGGTATGTGTGGCACCCCTCATCCCCGTCCTGGTATGCATGGCACTCCTAATCCCCATCCTGGTATGCATGGCACACCTAATCCCTATCCTGGTATGCATGGCACCCCTAATCCCTATCCTGGTATGCATGGCACCCCTAATCCCTATCCTGGTATGCATGGCACCCCTAATCCCTATCCTGGTATGCATGGCACCCCTAATCCCTACCCTGGTATGCATGGCCACCTCATCTTTATCCTGTTATGTATGGTCCCCTCATCCTTACCCTGGTATGTATGGCCCCCTCATCCTTACCCTGGTTTGTATGGCCCCCTCATCCATACCCTAGTATGCATGGTCCCCCTAATCCCCATCAGGCTGCACATAAAAAAAAATAAACACTTCTACTCACCTTTCTTTTCTCTCCTCCAGCGCTGCGTCCTGTCTGCCCGCACTGATCTCTCCATGTGAGCCGCGCATGACGTCACTGCCATGAGCGGCTCACATGGAGAGATCAGCTGCCGGAAGTCACTGCTCCCCACGCGGGGTCTGTGTGCGCGGGGAGCAGTGACTTCACTCTCCTTCATAGCCGGCACACAGCTTAGCCACGCTGCAGCTCTTGCTGCTGCCGGCTATCGCATGTGCCCACTTATTAAAGGGCATGAATATTCACCCCTCCCCACGCCCATGGGCGTGGAGAGAGGTTGAATATTCATGTCCTTTAACAGCGGGCACAGGCGATTCCGGCAGCAGCAGGAGCCGCAGCGCGGCTACACTGTGTGCCGCTATTAAGGAGCATGAATATTCAGTGAATATTCATTTTCTTTAGCAGCTGGGACAGTGTAGGCTGCAGCGGGCAGCTGCTGCCTCCTGTGCCCTGCTCCTCCACCGCTACCGCTCCCCCCACACCCCACATATATATATACACCCCCCCCCCCCAACATTCGGACTATAAGACACACCCCCCATTTTCCTCCAAAATTTTGGAGGAAAAAAGTGCGTCTTATAGTCCGAAAAATACAGTAATTTATTTCAGTTCTTGAATACAAAAAGTGAAACTCATATATTATATAGAGTCATTAGAAACAGAGTGATCTATTTCAAGTGTTCATTTCTGTTAATGTTGATGATTATGGCTTACAGCCAATGAAAACACAAAAGTCATTATCTCAGTAAATTAGAATACCTTATAACAGCTTGAAAAATGTTTTTAAAATCCGAAATGTTGGCCTACTGAAATGTATCTTCAGTAAATGCACTCAATACTTGGTCGAGGCTCCTTTTGCATCAATTACTGCATCAATGCGGAGTGGCATGGAGACGATCCGCCTGTGGCACTGCTGAGGTGTTATGGAAGTCCAGGTTGATTTGATAGCAGCATTCAGCTCATCTGCATTGTTGGGTCTGGTGTCTCATATTCCCCTTGACAATACCCCATAGATTCTCTATGGGCTTAAGGTCAGGCGAGTTTGCTGGCCAATCAAGCACAGTGATACTGTTGTTTTTAAACCAGGTATTGGTACTTTTGGCAGTGTGGACAGGTGCCAAGTCCTGCTGGAGAATGAAATTTCCATCTCCAAATAGCTTGTCGGCAGAGGGAAGCATGAAGTGCTCTAAAATGTCCTGGTAGACGGCTGCGCTGACTTTGGTCTTGATAAAACTCAGTACACCAGCAGATGACATCGCTCCCCAAACCATCACTGATTGTGGAAACTTCAAACTAGACCTCAAGCAGCTTGGATTGTGTGCCTCTCCACTCTTACTACAGACTCTGAGACCTTGATTTCCAAATGAAAACTGGAACTCTGTGACCTTGTGGAGTGTGTCAATGACTACCTTCTGGACATCTGTCAAGTCAGCAGTCTTCTTCATGATTGTGGAGCCTACTGAAACAGACTAAGTGACCTTTTTAAACTCTTAGGAAGCCTTTGCAGGTGTTTTTTGTTAATTATTTTAATTTACTGAGATAATGACTTTTGTGTTTTCATTGGCTGTAAGCCATAATCATCAACATTAACAGAAATAAACACTTGAAATATATCACTATAATGATATTCTAATTTAGTGAGATGCACCTGCATCTGCATTATTCAGTAACTGATACAACTATTCATGGGAGAGATGCAAAAAAAAAATGCAATTGCTTGTTTTTTTCTTTATTTTTTTTTTGTTTACCATCCAGTAAAATAGCTGATCTTAGATTATACTTTGCAAAAAAAAAAAACCTTTAATAATTGTAATTGTACTTGAAGCAACAGTAGTTTTATTGCTTCCATAATACTTTGAAATAGATGGTATTTTAGCCCCTTCCCAATATTGAGCATATTGGTGCGTCCTATATCGGGCCCCATTTATGATGCCGATCGAGTCTGCATCATACCTGGCAGATGATGGTCCACTGCTGTTAACCCATCAGAAGCAGACAATTTTAATCTTTACAGTTTTCATTCTTTCCTCCCCTTTTTCAAATAGCCATGACATTTTTAGTTTTCTGTCAATATAAACATATGAGGGCTTGTTTTTTTTTTGCCTGTTGAGTTGTAGTTCTGAATGATACCATTCATTTCACCATTATAGAGTAAGAGGAAATGGAAAAAAAATTCCACGAGTGGTGAAATGGTGAAAAGAAAAAACAAAATTTCGACATTTGGTTTTTTCATTTATTTTCATGGCATTAATTGTGCAGCAAAAATGCAGAATTGCATTTGTGTTTTTTTTTGCAGTCCCAGATCATTTGGAAGTCTTTTCACATTTTTCAGTACATTGAATGGGAAAATGAATGATATCATTCAAAACTACATCTCAATTCATTCGGCAAAAACAAACACTCCTATTGCAATGTTGACAGAAAGTTAAAAGTTATGGCTCTTTAAAGAAGAGGGAAGAAAGATCGAAAGTGCAAAAACAGAACATCGCCTGGTTGGGAAGTTTTAAAGTATTATTGTCTATAAGAGTTCGATCTCATTCCGACCTCCGTTTTTCACATACTTGTTCTTTTCGTGGTTTTCATGGATAGAACACGAACCAATTAAAGTCCGTGTGGCTATTCACATGTCTGTGTTTTTTTGCTTCAATATTTTTTTTAGGGAAAATATTGAATGTAATTGGAAGGCTTTAGCCTTTACATCTATATTCTATTTGTTCTGTATAGTCGGTCACATCACATTCATATATTTTACTGAATCTTGTATACAAATCTTATATACATTTGCCATCATTAAAATTGCAACACCAATAAGAAAAAGTCATGGAATTATGGAAATCAAAGGGTCGATGGACATATTAATGATGAGCAAATGATGAAAAAATGGAAATACAATATTCAAAACATCTAGATTTAAATCTCGGCCCAAGGTTTTTGTGGTATAGGAAGAGGCTGAAGAGGACTGAGAGGTGCGTGACTTGATGGATTAAACTGCACACACTGTGGGCAAGATACTACGAATTCTTTCACATCTTGTTTCTATTTGTGCCACCTGTAGAAATAGGAAAGTAGTTTAGCAGTTTGTGTAACTCCTGGGTGACCAGAGTGAATAGAAAAATGGGCCCACGATGAGACTTTCCAGTAGAGTGCTTTCGAAAGTCATTTAGGTGGAGAATCGAAAAGATGGTAGCTAGGATATATTCAGGTTCAATTATATGTGAGGTGCATCTTCACAGGCATCACAAGGATCAAAGGATTATATAATGCATCAGCCCTGTGATTTTTCTTGGCAGCACAGTAAGTGAGGATTAAGTCAAACCATGATAAGGAGATTAACCATCGATCTTGACCAGGGTTCAGCCTTATGGACCAACTGAAGGCATTCCAGATTTTTATGGTCAGTATAGTCACTGGGAACTTGGGTCCTTCAAGTAGATGTTGCCATGGCTCTACAGCATAAGTGTCATACTTTGGCCCTTGGGCCAAATCTGGCCCACAGGGGATTGATTATATTTGACCTACAACACCAGAACCGCCGGCATTATTCTGTATGGAAGACTGTGTGTGCCCATTATACTGTATACTGGTTGCCCCACGATTTTGTCCAAGGTTTTCATTTTGGCCCTCTATATGTTTAAGTTTGACATCCCTGTCTACAGCTAATTTTAAAAGTGTAGACTCAGAACAAACCACTGATAGCTGAATGTGTTACAGCAGAAGTTGTGCAGAGCTATATACTGTAGTTCTACTAGTATTACAGCTCTGCTAACCAGGCAGTAAGGAGACTGTAGAGTTGTGAGCTGCTCAGGAGACAACTTGAAAATGACCCTTGAATGTCCACAATTTGTTTTTCATCGTTGCAATCCAGGAGCCATAGCTTATTTCTTGGTGACGTAGCTCTATACGAAAGCTTGTTTTTTTTGCAGGATGAGTTTTATTGGTCAGTGTCACCATTTTGGGGTGCAAACAACATGTTGCTTAATTTTTATTAACTTTTTATGCGCATAACAACACCCCTTACCCAGCAATTCTGCTGTTTTTTGATAGTTAAAATGTGACGCTCTTTTATTTGCTGCAATTCTGTGGATCAGCAGGATTATGTCAATGTCACAGTGATTGTTTTATTACTTTCATACAATACTGTTTGAAAAAAAGTTTGTGTCACCTTGTTCTGAGATTCGTAAGTTCAACATTTTTCTGTCAACAAAGCTGTATGGGATAATATCTGAAACGCTGTGGACTATGATGGTGCTAGATAAGTATATAAACTAAAGGGAAGACATTTTAAAATTATATATTTATTAAGATATAAAGTTAAAAACATACCAAACAATTGTGCAAAAAAAACAATTGGTGTGCAAACAATATTTTTTTTAAGCAACAAGATGAGGTGCTTTTGGCACTCTGACCGAACAAATCTAGAACTTCCCTTTGTATCACAGCTTGGTCCCTTGCACCCACTTTTATTTCTATTAACCTTACTATGGGGATGGTACAAAAAGCTCTGCTGAGACCCCAAACAACCGTGTCTAAAACCTACTGACCTCTGCCGGCCTGGAGGCACGCTCATTGAAAAAGGACCTCAGCCTCCACCCTACTTGGGCCCCAGCATCATAACTGCTTGCACTTTTTTTTTTTGTTAGGAAGTTATAAGGGTTAAAAGTTGATCAGCAATTTCTTATTTTTTCAACAAAATTTACAAAACCATTTTTCTGGGGACCACATCACATTTGAAGTGACTTTAGGGGACCTATATGACAGAAAATACCCAAAAATGACACCATTCTAAAAACTGCACCCCTCAAGGTGCTCAAAACCACATTCAAGAAGTTTATTAACCCTTCAGATGCTTCACAGGAACTAAATCAATGTGGAAGGAAAAAATGAAATTTTTTTCACAACAAATTTAGGGGTCCATTTCCTTCTGTTACCCTTGTGAAAAAAAGTTTGGGGCTAAACGTACATTCTTGTGGGAAAAATGTAATTTTTGTTTTCACGGCTCTACATTTTTCCCACAAAAATGTACTTTAAGCCTCAAACTTTTTATTTTCACAAGGGTAACAGAAGAAATTTCACAGCAAATTTTGTGTTCCATTTTCTTCTGAGTATGCCAATACCCCATATGTGGGGGAAAACTACTGTTTGAGCTCATGCCAGGGCTTGGAAGGGAAGGAGCACCGTTTGACTTTTTGAACCCAAAAATGGCTGGAATAGATAGTGGATGCCATGTCGCGTTTGGAGAGCCCCTAATGCGCCTAAACAGTGGAAACCCCCCACCTCATTTTGGAAACTAGACCCCTCAAGGAATTCATCTAGGGGTGTACTTTTAACCTACAAGTGATTCACGAAACTTTATAACATTTAGATGTGAGAACAAAATATTTTTTTTCCATTAAAATACTGTTCTAGCACCAAATTTATAATTTACACGAGGGGTAATGGGAGAAATTGGACCCCACAATTTGTTATGCAATTTCTCCAGAATGTGGCAGTACCCCATATGTGGATGTACACTACTGTTTGAGCACACCGGATGGATGGGAAGGAGCGTGACTTGACTTTTAGAACGCAGATTTTGTTTTAATAGATTATGGGCTCGATTAGCCGAACCCCTGAGGTGTCAGAACAGCAGAAACCCCCCAGCTGTCCCCATATTGGAAACTTCACTGCCTAAGGAATACATCTAGGGGTGTAGTGAGTATTTTGAACACACGGTGCCTCACAGAATTTTATAACATTGAGACAGGAAATATGACATTTTTTTGGTAAAAATGTAATCTTTGTATTTGCTGCAAATTTATCATGTAACACAAGGGTTAATAGGTTAAACTGGACTCCATAATTTATTGCACAATTTCTCCCGAAAGCGGTGATGCCCCATATGTCGTCAGAAATTACTGTTAGCCTACACGTCCGGGCTGACCAGGAAGGAGCGCTATTTGTTTTTGGAGAACAGATTTTGGTAGAATAGATTGCTGGCAACATTTGTGGAGCCCCAAAGGTGCCAGAACAGCAGAAACCCCCCCAAAGTGACCCCATTGTAGAAATTGCACCTCTCAATGAATTCATCTACGGCTGCAGTGACTATTTTGTAACATCCATGCGGTTCTTTGTTTTCTAGAGAATTGCAAATATGCCAATTTAGTGCCTATACATTGTGCCCCCATACAGTATAGTGCCCCCATACATTGTGCCCAGCTTGTGCTTCTGGCGACACACACTCCATAAATTAAGTGCTTTCCCCACACAATAATGACAAACATGTGGCCGCTTACTATGATTTAGGCACAGTGGGGCATTTGGATTTGTGAGCGCAGAATTCACTGGATTTCATTTGAGGGGGCGGGAGCCATGTCACTTTTATAGAGTCTTTTTTCTACCAGTAACATGGGAAACCCCTATAGTTCCAGTGACAGACCTGAGTGAGGGTTGGTTTTGTGCGGGATAAGTTAGGGTTTTTATTGGTAACATTTTGGGGTACATAACATTTTTTGATCACTTTCAGTATAAGGCTGGCATCACAATCCTGTGTTCTGTGTTGAGCACTTACGTCAGGGTTTCCGTGTAAATTTCAAAAATGCAATTCCGACGAAACCACCCACCATAATGAGGCAGATGGAGACGCTTTGGACTCCGGTTTCGCGTCTGCTCCGGTGGTGTCCATATTTTTAGGCATAACAGGTCTGTGGTTGACCACACTTGTGAGCTAAAAAGACTTCTAAAATGGTGGCACACCGCCGGAACACAGACCAGACGGAATCCAAAGGAACTCCATCAACCTCATAAGTGAGTGGCTCCGTCTGAATTGTGCTTTGGGGGAATTTACACAGAAACCCAAACTTATCCTGCACTCTCCGCTGAGTGCTTACATGTGAGCCGAGCCTTATTCCAAATTTTGGGAGGCAGAATAAACAAATAGCAGTACAAGAATAGCTTTTATTTTTGCGCTGTTCATCATGCGGTATAAGCGACGAGGCAGATTTATTCTTCAGGTCGGTGAGATTACAGCGATACCAGATTTATAGCTTTTTTTTTTTTTAAAGGTTTTCCTTCTATCATAGAGTAAAAATGCTTTTATATAAAAAAAAGTAGTTTTTTTTTGTCGCCATATTTTAAGCTGTAACTATTTTTTGATGAACAGAGCAGTATGAGGGCTTATTTTTTGTGGGACAAGTTGCAGATTTTTTTGGTACCATTTTGGGGTACATGTTTTTTGATCGCTTTTTATTCAGATTTTTTAACAATGACCAAAAACCAGCAATTGTGTACTTTTTTGATTATTTTTGTTTAATTACAAAAGCTGTGTTGTATGCCGTAACGGCTCTTTGTGATTTGTTTGCGCGTTTGTGTTTTTTTTCACCTTATTTAGTCCCACTGTGGGACATATATATATTTTTGTTACTTTGATAGCTGGTCTCATACACTGAAGTGCATAAGAGCAATGAGTCACTGACTCAGCCTGTGAGACCCAGCTTATAGCTGGATCTAACAGGCCACCATACCCTGAGGTCATCACGGTACCCATTGGCACTCGCGATTCTCATCCCCGGGTTCCGATTATTACATAGGGGGTCTTGCAACCACTTAAATACCACTTTCGCGATTCAAAACTGACCGAGGCAGCCACTACAGGGTCAGCTGTCATATACAGCCAACACACGAGGGAATTGCGGCCGCCGGTTGCCGCTATTCCCGATCGATGAGGAAATAAGGCCCCTTAACGACTGCCGTTTTAATGCATATCGGCGGTTAAGGGGTTAAATGCTTGATGCTTTAAAGACTTCACTTATTCTAGTTTGCTATATCATCCTTTAGGAGAAAACAGATGTAAATTATGCATTTGCACGTTCACTTATTCGATTCTCCTTGTGAAAAGTGACATGTCAGGTCTGGCATGCCATTATGAGGAGACTTAAAACGCCTTGCATGCTCCTCTGGGAAAATATGCAAATTGTCTCTTCAGAGAGGAAGAAGACTTGATCTCTAGCGCCACCTATTGAATGTAGCAGTCCTACAAGTCATTATCGACCCTTTAAAGGGAATCTGTCATCCCCTGGGACTTTTCAGACTGCCACTATGGGCATACAGGTGATAGAAATGTGAATTTATACTTACCTGTATGGCCCATATTAGCGGTCTGGTTTCTGTGTAATCGCATTTTTATTAAATGATTTCTGCTAAGTTCCCGGCCTTCCCAGCGCCTGCACACAAGTTCCCTGCTCCACAAGGCTGTACGGACGGCAGGGAGAAGAGCGCCGTCCGTACAGGGGAAACAGCGCAGGCGCAAGATGCGGCCGGGAACTGCACGTCACAGACCGTGTAATCCTGCAGTCACACAGACCGTGACAAAGGTGTAAGTACAGACTGATTCCTGGACCGGCTGCAGGTCTCCTGACCAGAACGTTTCAGCCTCATACGCATACATAACATTATGCAAATAAAGACAAGATCCAATTACAGTTTATAAGGTTTTAATGTAATTTAATGAATTCCAAATGGTCAGAAACACATCTGAGATCAGGATGGACAAGTTCTTCGTATTTACAAGCTGCTCATGTACAATTCCTGACGATCTAGAAAGAATAAGGAAAAAAGTGGTGTAAGTACAGAATGATGTCAAGAAAATGTGACAATTTTAGTTTGGCAGGTAACCAATACTGTATAAAAGCAATATGGTAACAAGTTCCAGGTTGTAGCAGCCGCTGCCTTCCCAGCCTTGCCTGCCTCCTACCTTCGCACAATGGTGCACAGCACTATCGTGACTGCCAAGGGAGCAGGGATTCATTCGAGGTTTTAGTGCAAGAGTTTTGATCATGTCCAAGCTATAGGAATAATGTAGTCAGGGTTGAGGTCCAATTATAATGAGAAAACCAGTGCTCCTGGAAATGCTCGTTTCCCGACTGTTGGCCTGGATAAGCAGGCTGCCAACACCCAAGCGGTTTACTCATTTGTAGCGTGCAATGATTTTTAAGCTTGGAGCTTATTGGTGGCACATGTCCTATGTAAACAGGATGTGCTGTCAAGAATATTCTAGAACTCAGAACACTTGAAATTCTAGAGGTTTTCCATTTCAGAAAACCTTTGTCCCCCAGCTGCAGTATACCAGGGGCACAGACTCCGTGCTGGACCTGGATAGGTTAAATAAAAAAGTTTTTATATTAAAAAAACAAACTGCAGCTTTGGGCCAGGTTTCTGGATACCGAAAATTACTTTGGTTTGTCCAGTCTCAAATGATAACATAGTAACATAGTCTTCCTTCAACCTTAAAAACTAAGTCCAACTAATTCAACCCATAGCCTAACATGTTGATCCAGAGGAAGGCGAAAATATCCTGTGTGGCAAACACTAACCTTCATATTGGGAAAAAAAATTCCTTCCTGACTCCATACGACAATCAGACTAGTTCCCTGGATCAACACCCTATCAAGGAATCTAGTATATATAACCTGTAATATTATACTTTTCAAGAAAGTCATCCTTGCCCTTCTTAAATTTTAGTAGTGAATCACTCATTACAACATCATGCGGCAGAGAGTTCCATAGTCTCACTGCTCTTACAGTAAAGAATCTGCGTCTGTGATTATGATTAAACCTTCTTTCCTCCAGACGTAGAAGATGCCCCCTTGTCCCCGTCTCAGGCCTCAGAGTAAAAAGATCAGTAGAAAGGTCTTTGTACTGTCCCCTCATATACTTGTACATAGAAATAAGATCACCCCTAATCCTTTGTTTTTCCACAGTAAATAACCCCAAGTGTAATAACCTGTCTTGGTATTGCAGACCCCCCAGTCCTCTAATAACCTTGGTCGCTCTTCTCTGCACCCGCTCTAGTTCAGCTATGTCTTTCTTATACACCGGAGACCAGAACTGTACACAGTATTCTAAGTGTGGTCGCACTAATGACTTGTATAGAGGTAAAATTATGTTCTCCTCATGAGCATCTATGCCTCTTTTAATGCATCCCATTATTTTATTTGCCTTTGCAGCAGCTGCCTGAGACTGGCCACGAAACGTGAGCTTGTCGTCCGCCAATACACCCAGGTCTTCTTCAGTGACAGTTTTGCCCAGTGTTTTACAATTAAGCATATAATTATTGTCTCGGCCCAAGTGCATTACCTTACATTTATCCCCATTAAAGCTCATTTGCCATTTATCAGCCCAAGCTTCTGTGACACCCCAGGGGTCTGGTTGCCACAGTAATAGAGATATTATGTCTGAGAGCAAGTGGGAGGTTTCTCTGGTCAGGAGCCCTAAGCATGCAACATGGCCCACCCAGACCTGGGAGGGGAGGAATCTGCCCTTATAAACTGGGTCTGGGGCGGGATTAGTGAGTGAAGCTGCAGACAGAGACAGAGCCTGCAGAACAAGCAGAGCAGTCAGAGCCTGGAGAGGGAAAGTGAGAACAGGAGCTCTGTAGGAGCAGCAGCTGAAGGCCAGGGGCTGTGAGCAGAGATATAGCTCGCCCTGGCTGAAGTTACTAAAACCGGACACAGGAGTCTGAGGCTGTGGGGACTGATATATACCCAGCAGCAGAAACCAGCCGGCAGGGGATTCCAGGTCCTCTGGCCATAGAAGCCCGGAGGCTCAGTCACAAAGAAGGGACCAGCACCGCCATCCAGGAGCGGAGGCTAACAGAAGGCCCCAAGTCACCAGCCATACGGGTGAGCACCACACGGTATACTCAGGGACGTGGGCTACTTGTAACCGCTGTCAGCAAGGTAGCCAGGAAGAGTGCAGATAAACGGGGAGGCCTACAGCTCCACCTGGCCAGGGGAACTCCTGCTTGCTCGCAGACTGACCAGGCCCCTTATACTAGCCAGTACTCCTGGGAGGGTCTGCCTTGTACCATCAGTAAAGACCCTGAACTGCACCTCACGTCTCTGTGATTCCTTGCCGCACCAGCACCATTAGCACTGGGACCCTCACACCATCACTCCCATCATCTCTCACATTAGCTGCCCTGAGGCAATACTTCTCCCGTGGGGAGTTATCCCATACTCGGCTGCGCAAACAACGTCAGCCTCAGCGGTCGGCAGCGCAGCGGCGCTCCCCACTGACCGCAATCCACGGGTGGCGTAGTCAGACATTTGCTATACATTAAGACTGCCACTGGTTTGACCACCCTGGGCACGGACCGGGTCACCGCCACACGGAGACTACGACCCCCAGTATTCTACAACAGGCCCTGTTCCGGGTTCCCCTGCACAACACAGGCCCAGGGGGCGCGTCAACTTTGGCGTAGTCGGCAGGATTTCGTGCCCGCAACCACCGGGTACTGCGTGCCTGAAAAAGAGACTTTTATACTTACCTGTGGTGAAGTTTCCCGCCGCTCGGAGCCGATTCCTGCCATCAGATGCCATCTTGGACCGTTTCCCGCCGTCTTCTGCCTTCTTCCCGCCATCCGCAGCTGCTTCCCGCCTTCGGACGCCATCTTCGGGACGCTGCAAGGGGAAGAAGAGGGGCGTGGACGCCGAAAGTGCGCGAGATCCGAAGCTTCGCCCCACGCTCCGCCCCACGCTATGACGCTGCGCAAGGTCCTGGAAGGGAGGAAGAGCGACGCTGACGTCATCGGAGCGCGACGCCAGGTCCTCAACCCCGACAATCGACTGCGGAGCCGTGGCCTACGGAAGAAGAGCATCGCAAGGTAGGCCACGGTCCACTAGGGGGGAGGAGGATGCCGGATACCGAGGGGAGCTCCACTGCCACAGCCACCGCCAGCGCAACCGCTGCAGCAGTCATGCCATTCACCATGCCCTATATCCCGGGGGCAACCTGGCTACCCCAGTACTCAGGGGAGTCACATACTCTAAATGACTTTAGAGAAAGACTGGATAGCCTCTTCCAGGTGTACCCCCTCACAGAAGAGCAAAAAGTGAGCATCCTGGTGGCCCAATTAATCGGGGCAGCCCAAAGGGAGGTAAAGTTCTGGCCACCTGGGAGGAAGAGGACTGTCAGAGAAATACTAGCCTGGCTGAAAGACACATTTGATACCCGCACCTCAGCCAAAATAAAGCTCAGATTTTACGGGTGTAAACAGCGGGCACATGAGAGTATAAGAGACTATGCTCTAAACCTACAAGAGGCCCTGAGAGCCATTAAGCAGGCAGACCCTGACAGCGTGGGAAATGAAGATAAGCTGTTGACTGAACAATTTATTGAGGGTCTACTGTGCAATGCCCACCGAACCCAGTTGCGGGCAATGGCCTTACAGGACCCTGACCTGGACTTTGCACAGTTCAAGGACAGAGCCATCCGGGTGCTCCGAGAACCGGCACCAGGTGGCGCTGTGACCCACAGGCCCCCTGCTATCACTTACCACCAGGAGACGGCGCCCTTGTCTGCAGGGCCTGTGGGAGCTGATGCACAGGCTTTAAACAGTTACCCGGCTACAGTCCTGCACCATCAGGTCCAAGAGCTGACTAAGAGCGTTGCCGCGCTAACCAGAACTGTGCAGTCTTTACAGGTCTCTTCTCCAGGAAAGATCCAGCTGGCATCCGGACCGGAGGACGTCCCGTGGCGCCGACTGAGGAGGACCCCACCGGCCAGAGGAAGACCCAGCGACAGATACAACGAGGACGGACGACCCATCTGCCGCCGCTGCAATCAACCCGGACATGTGGCAAGGTACTGTCATTTAAACGGGCACAACCTGGGGTAGAGGGCCAACCCCCAGGCATAAGACCATCAGGCCCATCAAACTGGCGTGATAAATACGTAGGGGGACGTCCAATCTTGCCTGTGGTACTGGATGGCATTCCTATGAGTGCCCTACTAGACACTGGGTCACAGGTGACCACCATCCCGTACGTGCTCTTTAAACAGTACTGGAATGACTCGAACATAACCCGCTACCCAGATGACGACCTGAGTATCATCGCCAGCAATGGTGAGCCCATGCCGCAGGTGGGATTCAAAGAGGTGACCATTAAGATCGGTAAAGTCGAACTGGCGGCACAAGGACTGATTATAGTGGACATAGACCGTCATGAGAGTCACCCTAGAATAACCTTGGGAGCTAATGTGATTGAAAATTGTCTTGCAGAGGTGATTCTCATTTTACAGCAGGTTGCCAAGAATGCCAGTTCCGGCCAGCAGCGTGTGCTCCAAAAAGAGATCCGGGCACTGATGAAGCGGCAACAGGTGGAACTATCTGGTGGTGAGATAGGTAGCGTGAGAATGTGTGACCCGTTCCCTATTGCCATGCCCCCAAAAAGTGAGATGATGATTTGGTGCCGGGCAGCTATTGGTCTAAGAGGTAGAGACTACCAAGCAATGGTAGAACCCGTCTACTCAGACAGTAGGCCCACAATTTTGACAGCACGGGGGGTGGTCGATGTACGCCATGGGAGGGTGCCCGTTCGCATCATAAATATCGGGGAGAGAGAAGTATACCTGCCCCGGTATGCCACGCTAGCCAAATTGTTCACCATAAACCAGAATTCTGTACAGGCCGTGGAACCCTTGCCTCCATCTCAACCAGAGGAAGGTAACGGCTCTAAGAAACCAATGGAGGACTGGTGTCAGCAACTGCATTTGGGTACTGACTCCACTCCCTCACACCAGAAACAGGGAGTCTATCGGGTGGTTCGAGAGTACGAGAGAGTGTTTAGTAAACACCCGCTAGACTTCGGGCGAGTAAAGGGGGTAGAACACCACATCCCCACGGGAGACCATCCTCCCATAAAGGAGAGATACCGACCCGTACCCCCGGCACACTACCAACACGCCAAGGGGATGCTTAGAGACATGAAGGAGGCTGGGGTAATCAGGGACAGCTGTAACCCCTGGGCAGCTCCACTAGTCTTAGTGAAAAAGAAAGATAACACCATGAGAATGTGTGTAGACTACAGGAAGGTCAACCGTATCACACACAAAGATGCGCACCCGTTACCAAGGATAGAAGAGTCCTTAGCTGCATTAAAATCTGCTAACTTCTTCTCTACTTTGGATCTCACTAGCGGGTACTGGCAGGTTCCTGTAGCAGAGGCAGACCGGGAGAAGACCGCATTCACCACCCCGATGGGTCTCAGCGAATTTAACTGTATGCCGTTCGGGCTCTGCAACGCACCAGGAACCTTCCAACGGTTGATGGAATGCTGTCTGGGACACCGGAACTTCGAGACGGTCCTGTTATACCTGGACGATGCTATCGTCTATTCCAAGACCTACGAGGACCACCTGAAACACCTGGCAGAAGTGTTCGAAGCTCTGGCAAACTACGGCCTAAAGGTGAAACCCTCCAAGTGTCACCTCCTGAAACCAAATTTGCAATACCTGGGACACGTGGTGAGTGCTGACGGAGTGGCTCCTGACCCTGATAAGATCACCGTGATTAAGGACTGGCCAAGACCCTCCAGCATAAAGGAAGTGCGACAGTTCCTCGGGTTGGTAGGCTACTACCGAAGATTCATTCCCGGTTTCACCAAAATGGCAGCCCCTATGCAGGACCTCCTGATAGGTCAATCTCGGAAAGCCAAAAACCAGAAGCCGCCCTTTAGGTGGGAAAAGCTGGAAGAGGAGTCCTTCTGCCAGCTGAAGATGGCCCTCACGGGGGATGAAATCCTGGCATATCCAGACTACAGCCAGCCCTTTATCCTCCACACGGACGCAAGCAACATCGGGCTAGGAGCCGTACTGTCCCAGATCCAGCAAGGGAAAGAACGGGTAATCGCTTACGCCAGCCGAAAGCTACGGCCCACGGAGAGGAACCCTGAGAATTATAGCTCATTCAAGCTGGAGTTCCTGGCAGTAGTGTGGGCAGTGACCGAACGTTTCAAGCATTACCTTGCCTCCTCCAAATTCACCGTGTACACGGATAACAACCCGTTGACTCACTTGGACACTGCAAGGCTCGGTGCCCTGGAACAGAGATGGATGGCCCGCCTGTCCAACTTTGAATTCACCATCAAATACCGGGCAGGACGCTCAAATGCCAACGCGGATGCCCTGTCTAGAATGCCGAACTTACCGGACGTAGGGGAAGATCCAGAAGATCTGGAAGAAGTTGAGCTCCCTGCGTTCCACCGTCATGGGATTACCCTGTATTCCCACCGTGTGAAGGACAGGCGCTCCGTGACATTCAATCCCTTGCCCCACTACAACTGGGCGGAGACGCAAGACAGTGATCCCGCAGTCCATTTGGTGAAGGAAATGCTGACCCAGGCCGATGCCCGTCTTGACCCAGATGCTCCGGAGGAGACCAAGAAACTGTGGAAGGAGAGAAGTAAGCTGTTCCTCTACAGGGAGAAGCTGTGCCGGAGAATGGTTAACTCTCGAACACATGAGTTGACCTGGCAGGTAGTGGTCCCAAGACGAGACGCGGCTATGGTTCTGGAGGCATACCACAACGGAGCAGGGCATTTCGGATGGAAGAAGCTGGAGTTCTTGTTGCGTGAACGGTTCTACTGGGTAGGCATGAGAGGAGCCATCGAGAGGTGGTGCAGAGACTGTGGCCCGTGCCACCTGAGAAGAAAAGACCGAGCCAGCCAGAAGACTCCCCTGCAGCCCATCATCACCAGACAGCCACTGGAACTGGTAGCCCTGGACCATGTGAAACTGGCTCCAAGCAGATCTGGGTATGTCTACGCCCTCACAATCGTAGATCATTACTCCCGGTTCCTGGTGGTGGTCCCGGTCAAGGACTTAACGGCTCAAACAGCAGCTAGAGCCTTCCAGCAGCACTTCTGCCGTCCACACGGGTACCCAGACCAAGTGTTGACAGACCAAGGACCAGCCTTCGAAGCGGAGGTCTTCCAGGAGTTCTGCAACCTGTATGGCTGCAAGAAGATAAGAACAACGCCCTATCACCCTCAAACCAATGGACTCTGCGAGAAGATGAACCAGGTGGTGATAGATCTGCTAAAAACATTGCCCCTGGAAGAATGCAGTCTGTGGCCTGAGAAACTGCCCGATCTGGTGGACCTGTATAACCACATCCCTGTAGGTTTCACCAACTGTACCCCGGCTTACCTAATGAGAGCAAGACCTGGTAAGCTGCCTATTGACCTGGATATGGGAGTCCTGACGCCTGAGGACACCTCGCCAGAGGCAGACTGGGATACAGAACAGCAGCAGCAGTATCGGAAAGTACAGGAGAGCGTCGAGCGAAGTCTGTCTCAAGCTAGAGAAAGGCAAGAGAAGGCTTATAACCAGTATGCTCCCGCTGTTCCCCTGGTGCCTGGAGAGCAGGTCTTGAAGAGGAAGAGGCGGCTCCACAAGTTGGACGACCAGTGGGAGAAGGACCCGTACACCGTACTGCCATCAAGCCATGAGAACCCAAAAATCTGCGTAATCAGTAAGGATGGAGGAGAAACCACAGCCATTGTCTCTAGAGACCACCTGAAGAAGTGTCCCGAGCAGCTGCAAAGCCCTGAAGAAGATCAAGAAAACCCTCAACCCGCAGAGGAAAGGGAAGAAATGATCAGTACCGTACTCGGAGACTTCCCCCGGTCTTGGACACAAGTAAACGGCGCTGTCGTGGTACCCGTCCTCACCTTTCTCCAGCCAGCCCCGCAAGTGCCTACAAAGGAACCGGTAGAGCTGGAAGAGCAGCCGGCCCAAGAGGCAGAAGAGTCCACACCAGCAGTACAGGAGGATCAACCCTCTGCTAGTAGTGAGCCTGCCGTGCCCCTAGTGAGCCAAAGAGTGCGCAGACAGCTGCCCAGCTTACCCATAACACCTCCTACACCCTGTAGTACAGAACCAGTTAGTGAGCTCTGTAGGTCCACTAGAGTCACTAGAGGTCAGATACCCGCTCGCTGGAGAATCTAAACTAATGCACTGTGAATTTATCTGTTAACTGTTTATGGTTTATGTTTGTTGCCTGTTATTAATTATGTTTCTCAGTTACCCTGCAGATTTTTATGGACTAACAGGTTATGGACGCTGGATAACCGGAACAGTTTTGTAGATAGTTGCACCTTGGTGCCTCTTGCGAAGACGGCCGCGGAAGAGAAAACCTGTCTGGCGTGGCCTACTTGCGGCCCAAAGTAGCTAGCTCCAGCCTTGCAGCCACGCCCAAGGACAACGCAAGGGGTTTGCTTTGGACAGGTCCCCTACTTCGCTTAAAGTTTCACCTTGGGTGACATGGACACCCTCTTGTTTCAAAAACTTCACCTTGGGTGATATGGACACCCGGTTGCGGACACGCCGTGACCTTTAAAGAACTAAAGCTTCTTGTAAAAATGTTATCGTATTATTGTTTATACCCTGTTATTATGTTTTAAAAATGTGTTTAGTCCCGGAGTACTAAAATTTACTAGGGGGGAATGTGACACCCCAGGGGTCTGGTTGCCACAGTAATAGAGATATTATGTCTGAGAGCAAGTGGGAGGTTTCTCTGGTCAGTAGCCCTAAGCATGCAACACGGCCCACCCAGACCTGGGAGGGGAGGAATCTGCCCTTATAAACTGGGTCTGGGGCGGGATTAGTGAGTGAAGCTGCAGACAGACAGAGCCTGCAGAACAAGCAGAGCAGTCAGAGCCTGGAGAGGGAAAGTGAGAACAGGAGCTCTGTAGGAGCAGCAGCTGAAGGCCAGGGGCTGTGAGCAGAGATATAGCTCGCCCTGGCTGAAGTTACTAAAACCGGACACAGGAGTCTGAGGCTGTGGGGACTGATATATACCCAGCAGCAGAAACCAGCCGGCAGGGGATTCCAGGTCCTCTGGCCATAGAAGCCCGGAGGCTCAGTCACAAAGAAGGGACCAGCACCGCCATCCAGGAGCGGAGGCTAACAGAAGGCCCCAAGTCACCAGCCATACGGGTGAGCACCACACGGTATACTCAGGGACGTGGGCTACTTGTAACCGCTGACAGCAAGGTAGCCAGGAAGAGTGCAGATAAACGGGGAGGCCTACAACTCCACCTGGCCAGGGGAACTCCTGCTTGCTCGCAGACTGACCAGGCCCCTTATACTAGCCAGTACTCCCGGGAGGGTCTGCCTTGTACCATCAGTAAAGACCCTGAACTGCACCTCATGTCTCTGTGATTCCTTGCCGCACCAGCACCATTAGCACTGGGACCCTCACACCATCACTCCCATCATCTCTCACATTAGCTGCCCTGAGGCAATACTTCTCCCGTGGGGAGTTATCCCATACTCAGCTGCGCAAACAACATCAGCCTCAGCGGTCGGCAGCGCAGCGGCGGTCCCCACTGACCGCAATCCACGGGTGGCGTAGTCGGACATTTGCTATACATTAAGACTGCCACTGGTTTGACCACCCTGGGCACGGACCGGGTCACCGCCACACGGAGACTACAACCCCCAGCATTCTACAACAGGCCCTGTTCCGGGTTCCCCTGCACAACACAGGCCCAGGGGGCGCGTCACTTCTAGTTTACATAGATCCTCCTGTAATATAAAATTGTCCTCCTCTGTATTGATTACCCTGCAGAGTTTAGTGTCATCTGCAAATATTGAAATACTCCTCTGTATGCCCCCTACAAGATCATTAATAAATATGTTAAAAAGAGCGGGCCCAATACTAACCCCTGTGGTACCCCACTGTTAACTGAGACCCAGTCTGAGTGTTTTCCATTAATAACCACCCTTTGTTTCCTATCACTGAGCCAGTTTTTAACCCACATACATATATTTTCCCCTATCCCCATTGTTCTCATTTTATGTATCAACCTTTTGTGTGGAACCGTATCAAAAGCTTTTGAAAAGTCCATGTACACAGGAACGGTCCCTCGTAAACCCATGTTGATATTGGGTCATGAGGTTATTCTTCTTCAGATACTCTAGTAGTCTAGTGGGTGCAGCATCACTCGATAACACTCGTATGGAGCGAGGCCGTGACCACTAGACGGCTTCTTCCTGGGAGTAGGCATATCACATACATCACCATTCCAGGCTCAGAAACTGGCCAATGCATGCAGTGTGCGCGCTGAGGGGATTAACAAGTCACAGTGACTGTACTTATTTTAGACCTCTAGACCTCTTTAGGCTGTACTTATTTTAGACCTCTAACGATCAATCTGTGCATATGAAAGTGTGGTGGGCCAGTCTAAATAGGCCATTAAATATTTAATGGCCACTGTCAGCCAATATGAATGCACCCTTATTAACATTGACCTATAGATCTTACTGAAGCTCCCAGAAATGTAAAGGTTAGGGTTCATGGGGTTTGTGATTGACCCAGATTGTGCCTTTCTGCTTTATAAGCCAAATTACACAACACAGTTCGTTAAGGCTGGCATTGTGCATGTCACCGGGCATAACCGCATCACAAGAGAAGTAGTGCTCGTTACTCGTTTGCCCAAGGTGCTCGGGTATACACCAAGTATCACGGGTGCTCGAGTGACATGTTAGGGTCCATGTGGCCGCATGTTTTGCAGTTTTTAGACCGCCACAAAAAATACAGGGATTGTCTGACAAACGCAGGCAATCCCATGTTTTGTGGAGGTCAAACAGCCGCGAAATATGCAGCTGCAGGGACTCGAACATGTCACTCGAGCACCCGCTATACCCGAGCACCCTCGGCAAAGGAGTAAGGAGCACTTGCACTCATCACTAAAGATAAGCCATGCACCAATGGGGAAGGCACAGTGTCCAGAACAGTTGTAAAAAGAGCAGGGCAGTTTCCTGGTGCATGTGCCATACTAATGACCTCATTGGGGAGATTTAGCAAAGCAGTCAAAAATAAACCAAAAGTATTTGCTGCCCATGGCAGCCTGTCAAAGCAGCTTTTTTTTCCAAAGCTCTAAAAGTTCTGCAGGCATATGACAGGTTGCTATGGGTAATGTACGTTAGGACACAACTGTTCCCATTCAACCTAGTACCCGCACAATAATATCAGGGCACGACAAGGGACATGGAAGTTACTGTATGCCTTGTTTGACGCTACATTCATCATTTTGATAAAATGAATGGGTAACACAAAGGCAAACCTCCCTGCTCCAGCACAACAGAACATTTTGTAAACTTAGAACATAGAAAATGGGTTCTCATAAGAGACGGGTTGAAGCACAAGTAATAAGAGTAACCAGGATGACATTGTCCTCAGATGTCCACAAAAAGTTGGACTAATAAGACTTATCGGGCTCTAGAGTGGTGGCAAAAAAATTTGGGGGCTGAATTACTTTGATGAAGTCTTTTTGCAATTGTTTTCCACTCAAACCCCCACAGTAAGAAAACATTGAAAATTCCTAAATAATCCAGCAACTTTTCATTGCGGGTGATGCTGCAGAGGATGGTACCGCCATCATGTGATGGCTTCTCTTAATCTATTACCAGAATTACAAATGAGAGTCCCATCGGGAAATCCTCCCATAATTTTAATGTAAAAAAGTGTCAGAATATGGTTTGTGCTTACCTCCTAACAGGCTCCTTATGCTGTGCATTAAGTAAAGGGTTGATTACCTTACCTACAAATATGAAAAAAAATGTGAGAATCCTCAAAACAGAAAATGAAATCTTCATTGTCACATGCAATTTTTCCATATTATTTGTAATTACATTCCCAGATGTTGGATTTACGACACTCATGCTGAGTGTTGGTACCTGATGGTCTAAAACATGGATAAAGATTTTCTATTACACTATATTTGACAGCATGAGTATATTTATGGTCCTGTATTCATTAACATGGGATACCATTCGTATGAATTATGGAAAATTTGGGCTAAGCGCTTTTTATTCTTCTTTCTTTGTGTGCACTTTATATCAATTTTTGTAGCTTGTATTTTTAACTATACTAATATGTTGTATATAAGCCCCCAATCCGGCCTGCAAGACAATGAAAACACCTTTTATTATACTCTCCTACGGGGCGGTCCGATGGGTGTCGCTTGTCTTGACCTGACAGCTCCTCTGCTTCGTGTGGATGACGCATCCTACTTCATCCAGTGTCCAGCATTGCACTCCTGTACAGGCTGCTCTCAGCAGGGCAGAGAAGTACAAGTACCGCAGTGCACAGGGAAAGGCCACACAGCGCAGAGCATGTGCACCGCAGTACTTTGCTCTGCCCTCACCACGGCATAAAGAACACCTGCGCAGGAGCGTGGTGGTGGACACTGGATGACGTAGGACGTGTCACCCACACGAAGCAGAGAAGGAGGGTGACATCAAGAAGAGAGGAGACGCTGGATCAAAACCAGCGACATCGATCAAACTAGACCGCCCCATAGGTGAATAATAAAAGCTATTTTTCTTGTCTTGCAGGCTGGATTGGGGGCATATATACAGCATTCTAGAATGCAGTATATGAGGGCTGAAAGGTACTAGACTTACCTCATAGGGGAAAAAACCTGCTGGCTGGTTCCCATTAAAGGGAATCTGTCAACAGGTATGAGCTATATAATCTGAGAGCAGTGTGACATAGGGCAAGAAAGCCTTATTCCAGGGATGTATCACTCACTGGGCTGCTTGGTGTAGTTTTCATAGCCCAATGCATCCCTGGAATCAGGCTCTCGTGCCCTATATTATGATGCTCTCAGATTAAGTGGCAAACCCTGCTGACAGATTCCCTTTAACTGCTAGACCAGCAAGTGAAGCAGATGGACACTGGTGTAACCATCCCATGCAGAGAAGCAAGCCGACGTGTTTATTCTTCACTTATCGGAAGGCAAAGTATTCCTGAACAACCTCTATCAGTACAATAATGGTAATTTGGTGCCGCCAAGTGAGAAGCTGCAGAATTATTCCAGCACAGCCATACACCTAGAGAGGAGACATCGGGAGGTGCGGCAGGCCATGATGGGATTACTGTCTGCCTTTCCTGACACCACATTCACCATTTATATAGCAAATGGGCAAAACAAAGGCAACAATTACATTAGTTCTGTACATGACCAGTATTAACGAGGCAATGCCCTTATCTCAGCAGGAAATCACTGACCCTTTATTTCTGTTGGGCATCATTAAGTGCCCAGGGGATTGTCATCCATCATTCAAGAATAGAGAGTGGGGATTCATGTCACAGCAAAACAGACCTAGAAGTAACAAAGAAAACAGATTCTTATTATATAGTATGTAAAAAACAAGACCACAAGAACACCAAGTGTCAGTGACTCAGTCTATGGGTGGGTTCTCATGTTCAGGATTTGCTGCAGTTTTGACGCTGCGTGTTTATGCAGTGTGAAACCCACAGCTCCCAGATGTTACAGCATAGTGGATGGGGTTTGTAGAAATCCTATGTCCACTATGAGTCTATGTACACCTGCAGATCATTGACATGCGGCAGCACGTCTTTCAGATCCGCAGCATGTCAATTTCTCTTGCAGATACGCATGTGGACTTTCCCCATAGTCTTGCATCAATGGGGAAAGTCCGCATGTGGAAAAAAAAAAAAAGAGTGTGTACACGCTCATTTGTAATGGGGCAGAAGTGGTGCGGCTATTCTGCAGCGGGTCCCGATCGTGGGAACATACCCTTACAGGCTGGGCTAGTCCCTGCACAATGTGCACAATAAGCACACACCCTGTCAGCTCAGCTCAGATCAGCAGTAAGGACCCAGCAGCAGAGAGGTGTCAGAGTACCCAGCGTGCACAGACCAGCGCTGCCCCCGCAGGAAGAAAACTGGATATGTTTTCCTCGCTGTCAGTTAGTGGCGATGGACAGCATCTACTAGTATACAAGTAACACCTGCATCGCGTGCCACCAAGTGATAGATGACGCGCCCCCTGGGCTGTGGGGCACCCGGAGACGGGCCTGTAGATGCTGGGGGTTGTAGTCACTGTGGCGGTGACCCGGTCCGTGACCCAGGGCGGTCAAACCAGGGTAGTTTATGTATAGTCAGACTAGCCACCTGTGGGATGCAGTTATTGGGAACCGCCGCTGCGGAGCAGTCCACTGAAGCTGATGGTGTGTGCAGCAAGGTGATGTGACTCCCCACAGGAAGAGTGGATCTTCAGGGCAGCGTGTATGGATGATGGTGGTGATAGTGCCTGGATCAGTAATAATAGCACAGAGTATTTGCAGTGCAGTCCTAGGGTCTTTACTGGTGGTAATTATATAGGCCCCAACGGGAGTACTTGCTAGGGATGAGGGCTTGGTCAGTCTGTGAGCAATCCTAGAATCCCCCTGGCCAGGTGGAGTTGTAGGCCTGCCGTTCTGACTGTACTCTTTGGCTATCCCGCTTATAGTCGTGTGTAGCCCACGTCCCTGAGTGTGACGTGCTGTGCTCACCCGTATGGCTGGCAACTCGGATCCCGTGTAGGAAATGCAGGACGGGTACCACTATGGCATCATTTATGCGAGTCCAGGACTGAGGGAACTCTCCGAGAACGGTGCTGATCATTTCTTCCTTGTCTTCTGCGGGTTCAAGGTCACTCTGATCTTCTTCTGCACTACGGAGTTGCTCGGGGCATCTTTTGAGGTGGTCTCTGGAGACGACACTAGTGGTTTCTCCTCCGTCCTTGGTGATTACGCACACCTTTGGGTTGTCGTGGTCAGACTGCAGTACGGTGTAGGGTTCCCTTTCCCACTGGTCGTCCAACTTATGTAGCCTTCTCTTCCGCTTCAGGACTTGCTCACCAGGTTCTAGGGGACCAGCAGGGGCGTGTTGGTTGAAGAGTTTTTCTTGCCTCTCTCTCACCTGGGCCAGGCTCTTCTCCACACTCTCCTGTACCTTCTTGTACTGCAGTTGCCTTTCCGTATCCCAGTCCGCATCCGGGGAGGTGTCCTCAGGTATTAGGACTCCCATCTCCAGGTCTACTGGCAGCTTACCTGGTCTAGCTCGCATCAGGTAAGCCGGGGTGCAGTTTGTAGCATTCACCGGGATATTGTTGTATAGGTCTATCAGGTCCGGCAGTTTTTCTGGCCACAGGCTGCGTTCCTCCAGGGGCAACGTCTTCAGGAGATCAATGACTATATTGTTCATCTTCTCACACATCCCGTTGGTTTGGGGGTGGTAAGGCGTTGTACGAATCTTCTTACAGCCATAGAGGTTGCAGAACTCCTGGAAGATTTCAGCCTCGAACGCTGGACCCTGGTCTGTCAGGACCTGTTCCGGATACCCGTGTGGACGGCAGAAATGTTGCTGGAAGGCTCTGGCCGCTGTTTGGGCTGTCAAATCCATTACCGGGACCACCACTAGAAAATGGGAATAGTGGTCCACGATTGTCAGGGCATAGATGTATCCAGACCGGCTTGGAGCCAATTTGACGTGGTCCAGAGCTACCAGCTCAAGAGGCTGCGTGGTGACGATGGGCCTCAAGGGTGTCTTCTGGCTGGTGCGGTCCTTCCTCCTCAGGTGACAAGGGCCACAGTCTCTGCACCATTTTTCTACAGCTCCTCTCATGCCGACCCAAAAGAACCTTCCTCTTAGTAGGAACTCCAGTTTCTTCCAACCGAAGTGTCCCGCTCTGTCATGGTAAGCCCCCAGGACCATTGCTGCATCCCGCCTTGGGACCACGACTTGCCAGGTCAGCTAGTGCGTCCGACAATCCTTCTGCACAACTTCGTAGAGGAACAGCTTGCTCTTCTCCTTCCATAGCTGCTTGGCTTCCTCTGGGGCATCTGGATCTAAGCGGGCGTCTTCCCGGGTCAGCAGATCTTTCACCAGGCGGACTGCAGGGTCACTATCTTGGGTCTCGGCCCAGCTGTGGTGAGGTAGGGGATTGATCATCACGGTTGTTAGATCCTCCTCCTTCACGCGGTGGGAGTATTGAGCGGCTCCATACCGGTGAAACGCAGGGAGTTCTACCTCCTCCAGCTCTTCTGGGTCTTCGTCACCTTCAGGTAAGTGAGGCATTCTTGATAGGGCGTCCGCATTGGCATTGGTTTTGCCTGCCCGGTACTTGATCACGAAGTCATAGTTGGAGAGACGGGCCATCCACCGCTGTTCCAGGGCACCCAGTCTTGCATTGTCCAGGTGTGTCAACGGGTTGTTGTCCGTGTACACGGTGAACTTTGCGGAGGCCAGGTAATGCTTGAAGCGTTCCGTCATGGCCCACACCACCGCCAAGAATTCTAACTTGAAGGAGCTGTAATTCTCCGGGTTCCTCTCGGTGGGCCTCAGCTTCCGACTGGCGTATGCGATCACCCGTTCTCTGCCCTGTTGGTTTTGGGACAGTACGGCTCCCAGTCCCACATTACTGGCGTCCGTGTGGAGAATAAAAGGCTGGCCATAATCAGGGTAGGCCAGGATCTCATCCCCCGTGAGGGCCATCTTCAACTGGCGGAAGGATTCCTCTTCCGGTTTATCCCACTTGAAGGGTGGCTTTTGACTTCTGGACTTAGACTGTCCGATCAGGAGGTCCTGCATTGGAGCTGCCATCTTGAAAAACCCGGGGATGAATCTTCGGTAGTAGCCTACCAACCCGAGAAACTGTCTCACCTCTTTGATGTTCGAGGGGCTTGGCCAGCTCTTGATTGCCGTAACCTTGTCAGGGTCGGGGGCCACTCCTTCCGCGCTTACCACGTGCCCTAGGTACTGGACCTTTGGTTTCAGCAGGTGACACTTCGATGGTTTCACCTTCAGGCCATAGCCTGCCAGGGCTTCGAACACCTCGGCCAGGTGCTTTAGATGGTCCTCGTAGGTCTTTGAATAGACGATCACGTCGTCCAGGTAAAGGAGGACCGTCTCGAAGTTTCGGTGCCCTAGACAGCATTCCATCAGCCGCTGGAAGGTCCCCGGTGCGTTGCAGAGCCCGAAAGGCATACAGTTGAATTCGCTCAGTCCCATCGGGGTGGTGAAGGCGGTCTTCTCCTTGTCAGCCTCTGCCACAGGAACCTGCCAGTACCCGCTAGTAAGGTCCAAAGTAGAAAAGAAGTTAGCTGATTTTAGTGCAGCTAAAGACTCCTCTATTCTAGGCAGCGGATATGCGTCTTTGTGGGTGATACGGTTGATTTGTCTATAGTCCACGCACATTCTCATGGTGCTGTCCTTCTTTTTCACCAGAACCAAGGGGGCTGCCCAGGCTACAGCTATCTCTAATGACCCCAGCTTCTTTCATTTCCCTCAGCATACCCTTGGCATTCTGATAATGTGCAGGGGGTACAGGTCTGTGTCTTTATTTTATCGGTGGGTGGCTCCCTGTGGGAATGTGGTGTTCTATCCCCTTTACTCTGCCGAAGTCTAGCGGGTGCTTACTAAAGACTCTCTCGTACTCCTGTACCACCCGGTAGACTCCTTGTTTTTGGTGCAGGGGAGTGGAGTCAGCACCCACATGGAGTTTCTGGCACCAGTCCTCCTTTTGTTTCTGGGAGCCATTACCCTTCGCCTGTGGAGATGGAGGCAAGGGTTCCACGGCCCTGATAGCTTGGTGTTCGACAACAAACAGTTTGGCGAGTGTAGCGTACCTGGGTAAGTGTACCTCCCTCTCCCCAATGTTGAGGATGCGGACGGGCACCCTCCCATGACGGACATCAACCACCCCCCGGACTGTCAAAATGGTGGGCCTGCTGTCTGAGTACACGGGTTCTACCATGGCTTGGTAGTCTCTACCTCTCAACCCGATTGCAGTCCGACACCAGATCATCATTTCACTTTTGGGAGGCATGGAAATGGGGAATGGGTCACTCAGTCTGACGCTACCGATCTCACCACCAGACAGTTCTACCTGCTGCCGTCTCATCAGGGCTTTTATCTCCTTGTTGAGGACTCTCTGTTGGCTGGAACTAGCATTCACCGCCACCTGTTGTAAGATTACAATTACCTCTGAAAGACAATTTTCAATTACATTAGTACCCACAGTTATTTTAGGGTGACTTTCACGACGGTCAATGTCCACAATAATCACTCCCTGTGCCGGCAGTTCAACTTTACCAATTTTTATGGTCATCTCCTTGAACCCCATCTGCGGCACGGGTAAGCCATTACTGGCGATGATGCTCAAGTTACTGTCTGGATACCGTGTGATATCAGCATCAGTCCAATACTGCTTAAAAAGTACATAAGGGATAGTGGTTACTTGTGACCCAGTATCCAGCAAGGCGCTCATGGGGATGCCGTCCAGCACCACGGGTAAAACCGGGCGCCCCCCAACGTACTTATCACGCCAATTATAAGGGCCTGGTGATCTTATGCCTGGGGGTTGGCCCTCTGCCCCAGGTTGGACCCGTTTAAATTACAGTACCTGGAAATGTGTCTGGGCTGGTTGCATCGACGGCAAATGGGCTGTCCATCCTCTGCGTAGCGGTCTGTGGGCCTCCCTCGGAACGACGGGATCCTCCTCTGTCGACGCCACGGGACATCCTCCGGACTTGAAGCCAGCTCGATGGGTCTTGACGGGTCCACTTGCAACGCCTGGACGATCCTGGTCAATGCCGCGATGCTCCTGGTCAGCTCCTGGACTTGGTGGTGCAGGTCTTTCGACGGGGCTTGGTTCAGGGCCTGTGCATCAGCCCCCACGGGGTCCATAGACGAGGGCGCCGCCTCCTGGTGGTAGGTGAGAGCAGGGTGCCGGGGGTTTATAGCGCCACTTGTTGCGGATTCGTGGAGCACCCTTATGGCCCTGTCCTTGAATTGGGCAAAGGTCAGATCAGGGTTCTGAAAGAACATGAGGCGCAGCTGGGTCCTGTGGGCGCTAGACAGCAGACCTTCTATAAACTGTTCTGTTAGTAGATTATCCGTTTCATGCACGCTGCCAGGGTCAGCTTGTTGGATGGCCCTTAGGGCTTCCTGCAGATTTAGGGCATAGTCTCTGATGCTGTCCTGTGCCCGCTGCTTACATCCATAGAACCTCATTTTAATTTCAGCGGAGGTACGGGTGTCAAAGGTACCCCGCAGCCGGGCCAGAATACCCTTCACAGTCCTTTTCTCCTCATTCGGCCATGATTTTACCTCCCTTTGGGCTGCGCCAGTTAACTGCCCTGTTAGTATGCTGACCTTCTGTTCCTCTGTCAGGGGGTAGACTTGGAACAAACTGTACAGCCTTTCCTTAAAGTCAGTTAGGGCATGGGGCTCCCCTGAGTACTTGGGCAGCCAGGCCGCTCCAGGGATGTAGGGCAGGGAAAAGGGCATCACCGCTGCTGCAGCTGCGTTGGTGGTAGTGGGGGCCTCTGTGTCCGACATCTTCCTTTCCTCCCCCCTAGTCAAGCATGGCCTACCTTCCGACGATCCTCTTCTGTATGCCGCGGCTCCGCTGCTGCTGCTATGAACGAGGACCTGGCGTCGCGTCCTGATGACGTCAGCGTCGCTCTCTCTCCCTTCCAGGACCTTGCGCAGCGTCGGTGCGTGGGGCGGAGCTTCGGATCTCGCGCGGTTTTGACGTCCACGCCCCTCTTCTTCCCGCGCGGCGTCCTGAAGATGGCGTCCGATGGCGGGAAACAGCTGCGGATGGCGGGAAGACGGCGGGAAACGGTCCAAGATGGCGTCTGATGGCGGGAATCGGCTCCGGATGGCGGGAAACGACTCCGGACGGCGGGAAACTTCGCCACAGGTAAGTTACAAAAGTCTTTTTTCAGGCACGCAGTACCCGGTGGTTGCGGGCACGAAATCCTGCCGACTACGCCAAAGCTGACTCGCCCCCTGGGCCGTGGGGCACTCGGATCCGGGCAATAGGGGAAACGATGGGAGTAGTAGTGGCAACCCGGTTCCGTGGCTCTGGGTGGTCAGGCCAATGGTAGTCTGCTACGTTCTGCTGATAATGTCCGACTACGCCACCCGTGGATTGTGGTTATTAGGAACTGCCGCTGCATGCAGACCGCTGGGGCTGATGAGGTGTGCAGCTAGGGTAGTGTGACTCCCCACGGGAAGATTGCAGCCCCAGGGCAGTATAATGGATGGTGGGAGTGATGGTAGTGAGAGTCCCAGTGCTGATAGTGCTGGAGGAGCAAGGAGCACACAGACAACAGGTTGCAGTCCAGGGTCTTTACTAGAACAGGTAAATTGACCCACAAACAGTCCCAGCTAGCAGGGGACCTGGATGTCTGAGAGCAACGGGGAAATTGGCCCTGGTCAGGGTGAGGGTGTAGGCCTACCGTGCTTTCTGTGTCCTTCTGGCTATCTCCTCGTTATAGGGTAACAGCCCACGTTTCCGAGCTTTCCGTGTATTCTCGCCTGTATGGCCTGCGACGTGGGTTACTTTCTGCTCCCAGCCTTGTACGGCTTTGCTGGTTCCTTCTGTTGTGGCAGGGCCTCCAGGCTTCTTAGGCCAAGGAATATACAGTCCCTTGCGGACTGGTTATCTGCTGGAGGATGTAGAATCCTCCCAGCCTCAGACACCAAAGTCTGGTAAAGTCAGTCTCTTATCTGCCAAGACAGGCTTGCTTCGCCTCTTGTCTCTGGCTTGTGGCTCTCCTCCTGCCACACTTCCTCTTAGGTGCAGTGCAACTGTCTGTCCCTGCTCTGCTCTGGGACAAGTCTCAGTGCTGAGACAGGCCATCAAGTTCTCTCTAACCCTGCCCCCAGTACCAGCTTTTATAGGGGCAGCCAGCTCCCCCTACTGGCCTGAGACAGGAGGCATTGCATGCTAATGTTCCCCTGACCAGAGAACCTCCCCCTTGCTCTCAGACACAGCTTTAATTACACTTGTGGCATCCAGGCCAGGGTGACACATATGTACTCCGGCTAGGACGAGCTCTGCCAACTCCAGTCCTCAGCTCCTTGCTCCTTAGTGTCCTATGCAACTCCTCACACTGACTGAACTCAGACTAAACTTAGACAGGCTAACCCCGCCTCCAGATCCAGTTATATAGGGCAGGATCCTCCCCTTTTCTGGTCTGGAGCAGGAGGTGTTGCTTGTAGTGTGTTCCCTGACCAGGAAACTCCTGTTTTGCTCCCAGACATGGTATTTCTACCATTGTGGCAACCAGACCCTCTAGTGTTCCACATTCCCCCCTAGTAAATTTCAGTACTCCGGGACTGAGCATATTTTGCAAAAACAACAGGTAACAATATACAATACATGAACATATTTACAGGCATTATTGTCTTTTTAGGTCACGGTATCATCCGTAACCAGGTGTCCATTTCACTGAAGGTGTAGCTTGAAGGACCCATACCAAACCCTCCACGGAGGCCCTGGGGTGGCTACAGGGCATTGATGATCCGGATGTTGGACCACGTCTTCAGCCACCTCCACGGGTTTTTGTTCTGTGGTCTGGCACAAAAGGGGCACTTTCCAGGTGCAACTATTTACAAGGTAAAGTTTTTGGTTATCCATTGTCCATAACCTGAAAGTCTTTTTGGACCCTGTTAGGTAACTGGAAAAAACATATTTAATACACACATAAAACATTTGCAATAATACAGTTATACATTACACTTTAAATTCTCCATCGAGCAGGGATCTGACCTCTGGTGATTCTGGTAGACCTACGTAACACACTGTCTGTCTGTGTTCTACCTTGGTCCCCTGTATTTACCCCTGGTGTGGTGGGCTCAATGTTCACCTCACTACAGGTGTTTGGAAGTGTCTCTGGTAGGTTGGGCAGCTTCCTACGGATCCTTTGGCTTACCGTGGGTACGACAGGCTCGCTACTAGCAGAGGGTAGATTCTCCTGGTCTGCTGATGAGGAATCTTCTGTCTCCTGGGCCAATGGTTCTTCCAACTCTACTGGGACTTCCACAGCTTCTTGAGGGGCTGGTTGGAGAAATGTAAGGACTGGCACAATAATGGCATTATTCACTTGCATCCATGACCGGGGAAATTCTCCGAGTACTGTGCTGACCATTTCTTCCACTTCCTCTGCAGGTTGAGGGATATCTTGGCCTTCTTCAGCATGCTGTAGCTGCTCGGGACATTTCTTCAGGTGGTCTCTGGAAACTGTTGCTGTTGTCTCACCTCCGTCCTTACTTATGAGGCACACCTTGGTGTTATCATGGTTTGAGGGTAGAACGGTGTACGGCTCTTTTTCCCACTGGTCATCCAACTTGTGGAGTCGCCTCTTCTTCTTTAGGCCTTGCTCTCCAGGTAACAGGGGAACAGCAGGTGCATGTTGATTGTAAGTCCTCTCTCGCCTTTCTCTTGCTTGGGACAGACTTCTTTCAATACTTTCCTGTACCTTACGGTATTGCTGTTGCCGCTCTGTGTCCCAATCTGTGTCTGGTGAGGCGTCCTGTTTCGTCAGAACTCCCATATCCAGGTCAATGGGCAGCTTACCAGGTCTTGCTCTCATCAGGTAAGCTGGTGTGCAGTTGGTGGTATTCACTGGGATGTGGTTGTAGAGATCCACCAGGTCTGGCAACTTTTCTGGCCACAGGCTGCGTTCCTCCAGGGGCAACGTCTTCAGTAGGTCTATCACCACCTGGTTCATCTTTTCACACATCCCGTTGGTCTGGGGGTGAAAAGGCGTTGTCCTGATCTTCTTGCAGCCGTACAGGTTGCAGAATTCCTGAAATACCTCCGCTTCGAAGGCCGGACCTTGGTCAGTTAGCACACGTTCTGGGTAAGCATGCGGGCGGCAGAAGTGCTGTTGGAAAGCTCTGGCTGCTGTCTGAGCCGTTTGGTCCTTGACTGGCACTACTACCAGGAACCGGGAGTAGTGGTCTACGATGGTGAGAGCGTAGACATAGCCTGACCTGCTCGGGGATAGCTTCACATGGTCCAGGGCTACCAGTTCGAGTGTCTGCTTGGTGATGATGGGCTGCAGGGGAGCCCTATGGCTGTCACGGCCTTTTCTTCTCAGGTTGCATGGTCCGCATTCTCGACACCACCTCTCGACTGCTTTCCTCATGCCAACCCAATAGAACCGTTCACGTAGCATGACTTCCAGCTTCTTCCATTCAAAATGTCCCGCTCCATCGTGGTACGCTTCCAGGACCATAGACGCATCTCGCCTCGGGACTACTACCTGCCAGACCAGCTCATGTGTCCGGGAGTTGACAGTTCTTCGACACAGCTTCCCTTCATAGATGAACAGCTTGCTCTTTTCTTTTCACAGCTGTTTGGTCTCTTCTGGAGCATCTGAATCAGGGTATGAATCAGCTTGTGTCAGCAAGACTAGGCGGACAGCCGGGTCACTGTCTTGTGTTTCTGCCCATCCATGGTGGGGCAATGGATTGAACGTGGCTTTTCTGTTGGCAGAGCACCTGTTCTTCACACAATGGGAGAACTGCTTTATCCCATGGAGGTGGAACGCGGGGATTTATATCTCTTCCAGCTCCTCTGGGTCTTCTCCCCCGTCTGGCAATTTAGGCATCCTGGACAGCGCATCTGCGTTTGCATTCTTGTGCCCAGCCCGGTACTTGATGGTGAATTCGTAATTAGACAGTCGGGCCATCCATGTTTGTTCCAGGGCACCAAGTTTTTGTCACGGGTGTGTCGCCACGAAGATCGTCACGAGTACACAGCCTGACTTCTCGCAGCTGACTTGTTGGTGCTTTGTGTTTTTCGGCAGTGAGGGAGTTAATTCTCTCTCTCTCTGTGCTAGACGAGGTCCAGCCTCGCCCAGCTGCAATCAATACTTCTGTAGTGAGACTCCTTCAAATGCCTGCTGGTCTGTTTGGGAAGTGTCGGTGAAAGCATTTCATTCAGACTTACAGAGCGGATCGTGGTGTTTGGAGTTTCTGAGATAAGTGTACTTGGAGTGTTTTTTCCCTTCCTCGCTTTATCATTTATCTCCTTTCCCGTTGGTGTTCCCTCTGTTGTAGTTGTGTAGTTGTTGTATGCAAGGTGGTTTTGGTTTTTCCCTTGTACTGTCTCGTTCGTCTAAGTACTGTGTGTGGGCATATTATTTCTTGTCCCCTTTTGTTGTGATCGGGGTCCTTCTCAGGACTAGATTACTTAGGTGCAGGGATCCTCAGGAGGTAGGGGTTACGCTGGCGGCCTGGACCTCTGTACCTTTAACAGTACCTCCAGGTTGAGGGATTAGTCAGGGCCCCAGCTTAGGGTCAGCTTAGGCCCCCTACCTCCAGTATACTGAGACAGCGTGACATTTTCACCGACCCACTTAGTTTTTCTCCAGCTACCATGGATCCAGTAGCCGGTCTAGCTCGGCAGTTGCAGAGTTTGTCCATGGAGGTGGCGGACGTTAGGTCCAAGGTTTTGCATCCTCAGGAGCAAGCCGGACCAGAACCTAAAGTAGCTCTCCCTGACAGGTTCACTGGGGGGCGGGACAAGTTTTTTGTTTTCCGGGAGGCATGCAAGTTGTACTTTCGGCTGCGGCCTCGGTCATCGGGGAGTGAAGAACAAAGGGTGGGAATTGTTATCTCGCTCCTACTAGGGGACCCACAATCTTGGGCGTTCTCTCTTCCCCCGGGCTCCCCGGCTCTCCAGTCAGTGGATAGGTTTTTCGCTGCTCTGGGACTCGTATATGATGACCCAGATCAGATCTCCCTTGCTGAGTCTAAGTTACGTAGGATCCAGCAGGGAGATCGTCCGGCGGAGGAATTCTGTTCGGAGTTCCGTAGGTGGGCCACGGACACCCAGTGGAATGACCCGGCTCTTAGGAGCCAGTTTTGTCATGGTTTATCCGACAAATTACAGGATGTGTTGGCACAGTATGACTCTCCCGCGTCACTGGAAGCCGCTATGGCCCTTGCTATTCGCGTTGACAGACGGCTTCGGGAGAGGTGCGGGATAACTCTACGCCCTGTGATGACTCCACTTCCTACAAGGTCCCCTCATATGGTGGTTCCCCTGGTCAGTCCAGAGGAGCCTATGCAATTAGGAGGGACATCATTTCGGGAGAGGGGACCGGTGGTGCGCCATAAGACAGGAAGGTGTTTCTTCTGCGGGAGAAAGGGACATTTTATTGGGGGGTGTCCATCCTGTCCCTTGCAGAGTGAAGAGTCATCGGAAAACTGTTGATCCCAGGTTGTGTGGTGGACGGCAATCTGGGAGTAGGTATTTCGTCCCTAGGTTCGTCTCAGTTTCTCGTACCGGCGGAGGTGGTGGTGGGTACGAGAACTGAGAGGATATCTGTTCTTCTGGATAGTGGGGCCGGGGCTAATCTGGTTGATGCTCGGTTTGCCCGGGTTCAAGGTATGCGATTGAGTGAGTTGGCTAAACCCATCCCCATATTCTCGATCGATGCCAGGCCTCTCGGTCAGGGAAGTTTTTTGCAAGCTGTGCATGACGTAAAACTTCAAGTGGGGGCGATACATAAAGAACTGTTGTCTTGCTACGTGTTGGAGGGTCTTCCCACTCCTATAGTGTTGGGCCTTCCCTGGTTAGCTAAGCATAACCCGGTTATTAATTGGCAAACCAGAGAGATAAGCCAATGGAGTAAATTCTGTAATAAAAACTGCATGAACACGGTCATCGGTGCGGTTACTCCTTGGGTCTTACCTCCATTTCTGGCGGACTTTGAGGATGTATTCTCGGAGAAAGGGTGTCAGGAACTACCTCCTCATCGCGAGTATGACTGTTCTGTAAAACTGCTCCCTGAGGCCAAGTTACCTAAAGCTAGGTTGTATAACCTTTCTGGTCCTGAGAGGCAGGCCATGAAGGATTATATTTCAGAAAGTCTGGCTAAGGGGCATATTAGACCTTCATCTTCACCGGTGGCTGCGGGGTTCTTCTTTGTTAAGAAGAAAGATGGAGGCCTACGCCCTTGCCTGGATTTCCGTGAACTTAATCGGATTACGGTCCGAGATCCGTATCCGCTCCCACTTATTCCCGATCTCTTTAATCAGATCGTGGGCGCCAAATGGTTCTCTAAGTTGGATCTCAGGGGGGCGTACAATCTGATTAGGATGAAGGAGGGGGATGAGTGGAAGACGGCGTTTAACACTCCGGAGGGGCATTATGAGAACCTTGTCATGCCATTCGGTCTGACTAATGCCCCGGCGGTGTTCCAACACTTTGTTAATGACATTTTTCGCCGCCTGGTGGGACAGTTTGTTGTCATATATCTGGATGATATCTTAATTTACTCGCCGGATCTGGTGTCTCATCAGGAGCACATTAGGCAGGTGTTACAGATCTTGCGGGATAATAAACTGTATGCCAAATGGGAAAAGTGTGTGTTCGCCGTACAGGAACTCCAGTTTTTAGGCTTCCTGGTTTCAGCGTCCGGTTTTCGTATGGACCCTGGGAAAGTGCGGGCAGTTCTTGAGTGGGATCGGCCAGAGAATCTTAAGGCACTACAACGTTTCCTGGGGTTTGCTAATTATTACCGGAAGTTCATTCGTAATTTCTCGTCCATGGTTAAGCCTCTCACAGACATGACTAAAAAGGGGACGGATTTTTCTAGGTGGTCTGACAAGGCTTGTCAAGCATTCTCCTCCTTGAAAAAATGTTTTGCCTCGGCACCCATACTCATTCAACCTGATGCGTCACAGCCATTCATTGTAGAGGTAGACGCTTCCGAGGTAGGGGTGGGAGCAGTATTGTCACAGGGTTCGTCCCCTGGTAAGTGGCATCCGTGCGCCTTTTTCTCTAAAAAATTGTCGTCCGCTGAGAGGAATTACGATGTCGGCAATAGGGAACTCTTGGCCATTAAGTTAGCTTTTGAGGAGTGGCGCCATTTTTTGGAGGGGGCAGTCCATCCGGTCACCGTCATCACCGATCACAAGAACCTGCTATATCTGGAGTCCGCGAAACGTCTGAATCCCAGACAAGCTAGGTGGTCATTGTTTTTTACCAGGTTTAATTTTGTCGTTACATATCGTCCTGGGTCAAAAAATGTAAAGGCGGATGCCTTATCTCGTAGTTTCCCTGGGGCCGGGAATACGGACGACCCGATTCCTATCCTTCAGGAGGGGGTGGTGGTTTCGGCAGTATGCTCTGAGCTGGAGGAGGAGGTATTGGAGGCTCAGGGGGACGCCCCTGTTGGACCTCCGGGGAGACTGTTTGTTCCAGATCAGTTGCGACAAAAGGTGATCGAGGCACACCATAACTCAGTTTTTGCAGGACACCCGGGGAGTAAAGCAACTGTGGATCTCCTCTCGCGTCGGTTTTGGTGGCCTAACTTACATAAGGAGGTGGTAACTTTTGTCGCGTTCTGTGGGGTTTGTGCGCGCTCTAAGACCTCACATACCCGTCCGTCTGGGGCCCTCTTACCTTTGAAGATCCCGGAGCGTCCTTGGACTCATCTGTCTATGGACTTTATTACGGACCTCCCTCCGTCTTCGGGTAAAACGGTCATACTCGTTGTAGTGGACAGGTTCAGCAAGATGGCACATTTTATCGCTCTTCCGGCTCTCCCTAATGCTAAAACTCTTGCGCAGGTGTTCATTGGGGAGATTGTGAGGCTTCACGGGGTACCCTCCGAGGTGGTGTCTGATCGGGGGTCTCAGTTTGTGTCCAAGTTCTGGAAGGCGTTTTGTGCACGGCGGGGGATGCATTTGTCATTCTCATCGGCTTTTCATCCTCAGACCAATGGTCAGACGGAACGTATGAACCAGAGCTTGGAGACATATCTCCGGTGTTTTGTGTCAGAGAACCAGGAGGACTGGGCTTCTTTCTTACCTCTGGCAGAGTTTGCTCTTAATAATAGGCGGAGCGAGTCTACTGGTAAGTCCCCGTTTTTTGGGGCATATGGTTTTCACCCCCAGTTTTGTACTTTCAGTAGGGGGGGCTCTTCGGGGGTTCCTGAGGAGGAACGATTTTCCTCATCACTCGCTTCAGTATGGAGAGGGGTGCTGAAGAATCTGAATACTATAGGGAACCGATACAAACGTATGGCTGATAGGAGGAGAGTGTCTGGTCCGGACCTAAGTGTGAACGATCGGGTATGGTTGTCTACCAGGAATATTAAACTTAAGGTTCCCTCCTGGAAACTGGGTCCCAGGTTCATCGGGCCGTACAGAATCAGTTCTATTATTAATCCGGTGGCATTCCGTCTTGACCTCCCCCCTACGTTTAAAATTCACAACGTGTTCCACAGATCATTGCTTAAGAGGTATGTGGCGCCGGTGGTACCGTCACCTTTACCTCCCCCTCCAGTGGTGGTCAATGGTAACTTGGAGTTCCAGGTATCGAGGGTCATCGATTCACGCTTTAATCGCCGGTCCCTTCAGTACCTGGTTCATTGGAAAGGGTATGGTCCTGAGGAGAGGATGTGGGTTCCTGCGTCGGATATTAACGCAGACCGATTAGTTCGGGCCTTCCACACGACTCACCCGGATAAACCTGGCCCTGAGGGTCCGGAGGCCCCTCGTAGAAGGGGGGGTACTGTCACGGGTGTGTCGCCACGAAGATCGTCACGAGTACACAGCCTGACTTCTCGCAGCTGACTTGTTGGTGCTTTGTGTTTTTCGGCAGTGAGGGAGTTAATTCTCTCTCTCTCTGTGCTAGACGAGGTCCAGCCTCGCCCAGCTGCAATCAATACTTCTGTAGTGAGACTCCTTCAAATGCCTGCTGGTCTGTTTGGGAAGTGTCGGTGAAAGCATTTCATTCAGACTTACAGAGCGGATCGTGGTGTTTGGAGTTTCTGAGATAAGTGTACTTGGAGTGTTTTTTCCCTTCCTCGCTTTATCATTTATCTCCTTTCCCGTTGGTGTTCCCTCTGTTGTAGTTGTGTAGTTGTTGTATGCAAGGTGGTTTTGGTTTTTCCCTTGTACTGTCTCGTTCGTCTAAGTACTGTGTGTGGGCATATTATTTCTTGTCCCCTTTTGTTGTGATCGGGGTCCTTCTCAGGACTAGATTACTTAGGTGCAGGGATCCTCAGGAGGTAGCGGTTACGCTGGCGGCCTGGACCTCTGTACCTTTAACAGTACCTCCAGGTTGAGGGATTAGTCAGGGCCCCAGCTTAGGGTCAGCTTAGGCCCCCTACCTCCAGTATACTGAGACAGCGTGACAGTTTTGCAGTGTCCAGGTGTGTCAGCGGGTTATTATCCGTGTACACAGTGAATTTGGAAGAGGCGAGATAATGCTTGAAGCGCTCAGTCATAGCCCAGACGATGGCAAGGAACTCCAATTTGAAGGAGCTGTAGTTCTCTGGGTTTCTTTCTGTGGGCCGGAGCTTCCTGCTGGCGCAGGCTATCACCCTTTCTCTGCCTTGCTGGATCTGGGACAGCACCGCTCCTAGTCCCACGTTGCTCGCGTCCGTGTGGAGGATGAAGGGTTGGCCATAATCAGGGTAGGCCAGGAACTCGTCTCCTGTTAGGGCCTTCTTCAACCTGGTGAAGGACTCATCTTCCAGCTTGTCCCATTTGAATGGTGGTTTCTGGTTCTTGGCCTTCCTGGACTGGCCTATCAGGAGGTCCTGCATGGGTGACGCCATCTTGGTGAAGCCTGGTATAAACCTTCGGTAGTAGCCTACCAACCCGAGGAACTGCCGCACTTCTTTGATGGTGGAAGGTCTCGGCCAGTCCTTGATTACAGTGATCTTGTCGGGGTCTGGTGTTACACCGTCAGCGCTTACCACATGTCCTAAGTACTGTACTTTGGGCTTCAGCAGGTGGCACTTAGACGGCTTCACCTTCAGACCAAAGCCAGCCAGGGCTTCAAACACTTCCGCCAGGTGCTTCAGATGATCCTCTTATGTCTTGGAGTATACTATGACGTCGTCCAGGTACAGGAGGACTGTCTCGAAATTCTTATGTCCTAGACAGCACTCCATCAACCGCTGGAAGGTTCCTGGAGCGTTGCAGAGCCCGAATGGCATGCAGTTGAACTCGCTGAGGCCCATCGGGGTGGTGAATGCGGTCTTTTCCTTATCCGCCTCTGCTACAGGAACCTCCCAATACCCACTAGTAAGATCCAAGGTAGAGAAATAATTAGCAGATTTTAACGCAGCTAGTGACTCCTCTATCCTGGGTAGCGGGTATGCATCTTTATGAGTTATACGGTTAATTTGCCTGTAGTCTACACACAGTCTCATTGTGCCATCCTTTTTCTTTACAAGAACTAATGGAGGTGCCCAGGGGCTACAACTGTCTCTTATTACCCCAGCCTCCTTCATCTCTCGTAACATCCCTTTGGCATTTTGGTAGTGTGCTGGCGGTACAGGCTGGTACCTTTCTTTAATGGGTGGATGGTCTCCCGTGGGGATATGGTGTTGAACCCCCTTTACCTGCCCGAAGTCGAGTGGGTGTTTACTGAAGACCCTCTCATACTCCTGGACCACCCGGTATACTCCTTGTTTTTGATGTGGAGGGGTGGAGTCAGTGCCCACATGCAGCTTCTGGCACCAGTCCTCCATCTGTCCCTTGGAGCCATTATCCTCCGCCTGTTTGGATGGAGGTAAGGGTTCCACTGTCTTTATAGAATTTTGGTTGACGGTGAATAGCTTGGCCAGGGTGGCATACCGGGAAAAATGGACTTCTTTTTCCCCAATGTTCAGGATGCAGACTGGCACTCTTCCATGGCGGACATCAACCACCCCCCTGGCTGTCAAAATGGTGGGCCTACTGTCAGAGTAGACAGGCTCTACCAGGGCCTGGTAATCTCTACCCCTTAGACCGATGGCTGCCCGGCACCATATCAGCAGTTCACTTCTTGGGGGCATGGCAATAGGGAATGGGTCACTCATCCTAACACTGCCAATCTCACCACCAGACAGTTCTACCTGTTGTATTTTCATCAGAGCTCTGATCTCTCTTTGTAGAACCCGCTGCTGGCTGGAACTGGCGGTCTCCGCAACCTGCTGTAACAAGACAATTATTTCTGCAAGACAATTTTCAATGACATTAGTGCTTAAGGTTATCATGGGATGACTTTCTCGGCGATCAATGTCGACAATAATCAGTCCTTGTGCTGGCAGTTCGACTTTGCCAACCTTTATGGTCACTTCTTTGAACCCCACCTGAGGTACGGGTTGACCATTGCTGGCATAAAAGCTCAAATGTTCATCTGGACGGCGGGTGATGTCAGAGTCAGTCCAGTACCGTTTGAAAAGAATGTAGGGGATGGTGGTCACCTGGGATCCAGTGTGCAGCAACGCGCTCATTGGAAAGCCATCCAGCACGACAGGTAGGACCGGTCGTCCTCCCACATATTTGTCTCGCCAGCTTGATGGGCCTGGTGGTCTTATGCCTGGGGGTTGGCCAGCTGCCCCAGGTTTTGCTCGTTTAAATGACAGTACCTTGCATAATGTCCTGGCTGGTTGCAGCGGAGGCAGATGGGTTGTACGTCCTGGTCGTAGCGGTCGCTGTTCCTCCCTCTGGATGGTGGAATCTTCTTCTGTCGGTGCCATGGGACGTCCTCTGGACTGGAAGCCAGCTGGATCTTTGCTTTGGGAGACACCTGCAAGGACTGCACAGTTTTGGTTAGTGCAGCTACACTTTTAGTTAACTCTTGGACCTGATGGTGCAGGTCTGTAGACGGGGCATTGTCCAGAGTCTGTGCATCAGCTCCTACAGGCTCCGGGGAAAAGGGTGCCACCTCCTGGTGGTAGGTGATAGCTGGGCGGCGGTGAGCTGTAGCGCCACCTGGTGCTGGTTCTCGTAGCACCCGGATGGCCCTGTCCTTAAAATGAGCAAAGTCTAAGTCAGGGTTTTGCAGAGCCATTATGCGCAGCTGGGTTCGGTGGGCGCTGGACAGTAAACCCTCAATAAATTGTTCAGTTAACAGTCTGTTTTCATCACACTGTCAGAGTCTACCTGTTTGATGGCCCTCAGCGCCTCCTGCAGGTTTAAAGCATAGTCCCGTACACTGTCCTGTGCCCATTGTTTGCACCCATAAAACTTCATCTTTATCTCTGCGGTAGTATGGGTGTCAAAAGTGTCCTTTAAGCAGGCCAGTATCTCTTTTACAGTCCCTTTTTCCCTGGTTGACCAGGACTTTACTTCTCTCTGGGCTGCACCATAAGGATGGCTTATAAGGATGCTCACTTTCTGCTCCTCGGACAGGGGGTATACTTTAAATAAACTGCTGAGTCTCTCCTTGAAGTCACTCAGGTTGTGCGACTCTCCTGAGTACTGGAGCAACCACGCTGCCCCCGGTATATAAGGCATGGTGAATGGCATTACCGCGGCAGCGGCCGCGCTGGTGGTTGAAGTTCCCTCCATTTCGGGTGTCTTCCTCCCCCCTAGCGAACCGTGGCCTACCTTCTTTCACTTTTCTTCCGTAGGCGGCAGTTCCGCAGGTGATGGTCTCCGTCGAGGACCTGGCATCGCATGCTTCTGACGTCAGCGCTCACTGTGGCTCCTTCCAGGACCTGGCGCTGCGTCAGTGCGTGGGGCGGGGCTTTGGACTTTGCACGTTTTCAGCGATCACGCCCCTCTTCTTCCCGCGCGGTGACTTGAAAATGGCGGACGATGGCGGGAAAACGGCGACAGATGGCGGGAAATCTTCACCACGGTATGCGACACAGTCTGTGAAGGCGCGCAGTACCCGGTGGTAGCGGGCACGCAATCCTGCCGACTACGCCAAACTTGATGCGCCCCCTGGGCCTTGGGGTACCCAGAGCCGGGCCTGTAGATGCTGGGGGTTGTAGTCACCGTGACGGTGACCCGGTCCGTGACCCAGGGCGGTCAAACCAGGGTAGTTTATGTATAGTCCGACTACGCCACCTGTGGGATGCGGTTATTGGGAACCGCCGCTGCGGAGCAGTCCACTGAAGCTGATGGTGTGTGCAGCAAGGTGATGTGACTCCCCACAGGAAGAGTGGAGCTTCAGGGCAGCATGTATGGATGATGGTGGTGATAGTGCCTGGATCAGTAATAATAATACGGAGTCTTTGCAGTGCAGTCCTAGGGTCTTTACTGGTGGTAATTATATAGGCCCCAACGGGAGTACTTGCTAGGGATGAGGGCCTGGTAAGTCTGGGAGCAATCCTAGAATCCCCCTGGCCAGGTGGAGTTGTAGGCCTGCCGTTCTGACTGTACTCTTTGGCTATCCCGCTTATAGTCGTGTGTAGCCCACGTCCCTGAGTGAGACGTGCTGTGCTCACCCGTATGGCTGGCGACTCGGATCCCGTGTATTCCTCGCTCCTCTGTGTGTTCCCTGACCAGGAAACTCCTGTTTTGCTCCCAGACATGGTATTTCTACCATTATGGCAACCAGACCCTCTGTGGTGCCACAATAGATGGTACAGGAGTATCCCAGAACAGCTAAATACCCAGGGAGAAGACCTCCCAGAGCCAGGCAGCCATGATGGCATTTCTTTCTGCCTTTTCTGACACCACAGTTACCAATTATACAGTAAATGGGCAACACAAAGGCAGAGGGCATCAAACAGCAGAGGAATGATGTAACTGGACATTACCAGAGCGGTACCAGCCCCACAGGAAGCCACGGAGCGCTTATTTCTGGTGGGTATCAGCAGGCGACCAGGAACGTGGGGACCTTCATATGGAGCCATGGCACAGCCAGCCGACCTAGAGGAAACAGAGAGACATATAATGGAGCCATAGCACTGCCCGCCAACCTAGAGGAAACAGAGGGACATATAATGGAGCCATGGCACTGCCAGCCGACCTAGAGGGACATATAATGGAGCCATGGTACTGCCAGCCAACCTAGAGGGACATATAATGGAGCCATGGTACTGCCAGCCAACCTAGAGGGACATATAATGGAGCCATGGCACTACCAGTCGACCTAGAGGAAACAGAGGGACATATAATGAAGCCATGGCACTGCCAGCCGACCTAGAGGAAACTGGGACACAACGAAGCCATGGCACTGCCAGCCGACCTAGAGGGACATATAATGGAGCCATGGCACTGCCAGCCGACCTAGCGGAAGCAGAGGGACATATAATGGAGCCATGGCACAGCCAGCCGACCTATAGGGACATATAATGGAGCCATGGCACTGCCAGCCGACCTAGAGGAAACAGGGGGACATATAATGGAGCCATGGCACTGCCAGCAGACCTAGAGTGACATATAATGGAGCCATGGAACTGCCAGCTGACCTAGAGGAAACAGGGGGACATATAATAGAGCCATGGCACTGCCAGCCGACCTAGAGGAAACGGGGACACAACGAAGCCATTGCACTGCCAGCCGACCTAGAGGGACATATAATGGAGCCATGGCACTGCCAGCCGATCTAGAGGGACATATAATGGAGCCATGGCACTACCAGCCGACCTAAAGGGACATATAATGGAGCCATGGCACTGCCAGCCGACCTAAAGGGACATATAATGGAGCCATGGCACTGCCAGCCGACCTAAAGGGACATATGGACCCATGGCACTATCAGCCGACCTAAAGGGACATATGGAGCCATGGCACTGCCAGCCGACCTAGAGGGACATATGATGGAGCCATGGCACTACCAGCCGACCTAAAGGGACATATAATGGAGCCATGGCACTACCAGCTGACCTAGAGGAAACAGGGGGACATATAACTGAGCCATGGCACTGCCAGCAGACCTAGAGTGACATACACTGTGTGCAGAATTATTAGGCAAATGAGTATTTTGATTACATGATACTTTTTATACATGTTGTCCTACTCCAAGCTGCATAGGCTTTAGAACCAATTAAGTAAATCTGGTGATGTGCATCTCTGTAATGAGGAGGGGTGTTGTCTAATGACATCAACACCCTATATAAGGTGTGCTTAATTATTAAGCAACTTCCTTTCCTTTGGCAAAATGGGTCAGTAGAGAGATTTGACGGGCTCTGAAAAGTCGAAAATTGTGAGATGTCTTGCAGAGGGATGCAGCAGTCTTGAAATTTCCAAACTTTTGAAGCGTGATCATCAAACAATGAAGCGTTTCATGGCAAATAGCCAACAGGGTCTCAAGAAGCGTTTTGGCCAAAAAAGGCACAAAATAAATGCCCATGAATTGAGGAAAATCAAGCGTGAAGCTGCCAAGATGCCATTCGCCACCAGTTTTGCCATATTTCAGAGCTGCAACGTTACTGGAGTATCAAAAGGCACAAGGTGTGCGATACTCAGGGACATGGCCAAGGTAAGGAAGGCTGAAAAACGACCACCTTTGAACAAGAAACATAAGATAAAATGTCAAGAACGGGCCAAGAAATATCTTAAGACTGATTTTTCAAAGGTTTTATGGACTGATGAATTGAGAGTGACTCTTGATGGGCCAGATGGATGAGCCAGAGGCTGGATCAGTAAAGGGCAGAGAGCTCCACTCCGACTCAGACGCCAGCAAGGTGGAGGTGGGGTACTGGTATGGGCTGGTATCATCAAAGATGAACTTGTGGGACCTTTTCGTTTTGAGGATGGAGTGAAGCTCAACTCCCAGACCTACTGCCAGTTTCTGGAAGACAACTTCTTCAAGCAGTGGTACAGGAAGAAGTCGGTATCGTTCAAGAAAAACATGATTTTCATGCAGGACAATGCTCCATCACATGCATCCAACTACTCCACAGCGTGGCTGGCCAGTAAAGGTCTAAAAGAAGAAGAAATAATGACATGGCCCCCTTGTTCACCTGATCTCAACCCCATAGAGAACCTGTGGTCCATCATAAAATGTGAGATCTACAGGGAGGGAAAACAGTACACCTCTCGGAACAGTATCTGTGAGGCTGTGGTGGCTGCTGCACGCAATGTTGATCGAACACAGATCAAGCAACTGACAGAATCTATGGATGGAAGGCTATTGAGTGTCATCATAAAGAAAGGTGGCTATATTGATCACTCATTTTTTTGTTTTTTGTTTTTGCATGTCAGAAATGTTTATTTCTAAATTTTGCGCACTGATATTGGTTTACCTGGTGAAAATAAACAAGTGAGATGGGATTATATTTGTTTTTTATTAAGTTGCCTAATAATTCTGCACAGTAATAGTTACCTGCACAAACAGATATCTTCCTAAGATAGCCAAATCTAAAAAAAAAACACTCCAACTTCCAAAAATATTAAGCTTGGATATTTATGAGTCTTTTGGGTTGATTGAGAACATAGTTGTTGATCAATAATAAAAATAATCCTCTAAAATACAACTTACCTAATAATTCTGCACACAGTGTATAATGGAGCCATGGCACTGCCAGCCGACCTAGAGGAAACAGGGGGACATATAATGGAGCCATGGCACTGCCAGCAGGACCTAGAGGGACATAGAATGGAGCCATGGCACTGCAAGCAGACCTAGAGAGACATATAATGGAGCCATGGCACTGCCAGCAGACCTAGAGGGACACATAATGGAGCCATGGCACTGCCAGCCGACCTACAGTGACATATAATGGAGCCATGCCACAGCCAGCAGACCTAGAGGAAAGAGGGGGACATATAATGGAGCCATGGCACTGCCAGCCGACCTAGGGGAAACAGAGGGACATATAATAGAGCCATGGCACTGCCAGTCGACCTAGAGGAAACGGGGACACAACGGAGCCATGGCACTGCCAGCCGACCTAGAGGGACATATAATGGAGCCATGGCACTGCCAGCTGACTTAGAGGGACATATAATGGAGCCATGGCACTGCCAGCCGACCTAGAGGAAACAGGGGTACATATAATGGAGCCATGGCACTGCCAGCCGACCTAGAGGAAACAGAGGGACATATAATGGAGCCATGGCACTGCCAGCCGACCTAGAGGGACATATAATGGAGCCATGGCACTGCCAGCCGACCTAGAGTAAATGGGGATACAACGGAGCCATGGCACTGCCAGCCGACTTAGAGGGACATATAATGGAGCTATGGCACTGCCAGCCGACCTAGAGGAAACAGAGGGACATATAATGTAGCCATGGCACTGCCAGTCGACCTAGAGTAACATATAATGGAGCTATGGCACTACCAGCCAACCTAGAGTGACATAATGGAGCCATGGCTCTGCCAGCCGACCTACAGGAAACAGAGGGACATATGGAGCCATGGCACTGCCAGCCGATCTAGAGGAAACAGGGGGACATAATGGAGCCATGGCACTGCCAGCTGACCTAGAGGAAGCAGAAGCATACAGCCTTGAGAGGTTGCAGACAGGTTAGCCCCTGTGCACACACTGTGTACATTGCGTGCGATACAAGGACAAGGCTCATCACCAAAAGGTGGTAAACCCTGGTAAATAGCGGGCATCACAGATCCCAGGAGCCTGTGTACACCACGGGCAGCGCTGCCTCCCCTTACACTGGGCACCACATGCCAGTATGTCCTCTCCTGCAGCTACAGAGGTGTAGAACAACTTACACGGTGCGGTGTAACCAGATTCCACAGCATGGCGCGGTGCAGCCTCAGGGACGGACAGCAGAGCCGCTCCGTCCCCGGCCAGGAACCGCTGTGTTCAAGGCACACATAAAGATAGTGCCTCTGACTCTTCTACTTGGAGTTGCCATGCCTGGAGCACGTGCTCTACTCCTCCGCGCCCTCACACCACCTGCCGGCACCACGTTCTCATAGAGAAAGGAAGTAGCCGCTGATCACGCCTATTTAATTTCGGGCTGCATCTGTGAAGAAGGGAGAGGGGCCGTACCATTAGACCATAAAAACCAGTGTTTCCCAAACTCCATCCTCACAGGTCATGTTTTCAAGATCTCCTTAGTATTACACAGGTGAGAGAATTCAGGGGTTAAATGACTTTGGGCCATTAATCTCACACCACCACTACATACATAGTGATGGCCCACATAATATTCAGGTTACTCCAGCCTGGCCCAAATGGGTTCTGGGCATCAAAATGGGCATCAAAGCGGGCAAGCAGCCACTTTTCACAGATTTGAATAAGTCTGGTGTTTTTCAGGGGTTAAATGACTTTGGGCCACTGATCTCACACTGCCATTACATACATAGTGATGGCTCACATGAAATTCATTTCCTTCCAGCCTGGCTCAAATGGGTTCTGGGCATCAGAATGGGCATCAAAGTGGGCAAACAGCCACTTTTCACAGATTTGAATAAGTAACTGGTGTTTTTCATTGGTTAAATGACTTTTGGGCCACTGATCTCATACCAGTATTTCATACATAGTGATAGCCCACATCAAAATCAGGTCACTCCAGACAGGCCCAAATGGGTTCTGGGCATCAAAATGGGCATCAAAGCGGGCAAATAGCCACTTTTCACAGATTTGAATACGTAACTGGTGTTTTTCAGGGGTTAAATGACTTTGGGCCACTGATCTCACACTGCCACTACATACATAGTGATGGCCCACATCAAATTCAGGTTCCTCCAGCCTTGCCCAAATGGGTTCTGGGCATCAAAATGGGCATCAAAGTGGGTAAATAGCCACTTTTCACAAATTTGAATAAGTAACTGGTGTTTTTCATTGGTTAAATGACTTTGGGTCACTGATCTCATACCAGTATTTCATACATAGTGATGGTCCACATCAAATTCAGGTCACTCCAGCCTGGCCCAAATGGGTTCTGGGCATCAAAATGGGCATCAAAGTGGGCAAATAGCCACTTTTCACAGATTTGAATAAGTAACTGGTGTTTTTCAGGGTTTAAATGACTTTGGGCCACTGATCTCACACAAATATTTCATACATAGTGATGGCCTACATCAAATTCAGGTCACTCCAGCCTGGCCCAAATGGGTTCTGGGCATCAAAATGGGCATCACAGGACAATAAAACTTTCACACTTCTTATCTATGAACTGCTCCAATATTTACGGCCACATTTGTTTATCCCTCTCCCATACTCAAAGTTCTGCTTCACGTCACTTGTCTCATGTATTGCATTATTTCTGTGTCCTATTGTATATAAATATGTGACTCTTCAGATTTCATGTTATACTAGCCTGATGAAGAGGCCTGAGTAGTCTAGAAAGCTGCAATTTGTTACCATCTTTTCAGTTAGCCATTAAAAGGTATCAACCACTGAGGACTCTCAAATCTAAATACAAAGTTATGATCATTTTGTAAATAAAACAACAACCACATGTGCAGAGAACTTTTATTTTAACAAACTAATATTTCTTCTTAGTTATGGAGTTTATCGCCATTTTGCCTCACAAAAATAATATGTCCGGGTGTAACGCCAGGTTTTAAAACAGTTTTCAAGAATTCTGGAGTCACAAGTTTTACGCCGTCACCTGGGCGGAAGTGTTCAGCTATTCCATCATAATACTTCCACTCCCGATTATCATTCATGCAGTGGAAACACACAAAATGATTTCCTGTGTTGTAGGTGACTGCTACAGTGTTGTACCTTTTAAAAAAAAAATAATAATTAAATACATAATATTTGTGATCTCACATAAGGGTTTATTCACATGGCTACTTTAAGTCTATTTCATGCTGAGGCACAGCAATAAGTACATCAACTGCATTTACCTTGTAAATCTATGCAGAGACATTAATATTATTTTGGTAGCTTCCTTAAAGAAGCACTCCCATTAATTTTTTTTATTTCATTTCTCACCAAATGACATCTTCCCCAGGTTTTCAGCATGGCTCTGGTTGTCTTTCGAGTCATGTGACTTCCTGGCTCATACTGGGCTATTCCAATTTAATAATTTGAATGAAGCTCCATTTAACCCTGTAACACAACATCACATACATGTACATGATTGCAGGGATGATGGCATGTGGAATGGGGTCAGGAGCTGGGCTCTCTCTACACGGAGATATGGAATATATTAAATATCTGTTTCTAACAGCCAGTAATGAGCTCCAGCAGCTGCTGTTAACCATTTAACTTCTGCTGTCAATCTCTGACAATCAGCATTTAAATGGAATGCCAGCTTCCATCTGCGATCTCTGACACGATCACTGACGGTTTACTATGACAGCCTGCTTAATGCTCCCGTTTCTACCACCTTGGTGCTCCTCCGAAACTCAGGCTATGTGCCCACGTTGGAGAAATGAAGCAGACATTTTCTGCTTCATTTCTGCATCTCCCTGGCGGGAAAAATGCATGCGTAATTTGCATGCGTTTTTCCCGCCTAAATCAATCATTTTGGCATGTTTACTGTTCATGCGTATTGTCAAGCGCTTTTCTAAGTGATGCTAGCATCACTTGGAAAAGTGATTGACAAGTGCTGACAGGTTGGTCACACTTGTCAAGCATAGTGCTTGACAAGTGTGACCAACATTTACTATTGATGCTGCATATGCGTGATCTCCCGTCCGCGATCCTCGTGCAGTCTTCTGTAGTGGTGAAGGACCTGTGAGGACGTCAGCTGTTCATGTGACAGGTCACGCGTCATCACAGGTCCTTCACCACTACAGAAAAGACTGTACGAGGTTCGGGGACGAGAGATCGCGCTGGCGGTAGGTGAGAATATTCATTTTTTTATTTTAATTCTTTTTTTATTACAGGTAAATGGTACCTGGGCCTTGAGGATAGTCTGCTCTCCTCCAGACCCGGGTACCATCCGCACATTGAACCCTCAATATGCTCATCATGGGCATGTAGCCATGCGTATATTGAGCATTTCAATACAAGTCTATGGCGGCGATTACGCTGTGCAAACGCCGAAATAATGAACATGCTGCGTATTTTTACACAAAGCGTTTCTGCTGCATAAAAATATGCAGCATGTGCACAGCACTTGCGTTATCCCATAGGGGATAATGAGCTGCGTATTTACTAGCTTTTTTTAAGATTTTACGCTGCGTATTTTACGCACCGTAAATGCTTGAAAAACGCTACGTGGGCACACAGCCTTAGGGCTTGCTCCCACTTGCGATGTAATGGGACTAGTGCCATCTCATAAAAAATCGCATTGCACTCGGCTGAATGTTACCCTAAGGTGCAGCTCACATCTGCGATTATTTTCTCATGCTGATTATTTTCTCATGCCGTGAATTCAGGGCATGTAAGCTTTCCATAACCTCCCGGTGGCAGCCATCCCTCGGTACTTGCTCTTCAGCTACAACTACTTCTCCCGATGTGCAGTCCCCGCCTTACACAAGCATGTGTCACATAAAATTACTGTGTCCAAAGAATTGTAGTCTTTGGAACTACCCAGCCATTTTAAGATTGCTATGGCATTGGCATGGCTGTGATGGCTCTGGAAGTGCCCACAGCCAAAAAGCTTGTTGATTGGCTGTGCTACAGCCTTTCAACAAACTTTATTTGGCATCCGAACCTGAACTGTACAACAGACTTCCATGAGAAATCTGAGTTTCGAGTTCATCAGGTACTAACCTCAAACTTTACAGTTCGGGTTTGCTCATCACTAGCCAGCGGCTGTTCCTTCTTGGCCTGTTACCTATCTCACTTGGGGCGGTACCGTTGGGCGTCCTGTTACATGACCTGTCTTTGTTCTCAACACTCAGTCCTTCTACTGCTTTCCCTTGTCTGAACTCCGGATCACGCTATCCACTGCCTCGGTCTCCACTCACGTCATCAGGGATAGGATGGGGAAGAGGCTGGACTCCGTGTCTCAAGAGGTGAGGGTCAGTTGGACCTGTGTCACCCACCAGATGAGGGTGTGGGGTAGGCACATGAACTAGTGGTGGATACTGCGTTCCAGCCCCACACCCTCATATGGCAGGTCCAACTGTCCCTCACCTCAATATTCAAAAAGGGAGCAAAAAGTGACGCCGGAAACTATCGGCCGGTGAGTCTGACGTCCGTTGTGGGCAAAATTTTTGAAGGCTTTATTAATGAGGCAATCATGGAGCATCTTGACGCTAATAATCTATTAACCCCGAACCAACATGGATTCATGAGGAATCGCTCCTGCCAAACAAACCTGATTGACTTCTACGAGGAGGTTAGCTCTCGAGTAGATCAGGGGGAACCAGTGGATGTCGTGTATCTCGACTTCTCAAAAGCGTTCGATAGCGTGCCACATAATAGGTTGGTATACAAAATGAGAATGATGGGGCTGGGGGAAAATGTCTGCAAGTGGGTAGCTAACTGGCTAAAGGATAGAAGGCAGAGGGTGGTTATAAATGGAATATACTCAGATTGGGTAAGCGTCACTAGTGGGGTACCACAGGGGTCTGTACTAGGCCCAATGTTATTTAATATCTTTATTAACGACATAGTCAACGGGATAAATAGTAAAATATCAATATTTGCAGATGACACAAAGTTATGTAAAACAAAAGAGGATAATACAAAAGAGGATAGTGAAGACCTTCAGAGGGATTTGGATAAGCTGGGTAGGTGGAGCATTAAATGGCAAATGAGGTTTAACGAGGAGAAATGTAAGGTCATACATATGGGAAGGAAAAATGGAAGTCACCAGTACTCACTGAATGGGAAATCATTGGGGAATTCAGAGATGGAGAAGGACTTGGGCATCTTGATTGATAGCAAACTAAATTGGAGTGCCCAAAGTCAGGCCGCTGCTGTAAGGGCAAACAGGGTAATGGGATGTATCAGAAGAGGTATAGCTGCAAAGGATGAGAACATTGTTCTTCCACTGTACAAAGCACTGGTCAGACCACACTTGGAATACTGTGCTCAGTTATGGGCCCCACTGTAACGGGTCCGGGAGGCGGAACCTCTGAGCTACTATACAAGGGGGCGGCCCTTGTAAGGGAGCGGGTGGCAGTCTCTGGGTGAACGGACAGGGAGTTACGGCAAGTGATCAGGGCAGTCTCTGGGTAAGGGGTAGGTACGACCTGTGATGGCAGAGCCTCCGGGTAGGCTAGCAGGCAGATGGTAGATGTGTGCTCCCAGGTGAGCAAGCGAGAGTCTCTGGAATAGCAGGTGGTCACGGCACGTGACGGCGGAACCTCCGGGCTGGCAGGCAGGTAGGTAACGGAGAAGCGCTCCCAGGTGAGCGGGCAAGAGTCTCTGGAATAGCTGGTGGTCACCGCACGTGACAAGGGACCTCCGGGCTGGCAAGCAGGCAGGTAACGGAGATGCGCTCCCAGGTGAGCGGGCAAGAGTCTCTGAGATAGCTGGTGGTCACAGCACGTGACAACGGAGCCTCCGGGCTGGCAAGCAGGCAGATAACGGAGAAGCGCTCCCAGGTGAGCGGGCAAGCTGGTCCATAGACAGACTGACCGGAGTAGTAAGGCAGACCGTCGGACCTCAGGCAAGCAGGCAGGTAGCTGATATGCGCTCCCAGGTGAGCGGGCAGGCTGGTCCTTTAGACAGACTGACAGGAGTAGTAAGGCAGACCGTCGGACCTCAGGCTGGCAGACAGGTAACAAGTATTCAGGCAGGAATCAGGCAGGTAACTAGCAGGAAACTGGCAGGAAACTGGCAGGTAACTGGCAGGTAACTGGCAACGGGACCTGAGGGCTGAAGCACAGGTGAGACACAGGTGCAAACAACATTGCTCGGGCACCTCCATTTTGGAGGAGGTGCCTTATATATGATGAAGTCCTCCGGCCATTGGCCGGGGACTCCTTAGGACGGCGCGCGCGGCCCCTTTAAGAGGAGGGGAGCGCGCGCGCGCGCGCCCTAAGCACAGGGGCCGGGAAGGAGCGCGCGCTGAGAGCAGAGCGGGAGGAGGACGCCGGGAAGGAGCGCGCGCTGACAGCAGAGCGGGGAGAGGACGCCGGGCAAGGAGCAGAGCGGTGAGGGGAGCAGCGTCCCTGCCTAGCAGAAGGCAGGGACGCCAGCGCTACACCCAATATATAGAAAGGATATAAATGAGCTTGAAAAGGTACAAAGGAGGGCAACAAAATTAATAAAGGGAATGGAGGGACTGCAATACCCAGAGAGGTTGGCAAAACTAGGACTATTCAGCCTGGAAAAGAGAAGGTTGAGGGGGGACATAATAAATGTGTACAAATATGTTAGGGGACAGTATAGAGACCTTGCCAGGGATTTGTTCAAAAGGAGGGATATTACGGTAACAAGAGGGCACTCACTAAGACTGGAAGAGAAAAGGTTTCAGCACCAGCATAGGAAGGGGTTCTTTACGGTAAGAGCAGTGAGAATATGGAATTCACTGAGTGAGGAGACGGTAATGTCGGATTCACTACACCAGTTCAAGCGGGGACTGGATGCTTTTCTAGATACCAGGCAGATTTCTGCATATACTTAAAAATAGAATAAAATAGTAGGTTGATACAGGGATTTATTCTGACTGCTGGTTTCAGAGTCGGGAGGGAATTTTTCCTCAGGTGAAGATTGGCTAAATCATTTGGGGTTTTTGCCCTCCTCTGGATCAACTTTAGCAACTACAGAACTTACAGGTCGAACTTGATGGACGCAAGTCTTTATTCGGCTTTACAAACTATGTACCTCTTGATACACGGAGTCCAGCCTCTTCCCCCTCCCATCCTTGATCTTCACAGCGGTCGGATTGCACTGATGAAGGCCATGTCGGCCGAAACGTTTGTTTTCCTGGACTGCATTTAAAATTAAAATATTGGTTCCATAATAACTATACTGAGTGCCAAGGTTTTTCTCATAGCATCTCATTACAGCATCATATTAACTGTTTCATTGGTTCAGCTCTGTAACTCTATTAGTAACTGAAAATCAGGCCTAAGAAATATATAGCATTATGCATGTTGAACAATGAATGGGATGCTGTAGTTTTACTCCAACTAATCAAATCAATTAATTGATTATACTATGAATAGGCTTGATAGCAACTGTGATCTTTCACAAATCACATCTGTCATCAACCCCAACTACCATTACCTCATTGCCACCGCACCAGGGCATCAGGAAGAAGTGAGATAGGGTGCCAGAATTGGCGCATCTAATGTGATATGCTGGTTCTGGGGTGTCTGCGGGCTGGTATTTTTAGTCTGTGAAAGGCCAAATGGCCATAAACTTTTCCAGCCTAATAATATCAGCGCTCTGCTTTCTGCTTTCCTTAGCTGGTTATCAAAAATAGGGAGGAACCCCAAATCTTTTTTTAAATGTATTTGTTTAACCTAATAAATAAATGAAAAAACTATTTTGGGTTCCCCCCATTTTTGATAGCCAGTTAAGGCAAAGGAGACAGCTGATAGCTAATAAATCAGCCCGCAGCTGTCTGCTTTGCCTTAGCTGTTAATCAAAAATGGTGGGGACCCCTTGTCTTTTTTTCTTTTATTTATTTAATAAATAGCTATATCCCTGCTCTAATCGAAGCTTTCCCTCCAACATAACTCTCCCTGAACTGCTTGTACCGAGCATCACATGTGTGATGCGGCCACCCAATCACAGTAATTCCAGTAGTCAACATGGCTACAGCATTCCTGTATTGTTTTATAACCTTCAGTAGTTATGTTGTAATAACCCAACTGAGTATTACACTGATCACTGTTTGTCTGCAGCACTGACATCTAGACTGCTCTGTAGGCAATCACTGAGCTCAGTGGCACTGCCCTTGTAGACAGAAGAATGTTTTCTGAAAGGGAACAACCCCTTTTACCTCGCCACTTATAAGATTTGGTGAACAACACCGTAAAAATAAAAGTGGAAAAAAGTAAATAATGTGAAGCAGAAATGAAAGAAAATTAAGAAATTTCTGATCACCAAATTTACAATAACTGAATCCTTAAGGGGTGTACTATTCAGTGTAGAAATAGTTTATGAAATATTTCTCCTGTATGTTGAAACATTATTTCATATCAAGCATGCTAGTTTATACTTTAGGAAAAATTACCGTTTTCTGTTGCAGTCATTTTGAAAACCCGACGTCCATGTGTAGCGTCGGCGTCCCTGCCTCCTGCTAGGCAGGGACGCTGTTCCCCTCACCTCTCTGCTTCGTGCCCGGCGGCTTCTTCCCGCTCTGCTTGCAGCGCCCGCTCTCCCCCGGTCACTGTGCTTAGGGCGCGCGCGCGCTCCCCCTCTCTTAAAGGGGCCGCGCGCGTCGCCCTAAGGAGTCCCCGGCCAATGGCCGGAGGATCCCTCCATATATAAGGCACCTCTTCCAAAATGGAGGTGCCCGAGCAATGTTGTTGCACTGTTCACTACTCTGCTTCAGCCCTCAGGTCCCGTTGCCTGCTACCTGCCTGTTACCTGCCTGTTACCTGCCAGTTGCCTGCCAGTTGCCTGCCAGTTTGCGGCCTGATTCCTGCCTGTCATCCGCTTTCCTGCTTGCTAGCCTGAGGTCCGACGGTCTGCCTTCCGACACCTGTCAGTCTGTCTATGGACCAGCTTGCCCACTCACCTGGGAGCGCTCACCTGCTACCTGTCTGCTAGCCTACCTGGAGGCCCCGCCGTCACGTGCTGTGACCACCTGCCAGTCCAGAGACGCTTGCCCGCTCACCTGGGAGCGCTCATCTGCTACCTGCCTGTTAGCCTACCTGGAGGCTCCGCCGTCACGTGTCGTGACCACCTGCCAGTCCAGAGACTCTTGCCCGCTCACCTGGGAGCGCTCATCTGCTACCTGCCTGTTCGCCTACCTGGAGGCTCCGCCGTCACATGCTGTGACCACCTGCTTATCCTGAGACTCTCGCCTGCTCACCTGGGAGCACTCATCTGCCATCTGCCTGCTAGCCTACCTGGAGGCTCAGCCGTCACAGGTCGTACCTGCCCGTTTACCCAGAGACTGCCCCGGTCACTTGCCGTGACTTCCTGCCCGTTTACCCAGAGACTGCCCCGGTCACTTGCCGTGACTTCCTGCCCGTTTACCCAGAGACTGTCCCGGTCACTTGCTGTGACCTCCTGCCTGTTTACCCAGAGACTGCCCCGGTCACTTGCCGTGACCTCCTGCCCGTTTACCCTGAGACTGTCCCGGTCACTTGCTGTGACCTCCTGCCCGTTTACCCAGAGACTGTACCGGGCACTTGCCGTGACCTCCTGCCCGTTTGCCCAGAGACTGTCCCGGTCACCTGCTGTGACTGCCTGCCTGTCTTCCCTGGTCGCCACCCGCTTCCTTACAATGACTGCCCCCTTGTGTAAGTTGCTCAGAGGTTCCGCCTCCCAGACCCGTTACAGTTTGCTCGGGCCATGGAACCCGGTGGCACCCAAGCTCCCTCGCTCTCGGACCTTTGTCACGAACTGTCCCGACAGAGGTCCCAACAGGAGTCCATCCTGGGTCACCTGCGGAATGCCAATACTCGCCTGGACACTTTGACTGCCCCACCAGCAACCACCAATACCATAGTATCCTGCTCTGGAATCCGGCTTTCTGCACCTCCTCGCTTCGGAGGCGACTCCGCTCAAGCTCGGGGCTTCATTAACCAGTGCACCTGCACTTTGAACACCAGTCCCACCAGTTTAATTCCGACCGGGCCAAAGTAGCCTTCATCATGTCCCATCTCACGGGAGAGGCACTGGCTTGGCTAAATCCTCTATGGGAGAGAGGAGACCCCCTGGTGTCCGACCTGCCAGCCTTTCTCACGGGTTTCCGGAAGGTCTTCGACGAACCCGGACGGAGGACCTCATCCGCCTCATCTCTGCTACGCCTCCGTCAAGGGAGTCTCACCGTGGGCCAATATGCCATACGGTTCCGTACCCTTGCTTCGGAGCTGGCCTGGGATAACGACGCCCTGGTGTCCGTCTTCTGGGAGGGTCTGTCCGGCCGTATTAAAGATGAACTCGCCGGTCGGGACATTCCTACCACTCTCGACGACTTGATTACACTTGCCACCCGGATTGACATCCGGTTCCAGGAGCGCGCTAGGGAGGTCACCCGTGAGAGGAGGATTCCACGTCTAGTCCCTACCTCCCAGAGACCCGTCACTCTCCAGGCACACTCACCTGAGCCTATACAGGTCGACCAGTCCAAGATGGTCAAGACCCGTCAAGACTTACGTCGTGCCGAGGGGAGCTGTTTCTACTGTGGCAGTAAGGAGCACCGGATCCGTTCCTGCCCTGAGAGGTCGGGAAACGCCTGTGTCTAGGATAGCTCGGAGAGGTCGCCCTAGACAAAAGTAAACCCTCTCCATCCCTGATGCTGTCTGTTTCTATCTTCTGCGGAGAGAACCGCTATTTTGAACTGGCTCAACTTGACTCTGGAGCTGCTGGAAATCTCATCTCTCAATCTCTGGTAGAAAAATACCACATTCCCACCAAACCTCTGGCCGTACCTTTATCTGTCGCCGCCGTGGATGGGGGCCTCTTACCACATCCCATCCAACTCATCACCGAATTTCTGACTCTGCAGGTGGGAATGCTGCATTCTGAGAGCATCTCCTTTCATGTTCTGCCTGGACTCTCTCACGCACTATTGCTTGGCCTGCCTTGGCTCCAGAAACATGCACCCGTGCTTGACTGGCAGACCGGAGAGGTCCTTCGCTGGGGACAGGACTGCCATAAGACTTGTCTAGTTCCCGTTCGTCCTGCCCGTCCTTCTCCTACCCCAGCCAATCTGCCCGGCCTTCCGGTTCCCTATTGGTTTTATGCGGATGTCTTCAATAAAAAAGAGGCAGAGACTTTACCTCCTCATAGACCATACGACTGCCCAATCGACCTGATGCCCGGCTCTACTCTTCCCCGTGGGCGAATCTACCCTTTGTCCGCTGCTGAAACCTGGTCCATGTCTGAATATATTGAGGAGAACCTGGCCCGGGGATTTATCCGGAAATCTACCTCCCCGGCGGGAGCAGGCTTCTTCTTTGTCAAAAAGAAGGACGGCTCACTCGGTCCATGTATAGACTATAGAGGCCTAAACCAGATTACTGTGAAGAATAAATACCCCCTTCCGCTTATTCCTGAATTATTTGACCGTCTGAGGGGGGCTAGAATCTTCACCAAACTGGATCTCCGTGGGGCGTATAACCTGGTCCGTATCCGTCAGGGGGATGAGTGGAAGACGGCATTCAATACCCGGGACAGCCACTATGAGTACCTTGTGATGCCCTTCGGTCTCTGTAACGCTCCTGCCGTCTTTCAAGAGTTGGTCAATGACATCTTCCGTGATCTTCTCTACTCCTTCGTGGTGGTGTACCTGGACGATATCTTGGTCTTCTCTCCGGATCTTCCTACTCACCGGAGGGACGTTCGTCAGGTCCTGCTCAGGCTCAGGCAGAACCACCTCTACGCTAAATATGAGAAGTGCATCTTTGAGCAGACCTCTCTTCCATTTCTAGGCTACATAATCTCTCAGACTGGTCTACAAATGGATCCTGAGAAACTGTCTGCCATCCAGAAGTGGCCCCGACCAGAGGGGTTGAAGGCTATTCAGCGGTTCCTGGGCTTCACCAACTATTACCGCCTGTTCATACCGCACTTCTCTTCCCGGACCGCCCCTATCTCTGCTCTCACCCGTAAAGGTACGAACCCCAGAGAATGGCCGCCCGAAGCAGAGGAGGCATTTCTTTCCTTAAAACAGGCCTTCCTCTCCGCCTCGGTGCTGCATCGTCCGGACGGCAACAAACAATTCTTCCTAGAAGTTGACGCCTCCTCCTCCGGAGCTGGGGCGGTACTTACCCAAAAATCTTCTTCCAGAAGAAAGGTAACCTGCGGCTTTTTCTCCAAACTTTTCTCCTCTTCTGAGCGCAATTATTCTATAGGAGACCGAGAATTGTTGGCCATTAAGATGGCACTGGAGGAGTGGCGTTACCTGATCGAGGGGGCTCTCTACCTGGTAATAATTTACACTGACCACAAGAACTTGGCATATCTCCAGAGCGCCCAGAGACTTAACCCGCGCCAAGCCCGGTGGTCTTTGTTTTTTGCCCGCTTTGATTTCATTCTTCATTTTCGTCCGGCTGACAAAAACATCAAAGCTGACGCCCTGTCCCGATCATTTCTGGTGTCTGATCTTGAGGAGGAGCCTAAACACATCATCGATCCCGCCAGAGTAATGCAGGTAGCCCCCGTGGGCCTAAATCGTCTCCCTCCCGATAAGACGTTCGTAACGGAGTCCGATCGGGAGAAGATTCTACACTGGGGTCACTCGTCTAAGCTAGCTGGGCACGCCGGTCAGAAAAAGACCCTCCAGCTTATTACCCGGCACTACTGGTGGCCTACCCTGCACAAGGATGTAATTGACTTTGTTTCTGCTTGTGTGTCCTGCGCCCGCAACAAAGTTCCGAGACACCTGCCTGCCGGCCGCCTTTTTCCTCTGCCTGTGCCTGCTGCCCCGTGGCAACATATAGCTATGGACTTCATAACAGATCTCCCCGTCTCTGCCGGTTGTACGGTCATTTGGGTGGTCACTGACCGCTTTCCCAAAATGGCTCATTTTATTCCCCTGCCAGGCCTCCCGTCTGCTCCCGAGCTAGCTAAAGACTTTATCCGCCACATCTTCCGTCTCCATGGTCTGCCTCTCCACATCGTGTCGGATCGTGGGGTTCAGTTCACCTCACGCTTCTGGAGAGCCACATGTAAACTGCTCGACGTCACCCTGGACTTCTCCTCCGCTTACCACCCACAGTCCAATGGTCAAGTGGAGCGGATCAATCAGAATTTGACCAGTTACCTCCGGCACTTCGTTAATGCCCACCATTCAGACTGGGTGGATCTCCTACCATGGGCCGAGTTCTCTTACAACAATCACGAGAGCGAATCTTCTTCTAAATCCCCGTTTTTTGTAGTCTTCGGTCAGCATCCTCGGATCCCTTTTCCTGTCTCCACCTCTGTGGACAATCCGGCCGCGGAATCTCTCGTTAGCAAATTTTCATCCATTTGGGAGAGTACCCGATCCGCACTCCTTCAGTCGTCCGAGCGGATGAAGAGACACGCCGACAAAAAACGCCTGGATCCTCCACAATTCCGTCCCGGAGATAAAGTCTGGCTCTCATCCAAATATGTCCGGCTCAAGATTCCTTCCTATAAGTTAGGGCCTCGGTTCATCGGCCCACTAGAGGTTATCAAACAGATCAACCCGGTGGCCTATAAATTGAAACTCCCGGCCAACTTACGGATCCCTAACTCATTCCATGTATCTCTTCTCAAACCCGTGGTACTTAACTCCTTTTCCAAGTCTACAGGTACGCCTCCTGCTCCCGTTTCTGCTGAAGACGAGTTTGAGGTAGAGAACATTCTGGCCACCAAAAGGGTAGGAGGAAAGACCTTTTTTCTAGTGGATTGGAAGGGGTTTGGTCCTGAGGAGAGAACATGGGAGCCCCGGGAGAACATCCATGCCCCTCTCATCCTTGCTAAATTTCTGTCTGGCCTAAAAAAGGGGGGGCCTAAAGGGGGGGGTACTGTAGCGTCGGCGTCCCTGCCTCCTGCTAGGCAGGGACGCTGTTCCCCTCACCTCTCTGCTCCGTGCCCGGCGGCTTCCTCCCGCTCTGCTTGCAGCGCCCGCTCTCCCCCGGTCACTGTGCTTAGGGCGCGCGCGCGCGCGCTCCCCCTCTCTTAAAGGGGCCGCGCGCGTCGCCCTAAGGAGTCCCCGGCCAATGGCCGGAGGATCCCTCCATATATAAGGCACCTCCTCCGAAATGGAGGTGCCCGAGCAATGTTGTTGCACTGTTCACTACTCTGCTTCAGCCCTCAGGTCCCGTTGCCTGCTACCTGCCTGTTACCTGCCTGTTACCTGCCAGTTGCCTGCCAGTTGCCTGCCAGTTTGCGGCCTGATTCCTGCCTGTCATCCGCTTTCCTGCTTGCTAGCCTGAGGTCCGACGGTCTGCCTTCCGACACCTGTCAGTCTGTCTATGGACCAGCTTGCCCGCTCACCTGGGAGCGCTCACCTGCTACCTGTCTGCTAGCCTACCTGGAGGCCCCGCCGTCACGTGCTGTGACCACCTGTCAGTCCAGAGACTCTTGCCCGCTCACCTGGGAGCGCTCATCTGCTACCTGCCTGTTAGCCTACCTGGAGGCTCCGCCGTCACGTGTCATGACCACCTGCCAGTCCAGAGACTCTTGCCCGCTCACCTGGGAGCGCTCATCTGCTACCTGCCTGTTAGCCTACCTGGAGGCTCCGCCGTCACATGCTGTGACCACCTGCTTATCCTGAGACTCTCACCTGCTCACCTGGGAGCACTCATCTGCCATCTGCCTGCTAGCCTACCTGGAGGCTCAGCCGTCACAGGTCGTACCTGCCCGTTTACCCAGAGACTGCCCCGGTCACTTGCCGTGACTTCCTGCCCGTTTACCCAGAGACTGCCCTGGTCACTTGCCGTGACTTCCTGCCCGTTTACCCAGAGACTGTCCCGGTCACTTGCTGTGACCTCCTGCCCGTTTACCCAGAGACTGCCCCGGTCACTTGCCGTTACCTCCTGCCCGTTTACCCTGAGACTGTCCCGGTCACTTGCTGTGACCTCCTGCCCGTTTACCCAGAGACTGTCCCGGTCACCTGCTGTGACTGCCTGCCTGTCTTCCCTGGTCGCCACCCGCTTCCTTACAAGGACTGCCCCCTTGTGTAAGTTGCTCAGAGGTTCCGCCTCCCAGACCCGTTACACCATGCATTAATTGTGGCTTGAAGATTACTGAACTTTTCACAGCTAAGAAATTAGAATTAGTAATTATATACAATAAATTCTTATTTATATTTCAAATAAATCAATGTTGAGGTCAAAGAGGAAATTCATTTTTTTTCTACAAATAATTTGGGTGTTACTAGGAGAATCCACAATTTTATTTGTCACCCAAATCCACAACCAAACTACAATAAGGCATAATGTTGAATACAACTTATTCTTGTTTGGCATCTTGTCTTACATACTTTTTTTGCACAGACAGTGTAACCTTGAATAATTTGTGATGCGCAACTCTTGATTTTATTTTTATTTTTTTGTTCAGAAATTTGATTTAAAGTAATGCTTTAAGAAAACTTACATCCATACACTATTTTAAGTAAGTTGGTTTCAAACCCAGCACAATGGCCCAATTTTTGAAAGCAATTATGGCAGAATTCTGGCGTAAATCACTTTGTAAATGTCTTAAATGTAATATTACCGATATAGTCCCACAGGTAAATACAGGTCACATGCATCAGATCATAAAGACTGTAGCATGAGAAGAATTACTAAAACCAAATATAAATGCAAAGAAAAATTTATAGAAAAACAGATAAAAACATAAAAAAGAACAGTGCGAGGAATCCATGCAAGGTTTAAGGACCAGACAAAAGGAAAGATGGCAAAATGCATGAAGCAATGATCAGTAAATAAATTAAGTAAATAAATATATATATATTTTCCTCACTTATATAGCGCCATTAATTCCACAGCGCTTTACAGACATTATCATCGCTGTCCCCATTGGGGCTCACAATCTAGATTTCCTATCAGGATGTCTTTGGAGTGTGGGAGGAAACCGGAGAACCCAGAGGGAACCCACGCAAACACGGGAAGAACATACAAACTCCTTGCAGATGTTGTCCTTGGTGGGATTTGAACCCAGAAAGTCAGCGCTGCAAGGCTGCAGTGCTAACCACTTTTTTTTTTGTTAATTTTTTTATTTAATTTTTTTCTTGTTTATTTTTTTTCAGAAAACTATTTATTTATGGATACTATATATATATATATATATATATATATATATATATATATATATATATATACAGTTATATGAAAAAGTTTGGGCACCCCTATTAATCTTAAGCTTAATGTTATATAAAAATTGGTGTTTTTGCAACAGCTATTTTAGTTTGATATATGTAATAACTGTTGGGCACAGTAATGTTTCGGCCTTGAAATGAGGTTTATTGTAGTAACAGAAAATATGCAATCTGCATTCAAACAAAATTTGACAGGTGCATAAGTATGGGCACCTCACCAGAAAAGTGACATTAATATTTAGTAGATCCTCCTTTTGCAAAAATAACAGCCTCTAGTCGCTTCCTGTAGCTTTTAATGAGTTCCTGGATCCTGGATGAAGGTATTTTTGACCATTCCTCTTTACAAAACAATTCCAGTTCAGTTAAGTTTGATGGTCTCCAAGCATGGACAGCCCTCTTCAAATGATCCCACAGATGTTCAATGATATTCAGGTCTGGGGACTGGGATGGTCATTCCAGAACATTGTAATTGTTCCTCTGCATGAATGCCTGAGTAGATTTGGAGTGGTGTTTTGGATCATTGTCTTGCTGAAAGATCCATCCCCTGCGTAACTTCAACTTTATCACTGATTCTTGAACATTATTGTCAAGAATCTGCTGATACTGAGTAATATTCATGCGTCCCTCAACTTTAACAAGATTCCCGGTGCCGGCATTAGCCACACAGCCCCAAAGCATGATGGAACCTCCACCAAATTTTACTGTGGGTAGCAAGTGTTTTTCTTGGAATGCTGTGTTTTTTTGCCGCCATGCATAACGCCTTTTTGTATGACCAAACAACTCAATCTTGGTTTCATCAGTCCACAGGACCTTCTTCCAAAAAGAAATTGGCTTCTCCAAATGTGCTTTTGCATACCTCAGCCAACTCTGTTTGTGGCGTGCTTGCAGAAACGGCTTCTTTCGCATCACTCTCCCATACAGCTTCTCCTTGTGCAAAGTGCATTGTATAGTTGACCGATGCACAGTGACACCTTCTGCAGCAAGTTGATGCTGCAGCTCTCTGGAGGTAGTCTGAGGATTGTCCTTGACTGATCTCACCATTCTTCTTCTCTGCCTTTCTGATGTTTTTCTTGGCCTGCCACTTCTGGCCTTAACAAGAACTGTCCCTGTGTTCTTCCATTTCCTTACTATGTTCCTCACAGTGGAAACTGACAGGTTAAATCACTGAGACAGCTTTTTGTATCCTTCCCCTGAACAACTATGTTGAATAATCTTTGTTTTCAGATCATTTGACAGTTGTTTTGAGGAGCCCATGATGCCACTCTTCAGAGGAGATTCAAACAGGAGAACAACTTGCAAGTGGCCACTTTAAGTAGCTTTTCTCATGATTGCATAAACTGGCTATGAAGGTCAAAGCTCAATGAGGTTACAAAACCAAAAAAGTGCTTTAGTAAGTCAGTAAAAAGTAGGTAGGAGTATTTAAAACAAGAAAATGATAAGGGTCCCCATACTTATGCACCTGTCAAATTTTGTTTGAATGCAGATTGCACATTTTCTGTTAGTACAATAAACCTCATTTCAAGGCAGAAACATTACTGTGTCCAACAGTTATTACATATATCAAACTGAAATAGCTGTTGCAAAAACACCAATTTTTATAAAACATTAAGCTTAAGATTAATAGGGGTGCCCAAACTTTTTCATATAACTGTATATATATATATATATATATATATATATATATATATATATATATATATATATAAACAGTGCCTACAAGTAGTATTCAACCCCCTGCAGATTTAGCTGGTTGACACATGCGGAATTAACTTGGCATTGTGACATTTGTACTGTAGATCAGCCTGGAAGTGGGAAATGCACTGCAGCAAATTTTTTTTTTTTTTTTAAAACGTAAAAAGTTAATTCAGAGTGTCATTTATTATTCAACCCCTCAAACCACAAGAATTCTGTTTGGTCCCCCTAAAGTATTAAGAAGTAGTTCAGGCACCAAGAATAATGAGCTTCACATGTGTGGATTAAAGATCTCTTTTGCCAGCCTTTTCTGACTATTTAAGACCCTCCCCAAACTTGTGAACAGCACTCAGACATGGTCAACATGGGAAAGACAAAGGAGCATTCCAAGGCCATCAGAGACAAGATCGTGAAGGGTCACAAGGCTGGCAAGGGGTACAAAACCCTTTCCAAGGAGTTGGGCCTACCTGTCTCCACTGTTGGGAGCATCATCCGTAAGTGAAAGGCTTATGGAACTACTGTTAGCCTTCCACGGCCTGGACAGCCTTTGAAAGTGTCCTCCCGTGCCGAGGCCAGGCTTGTCCGAAGAGTCAAGGCTAACCCAAGGACAACAAGGAAGGAGCTCCGGGAAGATCTCATGGCAGTGGGGACATTGGTTTCAGTCAATACCATAAGTAACATACTCCACCGCAATGGTCTCCGTTCCAGACGAGCCCGTAAGGTACCTTTACTTTCAAAGCGTCATGTCAAGGCTCGTCTACAGTTTGCTCATGATCACTTGGAGGACTCTGAGACAGACTGGTTCAAGGTTCTATGGTCTGATGAGACCAAGATCGAGATCTTTGGTGCCAACCACACACGTGACGTTTGGAGACTGGATGGCACTGCATACGACCCCAAGAATACCATCCCTACAGTCAAGCATGGTGGTGGCAGCATCATGCTGTGGGGCTGTTTCTCTGCCAAGGGGCCTGGCCATCTGGTCCGCATCCATGGGAAGATGGATAGCACGGCCTACCTGGAGATTTTGGCCAAGAACCTCCGCTCCTCCATCAAGGATCTTAAGATGGGTCGTAATTTCATCTTCCAACAAGACAATGACCCAAAGCACACAGCCAAGAAAACCAAGGCCTGGTTCAATAGGGAAAAAGTCAAGGTGTTGGAGTGGCCTAGTCAGTCTCCTGACCTTAACCCAATTGGAAACTTGTGGAAGGAGCTCAAGAATAAAGTCCACATGAGACACCCAAAGAACCTAGATAACTTGGAGAAGATCTGCATGGAGGAGTGGGCCAAGATAACTCCACAGACCTGTGCCGGCCTGATCAGGTCTTATAAAAGACGATTATTAGCTGTAATTGCCAACAAGGGTTATTCCACAAAATATTAAACATAGGGGTTGTATAATAATTGACCCACACTTTTATGTTTAAAATTTAATAAAATTCAACTGAGCAACATAACTTTTTGGTTTGTAAGATTTATGCTTCTGTTCATAAAACCTACTCTCGTTTGCAGTTTGAAGGCTCTAATTTATTTGCATCTTATCAAACCAGCTAAATCTGCAGGGGGTTGAATACTACTTGTAGGCACTGTATATATAAAATTGTCTGTCTGTCTGTCCAGGAAATCCCGTGTCGCTGATTGGTCCGGCCGTGGCCAATCAGCGACGCGGGATTTGAGAAAAAGATGGCGGCCGTTAGCGGCTCATCTGCAGGACGGAGGTCAGCGGCGATGCAGCCGGGAGATGAGGCGGCGCGAGGCGCTCATCTCCCGGCTGCTTGCACCAAAAGGACCCCGACCGGTGGCGCCGCTGACCACCATGCGGCTACCGTCGGGAGATCAGCGGCTTGGCCCACTGATCTCCCGACGACAAGTGTGAACGGAGGACCGGGGAGCGGCGCTGCCGGTCGGGATACTTCTGCTGCGAGCAGCCGCTCATCTCCCGGCTTCTCGCAGCGGAAGTACCCGAACAGGCAACGCCGCTTCCCGGTCCTCACTAATACGATTCGCTGATTGGTCGCGGCTGCGACCAATGAGCGATTTTGGCGCCAAATTTAAACAACGCTCTGCTAATTGGTCGCGGCCGCCAGCCGTGACCAATCAGTGATTTTGGCGCCAAATTTAAACACCGCTCTGCTGATTGGTCGCGACCGCCAGCCGCGACCAATCAGCGATATTGGCGCCAAATTTAAACACCGCTCTGCTGATTGGTCGCCGGCCGCAACCAATCAGCATTATTGGCACCAAATTTAAACCCCGCTCTGCTGATTGGTCACGACCGCCGTCTGAGTACATGTGTACAACAAATGGAGACACTCCAATGTACTGCATGTACGCCTGGTTAAGCTCTGTTGGGTTTTGGACACTTTCTGTTTGCAACTTTTGCACAAGCAGACAATCCATGAAAAAATCTTTGCTCAATCTGTTCTCAAGATTTTTCTCACTTGAGATTTTCTGGATTATATTCCTTGTTTTCACATTGTTTAAACTGCCAAATAATAGTTCCTCTGCATCAGAGCTTGCTACTTTTTTGGTATAAAGTAGACTTGGTTTCAACTGTCCTAATTCCATTTTTAAAGTGTTCCTTTCCTTTTGCCGTGCATACCTCTGGAAGGATTGGCTTCTGACATTTTTAATGGATCCAGAAACATTTACCTTTATCTCAACTTCATAACATTCTTTTTTGGGTTTTTTATCAATTGAAAAAAAATAGTTTGTACATCCAGCAAACTTGCATATTGCTCTGGCATGCCAATACAATGCATTTTTTTTCCTTGACTGAATTGATCTTACTCGGCTATACACTGTGTGCAGAATTATTAGGCAAATGAGTATTTTGATCACATGATACTCTTTATACATGTTGTCCTACTCCAAGCTGCATAGGCTTGAGAGCCAACTACCAATTAAGTAAATCTGGTGTTGTGCATCTCTGTAATGAGGAGGGGTGTTGACTAATGACATCAACACCCTATATAAGGTGTGCTTAATTATTAGGCAACTTCCTTTCCTTTGGCAAAATGGGTCAGAAGAGAGATTTGACGGGCTCTGAAAAGTCCAAAATTGTGAGATGTCTTGCAGAGGGATGCAGCAGTCTTGAAATTTCCAAACTTTTGAAGCGTGATCACCGAACAATCAAGCGTTTCATAGCAAATAGCCAACGGGGTCGCAAGACTCTTGTTGGCCAAAAAAGGCGCAAAATAACTGCCCATGAATTGAGGAAAATCAAGCGTGAAGCTGCCAAGATGCCATTCGCCACCAGTTTTGCCATATTTCATAGCTGCAACGTTACTGGAGTATCAAAAAGCACAAGGTGTGCGCTACTCAGGGACATGGCCAAGGTAAGGAAGGCTGAAAAACTACCACCTTTGAACAAGAAACATAAGATAAAACGTCTAGAATGGGCCAAGAAATATCTTAAGACTGATTTTTCAAAGGTTTTATGGAGTGATGAAATGAGAGTGACTCTTGATGGGCCAGATGGATGGGCCAGAGACTGGATCAATAAAGGGCAGAGAGCTCCACTCCGACTCAGATGCCAGCAAGGTGGAGGTGGGGTACTGGTATGGGCTGGTATCATCAAAGATGAACTTGTGGGACCTTTTCGGGTTGAGTATGGAGTGAAGCGCAACTCCCAGACCTACTGCCAGTTTCTGGAAGACAACTTCTTCAAGCAGTGGTACAGAAAGAAGTCGGTATCGTTCAAGACAAACATGATTTTCATGCAGGACAATGTTCCATCACATGCATCCAACTACTCCACAGCGTGGCTGGCCAGTAAAGGTCTAAAAGAAGAAAAAAGAATGACATGGCCCCCTTGTTCATCTGATCTGAACCCCATAGAGAACCTGTGGTCCATCATAAAATGTGAGATCTACAGGGAGGGAAAACAGTACACCTCTCGGAACAGTGTCTGGGAGGCTGTGGTGGCTGTTGCACGCAATGTTGATCGAAAACAGATCAAGCAACTGACAGAATCTATGGATGGAAGGCTGTTGAGTGTCATCATAAAGAAAGGTGGCTATACTGATCACTAATTTTTTTGGTTTTTGTTTTTGCATGTCAGAAATGTTTATTTCTAAATTTTGTGCACTGATATTGGTTTACCTGGTGAAAATAAACAAGCGAGATGGGATTATATTTGGTTTTTATTAAGTTGCCTAATAATTCTGCACAGTAATAGTTACCTGCACAAACAGATATCTTCCTAAGATAGCCAAATCTAAAAAAAAAACACTCCAACTTCCAAAAATATTAAGCTTGGATATTTATGAGTCTTTTGGGTTGATTGAGAACATAGTTGTTGATCAATAATAAAAATAATCCTCTAAAATACAACCTGCCTAATAATTCTGCACACAGTGTAAATGAATTTTATAACACAAACATTGTTGACTTTGTGAAATTTCCTACACAAGATATCTGTCCAGCCAGGTTTTAATATTCTATAGCCATACCTTTTAATTGGCTTTATTTGACTTCATTCATCTTTAGAAATTCTCAAACAAAACTCTGCTGGACAATCAGGACAAAATAATCCATTTTTACTGTCAGATGTCCTTGTTGTACTGGTGTCAACATTGAGCATTTTTTGGACAGTCAAAGACTTAATGGTTTGGGTTTTGTTGTTCAAAGTTTGATGGTTATTGTTACCCAGGTAATCTGATGTGGCATTTTCTTCATTGTCTTCTTCACTTATATGCTCTTGTGTTGGACTATTTTGGAATGTTGGAATTGTATTTTCCTGAATGTTAGGGAATAAATTCCTTTTTATGTCTTTACTTTCTGATTCAACAGATATAGTTCTTGATTGTAGTGAGGTTTTTTTGCATGATGGACAAAACCATGGTGAGATAACTTCTATATCCTGAATGGTCACATATCCCACACAGGCTGGATGAAACCAGTCTTGACATGAACTACATTGCGCATATGGTTCATCTGGATTGTTTTTTTTGCCTGCATAAACAATACAGCTGATCATCCTCATTCACACTGTTGCAGTCTGTAGCTGGAGTAAAAGATGCTGCCGATGATTCTGTTCTTTTGCGCAAACTTCTGCGATCATCATGCCATAATTGGTAAAGTCACTTTCGAGTCTTCAGGTTGTTATCCAGTATGTGGGAAGCCATGATCCCCCAAACAGATGAAGGCTTTCTGTATCCATCTAAGTGTAAGGTAGATTTATATTTATTGAATAGCTTCACTATGTTATCTTCAGCCAGATCTTGGTCATGAAAATATTTCCAAGCCATTGTAATCGATATTAAAATGCAGACGTACCTTCTCTTCACAGTGTAAAAACTCCTGCTTTGTTAGAAATAACTGTAAAGACTTCTCTAATAGCTTGCTGTGCCTTAGTTGGGAAGGTACCATTTAGCTCAGTCATACCCATTCCACCTTGAACAATGGAACACTCCATTATCTCACTACTTTTAATTGAAGTACCAACTGTCTGCAAATTGTTTGCTCTTTATCTTGTGACTTAGGCTATGTGCCCACAATGCAGAAATGCTCAGGATTTTTTCCTGAGCGTTTCTGCATCTCCCTGGCAGAAAAAAACGCATGCGGATTGTACATGCGGATTGTACATGTGTTTTCCTGCCAGGGACATGCGGAAATGGAGCGTTGTCACTGACATTTCCGCATGCGGATTGACAAGCGCTTTCCAAGCGATTAGCATCACTTGGAAAGTGCTTGTGACAACTAGGTCACACTATATAAATCCATGCAAACGGCATGGATTTATATAGCGTGACCCGAGAGAGTGGTAAAAATAAAAAAGAAATGTATACTTACCCTCCGATGGCCCGCGCTGGCTTGTTTCACTCGGTCCCGGCTGCCGACAGCGGTGGATTGAAAGACCTGCCGACGTCAGCGTCGCGTGACCTGTCACATGACTCTGACGTCAGCGCAGGTCCTTCAATCCACTGCAAAGTGCCGGGAAGCAAGCAGGAGCGCACCGCGGGCCGCCAGAAGGTATGTATACATTTATTTTTTATTTTATTCTTTTTTTACAGATTTTTTAATGGTACCTGGGTGTGGGTGAGAGCCTCCTCTCCTCTACACCCGGGTACCATCCACACATTAGAACACTTGGATTACGCATCTACATATACAGTGATGCGTAATCCATGCGGTCTAATGCAAGTCAATGGCGGCGAAGACGCAGCACTTCCGCAAAATAATTGGTAGTGCTGCGTTTTTTTCCGCAATGATAATCCACAGCGGAAATTTCCGCAGCATGTGCACAGCACATGCGGATTATCATTGGGGAACATTGCTGCCCTTCTACCATGCGTTTTTAATGCGTTTCCGCAGCTGCAAAAACGCAGCAGAAACGCATTAAAAACGCATTGTGGGCACACAGCCTTAGCATCAGGGTCGGCTTTGGGCTAAATGGTACCCTGTGGAAAATTGCCTTTGGTTCCCCCCACTCCATTGTTTTTTCTACTCAGTTGCCAGGTGTTGGAACTCCACCGACCTGATAACAGTAAAAGTAATGGAGCAACCCCATAACAATCATAGAATGTTAGAGTTGGAAGGGACCCCCAGGGTCATCGTGTCCATCCCCCTGCTCCAGAGGCGTAGCTCGGGTTTTGGTTCAGGGGGGTAAACTTCTGAGTGGGCCCCTAACCAGGTAACCGTGATTACAAAAATAGTGGCGCACCCAGATAGTGGATATAGAGGAACCTCAGCAGATGACCGCGCTGTTACTACAGATAATCTCTATACAAAGACCAGCACTGATATTGCCACCATATGGTGACCATATAGTGGTAGATACCGGTCCTGCAGAACATATAATAGATTAATCCGTTAATGACCGGAGCATTTTCCGTTTTTGTTTTTTGATCCCTTTCTTCCCTTAGCCATAACTTTTTTTTTTTGGTCAATATGGCCATGTGAGGGCTTATTTTTTGTGGGACAAGTTGTACTTTTGAACTACATCAATGATTTTACCATATTGTGTACTAGAAAATGTGAAAAAAATTCCAAGTGTGGTGAAATTGCAAAAAAAAAGCGAATTCCACAGATGATTTTTTTTTTTCACATTCACTGAATGCTAAAACTAACCTGCCATTATGATTCTCCAGGTCTTAACGAGTTTGTAGACACCAAACATGTGTAGTTAATTTTTTATTTAAGTGGTGAAAAAAAAAACAAAGTTTGCATAACATAAAAAAAATTGCGCCATTTTCCGAGACCTGTAGCTTCTCCATTTTTCGGGATCTGAGAACGGTAAAGGCTTATTTTTTGCGCGCTGAGGTGACGTTTTTATTGATACCATTTTGGGGTAGATTTGATGTTTTGATCGCCCATTATTGCATTTTATTGCAATGTTGCGGCGATCAAAAAAATTTAATTCTGGCATTTTGATTTTTTCTCTCGTTACGCCGTTTATCGATTGGATTAATTATTTATGTTGATAGATCGGGCGATTCTGAACTAGGCGATACCAAATATGTACATGTTTTATTTTGTTTGGGGCAAAAGGGGGGTGATTTAAACTTTTATATTTTTTATATTTTTAAAAACATTTTTTACACTTGTTGCTTGATTCTATAGTCTCCATGGGAGACTAGAAGCAGCAGTTGTTTGATTGGCTCTGCTATATACAGACGATGAACAGATGGCCTGTGTGTAGCAGATTTACTCACTTGCTATGAGCGCCGACCACTGGTGACCCGTGATCATGTGACTGGTTCAAGGATGGGTGGGGCCTATGACGCGCTTCCCGGAAGCGGGAGATAAATGCCACAGTCAGAGATTGACATTGGCATTTAACATTTTAACAGCCACTGGTGGATCGCGATTCCACCCGCGGATGTTGCGGGCTCATGTCAGCTGTATAGATCAGCTGACAATTGCCTGTAAAGGTGCGACTCAAAAGGTACACCAAACAGGGGGTTATGACGTGTGTCGTACTATTACGGCATATGTCATAAAAGGGTTAAAGTACAGTTATATATAGTGACTTACAGCTGATGTTCTTTCTGGTGGAGTTGTTCACTTTTTCCATATTTTCTGGCCCAAACCGACATGACACCTGACTTCTCACATTTCAGGCAGCTTCTCCATTTATCTCCAAGCTGCACAAACTCCTTATCCTGCTGATACCCCAATACTGAGCCACTGTCATATGTGTCCATACTACTGGTACTGTGCGCTCTCCTACTGAACCCCACCCCTCAACTGTCCCGGAAAAGTATGGTGACCCCAACACAGTATGATCCCCCAACTGTGCCCCCACACAGCACTCCATGCAGTATAATGGACCTACATACAATATAATGGCCCCCCACCTCTCCACACTATATAATGGCCCCCACACAGCATGATGGACCCCACACAAACCTTCACACTGTCCATACAGTATAATTCACCCCTATAGTCCTTACAGTATAATGCACCCCCATAGTCCATACAGTATAATGCATCCATAGTCCATACAGTATAATGCATCCACAGTCCATACTGCATAATGCACCCCCATAGTCCATGCTGCATAATGCACCCCCATAGACCATACTGCATAATGCACCCCCATAGTCCATACTGCATAATGCACCCCCATAGTCCATACAGTATAATGCATCCATAGTCCATACAGTATAATGCATCCATAGTCCATACAGTATAATGCACCCCCATAGTCCATACTGCATAATGCACCCCCATAGTCCATACTGCATAATGCACCCCCATAGTCCATACTGTATAATGCACCCCCATAGTCCATACAGTATAATGCACCCCCATAGTCCATACTGCATAATGCACCCCATAGTCCATACAGTATAATGCACCCCCATAGTCCATACAGTATAATGCACTCCCATATAGTATAATGCACTCCATAGTCCATACAGTACAATGCACCCCTATATAGTATAATGCACCCCATAGTCCATACAGTATAATGCACCCCCATAGTCCTCATTACAGTTTAACGGCCACCCCAATGTTCTAAAAAAATACTAAAATACAATGCTCACCTCATCATTCCCTGCTGATCCGGTTGCCACAGCTTTGTTCTGAAGCGTCACACATCTCAGAGTAGAGGACGCCACCTAGTGACATCATCGTGCTGAGACGTCAGACGCAGAGGAAGAATGGTGGGGGAGGAAGCGACAGCTGATGCTCCCTCCCTCATTGCTTTGAAGTGTATCAACCAGCTCATGGACCATATAGCGGCAGTGCAGGGAGATCATGTCTCCATGCTCTGCTGCAGAGTTTAACTGCATCGGCGCACACTGATACAGTTGAAAGTAGCTTCGTTCTGCGTGGGTCCCTCAGAGTGCACCCTTTGCCCCCCCCCAGTAGCTATGCTACTGCTCTGCTCACTGCAGGAGTCACCAAGCCATGTCAGACAGATGTCTGCCTAGTCTCTGAAGATTTCCATAGAAGGAGAACTCACCACTAGTGTTGATCGAGTATGCTTGTTGCTCGAGATTTACGAGCATACTTGGGCGAGTACCTCTTATCGTCGGACTGCTCAACGTGTACGTTTTTCCTGTTCCGTGAACATGATTTGCGACTGTTTGGCAGCTTTATTACATGTGAGGAATGCTGAGAAAACAGGCATTCATCACATGTGTTAAAGCAGTCAAACAGTCGCAAATCATGTTCACGGAACGGGAAAAACTTACACGCCGAGCACTCCGATGATAAGAGGTACTCGCCCGAGTATGCTTGTAAATCTCCAGCAACGAGCATACTCGCTCAACACTACTCACCACCTCTCGTGGCCGCCTGTTCCACTGATTGATCACCCCCTATCAAACAGTGTCTTCTAATATCTAATCTGTATCCCCATTGCTTCTCGTGTTTCCATATGCAAATGAGAATAAGGACGATCCCTCTACACTGTGGCAGCTCTTCAGATATGTGTAGACAGCTATTAAGTCTCCTCTTAGTCTTCTCTTTTGCAGCTAAACATTCCTAGATCCTCTAACCGTTCCTCATAGGACATTGTTAGCAGACCTGTCACCATTCTGGTTGCTCTTCTCTGAACTTCCTCCAGATTCTTCATGTCTTTAAAACATGTGCATATTAGTGATTAAGCACAGCACTCACGCTAACCATATACTGCCACACAGCGCTCACATAGGCCATATACCACACATAGCACTCCCGTTGGCCATATAGCGCACTCGCTGGCCGTATACAGTACACACAGCTCATATTGGCTATATACTGCACGCAGCACTCATGAGATCAGTGGCCGATAAGTAACACTTATTCAAATCTGTGAAAAGTGACTATTTGCCCACTTTGATGCCCATTTTCATGTCCAGAACCCATTTGGGCCAGGCTGGAGTGACCTGAATTTGATGTGGTCCATCACTATGCATGAAATACTGGTATGAGATCAGTGGCCCAAAGTCATGTAACCAATTGAAAACACCAGTTACTTATTCAAATCTGTGAAAAGTGTAACATACCTGGCGGCGTACTTGCATAGTGCACCATCTCCCACTATGCAAGATCGCAAACTTAATCTTCAGTCCAGTCTGCCAGCCTGGCTTCTGTTCATGCTGTCAGCTTGTCCCTGTCCTGACTGCTTAGGGCGGCGGCCTGGTTACTTCCTGTTTCTTGTAGCTGCTGTGGGCACACCCCTAATGCGTCTCCAGCCTATTGCTGTCTGTCACTGGATATTTAAACCAGCTCCACCCTGAAGCTGGGGCCTGAGCAACTCTTACCTTCAGAGGGCTCCTTGCCTCTGATGTGCCAGGTCCTGTCCCGTTCTGTTTCTTGCCTGTCCGCCAACCTGGGGGCTGTATTCCCTGGCCTGTCTGAAGTATCTCCTAGCCTGTTTGTCCGCCTCTCTGGGGGCCGTATACCCAGACTCGCTCCTGTATCTTGTTGCAGTGTCAGTTCCCGTCTGAACACTCTACTAGCCTGTTTGTCTCTGTGTCCGTACCTTCCCTTTTCCTGCAGTCTCTGAACCTGCACCTAACTCCTACTGGATGTCTCTGTACTTCTGTTGTGAGTTTAGAGTCCACTCGCTACTTCATTGCAAGTACCTTGTGTGTATCTGGTTCTGCTTTTCCCTTCCCTTCCAGTCTGTTCAGTGTGAACAGAGCCCTGTCCTCTCTGCTCTGCCTTGCTCACCGCTCCGGCGGTTCCTGCCTGCTCTGCCTTGCTCACCGCTCCGGCAGTTTCTCCCTGCTCTGCTTGCTCACCGCTCCGGCGGTACCTCTCTGCTCCGCCTTGCCCACCGCTCCAGCGGTTCCTCTCTGCTCTGCTTGTCTACTGCATCTGCGGTTCTGTTCCTGAATTCCAGTCTGTACTGGACCCTATCCAGCCTGTGCTCCAACCTGCTAGTACCTCCCCGTCTGCACGCCAGCCGTACTTGTCAGTACCCTCCTGTCTGCATACCAGCTGTGCCTGCCAGTATCCTCCTGTCTGCACTCCAGCCGTGCCTGCCAGTGCCCACCTGTCTGCATGCCAGCCGTGCCTGCCAATACCCACCTGTCTGTGTGCCAGCCTAACCTGCCTGTTCCTGTATTCCCCGGTGTGGGTCAACAGCCATGTCCGGGGTCTGGCCTGGAGTAGCACCTGGTCCCTCTGCTCGGTTCCTCCCTGGTCGCACGGCGTCGTTAGCCGTCGTGCGACCTTGGTCGGATCGGGTTGATACTTAGTTACGCCCCTCCAGGCACTCTCCGGTTCATGGCACAGTGGAATCAGAAAATCACGCACACGCCAGTCAGCCCGGGCGTGTGCATAACAAAAAGTGGCTGTTTGCCCAATTTGATGCCCATTCTGGTGCCCAGAACCCATTTGGGCCAGGCTGGAAGGAACTGAATTTGATGTGGGCCATCACTATGTATGAAATACTGGTATGAGATCAGGGGCCCAAAGTCATTTAACCAATGGAAAACACCAGTTACTTATTGAAATGTGTGAAAAGTGGCTATTTGCCCGCTTTGATGCCCGTTCTGTGCCCAGAACCCATTTTGGCCAGGCTGGAGGGAACTGAATTTGATATGGGCCATCACTATGTATGTAGTGGTGGTGTGAGATTAGTGGCCCAAAGTCATTTAAACCCTGAAAAACACCAGTTACTTATTGAAATCTGTGAAAAGTGGCTACTTGCCAGCTTTCATGCCCATTTTGATGCCCAGAACCCATTTGGGCCAGGCTGGAGTGACCTGAATATTATGTGGGCCATCACTATGTATGTAGTGGTAGTGTGAGATTAGTGGCCCAAAGTAATTTAACCAATGAAAAACACCAGTTACTTATTGAAATCTGTGAAAAGTGGCTATTTGCCTGCTTTGATGCCCATTTTGATGCCCAGAACCCATTTGGACCAGGCTGGAGTGACCTGAATTTGATGTGGGCCATCATTCTGTTTGTAGTGGAGGTGTGAGATCAGTGGCTCAGAGTAATTTAACCCCTGAAAAACACCAGTTACTTATTCAAATCTGTGAAAAGTGGCTATTTGCCCGATTTGATGCCCATTTTGATGCCCAGAACCCATTTGGGCCAGGCTGGAGTGACCTGAATATTATGTGGGCCATCACTATACATGAAATACTAGTATGAGATTAGTGGCCCAAAGTCATTTAACCAATGAAAAACACCAGTTACTTATTCAAATCTATGAAAAGAGGCTATTTGCCCGCTTTGATGCCCATTTTGATGCCCAGAACCCATTTGGGCCAGGCTGGAGGAATCTGAATTTGATGTGGGCCATCACTATGTATGAAATACTGGTATGAGATTAGTGGCCCAAAGTCATTTAACCCTTTCAGTAACGCCCTTCAGTGCCCACTATTGCTGCAGATGCAGAAGAACGTCTGCACACACAGGGCTGGCAACTACACTCATCTCCTGGAGCAAGTAGCTAAGGACTATCAAGATTAGCTGCTGTTTGTGTCATTAGAGCAGCAGTGACAGGAGCGGCCCTGAGATTACTAGCTGCGATCTAGTGCTAGTGAATAGTGAGTCTGAAGCTCCATTGGCTGATCGGTGCAGTATCAGATTTCTCATCCACACTGCACTGACCAGCCAGCTCAGAGCAGACACTAAGTCTCTGCTTATAATCACTAACAACACTGTGTCCTGTTAGTTTATGTGCCCACGATGCAGAAATGCTCAGGATTTTTTCCTGAGCGATTCTGCATCTCCCTGGCAGAAAAAAACGCATGCGGATTGTACATGCGGATTGTACATGCGTTTTCCTGCCAGGGACAAGCGGAAGTGACGCGTTCTTCACATGCATTTCCGCATGTGGGTTGACAAGCACTTTCCAAGCGATTTTAGCATCACTTGGAAAGTGCTTGACAACTTGGTCACACTATATAAATCCATGCAAACGGCAAACGGCATGGATTTATATAGTGTGACCGTAAAAGAATGGTAAAAAATAAATATATACTTACCCTCTGATGGCCCCCGCAGTCTTGCTTCCCTCCGTTCTCCCTTGCCGGCAGCGGTACACTGAAGGACCTGCCGACGTCAGCGTCACGTGACCCGTCACATGACTATGACGTCAGCGCAGGTCCTTCAGTCCATCGCGAGCTGCCGGCAAGTGAAGAGAAGGAGAGCAGGGGCTGTCAGAAGGTAAATATAATCTTTATTTTTTATTTTATTCTTTTTTTCACAGTTTATATGGTACCTGGGTTCGGAGGAGAGTCTCCTATCCTCTAGACCCGGGTACCATCCGCACATTGGAACGCATGGAATGCACATCTACATATACAGTGATGCGTAATCCATGCGTTCCAATACAAGTCAATGGTGGCGAAAACGCAGCACTTCCGCAAAATAATTGGTAGTGCTGCGTTTTTTTCTGCAATGATAATCCGCAGCGGAAATTTCCACAGCATGTGCACAGCACATGCGGATTATCATTGGGGGACATGGCAGGCCTTCTACCATGCGTTTTTGCCACTGCGGAAACGCTTAAAAAACGCATCGTGGGCACACAGCCTTACTGCTGCTCTGATTATTCCAGGCTGACCTCTGATCCTATCCCCCTCCTACACTGACAAAAATATATTGTGTGCTATACACATACTCTCAGATACCCCTGCTTTCGCTGCCTTGCCCCTGCCTGATCTCTGTTGCCCCTGCCTGCTCTCTGTTGACCCCTATTTGTTGCCTCTGCCCTCTCTCTGTTGGCCCCTCTCTGTTGCCCCTGCCTGCTCTCTGTTGCCCCTGCCTCCTCTCTGTTGCCCCTGCCTGCCTGCTCTCTGTTGCCCCTGCCTGCTCTGTTGCCCCTGCCCGCTCTCTGTTGCCCACTCTGTTTCACCTGCCTGCTCTCTGTTGCCCACTCTGTTTCACCTGCCTGCTGTTGCCCTTGCCCGCTCTCTGTTGCCCCTGCCTTCTTTGATACACCTGCCTGCCCTCTCTTGTCCCTGCCTACTCTCTCTTGCCCACTGGTTCCCCTGTCTGCTGTTGCCCCTGACTTCTTTCTAATACACCAGCCTTCTTTGATACACCTGCTTGCTCTCTGTTGCCGCAGCTTGTTCTCTTGCCCCTGCCTGCTCTCCCTTGCCTTTGCCTACTTTGTTTTACCTGCCTGCTGTTGCCCCTGCCTGCTCTCCCATACACGTTTGCTTTCTGTTGTCCCTGCCTGCTCTGTTTCCCCTACCTGCTCTCTGATACGTCTGCCTGCTTCTTGTTTCCCCTGCATTCTTTGATACTCCTGCTTGCTCTCTGATACTCCTGCTGGCTGTCTGTTGCCCCTGCCTGCTTTCTGTTGCCTCTGCCTGTTCTGTTTCCCCTAGATGCTTTCTGATATACTTGCTTGCTCTCTGTTGCCCCTGCCTTCTTTGATACACATTTTGATACACCTGTTTGCTGTCTGTTTCCCCTACCTTCTCTGATACATCTGCTTGCTCTCTGTTGCCCCTGCCTGCCCTTTGTTGCCCTTGCTTGCTCTCTGATACGCCTGCTTGCTGTTGCCCCTGCTTGCTCTTTAATTGTAAAGTGCTGTGGAACATGTTGGCGCTATATAAATAAAAAATATTATTATTTGATACACCTGCTTGCTCTCTGTTGCCCCTGCCTGCTCTCTGTATGAGTTGTTTTTCCTAAACTAAGTACTCAATTTAAATTGCGTGTTAGCACTTTGTAATAAATAAGTGGGTTTTGGGTTGCAGTTTCGGCACTCGGTCTCTAAAAGGTTCACCATCACTGACCTAGGTCAATGCAGACCAGAGGGAAAGGAGCTGTGTGCAGGGAGCTTGTACCTGTGGGTAATGCAGAACTGGGGGGCAGTGGCTGTGTGCAGGGGGCTTGTACCTTGGGTAGTACATAAATGGGGACAAAAGATGTGTGCAGGGGGCTTGCAACTTGGGTATTGCAGAAATGGGGGCTGGGGCTGTGTGCAGGGAGCTTTTACCTAGGGTAATTTAGAACTGGGGGGCAGTGGCTGTATGCAGGGGGCTTGTACCTTGGGTAATACAGAACTGGCAAGCAGGGGCTATGTGTAGGGGGCTTGTACCTTGGGTAATACCGAAATGGGGTACAGAAGCTGTGTGCAGAAGGCTTGCACCTTGGGTAATGCAGAAATGGGGGGCAGGGGGCTTGTACTTTGGGTAATGCAGAACGGGGGGGCAGGAGCTGTGTGCAGGGGGCTTTTACCTAGGGTAATTTAGAACTGGGGGGCAGGGGCGGTGTGCAGTGGGTTTGTACCTCTGGGTCCAGGGCTCACTGTCACTTATCAGACAGAACATCATGATGCAACAGTGCAGACTTTATATTCATCACAGCACATGCCGTACACTCTGCCATTAATCTATATGATGAGCACTTGACCTCTCCTCTCAGTCACTCCTCTCATCTTGTGATCCCGATTGTCTCTCAATTAACACAAACTGCTTCCCATGGTCCCCATCAGAGACCGCTCACCACGGTTCCCCCCATTTTGCACTGGCCAAATTAACTGACGGCTCCCTGTGGTACCCCCACTTTTACAGACTGCCACCCAAGTCTTTGATCTCTTACAGACCACTTCCCTCATCTTCCACTTCTCTATAGGCCTCCTCTCATAAACCATGCCCCATGGTTTCCCCATAGTCCTTCCTCTCACAAACCCCTTCACATGGTCCTTCCACTTTCCCCATAGTTCGCTCTGTCAGACCACTCCTCATGGTTCCTCCACTTTCTCCATAATCCCTTCTCTCACAGACCACCAGCTATGGTCCCTCATTTTACCCAAACCTTTTTACTCACAGACCACTTCCTAATGTCCTTCACATGCTCCATAGTCCCTCTTCTCACAGTAAACTCCCCATAGACCCTTCATTTTTCCTTTAGTCCCTCCTCTCATAGAGAACTCCCCATGGAGCCCCACAGTTCCCTCTCATACAACCTGCTCCTCATAGTCCCCCCACTTTTCCCATAGTTCCCTCTCATCAGCCTGCTCCTCATAGTCCCCCCAGTTTCCCCATAGTCCCCTCTCATACAGCCTGCTCCTGTTCCCCCACTTCCCCCATAGTTTCCTCTCATACAGCCTGCTCCTCATAGTCACCCCACTTTCCCCAGGCTCCTCTCATACAGCCTGCTCCTTATAGTCCCCCCACTGTCCCCTCATACAGCCTGCTCCTCATATTCCCCCACTTTCCCCAGTCTCCTCTCATACAGCCTGCTCCTCATGGCCCCCCCACTTTCCCCATAGTCCCCTCTCATACAACCTGTTCCTCATAGTCCCCCCACTTTCCCCATAGTCCCCTCTCATACAGCCTGCTCCTCATAGTCCCCCGACTTTCCCCATAGTCCCCTCTCATACAGTCTGCTCCTCATAGCCCCCACACTTTCCCCATAGTCCCCTCTCATACAGCTGGCTCCTCATAGTCCCCTCTCAATACAGCTGGTTTCTTGTAGTCCCCCCACTTTCCTCATAGTTCCCTCTCATACAGCCTGCTCCTCATAGTCCCCCCACTTTCCTCATAGTTCCGTCTCATACAGCTGGCTCCTCGTAGTCCCCCCCACTTTCCTCATAGTCCCCTCTCATACAGTCTGCTCCTCATAGTCCCTCCACTTTCCTCATAGTTCCCTGTCATACAGTCTGCTCCTCATAGTCCTCCCACTTTCCTCATAGTTCCGTCTCATACAGTCTGCTCCTCATAGTCCCTCCACTTTCCTCATAGTCCCCTCTCATACAGTCTGCTCCTTGTAGTCCCCCCACTTTCCTCATAGTTCCCTGTCATACAGTCTGCTCCTCATAGTCCTCCCACTTTCCTCATAGTTCCGTCTCATACAGTCTGCTCCTCATAGTCCCTCCACTTTCCTCATAGTCCCCTCTCATACAGTCTGCTCCTTGTAGTCCCCCACACTTTCCCCATAGTCCCCTCTCATACAGCTGGCTCCTTGTAGTCCCCTCTCATACAGTCTGCTCCTTGTAGTCCCCCCACTTTCCCCATAGTTCCGTCTCACAGAGTCTGCTCCTCATAGCCCCCACACTTTCCCCATAGTCCCCTCTCATACAGCTGGCTCCTTGTAGTTCCCTCTCATACAGCCTGCTCCTCATCGTCCCCCCACTATTACACACTGCCCCCCATGATCTTCCCTCTCACACAGATGCCATCTCTCTCTCCTCTCACAGATCTGTCCTTTCGCTCTCTGTCCCTCTCCACCTTCCCCTAGTAGCAGCAGCAGGATGGATCATAGACTGTATGGACCAGCATGCACTGCTGCTACTTCCTGTTATGTGCGGAACACTATAAACCAGAAGCCCCGCCCGTTCCCGAGAGACTCCGCCCATTTCCGAGAGACCACGCCCCATGAGATCTCCATGACAACACGTCAGCGACAGTTACAGTGAGAAGCCACGCCCCTGCGCCCAGTATTGCTGAGGGCGGAGGAGCAGAGCCAGCAGCGATATGACCGCTCACACCGGGGGTCCGAGGTCTGTGCTGCGGGTGGTGGAGCCCCCGGCTGAGGCTGTGCGATGTACGAGCTGTGAGCATTGTGTGTGTATATAGATAGCAGTGTACATACATACATGGATGATGGGGGTCTCTGCACTGCTGGGTTATTCTGGGGGATTCAGCTGACACCAAATATAGAAATATACTAATGGAATAAATACACTTTAACCCCTTCCTGACAGTTCTGATTTCCGCACTGTTATTTTTCCTCCATAACTCTTCTTCTTCTGTCGGCAGAAACCTGCGACGGCTCCTGATTTGCTGAGTGATTTCCTCTTATTAATGACTCCATTCACGTGTCCATATAATGTGCATCCAGGGGCCGAGAGATAAAGGGGGTTTATTGGGGGACGGGTTCTGCTATTGAATGTCACCATTTTATCTTCTGATAAATTCCAACTGCAGTGAAAAAAGCGCAATCCCACAACTCTGTATTATTTCCAGTGTTCATTATATGGTAACAATGTCCTGGCAATGATTCCCGGGCAGTACGATTTCAGCGATACCAAACATACATAGTTATTTTTTCTTTACGTGTAGAAAACAAATCGGAAATTTGTAAAAAAAAAAAAAAAAAAAAAAAAAATTCCCTTGTGTTGTCATTTTCTGAGACCCGATAGGTTTCCCAGTGTTGGTGGATGGGGCTGTGCGAGGGGTTCGCTTTTTGCGCCCAGAGCTGATGTTTTTATTGATATAATTTAGGGGTAGATACGAAGGTTTCGATCGCCTCATGTTGCATATTTTTCTCATTACGCTGTTACTGATTGGGTTAATTTATTTTATACAGAAATCGCGATACCACACTATGTGTCAATTTTTATTTTTTATTTATTTTTAATGGGGGAAAAGGAGGGTGATTGGAACTTTTTTTTCTTATTATTTTTAAAAACTTTTTTTTCCTTTTCACTGTAATTATTAGTCTGATCTTCTGATCGCTTGTACTTTATACGGCAATGCCACTGTATTGCTGTATATAGAAAAAAATCTCGGTGTTTGATCTCCTATGAATGACAACTAGAATCTGGAGTTTACCAGAGTACTGTCAGTACTGACGAGCAACCGGGGTCTTCAGCAGACCCCCAGCTGTCATGGCAACCCAGCGCCTCACAATCACGTTGCGCTGGCGCCAATGGGCAGTTAGAAGAGCGTTCCCCCGGACCGCGCTGTTAATGCCTCTGTCACAGATTGACAGCAGCATTTAAATGGTTAACAGCTATGGGCGAAGCTCTGCTACACTCGCAGCTGTTAGAGGCAAGTGATGTCTGAATAACACAGCCATCATCTGCTGTCAAAGATGTAGGCTCAGCTCGCCCGCGTCAGGGAGACTGGGATTAAGAAAGAAAAAGTTTTGTAAAAATAAATTGCCTTGTGTCGCCATATTCAGAGACCAATGCATTTTTTCTTTTTTTGATCTGTATGAGGACTTGTTTTTTTCCAGCATAACCTGTTGGTTTTAGTAATACCAAGTTGGGTTGTTTTGTAATTTGTTTGGTGAAATTGAACAATGTCAAAGCCAGTAGCACTCACTATTCTATAGTGCGTGGTGGGGGCTGGTAGCAATAGTCGCCCAAACAAACGCCCACACGGAGAAAAACTATTTAAATGCCGCAATAATAAATTGACAGCAACAATCTGTGCTATTTTCAGCAGCTGCTGTTCAGAGGCCAGTGCCATCTGTATAACACAGCCAGCACCCACCCTGTATGGAGTGGGCCACGTACACAATCACCCCACATACGTCGTCCAAGTGCATCAGAAATCTGGAAAGGGAAAAAATATATACAGTATTTGATTTTGTATTGCCAAATATTTTAAGAGCAATAACTTGTTAATTTTTTTCTGTTGACAAAGCTATATGAGGGCTTACATTTTCCAGGACAATCTATAGCGCTCAGTGGTACTATTTTAGGGTACAGACAACATTTCACTTTTTAATTCCATTTTTTTGTAGGAAAGATGAACAAAAAAAAGCTACATTCTGTGGAAAAAATGTTACCGTATATACTTGAGTATAAGCCGACTTTTTGAGTACATATTTTTTATGCTGAAAAAGCCCCCCTCAGCTTATACTCTTGTATATACTTTATATATACTTATATATGCAGTATATACTGTGTGGGGGGGTGGGATTGCGGCGGCGGAGGAGCGGGCACAAGCAGTATAAGGTAAATGAATATTCACTCTTCTCCACGCCCGTGGGAGTGGAGAGGGGTGAATATTCATTTTCTTTAATAGCACAGTGTGAGTCGCAGCCGCCGCCTCCTGCTGCGACTCATCGATCCTCTGGGCCTGCTATTAGAGAGGCTGCGACTCACACTGCGCTAGTAAGGAGAATGACTTTTCACTCCTCTCCATGCCCATAGTCCCGGCGTGGAGAGGAGTGAATATCCTGGCACCTCGGCGTCTGAGGGTGCATGGATGTGACGTCATGCGCTGCCCAGATGTGGAGGTGAGATGCTAGCAGATAGGATGCAGGAGGTGCCATGCATACTAGGATTGGGATGAGGGGTGCCATGCATACCAGGATTGGGATGAGGGGTGCCATGCATACCAGGATTGGGATGAGGGGTGCCATGCATACCAGGATTGGGATGAGGGGGCCATACATAAAAGGATTGGGATGAGGGGTGCCATGCATACCAGGATTGGGATGAGGGGTGCCATGCATACCAGCATTGGGCTGAGGGGTGCAATGCATACCAGCATTGGGATGAGGAGAGCCATGCATACCAGGATTGGGATGAGGGGTGCCATGCATACCAGGATTGGGATGAGAGGAGCCATACATACCAGTATTGGGATGAGGGGGCCATGCATACCAGGATTGGCGATGAGAGGAGCCATGCATACCAGGATTTGGATGAGGGGGCCATGCATACCAGGATTGGGGATGAGGAAATTTACCAGTAGCTGCTGCATTTCCCACCCTAGGCTTATACTCGAGTCAATAAGTTTTCCCAGTTTTTTGTGGAAAAATTAGGTGCTTCGGCTTATATTCGGGTCGGCTTATACTCGAGTATATAAGGTATTTAGTTTATTTTTAGCAATTTACCTAAATTAGAAGGTTTTTAAGTTTACAAGCTTTTGCTCAATAAAATCACTTCATTTTCTTAGAGCTACCATTATTTTACTTTTAAATGAGTTATCCAATATTTTTTCTTCAGCATTGATCTTTTAAAAATAACAAACAAATGCTATATCCCCCCTCACCATAGATACAAACGATGACTAAGCCGTCCAGATGTGACCGATGCTGAAGCCTGAGATTGGCCGGACAGGCGATTGAACCAGTGTGTCATTAGATGTTTCCTGACCTCGGCAGTGAATCAGCGACCAAGTAACATCCGGATGGCGAAATCACTTCCGGATCTGATGCAGACCACCGGAGCATTCTCTGTTTCATCCATGGGTGACGACTGGTATGAATTTTTACATTAGGTTATTTATTTAAAGATCCGTGCCTAATTTTTTTTTTTTTTTTCTGTACAGAGTTTATAAAGCAGTATAGGTTATATATTCTGGTGTGTTTTTTTTTTAGGGTGAAGGCAAAATGATCAATAATAGCAATTGTGGTGTTATTATTATTATGCCATTTTTCAGTCAAGATAAATAATGTGATGACTTTATAGTTTGGGTAGTTACAGATGCTGCAATATAAATTACCGTCCGTAGGTTTATATTTTTTTGCTTGTGATTTTTTTGTTAAAACACGTTTTAATGTAAAAAAAAGTTATTTTTTGGTTTTAACTTATTTTTTTTGTACTTCTGAATACTCCATTATTTCGCATTTTAGAGATACTGAGACAAAAGGAGCTCCTCCCTATGTCTATCCACTTAGATACCGTGGTTGTTTTTCACCACGGCATTTGTGAAGACCCGGGGTCTTCCGTGGGCGTAACGCTACTCAGACAACACAGGGAGAGGGTAAAACAGCTTGGCAATACTTTATTGAAACACAAAGCGGACAATAAACACACAGAACAGTCCCAGCAAATACCCAAGATGGTACAACATTACATTCGCTCCGCCCGCCTGGGATAGAACAGCCGCGACTTTGGAGACTTCCAGGGCCGACTACCTCAACCAGTGGCCCTCCGCTTCTAGCGGTCCCCCACAGAGATGAGGTAGCGGCAAGCTTAGGAAGCTAGCAGTCCATCGAGGTACAAGACCAGGAGACCCGAGGGTCCCAACCTGGCCTCTCTGAGAGTTTCCATGGGGCCAGGCGACCGGTGGGTCCCTCCTGGCAACTCCAAATGTCTCCATGGGTTCTAGGTGACCAGTGGGTCCCTCCTAGCAACCCCAAAACAACATATCCATGGGGCCAAGTGACTTCTGCGTCCTCTCATGGACTCCCCAAAATGTATCCATGTCTCCCTCATGGTTAATGGAGCAGATCCGAATCTTTCCAGTCAGGGCCGGTACCCTTAGGCTAGAATAATATAGAATTCAAATCTGTGTCTTTTTGGTAATGCCATGCAATCCATCTACTTTCCTGAAGGATGTCTCTCATTCTCCTTCCAAAGTCTGTCTGAATCTCTGTGTCAAGTCTCAGTCTCTGTCCCAAGACTCACCTGTCTCAGAAACACATCTCCTTTCTGCTTCTCTGGGCTCAAGTATGACTCTTACAAAAAACACATGTCCCTTCTGCTTCTCTGGGCTCAGCCCCCTGAATGGCAGAACTGCTCTCACCCTCCTCCCCCAAAGCTTAGTGTGCATATCACATGTCAGAGGTAAAGGTGCAGAGCTCACCTATCATTGTTTGAGATAATCTATTTACATAGTTGGTATCACGGGCTGTTGTAAATAGCTGGCTTTTAGTACAGTTAGCATATTAGCAAACAACATTGTTCACCTAACCAAGAGGAGACCACAATCAGGGTTAGACAAATACTAGTCTGACCTTTAGAAATACACTACTGTATTGTGTTTAAATTGACTTGTATATGTTTGTGTATTTGCTTCTTAATATTTTACTGTGTATTGTCATAGCATTTAAGGAGTTAAGCAACTGTTATGCAACATTTAATGTATGGGCAGTCTGTGTGGCATCTGTCAGGAATCCAGTATAAATGCTAACATGCCCATCTGTTCTCCATTGCCATTATTACATTACTAATCAAATTGTTGATGCAATTTTTCTGTCCAACAAAAGCATTGGAAACGGGGTATAGTAGGAAGGGGATTGACTAGGGCGGGACTGTAAAGATTCCTGTCAATTCCTAACACAAAAGGCACCATATATATATTCTTATACACGTAGATGACCTGTATCATGGAATTATATTCAATACCAGTAGATACTTTGGTACTCACGCAGACGTTGGTTCATGTGCTTTGGTGGCATGTGGATGTTAGGCCTTGTGCTTCGCTGGCATGCGTAAGCTGAGGCATGTGCTTTGGTGGCAAGTAAATGCTGGGCCGTGTGCATCAGCGACATCCAGACGTCGGGCCTTGTGCTTCAGTGGAACCCTGATGCGGGGCTGTGTGCTTCGGTGTCACCCGTACACGGGACCATGTGCTTCGGTGGCACCCGTACGTGGGACCGTGTGCTTGAGTGGCACCAGTACGCAGGGCCGTGTCCTTCGGTGGCACCCTTACGCGGGACCATGTGCTTCGGTGGCACTGGGACGCATTGCCGTGTGCGTCCGTGGCTTCGGTACGCGGCACCGTGTGCTTTGGTGCCACCCGGACGCGGGTCTGTGTGCTTCGATGTCACCCAGACGCGGGACCGTGTGCTTCGGTGGCATCCGGATGTGCGGCTGTGTGCTTCGGTGGCACACGGACGCAGATTGCATGCTTTGGTGGCACCCGGACGCGGGACCGTGTGCCTTGGTGGCACCGATACGCATTGCCGTGTGCTTCCGTGGCACCAGTACACATTGCTGTGTGCTTCCGTGGCACTGGTACGCGGGACCGTGTGCTTCAGTGGCACACGGATGCGTGACCGTGTGCTTCAGTGGCACACAGATGCGGGACCATGTTCTTCGGTGGCACCCGTATGCGAGACCGTGTGCTTCGGTGGCATCCAGATGCAAGGCTGTGTGCTTCGGTGGCACCAAGACGCATTGCCATGTGCTACCATGGCACTGGTACGCGGGACCATGAGCTTCCATGGCACACTGATGCGGGACAGTGTGCTTCGGTGGCACCCGTACACGAGACCGTGTGCTCGAGGGCACCCGGACATGTGACCGTGTGCTTCGGTGGCATCCGGATGCGGGGCTGTGTGCTTCGGTGGTACACGGACGCGGATTGTGTGCTTCGATGGCATCCGGACGCGGGACCCTGTGCTCCGGTGGCACCGGGACGCATTGCCGTGTGCTTGAGTGGCACCAGGGTGCAGGGCAATGTGCTTCGGTGGCACCCTTATGCGTGACCGCGTGCTTCGGTGGCACCAGTACACATTGCCATGTGCTTCGGTGGCACCGGTATGCGGGGCCGTGTGCTTCAGTGGCACCTGTACGCGGGGCCGTTTTCTTTGGTGTCACCTGGAGGTGGGACCGTGTGCTTCGGTGGCACCGGGACGTGTTGCCGCGTGCTTCGTTGGCACCGGTACGCGGGACTGTGTGCTTCGGTGGCACCCAGACGTGGAATGTGTGCTTCGGTGGCACCCGTACGTGGGACCCTGTGCTTCGGTGGCACCGGGACACATTGCCGTGAGCTTCCGTGGCACTGGTACACAGGACCGTGTGCTTAGGTGGCACCCGTACGAGGGACCGTGTGCTTTGGTGGCATCCGGATGCAAGTCTGTGTGCTTCGGTGGCACCAGGACGCATTGCTGTGTGCTTCCGTGGCACCGGTACGCGGGACCGTGTGCTTCGTTGGCACCCGGACGCGGGGCTGTGTTCTTCGGTGGCACCCGAATGCGGGACCGTGTGCTTCGTTGGCACCCAGACGCGGGGCTGTGTTCTTCGGTGGCACCCGAACGCGGGACCGTGTGCTTCGGTTGCACCAGTACGCATTGCCGTGTGCTTGAGTGGCACCGATATGCGGGGCCATGTGCGTCGGTGGCACCAGGACGCGGGGCCGTTTTCTTCTGTGTCATCTGGAGGCGGGACTGTGTGCTTCGGTGGCACCAGTGCGCATTGCCGTGTGCTTCGGTGGCACCCTTACGCGGGACCCTATGCTTCGGTGGCACCGGGACGTGTTGCCGTGTGCTTCATTGGCACCGGTACGTGGTACTGTGTGCTTCGGTGGCACCCGTAAGCGGAATGTGTGCTTCAGTGGCACCCGGACGTGGGAACGTGTGCTTCGGTGGCACTGGGAAGTGTTGCCGTGTGCTTTTGTGGCACTGGTACGCGAGACCGTGCGCTTTCTTGGCACCCGGACGCGGCGCCGTGTCCTTTGGTGGCACCCGGACACGGGGCCGTGTCCTTCGGTGGCACCCAGATGCAGGATCATGTGCTTCAGTGGCACCCATACGCGAGACCGTGTGCTCGGTGGTACCCGGATGTGGGACCGTGTGCTTCGGTGGCATCCGGACGCGAGACCATGTGCTTCGGTGGCACCGAGATATGTTGCCGTGTGCTTCGGTGGCACCTGGACCCGGATTGTGTGCTTCGGTGGCACCCGGACGTGGAACTGTGTGCTTTGGTGGCACCCGGACTCGGATTGTGTGCTTCGGTGGCACCCGGACGTTGGACCGTGTGCTTCGGTGGCATCCGGATGCGGGACCATGTGCTTCTGTAGCATCCGGATGTGGGGCCGTGTGCTTCGGTGGCACCCGGATGTGGGACCGTGTGCTTCTGTGGCACCCGATTCGGGGCCGTGTGCTTCGGTGGCACCCGTACGCGAAACCGTGTGCTCGGTGGCACCCGGACGTGGGACCGTGTGCTTCGTTGGCACTGGAACGCATTGTCGTGTGCTTGAGTGGCACCAGTACGCAGGGCCGTGTGCTTCAGTTTTACCCTTACACGCAACCGTGCGCTTCGGTGGTACACGGACGCAGATTGTGTGCTTCGATGGCACCCAGACATGGAACCGTGTGCTTTTGTGGAATCCGGATGCAAGGCAGTGCGTTTCAGTGGCACCGATACGCATTACCTTGTGCTCGGTTGCACCAATACGTGGGACTGTGTGCTTCAGTGGCATCCGGATGTGGGGCTGTGTGCTTCAGTGGCACACGAACGCGGATTGTAGGCTTCGGTGGCACCCGGACACGGGACCATGTGCTTCGGTGGCATCCGAATGTGGGGCCATGTGCTTCGGTGGCACCAGGACATATTGTCGTGTTCTTGAGTGGCACCAGTACACAGGGCCGCGTGTTTTGGTGGCACCCATATGTGGGACCGTGTGCTTCGGTGGCAACCGTACACGAGACCGTGTGCTCGGTGGCACCAATACGTGGGACTGTGTGCTTCAGTGGCATCCAGATGTGGGGCTGTGTGCTTCGGTGGCACACGAACGCAGATTGTGGGCTTCGGTGGCACCCGGACGCGGGACCGTGTGCTTCGGTGGCATCCGAATGCGGGGCCGTGTGCTTCGGTGGCACCAGGACGCATTGTCGTGTTCTTGAGTGGCACCAGTACACAGGGCCGCGTGCATTGGTGGCACCCATATGCAGGACCGTGTGCTTCGGTGGCATCTGGATGCGGAGCTGTGTGCTTCGGTGGCACCGAGACGCATTGCCATGTTCTTGAGTGGCACCAGTACGCAGGGCCGCGTGCTTTGGTGGCACCCATATGCGAGACCATGTGCTTCGGTGGCACCAGGATGTGTTGCTGTGTGCTTCCATGGCACCGGTATGCGGGGCCATGTGCTTCGGTGTCAACCTGAGGCGGGAACGTGTGCTTCGGTGGCACCGATACGCATTGCCATGTGTTTGAGTGGCACTATTTCGCATATCCGTGTGCTTCGGTGGCACCCTTGCGCGAGACCATGTGCTTCGGTGGCACCGAGATATGTTGCCGTGTGCTTCTGTGGCACCCGGACCCGGATTGTGTGCTTCGGTGGCACCCGGATGTGGAACTGTGTGCTTTGGTGGCACCCGGACTCGGATTGTGTGCTTCGGTGGCACCCGGACGTTGGACCGTGTGCTTCGGTGGCATCCGGATGCGGGACCATGTGCTTCTGTAGCATCCGGATGTGGGGCCGTGTGCTTCGGTGGCACCAGGACGCATTGTCGTTTGCTTGAGAGGCACCATTACGCAGGGCCACGTGCTTTGGTGGTACCCATATGCGGGACCGTGTGCTTCAGTGGCACCGGGATGCGTTGCAGTGTGTTTTCGTGGCACCGATATGCGGGGCTGTGTGCTTTGCTGTCAACCGGAGGCGGGACCGTGTACTTCGGTGGCTCCGATACATTTTGCCATGTGTTTGAGTGGCACCAGTATACATTGCCGTGTGCTTTGGTGGCACCCTTATGCGGAACCATGTGCTTCGGTGGCACCGGGACATGTTGCAGTGTGTTTCGGTGGCACCGGTACGCGGGACCATGTGCATTGGTGGCACCCGGACGCGGATTGTGTGCTTCGGTGACACCTGGACGTGGGACTGTGTGCTTAGGTGGCATCCGGATGCAAGGCCGTGTGCTTCAGTGGCACCGGGACGCATTTCCGTGTGCTTCCGTGGCACCCGTACACGAGACCGTGTGCTTGGTGACATCCGGATGCGGGGCTGTGTGCTCCGGTGGCACACGGACGTGCATTGTGTGCTTCGGTGGCACACGGATGTGGATTGTGTGTTTCGGTGGCACCCGGATGCGGATTGTATGCTTCGGTGGCACCCGGTCACGGGACTGTGTGCTACAGTGACACCGGGACGCATTGCCATATGCTTGATTGGCACCGTGTGCTTCGGTCCCACCGGGATGTGTTGCCGTGTGGTTTCGAGGCACCGGTATGCGGGGCCGTGTGCTTCGGTGTCAACCGGAGGCGGGACCGTGTGCTTCGGTGGCACTGGGACACATTGCCATGTGCTTCTGTGGCACTGGTACACAGAACCGTGTGCTTAGGTGGCACCCGTACGCGGGACCGTGCGCTTTGGTGGCACCCGGACGCAAGACCGTGTGCTTTGAAGGCATCCAAATGCGGGCCCGTGTTCTTCGGTGGCACAAGGAAGTGTTGCCCTGTGCTTCCGTGGCACCAGTACACGAGACCGTATGCTTCCTTGGCACCTAGACGCATGGCCGTGTTCTTCAGTGGCACTCGGACGCAGGGCCGAGAGCTTCGGTGCCACCCGGACGTGAGACAATTTGCTCGGTGGCACCCGGACATGGGACCATGTGCTTCGGTGGCACCCGGATGCGGGACTGTGTGCTTCGGTGGCATCCGGATGTGGGGCCGTGTGCTTCGGTGGCACCGGAACGCATTGCCGTGTGCTTGAATGGCACCAGTACGCATTGCCGTCTGCTTCGGTGGCACCCTTACACTGGACCGTGTGGTTTGGTGGCAACGGGACATGTTTCCATGTGCTTCGGTGGCACTGGTACGCGGGACCGTGTGCTTCGGTGGCACCCAGGCGCGGATTGTGTGCTTTGTTGACACCAGTACGCAGGGCCGCATGCTTCGGTGGCACCGGGATGCATTGCCGTGTGCTTCGGTGGCACCCTTACATGGACCGTGTGCTTAGGTGGCACCGGGACGTGTTGCCGTGTGCTTCGTTGGTACCGTTACGCGGTACTGTGTGCTTTGGTGGCACCTGGACTCGGAATGTGTGCTTCGGTGGCACCCGGACGTGAGACCGTGTACTTCAGTGGCATTTGGATGCGGGGCCGTGTGCTTTAGTGGCACCGGGACACATTGCCGTGTGCTTCCGTGGCACCGGTACACAGGACCGTGTGCTTAGGTGGCACCCGTCTGCGGGACCGTGTGCTTCCGTGGCACTCGAAACGGGACCGTGTGCTTCGGAGGCACCCGGATGCGTGACCGTGAGCTTTGAAGGCATCCAGATATGGGCCGTGTGCTTCAGTGGCACCGGGAAGTGTTGCTGTGTGCTTTTGTGGCACCGGTACGCGAGACCGTGTGCTTCGTTGGCACCCGGACGCGGGGCCGTGTTCTTCGGTGGCACCCAGATGCAGGACCGTGTGCTTCGGTGGCACCTGTATGCGAGACCGTGTGTTCAGTGGCAACCAGACGTGGGACCATGTGCTTCGGTGGCATCCGGATGCGGTGCCGTGTGCTTCGGTTGCACCAGAACGCATTATCGTGTGCTTGATTGGCACCAGTACGCATGGCCATGTGCTTTGGTGGCACCCTTAAGCGGAACCGTTTGCTTCAGTGGTACACGGACGCGGATTGTGTGCTTCGGTGGCACCCGGATGTGGAACAGTGTGCTTTGGTGGCATCCGGAGGCTGTTGTAAATAGCTGGCTTTTAGTACAATTAGCATATTATAAAACAACATTGTTCACCTAACCAAGAGGAGACCGCAATCAGGGTTAGACAGATACTGTCAGATACTGACCTATAGAAATACACTACTGTATTGTGTTTAAATTGACTTATATATGTTTGTGTATTTGCTTATTAAGATTTTACTCTGTATTGTCATAGCATTTAAGGAGTTAAGCAACTGTTATCCAACATTTAATGTATGAGCAGTCTGTGTGGCATCTGTCAGGAATCCAGTATAAATCCTAACATGCCCATCTGTTCTCCATTGCCATTATTACATTACTAATCAAATTGTTGATGCAATTTTTCTGTCCAACAAAAGCATTGGAAACGGGGTATAGTAGGAAGGGGATTGACTGGGGCGGGACTGTAAAGATTCCTGTCAATTCCTAACACAAAAGGCACCATATATATATTCTTATACACGTAGATGACCTGTATCATGGAATTATATTCTGTACCAGTAGATACTTTGGTACTCACGCAGACGTTGGTTCATGTGCTTTGGTGGCATGTGAATGTTAGGCCTGGTGCTGGCATGCGTAAGCTGAGGCATGTGCTTTGGTGGCAAGTAAATGCTGGGCTGTGTGCATCAGCGACATCCAGACGTCGGGCCTTGTGCTTCGGTGGCACCCTGACGCGGGGCCGTGTGCTTCGGTGGCACCGGGACGCATTGCCGTTTGCTTCCGTGGCTTCGATACGCGGCACTGTGTACTTTGGTGGCACCCGGATGCGGGGCCGTGTGCTTCGGTGTCACCCGTATGCGGGACCATGTGCTTCCGTGGCACCCGTATGCAGGACCGTGTGCTTGAGTGGCACCAGTACGCAGGGCCGGGTGCTTCGGTGGCACCCTTACGCGGGACCGTGTGCTTCGGTGGCACCGGGACGCATTGTCGTGTACTTCCGTGGCACCCGGACGCGGGGCCATGTGCTTCTGTGGCATCTGGATGTGGGGCTGTGTGCTTCGGTGGCACACGGACACGGATTGTGTGCTTCGGTGGCACCTGGACGCGGGACCGTGTGCTTCGGTGGAACCGGGACGCATTACCGTGTGTTTGAGTGGCACCAGTACGCAGGGCCGCGAGCCTCGGTGGCACCCATATGCGGGACTGTGTGCTTTGGTGGCACCGGGATGCGTTACCGTGTGCTTTCGTGGCACCGGTATGCGGGGCCGTGTGCTTTGGTGTCAATCGGACACGAGACTGTGTGCCTTGGTGGCACCGATACGCATTGCCATGTGTTTCAGTGGCACCAGTACACATTGCTGTGTGCTTCAGTGGCACCAGGACGCATTGCCGTGTGCTTCCGTGGCACCGGTGCGCGGGACCGTGTGCTTCAGTGGCACACTGAGGCGGGACCGTGTTCTTCGGTGGCACCCGTACACGAGACCGTGTGCTTCGGTGGCATCCAGATGCAATGCTGTGTGCTTTGGTGGCGCCGGGACACATTGCCATGTGCTACCGTGGCACTGGTACGTGGGACCGTGTGCTTTGTTGGCACCAGTACGCGGGACTGTGTGCTCCGGTGGCACTGGGAAGTGTTGCCGTGTGCTTTTATGGCACTGGTACGCGAGACCGTGTCCTTCGGTGGCACCCGGACACAGGGCCGTGTGCTTCGGTGGCACCCAGATGCAGGATCGTATGCTTTGGTGGCACCCGTACGCGAGAGCGTGTGCTCGGTGGCACCCGGATGTGGGACCATGTGCTTCGGTGGCACCCGGATGTGGGACTGTGTGCTTCGGTGGCACCCGGACGTGAGACCGTGTGCTCGGTGGCACCCAGATGTGGGACCGTGTGCTTCTGTGGCACCCGATTCAGGGCCGTGTGCTTCGGTGGCACCCGTACGCGAGACCGTGTGCTTGGTGGCACCCGGACATGGGACCGTGTGCTTCGTTGGCATCCGAATGTAGGGCTGTGTGCTTTGGTGGCACATGGACGCGGATTGTGTGCTTCGGTGGCACACGGACGCGGATTGTATGCTTCGGTAGCACCCGGACGCGGGACCATGTGCTTCGGAGGTATCGGGACGCGGGACCATGTGATTTGGTGGCATCCGGATGCAGGGCTGTGTGCTTCGGTGGCACACGGACGCAGATTGTGTGCTTCGGTAGCACCCGAAAGCGGGGCCGCGTGCTTCGGTGGCACCAGTAGGCGGGACCGTGTGCTTCGGTGGCACCCGGATGCCTGACTGCGTGCTTTGAAGGCATCAAGATTCAGGCCGTGTTCTTCGGTGGCACCGGGAAGTGTTGCCATGTGCTTTTGTGGCACCGGTACGCGAGACCGTGTGCTTCGTTGGCACCCAGATGCAGGACCGTGTGCTTTGGTGGCACCTGTACGCGAGACCGTGTGCTCGGTGACACCCGGACGAGGGACCGTGTCCTTCGCTGGCACTGGAACGCATTGTCGTGTGCTTGAGTGGCACCAGTACGCAGGGCCGTGTGCTTCAGTTGTACCCTTACACGGAACCGTGTGCTTCGGTGGTACACGGACGCAGATTGTGTGCTTCGAGGGCCCAGACGTGGAACCATGTGCTTTTGTGGCATCCGGATGCAAGGCAGTGCGCTTTGGTGGCACCAATACGCATTGCTGTGTGCTTCAGTGGCACAAGAATGCGGGACCGTGTGCTTCGGTGGCACCCGTACGCGGAATGTGTGCTTCGGTGTCACCCGGACATGGGAATGTGTGCTTCGGTGGCACCGGTACGCGGGACCACGTGTTTCGGTGGCACGAGTATGTGGGACCGTGTGCTTCGGTGGCACCCGGACGCGTGACCGTGCGCTTTGTTGGCATCCAGATGCGGGACCGTGTGCTTCGGTGGCACCCGGACACGGGGCCGTGTGCTTTTGTGGCACCCAGATGCAGGATTGTGTGCTTCGGTGGCACTCGTACGCGAGACCGTGTGCTCGGTGGCACCGGATGTGGGACCGTGTGCTTCGGTGGCACCCGGATGCGAGACCGTGTGCTCGGTGGCACTGATACGCATTGCCGTGTGTTTGAGTGGCACCAGTATACATTGCAGTGTGCTTTGGTGGCACCCTTATGCGGAACCGTGTGCTTCGGTGGCACCGGGACATGTTGCCGTGTGCTTCAGTGGCACCGGTACGCGGGACCATGTGTTTCGGTGGTACCCGAACGTGGATTGTGTGCTTCGGTGGCACCTGAACGTGGGACCGTGTGCTTCGGTGGCATCCGGATGCAAGGCCGTGTGCTCGGTGGCATCCGGATGCGGGGCTGTGTGCTTCCGTGGCACACGGACGTGCATTGTGTGCTTCGGTGGCACACGGATGCGGATTGTGTGTTTCGGTGGCACCCGGACGCGGATTGTATGCTTCCGTGGCACCCGGACACGGGACTGTGTGCTTCGGTGGCACCGGGACGCATTGGCATATGCTTGAGTGGCACCCGGACACGGGGCCGTGTGCTTCGGTGGCACCCGTACGTGACACCGTGTGCTCGGTGGTGCCCAGACGTGGGACCGTGTGCTTCGGTGGCACACGGATGCGAGTCTGTGTGCTTTGGTGGCACACAGACTCAGATTGTGTGCTTCGGTGGCACCCAGACGCGGAACTGTGTGTTTCGGTGGCGTCCGGATGCAGGGCCCTGTGCTTCGGTGGCACCGGGACGCATTGCTGTGTGCTCCAGTTGCACCAATACGCAGGGCCGCGTGCTTCGGTGGCACCCATATGCAGGACCGCGTGCTTCGGTGGCACCGGGATGCGTTGCCGTGTGGTCTCGAGGCACCGGTATGCGGGGCCGTCTGCTTCAGTGTCAACCGGAGGAGAGACCATGTGCTTCGGTGGCACCAATACGCATTGCCGTGTGTTTGAGTGGCACCAGTACACATTGCCGTATGCTTCAGTGGCACCCTTATGCGGGACCGTGTGCTTCGGTGGCACCGGGACATGTTGCCGTGTGTTTCGGTGGCATCGGTATGCAGGACCGTGTGCTTCGGTGGCTCCCGGATGCAGATTGTGTGCTTTGGTGGCACCTGGACGTGGGACCGTGTGCTTCGGTGGCATCCGGACGCATTGACGTATGCTTCCATGGCACCGGTACTCGGGACTGTGTGCTTCAGTGGCGCACGAATATGGGACCGTATGCTTCAGTGGCACCCATACATGAGACCATGTGCTCGGTGGCACCCGGACGTGGGACCGTGTGCTTCGGTGGCATCCGAATGCGGGGCTGTGTGCTTCGGTGGCACACGGACGCGGATTGTGTGCTTCAGAGGCACCCGGACGCGGATTGTGTGCTTCGGTGGCACCCGGACACAGGACCGTGTGCTTAGGTGGCATTCATATGCGGGGCCTTGTGCTTCGGTGGCACCGGGACGCATTGCCATGTTCTTGAGTGGCACCAGTACGCAGGGTTGCGTGCTTCAGTGGCACCCATATTCGGGACCGTGTGCTTACGTGGCACCAGGATGCGTTGCTGTGTGTTTCCGTGGCACCGGTATGTGGGGCCGTGTGCTTCGGTGTCAACCAGAGGTGGGAGCGTGTGCTTCGGTGGCACCGATACGCATTGCCGTGTGTTTGAGTGGCACCAGTTCGCATTGCCGTGTGCTTCGGTGGCACGCTTACGCGAGACCGTGTGCTTCGGTGGCACCAGGACATTTTGCCGCGTACTTTGATGGCACCCGTACATGGAACCGTGTGCTTCCGTAGCACCCGGACACGGATTTTGTGCTTCTGTGGCACCCGGACATTGGACCGTGTGCTTCGTTGGCATCCGATACGGGAGCGTGTGCTTCAGTGGCACCAGGATGCATTGCAGTGTGCTTTCGTGGCACTGGTATGCGGGGCCGTGTGCTTTGGTGTCAACTGGAGGCGGGACCGTGTGCTTCAGTGGCACCAATACGCATTGCCGTGTGTTTGAGTGGCACCAGTACACATTGCCGTATGCTTCGGTGGCACCCTTACGCAGGACCAGGTGCTTCGGTGGCACCGGGACATGTTGCCGTGTGTTTCGGTGGCACCGGTATGCAGGACCGTGTGCTTCTGTGGCACCTGGACGCAGATTGTGTGCTTCGGTGGCACCCGGACGTGGAACCGCGTGCTTCGGTGGCATCCGGATGCATTGACGTGTGCTTCGGTGGCACACAGATGCGGGACCGTGTGCTTCGGTGGCACCCATACACGAGACCGTGTGCTCGATGGCACCCGGACATGGGACCGTGTGCTTCGGTGGCATCCGGATGTGGGGCTGTGTGCTTTGGTGGCACACAGACGCGGATTATGTGCTTCGGTGGCACCTGGACGCTGGAACGTGTGCTTCTGTGGCATCCGGATGTGGGACTTTGTGCTTCGGTGGCACCGGGAGGCATTGCTGTGTACTTGAGTGGCAACAATACGCAGGGCCGCGTGCTTCGGTGGCTCCCCTATGTGGGACCGTATGCTTCGGTCCCACCGGGATGTGTTGCCGTGTGGTTTCGAGGCACCGGTATGCGGGGCTGTGTGCTTTGGTGTCAACCGGAGGCGGGACCATGTGCTTCGGTGGCACTGGGTCACATTTCCGTGTGCTTCTGTTACACTGGTACACAGGACTGTGTGCTTAGGTGGCACCCGTACACGGGACCGTGTGCTTTGGCGGCACCAGTATGCGGGACCGTGCGCTTCGATGGCATCCGGACGCGGGACCATGTTCTTTGAAGGCATCCGGACGTGGGACTGTGTGCTTCGGTGGCACACGGATGCGGGGCTGTGTGCTTCGGTGGCACACAGACGCGGATTATGTGCTTCAGTGGCACCCAGACGCGGGAACATGTGCTTCTGTGGCATCCGGATGTGAGGCCTTTTGCTTCGGTGGCACCAGGACACATTGCTGTGTACTTGAGTGGTGCCAATACGCATTGCCTCATGCTTCAGTGGCACCCCTATGCGGGACCGTGTGCTTTGGTGGCACCGGGATGCGTTTGCGTGTGCTTTTGGCACCGGTAGGCGGGACCGTGTGCTTCGGTGGCACCGGGACACATTTCCGTGTGCTTCTGCTGCACTGGTACACAGGACCATGTGCTTAGGTGTCACCCGTACTCGGGACCACGTGCTTCGGTGGCACTAGTATGCTGGACCGTGCACTTCTGTGGCACCCGGACGCGGGACCGTGTGCTTTGAAGGCATCCAAATGCGGGGCCTTGTGCTTCGGTGGCACAAGGAAGTGTTGCCGTGTGCTTCCGTGGCACCAGTACGCGAGACCGTGTGCTTCATTGGCACCTGGACGCAGGGCCGTGTTATTCAGTGGCACCCGGACGTGGGCCGTGTGCTTCGGTGGCACCCGGATGCAGGACCGTGTGCTTCGGTGGCACCCGGACGTGGGACCGTGTGCTTCGGTGGCACCGGAACGCATTGCCGTGTGCTTGAGTGACACTAGTACGCAGTGCCGTGTGCTTCAGTGGCACCCATATGCGAGACCGTGTGCTTCGCTTGCACCAGGATACGTTGCCGTGTGCTTCCGTGGCACCGGTATGCGGGGCCGTGTGCTTCGGTGTCACCCGGAGGCAGGACCCTGTGCTTCGGTGGCACCAGTACTCGGGACCGTGTGCTTTGGTGGCACCCGGACGCGGATAGTGTGCTTCAGTGGCACCCGGACGCGGATTGTGTGCTTCAGTGGCACCAGTACTCAGGTCCGTGTGCTTCGGTGGCACCAGAACGCTGGACCATGTGCTTCCGTGGCACCGGTATGCAGGACCGTGTTATTCGGTGGCACCCAAACGCGGGGCCATATGCTTAAGTGGCACCCGAACGCAGGACTGTGTGCTTCGGTGGCACCCAAACGCTGGACAATGTGCTTCAGTGGCATACGGATGTGGGGCCGTGTGCTTTGGTAGCACCGGGACATGTTGCCGTGTGCTTTGGTGGCACCCAGATGCGGATTGTGTGCTTCGGTGGTACCTGGATGTGGAACCGTGTGCTTCGGTGGCACCGGGACGCATTGCTGTGCACTTCCATGGCACCGGTATGCGGAACCGTGTGCTTCGGTGGTACACGGACGCGGGGCCGTGTGCTTCGGTGGCACCAGTACGCAGGGCCATTTTCTTTGGTGTCACCCGGAGGCGGGACCGTGTGCTTCATTGGCATTAGTACGCATTGCCATGTGCTTCGGTGACACCCTTACGCGGGACTGTGTGCGTCGGTGGCACCTGGACGTGTTGCCGCGTGCTTCGCTTGCACCAGTACGTGGGACTGTGTGCTTCGGTGGCACCCGTATGCGGAATGTGTGCTTCGGTGGCACCTGGACGTTGAACCGTGTGCTTCTGTGTCATCCGGATGCAAGGCCGTGTGCTTCGGTGGCACCGGGACGCATTGCCGCTTGCTTCCATGGCACCGGTACGTGGGACCGTGTGCTTCAGTGGCACACGAATGAGGGACAGTGTGCTTCCGTGGCACCCGTACACGAGACCATGTGCTCGGTGGCACCCGGACGTGAGACCGTGTGCTTTGGTGGCATCAGGATGCGGGGCCGTGTGCTTCGGTGGCACCGGGACGCATTGCCGTGTTCTTGAGTGGCACCAGTACGCAGGGCCATGTGCTTCGGTGGCACCCATATGCTGGACCGTGTGCTTCGGTGGCACCGGAATGCGCTGCTGTGTGCTTCCATGGCACCGGTATGCGGGGCCGTGTGCTTCGGTATCAACCTGAGGCGGGACCATGTGCTTCAGTGGCACTGATACGCATTGCCGTGTGTTTGAATGGCACCATTTTGCATTGCCGTGTGCTTCGGTGGCACCCTTATGCGAGACTGTGTGCTTCGGTGGCACCGGGACATGTTGCAGTGTGCTTCGGTGTCAACCTTAGGTGGGACCATGTGCTTCAGTGGCACTGATACGCATTGCCGTGTGTTTGAGTGGCACCATTTCGCATTGCCGTGTGCTTCGGTGGCACCTTTATGCGGGGCTGTGTGCTTCGGTGGCAAACGGACGCGGATTGTGTGCTTTGGTGGCATCCGGATGCGGGGCCGTGTGCTTTGGTGGCACCGGGACGCATTGCCGTGTTCTTGAGTGGCACTAGTACGCAGGGCCATGAGCTTTGGTGGCACCCATATGCTGGACCGTGTGCTTCGGTGGCACCGGAATGCGTTGCTGTGTGCTTCCGTGGCACTGGTATGCGGGGCCGTGTGCTTCGGTATCAACCTGAGGCGGGACCAGGTGCTTCAGTGGCACTCATATGCATTGCCGTGTGTTTGAATGGCACCATTTTGCATTGCTGTGTGCTTCGGTGGCACCCTTAAGCGAGACTGTGTGCTTCGGTGGCACCGGGACATGTTGCAGTGTGCTTCGGTGGCACCAGTACACGGGACCATGTGCTTCGGTGGAACCGGGACGCATTACCGTGTGTTTGAGTGGCACCAGTACGCAGGGCCGCAAGCCTCGGTGGCACCCAGATGCGGGACCATGTGCTTCGGTGGCACCGGGATGTGTTGCCATGTGCTTCCATGGCACCGATATGCAGAACCGTGTGCTTTGGTGGTACATGGACGCGGATTGTGTGCTTCTGTGGCACCCGGACGTAAGACTGTGTGCTTCAGTGGCATCCGGATGCAAGGCTGTGTGCTTTGGTGGCACCGGGACGCATTGCCGTGTGCTTTTGTTACATCGGGACGTGTTGCCGTGTGCTTTGGTGGCACCGGTATGCGGAATCGTGCTTCAGTGGCACACGGACGCGGATTGTGTCCTTCGGTGGCACAAGGACGTGGGACCGCATGCTTTGGTGGCACCCGGATGCAAGTTTGTGTGCTTCGGCGGCACCGGGAAGCATTGCCGTGTGCTTCCGTGGCACACGGATGCGGGACCGTGTGCTTCGGTGGCATCCGCACGCGAGACCGTGTGCTCAGTAGCACCCTGACGTGGAACCGTGTGCTTTGGTGGCACCTGGATGCGGGACCGCGTGCTTCGGTGGCATCCGGACGCGGGGCCGTATGCTTCGGTGGCACCTGGATGAGGATTGTGTGCTTTGGTGGCACCCGGACGCGGATTGTGTGCTTTGGTGACGCCAGTACGCAGGGCCGTGTGCTTCGATGGCACCAGAAAGCGGGACCCTGTGCTTCCGTGGCAATGGTACGCGGGACCGTGTGCTTTGAAGGCATCTGAATGCGAAGCCGTGTGCTTCGGTGGCACCAGTACGCATTGCCGTGTACTTGAGTGGCACTACTATGCAGGGTCATGTGTTTCGGTGGCACCGGCATGCGGGGCCGTGTGCTTCATTGGCACCCATACACATTGCTGTGTGCTTCGGTGGAACCCTTACGCGGGACCGTGTGCTTCGATTGCACCGGGACGTGTTGCCGCGTGCTTCATTGGCACCGGTACGCGCGACTGTGTGCTTCGGTGGCACCCGGATGCGGAATGTGTGCTTCGGTGGCACCTGGACGTGGGACCGTGTGCTTCGGTGGCATCCGGATGCGGGGCCGTGTGCTTCGGTGGCACCAGGACGCATTGCTGTGTGCATCCATGGCACCAGGACACAGAGCCGTGTGCTTAGGTGGCACCTGTAAGCGGGACCGTGTACTTTAGTGGCACCTGTACGCGGGACTGTGTGTTTTGGTGGCACTCACATGCGGGACCATGCCCTTTGAACGCATCCAGATACGGGGCCGTGTGCTTCGGTGGCACCGGGAAGTGTTGCTGAGTGCTTTTGTTGCACCGATACGCGAGACCGTGTGCTTCGTTGGCACCCGGACGCGGGGCCATGTGCTTCGGTGGCACCGATACGCGGGGCCATTTTCTTCGGTGTCACCCGCAGGTGGGACCGTGTGCTTCATTGGTACCAGTACGCATTGCCATGTGCTTCGGTGGAACCCTTACATGGGACTGAGTGCTTCGGTGGCACTGGGACGTGTTGCCGCGTGCTTCGTTTGCACCGGTACGTGGGACTGTGTGCTTCAGTGGCACCCGTACGCGGAATGTGTGCTTCGGTGGCACCCGGACGTGAGACCATGTGCTCGGTGGCACCCAGGCTTGGGACTGTATGCTTCAGTGGCACCCGGACGTGGGACCGTGCGCTTCGGTGGCATCCGGATGCGGGGCCGTGTGATTCAGTGGCACCGGAGCGCATTGCTGTGTGCTCTAGTGGCACCAGTACATAGGGCTGTGTGCTTTGGTGGCACCAGCATACGTTGCCATGTGCTTCTGTGGCACCAGTATGAGGGGCCGTGTGCTTCGGTGTCACCCGGAGGCGGGACCATGTGCTTTGGTGGCACTGGGACATGTTGCCGTGTGCTTCGGTGGAACCAGTAAGCGGGGCCGCGTGCATCTGTGGCACCAGTAAGCGGGACCGTGTGCTTCGGTGGCACCCGGACGAGGATTGTGTGCTTTGGTGGCACCCAGACATGGATTGTGTGCTTCGGTGACACCAGTACCCAGGGTCGTGTGATTTGGTGGCACCTGGACGTGGGACCATGTGCTTCGGTGGCACCCAGACGCAGGGCAGTGTTCTTCGGAGGCACCCGGATACGGGGCCGTGTGCTTCGGTGGCACCCGTACGTGAGACCATGTGCTCTGTGGCACCCAGGCATGGGACCGTTTGCTTCGGTGGCACCCGGATGCGGGGCCGTGTGCTTCTGTGGCACCGGAGTGCATTGCTGTGTGCTTGAGTGGCACCAGTACGTAGGGCCGTGTGCTTCGGTGGCACCCATATGTGGGACCGTGTGCTTCGGTGGCACCAGGATGCGTTTCCATGTGCTTCCGTGGCACTGGTATGCAGGGCCGTGTGCTTCGGTGTCAACCGGAGGCGGGACCACGTGCTTTGGTGGCACTGGGACGTGTTGCCGTGTGCTTCGGTACCACGGTAAGCGGGACCGTGTGCTTCGGTGGCACCCAGACGCGGATTGTGTGCTTTGGTGGCACCCAGACACGGATTATGTGCTTAGGTGACACCAGTATGCAGGGTCGTGTGATTCGGTGGCACCCAAACGCGGGGCCATATGCTTAAGTGCCACCCGAACGCAGGACTGTGTGCTTCAGTGGCACCCAAACGCGGGACCTTGTGCTTCGGTGGCATCTGAATGCGGAGCCGTGTGCTTCGGTGGCACTGGGACGCATTGCCGTGTGCTTGAGTGGCACCAGTACGCATATGCGGGACCCTGTGCTTCGGTGGCACCGGGATGTGTTGCCGTGTGGCTTTGTGGCACCGGATTCGGGGCCGTGTAATTCAGTGGCATGTTGCCGTGTACTTCGGTGGCACCCGGGTGTGGAACCGTGTGCTTTGGTGGCATCCGGATGTGGGGCCATGTACTTCAGTGGCACCCGGACATGGGACCGTGTGCTTCGGTGGCACCAGAACACATTGCCGTGTGCTTGAGTGGCACCAGTACGCAGGGCCGTGTGCTTTGATGGCACCAGAACGCGGGACCGTGTGCTTTTGTGGCACAGGTATGCAGGATCGTGTGATTCGGTGGCACCCAAACGCGGGGCCATATGCTTAAGTGGCACCCGAATGCAGGACTGTGTGCTTTGATGGCACCCGAACGCGGGACCTTGTGTTTCAGTGGCATCTGAATGCGGGGCCATGTGCTTCAGTGACACCGGGACGCATTGCCGTGTGCTTGAGTGGCACCAGTACGCAGGGCAACGTGCTTCGGTGGCACCCATATGCGGGAGCGTGTGCTTCGGTGGCACCGGGATGCGTTGCCGTGAGCTTTCGTGGCACCGGGATGTGGGGCCGTGTGTTTCAGTGTCAACCGGAGGGCCGTGTGCTTCGGTGGCACCGGGACGCATTGCTGTTTGCTTGAGTGGCACCAGTACGCAGGGCCGTGTGCTTCAGTGGCACCCTTACGCGGGACTGTGTGCTTCGGTGGCACCCGGACATGGACTATATGCATCAGTGGCTCCCTGACGTGGGACCATGCGCTTTGGTGGCATCTGGATGCAAAGCCGTGTGCTTCGGTGGCATAGGGACGCATTGCCGTGTGCTTCCGGGGGTGGGACCATGTGCTTCGGTGGCACTGATACGCATTGCCGTGTGTTTGAGTGGCACCATTTCGCATTGCCGTGTGCTTCGGTGGCACCCTTATGCGGGGATGTGTGCTTCGGTGGCAAACGGACGCGGATTGTGTGCTTTGGTGGCATCCGGATGCGGGGCCGTGTGCTTCGGTTGCACCGGGACGCATTGCCGTATTCTTGAGTGGCACTAGTACGCAGGGCCATGTGCTTCGGTGGCACCCATATGCTGGACCGTGTGCTTCGGTGGCACCGGAATGCGTTGCTGTGTGCTTCCGTGGCACTGGTATGTGGGGCCGTGTGCTTCGGTATCAACCTGAGGCGGGACCATGTGCTTCAGTGGCACTGATACGCATTGCCGTGTGTTTGAATGGCACCATTTTGCATTGCCGTGTGCTTCGGTGGCACCCTTATGCGAGACTGTGTGCTTCGGTCGCAGCGGGACATGTTGCAGTGTGCTTCGGTGGCACCGGTACACGGGACCATGTGCTTCGGTGGAACCGGGACGCATTACCGTGTGTTTGAGTGGCACCAGTACGCAGGGCCGCGAGCCTCGGTGGTACCCATATGCGGGACCATGTGCTTCGGTGGTACTTGGACGTGGATTGTGTGCTTCGGTGGCACCTGGACGCGGGACCGTGTACTTCGGTGGAACAGGGACGCATTACCGTGTGTTTGAGTGGCACCAGTACGCAGGGCCACGAGTCTCGGTGGCACCCATATGCGGGACCATGTGCTTCGGTGGCACCGGGATGTGTTGCCGTGTGCTTCCATGGCACCGATATGCAGAACCGTGTGCTTTGGTGGTACATGGACGCAGATTGTGTGCTTCTGTGGCACCCGGACGTAAGACTGTGTGCTTCAGTGGCATCCGGATGCAAGGCTGTGTGCTTTGGTGGCACCGGGACACATTGCCGTGTGCTTTTGTTACATCGGGACGTGTTGCCGTGTGCTTTGGTGGCACCGGTATGCGGAATCGTGCTTCAGTGGCACACGGACATGGATTGTGTCCTTCGGTGGCACAAGGACGTGGGACCGCGTGCTTTGGTGGCACCCGGATGCAAGTCTGTGTGCTTCGGCGGCACCGGGAAGCATTGCTGTGTGCTTCTGTGGCACACAGATGCGGGACCGTGTGCTTCGGTGGCATCCGCACACGAGACCGTGTGCTCGGTAGCACCCGGACGTGGAACCGTGTGCTTTGGTGGCACCTGGATGCGGGGCCGTATGCTTCGGTGGCACCTGGACGAGGATTGTGTGCTTCGGTGGCACCCGGATGCGGATTGTGTGCTTTGGTGACGCCAGTACGCAGGGCCGTGTGCTTCGATGGCACCAGAAAGTGGGACCCTGTGCTTCCGTGGCAATGGCTTCATTGGCACCCGTACACATTGCTGTGTGCTTCGGTGGAACCCTTACGCGGGACCGTGTGCTTCGATTGCACCGGGACGTGTTGCCGCGTGCTTCATTGGCACCGGTACGCGCGACTGTGTGCTTCGGTGGCACCCGGATGCGGAATGTGTGCTTCGGTGGCACCCGGACGTGGGACCGTGTGCTTCGGTGGCATCCGGATGTGGGGCCGTGTGCTTCGGTGGCACCAGGACGCATTGCTGTGTGCATCCGTGGCACCAGGACACAGGGCGGTGTGCTTAGGTGGCACCTGTAAGCGGGACCGTGTCCTTTAGTGGCACCGGTACGCGGGACTGTGTGTTTTGGTGGCACTCAGATGCGGGACCATACCCTTTGAACGCATCCAGATGCGGGGCCGTGTGCTTCGGTGGCACCGGGAAGTGTTGCCATGTGCTTTTGTTGCACCGATACGTGAGACCGTGTGCTTCGTTGGCACCCGGACGCGGGGCCATGTGCTTCGGTGGCACCAGTACGCATTGCCGTGTGCTTGAGTGGCACCGTTACGCAGGGCCATGTGCGTCGGTGGCACCGGTATGCGGGGCCGTGTGCTTCGGTGGCACCGATACGCGGGGCCATTTTCTTCGGTGTCACCCGGAGGTCGGACCGTGTGCTTCATTGGTACCAGTATGCATTGCCATGTGCTTCGGTGGAACCCTTACGTGGGACTGAGTGCTTCGGTGGCACTGGGACGTGTTGCCATGTGCTTCGTTTGCACCGGTACGTGGGACTGTGTGCTTCGGTGGCACCCGGACGTGAGACCATGTGCTCGGTGGCACCCAGGCTTGGGACTGTATGCTTCGGTGGCACCCGGACACGGGACCGTGTGCTTCGGTGGCATCCGGATGCGGGGCCGTGTGCTTCAGTGGCACCGGAGTGCATTGCTGTGTGCTCTAGTGGCACCAGTACATAGGGCCGTGTGCTTTGGTGGCACCCATATGCGAGACCGTGTGCTTCGGTGGCACCAGGATGCGTTGCCGTGTGCTTCTGTGGCACCGGTATGCGGGGCCGTGTGCTTTAGTGTCACCCGGAGGCGGGATCATGTGCTTTGGTGGCACTGGGACATGTTGCCGTGTGCTTCGGTGGCACCAGTAAGTGGGACCGCGTGCTTCTGTGGCACCAGTAAGCGGGACCGCGTGCTTCGGTGGCACCCGGACGCGGATTGTGTGCTTTGGTGGCACCCAGACATGGATTGTGTGCTTCGGTGACACCAGTACCCAGGGTCGTGTGATTTGGTGGCACCTGGACGTGGGACCGTGTGCTTCGGTGGCACCCAAATGCAGAGCAGTGTTCTTCGGAGGCACCCGGACGCGGGGCCGTGTGCTTCGGTGGCACCCGTACGTGAGACCATGTGCTCTGTGGCACCCAGGCATGGGACCGTTTGCTTCGGTGGCACCCGGATGCGGGACCGTATGCTTCGATGGCATCCGGATGCGGGGCGCATTGCTGTGTGCTTGAGTGGCACCAGTACGTAGGGCCGTGTGCTTCGCTGGCACCCATATGTGGGACCGTGTGCTTCAGTGGCACCAGGATGCGTTTCCGTGTGCTTCTGTGGCACTGGTATGCGGGGCCGTGTGATTCCGTGTCACCCGGAGGCGGGACCACGTGCTTTGGTGGCACTGGGACGTGTTGCCGTGTGCTTCGGTGTCACGGTAAGTGGGACCGTGTGCTTCGGTGGCACCCAGACGCAGATTGTGTGCTTTGGTGGCACCCAGACACGGATTATGTGCTTAGGTGACACCAGTATGCAGGGTCGTGTGATTCGGTGGCACCCGAACGCGGGGCCATATGCTTAAGTGCCACCCGAACGCAGGACTGTGTGCTTCAGTGGCACCCAAACGCGGGACCTTGTGCTTCGGTGGCATCTGAATGCGGAGCCGTGAGCTCGGTGGCACTGGGACGCATTGCCGTGTGCTTGAGTGGCACCAGTAAGCAGAGCTGCGTGCTTCGGTGGCACCCATATGCGGGAACATGTGCTTCGGTGGCACCGGGATGTGTTGCCGTGTGCTTTTGTGGCACCGGATGCGGGGCCGTGTAATTCAGTGGCATGTTGCCGTGTACTTCGGTGGCACCCGGGTGTAGAACCGTGTGCTTTGGTGGCATCCGGATGTGGGGCCATGTACTTCAGTGGCACCCGGACATGGGACCGTGTGCTTCGGTGGCACCGGAACGCATTGCCGTGTGCTTGAGTGGCACCAGTACGCAGAGACGTATGCTTCGGTGGTACCCATATGCGGGACCGTGTGCTTCGATGGCACCAGGATGCATTGCCGTGTGATTCCGTGGCACCGGTATGCGGGGCCGTGTGCTTTGGTGGCACCGATACTCATTGCTGTGTTTGTGTGCTGTGGTGGCATCGGGACATGTTGCCTTGTGCTTCAGTGGCACCAGTACACGGGACCGTGTGCTTCGGTGGCACCTGGACGTGGATAGTGTGCTTTGATGGTACCCGGACACGGAGAGAGTGTTTTGGTGACACCAGTACGGGCCGTGTGCTTTGATGGCACCAGAATGCGGGACCGTGTGCTTCTGTGGCACAGGTACGCAGGATCGTGTGATTCGGTGGCACCCAAATGCGGGGCCATATGCTTAAGTGGCACCCGAACGCAGGACTGTGTGCTTTGATGGCACCCGAACGCGGGACCTTGTGTTTCGGTGGCATCTGAATGCGGGGCCGTGTGCTTCGGTGACACCGGGACGCATTGCCGTGTGCTTGAGTGGCACCAGTACGCATTGCCGTGTACTTGAGTGGCACTAGTATGCTGGGTCATGTGTTTCGGTGGCAACGGTATGCGGGGCCGTGTGCTTCATTGGCACCCGTACACATTGCTGTGTTCTTCGGTGGAACCTTTACGCGGGACCGTGTGCTTCGATTGCACCGGGACGTGTTGCCGCGTGCTTCATTGGCACCGGTACGCGCGACTGTGTGCTTCAGTGGCACCCGGATGCGGAATGTGTGCTTCGGTGGCACCCGGACGTGGGACCGTGTGCTTCGGTGGCATCCGGATGCGGGGCCGTGTGCTTCGGTGGCACCAGGATGCATTGCTGTGTGCATCCGTGGCACCAGGACACAGGGCCGTGTGCTTAGTTGGCACCTGTAAGCGGGACCGTGTCCTTTAGTGGCACCGGTACACGGGACTGTGTGTTTTGGTGGCACTCAGATGCGGGACCATGCCCTTTGAACGCATCCAGATGCGGGGCCGTGTGCTTTGGTGGCACCGGGAAGTGTTGCCGTGTGCTTTTGTTGCACCGATAAGCAAGACCGTGTGCTTCGTTGGCACCCGGATGCGGGGCCATGTGCTTCGGTGGCACCAGTACGCATTGCCGTGTGCTTGAGTGGCACCGTTACGCAGGGCCATGTGCTTCGGTGGCACCGGTATGCGCGGCCGTGTGCTTCGGTGGCACCAATACGCGGGGCCATTTTCTTCGGTGTCACCCGGAGGTCGGACCATGTGCTTCATTGGTACCAGTACGCATTGCCATGTGCTTCGGTGGCACTGGGACGTGTTGCCGCGTGCTTCGTTTGCACCGGTACGTGGGACTGTGTGCTTCAGTGGCACCCGTACGCGGAATGTGTGCTTCGGTGGCACCTGGACGTGAGACCATGTGCTCGGTGGCACCCAGGCTTGGGACTGCATGCTTCGGTGGCACCCGGACGCGGGACCGTGTGCTTCGGTGGCATCCGGATGCGGGGCCGTGTGCTTCAGTGGCACCGGAGCGCATTGCTGTGTGCTCTAGTGGCACCAGTACATAGGGCCGTGTGCTTTGGTGGCACCCATATGCGAGACCGTGTGCTTCGATGGCACCAGGATGCGTTGCCGTGTGCTTCTGTGGCACCGGTATGCGGGGCCGTGTGCTTCGGTGTCACCCGGAGGTGGGACCATGTGCTTTGGTGGCACTGGGACATGTTGCCGTGTGCTTCGGTGGCACCAATAAGCGGGACCGCGTGCTTCTTTGGCACCAGTAAGCGGGACCGCGTGCTTCGGTGGCACCCGAACGCGGATTGTGTGCTTTGGTGGCACCCAGACATGGATTGTGTGCTTCGGTGACACCAGTACCCAGGGTCGTGTGATTTGGTGGCACCTGGACGTGGGCCGTGTGCTTCGGTGGCACCCAGACGCAGGGCAGTGTTCTTCGGAGGCACCCGGACGCGGGGCCGTGTGCTTCGGTGGCACCCGTACGTGAGACCATGTGCTCTGTGGCACCCAGGCATGGGACCGTTTGCTTCGGTGGCACCCGGATGCGGGACCGTATGCTTCGGTGGCATCCGGATGCGGGGCCGTGTGCTTCTGTGGCACCGGAGCGCATTGCTGTGTGCTTGAGTGGCACCAGTACTTAGGGCTGTGTGCTTCGGTGGCACCCATATGTGGGACCGTGTGCTTCGGTGGCACCAGGATGCGTTTCCGTGTGCTTCCGTGGCACTGGTATGCGGGGCCGTGTGCTTCGGTGTCACCCGGAGGCGGGACCACGTGCTTTGGTGGCACTGGGACGTGTTGCCGTGTGCTTCGGTGGCACGGTAAGCGGGACCGTGTGCTTCGGTGGCACCCAGACGCGGATTGTGTGCTTTGGTGGCACCCAGACACGGATTATGTGCTTAGGTGACACCAGTATGCAGGGTCGTGTGATTCGGTGGCACCCAAACGCGGGGCCATATGCTTAAGTGCCACCCGAACGCAGGACTGTGTGCTTCAGTGGCACCCAAACGCGGGGCCTTGTGCTTCGGTGGCATCTGAATGCGGAGCCGTGTGCTTCGGTGGCACTGGGACGCATTGCCGTGAGCTTGAGTGGCACCAGTACGCAGGGCTGCGTGCTTCGGTGGCACCCCTATGCGGGACCATGTGCTTCGGTGGCACCGGGATGTGTTGCCGTGTGCTTTTGTGGCACCGGATGTGGGGCCATGTACTTCAGTGGCACCCGGACATGGGACCGTGTGCTTCGGTGGCACCGGGATGCATTGCCGTGTGATTCCGTGGCACCGGTATGCGGGGCCGTGTGCTTCGGTGTCACCCGGAGGCGGGGACCGTGTGCTTTGGTGGCACCGATACTCATTGCTGTGTTTGAGTGGCACCAGTACGCATTGCGTGTGCTTCGGTGGCACCCTTACACAGGACCGTGTGCTTCAGTGGCACCAGGACGCATTGCCGTGTGCTTCCGTGGCACAGGTATGCGGGGCCGTGTGCTTCGGTGTCACCCGGAGGATGGACCGTGTGCTGTGGTGGCATCGGGATGTGTTGCCTTGTGCTTCAGTGGCACCAGTACACGGGACCGTGTGCTTCGGTGGCACCTGGACGTGGATAGTGTGCTTTGGTGGCACCCGGACACGGATAGAGTGCTTTGGTGACACCAGTACGCAGGGCCGTGTGCTTTGATGGCACCAGAACGCGGGACCATGTGCTTCTGTGGCACAGGTACGCAGGATTGTGTGATTCGGTGGCACCCAAACGCGGGGCCATATGCTTAAGTGGCACCCGAATGCAGGACTGTGTGCTTTGATGGCACCCGAACGCGGAACCTTGTGTTTCGGTGGCATCTGAATGCGGGGCTGTGTGCTTCGGTGACACTGGGACGCATTGCCGTGTGCTTGAGTGGCACCAGTACGCAGGGCTGCGTGCTTCGGTGGCACCCATATGCGGGAGCGTGTGCTTCGGTGGCACCGGGATGCGTTGCCGTGAGCTTTCGGGGCACCGGGATGTGGGGCCGTGTGCTTCGGTGTCAACCGGAGGGCAGTGTGCTTCGGTGGCACCGGGACGCATTGCCGTTTGCTTGAGTGGCACCAGTACGCAGGGCCGTGTGCTTCAGTGGCACCCTTACGCGGGACTGTGTGCTTCGGTGGCACCTGGACATGGACTATATGCTTCGGTGGCACCCTGACGTGGGACCATGCACTTTGGTGGCATCCGGATGCAAAGCCGTGTCCTTCGGTGGCATAGGGACGCATTGCCGTGTGCTTCCGGGGCACCGTGACGTGTTGCCGTGTGCTTTGGTGGCACCGGTACGCGGAACCGTGTGCTTCAGTGGCACACAGACTGTGTGTTTTAGTGGGACCCGGATGTGGAAGCGTGTGCTTTGGTGGCATCCGGATGCAAGGCTGTGTGCTTCGGTGGCACTGGGATGCATTGCTGTGAACTTCCGTGGCACTGGTGTGTGGGACCGTGTGCTTCAGTGACACACGTATGTGGGGTCGTGTGCTTTGGTGGCACCCGTATGCAAGACCATTTGCTTCGGTGGCATCCGGACACGGGGCCGTGTGCTTCGGTGTCACTCAGATGCAGGCCTGTGTGCTTCAGTGGCATCCGTATGCGAGACCATGTGCTCGGTAGCACCCGGACGTGGGACCGTGTGCTTCGGTGGCACACGGACGCGGATTGTGTGCTTCGGTGGCACACGGACGTGGGACCGTGTGCTTCGGTGGCACCCGTACGCGAGACCATGTGCTCGGTGGCACCCGGACGTGGGAACGTGTGCTTTGGTGGCATCCGGATGCGGGGCTGTGCTTTGGTGGCACACGAACGCGGATTGTGTGCTTCAGTGGTACACGGACACGGATTGTGTGCTTCGGTGGCACCGGGACGCGGGACCGTGTTCTTCGATGGCATCCAGATGCGGGACCGTGTGCTTAAGTGGCACACGGATGTGGGGTTGTGTACTTTGGTGGCACCCGTACGCAAGACCATGTGCTTCGGTGGCACCCGGACACAGGGCCGTGTGCTTCGGTGTCATTCAGATGCAGGCCTGTGTACTTCGGTGGCACCCGTATGCGAGACCATGTGCTCGGTAGCACCCGGACGTGGGACCGTGTGCTTCGGTGGCACACTGACGCGGATTGTGTGCTTCGGTGGCACACGGACGTGGGACCGTGTGCTTCGGTGGCACCCGTACGTGAGACCGTGTGCTCGGTGGCACCAGGATGTGGGAACGTGTGCTTTGGTGGCATCCGGATGTGGGGCTGTGCTTCGGTGGCACACTGCCGTGGATTGTGTGCTTCGGTGGCACACGGACGCGGATTGTGCGCTTCAGTGGTACACGGACGCGGATTGTGTGCTTCGGTGGCACCGGGATGCATTGCCGTGTGCTTGAGTGGCACCAGTACGCAGGGACGTGTGCTTCGGTGGCACCCATATGCGGGACCGTGTGCTTCGATGGCACCAGGATGCATTGTCGTGTGATTCCGTGGCACCAGTATGCGGGGCCGTGTGCTTCGGTGTCACCCAGAGGCGGGGACCGTGTGCTTTGGTGGCATCGATACTCATTGCTGTGTTTGAGTGGCACCAGTACGCATTGCGTGTGCTTCTGTGGCACCCTTACACAGGACCGTGTGCTTCAGTGGCACCAGGACGCATTGCCGTGTGCTTCGGTGGCACCGGTATGCGGGACTGCGTGCTTCGGTGGCACCCGTACGCGGATAGTGTGCTTCGGTGGCACCCGGATGCAGATTGTGTGCTTTGGTGACACCAGTACGCAGGGCCTTGTACTTCGGTGGCACCAGAATGCGGGACCGTCTGCTTCCGTGGCACCGGTACGCAGGATCGTGTGATTCGGTGGCACCCAAACGCGGGGCCATATGCTTAAGTGGCACCCGAAGACAGGACTGTGTGCTTCAGTGGCACCCGAACGCGGGGCTGTGTGCTTTGGTGGCACCGGGATGCATTACCGTGTGCTTGAGTGGCATCAGTACGTAGGGTCATGTGCTTCGGTGGCACTGATATGCGGGACCGTGAGCTTCGGTGGCACCAGGATGCGTTGCCGTGTGCTTCCATGGCACAGGTATGCGGGGCTGTGTGCTTCGGTGTCGCCCGGAGGCTGGACTGTGTGCTGTGGTGGCACCGGGACGTTGTTGCCGTGTGCTTCGGTGGCACCGGTACACGGGACCGTGCTTTGGTGGCACCTAGACGCGGATAGTGTGCTTCGGTGGCACCCGGACACGGATAGAGTGCTTCGGTGACACCAGTACGCAGGGCCGTGTGCTTCGATGGCACCAGAACGTGGGACCATGTGCTTCGATGGCACAGGTAAGTGGGATTCGGTGGCACCCAAACGCGGGGCCATATGCTTAAGTGGCACCCGAACGCAGGACTGTGTGCTTCTGTGGCACCCGAACGCGGGACCTTGTGCTTCGGTGGCATCTGAATGCGGGACCGTGTGCTTCGGTGGCACCGATACGCATTGCCGTGTGTTTGAGTGGCACCAGTACGCATTGCCGTGTGCTTCGGTGGCACCCAGACGCAGATTGTGTGCATCGGTGGCACCCGGACGTAGTCCCGTGTGCTTCGGTGGCATCCAGATGCAGGGCTGTGTGCTTCGGTGGCACTGGGACGCGGATTGTGTGCTTCGGTGGCAGCGGGACGCGGGACCGTATTCTTCTATGGCATCCAGATGCGGGACCGTGTGCTTCAGTGGCACACGGATGTGGGGTCGTGTGCTTTGGTGGCACCCGTACGCAAGACCATGTGCCCGGTAGCACCCGGATGTGGGACCGTGTGCTTCGGTGGCACACGGACGCGGATTGTGTGCTTCGGTGGCACATGGACGTGGGACCGTGTGCTTCGGTGGCACCCGTACGCGAGACTGTGTGCTCGGTGGCACCAGGATGTGGGTACGTGTGCTTTGGTGGCATCCGGATGTGGGGCTGTGCTTCGGTGGCACACTGACGTGGATTGTGTGCTTCAGTGGCACACGGACGCGGATTGTGTGCTTCGGTAGCACCGGGACGCGGGACCTTGTGCTTAGATGGCATCCAGATGCGGGACCATGTGCTTCCATGGCATCGGGACGCATTGCCGTTTGCTTCCGTGGCACCGGTACGCGGGACCGTGTGCTTCAGTGGCACACGGATGCGGGACAGTGTGCTTCGGTGGCACCCAGACGCGGATTGTGTGCTTCGGTGGCACCCGGACGTGGGACCGTGTGCTCCAGGATGCAAGGTCGTGTGCTTCCGTGGCACCGGGACGTGTGGTCGTGTGCTTCGGTGGCACCAGTATTCGGAACCGTGTGCTTCAGTGGCACACGGACGCGGATTGTGTGCTTCGGTGGCACCCGGATGCAAGTCTGTGTGCTTCGGTGGCACCGGGACGCATTTTCATGTGCTTCTGTGGCACCGGTACGCGGGACCATGTGCTTCAGTGGCACACGGATGCCGGACCGTGTGCTTCGGTGGCCCAGTACGCGAGACCGTGCTCGGTTGCAACGGACGTGGAACCGTGTGCTTCGGTGGCAACTAGATGCGGGGCCGTGTGCTTCGGTGGCACCTGGAAGCATATTGTGTGCTTCGGTGGCACCCAGACGCGGATTGTGTGCTTCGGTGACACCACAATGCAAAGGCTGTGTGCTTCGGTGGCACAAAAAAGCGGGACCGTGTGCTTCCGTGGCACCGGTGCGCGGGACCGTGTTCTTTGAAGGCATCTGGATGCAAAGCCGTGTGCTTTGGTGGCACCAGTACGCATTGCCGTGTGCTTGAGTGGCACCAGTATGCAGGGCCATGTGCTTCGGTGGCACCGGCATGCGGGGCCGTGTGCTTTGGTGGCACCAGTACGCATTGATGTGTGCTTCATTGGCACCGGTACTCGGGACTGTGTGCTTCGGTGGCACCCGGACGCGAAATGTGTGCTTCGGTGGCACCCAGACGTGGGACCGTGTGCTTCGGTGGCATTCGGATGCGGGGCCATGTGCTTCGGTGGGACCGAGACACATTGTTGTGTGCTTCCGTGGCACCAGTACACAGGATTGTGTGCTTCGGTGGCACCCGGACGTGGGACCGTGTGCTCCAAGATACAAGGTTGTGTGCTTCCGTGGCACCGGGAGGTGTGGTCGTGTGCTTCGGTGGCACCAGTATTCGGAACCGTGTGCTTCGGTGGCACACGAACGCGGATTGTGTGCTTCGGTGGCACCCGGATGCAAGTCTGTGTGCTTCGGTGGCACCGTACGCGAGACCGTGTGCTCGGTTGCAACGGACGTGGAACCGTGTGCTTCGGTCGCAACTAGATGCGGGGCCGTGTGCTTTGGTGGCACCTGGATGCATATTGTGTGCTTCGGTGGCACCCGGACGCGGATTGTGTGCTTCGGAGACACCACAACGCAGGGCTGTGTGCTTCGGTGACACAAAAAAGCGGGACTGTGTGCTTCCGTGGCACCGGTACGCTGGACCGTGTGCTTTGAAGGCATCTGGATGCAAAGCCGTGTGCTTTGGTGGCACCAGTACGCATTGATGTGTGCTTCATTGGCACCGGTACTCGGGACTGTGTGCTTCGGTGGCACCCGGATGCGGAATGTGTGCTTTGTTGGCACCCGGACGTGGAACCGTGTGCTTCAGTGGCATTCGGATGCGGGGCCATGTGCTTCGGTGGGACCGAGACACATTGTTGTGTGCTTCCGTAGCACCGGTACACAGGACTGTGTGCTTAGGTGGCACCCGTATGCGGGACCGTGTGCTTCGGTGTCACCTGGACACGTATTGTGTGCTTTGGTGGCATCCGGATGTGGGGCCATGTGCTTTCGGTGGCACAGTTACACGGGACCGTGTGCTTCGGTGGCACCGGGATGCGTTGCCGTGTGTTTGAGTGGCAACAGTACGCATTGCCGTGTGCTTCTCTGGCACCCTTACGCGGGATCGTGTTCTTCGGTGGCACCGAGATGTGTTGCCGTGTGCTTTAATGGCACCAGTACACGGGAGCATGTGCTTCGGTGGCACCCGGACGCGGATTGTGTGCTTCGGTGGCACCCGGACATAGGACCATGTGCTTCGGAGGCATGCGGATGTGTGGCCGTGAGCTTCAGTGGCACCGGGACTGTATGCTTCGGTGGCACCCGGATGTGGGACCGTATGCTTCAGTGGCACCCGGACACGGGGCCGTGTGCTTCGGTGTCACCCAGATGCAGGCCTGTGTGCTTCGGTGGCACCCATACGCTAGACCATGTGCTCGGTGGCACCCGGACATGGGACCGTGTGCTTCATTGGCACACGGACGCAGATTGTGTGCTTCGGTGGCACACGGATGCGAGCTGTGTGCTTTGGTGGCACACGGATGCGGATTGTGTGCTTCAGTGGCATCCGAAAGCAGGGCCGGATGTGTTATTCAGTGGCACAAGGACATGTTGCCGGGTGCTTCGGTGGCACCGGTACGTGGGATCGTGTGCTTCGGTGGCACCCGGACGTGGAACCGTGTGCTTTGGTGGCATTCGGATGCAGGGCCGTGTGTTTCAGTGGCACCGAGACGCATTGCCGTGTGCTTCCATGGCACCGGGACGCATTGTCGTGTGCTTCCGTGGCACACGGATGTGGGACCGTGTACTTCGGTGGCACCGGAACGCGGATTGTGAGCTTCGGTGGCACCTGGACGTGGGACTGTGCGCTTCGGTGGCATACGGATGCAAGGTCGTGTACTTCAGTGGCACCGAAACTTGTTGCCATGTGTTTTGGTGGCACCAATATGCGGAAGCGTGTGCTTCGGTGGCACACGGACGTGGATTGTGTGCTTCGGTGGCACCCGGACGTGGGACCGTGTGCTTCAGTGGCACCCGAACGCGGAACCGTGTGCTTCAGTGGCATCCGGAAGCGGGGCCAGATGTGTTATTCATTGGCACAAGGACATGTTGCCGTGTGCTTCGGTGGCACCGGTACGCGGGATCGTGTGTTTCGGTGGCAACCGGACGCAGATTGTGTGCTTCGGTGGCCCCCGGAAGTGGAACCGTGTGCTTTGGTGGCATCCAGATGCAGGGCCGTGTGCTTCGGTGTCACCCAGATGCAGGCCTGTGTGCTTTGGTGGCACACACACGCTAGACCATGTGCTCGGTGGCACCCGGACGTGGGACCGTGTGCTTCGTTGGCCCACGGACGCGGACTGTGTGCTTCGGTGGCACACGGATGCGGAGCTGTGTGCTTCGGTGGCACACGGATGTGGATTGTGTGCTTCGTTGGCACCAGGACGCGGGACCGTGTGCTTCAGAGTCATCCAGATGCGGGCCATGTGCTTCAGTGGCACCCGAATGCGGAACCGTGTGCTTCAGTGGCATCCGGAAGCGGGGCCGGATGTGTTATTCAGTGGCACCAGGACATGTTGCCGTGTGCTTCGGTGGCACCGGTACGCGGGATCGTGTGCTTTGGTGGCACCTGGACGCGGGATCGTGTGCTTTGGTGGCACCTGGACGCGGGATCGTGTGCTTTGGTGGCACCCGGACGCAGATTGTGTGCTTCGGTGGCACCCGGAAGTGGAACCGTGTGCTTTGGTGGCATCCGGATGCAGGGCCGTGTGTTTCGGTGGCACCGGGACGCATTGCCGTGTGCTTCCGTGGCACCGGGACGCATTGTCGTGTGCTTCCGTGGCACCGGGACGCATTTTCGTGTGCTTCCGTTGCACACGGATGTGTAACCGTGTACTTCGGTGGCACCGGAACGCGGATTGTGAGCTTCGGTGCCACCTGGACGTGGGACCGTGCGCTTCGGTGGCATACGGATGCAAGGCCGTGTACTTCAGTGGCACCGAAACTTGTTGCCATGTGTTTTGGTGGCACCAATATGCGGAAGCGTGTGCTTCGGTGGCACACGGACGTGGATTGTGTGCTTCGGTGGCACCCGGACGTGGGACCGTGTGCTTCGGTGGCACCCGAACGCGGAACCGTGTGCTTCAGTGGCATCCGGAAGCGGGGCCAGATGTGTTATTCATTGGCACAAGGACATGTTGCCGTGTGCTTCGGTGGCACCGGTACGCGGGATCGTGTGTTTCGGTGGCACCCGGACGCAGATTGTGTGCTTCAGTGGCACCTGGAAGTGGAACCGTGTGCTTTGGTGGCATCCAGATGCAGGGCCGTGTGCTTCGGTGTCACCCAGATGCAGGCCTGTGTGCTTCGGTGGCACACACACGCTAGACCATGTGCTCGGTGGCACCCGGACGTGGGACCGTGTGCTTCGCTGGCCCACGGACGCGGACTGTGTGCTTCGGTGGCACACGGATGTGGAGCTGTGTGCTTCGGTGGCACACGGATGTGGATTGTGTGCTTCGTTGGCACCAGGACGCGGGACCGTGTGCTTCAGAGTCATCCGGATGCGGGCCATGTGCTTCAGTGGCACCCGAATGCAGAACCGTGTGCTTCAGTGGCATCCGGAAGCGGGGCCGGATGTGTTATTCAGTGGCACCAGGACATGTTGCCATGTGCTTCGGTGGCACCGGTACGCGGGATCGTGTGCTTTGGTGGCACCCGGACGCGGGATCGTGTGCTTTGGTGGCACCCGGACGCAGATTGTGTGCTTCGGTGGCACCCGGAAGTGGAACCGTGTGCTTTGGTGGCATCCGGATGCAGGGCCGTGTGTTTCGGTGGCACCGGGACGCATTGCCGTGTGCTTCCGTGGCACCGGGACGCATTGTCGTGTGCTTCCGTGGCACCGGGACGCATTTTCGTGTGCTTCCGTTGCACACGGATGTGTAACCGTGTACTTCGGTGGCACCGGAACGCGGATTGTGAGCTTCGGTGCCACCTGGACGTGGGACCGTGCGCTTCGGTGGCATACGGATGCAAGGCCGTGTACTTCAGTGGCACCGAAACGTGTTGCCGTGTTTTGGTGGCACCAATATGTGGAACCGTATGCTTTGGTGGCACCCGGACGTGGATTGTGTGCTTCGGTGCACCTGGACATGGGACCGTGTGCTTCGGTGGCACCCGAATGCGGAACCGTGTGATTCAGTGGCATCCGGAAGCGGGGCTGGATGTGTTATTCAGTGGCACAAGGACATGTTGTTGTGTGCTTCGGTGGCACCGGTATGCTGGATTGTGTGCTTCGGTGGCACCCGGAAGTGGAACCGTGTGCTTTGGTGGCATCCGGATGCAGGGTCGTGTGTTTTGGTGGCACCGGGACGCATTGCCCTGTGCTTCCGTGGCACACGGATGTGGGACCGTGTACTTCGGTGGCACTGGAACGCGGTTTGTGAGCTTCGGTGGCACCTGGACGTGGGACCGTGTGCTTCGGTGGCATACGGATGCAAGGCCGTGTACTTCAGTGGCACGAAACGTGTTGCCGTGTGTTTTTGTGGCACCAATATGCAGAACCGTGTGCTTCGGTGGCACACGGACGTGGATTGTGTGCTTCGGTGGCACCCGGACGTGGGACCGTGTGCTTCGGTGGCACCGGGACGCATTGCCGTGTGCTTGAGTGGCACCAGTACGCAGGGCCGTGTGCTTCAGTGGCACCCTTACGCGGGACTGTGTGATTCGGTGGCACTGGGACTTGTTGCCGTGTGCTTCCGTGGCACCGGTAAGCGGAACCGTGTGCTTCGGTGGTACACGGATGCGGATTGTGTGCTTCGGTGTCATCCGGATGCAAGGCCGTGTGCTTCGGTGGCACCGGGACGCATTGCCGTGTGCTTCCGTGGCACCGGCACGCGGGACTGTGTGATTCAGTGACACACGAATGCGGGACCGTGTGCTTCGGTGGCACCTGTACACGAGACCGTGTGCTCGGTGGCACATGGACGTGGGACCCGGTGCTTCGGTGGCTTCTGGATGCGGAGCTGTGAGCTTTGAAGGCATCCAGATGTGGGCCGTGTGCTTCTGTGGCACCGGGAAGTGTTGCCGTGTGCTTCCGTGGCACTGGTTTGCGAGACCGGCTTCATTGGCACCCGGACGCTGGGCCATGTTCTTCGGTTGGACGCGGACGCGTGGCCATGTGCTTCGGTGGCACCCAGATGCAGGACCGTGTGCTTTGGTGGCACCCGTACGCAAGACCGTGTGCTCGGTGGCACCCGGACGCGGGACCGTGTGCTTCGGTGGCACCCGGACGCTGGACCGTGTGCTTCGGTGGCACCCGGACGCGGGACCGTGTGCTTCGGTGGCACCCGGACGCGGGACCGTGTGCTTCGGTGGCACCCGGACGCGGGACCGTGTGCTTCGGTGGCACCCGAATGAACTGCGTGCTTGAGATCTCCCCAGAGTGGCTCAATGATATTGAGGTCAGGAGACTGAGATGGCCACTCCAGAACCTTCACTTTGTTCAGCTCTAGCCAATGACAGGTCAACTTGGCCTTGTGTTTTGGACCGTTGTCATGTTGGAATATCCATATACTTTCACCATGTACTATAAAAGAGAGAGATGTTTTTCTGCCTTTTGTAATAGACTGTCTGCCACCTTCATCAGAGTCTTTGACCTGGTACCCCCTTGGTGATTTATATAAACAACAGAAACGCGGTTGTCCGAAAGAATCCTGACGTTCTGGCCCTGCAAGGATATAAGGAGCTCACTTTCTGCTTCATCTACTGCCAATAATTCTTTAACATTAGAAGAAAACTGTTTTTCATTTTCTGTCCAAACTCCCTGGACTAATGCTCCGTCTAAATGGGCCCCCCATCCTGTGGGACTCGCGTCTGTTACTAATACCTACGTTGACGTTGGACTTACCACCTAGGGAACTCCTCTGGACAGGTTATCCCTATCCAACCACCACCGAAGGCACTGAATTGAGTGAGGGGATAACAACATTCTACCCTCTAAATGCCCCCCCAAGACAGACTCATTATATAATACGTCCCACTGTAGGGCCCTAGTGTGAAATTGTGCCCAAAGGACTGCCGAGAAACAGGATGTTAAGGAACCCAACAATGACATTGCTCTCCTGGGAGACATACAAGGGGTTTTTATGGCTTCCAACACCTGCTGTTTTCAACCAGTAGGTGGGATACTTGTGTCACTGAATCAAGTACGATTCCCAGAAACTGCTGAGTTCTCATGGGCACCAATCTGGATTTTTTTAAGTTACACAACCAATCCAAACTCTCTAGGGTGGACATTATCTCCTCCAGGTGTCTTTTACATTGATGGAAGGAATTCCCCACTATCAGGAAGTCATCCAGATAGGGGATGATAAGAATATCTTTCTCTCTAAGGCCATGTGCCCACGTAGCGTTTTTGTAGCGTTTTTACGGCCGGGAAAATGCTTGTAAAACCGTCTGCCATGCAAAGCAATGTGAATTCGGATGTGCTGTGCACATGATCTATTTAGCGCGCCGAATTCGCATAGCATTGCAAAACGCAGCATGACCATTTCTACCACGATTACGCTGCAAATTCGCGGCCATTGAGGAACATTGAAACGCAGCAAACCCGCAGGTATATGTGGATTTGCTGCGTTTCAATTAAATTCAATGGCCGCGAATTTGCAGCGTAATCGCGGTGCGTGTGGTACCCAAGATGAAGAGGAGACTACAACTCCTCTTCATCCTGGCTACCACGCGGTGAAAAAAAAGAAATAAAAAAGTTAAAAATAAAAAAAAACTGTATACTCACCTCTCCAGTCTGCTCCCGGCGACGATCCTCTCCTTCGGCGTCCCGCGGTGTACTTGCAGGACCTGCGGTGACGTCATTTAGTCAGCTGATAGTCACGCGACCACTGACGTCAGTGGTCAGGTGATGGTCACGTGACCATCAGCTGACTAAATGACGTCACCGCAGGTCCTGCAAGTACACCGCGGGACGCCAACGAGAGAGGATCGCTGCCAGGAGGAAACTGGAGAGGTGAGTATAAAAGTTTTATTTACTTTTAACTTTTTAATTCTTTTTTTTTTTACTATTGATGCTGCATTTAAAGCATCTAAGTTGGTCACACAATATAAATCCATGCTGGTTGCACGGATTTATATTGTGTGACCAACTTGTCAAGCACTTTTCCAAGCAATGCTCAAAATCGCTTGGAAAAGTGCTTGAAAAAACGCATGCAAAAACACTGGAAAAATGCTTCTCTCTGACAGAAAAAACGCTTGTAAATCTGCATGCGTTTTTTTCTGCCAGAGAGAGGCAAAAACGCTCTGCATCAAATCTGCTACGTGGGCACATAGCCTAATATGGGCCGTCGCTTCTGCTACCACTTTAGTAAAAACTCTAGGTGCTATGGCTAGCCTGAAGGGAAGGGACGTGTACTGGAAATGTTTTATCTCGCCCTTCAACTCCACCATCACCCTGAGCTATTTCTGATAATCTACATGGATGAGTACTTGGCAGCACGCATCTTTAAGATCCAAGACTGCCATGTAGCAACCAGAGAGGAGTAACTTTATTACTGTACTCATACATTCCATTTTGAATGTGGGTACTGTGAGGCAGTGACCGGGATTGTATATGAGGGACATTATATATCCCCCAGAATGTGTACAGAAACCTATTAAATCCATTGGAGTGCATTGCAGTCACAAACTCACCTGCGGCTGCAATGCAGGAATGAAGGTGAGCATTCACCTGGTCAGGCTATCTGTCTAACGCAGATTAGTAAAACCCGGCAGGGCCTTCATTTCTTGGAAGAGGCTACAGGAAGGCAGTGGGGCGGCCTCCTCCCTCCAACCCGGGTTTTCCAGTGGCTCTTGCCACAGGTCTTTAAAAACCCTGCATTAAGGATTAGTGTTGTTCAGTGTTGGGACCTACTAGGAACATAGCAGGAAAGCTTGGCGGGCCTGTGTGTAGCTGAACCCACGCCTGGGAAGGCTCTGCACCCATCAGGCTCTAAGCGGCCCGGCCGTTGCCCTCGGCAGCCGTTGTTATGGACTGATGTTAACCCGGATGCGAACCGGAGGACTTGCTGTTTTACCCGTGAGTGATGAATAAAAGCTGCTTATGTTGGACTTGCTTGGGTCACTGCCTCAGTTACTGCACGGTGTGAACACCGCCGCCTTACAGCTTGGTGGAGAAAGCGGGCATTGTGACTGAGGCACACCCACCGGCAGCAGCATGACCACAATCCGGCTGGCCACCTTTCAGCCCAACCCCGTGGACAAAATGGAGTAGCTGTTAAGGCAACTGGTCCTCACGCAGCGGCAGCAACAGGAGCAGTTCAAGCAGCACACCAATGAGATGATCGTGCAGCAGCTCACAGCCCTGCGGGAGACGCCGACGGCACCAGCTTCGGAACATCGAGAGGTCCGGGACAAGGTTCGCTCAGCATTGAGGAAGATGGGACCGGAGGACGACGTGGAAGCCTTCCTGTCCATCTACGAACATACAGCAGAGCGGGAAAACCTACCAGCCGGCCAGTGGGCGGAAGTGGTGGCTCCGTTTTTGTTCGGCGATGCCCAGAAGGCCTACTTCGACCTCAGTCGGGAGGACGCCCAGGACTACCAGAGACTCAAAGGTGAGATCCTTGCCCGACTGGGGGTCAATACATACGTGAGGGCTCAGCGTGTATTTTCATAGGCCTATGTGGAGACCTGACCCACCCGATCTCAGACTTATGACCTTTTGCAGCTGGTAAAGAGGTGGCTCCAGCCTGAGTCTTTGACTCCAGCCCAGATGATGGAGAGGGTGGTGGTCGACCGGCTGGTGAGGACTCTGCCGGCCGCTATCCAACGTTGGGTGGGGCAAGGGGACCCCGGCAGCAGTCTCCCAGGTACCTTTTAAAAAGGCATCAGCTCTTCTATCAAGTGGGTCTTTTAGTGCCCCCATATCGTCAAAAGGTAGAGATGATCTTCTGGATGCTTTGGCTACATCCAGTTTAGGGCCTTTGGACCAGGAAGAAGATATTTCCTTTTAAATAAGGGTGGAAGGGAACCTTTCCTCTCTGTTGTTTTCCATTCTTTATGGATTAACCCTTCGATCTTGTTGTTCAAGGGAAAACACCTTTTTCTTCTTCTGTTCTAGTCTCCGAAACATCACATCCTCAACTGACTTTTCTGCCCTAATGTCTACAATACCCATAGTGGTACGGACTGCTTTCACTAGAGCATAGACTACGTTCAGAGGGAAGCAATGTCGGCCCGAGTCACTATCAGAGGAGGATGCTGACTGGGAGGACTACTCCGAACTCTCGCCGTTAATGGATACAGAGGAACTTTCTGACACTGGAGAAGGCTCTCTCCCCCATTTCCCCTTCATCTTTTTAGAAAGGGCCTTGCCAATCTCATCCTTAATCAGGCATCTTAATCCCGAAGAGAAGCTAGAGGTTTCTTCAGCTACTGTCTGATCAATGCATGATCGACAGAGCTTTTTAGGGTATGAGTCGGGCAAGGGAAATTTACACATAGCGCATTCCTTGTGCTTTGATTTGAAGACACTATTTTTCCCCTGGAAGAAATTAACACAAGAAGGGATACAATTATCAAGTGAACTTTCACGAAGATCACTTACCCCTTTAGCTCAAACACACGGTACCGGGTTTGCCGAAGGATCTTTCTCAGCCGGGGATTCCCTTGGGGCTGCAGAAACATTCCTCCTGCTTGAGCTATTTTGGCTGGATCTTGTAGACCCGCGCTTCTCCGTGGAACAGCTGCTCCCTCCACTCGTACGAGGGAGATGCTGAACCACTGGATCTTGGGGCTCCCCAGGCAGCAGCTGATCTTGTTGCTGCTGCTCCTGCTCACAATGCTCCATCATTTGATAGATACGTGATGAGCTGGGAAGCACTCCGGCAGTGGGGCCAGCCTCTTTTATGCTGGTCACTGCCTGGTACCTTCAGGTCACCAGACCCTCTGCGTGGCTTGGGATAGGTTACCCAGTGGGGAACCCCTCCCCTGGACAAACACGCCTCTCCAGCGTGTATACGGCTGAAAAAAATCTGGGTACTTCTGGGTCCATGCGGGCCGCCATCTTGGCCACGTCATCAGGCCGCACCGGCCGTGTCACACGGATCCATCCTGTTGTGTGGCGCGGTCACATCCATCATCCTCGGCCACGCATGTCACGTCACCCGGCGGTGCGGCCCACCTTCCTGCTGTTACACCGGGGACAAGTTGCAGGTTTTTTCCTCATCCAAGCCACGCTAAGCGGCCATTCCCAGGCGGGGGAGGCCAGCTCCTTTCGCCATCGCTCACGGAGCAGGCCCCCTTGACCCCACTGTGGCGCCTCCAGTGGCGCCTCCAGGGACCCCGCACCGGCCGAGGCAGAGAATGCATCCCTGCCTGAACCGGTCGGTCGGGCCTGGGACAGGAAGGTCTTCCATATTCGATCAGGTAAGCCTGACAGGTTCCCCCATCAAGGACAGGAAACCAAACTGAGGCGGGAGAGAGGTGCCACCCTTTTAAGACTGTAGGTTTCCTGTCCTTGGTGAGCGGATACCCTCTCTCGTGGTGCTGTCATGGGTGATCGAATAAATTTTGTTTTTTGTGATGAATAAAACTAGCAATTTTATTATACTAATAATACAAATAATTATACTCTGATTGTTCAGTTTGTCCCAAATTCAACTTTTGACAAATGTAGACCAGTGCTGGCCTGCAGCACCACCGTTTTTAACAGTGGACGGAGCTTCACGGGGAGAAGCGTAACGTAGCACAGCCGACAGTCATCAGAATTTACAACAGAAAAAATACAGGGTTCCTGTAGTATAAGGACATCCTCCGCACAACAACTCTATTCTAGCTGCCTCACTACAGAAAACCAAGTAAATGAGCCAAAGAATAAATTGATATATGTGTAAAGTGTAAGAACACGTTCACCCTATGGCCATTCCAAAGAGGAAACACAAGATAAAAAAAATTGAGCATATACTCTATTTAGTGACAAAAATGTATAATTGGTGGAGAAAAGTTGTACTTGATGGACCTAGGTCTTTTTTTCATCCTATGTAACTATGTAAGTAAATAGTGTGCTATTACTAATTATTTATTTACTTACTATAGGGTATAGGCTCAATTTGTTTTTTTCTTGGGTTTTGTCTCACTACAGAGATGACTAGATCGGAGTTGCTGCACTGAGGTTCAACATTTCTGGGCACACAGCATCAGGGCGTCTATAAGGACCTCCTCCGTACAGCAACTCCAATCTAGCTGTCTGACTACAGAGATGATAAGATTGGAGTTGCTGCACATAGGTTCATGATTACTGAGCACACAGTACTGTCTATAAGGACGTCCTCTGTACAGCAACTCCATTCTAGGTGTCTCACTACAGAGATGACTAGATCAGTTACTGCACAGAGGGTCATGATTTCTGGGCAGAGCACTTTCTATAAGGAGGTCCTCTGCAAAGCAACTCCATTCTAGCTCTATCACTACAGAGGATCACTAAATCAGAGTTGCTGCACTGAGGCTCATGATTTCTGTGCACACAGTACTGCTTGTAAGGTCATCCTCTGTACAACTCTATTCTAGTTGTCTCACTACAGAGATGACTAGATCGGAGTTACTACACGGAGGTTCATGATTTCTGCACCGCCAGTACTGTCTATCATGGCTCAATCAGACATCCATACACATCTCGGAATGCAACGCACGTACTGGCCGCAGGTCTCCCGACCCAAGCATGAGGCTTCATATATTTCTATGAGGCGGTCACGCTCTGGTTGGCAGAGCCTCGGCTAGTCCATGCATCGCATTCTGAGATCAGACTGAGGTGCATGGACGTCTGAATGAGCCCTTATACAGATTACACTAAGGCTCCCATACACATAAAGCTAAAGTCGGCAGGATCAGCCAACAATCTGACATGTATTGGGGCTTCCTGCCTCTCCCTTGATAATTGATGTCAGGGGAGAGAAGGATCAGGCGTGTTGGAATTCCAGTAGTTGATCCTCTTGTTCTGTCTGAAGATAAGCTGCCACCAGAGGAGCTCGACTCCTGCTCTCTAATAGAGAGCACAAGAACATTTGGCTAAGCACTCCTGTATGTGATGGTCATGAGAGCTGTCAACCAAAGGATTGAACGGATTGGGTGTTTATAGGCCTTAAAGGGTTTCTGTAGTGAAAACAAGTTTCACCGATCCATGAGATGCAATAACTTGCTGATCAGTGAGATTCTGACTCACGCTGCTTGGGAAAATGTGGACTTTTTATCCCCGTTACAGAATTAGGCCTCTTTCACACGTTCAGATATTTCCGGTACTGGAAAAACCATTACCGGAGATATCAGTGTCCGTGTGTGTGATACATGTGGCAACCGTGTGCCGCATCAGTATCACACGTACCGGCGCCTGGGAATCAGCGGTATAGTTAGTGCTGTTCCCAAGCGCCAGCTGCTGAACGCTGCCTTCATCATTGTCCCCTGCTTGCACTGCGATCAGCGCTAGCAAGGGACAATGATGAGAGTAGTAGTCTGCTCCCGCTGTGTCCTGGTGTAAAAATCCTTATACTCACCTGTCCGAAGATGTCCCCCACTGTAATCCACCTGACCGCTCACGCCGAGAATGAGTCGCTGCAGCAAACTGTGTCCTGTCACTCACTGAACTCAGCCTAGCTCCGGGGATTGCTAGCTGCAGTGAGTCATTCTCCCCGACGTGAGCTGTCAAATGGATTACAGCCGGGGACATCTTTGGACAGGCGAGTATAAGGATTTTTTTACTCTTATTTTTACACCAGCAGGAGCAGAATACTACTATTATCATTGCCCCTTGCTAGCGCTGATCGGAGCTCAAGCTGGGAACAATGATGAGGGGAGAGTTCAGTACCCAGCGATTGGGAACAGCACTAACTGTACCACTGATTTCCAAGTGCCAGTACATGTGATACTGATGACACACGAATGTCATCAGTGTGTCATCACCGTGCATGTGTGCAGGACTGTTTTTCAACCCATGCAGCGAGAAAAAATGGACGTCAGCGTATTTTGCCCATGGATACAAGGTTCGTGGAAACACACTGACGTACACAGACCTATTCATTCGAATGGGTCTACATGTGTCAGTGTCTCCAGTACGTGTGGAAACGGACAGCACATGTACTAGAAACACGGACGTCTGAAATGTGCGTTAAGATGTAGGTTGGATGTCTGACCATTGCAGTGTGGCTGCCGGAAATAAACAGCATCGCTTGACAGTCCCATAGGGTGATAATGGACGTCAGAGTCAGACTGAGCATGTGCACTGCTGCTCAATTCTACAAGAGATAAAATTGACACATTCTGATGGATGATAAGGGGGTTGTTTAGTGAAAACAGGTTCTCTCTACTTATGCTTGATAGCATTGTTACAAGGTACTATTGATGAGATTAAACAGTATTATGTATTCCTTGCCATGAACTCTAGATTTGAGTTACTGCAAATTATATCCTCCTCCTTGGCTAAAAATACTCTTCAAAATTTATAAGTGGAGAACGTTTACCTCTGTGTAAAATATGTAATGTGACCTCTGCTAGATTCTGTCCTATGGAACAGCAACAGCACCAGCAGTAAGACCCTCAGCAAAAAGCAATTTCTGCCTCTTTACAAAAGAAAAAAATCTGTCAAAAAAATGTTTTGCCATTCATATGACATGGCCGACTAATCAGGCTGTATGGGCCACATGGAAAGTCAAGTCGCATAAGCGAGTATGTTCTTTTTAAGGTTGCTGCTGAAAACAAAAGAAATTGTTGTTGAGATCTGAAGGGCTTAGTGCAAGTCTACATGTGAGGACTCTGCGATTTGTTGGGGAAACGATCTGCAGCAATGTGTGAACAGCACCCCCTCCTTCCCCACGCAAGTAACAGGACCCAGTCCTTCCCCACACAGACCCCCAGCATACAGCCCCATGCAAGTAACAGGACCCCCTTCTTCACCACGCAGACCCGCAGCCCTATACAAGTAACATCACCCCCCTCATTCCCCACAGCATGCAGCCCTATATAACTAACAGCACCCCTCCAGCACACAGCCACACGCAAGTAACAGGACCCCTTCCTTCCCCACGCAGACCACCAGCATGCAGCCCCATGCAAGTAGCCACATGCAAGTAAAAGGACCTACTCCTTCCCCACGCAGACCCACGCAAATAAAAGCACCCCCTTCTTCCCCATGCAGACCCCCAGTCCCACGCAAGTAACAGGACCCCCTCTTTCCCCACACAGCCCCCAGCCTTATGCAAGTACCAGCACCCCCTCCTTTCCCATGCAGACCCCCATCGCACAGCCCCATGCGAGTACCAGCACTCCCTCTTTCCCCACGCAGACCCCCTCAGCCCCACGTGAGTACCAGTACCCCCTCTTTCCCCACGCAGACCCCCCAGCCCCACGCGAGTACCAGCACCCCCTCTTTCCCCACGCAGACCCCCTCAGCCCCACGCGAGTACCAGTACCCCCTCCTTTCCCACGCAGACCCCCTCAGCCCCACGCGAGTACCAGTACCCCCTCCTTTCCCACGCAGACCCCCTCAGCCCCACGCGAGTACCAGTACCCCCTCCTTTCCCACGCAGACCCCCTCAGCCCCACGCGAGTACCAGTACCCCCTCCTTTCCCACGCAGACCCCCTCAGCCCCACGCGAGTACCAGTACCCCCTCCTTTCCCACGCAGACCCCCTCAGCCCCACGCGAGTACCAGTACCCCCTCCTTTCCCACGCAGACCCCCTCAGCCCCACGCGAGTACCAGTACCCCCTCCTTTCCCACGCAGACCCCCTCAGCCCCACGCGAGTACCAGTACCCCCTCCTTTCCCACGCAGACCCCCTCAGCCCCACGCGAGTACCAGTACCCCCTCCTTTCCCACGCAGACCCCCTCAGCCCCACGCGAGTACCAGTACCCCCTTCCTTTCCCACGAAGACCCCCTCAGCCCCACGCGAGTACCAGTACCCCCTCCTTTCCCACGCAGACCCCCTCAGCCCCACGCGAGTACCAGTACCCCCTTCCTTTCCCACGCAGACCCCCTCAGCCCCACGCGAGTACCAGTACCCCCTCCTTTCCCACGCAGACCCCCTCAGCCCCACGCGAGTACCAGTACCCCCTCCTTTCCCACGCAGACCCCCTCAGCCCCACGCGAGTACCAGTACCCCCTTCCTTTCCCACGCAGACCCCCTCAGCCCCACGCGAGTACCAGTACCCCCTCCTTTCCCACGCAGACCCCCTCAGCCCCACGCGAGTACCAGTACCCCCTCCTTTCCCACGCAGACCCCCTCAGCCCCACGCGAGTACCAGTACCCCCTTCCTTTCCCACGCAGACCCCCTCAGCCCCACGCGAGTACCAGTACCCCCTTCCTTTCCCACGCAGACCCCCTCAGCCCCACGCGAGTACCAGTACCCCCTCCTTTCCCACGCAGACCCCCTCAGCCCCACGCGAGTACCAGTACCCCCTCCTTTCCCACGCAGACCCCCTCAGCCCCACGCGAGTACCAGTACCCCCTCCTTTCCCACGCAGACCCCCTCAGCCCCACGCGAGTACCAGTACCCCCTCCTTTCCCACGCAGACCCCCTCAGCCCCACGCGAGTACCAGTACCCCCTCCTTTCCCACGCAGACCCCCTCAGCCCCACGCGAGTACCAGTACCCCCTCCTTTCCCACGCAGACCCCCTCAGCCCCACGCGAGTACCAGTACCCCCTCCTTTCCCACGCAGACCCCCTCAGCCCCACGCGAGTACCAGTACCCCCTCCTTTCCCACGCAGACCCCCTCAGCCCCACGCGAGTACCAGTACCCCCTCCTTTCCCACGCAGACCCCCTCAGCCCCACGCGAGTACCAGTACCCCCTCCTTTCCCACGCAGACCCCCTCAGCCCCACGCGAGTACCAGTACCCCCTCCTTTCCCACGCAGACCCCCTCAGCCCCACGCGAGTACCAGTACCCCCTCCTTTCCCACGCAGACCCCCTCAGCCCCACGCGAGTACCAGTACCCCCTCCTTTCCCACGCAGACCCCCTCAGCCCCACGCGAGTACCAGTACCCCCTCCTTTCCCACGCAGACCCCCTCAGCCCCACGCGAGTACCAGTACCCCCTCCTTTCCCACGCAGACCCCCTCAGCCCCACGCGAGTACCAGTACCCCCTCCTTTCCCACGCAGACCCCCTCAGCCCCACGCGAGTACCAGTACCCCCTCCTTTCCCACGCAGACCCCCTCAGCCCCACGCGAGTACCAGTACCCCCTCCTTTCCCACGCAGACCCCCTCAGCCCCACGCGAGTACCAGTACCCCCTCCTTTCCCACGCAGACCCCCTCAGCCCCACGCGAGTACCAGTACCCCCTCCTTTCCCACGCAGACCCCCTCAGCCCCACGCGAGTACCAGTACCCCCTCCTTTCCCACGCAGACCCCCTCAGCCCCACGCGAGTACCAGTACCCCCTCCTTTCCCACGCAGACCCCCTCAGCCCCACGCGAGTACCAGTACCCCCTCCTTTCCCACGCAGACCCCCTCAGCCCCACGCGAGTACCAGTACCCCCTCCTTTCCCACGCAGACCCCCTCAGCCCCACGCGAGTACCAGTACCCCCTCCTTTCCCACGCAGACCCCCTCAGCCCCACGCGAGTACCAGTACCCCCTCCTTTCCCACGCAGACCCCCTCAGCCCCACACGAGTACCAGTACCCCCTCCTTTCCCACGCAGACCCCCTCAGCCCCACGCGAGTACCAGTACCCCCTCCTTTCCCACGCAGACCCCCTCAGCCCCACGCGAGTACCAGTACCCCCTCCTTTCCCACGCAGACCCCCTCAGCCCCACGCGAGTACCAGTACCCCCTCAGCCCCACGCGAGTACCAGTACCCCCTCCTTTCCCACGCAGACCCCCTCAGCCCCACGCGAGTACCAGTACCCCCTCCTTTCCCACGCAGACCCCCTCAGCCCCACGCGAGTACCAGTACCCCCTCCTTTCCCACGCAGACCCCCTCAGCCCCACGCGAGTACCAGTACCCCCTCCTTTCCCACGCAGACCCCCTCAGCCCCACGCGAGTACCAGTACCCCCTCAGCCCCACGCGAGTACCAGTACCCCCTCCTTTCCCACGCAGACCCCCTCAGCCCCACGCGAGTACCAGTACCCCCTCCTTTCCCACGCAGACCCCCTCAGCCCCACGCGAGTACCAGTACCCCCTCCTTTCCCACGCAGACCCCCTCAGCCCCACGCGAGTACCAGTACCCCCTCCTTTCCCACGCAGACCCCATCAGCCCCACGCGAGTACCAGTACCCCCTCCTTTCCCACGCAGACCCCCTCAGCCCCACGCGAGTACCAGTACCCCCTCCTTTCCCACGCAGACCCCCTCAGCCCCACGCGAGTACCAGTACCCCCTCCTTTCCCACGCAGACCCCCTCAGCCCCACGCGAGTACCAGTACCCCCTCCTTTCCCACGCAGACCCCCTCAGCCCCACGCGAGTACCAGTACCCCCTCCTTTCCCACGCAGACCCCCTCAGCCCCACGCGAGTACCAGTACCCCCTCCTTTCCCACGCAGACCCCCTCAGCCCCACGCGAGTACCAGTACCCCCTCAGCCCCACGCGAGTACCAGTACCCCCTCCTTTCCCACGCAGACCCCCTCAGCCCCACGCGAGTACCAGTACCCCCTCCTTTCCCACGCAGACCCCCTCAGCCCCACGCGAGTACCAGTACCCCCTCCTTTCCCACGCAGACCCCCTCAGCCCCACGCGAGTACCAGTACCCCCTCCTTTCCCACGCAGACCCCCTCAGCCCCACACGAGCACCAGTACCCCCTCCTTTCCCACGCAGACCCCCTCAGCCCCACGCGAGTACCAGTACCCCCTCCTTTCCCACGCGAGTACCAGTACCCCCTCCTTTCCCACGCAGACCCCCTCAGCTCCACGCGAGTACCAGTACCCCCTCCTTTCCCACGCAGACCCCCTCAGCCCCACACGAGCACCAGTACCCCCTCCTTTCCCACGCAGACCCCCTCAGCCCCACGCGAGTACCAGTACCCCCTCCTTTCCCACGCGAGTACCAGTACCCCCTCCTTTCCCACGCAGACCCCCAGCCAAGTAACAGGACCCCCTTCCCCACGTACACAGCCCCATGTAAGTAACAGGATTCCCTTCTTCCCCACGCTGACCCACAACACGCAGCCCCATGCAAGTAACAGGACTACCACCTCCCCCACACAGACCCTAAGCATTCAGACCCATGCAAGTAACAGGATTCCCTTCTTTCCCATGCAGACCCCCAACACACAGCCCCATGCAAGTAACAGGACCCCCTCCTTCCCCATACAGACCCTAAGCACGCAGCTCTAGGCGAATACTAGCACCCCCTCCTTCCTTATGCAGACCCCCAACACGCAGCCCCACGCAAATAAAAGCACCCCCTCCTTCCTCATGCAGACCCCCACGCAAGTAACAGGACCCCCTCCTTCCCCCAGCACGCACCCCCATGCAAGTAACAGGACCCCTTCTTTCCCCACACAGCCCCCAGCCTTATGCGAGTACCAGCACCCCCTCCTTTCCCACGCAGACCCCCAGGACAAAGCCCCACGCCAGTACCAGCACCCCCTCCTTTCCCACGCAGGCCCCCTCAGCCCCATGCAAGTACCAGCACCCCCTCCTTTCCCACGCAGGCCCCCTCAGCCCCATGCGAGTACCAGCACTCCCTCCTTTCCCATGCGAGTACCAGCACCCCCTTCTTCCCCACACAGACCCACAACCCCATGCAAGTAATAGGACCCCCTCCTTCCCCACACAGACCCTAAGCACGCAGCCCCATGCAAGTAACAGGACCCCCTCTTTCCCCACACAGACCCTAAGCACGCAGCCCCATGCAAATAACAGGACCCCCTCCTTCCCCACACAGACCCTAATCATGCAGCCCCATGCAAGTAACAGGACCCCCTCTTTCCCCACACAGACCCTAAGCACGCAGCCCCAGGCGAATACCAGCACCCCCTCCTTCCTTATACAGACCCCCAACACACAGTCCCATGCAAGTAAGAGCACCCCTTCCTTACCCACAAATACAAAATCCCCCTATTCCCTGTGAAGTCTTCAACATGCAGCCCCCATGCAGGAACATCCATTTATCTACGCCCCCAAAACCCCTCAGCTGCTCAGTATCATCACTGCACAGCCTGAGCAGCAGAACGCAGCTTCCTGGTATCAGGTTAGCAAATGAAAAGACTCCGCCCCTTCCGGTGACATCATCAAATCGCATAGTCCCCCGGGCATGACGTCACCAGTGGTCATTTAGCCCACTTATATTTCGTCTCTACCATTTTACTGGCCACTCGTGTATTTCTATTCCTGCATCACCAGCCAATCTAACTTAGACTAAAGGCTGACATCGCTATAGCAACACTCCGTCCAATTAGCTCACGCCTTGTTGCCAAGGGCAGCCACGGGATTTACTGAATGCTGAATCCCGATTGGTCCGACACTTTCCCGTGACGTCTTCCCAGGGGGGGGTGTGGAGACACGTGGGCGAGCTCCATCGCTGATTGGTGGAGCTGTCCCCGTGACGCGGTGGCCGTGCAGCTGGCGGCGGAGGTGACGCAGTGTGAGTGACTGCGAGGAGCGGAGCTGCGCTTGTTATTGTTTCCTCTCCTCGCTCCGCCCCGCAGCTCCCGCTTATTTCAGGCTCCTGGATCGTTCTGTCTCCGGGATGTGCCTGTGTCCAACATGGAAGGCAAGCGAGTGGAGGTTCCAGATGGCGTCCTGGACGACCTGTGCAGGTGACGGCGGGCGTCAGCGGTCCTGGAATAAACTTTACTTGTGGTACTACAAGCCTCAGCATGCGCTGTCAGCCCTGTGGGACTGGTAGTACAGTGATCTGAGCCATTGATCGTGTCCATCATTGCTCCTGACACAGTATGACAACTTTGATATTCTTGCAGTTGTCAGAGAAAATTCTGTGGCCCCCCAGTGTGATGGTTGCGGGGCCCCCCCCAGTGTGACGGTTGTGCCCTGCTCCTGTCTATGCTGGTGTGGCTGCCGATAGGATCGCACGTGTCTGATGCCATCCTAGAGGTCTGACCTCCGGGACCTCAATACTGGCTAGGGCACAGGCTGACCTCTGACCCTGCGGGGGAATGTGGGTGGTGGGCGCTGCATAGATCTGGCCTCCTCCACAAGCGCTGTTCTGTCCATGGATCCAGCCTTATGTACCTAGAGACCCCCACCCCCTCTCGGCCGTCACTGCTCATCGTCCGGTGCTTGGCTCCATCCTATACACAGCGCCGCTTTATTGTATTTTAGTTGCCACAAAATTAAAGACTAAAAAGTTGTTGCAAAAAAAAAAAAGGGGAAAAACAATACTTTCCACGTCACTATGGAGCGGGGCCATGTGATCGCTGCCGGATTTTTTTCGTAAAATGTTTACGGCCCAGGCATCTCCTATACAGGAAGTCACACACTGTAGATCAGTGTCTGCCATTCATTGCGGATCATCTCGTGTAGGGGGCGCTGTGACGCCACCAAATGATTTCTGGGTAAGAAAGGGCTGGGCGTGATGGATATCATATGAACAAATAAGTGTAGTTTCAGCTCACCCCTCCCTGGAGACAGAATCCATGGCTGATGAACCAAGGGTACACAGAATGGAGGAAAGATGTGTCCAGCGCCCATCCCCAGGTCCAATCAAACATTGCCCTTTATTAGATGTATAAAACATAGCGGTGTGCGGACTGTGACGTGTTACAAGCCCGAGTCTCCGGGTTCTTCATCATAAATGGCCAATTGTTGAGGCAGGATCACATCCATTTGGGATGAATCCAATATGCAGCGACATGGGCCGTTGATTTCTTAAAGAACCACACTGAGGTTTTTCTCTATATTTCCAAATGAATCCATGAGAAAAATAATCCGCCCAACTCCATTGTATCCCATATTGCAGAGCGTCGCCTTGTGGTTATTTTTCCTTCTTTTTTTTTTTTTTTTGTGTATCACCATGTAGCCCTATACAATGTATAATATCACAGGGCTGGCAATGATACATACAGCAGCATTGCCAGTATACGGCCTCCCCCACACCTCCGTGTTTGCAGTACATGTGGCATCTGTTTTCTTCTCGGATGACTCATGAACTCATTACAGCCTCTGGTGATCTTCCCATATCCGTGTGAACCACACAGATACATGTCCGGATGGCAAGGCCAATACAAGTCTATGGGTCTGAAAAATACCTACAGCAAAAGGATGGCATCAGTGTACTGTACGTGTTTAACACTGCAAAGTATAGGAGAAGCTTTGTCATTTCATTCTTTCTTTATCTATACCGGAGAAATACTGATGACCCTCAGGCTGTGTGCTCACGATGCGTTTTTGGTGCAGATTTGCAGCGTGGAAACGCTCCAGAAACGCACTGCATACCTTATCCCATGACTTCCTATGACATTCTGCAAGTTCTGTGCACATGGTCAGGATTTTTTGTTCACGGATTTTACTCGCAGAAAAAATACAGACATGACCAATTCTTGTGCGTTTCTGCATGTGTATTTGCCTATACAATGCATTGGAAAAACGCATGGCAAATCCGCATGTAAAAACCGCATGCGTTTTACTGCCAAGGAGATGTATGAATGCTCAGGAAAATTTCTGCTTCATTTCTGCATCGTGGGCACTAAGCCTTTGATCCAAAACACGGATGACACCAGGACTGTTTTTTCTGATACCGGTATTGTAAGGACATGTGATGGAGGCCTAATAGACGTGTCAATATAGACTCCTGACCCCCTAAGTAGATCCAGGCCACCCCTATCCAGAGTGGTCAGCGGAGAGGTGGTCCTGTGCCTATTGCTCAGATCCTCTATTATAGTAATGGAGCTGCCACTGTTCCTCTGACTATAACATGGGGTTTTCTGGTCTCTGTGTCTTTTTGACTCCACTGCGTATAGTAACGACCTGATTTTTCTTTTTCCACAGCCGATTTATCTTACACATTCCCAGTGAAGAAAGAGATAACGCCATCAGAGTTTGCTTCCAGATCGAACTGGCCCACTGGTTTTACCTGGACTTCTGCATGCAGAACTTTCCAGGCCTGCCTCAATGTGGGATAAGGGACTTTGCTAAAGCCGATATCCTTCTCAGTGTTTGCTGCTGGGTTGTGGTTGCAGGAAGGTTCTCTGCCCGTCGTCCGTTACATACATTGCTTACATACAGCACTAATATGCAGTTTGCTGGAATTTTTAGAAATTTTTTTGTAGTATAAATTTTTTTATATTTCTGCATGACGAACTACAGCAAAAATGTTCATTGTCATATGTGGTGTCTTCTCCAGTGACGTGGATCTACATTGGTGTAGCATGACATGATGGCCATTCCGATGACTGGCCAGCCAAACCAGAGAGTGGGCTCACCAGTGTGCCATTACTGAATGCTTTATCCCGGATTCACATCATGTTTCGCGGGCCGAGTACAGACTGTGGTGCACAGACTGGCTGTAGAGCTCCTGAACGAACTAGATGGCCATATTTGCCCATGAGGCTGTGGAGTTTGGATCTGGAGACCCTCGGCTGGTCCATGCATCTCAGTCCGTTCTCGGCCCGCGAATCACAGATGTGTAGATCCAGCCTTACACATATAATGCTAAGAATCTCCGAGACTCTTGGTGATTGGCAAATACATATCCAAAGCCTGAAAATTTGTGCTGGACAGCTTCTGCTTTCCATAAAAGAAAACTTTAATGTTCATAATTTAGATTTTCCAACATGAGGGCGTCATTAGATGCCTGGCTGATAATGTGATGGAGGGGAAAGATCTTCAGTCCTGGAGCCACTTCTAGTGAAGGACTCCATTCTGGCTCATACAGGAGGTTATTGAATTGGAGACTGTCAGACATCAACATGTACAGGAGTTGTGGGTGTGTGTGTAAACAGACAAGCCCTTTAAGAGATCCATGTTGCTAGTTTTCCTGTTGGATCTAGTGCTGCTCCCCTGTGATTCGTTGGGTACATGTGGGTGGACGCTCGCCCGTTATTCAATCCTCCTCAATAAGTCTTCATAGGTGATCGATCCAAACTGCTCCTGCAGATACAAGGTGCCTGGGCCCTACTGATCATTGCTGATTGTCTCTCATATCACAATATCGGCTATCCAACATAATGGTTTATTTCCCAACCCAAATGAATATGCACTAAATGTACAACTCATGGAAGTTGCTCTTCACCAGTGGAATTTTTCGGTTCTGTCCCATACTTTCCTTTACAATCCTTGCACTTTTCCAGCATTGCCCATTTTTACTTCCCAATGGTGAAGATGTACAAAGGGTCTTGGATGAATGGAAGGAATATAAGATGGGAGTACCCACCTATGGTGCCATTATTCTGGATGAGACACTTGAAAATGTGAGTGATTTATGCAAAATGCCAGAGATGAGCAGATCTAGTTAGTAAGACTAGATGGAAATCTGACACTTTTTTGTGTACCTTGGTAGATAATATTTCTCAGATGTCTGTAATAGCGCACTGTCCTGCTCCGCAGTCTACAGCTGTTCTGTAGGGAGCATGCCGCAAAATACATAGACCTATTTATTATAGAATACCGTATATATACCGCATGGCCATATGTTCCCATGCTTTAAAAAAAAAAAAAAAAATGTGTATATATATTATTTATAATTCTATAAATATATTTTTTAAAGCATAGGAACATATGACCATACGCTGGCATACATCAGAGACATCCACCATAACACCTGGTGTGGCCTTACCTTCCACTGGAATTTCTGTAGTGTGACGGCAGCTAAATACAACCTGACCCTATAATTCTACTCATAATATGGATGTGTGAACGCAGCCGCACTCACTTTATCTACTTGTTTCTTTCCAGGTGCTTCTTGTTCAGGGTTATTTAGCAAAGTCTGGATGGGGTTTTCCAAAAGGAAAAGTGAATAAAGAAGAAGCTCCTCACGATTGTGCAGCTAGAGAGGTGAGGCGCTGCTCGTTTTCAGACTTTATTCTCATGATCACTCAATCTAGGCATAGTCATACAGGTGCTGTCCGGTTTAGGCGAGGGTTTCCCACATGGGCTCAGTTAGCTACATTTTGCAATGGAGATCTGGAAAAAAAAAGTGTATTTTTCATTTAGTTTATGATAACTATTTGTGCATTCTTTGTGTTCCCATATCTGTATAAGCCTTAGGCTATGTTCACACGATGCGGATTTAATGCGTTTTTGCGGCGGATTTTCGCTTGTAATAGGTCTGCCATGTACTGCAATGCAAATCTGCATGTGCTGTGCACATCATGTGGAAATTTCCGCTGCGGATTCGCATTGCAGTAAAAACCGCAGCAAGACCAATTCTAGTGCGATTCCGCTGCAAAATCGCAGCCATTGACTTGCATTGGACCGCATAAGATCCGCATGACTACACGTAGTCATGCGGATCTTATGCGATTTAATGAGCGGATGGTACCCGTGTCTGGAGAAGAGGAGACTCTCATCCAACCCAGGTACAATCGTACTTACAAGTTAAAAAAGAATTATAAAGTTAAAAATAATCATACCTCTCCGGTGCGCCCGGTAACTATGCGCTCTCCTCGGCTCCCACGGGTGATCTGCAAGGACCTACGCTGACGTCATTTAGTCAGCTGATGGTCACGCAACCATCACCTGACCGCTGACGTCATGGAGGGTCCTTTTACATTACCGGTACCCGCCACTGAGCCAGCAGCGACGCCGGGAGCGGACCGCTGCCGCCGGAAAGTTGAGTATAAGGTTATTTTTTATGTTCTAATTCTTTTTTTTTTTTTTTTTTTTTTTTTAAACATTATGTTGGTCACACAATATAAATCCATGCCGGTTGCATGGATTTATATTGCGTGACCAACTTTCAAGCATTTTTCCAAGTGATACTAAAATCGCTTGGAAAAGCGCTTGACAAAAGCATACAAAATCGCATGCTAAAAAAATGCTTGTCCCTGGCTGAAAAAACCACATGTCAAATCCGCATGCGTTTTTTCTGCCAGGGAGATGCAGATACGCTCAGGAAAAATCTGTAGCAATTCTGCATCGTGGGCGCATAGCCATAGATTACACCATCAGTATTGGTCTGCTATCACCCCAGCACTGTAGATTTATGGTGTGTTGCATTAGTGTTGCTCTCACCTTCTTTCTTCAGGAGTGCACCGCTCTCCTGTGTCCTGCTTGCCAGGGGCGATGCTCTCGCACCTTGGTCCATACTGTGCACTCTCCCATGCTGCAATAATCAGGAGTGCTGGAGCACCGTCACTGACCAGATCCCGTGATCCAGCCTCACAGCAGCACTTACAAGTGTGTGCTCCTCGCCGAGGAGTCCGGCCACCGCTGCTAGACTGCAGAGGCCACAAGTAGTAAACTATAAGATTAAAAAGTCCCTTCGTTTTTGAGAGCAGAGATGATTTTTGACGCAAGGTAAATTGCCACGTTGCTTGTTTTTACAAGCAATTTGCGATTTTACTTGTTTAGCTTGATGAGAACCCCTTTAAGGATCCTTAACAATTGTGCATCCTGTACTAAATCATCTGTGTTGGTAAATGTAATCTCTGTCCTGCCTGCCGCAATGTTTGATGATAACATCAGGTTGTATTAGATGTTGTTACTTCTATTGTGTTCTTCTTTTCCTCGCATGCTGATCTGATTCTTCTTTCAGGTACTTGAAGAGACGGGCTTTGATATCAAAGATCGTATCTGCAATAATGATTACATTGAGCTGAGGATCAATGACCAGTTAGCGCGCCTGTATATCATTCCTGGGGTCTCAAAGGACACAAAATTTAATCCAAAAACAAGAAGAGAAATCCGAGTAAGTGTACTCTGCTCGAAAGGTGTACTGAGTGTAAGGTCTCATTCAGATGTTGATCATTTTTCTCATACATAAAAAAAAAAAAAAAAAAAAAAAAAAAAAAAAACAGACTGTTCTTCATTGTTTTGAATTCAATTGATCAGTATTTTATGTGTCAGTTTTTACCATCAGTGAATTTTACTGATGGACCAAAAAAAATAAATGAAAAAGCATCTCCTGTCTAATTACAGTGTTACTCATGGACAGTACACTGATGCTATCCGAGATTTTTCACAGAGCCATTGACTTCAATTCATCATTGATCAAAAATGGACATACAGTTGTGCTCAAAAGTTTACATACCCCGGCAGAATTTTTCCTTTCTTGGCCTTGTTTCAGAGAATATGAATGATAACAAAAAAAACTTTTTCTCCACTCATGGTTATTGGTTGGGTGAAGCCATTTATTGTCAAACTACTGTGTTTTCTCTTTTTAAATCTTAATGACAAACAAAAACATCCAAATGACCCTGATCAAACGTTCACATACCCTGGTGACTTTGGCCTGATAACATGCACAGAATTTGACACGAAATGGGTTTGAATGGCTACTAAAGGTAACATCCTCACCTGTGACCTGTTTGCTTGTAATCAGTGGGTGTGCATAAAAGCTGAGTGAGTTTCTGGGATCCAGACTGACTCTTGCATCTTTCATCCAGCCACTGACATTTCTGGATTGTGAGTCATGGGGAAAGCAAAAGAATTGTCAACGTATCTAAGGGAAAAGGATATAAAAAAAAAAAAATATTCAAGGAATTGATAATGCCAGTCAGCAGCGTTCAAACTATGATTAAAAAATGGAAAATCAGGGGCTCTGTAAAAACCAAACCACGGTCGGTAGACCAACATAAATTTCGACCACAACTGCTAGGAAAATTGTTCGGGATGCAAAGAAAAACCCACAAATAACATCAGCTGAAATTCAGGACTCTCTGAAAACTAGCGGTGTGGCGGTTTCAAGATGCACAATAAGGAGGCACTTGAAGAAAAATGGGCTGCATGGTTGAGTCGCCAGAAGAAAGCCATTACTGCGCAAATGCCACAAAGTATGCCGCCTACAATACGCCAAACAGCTCAGAGACAAGCCTCAAAACTTCTGGTACAAGGTAATTTGAAGTGATTAGACTAAAATTTTACTTTTTGGCCACAACCATAAATGTTACATTTGGAGAGAGGTCAACAAGGCCAATGATGAAAGGAACACCATTCCTACAGTAAAGCATGGAGGTGGATCTCTGATGTTTTGGGATGTGTGAGCTACAAATGCACAGGAAACTTGGTAAAAGTTGAAGGAAAGATGAATGCAGAACGTCATCAGCAAATACTGGAGGCAAATCTGCACTCATCAGCCCGGAAGCTGTGCATGGGACGTACTTGGACATTCCAACATGACAACGATCCAAAACACAAGGCCAAGTCGACCTGTCATTGGCTACAGCAGAACAAAGTGAAGGTTCTGGAGTTGCTATCTCAGTCTCCTGACCTCAATATCATTGAGCCACTCTGGGGAGATCTCAAGCGCGCAGTTCATGCTAGACAGGCCAGGAATTTACAGGAACTGGAGGCTTTTTGCCAAGAAGAATGGGCAGCTTTACCATCTGAGAAATTAAAGAACCTCATCCACAACTACCACAAGACTTCAAGCTGTCATTGATGTTAGAGGGGGCAATACACGGTATTAAGAACTGGAGTATGTGAACTTTTGATCAGGGTCATTTGGATGTTTTTGGTTGTCATTAAGATTTAATAAGAGAACACAGTAGTTTGACAATAAATGGCTTCACCCAACCAATAACCATGAGTGGAGAAAAAGTATTTTTTGTTATCATTCATATTCTCTGAAACAAGACCAAGAAAGCAAAAATTCTGCCGGGGTATGTAAACTTTTGAGCACAACTGTGTTTTTTTTTTTTTGTGTGTGTGTGCACCACTCAGTCTGGAAAAACGATGGCCATATAAACTGCCCCACAGACTAGGATTGGCTCGTGTTCTAGTTGTCAGAAATGCACAATGTGGATGTCTGAATGAGGCCTAACCTGAGATGCCTCGTTAATTTCCTGGGCTGTGAAGAATATGCGGACGACGTCTGAATTCTTCGTCTGCTTTATCTATCTATTTATTTTTTTATGATGAATGAAATGAATTTGTGAAACTCTGATCACAGAATACAGCATCTAACCTTCTTGTTTTTTTTTGTCCTAGAACATTGAGTGGTTTCCAATTGAAAAGCTGCCCTGCCATAAAAATGATATGACACCTAAGTCAAAGCTAGGGCTGGCTCCAAACAAATTCTTCATGGTCATACCTTTTATAAGGTAAGTAAAATGAGAAACGTGCCAGCAATAAAGAGCATTTGTGATTGAGGGGAGGGCAGTGTGCACCCCCTGGGGTTCTGTACCCTGTTCTCAGTGGAGAGGTGGCCGTGCATGTTCTGGTACATAACTATATTCTACACCACTGGACGCAGTGTCGGTGTTTGAATGGGTGGGTTGGGGTGTTGCGTTATGGCTAGGGCTGTACTTTGACGTTATTATCACAGTACATTAAAATCTATAATTTGGCCTACTTACTGATTGGGTCCCACCCAAAATTACTTGCAAAATTACTTGCCATTCCTATACAATAAGAGTGTATACCACTCCATACTTATTGTACAAATGCAATGCAGACAGTAATGGAATGGACATACACCGATAATAATGTAATGTGCAAACACTGATATCACCACCATTTATGTGTTCCAGGTATAATATACATACTTTTTTGCATGTTTTGAGGTTCCTAAGACCTTTCACATTGACTACAAACCTGTAATGACTGCCAAGATGTAAAAAAGTCCTCAGTAGTATGATAATATCTGACCACAGAATAGTGCTTTCCCACCCCATGTGGACGAAACATGCTGATTCAGGGACTCGGACATGTCACTTGAGCACCCGCGATACTTCGTGCACACCCGAGCACCTTCGGCAACCTCTGATTAACGAACACTTGCTTTTATCACTAATGACTATCACCGTATCAAATGATTCTCCGTGTTGTGACGCAAAAATTTAGACCTAATGGATTTTTGTGTAGGTCGCACACGACCATTTACCTCCACTGTAAATCGCTTTGTGACAAAGTTGTGATTTCATTGTGTGGTTATGTGTTTGTTTTTTTAAATAGTCAAATCTATACTCCGGAGTAGTCAGATATCAAAGTTGCCATGTAGCCTTGGTCTTTCTCAGATTGCTCTAATCTGATATTTACGTGGCTTGCCCACATGTTTGGGGATAGCACAAGGGTTGTCATATTGGTTTTGACTGTGCCAATCCTTTGCTCTCTGAGAAAAACTGCCACTTTTCCCTGCACTTGTAAACCTCAATCATTTTCAAAAAGAAAACCTTACATTGATTTCCTTCATGTTCAATATTCTCTCTGCGTCTCCTTAGACCATTGCGGGATTGGCTTCAGAGGAGACTGGGCGACTCGTCAGATAGCGATAATGGATTGCTCTCCGCTGGAAGTACACCATTAAAACCAAGCACAGAAAAATCCAGGTAAGGTGTCATCCTGTCCTGAAATGTTTTTTGTGGCTTTGCTGGGTGGAATATTAGTGATCTAGGTGAATGGATAGTGTATTTATATGCTTTCTGGAATGGATGGGTAATTGCTGAGCTCTGTATGTATCGTAGCCATACAACAGCCACTAGCCTATTTATTTTTGGGCATTTGAAAGTGACTCATTATAGTTTTTGTTCCTAATAGATGACCGGATGGTTACAAATTTTGCAGTGAATCCAATTCTGGAGTACTCGCCAAAATGGCATAAAAAATGGTCCTTTAGGGCCAACAGCATTGCTAGTATGAAAAGAATGTGATGGAAATGAAAATCTGTCAGAGGAAATCTGGTCTGAATAAAGGGATGATCTTTTAACCCCCTTAGTACAAATTGATGTACATGTTAGTCATTTGGGGAGGGGTGTAATGCCCATGTGCAGAGAGGTCTCAGGAGCTGAGCTCTCTACACATGTGGTAAATGTTGGCTAACAGCAGCGGCTGGAGTTGAGCTCTGATAGCTGCTGTTAACCATTTAAATGCCGCTGTCATTCTCCTGACAGCAGCATTTAAAGGGAATCTGTCAGTAGAATCAACCCTCCTAATCTGTCTATATGGGCATGTAGGTCATTGGAAGCTGAATAAAATGACACCTTGATTTCTGCGATCTGATGTCTTATTCCAGAGAAATTAATATTTTCCTTCTATGCACATGAGCTGTTAAGATCTCTGGGCTGGACATAGATCTCCCCTAAAATCTGTCCCCAGAGCTTATTCTAAGTTATCTAAGCACGCTTTATTATTTTCATGCATTATTGCTATTTATTTACTGCAGGCTATTTGCTGATTTTATTTTTATCTTGGGCTTTGTCTGTTTAGTGGACAGTGTGAACACGCACCTACTGCATGTACACCAACTTATATTCCAGTTCATCTCTTTAGGGTTTTGTTTCTATAACATATTCTGTGTGTGTGTTCACAGTTCATCTATTCAATGTCAATTCTAACATGTATTCCCTTGTAGGCCCAGAATGCGCTGTATGCCTCAGTTTTCTGATCTTTCTCCGGGAGAATATTGGTCAAAGCCTAAGGTACAACAATAGTCATGTAATCCGTTATATAATCTCCAGTTGTCTGTTCTAGTAATGAACTTGTATTCTTTAGATAATGGTTCACTGCTTAGTTATAAGAAAAGATTCAGACATACCAAGATTGGTGAAAGGTCTTATTAGAATGTTTTGTCCAAAGAGATCAACCACTTTAATTATAATGGTCCCTCTATGAGCAACTGATCTCATGGTTTCCTGCAATTAAGATTCATCTCTGGAGATTCCTTGCAGCAAGTCGTCAGTTCTCTGCAGCGCCATCTTGGGGCAAATGATGCATTGCACAAATCCTATTTAAATCAATCAACTGTGTATAGACGTGAGGCTCTCAAGACATGTGGGGTCGGAGCTGACTCTTCTCTTAGTGCAGGATACTCTATTAGGGTGTATGAAATTAGCTCTTCTACACTAGGCAACCCCTTTAGAAAACAGGAGGTTGTTAATAGAAAAACTGACCAGCGCCTGCTAGCTAGTGTGAACAGGTGCCAGCTAAGTGTGTGTGTGTGTGTCTAATTATATATATATATATATATATATATATATATATATATATATATATATATATATATATATATATATATATATATATATATATATATATATAATTATATTATATTGTAAGGCAGCGCTAGTCATCATACTGGGGTTACTCGCTTCGCTGCTTCAATCAATGCACACGTGCAATGTCTTTACGTATTTTCTCACAATGCTGCAGTTTATTACTTCATAAGCCACAGTTCGCCGGGTCCAACTCCGTGGCACGCCGACACACATTAACACAATGTTAATGAGCCGAGTGGCACACAGGCCCACTTGCTCCAGGTTACAGCTTACGGCAAGGTAAAAATAGCAATGTTCATATCACAATGTCCATATAGCACAGGGTATTACCTTTGCCGGGTTTAGCTGTCTCAGTCCATTACGCTTGCCACCACTGTGGCTTTGTGGCTTCCCAGGTAGGGGTCTCTAGCTGTCGTCCCCTCGTAGGCTACTGGTATGTCTTCCACACTTGACATCCAGCCTGCGCCTTTCAGGGTTCCTCAACAAGCCGGCTCTCCCTCAAAGGCCACTGGCATCCACGCACAGGATCCGGGCTCGGCCTTTCAGGCTGCCAGGCTTCACTCTCGGCCTCACTAGGCCTCTCACAAACGGTGTCCCACACACATGGAGCTCACGCCTCACACCGAACACACTCAGCCCCTGGAACCTTAGTCAATGACATTAGCCCATTCCTTAGGGACCTACCATTTGTCACTGTCACTGACTTCGTCAGGCCACCTTTCCGGGTCGTAACCTTGTCAGGTCTCCCCCGCTCCCAGCGGTCAGTTGTAACCTTGTCAGGTCTCCCCCGCTCCCAGCGGTCAGTTGTAACCTTGTCAGGTCTCCCCCGCTCCCAGCGGTCAATCGAAACCCTGTCAGGTCTTCCCCGCTCCCAGCAGCGCAACTCACATGCCCTGGTATCTAAGGTCCAGTTCGACTCCGTACTGTCCCGTCCTCTATTGGGTCGTTTGTATGGGCTGCTCAAACCTGAGTTACTGGAGGTCTCACTACCTCTAAACCCACGCCCACTACTCTCAGGACATCTTGAAAGGTCCCTAACTTCAGCTGTAGCTGTTCTGTTATTTAGGGGGCCCTTTCTCTGTCGGGTCTCACTATTTCTAGACGGCTTCCATCTTCTGCTGCTCAGATGATGCTGTCTATCTACTCGCAGTCTAGCGAGATTCAATTGTTCTACCTCCTGCAGGTAGGTCACTCGGTACTCAATCAGCATGCGTATATATTCTAGGCTTTCTTCTGTTCCCACAGCGGAGAAGGACACCATGCCGTCTTCGTCTGGTATCCAGACCTGATGATCACGTGGACTGCTTACTTTCACCACACCAGACTTCTTGACCATCATCTGCATGGCTCGACCGCTTCTCCCAATGAGCTTTCTCACCAGAACATGAGGCACCCGGATGACCTCATCACTCATACTGTGAGCTTTTCTCCTAAGCTCCAGTTGTCCAACGGCTTGTTCCGTCTTCAACCTGAGAAACCGCTTCGTGCGAATACATCGCCAGTGCATGTCACTTAGGATAGCTACCCTCTTCACTGTGACTTTGGTCGTGGACAGGACCACCAGCTGTTTCGCTTCTGAGGTCAGGTACACCTTACAGGCTCCCACGGCTTTCTTAAACTCCTCATGCACGAATTCACGGGTGCACTCTTCCCTCAAGTCCTCGGGTACATCTACGAGGCACTTGTACCGAGACTTTTCGGTCTCACCAGTGGTTTCCAGACGATCAACCAGCTCAGGTTTCAGGGACAACTGACTTCCAGCTTCTTCACCCTGGATGCTTCCCCTGAGCTGACTCACAGCTACCAATTCACAACTTTTCGTCTTGACCACCTCCACTTCACCTTTATCTTCCAACACCATACTCTTAGCTCTCCTCAGGTCCACCTTCTCATGGTCTAAGGAAGTAAGTGCAACTTGTTTGCCTTTTCCCTTCTCCAAGGAGACCTCGTTCACCACGTGACACTTTGCTAGGCGACCTTTGAGCTGTAAAACTTCTCCTTCCAGCTCAGTTACTCGCCTCTCAGCGGCCCGTCTCTGAAGCTCTTCCTGCTTCAACTGCTCTTCCAGCAGCAGAGCTCTCTCAGACCTCTCCGTCTCCAATGTGCCCACTCGGTTCTCAATAGCCAGTCTCTCACGCTTCTCTTGCGTCCACTGGGTTTGTAGCAACTCCTTGAGCTGCTTGATCTCGGCTTCGACATCCACCGAACCCTCCGAGCCCACATCACTCGAGGAGGTATCTGCTTCATACCTCCCATCACCAGCGGTCAACTCCTGGCCCTGGTCTGTGGCTTTTCCGATGGACTCCTCCATCCTCTCTCGCTCAGCTTCCATCTTGCTGACTGTTTCCTTAAGGTACGTCTTCGCCTTCTGGAGAGCATCACAGGACATCTGTAGCTCCTTCACCTGAGCTTCCAGATCTAGGGTCTTTCCCCGGAGATCATCATTCTCCTCACGGGTGTCTTGCAGAGTGGTCTCAACCACTTGGCGCACTTGCTCTGCACCCGCCTTATCCTCCTCTAGTTTTTCCTTCACCTTGAGGAGATCCTCATAATCTCTCTTACTCTGTTGCAGTTCCCTACTGCGTTCACCACACTCCTTGGAGTCACACAGCTCCTGGTTGAGCTGTTTGCGCAGTCGTTCTAGGATTTGTTCGCGTCCAGAAACACCATCCTGCCGCGCCTCCTTCTCAAGCTTCAACTGCAAAACCTCTTCCTGGATTTTGTGGCGGTCCTCCTTAATTGCGTAGAACATTTCCTTCCACTGGTTAATTTCCTCGTTGCTTCCCTTTATATCTCGCTGTAAGTTCTTCACAAGCTGGTGTATTTTCTGCTGTTCAGACTCCAGGATCAACTGGTCTGAGGACACGTTCCCCAGGTTTTCACATAATTGCTGCACATCACTCTGACCCTGCTGGCTGATAGGCTCCAGCTCTTGGTCATGACTGGCCGCCTCCCCTTTCAGGGCTGTCGGATCCTGACTCGTCAGTCTCAGTACCGTACCGGAGGTTGCTACTGGCAACGTCATCTCCTCTTCTGCCTCTAAAGGAGGACCCACACTTGAAGCAAAGGCACACAGTACTACCCTCTCTTTATTTTTATTTTCAGCCAAGTCTACAGGAGCAACCTTTTTGTGGCCCTTGCGCCGTCTACGAGATGGGGACTTTCTCACCTCGTCTAGCCCCTCCTGACTGACCTCTCCTTCTACTTTCGTAGTGTCACCGTCAGCTACGGGGTCTGTGTCACTCCCCATGGTGTTGTGGACTAACAGGTCACCTCCCACTTTGACGTCACCCCCTTCTACTGGAGTTACCCTGTTATCAACGGTCACATTGTCATTTTTAGGAGGCACCAACCCACCACCAGTAACAATTTTCAGTTTTCTACACTCCACACTTTTGTGAAAATCCGCCCCTTTTTTAGACTCCGCCCCCTTTTTAACAACCACACCGGCAGGGTAATTTTTACACAAAAAATCAGCAGTAGTCTTAGGACTCAGTTCACAACATCTCTTACCACCTCCCCGGGCACTCTGGGACAACACTGGCGCCCCCGGAGAGTCCATAGAATGGTCCACTGCCGCCATTCCATATGGTGCCCACAGCTCCTGCGGTTCCTGCACCATGTCCAGTAAAAGTTTCCCAAATACCTGCTCCGGTCCCAACCGGCCCTTCAACCGCTCAATAGCTCCAGACAGATCTGCTGCTTTGCTCACAGCCATCGCAGTACACTGTTCACACTAGCACTTCAAAGCTCTCCTGGAAAATTTTTCGTGGCCCCCACCGAGCCACCGCAAAACCGGATTTGAGTGCGATGAGAATCTTCGCAACCCTGCCAAGTTGCCGCAAGATGCTTTAAACTTCGTGAGCCCCGCCGAGCCACAGCAAACCAGGTTTGAGTGCGACGCCAATCTTCGCAACCCCGCCGAGTTGCCGCTAGATGCTTTATCCACACTCGTCGTCCTGTGCCGTTGACTCTAGCAACCGGGCTGTCGTTGCCCGCATCCTCGAACCATATGTAAGGCAGCGCTAGTCATCCTACTGGGGTTACTCGCTTCGCTGCGTCAATCAATGCACACGTGCAGTGTCTTTACGTATTTTCTCACAATGCTGCAGTTTATTACTTCATAAGCCACAGTTCGCCGGGTCCAACTCCGTGGCACGCCAACACACATTAACACAATGTTAATGGGCCGAGTGGCACACAGGCCCACTTGCTCCAGGTTACAGCTTACGGCAAGGTAAAAATAGCAATGTTCATATCACAATGTCCATATAGCACAGGGTATTACCTTTGCCGGGTTTAGCTGTCTCAGTCCATTACGCTTGCCACCACTGTGGCTTTGTGGTTTCCCAGGTAGGGGTCTCTAGCTGTCGTCCCCTCGTAGGCTACTGGTATGTCTTCCACACTTGACATCCAGCCTGCGCCTTTCAGGGTTCCTCAACAAGCCGGCTCTCCCTCAAAGGCCACTGGCATCCACGCACAGGATCCGGGCTCGGCCTTTCAGGCTGCCAGGCTTCACTCTCGGCCTCACTAGGCCTCTCACAAACGGTGTCCCACACACACGGAGCTCACGCCTCACACCGAACACACCTGTCTCAAATTAAGCAGGGTTTATATATCCTGTGTGTGCGCGCGCGCGCACACACACACACACACACACACACACACACACACACACACACACACACACACACACACACACACACACACACACACTGACAGGACCTTAACTGTGTGCATCAGGACCTGTGTGATGTCACGGTCATGTGACCAGTCCGTTAAAGGGGAAGGTACATGGTCCGGTAAACACATCCTGGACCATTTACAGTAATGCTAGCAAGCTGCTGCATTACTAATATATATATATATATATATATATATATATATATATATATATATATATATATATATATATATATATATATATATATATATATATATATATATATATATAATGCACAAAAAAATGGAGTAACCAAGAACCATGGGATAAAAAATCATCACCAATACAGATAAATAAACAGATATAAGGAGGAGACAGAATTACACAACATCATAATCCCAAGGAGGATTATGGACTAAAGCCTACAATTTATGGGGCAGGAAGGAACCTGCTAATTAAAACCACCTACAGCCAATCGGAGTAGGAGTGCACATGTCACAGGAGTTTACTACAAACAGGAAAACTGACCAGTGCCTCCAGATGTGTATTCTGTTCATTGCTTTAAAGGAATATTCCCCTGTTCAAGATCCTTTGCCAATATGTAGTACATGTAGTAATAATATTAGCAAATATCTCCTATTAGAAATGTAGTATAGTTCTTCTGATTTTCTGTGTCACTTATCCCATGTGCAGGGCATTGCAGTAGCTTAGATATCCATGGTTATGACCACTGACAAATAACTGTCATTATATGAGTGGTCGTAACCATGGATACCTAAACTACTGCAATGTCTTTCACATGGGATGAGTGACATGATAAATTAGAAGAACTATAGTACATTTCTAATTGGAGGTATTTGCTAATATTTATTATTATTATTATACCCACTGCATATTGGGATATGATTTTGAAGATGGGAATACCCCTTTAATGCAGTGGGTTTGTTAAAGTGTGTTTTTCTTCTTGTCTCCTGGGGGGTTTTAGAATCAAAACCTTAAGAGCAACGGTAAGAAGCAACATCAAGATTCTCAAAAGAAGAAGGCAAACGGAGTCCACAATCCACAAGTCAAGCAACAGCAGCAGCAAAATAGTATTCTGGTAGGGTGTGACACCTATGAGACGATCTTGTAACCATCTTGACCTGTATCTTTAGGGCATTAAGACAGTGAACACATTGTTTTTTTGTTTTCTTTTTCTTTGTAGAAATCTGAGCGAAAATTAAATCCTAGAAGTCTGGATGACACTTTTGATGGGGGTAAGTATCTTTCTTATCATTTTAATATTTAGAATTTTTTTTTCCTCCTGTCAGCAGGATTTCACATCGCAAACTATTTATATGTATAGAAAAGATGAAGTTGCTCCCTGAATGGCTAAGGATGATTGCTCTGGAACAGTGCTGGCGAACCTATTGTACGCGTGCCAGAGGGGGCATGCAGAGCCCTCCCTTAGTGCGCGCGCCATCGCCTCAGCACTAGCACTTCTGGATCGGGCCCGGCGGGTGAGGACTCTGAGGCTGCCGACGCCAGCCCCTACTTCAGCTAGATGTGCGTTCTCAGAGTCACATCTAGCTGAAGTGTATTGCAGCACACAAACTTGCCAGGCCCGTGCACCGCAATACACGCTGCTGGCCGATCAGAGACCAGCAGCTGAGGTCAGCGTACACGCGACTGGGCACATGGTAGTGACGTCATGCGCCCCCCATCGCTTGGACGTTGAAGTCAGCTGCCGGCTTCAGAGGAAGGAAGGCGAGAAGGAGTGTTTTATTATGTGTATTTGTTTTGTTTTTTTTATGCGATGAACAGCGGTGCTGGCAGGATGGGGGGAGCATATACAATGATGGGGGATATACCAGGATTGGGGGCGCATATACAATGATGGGGAATATACCAAGATTGGGGGAGCATACACAATAATGGGAGGCATATACAGTGATGAGGGATATACAATGATGGGGGGGGGGGGGGGGGGAATACAGCAGGATTGGGGGCGCATATACAATGATGGGGAACATACCAAGATTGCGGGACCATATACAATGATGGGGAATATACTAAGATTGGGGGCGCGTATACAATGATGGGGAACATACCAAGATTGGCGTAGCATATACACTGATGAGGGATGTACCAGGATTGGGGGCGCATATACACTAATAGAGGATATACCAGGATGGGGGTGCATATAGAATGATGGGGGGATATACCAGGATGGGGGTGCATATACAATGATGAGAGATATACCAGGATGGGGGCGGCATATACACTGATGGGGGGGGGGGGGATATACCAGAATGGGGGCAGCATATTCATGGATGGGGGAGCATATGCAAGGAAGTAAGAAGATATACAAGTATGGGGTATATACCAGGATTAGGGGAGAATACACAGTTGAAACCAGAAGTTTACACAAACTATATAAAAAGACACATGCACGTTTTTCTCAATACCTGACAGGAAATCAGAATAAACCTTTCCAATTTTAGGTCAATTAGGATTACCATAATTTTTAAAATTTGCCAAATGCCAGGAGACAGAGAGAGAGAGAGAGAGAGAGAGAGAGAGAGAGAATTTTAAGGCATTTTTATTACTTGCTGCAAAGTCAAAAGTTTACATACACTAAGATTACTATGCCTTTAAACAATTCTGGACTGCCCATATGACGAGGTCAAGTGTTTTGAGGCTTCTGAGTTTTTTTGGCAACATCTGAGTTAGAGACACACCTGTGGATGTATTTTAATGCACACCTGAAACACACTACTTCTTTGTGTAGCATGATGGGAAAGTCTGAAGAAATCAGCCAAGGTATCGGGAAGAGAATTGTGGACTTGCACAAGTCTGGCTCATCCTTGGGTACAATTTCAAGATACCTGAAGGTGCCTCGTTCATCTGTTCAAACAGTTATACGCAAGTACAAACAAGATAGGAATGTCCAGCCATCATACCGCTCAGGAAGGAGACTGGTTCTGTGTCCCAGAGATGAACGTGCTTTGGTCCGACATGTGCATATCAGCCCAAGGACAAAAGCAAAAGACCTTGTGAAGATGATGACGGAAGCTGGTAAGATTGTGTCACTATTCACAGTGAAACGAGTACTGTATCAACATGGGCTGAAAGGCCACTCTGCCAGGAAGAAGCCATTACTTCAAAAGTAACATAAAAAAAGCTAGATTAATGTTTGCAAATGCACACAGGAACAAAGACCTTACATTTTTGGAGACATGTCCTGTGGTCTGATAAAACTAAAATTGAACTTTTTGGGCATAATGACCATCGTTACGTTTGGAGGAAAAAGGGAGAAGCTTGGAAGCCTAAGAATACCATCCCAACTGTGAGGCATGGGATGGCAGCTTCATGTTGTGGGGTTGTTCTGCTGCAGGAGGGACTAGTGCACTTAACAAAATAGATGGCATCATGACAAAAGAAGATTATGTGGCAATACTGAAGCAACATCTAAACACATCAGCCAGGAAGTTAAAGCTTGGGCGGAAATGGGTCTTCCAAATGGACAATGACCCGAAGCATAATGCCAAAATGGTAACAAAGTGGCTTAAGGATAGCAAAGTCAATGTTTTGGAGTGGCCATCACAAAGCCCTGAACTCAATCCTATTGAAAATTTATGGGCTAAGCTGAAAAGGCAGGTGCGAGCAAGGAGACCTGCAAACCTGGATCAGTTACACCAGTTTTGTCAGGAATAATGGGCCCAAATTCCAACCAACTATTGTGAGAAGCTTGTGGAAGGAGATCCCAAACGTTTGACCCAAGTCATTCAGTTTAAGGGCAATGGTACCAAATACTAATGAAATGTATGTAAACTTTTGACTTTGCAGTAAGTAATAAAATGCCTTAAAACATTCTCTCTCTCTCTCATTATTCTGGCATTTAGCAAATATTAAAAATGATGGTAATCCTAATTGACCTAAAACTGGAAAGGTTTATTCTGATTTCATATCAGATATTGAGAAAAACATGCACATGTGTCTTTTATATAGTGTATGTAAACTTCTGGTTTCAACTGTACAAGGAAGGGAGATGTACATGGATTGGGGGAGGCATATAAATGGATGGGGGATATACTAGGATGGGGGGGGCATATACAAGGATGAAGGGCATATACCAAGATGGGGGTGAGCACATTCTTTATATCTGCAGTCTCATACCCCTGTTCCCGTCTATGGCTGCTCTATGCTGCCCCCGCCTGCTCTCTATAGGAGTTGGTTTTTTTAAACGAAAACCTCAGTATTCAGGTTAAATTGCCGTGTTGGCACTTTGCGATAAATAAGTGGGTTTTGGGTTGCTATTTGGGCATTCTGTCTCTAAAAGGTTCACCATCACTGCTCTAGAACATTGAAACTGCATTACTGCCGTAGGAAATGCGGAATGTGCTACATAATGTATATATAACATATTGGAAAAATTAAACTGTAGTATTACTATGAAAAATTACAGTAAAAAAGAAGGTACTTAGCGCAGGAGGAGGCAGCGGCGCTGGGTAGGCAATAGAGCTGGAGTGACGGGCTTCAGATATGCAAATGAGACTGAAGAGCCATTTGTAGATCAATTGAAAAGCTGATTTCTCAGTAACTGTAGAACGGGCTGGTCATGTAAAGGTATTGCTGGACTTCTCTTTGAAAGAGCTACATGTGCATATAAATAGTTTGAGGGCATAAAATCCTGCTGACAAATTCACTTTAAAAAAATGATTATGAACAATGTATGTTATATTTCCTTTTACAAAGTTTTCTAGTTCTACAAGGCGCTCGTGAGTGTGGAACTAGAAGGTTATCAGAGTCCCTATAGTGCGTTAAAACTGTGAAACCTTTCCTAACCTCCCTCCAGTGTTGGGTTACCTTTTCAGACCTTCTGTGTCGGTGACCCCATAACTGCAAGGAAGCACGTTGTGATCACTGCCCTGCATTACAGCAATCTACCTTTCTTCAAAAGAGATTTCATTAGTATACCTCTTTTTTCCCAGACACTGTGTATGGTGGTAGTATCCCCGCTGAAGGCCAGCAGTATGACCACGCTATAGCTCAGCAGTATGACCACGCTCTGGCTGAGGCTTGCAATGGTGCTCTGGAGTATCCCTTCTCTTCTAAAGCCTTCCTAGGATTCCGATTTGACAAGGACGCCATCATGAAATCCTTGGATTTCTGAGCCACCAGCAACTGCACAAGGTTCTGGAGTGCTGCGGCGTTGCAGCCAAGAGCATGTTTTAATCAAGCCTTACCTTCCTCAGGTTTTTACAAGGATGTGCAGGGATTTACTGGGGGCTAGAGAAGGTCTGTCCTATGGACAGGACTTGATTCTGTTCATTCTATGTAATTGTGAGTATCTGGTGGTGTGGGGGGGTCTTTCCGTCTTGCACTGTTTGTTTTTTTTTAAATATCGTCTTTTTTTCTTCTTTATACTACACACGAGTACCTTTCAGGCTGTGTGCCCACTATGTGTTTTTTAAGCGTTTCCGCAGCGGCAATTCCGCTGCAGAAACGCGTAAATGCTTGGTAGAAGGTCTGCATTGTTCACCAATGATAATCCGCATGTGCTGTGCACATGCTGCGGAAATTTCCGCTGCGGATTATCATTGCGGAAAAATCTGCAGCACTATCAATTATTTTGCGGAATCGCTGCGTTTTCGCCGCCATTGACTTGCATTGGACCTCATGGAATCCTCATCACTGGATCTGTACATGCGGATTCCATGCGTTTCAATGTGCGGATGGTACCCAGGTTTGGAGAAGAAGAGACTCCTCCGGACCCGGGTACTATAGAACCTGTAAAAAAAAGAATAAAATAAAAAATAAATATTATACTTACCTTCTGATGTCCCCCGGCCTCCTTGTCTCGGCTTGCCGGCATCTCGCGGTAGACTAAAGGACCTGCGGTGACGTCATTTAGTCATGTGACGGGTCACGCAACCGCTGACGTCGGCAGGTCCTTTAGTCTAGCGTGAGCTGCCGCCAAGACAAGGACACCGGGGTCCATCAGAAGGCAAGTATATATTTTTTTTATTTTTTACCATTCTTTCGGTCACACTATATAAATCCATGCCGTTTGCATGGATTTATATAGTGTGACCAAGTTGACAAGCACTTTCCAAGTGATGCTAAATTCGCTTGACAACTCGCATGTGAAGAACGCTTCACATCCGCATGTCCCTGGCAGGAAAACACATGTACAATCCGCATGCATTTTTTCTGCCAGGGAGATGCAGAAACGCTCAGGAAAAATCCGTAGCCTTTCTGCATCGTGGGCACATAGCCTCCGTGTTGAACTCTCCTGTCCTACATATTCGCCGGGCGTTGCCTAGATGTGGTTTGTCTTAACAAACTGTTCTAGGTCTTCTCCTCCCTGAGATACATGTGACACTTGGTTTACTATATAGCTTACTTGTGTAGCTCGAATGTAATATGAATGCATTGTCAATGGTGACTTCAGCCTTGCTGCACACCACTTGATTGGGGGGGGGGGGGGTCTCTAGTTTTGTTGCCTTGTATTATATGCACTGCACATTACCCGACATTAACCTCTTCAAGTCTGAAGAGGGCTCACAATTTTCAGGGTGGAAATTTATTGTCTTTCCCTATAAATGCAGCATATATCTACTGTAGCATGTCTATCGTGACTGCGGACCCACGCCTATGACTGGGGAGGACACAGTGGTTATTCCTTTTAGCTTTGAACTGTATTTGGAATCTTCACACTAATGTGAAAAGACGCAAGCTTTCCTCGGCTTCTATCGTGTGCCATTTTTGCCGCTGCTCGTTCATTTAGAAATTAGCCTGAGATGTGAAGAACATTGAGGAATGTATTTACTAGGGGATCATGTGCCTGACAGTAGGCCCCCTCCCTGTTATTTTGGTGGTCCTATAACCTGACTGTGAGCCGGTGCTCTTTCCCACCACCTCTCATGTTGTTGTTTTTTTGTTTTTTTTATTCGCAACAACTCTCTAGGGTGGCAGGACCACTTTTTATTGCAGATCAGGACATTATTTTACTGTACGTCTTTGTCTTATAATAGACAGATGGGGAAGTTCTGCACTGATACGCCTTGTGCTGTCTGTAAGGAAAGTACTAGATAAGCATCATACCCCTGAGGTTCCCTGGGACTGCAGCACTAGTTACTGACTTGGGACTGATTGAATTCTCACCTACGCTCAAGGAACAAATTTAAGGATTCTAAATACATGGCTACTTTCTTCCAAAAAAAACCAGTGCCTCGTGTGTCTACCAGATGTATTGCTGCTCAGTGCCATTTATGGCAGTATCAGGCACCTATAGACAGGTGTGGCACTGTTTTTGGGAAAAAACGGCCTTTTTAATTTTTTTTTTTTTTTGGACAACCTGTTTAACCACGTTTGTGTAACACAGTCCTGTGATCAGTCATTTTAGGCTTGATCATGATAACAGGTAGACTATGTTTTTTTTCCTTATTCCGCTGGTCTACATATGGTTCCTACCATGTGTGATCTATACAAACGAAAGCTTTGGTAGGTGCATGGCCTCGATGAACGTGTCCGTCTACCTAGTCAGTTTTGTAATCTGTTGATTGGCCTGATATTAGAAAAGTAATACTTGAAATCTTAATATGCAAAAGGACCATGTAAGAAGTAGGCTAAGATCCTGGTGGAGCAGCGGGAGAGTCCTAGGACACATGACTTGCCAGATGCCACCCACTGAACAGAATGACCATTATAATAAAGACATGGGGCGTCTTTTTTAATATTTTATAATGAATGCTACAAGTTTCCTCTTCTTTACTCACTGTATGACTTCTCACTGCTGTGAAATCAGGTTCTACTTTTTTTTTTTATTTATACTGTTTAATCATGAAGTAAAATCCTCTTGTAATATTACCCTAATTTCTGCTGTGTTTTTAGTGTAAATCAAGATCTTTTCATTCGGGTTGGTGGGACTATGTCCGAGGCTATGTGTACAGTAGTGTTCAAAATAATAACTCTGTGTTCAAAAACAGGAGTTAAGCCGAAAATCTTTATACTAGTTATTATTTCCGGCATTGGGAACATTGCACACTGTTTTCTAATTCAAAACATGAAAAGAAATGTATATATTTTTTTAAAGACTTTACAGAAAATAACAAAAAATGAACATTGCGCTGTTCTAAAAAATAGCAGTGTCTGCATTTGTCTTTACAAACTCACAATATGTACTCCTTTTTTTTTTTTTTTTTTTTTTTTTTTTTTTTTTGAGGATTTATCATTCCTATGAATCACTAACCTAATAATTAGCTGTATACCCACAGGTTTTTTTTAGAACTGCTTCACATCTATGTTGCATAGAGTCAACCAACTTCTGGCACCTGTCAACTGTTATTCCAGCCCAGGATGCTTTGACTACATCCCACAATTTTTTGTTGGCTTTGCCTCAGAAACTACATTTTTGATAGAACACTTGTGGGGTGACATCGGATTAAGGTCCGGGGATTGGGCTGGCCACTCCGTAACTTCAATTTTGTTGGACTGAAACCAAGATTTTACTCGTTTATTGGTGTGTTTAGGGTCGTTGTCTTGTTGAAACACCTATTTTAAGGGCATATCCTCTTCAGCGTAAGGCAACATGACCACTTCAAGTATTTTAATATATGCAAACTGGTCCATGATCCCTGGTATGTGGTAAATAGATCCGGCACCATAATAAGAGAAACATGCCGATGTCATGATGCTTGCACCGCCACGCTTCACTGTCTTCAGAGTGTACTGTGGCTTGAATGCAGAGTTTGGGAGTCGTCTGACGAACTGTCTGTGGCCCTTGGATCCAAAAAGAATAATTTTACTTTCATCAGTCCACAAAATGTTTCTCAATTTCTATTTAGGACAGTTGATGTGTTCTTTGGCAAATTGTGTCCGCTCCAGTACATGTCTTTTTTTAACAGTGGGACTTTGCGGGGACTTCTTGCTAAGAGATTAGCTTCACACAGGCGTCTTCTAACTGTCACAGTACTCACAGGTAACTTGAGACTGGTCTTTGATCATCCTGGAGCTGATCATTGGCTGAGCCTTTTGCCATTGTGGCTATTCTTCGATCCATTCGAATGGTAGTCTTCTGTTTTCTTCCACATCTCTCTGGTTTTGCTTTCCATTTTAAAGCATTGGAGATCATTTTAGCTGAACAGCCTATCATTGTCTGCACTTCTTTATAAGTTTTACTCTCTCCAATCAACTTTTTAATCAAAGTACGCTGTACTTCTGAGCAATGTTTCGAACGACCCATATTTCTCAGGCTTTCAAGGAGAAATGCATGTACAACATGTGCTGGCTTCACCCATAAATAAGGGCCACCTGATTCACACCTGTTTCTTCACAGAATGATTGACCTCACTAATTGAACTCCGCACTGCTATTATTTTGAACACACTCCCTTACAATTAATTATTCAAATACACAGACTCAAAAACATGCAGATCATGAATGTGGAGTCTGTTGGTTTTCTTAGAATCTACTGCACCAACTGGTAAATTGTTTGACATGTGGTAATATAATTTATACCAAAAACAGGGATTAATCTCGTTCGTCATATTGGACTGCTGTTATTTTGAACACTACTGTATATGGAATCGGCACAAATCCCCCTAGTATATAGATATACTAGATTACATGTGTGACGACTAGTAACCTGGCTTACTATACCCTTGCCAATTTTCTCCACGAGCTTTGCAGATTATTGTTGGCTTGGAAGCGATCCTTTCTAGAATGTCGTTTTAGTGGCACCAGATGGTGCTGCATTTACAAGGCACAGAGACACCTATGCTTCTAGATCTAATATTAAAGAATAGTTTAACTGTGTAGATAGCTTTGATATGATTATTTTTATATTCACACCATTTGTGTAATCGGCTCCTATACAGATGTATGTGTTTCCATGGTTACAGACTACAAACCTCCCCTGTGTTTCTCTTCTATTACTGTCTGTAGGTAAGTGGAGGAGCTCCTGACTGCCGAATCAGACTAATCATTATGGGCCCCATTGATCAAAACTGTCCAAAAGAAAGGAAAACCATGAAAACTCAGCTATATATTTTACCAGAGCACTGAAAGCTGATTGATGCTGTGCGCAACAAGGCCAGTTTTGTGTTTGGCTGTAACCATGGTGACACATAGGTCTGCATAGCATCTGTAGATCTAAAATGGTATTTTTAAACAAGAGTATTTGCAGTTACTTAGTTTTTTTATTTCATTTATGTGCACACAGCCTTTATAGAAAAACTGTCACCTCTATGTATGTGGAGTAGAATTTTCTCTACTTTCACTTTGTGTTCTGGACACAAATAAGCCGAGTGAGGCTGCCGGTAGCATGGGGAGAGCGGCCTGATGGTTCTGTCTCCATGAGCATGATGGTAGATGACATATCTCCAGTAATGTGTGTGCATTATTTCAGCAGTACTTTTAGTTTTAGCAGAATGGAAACATCTGGTTTATAGGCTGCATTCAGGGAACGGGAACATATAGGTTTACATGATGAAGTTCAGAAATGTAACTGAAGAGTAAAAGAGCCTGATGACCTGCGGGGCTTGTCCGAGCGGCTGGAGGGCTTGAAAGCCAAGTTGCCTTTGAATTTCCTTTACCCTAAATAGGTTGGGTGTGTGCTCATGTTGCCTTACAGACGCTGGTACACCTGCAGAAGACACGGCGCCGGCGGTGTTTTTCCTGAAGTTTTTTCTTTGACATGTTCTCTGACTTTTTTGCAGCGACTTTGCTGCTGGCTTTTTCAAAAAAATGTTTTCATTTTAATTATTTTATTTCCTATATATAAATAGTTAGAGGTTTCCAAGCAGAAGCCACCTGAAGAGTGGGGCGGTCACAACTTAAAAGAAGGAACATATGCACACGGAAAAGACTTGCTGTGCATATCTTCATAATTTTTAATATTTCTGGCTGGTTCCACTTTTAATGTTTTACATGTAAGTTACATATCACTCCGGTACCTTGGTGTGTATGGTGTAGGCCTGGTGAGTGCGTTGCGGAGGGCCCTATGCCTGCATTCACACCATGAACTCTTGATTTTACAGATTGTCTGCACTTAAGTTAGGTTACTTGTGTTTTTTTCTTTCCTTTTTTTTTTTTTTTTTTTTTTTTCATGTGTTTTTGTCTCGTGTTGGTATGTCATGTTTTAACAAAGCTGCTTAGTTTTTGATACTTCCTGGTGTTTGGCTTTGACAAAACTTTTTGGATATGGTCATGTGCAGATTGCATACGTTTTTTATGCATTTCCGCAGCGGAAATGCACTAAAGACACGTGTATCTAATGCAAAATTATGGGAAAAAGTCTGCACATAAAGCGCAGCGTACCCGCAAGAGAAATTAGCATGCTGCGGATTTTATAGACGCACCGTGGGTCAGTTTACTCTGCATAAAAAAGCATTAGGCAGGAGATTTCTATAAATCCCATCCACTTTGCTGGACCTGTAAGACGCTGCATTTTTGATGCAGTGTAAATACGCAGCGTCAAAAACTCATCGTGGGCAAACAGCCTAAAACAGGTTTTTCTTGGTGCTTTCCTATTTTCCAGATGGTGAACCCAACATGCCAGCAGCTTCTGGAAACCAAGGTTGAATGATCCGGCTTTGGGAAAAGGAGTCATGTGGCCGCTGTAGATTGTAAAGTGGCCGCGGCAGGTTTCATGCCACAATTAGTTCAGTGCTAGATTTTGTGGCAGTAAGGCCACGTTCACACGTTCAGTATTTGGTCAGTATTTTACATCTGCATTTTTCACTCGCTCCTGGTTTTGGCTTACAAATACTGAAGTGGTGACGTGTTTCCATGATACTTTTCCTCTGATTTTGGCTTACACATACTGATATAAAATACTGGCCGACTACTGAACGTGGCCTTAGAGTTTGCTCCCCGCGCAGCGTTCCTGCGTTGATGGCTGCACCATCCCGGTCTTATGTAGAATTGCCTTTCACTGATGTAATGTGATCTGTACTGTTGACGCTGTTTGGCAGCTGTAAGTATCTGGAGTGTTTCTCTTGAGTATAGTGATACTGTGAAGTTCTTTTACCCCCATGGAGTGAAATCCCCTCTGTATACATTTCTATGTGAACACTTCTGTGCGATCGCTGCTCCGCACAAACATTGGTAGTGGATCAGCAGTGCGGGAACCAGTTGACTCAGTCAGACTTTTTTATTTTATTGTTCTCTTTTTTTTGGGATCCATGTTTTTTTTTATTAAACAATGGCCCCAATTAAAGAGGTTGTCCACTTTGTGATTGATGGATAGGTCATCAATGTCTGATCGGCCTGGGTCCGGCACCCCCATCAATCAGCTGTTATTGATGTCGGCTGGAAGTGCTCACTTGCGGAACTGCTCCGTCTTCTGATAGTGGCTGCCGCAGGATACTGCACATCTGCTTCTTATTGATTTAACTAGCAAGAGGATGTGTAGTACCAAGCCCTGGCCACTATCAGAAGATGTAGCAGCTCCGCAAGTGAGCACTTCCAGCCGACACCAATAACAGCTGATTGGCGGGGGGTGTCAGACATTGATGACCTATCTATCAATCACAAAGTGGACAACCTCTTTAATCATTTGTGGTTTATTAAAATCACTTTTTTTTTCTGCCTTGTGATATTCAACGATGTTTTGCACCAAATTCTTCAAAATGCATGTGATTCATGAATTTGGAGGCAATAAATGCTCCTTACTTTTCTCCTTAATCAATCTTTGCGACTCTTTAGCGTCAAAATTCCTATAAACCGTTACACATTTGTCTAAATATGCTCTAAATGTAAAAGTTCAACAAAAATCTGACTCCAGGCAGGAACTGGAGCGAGAGATGCCAAAAAAAGGACAAGTTATTAAGTCACATTTCACGAATCTGTAAGAAAAAAAAATCTGGAACAGCAAAGTTGACGAGGAAAAATGAAAAGTGGCGTTCAATATAGAGAGAATATGGTGCAAATACTAAAGTAACTAAAAAAGAACAAATTACTCCAGAAAAACAACAGCAATGATGAATTAGGGCCAACGTGCTAAAAAAGCCCTCCGCAATATTGGTATAAATCGAGCCTCAAGGGATGTCGCACGTAACTTTTTCCACATTGAGATGAAAATGGGTAGAATTATTGAAAGAATTGGCATGATTATATTTATTTATTTTAAATACATCACGGGTCAAAAAATGCAGAGAAACACAGTGTGAATGAGATTCTCATTCAATTTGCTGTTGGTGTAAAACACTGCATTTTTCCACATGAAAAGCTTAATCAAAAACACGTGTGAACAAGCCCTTAAAATATATGAAGTCATATTGATTACTCATTGTGGTTTAGTTTGACTCATGCGATGACACTCTTTTATGCCATTTTTACTGTATTTGTCTTGCTGGAAGCTTAAATGGCATCTGCCCTCTGAGGAGGTTTTACATACCAAGACCTAGGTTTTATTGCTATAGATTTGTTTCCATGTTGTATTATGTCTAGAAATAACATATTACTAAACAGCAATAAACCAAACTTGTAAAAAAAAATGCTTCTATTTGTGAGTGTCTGTATTATTCTCCGTTGATTATCTGTAACCCATCTTAGCCTTTTATAGGTATATCCGATGGCTATCCACTCTATTCACAGAATGGCCAGCTCACCATGGATAGGTGCTGTCCTGGCACGCCTTGTAAATCCAAGGAAAGAGTGATCAACGAATGTATATTAAAAAATATTATATAGAGGGTCCGCACACCTTTAGTATTTAATGTACAGATGCACAAGTACGCTATGTGGCCAGTATACTAACATATACACCACACGAGGCATCACCACACTGCCACTAATGACTACATGAACTCCAGTATTGTTGCACACTTTGAAAATGTAAGGTACTTAGTGTTTTTTGTTCAAAAAGGGTCAATAGCATAATGGTGACATGTGCATCATTGTGAAATCCAGCCACCACCCGCATCATGCTGCGAGTGACTTCGGAGACACAGAGTTGCGAGCTCAGTCATGTGATTCAGAGGCAACAAACAGCGTAAAGATCCAGGCTCCGGCGGGGGATCGGGGTGCAGAGACGCAGATCCATACTACACGACTGAAAAGAATATAACGTCTATATATTCCATCAGAGAACAACAAATACGCCTAAGGTAAGTCCCCATAGCAAGACATGGTATAATCAATATACTAAGATTATCTGTGTATAGATATATATGTATATCTCCCATCAGTAAAACTTCATATCATAGCCATTATTGTTCATGTAGAAGAATATATAATATAGGATACAATTAATAATAAACATACTGAGCAATTCATAATATATTAAATAAGGTAAAGGAGAAAAATTGATCATAGAAAATAATTTGAAAGCAAAAATAATGGATGTAAAAGTGAACACTAATAATTACTCTTGCGGATTTACATATTAATAAATATTAGGCAGCATTCCAGTAAAAATAATGTGCAAAACAGTGGGATTTTATTAGCCCATGTCGCGAATAAAAACCACATGTATACATGGAGATGATGCAGTGCAGGATGGTTGTAGAGTGGGGTCTCGACAACCGCCAACATTTGGGCAATTCGCTGTCCCTCTGTGTATTACGTAATAAACTACATACCAGTACTAGGCTGGATGTGAAAAGTTTTTTTTCAAGTTGGTCTGAGAGCAAAACCTGCACTAAAGTGAAACAATGTGCGGTAAATATTTTTCTTATATCAACATGATTCTGCCGAATGTAGAAATACCCCATATGTGGCTGTACAGTATTGCTTAGGCACACGGCGAGACTCGGGAGGAACGGAGCGCTATTTGCTTCCTTGAGCGCAGATTTTCCTAGAATAGTATGCAGACTCCATATACAGAGACCCTAAGTGCCAGAAGAGCAGATTCCCCCCTCAATTGACCCCGTTTTGGAAATTTAGCTACAGGTGTAGTGACGATTTTGACTCTGGGTGTTTTCCAGAAACAAGCAGCAGTGGATGTTGAGGAGTGAAAATTGCAAACTGCCGTTGTAGTGCCCAGTATGTTGCAGTGACCAGTACACTATGCCCAGCTCATGCATTTGGAGACATGCACTCGTAAATTAGGTGGGCTCTCATTGCTACAGAAATGCCAAACATGTGGACACTAAATGTGATTTAGGCACACTGGGGCTCAGAACAGAGGGGGGGCATTTGGATTTGGGAGCACAGAATTTGCTTAATTTCTTTTGGGGGAGGGGGGCAAGGAGCCATTAAGAACATTTTAACTAAATGTTGGGGATGACATTTATCCTGCGCTTTACACTGAGCACTTAACTTTTGGGGTTTCCATCTAAACCTCTGAGCGACACGATTTAGATGAAACCCCTGAGGGATCCATTCACTATAATGAGATAGCAGAGTTACTCTGGACTCCGTCTGGTATCTGTTCAGCGTTGTCCTTTTTTCAGGAGTGCACAAAACTGGCGGACCACGCTTTTATGCACGCCTAAAAAGACGGACACCGCCGGATCATAGGCGGCCAAACAGCATTCCACAGTGCCTCCATCTGCCTCATTATAGGGAATCTTCTAATGGGGGTTCAGTCTGAATCACGTATTTCAGAGATTTACACGGAAAACCCGGTGTAAGCGCTCGGTGCAGAGAGTAGGATAAATGTGAGCAGAACCTTACTGCCATCTTTGGGAGGCAGAATAAAATCAATTCTTCACCTGATGTTGATTTGTTTATTTATTTTTTTACGTTGTTCCTCTTGGGGTATAAGTGATTAGACTATTCTTAGGGTCGGTGCTATTACAGCGACACCAGATTCATATAGTTTTTATGTTTGGCAGCTGTCACACACCTAAAAGACGCTTTTTATTGCAAAAACAAGTTTTTGCATCCCCATATTTTGAGAGCTATAATTATTGCATATTTTGGCCGACAGTCATGTGATGGCTTGTTTTTTAGCGGGACGAGTTGACTTTTTTTATTGGTACCGTTTTTGGACACATTACATTTTTTTCATCGCTTTTAGTGATGAGCGAGTGTGCTCGTTTAACCCTTTAACTGAGCACGTTTGGGTGCTTTCCGAGTATCTTAGGCGTGCTCGTATGATTTATGGCTATTATACAGCCTCCACACTTGCAGGGATTTTCTGTTTGTTAAGAAATCCTTACATGTGTTGAGGCTGTATAATAGCCATAAATCATGTAGACGCAGGGACTTGAACATAATATACCAGCACGCCGAAGATACTCAGAAAGCACCCGAGCTTGCTCGATTAAAGGGTTATACGAGCTCACTCGCTCATCACTAATTGCTTTCTGTTCCACGTTTTGGGAGGCAAAATGAACAAAAAACAGCAATTCAGGATTTTTTTTTTATGTCGTTCTGCATGTGGTAAAATTGATAAGGCAGCTTTATTCTTCGGGTCAGTGCGATTACATCAATACCATATTTATATTTTTATAGATTTTGATGCTTTTACACAAACTTTTATAGAAAAAATAACTTTTTTCATCGCTTTATTCTGAGAGCTATAACTTTTTATTTTTCCGCTGATGGAGCTGTATGGCAGCTTGTTTATTGCGGGACAAGATGACGTTTTCAGCGGAACCATTTTCATTTACATTTGTTTTTTCAGTTTTATTCCACTTTTTGTTCGGCAGTATGGTGATAAAGCATCGTATTTTGCCTCGTTTTTTTTATGGCGTTCACTGAAGGGTTTAACTAGTTGGACAGTTTTATAGGTTGGGTCGTTCTGGACATGGCGATACCAAGTATGTGTACTTTTTTTTATTTTTTCATAAAAATATTTATGGGTGCAATATTTATTTTGTCGGTGTATATGTACAGTACAGACCAAAAGTTTGGAGACACCTTTTCATTTAAAGATTTTTCTGTATTTTCATGACTATGAAAATTGTACATTCACACTGAAGGCATCAAAACTATGAATTAACACATGTGGAATTATATACTTAACAAAAAAGTGTGAAACAACTGAAAATATGTCTTAAATTCTAGGTTCTTCAAAGTAGCCACCTTTTGCTTTGATGACTGCTTTGCACACTCTTGGCATTCTCTTGATGAGCTTCAAGAGGTAGTCACCAGAAATGGTTTTCCAACAATCTTAAAGGAGTTCCCAGAGATGCTTAGCACTTGTTGGCCCTTTTGCCTTCACTCTGCGGTCCAGCTCACCCCAAACCATCTCGATTGGGTTCAGGTCTGGTGACTGTGGAGGCCAGGTCATCTGGCGTAGCACCCCATCACTCTCCCTCTTGGTCAAATAGCCCTTACACAGCCTGGAGGTGTGTTTGGGGTCATTGTCCTGTTGAAAAATAAATGATGGTCCAACTAAACGCAAACCGGATGGAATAGCATGCCGCTGAAAGATGCTGTGGTAGCCATGCTGGTTCAGTATGCCTTCAGTTTTGAATAAATCCCCAACAGTGTCACGAGCAAAGCACCCCCACACCATCACACCTCCTCCTCCATTCTTCACGGTGGGAACCAGGCATGTAGAGTCCATCCGTTCACCTTTTCTGCGCCGCACAAAGACACGGTGGTTGGAACCAAAGATCTCAAATTTGGACTCATCTGACCAAAGCACAGATTTCCACTGGTCTAATGTCCATTCCTTGTGTTCTTTATCCCAAACAAGTCTCTTCTGCTTGTTGCCTGTCCTTAGCAGTGGTTTCCTAGCAGCTATTTTACCATGAAGGCCTGCTGCACAAAGTCTCCTCTTAACAGTTGTTGTAGAGATGTCTGCTGCTAGAACTCTGTGTGGCATTAACCTGGTCTCTAATCTGAGCTGCTGTGACTCGGATAAACTTATCCTCAGAAGCAGAGGTGACTCTTGGTCTTCCTTTCCTGGGGCGGTCCTCATGTGAGCCAGTTTCTTTGTAGCGCTTGATGGTTTTTGCAACTGCACTTGGGGACACTTTCAAAGTTTTCCAAGTTTTTCGCACTGACTGACCTTCATTTCTTAAAGTAATGATGGCCACTCGTTTTTCTTTACTTAGCTGCTTTTTTCTTGCCATAATACAAATTCTAACAGTCTATTCAGTAGGACTATCAGCTGTGTATCCACCAGACTTGTGCACAACACAACTGATGGTCCCAACCCCATTTATAAGACAAGAAATCCCACTTATTAAACCTGACAGGGCACACCTGTGAAGTGAAAACCATTTCCGGTGACTACCTCTTGGAGCTCATCAAGAGAATGCCAAGAGTGTGCAAAGCAGTCATCAAAGCAAAAGGTGGCTACTTTGAAGAACCTAGAATATAAGACATATTTTCAGTTGTTTCACACTTTTTTTGTTAACTATTTAATTCCACATGTGTTAATGTACAATTTTCATAGTCAAGAAAATACAGGAAAATCTTTAAATGAGAAGGTGTGTCCAAACTTTTGGTCTGTACTGTATAGGGGGGTGTGTGTGTGTGTATATATATATATATGTGTATATGTGTGTGTGTGTGTGTGTATATGTGTATATATATATATATATATATGTATATGTATGTATGTGTGTGTGTGTATAATTTTTAATATTTTTTTTTTTACTTTCACTTTTTTCACTCTGATCACTTATAAGGCATAGCAATGCACGAGCTTTGCTATGTTTTATAAACTGTCACTTTTGCTCTCGCACAATGCTGTGAGCATGGTGTAACAAGCTTACTAGCTCTGGTGACCCAGATGTCGTTATGATAACGATTGGGCCCCCGCAACGACGTGGGGGCACTGATCGGAGAGCAGAGGGAGCTCCATCCCTCTGCCTGCCTTCTAAATGCTACGATTAATTTCAATAGCAGCATTTACCGGTGTACTGCATTTACCGTGGTGCGGGCTGCTCTCCTAGCAGTGAGTGCCGGGTGCCAGCTGTCATATCAGCTGAACACCCGTCGGCTATCGCGCACGCCCAGCTCCTGTGCACGCCAAACCGTCTGGACGTATCCATATGTCCAAAGTTGGTAAGTACTTACCAACCTGGACATTTGGATACGTCCAAGGTTGTGAAGGGGTTAAGGCCACATTCACACATTCAGTATTTGATCAGTATTTTACCTCAGTATCTGTAAGCCAAAACCAGGAATCAGAGGAAAAGTATAATAGAAACACGTCACTGTGTTTATCACCCACTCCTGGTTTTGGCTTACAAATACTGATGTAAAATACTGAACGTGTAAATGTAGCCTAATTCAGTTATTATTCAGCTGACGTGGCTTACAGCATTGAGCAAACTGAAGCACACAGGATGTAGCATTTATTGATTGCATGTATGCACCAGGTAGCACTTACCTGACGTGAGCCACAATAACAGAAAGATGTTGCAGGACTCTGGACAATTAACTGTAAAGTTAAAGTACAGATATTTTTTTTTCTGCAAGTATATGCTTTCAGAATAAGAGGGGCGGTGACCCAGAATGAGTTCTCTTAAATAAAGAGGTGTGGTGGATGTTCAAGTCACATGCCAGGACACCAGAAATCATGTTACACTACCAAATATCAAATAGCACTAACTCTGTTTTCATTCATACATCTAATACAAAATTATAAAAAAAAAAAATCAAAATGTTGTGGTTTTATTTTTCCCCTTAGATTTTCGTGTACTTTTCTCCCCTGTAACAATTATTTATTCATATTAAAAATTGTCATTTTCTCATATTGAGGTCATTGATGTTACCTTCCACTACCACTGGAGGTGCTAATAAGTTGCTTCTATTACTTTACCAAATGTGTGCTGTATGCAAATTTCCATTTAGACTAATTAGCCCACCCATGTGTTAATTGGAACCAAACAATAGTTTCATGGAATATTATTCCTCTTTTCATACACAATGAGGTTGGGCACTTGATGCCTGAAACGCGTTGGTGGTATGGATTTTTTTTATAGATTGCTGTACTTGTTTTAAACACTTTGGAATAAAGCACTGAAGAAATCTTAATATGATTAATTATGAGTCAAACCATTCTTTCTTTGGATTCACAGAAGTGCCTCCATGTTTCCACAGTAGTCACAGAAAAGCCTACCTCAATGTGCCCCCTAATGGTAGGTCCATACAAGCAGTTTTCCTATCTGCTGTATGAAACCCCCGCTCACACATCAATTATCAAAGATTAATGTAGCAGGAGCACAAAGTAGTTGTCATTTCGATGATGCTCTCTGCTTAGAGAAGAGATGCAGTCACAGTAAGCAAGCCATAAATGTTGAAGCTATTTCATGCAAGTAGTATGCACAGAATTGGTAGACTCAACCTCTTACTGTCATTGCTTAAATTAAGATTGCTTTATTATTCTCTCCTATTATTTATTATTATAGCGCCATTTATTCCATGTCACCTTACATGCGAGAAAGGGGTATACATAGCAAATACAGTTACAATAATCTTGTACAAAATGAGTCAGCGACTGGTACAGGACAGGAGAGGACCCTACCTGGGAGGGCTCACAATCTACAAGGCATGGGTAAGGATACAGTAGGTGAGGGTAGAGCTGGTCGTGCAGTGGTATGGTGGAGCGGTTTCTACTGCTGGTTGTAGGCTTGTTGGAAGAGGTGGGTCTTCAGGTTCCTTTTGAAGGTTTCCACGGTAGGCGAGAGTATGATATGTTGGGGTAGAGAGTTGAAAAGAAGGGGGGGATGCATGGGAGAAATCTTGTATGTGATTGTGGGAAGAGGAGATAAGAGGGAAGTAGAGAAGGAGATCTTGTGAGGATCGGAGGTTGCGTGCATTGAAGTACCGGGAGACTAGGTTACAGATATATGGAGGAGACAGGTTGTGGATGGCTTTGTATGCCGTGATTAGGGTCTTGAACTTGAGTCTCTGGGTGATGGGGAGCCAATGAAGGGATTGACAGAGGGGGGAGGCCGGGGAATAGCGGGGGGACAGGTGGATTAGTCGGGCAGCAGAGTTTAGGATAGAGTGGAGGGGTGCGAGAGTGGTAGAAGGGAGGCCACAGAGCAGGAGGTTGCAGTAGTTGAGACAGGAGATGAGGGTGTGCTCTAGCTCTCCTACCATGAGTATTACTTTTTCTAGATAACTGTTTTAATACTCTTCTCAAACTTAAAGTTAAAAGGCCATGACTGTATATACACTGCTCAAAAAATTAAAGGGAACACTCAAATAACACATCCTAGATCTGAATGAATGAAATATTCTCATTGAATACTTTGTTCTTTACAAAGTTGAATGTGGTGACAACAAAGTCACACAAAAATCATCATCATCAGGCGCTACCAGGAGACAGGCCAGTACACCAGGAGATGTGGAGTAGGGCAACAACCTAGCAGCAGGACCGCTACCTCCTCCTTTGTGCAAGGAGGAACAGGAGGAGCACTGCCAGAGCCCTGCAAAATGACTTCCAGCAGGCCATAAATTGCATATATCTGCACAAACAATTAGAAATCGACTCCATGAGGGTGGTATGAGGGCCTGACGTCCACAGATGGGGGTTGTGCTCCCACCCAACACCGTGCAGGACGCTTGGCATTTGTCACAGAAAACCAGGATTGGCAAAGTCGCCACTGGTGCCTTGTGATCTTCACGGATGAAAGCAGGTTCACACTGAGCACATGTGACAGAGTCTAGAGACGTCGTGGAGAGCGATCTGCTGCCTGCAACATCCTTCAGCATGACCGGTTTGGCAGTGGGTCAGTAATGGTGTGGGGTGGCATTTCTTTGGAGGGCCGCAAAGCCCTCCATGTGCTCGCCAGAGGTAGCCTGACTGCCATTAGGTACCGAGATGAGATCCTCAGACCCCTTGTGAGACGATATGCTGGTGCGGTTGGCCCTGGGTTCCTCCTAATGCAGGACAATACCAGACCTCATGTGGCTGGAGTGTGTCAGCAGTTTCTGCAAGATGAAGACATTGAAGCTATGGACTGGCCCGCCCGTTCCCCAGACCTGAATCCGATTGAGCACATCTGGGACATCATGTCTTGCTCCATCCACCAACGTCACGTTGCACCACAGACTGTCCAGGAGTTGGCGGATGCTTTAGTCTAGATCTGGGAGGAGATCCCACAGGAGACCATCCGCAACCTCATCAGGAGCATGCCCAGGCATTGTAGGGAGGTCATACAGGCACGTGGAGGCCACACAGAATACTGAGCCTCATTTTGACTTGTTTTAAGGACATTACATCAAAGTTGGATCAGCCTGTAGTGTGTTTTTCCACTTTAATTTTGGGGGTGACTCCAAATCCAGGCCTCCATTGGTTAATAAATTTGATTTCAATTGATGATTTTTGTGTGATTTTGTTGTCAGCACATTCAACTTTGTACAGAACAAAGTATTCAATGAGAATATTTCATTCATTCAGATCTAGGATGTGTTATTTGAGTGTTCCCTTTATTTTTTTGAGCAGTGTTTATATCCATCTGAACTAACAGTCCTTCTGAGGACTAATCCATATATTCAGTGGTGATAGCAGGAATTAGGCAGGCAGGCAGTGTATGTGGCAGACTGCAGTGCATATAGTACAAGAGGGTCCATTGAACGTTCCTGCTGCTGCTGTTCTTAGAGACATTTGAAGACATAGCCCCAGATATCCGGGGCCAGGAGAACATTTTTTTTTATCTTACTCCTGGTTATTTGCTTAAAAAGCAATCCAGAGTACACCATTTTTCTACTCCATTTGCTTGTTGGCACTGCAGAATACAGCCAGATCCTTTCCATATTACAGCGATAAAAATCCAGAAATTTGTAGTGAACCTGGAAAATATTGGCCTCCATTTACATTTTGTTGCAGTGTGTCATTGAAGTTATTGACACGAGGTCGCTGTGAAAAATAGTAACCTACAGGTCAGCTATTTAAAACTGTGGTTTTCCGTCACACGTATCACATATAAGTGCGCTCCAAATTCAGCCATTTCTGGCCTCCATTTACATTTTGTTGCAGTGTGTCAGTGAAGTTATTGACACGAGGTCGCTGTGAAAAATAGTTACCTACAGGCCAGCTATTTAAAACTGTGGTTTTTCGTCACACGTATCATATATCACTGCAGTTCAAATCCAGCCATTTGTAGTGAACGTAGAAAATATTATCCTCCATTTAAAATGGGCAAGGTGCGTGGCAGTGGATGTGATGGTGATGGTGCATGCAGAGGCCGAGGTCGTGGGCAAGCTGAAATTGTGCCACAACAAACACCCACATCTGTTGCTCTACCTTCCTGTCCCAATAATAGGGGACCGCAGAACACCACTATTGAACACAGAGCAGTGTCAAAAGGTTATTGGTTGGATAGCAGATAATGCTTCCAGCCACTTAGCTACCACCACCACCACCCTGTCTTCCATACGGTCAAGTCTCAGTAGCCATGAGTCTGGACTGCATATTCCACACCCTGATCCTCCTTCATCCCACCATGTCAAGTGCCCTGAGACAACTGATCCCACACTTGGACACTCCGAAGAGCTGTTCACTTTTCCATTTATAGATTCGGGCCTCTCGCCATGTCCACTTGAAGCGAAGCAAGAGGTGATCGCACGTAGCAATGCCCAAATATTTGAGCAGCCACGGTCACACGAAGGCGACGGTGGAAAACTGTCACAAGAGGTGGATGATTATGAGACACAATTGCCAGAAAGTCAGGCGGAGGATCAGGGTGCGGAAGTGGAAGATGAGGTGGTGGAAAATGAAGTCACTGACCCAACCTGGCAAGGTGATATGCAGAGCGAGGACAGCAGCACACAGGGGGAGGGAGTCGTAGCACCACAACAGACAAGAACAAGCAGTGTTGTGGCGGCAGACAGAAGGCAGGCAACTGTTCCCCATAACATCAACACAACGGAAGTTGCCAGTACAACTGTTAGGTCTTCCCGAGTCTGATTGTTTTTTCAAGACTCTGTCGATTACCCCAAAAAGGCCATTTGCACCACCTGCCAGGCCAGCATCAGCAGAGGTAGCAAAACTAGCAGCCTGAGCACCACCAGCATGATCAGGCACAAGGCAGCAAAGCACCCAACTAAGTGGGCCGAACTCCAGGGTCCAGAAACAGTGTCTGCGGGTGACACCACTGCTTGTTCCGCTGTTGTGCGTGCACGCCAATCCTCTGTCCATGGCGCATGCCAAGATACCTCCCGCCCTGCCCTGCACCTGTTGTTGAACACTCTCAGCTAGCACCATCAGCAACACATCCATGTCCTTGTCCCAGTGCAGCGTTCAGTTGTCCCTACCCGAGTTCTTGGAACGCAAATGAAAATACACAGCTAATGCCCCAAAGGCCACACTACTAAATTCACATATTTCGCGAATGCTTGCGCTCGAAATGTTGCCTTTTAGGCTTGTGGAGACGGAAGCTTTCCGCAACGTGATGACGGCGGCCGTCCCCCGGTACTCAGTCCCCAGCCGCCACTATTTCTCCCGGTATGCCATCCCCGCATTACACAAGCACGTGTCCCACAACATTAGTTGTGCCCTCAACAATGCAGTTACTGAGAAAGTCCACCTAGCCAACGACATGTGGACAAGTGCTTGTGGGCAGGGACGGTACATCCCGCTGACAGCACACTGGGTTAACATAGTGGAAGCCAGGACCCAGTCGGACCTTCGGAAGGAATACGTCCTCCCGACGCCGAGGATTGCGGGCCCTAGGTCAATCAGGGTTGCCCTCCCATTTACAGCTCCTGCACCTCATCTTCCTCCTCCTCTTCAGCCTCCATCTCTGAAATGACCACATCAGTCACAAGCTGGAAGCACTGCAACACAGCCTCAGCCAAGCGGCAACAGGCTGTGCTGAAGCTAATATGCTTAGGTGACAAACTGCACAATGCTGAAGAGTTGTGGACAGCTCTGAAAGAGCAGGCAGATCTGTGGCTGACACTGCTAAACCTACAGCCAGGCATGGTCGTCTGTGACAATGGCCGGAACCTGGTGGCGGCTCTGATGCGAGGCGAGCTCACACACGTACCATGCCTGGTCCATGTGCTTAAGCTCGTGGTTCAGCTGTTTCTCAAAACCTACCCGGATCTGCCGGATCTGCTTGACAAAGTACGCTGCCTGTGTGCCCATTTTAGAAAGTCAGCTACAGCTTCCGTTGCCCTTGCCACGCTTTAGCAGCATTTGCAGCTTCCGGGCTCACCAACTGATGTGTGATGTCCCCACGCGTTGGAACTCTACATTGCAGATGTTGGGAAGGATTTGTGAGCAGAAGAGGGCAGTTGTCGACTACCTGCATCAACAAGGCCGTCCGTATTCAGTTCAGACTCCACACATAAGACCTCAGGAGTGGACATGGATGTCAGACATCTGTACCATCCTCCAAAACTTTGACGACTCCACCAAGATGGTGAGCGGCAATGATGCCATAATTAGCATCACCATCCCACTTCAGTCTTCTGAAACGCTCTTCGCTCACAAAGAGAATGCATTGCAGGCGGAGCACGATGAGATGGAGCTAGGGGGATTACACACAGCCCAGCCTCATCTCATCCCAACATGGATTGGGTGACAATGAGGAAGAGAAGGAGGAAGAACAGGAGCTAGCTTCACGCGCTATAGACTGTACTACCTGCACAACTGTCATACCGTCGGTTCAGCAAGGATGGACTGGGGACAGGGAGGAGGAGGATGAGGAGGAGAGCATGGTCAGTCGTCCTCTTGGTGAGGACATGGAAGTCTTGCCTCTTTGCAGTCTGGCACACATGGCTGAGTTTACATTACGCTGCCTTTCCCGTGACCCTCGCGTTGTCCAAATTTTGGGTGACAGTCATTATTGATTGGTGACACTTCTAGACGCACACTACAAGGAGAACTTTCTGTCTCTTATTCCGTCACAGGACAGGCCTAATAAAATGGGGCAGTACGAGAAGGCCCTTGTTGCGGAATTATTAAAAAGATTTCCATCTGAAAACGCTGACGGCAGAGGTCACAGTTCATTGGACAACCAAAAAGTACAGGCAAGAGAGACACCAATGCAATCCAGCAGAGGCAGAGGAACACTGTCAAAGTTCTGGGACAGTTTTCTCAGACCCTCCCATCGCACAAGCCCTGATGCGTGGGGTACTATCCCAAGGAGGGAAAAGTTGCGGAAGATGCTGAGGGAGTACCTTGCCGACCGTACCAATGTCCTCCGTGATTCCTCTGTGCCTTATAATTAATGCGCATCCAAGCTGGACATGTGGCATGAACTGGCTCTCTACGCCTTGGAGGTCCTGGCCTGCCCTGCCGCTAGCCTTTTGTCAGAGCGGGTTTTTAGTGCCGCTGGTAGAATTATAACTGATAGGCGCATCCGCCTTTCAACTGAAAATGTTGACAGGCTGATATAAAAATGAACAAGGGCTGGATTGGGCCAGACTTCTCAACACCAACGTATGATAGCAGCATAACATAAACTCAAATACAGTGGTTTTTTTTGGAAGGTCTAACTCTATTCCCATGCACCTCTGTCTTCACACCCAGAAATGGGTATAGGCTTCCTGATTTTGTTTATTTGCTCTTGTCCTCCTCCTTCTTCGCATCCTCATCCTCCACCACCATATGTACCATATCAACATATCTATGTCTCTTGCAAGGGGCATTGGAGTTCCTCCAAATTTTTGGCAGCCATTGCTTCACTGTATAGGCAAACAGTATGGGAGACCCACTTCCTAATAATGAGTTACATTGTTTTCAGGAGGCCCTCCAACCTCTACGTTTCTTGCAAAGGGCATTGGAGTTCCTCCAAATTTTTGGCAGCTGTTGCTTCACTGCATAGGCAAACAGAATGGGAGACCCACTTCCTAATAATGAGAGCATTTTTTGAAGGAGGCCCTCCGACCTCTACATCTCTTGCAAGGTGCATTGGAGTTCCTCCAAATTTTTGGCAGCCGTTGCATTCACTGCATAGGCAAACAGTATGGAGACACACTTCCTAATAATGAGAGCATTTTTTTCAGGAGGCCCTCCAATCTCTAAGTCTCTTGCAAGGGGCATTGAAGTTCCTCCAAATTTTTGACAGCCATTGCAGTCACTGCATAGGTAAACAGTATGGGAGACTCGCTCCTTTCTAATGGGAATATGTCGTTACTGTGGCCTTGCTCTATGCATCTTTAAATTGTTAGTGGGGTTTTCCCAAAATTTTGGCAGCCCTTGCAGTCACAGCATGGGCATTACCACAATAGGAGACCCGATCCTTTATAATAGGAACATTTTTTTTTACTGAGACCTTCCTCTATGTTTCTTCAAAGGGGTATTGGGTTGCGTCCAAATTTTTGGCAGTCCTTGCAGTCATTGCATACGCAATAACAGTATAGGAGACCCACTCATTAATAATGGAAACAACAAAGCATAGCCGACTGATGGCTCTCTAACAATAGTGAGGGCTGACTGCTGGCCCTTTAAAAATAGTAAGGGCCGCCTGATGACCCTATAAAAATAGGCTTTGTAACTTTCAGAGTCCCTTCATCATAAATGAAACAGGATGTCTGCTGATGTGTCACACACCACATGGCCAGATAAGGTTGTAAAATGTTAAAATTACATTTCCTGGTGAATGCATTTATCTTAAAAAATAACGTAAAAAAAATAAAAACACAGTAGGATATTTGTTTAGTATAAAAACCAGACTCGCTAATGTATCCTCAATGTAATCACATTGTTCAGCTCCTGCACCTCCTCCTCCAGTTCGGCCTCCATCTCCGAAATGACCACATCAGTCACAAGCTGGAAGCACTGCATTACTGCCTTGGCCAAGTGGCAACAGGTTGTGCTGAAGATAACATGCTTAATGCTTAGGTGACAAACTGCCCACCACTGCAGAGTTGTTGAAAGCTGTAACACAGCAGCCTGATCTGTGGCTCTCACCGCTGAACATACAGCCAGGCATGGTCGTGTGTGACAATGGTCAGAACCTGGCAATGGAGAAATGACAGCAGGAGTAGATATGGTTTCCCTCTATGCCAGTCCTTTCACCGAGCTAAATAATATGGCTGTGGTAAAATACAACTCCCACCGAGAAGCAGTTTCACTGAAGGCATCATAGTTTTGATGCCTTCAGTGTGAATGTACAATTTCCATAGTCAAGAAAATACAGAAAAATCTTTAAATGAGAAGGTGTGTCCAAACTTTTGGTCTGTACTGTACATTGGGCTTGTTACTCGGTCCGAGCACCCGAGTATTCCAATTTGCTTGACTCGAACAATGAGTACCCGAGCATTTTAGTGCTTGCCCATCACTAATACTCATCAGCCAAAACGAAAAGTTGAATGTCTCATTAAGAAATTACTCATCAGGTTTTATGTAAAATTTTATGGCCAGCGTGTCAATTCTTTGTGTTTTTTCAAGCCACAAAAAAGTGAAAAAAAAAAAGGTTTTGCATCATTTTCGCAGCGTTTTGGAGAATAAAACTAACTTTATTAAACATGTACTGTAGACAAAGCACACATGTAAACCGCACCCGAAAAAACACTGTGAAAACGCAGCAAAACGGGCGTTTTCAACGCAGTGCCTTTACTGCCAAAAGAGCATGTTTTTGTTGCAGAAAAAAAATGCAGCAAAACTGCTGCATGTAAATATAGACTTAGACAGTCGGTTGAGTCTGTTGATATATGTGGGTATGGCAGACGTTTACATAAGGTGTGTGTGTACCATAAGACCCAGAGACCAGTGTGAAAATTACAAGATTTGTTCCTTCCCTTATTATAGTGATATGGAAACCTGATTTATTTATTTTTTTAAACTTTTCAAAAAGAAATCCATTTAACATAAAAACCTGATTTAACCCCTTTACCCCCAAAGGTGATTTGCACATTAATGACCAGGCCAATTTTTACAATTCTGACCACTGTCACTTTATGAGGTAATTACTCTGGAACGCTTCAACGGATCCCCCTGATTCTGAGATTGTTTTTTTTCGTGACATATTGTACTTCATGATAGTGGTAAAATTTCTTCAATATCACTTGCGTTTATTTGTGAAAAAAATTGAAATTTGGCGAAAATTTTGCAATTTTTAAAATTTTAATTTTTATGCCCTTAAATCAGAGAGATATGTCACACAAAATAGTTAATAAATAACATTTCCTACAATGTCTACTTTAGATCAGCACAATTTTGGAACCAAAATGTTTTTTTTTATTAGGGAGCTATAAGAGTTAAAAGTTGACCAGCGATTTCTCATTTTTCCAACAAAATTTACAAAACCATTTTTTAGGGACCACATCACATTTGAAGTCACTTTGAGGGGTCTTTATGACAGAAAATACCAAAAAGTGACACCATTCTAAAAACTGCACCCCCTCAAGGTGCTCACAACCACATTCAAGAACTTTATTAACCCTTCAATAGCTTCACAGGAATTTTTGGAATGTGGAAGAAATAAATTAACATTTAACTTTTTTCACAAAAGATACTTTAGACCCAATTTTTTTATTTTCGCAGGGGTAACAGGAAAAAATGGACCCCAATATTTGTTGTGCAATTTCCCCTGAGCACGCAGATACCCCATATGTGGGGAAAAACCCCTGTTTGGGCGCCATTTGACTTTTTGAATGTAAAATTTGCTTGAATAATTAGCTGACGCCATGTTACGTTTGGGGAGCCCCTGATGTGCCTAAACAGTGATAACCCCCCACAAGTGACACCATTTTGGAAACTAGATCCCTCAGGAAACTTATCTACATGTGTGGTGAGCACTTTGAACCCGCAGGTGCTTCACAGAAGTTTATAACATTGAGCCGTGAAAATAAAAAAATCTAACTTTTTCCACAAAAATGATGTTTTAGCCCCATTTATTTTATTTTGACAAGGGTAAGAGGAGAAAATGGACCACAAAAACTTTTGTGCAATTTCTCCTGAGTACGCCAACACCCCGTATGTGGGGAAAATACAGTGTTTGGGCGCACGGCAGAGTTCAGAAGGGAAGGAGCACTGTGTGACTTTTTGAACGCAAAATTGGTTGGAATCGAGAGCGGATGCCATATCACGTTTGGAGAGCTCCTGATGTGCCTAAATAGTGGAAACTCCCCACAAGTGACCCCATTTTGGATACTACACCCCTCAAGGATTTTATCAAGGGGTATAGTGAACATTTTGAACCCAGAGACACAGAATTTGATCACATTAGGTCATCATATTGAGTAAGTTGTCATTAGTCTTGAGCGCAAGTGCTCGCTACTTGTAGGAATAAAAAGACATTTCACAGCAACAAGACCGCTAATATGAGGCATACAGGTAGGTATAGATTTACATTTCTATCACCTGTATGCCCATACTATAGGTCAGATAAGTCCCAGGGGGTGACAGATTTCCTTTAAAGAATTTTCATTAAAAGGAATTTTTTTTAAAGAAGTTCAGGACGCTGGAAATTCTTTTCCATTGGTCCTTCTCCTGCGGCACCGCTGGCTTCTGAGCGCTGAACTTCTAACATGGGTGAGCTGACATTTCTTTATTTTTCTAAGCCTTAAAATTACCCGGTCATCCAGAATACGCAAATAAGGGTCTCTTATTGATAGTGCCTGGATCTCTCCTACTTGCTTTGCTGATGTAACTGCTACCAGAAATGCTGTTTTCATGGAAATTTATTTGATATTAATCTCCTCTTGAGGTTCAACAGGAGCTTTCATTAAGGCACCTATCACAAGGTTTAAGTCCCATGGTGGTGTTGATTTTCTAATTGTAGGTCTTAATCTAGTGACTGCCTTCGCGAACCTCGCAACCCAGGGATGGTCCGCCAATGGGTAGTTTAAAAAGGCGCTAAGGGCTAAGATTTGTATTCTCCGTGTGCTAGATCTCAAGCCCTTCTCAAACCCTAGTTGGAGGAATTGTAGAATCTTCGGAATATCCATATTTTTTCCATACTTTGGAGTAGATAGCGGAAGTGACTGGTTTTCTACTCGCCTGCTTGGTGGTTATTATCACGCTATCTGATACGCTTGGAACTTAGGATCTGCTTCTCAGGATCCAGGCTTTTAGGCGTAGGAAGTGTATATCCTGATGTATTAGAGGCCCCTGGGATAGAAGGTCATGTCTCTTCGGAAGGGGAATGGGTCCATGTGATTTAACAGCGGGAACTAGCTTCTTTTGAGCCACCAGGGAGCTACTAGTATTACTGTGGCTCCGTTTTCCTGGATCTTTCTTAGGCCCCTTGGGATCAGTAGAAATTTAGGAAACGCAGCTCTAGGACAAGGCAACCACCCCCTTGGGGTTGTCTCCTGGATCTATGGAGAAAAACCTCTTCACCTTTGTATTTCTATGGGTCGCAAAGAGATCTATGGACGGGATGCCCCAGCGGTGGGTTAGTTCATGAAATACTTCCGAAGTCAGCTCCATTCGGATAACCAAATTGTTCTCCTGCTTAGGAAATCTGCCACTATGTTTTCGGAGCCCCTGAGGTGGACCGCGGGTATGGAGAGAACAGTCTTCTCTGTCCAGCGGAATAATTGCCCAGACAGGTACTGTAGTAGTTGACCTCTTGGACCCCCCTAGTGCTGAATAAATGAGAAAGTTAAATTGTCCTAGAAGATCTTCACTGAAGCACTTAACATACTGCTCTTAATTCCCTGTAGTTTGATGATCTCCTGCTTTCTTCTAGGGACCAAGTACCCTGAATGTACTGACCTTCTACTTCTACTCCCCAACCTAGCTGGCTGGTGTCTGTGGTAACTTGTATACACGGGGATAGGGTCCATGGTACTCCTCTATGGAGGTTTTCTGGAGATGTCCCCATGACAGGGAGGATCTTAGACTTGCGGAGACTTTCATTCCTTTGTCTAGTCCGGATGGTTGTTTGTTCCAGGCTGACAGAACTCCTGTTGAACTCCATCGTACGCTTGGGATGCATTATGTCATCAGCCCTAAGTCCTCCGAATATCTCATCTCGGATGGTGTGTGGTATTTGAGTATCCTCAATCCTCATAGTATTCCACACTGCTCTTAACCCTAGAACGCATGACCATAAAAATGGGTATTTTCAAAAAAGAGTTGTTATACCGAAAATGCCTGTAACATAAAAATAAATGAACAACTGGAAATGACAAACAACTATATAGCTGAGGAATACCTAGAGTTTAAAAATTCTAACTAAAGAAATCTTGCAGAAAATAGAAAACAATTAACAGGGCGGGCCCCAGGTATGCATTCTAGGGTTAATAACTCATCTGTATTTTCAGATGAAAAAAGATATTTCTTTCGATCTTCGGAGGGGATCTGGGTGGATATCTCTTCCGCCTGTAGTTCCTGATCAGAATCGTATGAATATACTTCCTCCTCTGACGATTCCTCCATCTCCCATCTGGGTCTCTTGTGACGGAATGTATCCTGAATGGTCTGGGGTGGCATGAGAGTAGAGACCGTGCTCTAGACCTCTTTCTGGATCATCGACCGCATGTCGGTCAAAAAGGTGCACTGCTCCTCTTTGAGGATTTTGGCTATACACTCTGCACGTAATTGTTTTTTTATGTGCGTCAGGTAGATGGATACGGGAAGATGAACCAGATCCTAAGGGGACTGGAAGTGCATTCCACACTGGAGTGCATGCCGCGTGCTTGCCTGAAGAAGCACTCCAGGGATGCAGCGTGGTGACGAGAGCCCTCCTCAGAGGGAGGCGGCGGCATCGGGAGCAACATCCCGCTCTACTGACCGGGCTGAGGGACCACAACCCAGTGAGGTATCAGCCCAGAGCCTCTTAACAGCGAGAAGAGAAGAGATTGATCCCCTCCGATCCCACTGAGCTCCCAGGTAGGATCTTCGCACCGATGCGATCCTCTCTGCATCTGTCCTGCTAGGAAAAACACTGAGGGTGTGGTGGAGGGGGGCTTTAAACCTCTTGTATGTTTCCTGTCCCTAGAGGATGATAAGGAAAACCTCCTGTCGTGCTGTAATAAGGGACGTCCTAGGAAAAATTGTGTAAAAAGAAAACTATTCTTGTACTGCTGTTTATTCGTTCATTCTGCCTCCCAAAAATTGGAATAAGACTCAGTTTACTTTTATTTGATGCTCTCCAGTGAGTGCTTACATTGATGTTTCTCTGTACATTCTCAAAAGACTGGCGTCCCATTATTTTAGGGGTCTTATTAGTGCACAAGTGTGGTTGACCACAGTCGGGCGCATGCCTAAAAAGAAGGATGCCTCCAGAACAGACACCAAATGGAGTCCAAAGTGGCTTCATCTGCTTCATTATAATGAGTGGTTCTGTCGGACATTTCATCTGAATCACATTTTTTGGGGATTTACACAGAAATCTTGACATAATTGCTCAGTGTAGAGCACAAGAAGGTGATCCTAGCTTTATACTGGAAGTGATCAAAAAATGTTATGTACCCCAAGATGTTAGCAATGAAAATCTTAACTTATCCCACACAAAGCAAATCCACACTCCAGTCAGTCATCTGTAATTGGAAAAAGTGTAAGATGTCCAAACGAGGTAGTCGTGGGCGAGCTGTAGCACCCTACAGACAAAGTGTGTCCTCGCTCTGGTGTGCTGCAATGTATGTGGTGTTTCCCACTTACTTCTGGCCAGCCGGCCTCTTCTGACTCCAGGAATTCCTCTTCTGGAACCAGGGCAGCAAACAATTCAGAGGACACAGAGTTCATAAAAACAACCAGAACTTTACTTGGTAACTGGCAGTATTTACAAAATTTACAGGCAGGTATATAAAGAATAAAGCCCAACCGATTGTCATCTTTCCCACAGGTACCGGATACAACTTGAGCCCTGGTTCCCGATCTAGGTGAAGCATCTCTGTTGCTTTCTTTTCTAGCCCTAGAGATTATTCCTCACCAATGACAGCATATCTGGATCCCAATTCACTCCACCTCCTAGAGCTTGAGTCCTGACTTCTTCTGCAGCCTCGCAGACAGAATGTGCCTCCAGACCCACAACAACTTTCTCGAGGTTTCCAAGCTGGCTAAGGGTAGTCTTGTAAAGGAATTCTCTGGCGATCCACTGTCCGGGATACCAGGCCCACGTCTACCCTAGCAGCCCTCACAGAGCCTGCTGGTTTCTGCAGTGCTCACTTCCTGCACTTGACACTAGCACTCAGATCCCCCTCCCTCTACTGGTCTGGCTGTTACAGTTAACCCTACCTAGGCCAAACTGCAGCCCAAGAGGGTTCTAACTTCAGGAACGTGCTTTTAACCATTTTTATCGCCTCCACCACTACTGCATTCCCCCACACTTTAATTATGGTCGCCCTTGACCATACTAGACAAGCAGTGCAAGTGTTAGTATTTATAACATTATAACATATTACTAAAACATTAAATAGAAGACTGGTCCTGACGTCTTCCTCTTGGTGGTAAACCGGCCCTTCTTGTTTAAGGGCCATGCAACTGCAATCAGGATAGTTCATAGTTGCAACATTCAAAACTTCTCAGTAGCACAGGTCCTTCTTGGTAAGGACCCCGTAAACACGGTGTCCAAGTACATTTTATCAACATGGGCCCATAGGCCAACTCAGCAACAGCCCTCCATTTGCTTAAAGGCAGAGTCCCGGAAACAATACACTGTCTTAATGGTAGAGGATATTAATCCTCGAAGTTTGCCTCAGCGCCTCAAATTCCAGCAGAAAATGGCGCAGCAAAAATAAACAGAAAGAAAGCAGCAATAAAACATTCAACTTCGTTGCTTCAGGCCTCCTCGGTCTTGAAGGTAAAATAACAGTCCTTCAGATTGAAACATTTAATTTGAAAACACAGGGCAATCCGCCCCCAGCAGGGATTTGTAAACGGTCCGAAAAGACAATGTTCAAAATTCAAAACTTAGGGTTAACTAGCCCCCTTTTCTTTCAGGGCTCTTCACTTTCTCTTCCGGGCCTCCCACCTCTCCTTCATGAAAGTGGCCCATATTTTTTTTTTTATACTGCTTGTTTAATAGTGATGTTGAGACACTGATTGCTAGGCTGTGTAATGCCGTTTGTCAATTTTTGCACCTGATTCCATTCTTTGTGTTACTGGCTGCCTGGCTGCGTATCTGATTTCATCCTGTGTGACACTGACTGCTGAATTGCGGCTTCCATTAATTGCCATTATGTGAATTATTATTGCAATTATATTTGTCCATTCAGAATATTATAGCCATGTTGGGTATGCTTTATGAATTATTCATTGCACTACATTTATTATCTTATGCTCGTCACCTGTATTGTTTGCAACTTCCTCTGCAGCACTGATTTGAGCTCCACCTATTGTTTTTGTTCATTTATTGCAAGTTTGGTATAAAGTCTGGTCTGTTACATGTTGCCTCAGTCGTCCTATGAATAAGGGTGTTGTATACACCAGAAACGCATCAGGTTTCTGAGGTTTCATTTTAGTATGTTTTCGTTTTTTCTTCAATAAAGAACAATTTTTAATTATTTCCTGTTGGATGTGCCGGTGGATTTCCCTTTTCTTTTTCATTTTCTTGTGATCACCAATGGGTGCGGCACCCTCAGGATGGATTCCGGCTGACATATGGTTTTGAAATCGACAACGTGGTAAGCTTTCTACATTTCCTCTCCCTTCTACGCCATTCTCTGTGATCCAAGGAAGCTCCGTTGATATATATCAAGTTATACTGCTTGACATTTATTTTGTGACATTTTCTGGAAGATATACCGGTGTCCATTACTGTACGCTGGTTTGAATCTATGTGCAGTTGTTGCATCTAAGTGTGGTGCTATCAGATATTTTGTGCAAGCTTACACATTATACCATCATGGCGGTGGACTTACGTATGGCCAAACTGGCTGCAATGTTTGATGGCATGGACAGTTCTTGTGGCCCACATTCAGAGATTAAAGATCTCTTTAATAAATTTGAAAAATTATCTAAGCAAGAACTATGGACATGGTGGGATCATAATACCATCAGAAAATATATTGAAAAGAATATGATCCCCAGGGGATTACGTATCAAAAAATCACCCACATATAATTTTCAGATCAATTACTGACTGGAATTTGATACTTTCTGAATGTTCTCTAAAATTGATGGGTCTAATCACCTCATATGAAGAAACTAGGTTGCAAACTCTAAAAATGAACATTGATTTAATTAATGTTGAGCTCAACAAAATTTCAGAAACCTCAGAATATCATCAATTAAAGAAAAATATGTCTGATAATCTCAATGCCTTGGAGGACAATATCATCAAAATAAAACAATCCAAGTTTAATAGAGATATATCAGCTTACAATAATGATAAGATCTATACATGGAACATAGACCCCTCCAAAAGGCCATTCAGGTCTATTTTGAAAAATCGCTCTGGTCACTATTCACACCAGGAGCCAAATAGGAGGTCCGTTTCTTTTTCATCATTGGACTTTAACTCATGTGATAGTGGCTCTGATACCTCTGCATCCGGCACAAGTATCAGACAGGAACGTGGCCATCAGTTTTCAAAAAACGTCGCAGGAGGAGGGGAGGCAGGAGAGCTAGGAACAGAAGATTGGAGACGCTACCCCATGAGAGATAGAAAACACCGACATCATCGCTAGATAAAAATCTTCAGAGCGTTATTGTTTTGACTCCGTTTGTGTTGTCATCTGCGCAAATTGACGTCCTAGCTAAAGGATTAAATTTTGTTCCGTCACAAAATTTCAATTTATTACAAACCATCAGGGATGTTAATCGTTTTACACGTCTACTTACGGTCAAGAGACATTTTTGTCAATGAGCAACATTATTTTTAACCTACTGATGAGACTGATACTGTTCATGAACAAACTCTTGATGCATCTCTTACAGTTTCCGAACAAATTGCCCTATTAACCTTGTCTTCATTACAGGACACTAACCAGCTTTAGGATAAACCAGCAGATGATGATATTTGCGTTACTTCGTCTAATCCATCGTATTATCCTTTACAATCGAGAGTTCCCTCCTTGGACCTTTTTCAATCTTTGGTTGAAAGAGATCTTAGGAAGTTATATACTGATTCTGTCAAAGATCTACAACACAATCCACACCTGACCATACGCCAGTCTGACAAGGGAGGATGTGTTGTTGTGCTGGATACGGATCTATATTGTACAATGGTTTTTCTATTCTAAATGATACAGTTGGTTATTCAACATCCCTAAGAGCCAATTTATGCGACTTCATAGAAACTGTTCAGATACCAAATACTTTGAGGAGGAAGCAGGAGTACTAACCACCAAATTCCAAAATAAAGATATGACCCTCATTTCCTCACCTCAACCAAAAATCTAGTAAAACAAATCCCACGTGACAACATTCTAAAGTGTCCCACTAAAACGATTCAGGTAGCATCTAATGATTTGAATGTACCCATTATAACACCCTATAACTCCAATACACATTTACTAAAGAGAATCATTAAAAAACAGTGGAGTATCCTACAAAATGATAAGATTATCGGTGATAAACTCCCAAAGTACCCACACTTTATATACAAGAAAGCATGCAACCTGGGAAATCTTGTGGCCCCCACAGTCCAAAATTACCCCCCCCCCCCAAAAAAAAAATAATGGAATAATGGAACTCTCTCATTTACTAAAGATATCTGCGGCTTCTTCCCATGTCAAAAATGCACAGTATGCAAAAAACTAACTATGAAAAAACAAAAAGTAATAACCGAAAGAGACGTAACACACGCCATACCAGATTTCATTACATGCACAACAGAGGGGGTTATTTATTACTTAAAATGTCCGTGCAAAAAACTATACGTAGGCAGAACGTAACGCCCCATGAACACGCGTATTAATGAACACCTACGGAATATCACCAACAAGTTTGACGGACACCCACTTTCAAAACACTATGCTGAAAAACATGGGGGTTCCATAGCAGGAACCGTGGTGACAGCTATACAAAAAGTGCCAAAACAATGGCGGAAAGGTGACTACCTGAAACAAATGTCGCGGGTTGAGAGTAAATGGATCTTTATGTTTGACTCTCTAAAACCTAGAGGTTTGAACTCAGAAATCGAACTTTTTGCGTTTAATAAAGATTGACAGCCATAAAAAAAAAAGGGAGAGAAAAAAAAAAAAGTGACAGCTCACCTGCCCATAGACCTATAAAAAGGACCCACAAGTGCCTAGGGATCAGCTCTGAAGAAGGAAACCGGAGTTTCCGAAACGCGTCAGCCTTTCTGATTCCCCTAGGCCACGGTACCGGTATTCACCCACGTGACGTGACGCTACGCAGGTCCTCAAGCGGCCAGTGTGCTCAAGCGCGCAGGTCCTCTACTGCACCGCCGAGTGCCGACACACAGAGATTGGTGAGAGCGGCGGGTCTCCGGCCGGGACCCTGCCCCTCCCCTCTCTGCACCACGCCACCAGCACTCATTCATACAGCGGAGGAAGCTTCTTCTGCCACACGGAACGGCAGCCACACAGGTCCACTGACATTGGATGTCCACAACTGACAAGAAGAGTGCGACTGAACCGTAAGTCATTGTGCCAACTTGCTACAATACGTGCAGCTCCCTGGACTGTTCTATGCACGCTGTGATTAAGCTGTGATTTGTTTTCTCTGACCCACGCAAGAATTTAAAACAACAGCGGTCAGGGGACTGCCCCGACTTCTATAAAACCAAGACAAGCCACCCGCTACTAGTGCTGCAGGAATTCTACCCCGCTCCACTCCAGCAAGGAACCCATTTGATTTAACTACTCCTGGGTGCACGAATACACCCACCAGTGTTTAGCACCTTGCAACCACTAAATGCGGGTCTCCTCCTAAACAGCACCAGTCAGCAACAAATAAGTGACTTGACCTGTACAGGTATATTCCACCACTGCTCTGTAGCAGTACTCATTATAAAATACCACAATTTCCTATTAATCTTTTTTCCCACTCCCTTTGTCACTAAATATAGGTGATCGCCTTCACTCCACAAGTGGAAGCCGCCCCCTTGTCTGCATCGAAACCTTCTAACTACAATCGACCAACACAGGTACAAAAACCCCTTTTTCTCCCCCCTCCCTCCCCTAGGCAACTAAGACCTCCCGTGACTGAAGGAAAATCGTCTCTCATTCCTTTGCAGTCTAACTGGAACATGGATAACCCACACCTGACCGGACCCCTTCCCCAAAACCCTCCTACACCTTAGATCAGGTAACTAGATATCTCAATAATATAAGAAGGCAACCTCTAAAACTTGCCAATAAACAATTCCCTTCCTTTTTTCCATATAAGGGGGACCCTCCGACCTGGTCATCAAAAGACCCTCCAGGAAGCTCATAACTGCCTCTCAACCAGGAAAAACTTCTAGGGCTCCCATCCTGACTATTTTCCCTCCTCCCATTGCTTTTAGCCCACTAGCCATATTTTAAAACAATGATTTTTAACTTCTTGTACCTACGTATTTAATAAAATTGGACAATTTTAACATCTTCATTGTTATTTCTTGCCACATACCCTATACACTAGCGCAAGTTATTTTATATATATATATTTTATCTTGAAAACGTCAGACAACTGTGGTAGTTGTCCTCTCTTGCAGCAGATATAGGGCATACCTATTAGCGCCACCATTCCATTGAACTGTATTCTTAATTCTAAGCTATTTAAATGGCTAATCCCTGAATTTCCTATTATTCCTATTTTTCATGGTTTGCCCAAGATTCATAAAGGGGTTTTTCCACCCCCTTTAAGAACCATAATAGCGGGCATAGGGTCCCTAAATGAAAATCTCAGTGAATGGGTTGATAGCTATCTCCAGCCCCTTATAGCCAGGACTCTGGGTTATTTGAAAGATACCTCCACAGTTTTGAAGGTTTTTGACAACTTTGCTTGGCATTCAGACTATTACTTTGTGACATGTGATGTAATAAACTTGTATTCTTCTATTCCTCACACCACAGTCATGGTAGCTGTGAAATATCATTTGGACAATTATAGTGCTTATTCATCACCTCTTAAGCAGTTTATTTTACTGTCACTTGATTATTTACTTCAGCATAATTTTTTCATGTTTCAGTCAAAATTTTTCCTTCAGAAGTTGGGAGCCCCAATGGGTTCGAAATTCTCACCTTCATTAGCCATTCTCTTCATGGCTTGGCGGGAGGAAATATACATTTTTTCTACTAACAATCCTTTCATTTCATCTTTGGTATGGTTTGGTAGGTATGTGGATGACGTACTCCTGGTTTGGAAGGGGAGCGAGTCCACATATTCTGATTTTGTTCTATATTTGAATTCTAACAATTGCAATGTTCGGTTTACATATAGTCATCTAACTACTAATACTCCTTTTTTGGATATTACGTTACATGGCAACCTTACCACCAATAGAGTTGATTCATCTGTATATAGGAAAGACACTGCTGGAAATACCATTCTTCTAGCCTCCAGTTCACACCCTAGGCACGTTACGAATGCTATCCCTAAGGGGGAATTTATTAGAGCTAGAAGGATTTGTTCTAGCGAAGAGGTTTTTGTTAAGGAAATTAAAACTATTAAAAACAGGCTGAAAGATAGGGGATACAATAGGTCCAGAGTGAATCAAGCATTTGAAAAAGTGCATAATATTTCACGTGATAATTTTTTATATGGTACAGGGAAAACACTCAAATCGGCTTCTCCCCCTACCAATGTTTTTTCCACTGCCTTCAGCAATCAGTTTCATACTATCAAGGGCATTATTCAGAAATATTTACCAGTGGTAAATCAAGACAACCGCCTCCGTACAATTCTAGATGGTGGTTGTCAGGTGGTAGCTAAAAGAGGCAGATCACTTGGTGATACGCTATCGCCCAGCCTGACACGCAATGTAAAATCCCCCTCATCTTGGCTTTCAGCTACAGGTTTTTACAAATGTGCATTGAGCAGATGCAATGTATGTCAGTATGCGGATAATAAGAAACACACTTTCAGTTCCTCTGAGGGTGTGTCATATTCTATCAAAACATTCATTAAGTGTGAAACCAGTCATGTAATCTACTGCATACATTGCAAAATCTGCAATTTACAATATGTAGGTTACACCACACGTAAACTCAAAAAAATGATAGCTGAGCATATTGGTAACATCAGCAGTGGTAACTCTGGTTACTCTGGGGCAGCTAAACATTTTAGCACATTGTATAGAGGAGACCTTTCCTGTTTGTCTTTTTTTGGGATTGAAAAAGTTGATCATTCCATTCGGGGGGTGGGGGGGGCAGCTGGCAGAAACAATTAGCTATAAGAGAAGCCTACTGGAAATTGACCTTGGACACTAAATATCCCCGGGGCATGAATTTCAAAAATGACCTATTTTTTATTTAAAAGTGATTGTGATTATTTTTTTTATTTTTATTTATTTATTTTATATATATATTTTTTTTATACTGCTTGTTTGATAGTGATGTTGAGACACTGCTAGGCTGTGTAATGCCGTTTGTTGATTTTTGCACCTGATTCCATTCTTTGTGTTACTGGCTGCCTGGCTGTATATCTGATTTCATCCTGTGTGACACTGACTGCTGAATTGCGGCTTCATTTGGTTGCCATTATGTGAATTATTATTGCAATTATATTTGGCCATTCAGAATATTATTGCCATGTTGGGTATGCTTTATGAATTATTTATTATTCATTGCACTACATTTATTATCTTATGCTCGTCACCTGTATTGTTTGCAACTTCCCCTGCAGTACTGATTTGAGCTCCACCTATTGTTTTTGTTCATTTATTGCAAGTTTGGTATAAAGTCTGGTCTGTTACATGTTGCCTCAGTCGTCCTATGAATAAGGGTGTTGTATACACCAGAAACGCATCAGGTTTCTGAGGTTTCATTTTAGTATGTTTTAGTTTTTTCTTCAATAAAGAACAATTTTTAATTATTTCCTGTTGGATGTGCCGGTGGATTTCCCTTTTCTTTTTCAGTCCCATGTCTGGTTGGGCACAGTTGTCCACTGTACAGTGACTGGTGGTAGCGGTCGTGGTCCATGGGCGGCGCCTGTCTCCTGGTAGCTTCCTGCTGTGGCCCCAGGGGTGAAGATCTCTGGCATCTCTTCTCCATCGCTCACCTCCATCGGGCAATCTGGCTTGCAAGACCCCATCTTCATTGAAGACTTGCTGCTACACCTCTCTCTCCTCATGCACAAGACAGAAAATGGTGCTGGTTGCTTACCGGTGACGTGCTATCTGCGCGCCCAACTCCACCTCTTTCTGGGCCGATCTTCTGACATGACCGCCGCGTCACACTTCACTCTCTGCTGCTCCACCTTCAGCCATGCCTCCTTCCAGGGTGAGCTGACACTCGCTGGGCAGGGCTTCACTCTGCGTCGTGCCCTCTTCATCAACATACCTCCCAGCACTCTTCTATCTGTGCTATAGGTCAGCTTTTCCCCCACTTTCTTCCTGTGAGCAGCTCGCATCCTGCTGACTACGCCAAATGTAAGGTTTCCAAACGAGGTAGTCGTGGGCGAGCTGTAGCCCATGCTCGCTTTGGCACCCTACAGACAAAGTGTGTCCTTGCTCTGGTGTGCTGCAGTGTATGTGGTGTTTCCCACTTACTTCTGGCCAGCCGGCCTCTTCTAACTCCAGGAATTCCTCTTCTGGAACCAGGGCAGCAAATAATTCAGAGGACACAGAGTTCATACTTTACTTGGTAACTGGCAGTATTTACAGGCAGGTATAAAGGATAAGGCCCAACCGGTTGTCATCTTTCCCACAGGTACCGGATACAACTTGAGCCCTGGTTTTCGATCTAGGTGAAGCATCTCTGTTGCTTTCTTCTCTAGCCCTAGAGATTCTTCCTCACCAATGACAGCATATCTGGATCCCAATTCACTCCACCTCCTAGAGCTTGAGTCCTGACTTCTTCTGCAGCCTCGCAGATAGAATGTGCCCCCAGGCCCCCAACGACTTTTTCGAGGTTTCCAGGCCGGCTAAGGGTACTCTTGTGGAGGGATTCTCTAGTGATCCACTGTCCGGGTGTCACGGGTGTGTCAGGGGTTATAGACAGTCACTCTGGATCTGTCTGTAGAAGGTCTCTGCGCTTGGCATTGCAGATGCCTACTTAATCCTTCTTCCTTTGGGACCCAGCGGTGACCTCTCTCCTGCTGTTAATTGACACACCCTTGCATGGGAGCTAAAAACTCTGTTTGCTTTCTTGGAGATCGCCAGTGATACTTCTATTTACCTTTGTGCATGCTTGGAGCACTAGCTGTTGGCTGGCTTCTTCTCTGGTGCCCTTGGAGGACAGTTGGTGTTACTCCTCTGGTGTCTACTCAAGCTAAGTTAATCCCCTTTGTTTGTCTACCTTGTTGTCTTTAGTTTGTAGTGGGGCCTGACCAGTGCTCACCCCTCCCTATCTAGGGCCAAGCTCTAGTGATATACAGGGTTTAGGGTCCTGCTCGGTGATTGGTGTGGAACCAATATAGGGATGGTAGGGTAGGCAGGGTGTTATTAGATCTGCCTAGGGGTCTCCACTCCCCCTCTTCCCTTCGTGTTGCACTTAGTCTTTCCCACACCTTGCATTACATCAGGGTACTAGGCCCATGTCTAACCTAGCAGCCCTTACAGAGCCTGCTGGTTTCTGCAGTACTCCACAACTACTGACTGTGCTCAATTCCTGTACTTGACACTAGCACTCAATTCCCCCTCCCTCTACTGGGTTGGCTTTTACAGTTAACCATACCTAGGCCAAACTGCAGCCCCAGAGGGTTCTAACTTCAGGAACGTGCTTTTAACCATTTTTGGTATCAGGGGGAGACTATCACCTCCACCACTACTATACAAGGACTCTGGAAAAGTGACATGGCACTCATGCCCTTAAATAAAACTAGTGAAATCTGTGTTATTAAATCCAAATGCTCCCCTCCTTGTGAGCCCCAAAGTGTTCTGAAGCCACAGTAAATGACTACATGATTTATATCGGAAAACCGACAAAAGTGATTAGATTTTCAAAACTGCCCTCCCAAATAATTCTAAACTGCTGTTAGGAAAACTGTTAACCTTTCATGTGCTACACAGGAATTAAGGAAAAGTGGAATGAAAAATTGAAAAATTAAATTTTTTCCACTAAATTATTGCTTTAGCTGAACATTTTTCATTTTCAGAAGGATAATAGGAGAAAATGGTCACTGAAATGAATTATACAATTTCTTCCAAATGTGGCAATATCTGATATATGGTCAAAAACTGCTGTTTGGGCACACAGCATTGCTTGGAAGGGAAGAAGCGCTATTATTATTTGGAGGGTAAATTTAGCTGGAATAGATTGCAGACATCATGTCTCATTTGCAGAGCCCCTGAAGTACCAAAATCGCATAAACAAGTGACTCCATTTTGGAAACTAAACCCCTCACTGAATTCACCTAGGGGTGTACTTAAAATTTTTAACCCACAGGAGCTTCACAGAACTTCATAAGATTTGGATATGGTAATGAAAAATTAAGTTTTATCCAGTGAAATGTTATTTTAGCCCCAAGTTTGTAATTTTCACAAGCGTTAATGGCAGAAAATGGGCCCCATAATTTGCTACTCAATTTTTCCAAAAGCAGGCAATATCCCATATGTGACCAAAAACTGCTGCTTGGTACACAGAAAGGGGAAAATTTAATTTTTGGAGCACAAATTTGGACACCATGTTGCATTTGCAGAGCCCCTGAGATGCCAAAAAAAGCAGAAAAACCCAAATGACCCCATTTGGTAAACTCCATATGTAATTCATTTACGTGTGTGGTGAGCATTTTTGACCTATAAACTACATTACAAAAATGTATAAAATTGGGGAGTAAAAACTAAAAATGTAGGGTTTTTCAGCTACAATTTTACTTTAGTCTCAAAGTTTTAATTCACACAATGGGTTTTAAGGGAAAATATATAGGACAATTTGTTGCACAATTTTTTTTATAAAAACATGGCAATACCCCATATGTGGTTGTACACTATTAACTGAGCATATGGCATGGATCGGATGGGAAGGAGCACTACTTGGCTTTTAGAACACAGATTCTGTTTGAATAGATTGCGGGGGCCATTAGCTGTGCCCTTGAGGTGTCAGAACAGCAGAAATCCAGATGAGTGACCCCGTATTGGAAAATTCACTGCTTATGGAATTCATTTAGGGGTATAGTGAGTATTTTGAACACAGATGTGCCTCACAGAATTTTGTAACATTGGGACTTGAAATATAACATTGTAGTGATAAAATTTGCTGCTAATAAAAATATACATTTTATCAGTTACACAAAGGTTAATAAGTGAAAATAGACCCCACAATTTCTTGCAAAATTTCTCCCAAATGCAGTGATGTCCCATATGTCCTCAGAAACTACTGTTTGGACACACAGCAGGGCTTAGTAGGAAGGAGTGCTTTTTGGCTTTTGGAGCACAGATTTTGCTAAAATAGTTTGTGGGCAAAGTTTGTGGAGGCCCGAAGGTGCCAGAACAACAAAAAAACTTAAAAGTGACCCTGTTTAAGAAATGACACCTCTCATTGAATTCATATCTGTCTGCAGTCACTATTTTGGCCCCAGAGGTATTTTCACTTTCTAACATCCCCTCTATGCTTTTTTCTTGAGAAATGCAAATATGCCAATTTAGTGCCCATGCATTGTGCGCAGTTTGTGCTTTTAGGCCATGTGCCCACGTAGCGTTTTTACGTTTTTTTTACGCAATGTGAATTTGGATGTGCTGTGCACATGATTCGCCAATTAGCTCGCCGAATTCGCATTGCGTTGCAAAACGCAGCATGACCATTTCTACCGCGATTACGGTGCAAATATGCGGCCATTGAGGAACATTGAAACGCAGAAAACCTGCAGGTATATGTGGATTTGCTGTGTTTCAATTAAAGTCATTTGCTGCGAATTTGCAGCGTAATCATGGTGCGTGTGGTACCCGGGATGAAGAGGAGACTACAACTCCTCTTCATATCGGCTACCACGCGATGAAAAAAATAAATAAAAAAAGTTAAAAATAAAAAAAAACTGTATACTCACCTCTCCGGTCTTCTCCCGGACGCGTCCTCTCTCCTCGGCATCCCACGGAGTACTTGCAGGACCTGCGGTGACGTCATTTAGTCAGCTGATGGTCACGCGACCGCTGACGTCAGCGGTCAGGTGATGGTTGCGTGACCATCAGCTGACTAAATGACGTCACCGCAGGTCCTGCAAGTACACCGCTGGACGCCAAGGAGAGAGGATCGCCGCCGGGAGGAGACTGGAGAGGTGAGTATACAGGTTTTTTTATTTTTAACTTTTTAATTCTTTATTATTTACTATAGATGCAGCATTTAAAGCATCTAAGTTGCTCACACAATATAAATCCACGCCGGTTGCATGGATTTATATTGTGTGACCAACTTGTCAAGCACTTTTGCAAGTGATGCTCAAAATTGCTTGGAAAAGTGCTTGAAAAAACGCATGTAAAACGCTGAAAAAACGCTTCTCTCTGTCAGAAAAAACGCTTGTAAATCTGCGTGCATTTTTTTCTGCCAGAGAGAGGCAAAAACGCTCTGCATCAAATCTGCTACGTGGGCACATAGCCTTATACATGCACCCTGTAAATTTTAATTGTCCTCTCTCCACTGTAGTAATGCTAATCATGTATACATGAAGATGAGATTAGCCAGAATGGTGGACTTTCCAGTCTGTACCTTAACCCCTTAATGACAAAGACAATTTTGAGCCTAATGACCAAGGCCCATTTTTCAAATCTGAGCAGTGTCACTTTATGTGGTAATAACTCTGGAATGCTTCTATATATCCCTGTTATTCTGAGATTGTTTCTTTCATGACACATTGTACTTTATTTTAGGGATAAATTTAGGTTGATAAGTTTTTAGCTATTTTCACAAAATATCCCTTACCAGTCTTATATTTTTTTGACCTCGTTATTATTAAAGAACACTGATAGTCAGGCTTGAACTTGCCCACAGAAGAACAGGAGACTCCCCCGGTGGGCCACTGTGCAAGAGGGGGCCACCACCCTCTTATATTAGCAGTCATTGGCACAATATACTTGAATCATTATGTACAGACAATGGAAGCATCTTATTCATTTAACAATCTACCCAGTTCTTTGTTATATAAATTTGTGATTGAGGATAATGTCACATTTGCATGAAGCTGAAAAGTGTTGTCCTGGAGTTGGTTACTGGTGGACCCTTGGCACCCCAGTTCGACACTGCTGGTAGTTTAACCCCTTAACAACATTAGACGTACTAATACGTGCCCTGGGAATTAAGAGCCAGACCCGTATTAGTACGTCATCGCGATCGCGCGCGCACACAGGCTGTGCAGGCGCGATCGCCGCCGAGTGTCAGCTAATTGTCACAGCTGACACCCAGGGCTATGTGCAGGGAGCGGTCCCGCACCGCTCCCGGCACATTAACCCCCGCAATGCTGCGATCGAAGTCGATCGCAGCATTGCGGTGACAAGGGGAGGTGATCGCAGATACTCACCTCCTCTTCCGGCCTCCAGCGCTGTCTGCCGTGGCTTCCAGGATGTTGCCATGATGACCCGATGTCGTCATGACAACATCCGGGTCACCAGACAGCACAAAGATTTTTTGGACTTGCGCAGTGCATCTCCAAACTATCTTCTCCCTGTCCAGCGCTGACAGCCTGCATGGCACAGGGATGGTGCTCCATTCCAATGCCATGCAGGCGATCAGAATAAAAAAAGTGAAAGTCCCATAGTGGGACAAAGTAAAAAAGTATAAAAACTGTCAGAAAGTGGGAAAAAAAAAAAAGAAGAAAAGTAAAAATATTTACAAAAAAAATAATCCACCAAAAATAAAAATATAATGTACCCATCAATAAATATTATTATAAAAAAAAACAAAAAAAACAATAAAAGTACACATATTTGGTATCGCCGCGTCCGGAACGACCTGACCTATAAAACTGTCCCACTAGTTAACCCCTTCAGTGAACACGGTAAAAAATAAAAATAAAAAACAAAGCAAAAAACAATGCTTTATCACCATACCGCCAAACAAAAAATGGAATAACACGTGATCAAAAAGACGAATATAAATAAAAATTGTACCGCTGAAAACGTCATCTCGTCCCGCAAAAAACAAGCCACCATACAGCTCCATCAGCTGAAAAATAAAAAAGTTATAGCTCTCTATAAAATTGCTTTTATTATGTAAAAGTGCAAAACATAGAAAAACGATATAAATGTGGTACCGCTGTAAACGTACTGACCCGAAGAATAAAGCTGCCTTATCAATTTTACCACACGCGGAACAGAATAAAAAAAAAAAAAAAAAAACAATTCCTGAATTGTTGTTTTTTGTTTATTCTGCCTCCCAAAAATCGGAATAGAAAGCGATCAAAAAATGTCGCGTGCCTGAAAATGGCACCATTAAAAACGTCAACTCATCCCGCAAAAAACAAGCCGTCACATGACTGTCTGCCAAAATCTGGAAAAATTATAGCTCTCAAAATATGGCGATGCAAAAACTAGATTTTACAAAAAATGCGTCTTTTAGTGTGTGACAGCTGTCAGTCATAAAAACCCCATATGATTCTGGTATCGCTGTAGTCTCACCGACCCGAAGAATAAGGTCGTCTAATCACTTATACCGCACGAGGAACGGCGTAAAAAATAAACTCTCGGGTTAGGGTTGGGCTAGGGTTAGGGTTGGGCTAGGGTTAGGGCTGGGTTTGGGGTTAGGGTTGTGATGGGGTTGGGATTTTTTCAACAGTAAGAAAAAAAGATGACGATATGGTGACTAGTGTTGAGCGCAAGTGCTCGCTACTTGAGTTTGCATCGGGTGCTCTGGTATGTGTAGCGCCCCGAGGGTTCGGCCGCTACAGGGGTATTGCACCTCTGCCAGAGGTGTGATATTCCACTCCCGGGTAAGGATGGAGTGTGGACCAGGGCTCAGTTAGCTGCATGCATCACACACACCCCATTTCCGGGGGACAGCTCAACGGTGCTCCCATTTATATAGTAATGCAGGCACGACAGACCATGTCCCTGGCTGGAGTGGGGAGGGGGGAGGAAAACCCAGTGATGTAGGAGCAGAAGGGGAGGGTTTCTGAGCATAGGTAGGAGCTCATTGGTTGCTGGTCACCTGAGCTCACACACTAGGGGAGGGTATATAAGGTGGGCACCATCTTAGTTCTGGGTTGAGTTCAGTGAGAGAAGGAGTTCAGCCAGAGAGGGCTGACAGGGAGCTGTGGCTCAGTCTGGGCCCAGCTCCACTTGGCAGGCCTAGAGAGAAGGCCGGAGCCAGAGGGGAGAGGAGAACAGGAACAGAAAGGAACAGAAACAGAAAGGAACAGAAAAGGAAGAGAAGTACCCAAAGTGTAGAAGGGCTCAGGAACAAGAAGGCAGAAGGGACCCTAAGGACCCAGGAAATTATGGGTGACGGGTCAGGCAAGAAAAGGGTACCGGATCCCAAGTTGGTGGAGGCAAATAATCCTCAGCCAAGAACCGAAGGTCGTGATCATCACTTGGTGCGACCCCCTGCTAAACCTTGCTAGGAAGGCACCATATAGGATAGCGGGAAACGGGGCCCACGTTTACCCGCATAGATCCGCGGCAGCTGGACAAAAGCTTGGTCACTGGTGGGGCACGAGCCAGAGAGAGGACAGGAGGGAGTCCTGTGCCATGCTCCTGAATTGCCTGGGGGTTGACCGAGCCCCCCACCTGGTGGACGCAGCACGGCTTGGGCGGTCACTACCTGTACAGAAGTGGCTTGGAGTATACGAACTGTGAGTAAAAGACCCTGGACTGCAACACGTTGTCTTTGTGCTTCTTACTTCGCCAGCACTAACGGTACTGGGACTCCCTGCACCATCACCCCCTCCATCTACTACATTGCCCTGAGGCTACACTCTTCCCGTGGGGAGTTATACTAACTCAGCTGCACATACCATCAGCCTCAGGGGACTGCCTTGCAGCGGCGGTTCATGATAGCCGCAATCCACGGGTGGCGTAGTCGGACATTACCTAAAACATATAAAAGACTGCCACTGGTCTGACCACCCTGAGCCACGGGACCGGGTCGCCACTACTACTCCCAGCATTGCCCTGAAGCCTGGTCCCGAGTGCCCCACGGCCCAGGGGGCAAGTCAGCTTTGGTGTAGTCGGCAGGATTCTGACCAACCTGCCACAAACGGGTATTGCGTGCCTGAAAAAGAGACTGTTTCACTGTGTTAAAGATGGCGCCCGCCCCAGAAGAATGAGCGCCATAATGTGTGCGCCAAAAGACCACAGGAAGCCACCTCCCATCGTGGGCCAGGTCCCAGAATGACGCCAAAGAAGGAGCCCACCCCCAACAGCCATGAGCGCGGCTGTGGAGATGTCCATCAAGGTGAGGGGGCTGCCCCTGAAAGTGATTGTCAGCAGATTGCCCCAAGACCACCCCCAATGGGGGCGGAAAGAGAAGAAAACTGTGGGGCAGGGTGCGGTCTGGATCAGTCTGTACGGACCGCACCCGGGAATGGAAGGAGAGAGCAGCACCAGAACCCTGGCGCATGGCCTGCTGCAGGCCGAGCCACCCTGCAGCTTCGCGGAGCTGCTAGTGACTCGCCCCCTGGGCCGTGGGGCACTCGGATCCGGGCAATAGGGGGAACGATGGGAGTAGTAGTGGCAACCCGGTTCCGTGGCTCAGGGTGGTCAGGCCAGTGGTAGTCCGTTACGTGTTGTTGATTATGTCCGACTACGCCACCCGTGGATTTGCGGTCATTAGGAACCGCCGCTGCAAGGCAGACCGCTGGGGCTGATGATATGTGCAGCTGGGATGGTGTGACTCCCCACGGGAAGAGTGCGGCCCCAGGGCAGTGTAGTGGATGGTGGGAGTGATGGTGGTGAGAGTCCCAGTACCGGTAGTGCTGGAGGCGCGAAGGAGCACACAGACAATAGGTTGCAGTCCAGGGTCTTTACTGAAACAGGTAAACTGACCCATAAACAGTCCCAGCTAGGAGGGGACCTGGATGTCTGAGAGCAACGGGGAAATTGGCCCTGGTCAGGGTGAGGGTGTAGGCCTACCGTGCTTTCTGCGCTCCTTCTGGCTATCTCCTCGTTATAGGGTAACAGCCCACGTTCCTGAGCTTTCCGTGTATTCTCGCCTGTATGGCCTGCGACGTGGGTTCCTTTCTGCTCCCAGCCTGGAACGGCTTTACTGGTCCCTTCGGTTGTGGCAGGGCCTCCAGGCTTCTTAGGCCAAGGAATATACAGTCCCTTGCGGACTGGTTATCTGCTGGAGGATGTAGAATCCTCTCAGCCTCAGACACCAAAGTCTGGTAAAGTCAGTCTCTTATCTGCCAAGACAGGCTCACTTCGCCTCTTGTCTCTGGCTTGTGGCTCTCCTCCTGCCACACTTCCTCTTAGGTGCAGTGCAACTGTCTGTCCCTGCTCTGCTCTGGGACAAGTCTCAGTGCTGAGACAGGCCATCAAGTTCTCTCTAACCCTGCCCCCAGCACCAGCTTTTATAGGGGCAGCCTGCTCCCCCTACTGGCCTGAGACAGGAGGTACTGCATGCTAATGTTCCCCTGACTAGAGAACCTCCCTCTTGCTCTCAGACACAGCTTTATTACATTTTGTGGCATCCAGGCCAGGGTGACACACTAGCACAGCTCCCCAAGGACCCGGAGCGTGCGCAAGCTGCGCTAGAAGAACTGGACCAGAGGATGGTCCGGGCGCAGCGGGATGTGATCGCCGGGTGAAAGGAGGAGTTGGCCCGGCAAGTCGTGGCCCGACCGCAGGAGGCGCTACCACCGCCCAGCAGCACGCCTGCCTCCGAGGACGGTGAAGGAGGATCGGAGTCCGGGGACGATGCCGCGGAAGAGGCTGCAACGACCGAGGCAGGTAACGGGGACGTCACCACCCCCAGCCCTGAAGCCGCGAGCCTGCCTCAGCCTCCCGTTGCGAGGCCCGAAACCCCGGGAACCGTACCTGTCACCATGCCTCCGCCGCTACCAGCTAGGCCTCAGGCTGCAGGCGCTGTTATCACGCTCCACCCCGCGCCGTGCCCTTTAACCCCGGGCGCGATAAAGAAACAGACGCCACAGGCCGGGACGCAAGGCCTAAGACTTGTGGGCACCGCTACCTCGCCAGCGCCCCTGGCCTCGGCTGTGCCACTCACGGGCACAACCGGAAGACGACCATCGGCCTGGTCGCAAGGCCGAGTACCCCCAGGCGCCGCTCCCCCACCGGTGCCCCCTGCCATACAGCCCCTGGGCGCGGACTTGTTCGCCCAGCACACCGGTCCGGACGGGCAGTCCTTCATCTGGCCGCCCGAGTATGTCAACCCCCGCCTCCAGAGAAGCCTGTCTGGAGGCCGGACCCGCACTCGAACACCTAATACCTGGTCCGGAGCCTGTGGACGTTGCCCAGCCCCTGCTCGAGGACGCTCAGTTCGAATGGGACCCCACCGGAGGAAATCTGATGGGGTTCACCCAAGAAACCCGGGCGGAAGCAGCCCGTCGACGAGAGTCCTGCCGTCAGCAGTTGGAGATTTTTGAGAGAGAGTGGCGGGCGCGGCGTGTCCGGCAAGAGCGGCTCCAGGTGCAAAGTGTGAAGCAGAAAAGGAGAGCCCGACAGAACCCCCGAGCCGCCAGCGGTCCCAGAGTCACCGGGACCGTGGTGAAATTTCAAATGGAGCACGGCTGGGGCTTCATCAAAGATCCTGGCACCATCAGCGACGTCTTTGTGACCCGGAGGGATGTCGAGAGTCACCTGCCAGAGGGACATCGTGGACGAGACCTGTACCCGGGTGACGTGGTGACCTACACCCGGCATAAGGGTGTAAAAGGCTGGTACGCCCTCCACGTCCACCGGCTAAGAGAGGAGGAGCTGCAGTACCACTCGGACCCCAAGTACCAAGAGGGCTCGGACAGGCCTGAAGACGACCAGGAGGAGCAAGGAGCATCAGGAGGACACCGTTACCAGTAAACGGTAGCGTGTGACTGTATATAGTTACCCGTCAGGGTAAAAGGAACTGTTAAGGGACTGTTTCCACTGAGAGTGTGGTCCCCGTTGGGACTGATATAGAACTGATAAAAAGTTGCTCCACCCCCTAAGTTACCTGGCTGAGGACTGAGAACAGCCATCCCTTTTCCCTAACCTGGCTGAGGACTGAGAGCAGCAATTCCCCTTCCCAAAACTGGCCGAGGACTGAGAGCGGCCGTCCTTGTACATAGTTGCGCTTCCTAAAGCGCCCCCTACTGGTTTTATAAAAAGACTGCAACATCTCCCTCAACACAAATTTGCTGGACTGTTGCACCTTTAAGAAGAATGAACACCTGGACGCAAGTTGCACCGCGGCCAGTAAACAAGAATATGTCTTACTTAAAAATGTTTTATATGAAAAAGTTTTATATGCTGCTATATGATGTTTTATATGACAAAAGAGTTCCGGTAGTATTAACAATGACAAAGAAAAGTGTTGCCCATAAAGGGAATTGAACAATGTCGTCCGTTTTCTAATGTGAAAAGTTTTGAAAAAGTTGTGCATGTCTTGTAATCAAATGTCTTTGCTTTTTTCCAGCCCGAGGACGTGCTGTGGTTTACCAGGGGGGAATGTAGCGCCCCGAGGGTTCGGCTGCTACAGGGGTATTGCACCTCTGCCAGAGGTGTGATATTCCACTCCCGGGTAAGGATGGAGTGTGGACCAGGGCTCAGTTAGCTGCATGCATCACACGCACCCCATTTCCGGGGGACAGCTCAACGGTGCTCCCATTTATATAGTAATGCAGGCACGACAGACCATGTCCCTGGCTGGAGTGGGGAGGAAAACCCAGTGATGTAGGAGCAGAAGGGGACGGTTTCTGAGCATAGGTAGGAGCTCATTGGTTGCTGGTCACCTGAGCTCACACACTAGGGGAGGGTATATAAGGTGGGCACCATCTTAGTTCTGGGTTGAGTTCAGTGAGAGAAGGAGTTCAGCCAGAGAGGGCTGACAGGGAGCTGTGGCTCAGTCTGGGCCCAGCTCCACTTGGCAGGCCTAGGGAGAAGGCCGGAGCCAGAGGGGAGAGGAGAACAGGAACAGAAAGGAACAGAAACAGAAAGGAACAGAAAAGGAAGAGAAGTACCCAAAGTGTAGAAGGGCTCAGGAACAAGAAGGCAGAAGGGACCCTAAGGACCCAGGAAATTACGGGTGACGGGTCAGGCAAGAAAAGGGTACCGTATCCCAAGTTGGTGGAGGCAAATAATCCTCAGCCAAGAACTGGAGATCGTGATCATCACTTGGTGCGACCCCCTGCTAAACCTTGCTAGGAAGGCACCATATAGGATAGCGGGAAACGGGGCCCACGTTTACCCGCATAGATCCGCGGCAGCTGGACAAAAACTTGGTCACTGGTGGGGCACGAGCCAGAGAGAGGACAGAAGGGAGTCCTGTGCCATGCTCCTGAATCGCCTGGGGGTTGACCGAGCCCCTCACCTGGTGGACGCAGCACGGCTTGGGCGGTCACTACCTGTACAGAAGTGGCTTGGAGTATACGAACTGTGAGTAAAAGACCCTGGACTGCAACACGTTGTCTTTGTGCTTCTTACTTCGCCAGCACTAACGGTACTGGGACTCCCTGCACCATCACCCCCTCCATCTACTACATTGCCCTGAGGCTACACTCTTCCCGTGGGGAGTTATACTAACTCAGCTGCACATACCATCAGCCTCAGGGGACTGCCTTGCAGCGGCGGTTCATGATAGCCGCAATCCACGGGTGGCGTAGTCGGACATTACCTAAAACATATAAAAGACTGCCACTGGTCTGACCACCCTGAGCCACGGGACCGGGTCGCCACTACTACTCCCAGCATTGCCCTGAAGCCCGGTCCCGAGTGCCCCACGGCCCAGGGGGCGAGTCATATGCATTGAGTATCGTGGGTATTTGAGCGACATGCTCGAGTCTCCGCCCCATATGCTTCGCGGCCAAAAAAAACTCGCGGGGATTGCCTGCCATGCACGAGCGATCCCCGCATGTTTTTTTTTTTGGGTGTCTAATAACCGTGAAACATGCGGGGCAGGGACTCGAGCATGTCACTCAAGCACACGCAGTACATGGTGCATACCTGAGTACCCGATGCAAACTCAAGTAGCGAGCACTTGCGCTCAAGACTAATGACAACTTATTCAATATGATGACCTAATGTTATCAAATTCTGTGTCGTACCTCTGGGTTCAAAATGTTCACTATACCCCTTAATAAAATCGTTGAGGGGTATAGTTTCCAAAATGGGGTCACTTATGGGGGAGCTCCACTGTTTAGGCACATCAGGGGCTCTCCAAACGCGACATGGTGTCCGCTAAGAAATTGAATGGAAAATCGGCTCAAATTGTTAGCGGACGCCATTTGAGCCGATTTTCCATTCAATTTGTTAGCAGACACCATGTTGCATTTGGAGAGTCCCTGCGTGCCTAAACATTGGAGCTCCCCACAAGTGACCCCATTTTGGAAACTAGACCCCCCAAGGCACCTATCTAGATGCATAGTAAGCACTTGGAACCCCCAGGTGCTTCACAAATTGATTCGTAAAAATGAAAAAGTGAAAAAAAAACACTTTTTCATTTTTACGAATCAATTTGTGAAGCACCTGCGGGTTCCAAGTGCTCAGTATGCATCTAGATAGGTGCCTTGGGGGGTCTAGTTTCCAAAATGGGGTCACTTGTGGGGGAGCTCCAATGTTTAGGCACATCAGGGGCTCTCCAAACGCAACATGGCGTCCGCTAATTATTCAAGCAAATTTTTCAATCAAAAAGTCAAATGGCGCTCCTTCCCTTCCGAGCCCTGCTGTGCACCCAAACAGTGGTTTTTCCCCACATATGAGGTATCTGAGTGCCCAGGGGAAATTGCACAACAAATTTTGGGGTCCATTTTTTCTTGTTACCCCTGTGAAAATAAAAAAAATTGGGTCTAAAGTAACATTTTTGTGAAAAAAGTTAAATGTTCATTTTTTTCTTCCACATTCAAAAAATTCCTGTGAAGCACCTGAAGGGTTAATAAAGTTCTTGAATGTGGTTTTGAGCACCTTGAGGGGTGCAGTTTTTAGAATGGTGTCAGTTTTGGGCATTTTCTGTCATAAAGACCTCTCAAAGTGACTTCAAATGTGATGTGGTCCCTAAAAAAATGGTTTTGTAAATATTGTTGGAAAAATGAGAAATCGCTGGTCAACTTTTAACCCTTATAGCTCCCTAACAAAAAAAAATTTTGGTTCCAAAATTGTGCTGATGTAAAGTACATAAATGTTATTTATTAAGTATTTTGTGTGACATATCTCTCTGATTTAAGGGCATAAAAATTCAAATTTTGAAAATTGCAAAATTTTCAAAATTTTCACCAAATTTCCGTTTTTTTTTCACAAATAAACGCAAGTGATATCGAAGAAATTTTACCAAAATCATGAAGTACAATATGTCCCGAATAAACAATCTCAGAATCAGGGGGATCCGTTGAAGCGTTCCAGAGTAATTACCTCATAAAGTGACAGTGGTCAGAATTGTAAAAATTGGCCTGGTCATTAACGTGCAAACCACCCTCGGAGGTTAAGGGGTTAACATCTGAAAGACTTGATGCTAATCCATTCTCATTAATAACTACCAATTCATTCATACACTTAGCAGCAAAAAATGCTAGTAAAAACAAAAGTCTTAAACAAAAAATAGTCATAATAAAAAAAATCACAAAGTTTGTAACAAATCAACTAACTTGACCAACAAATCAAATGTAATGGGACAACTTTCATCAGTCAAGCTATTCAACCTACCAAAACCCTTCAAATATTGCTAAACCAGAAAATTACTATAAAATGGAAGTAACCAAGCTGACTTTAAAAAGAAAGAAACCTCTGCCACTATTATATCTATCTACTGTTGATGTACTGAAATCACTGTCAACTAATTTACAGAAGAAAGAAAAAACTCTCTCTAAACTACAATTGAACTATCCTACTTCAAATCTAGCACAAAAAGTATATAATTTTCTCCAAGAGAAAGAATAACTCTCCCAAGTCTTGGGAGCAAAAAATTCTTAAACTGAAACCTAGTCCCAGATTCGGCTCCAGAGGTGAGCTGGACAATTGAGAGATGAGCAAATCATGCTAAATTTTTACGTAAAAAATAAATCAAATTGTTATACTCACCTCACCATTCACTGCTCTGGCCCCTCTGCAATTCACCGCTAGCCAACTGGTCGCATTTTCTGATCCCCCGCCACTCATGTTGGAATCTTCAGCACTCTTTGGCTATGTGCCCACGATGCAGAAATGAAGCAGAAAATTTCTGCAGCGTTTCTGCATGTTCTTGGCAGTCAAAAACACTTGCGGATTTTACAAACGTTTTTGACGCGTTTTTACATGCGGATTTGCCATGCGTTTTTCTAGTGCATTGGGTCCTCAATTCCGCATGCAGAAACGCACAAATAATGGACATGCTGCGGATTTTTGAGCGCATCAAAAATGCTGCGGAAAAATCCGCAGCATGGGCATTGAAATTGCGGATTCTCAATGGGGACCATGGGGGACGGATTACCAAGCGTTTCACAAGCGTTTACGCTGCGGAAATTCCGCAGCATATACGCTTGTAAAACGCTACGTGGGCACATACCCTTTCACTACACTTGACGTCCAGTTGTCATACCACACATGATAGTCCTGCGCAGGCACGTTGGAGGTCAATGGTGCACAGCGTGATGTCATGACACTGTTGATCATTTGAAATTTCCCAGGCGCCAAGACACCCGAAAGTCTAGCGCAGTGCGAGACGACCGAAGATTACAATATATGAGCCATGGGAGATAATAAGATGTGATGAGGATCAGGCAGGTGGTGGTAAGTAGTGAAGGGGCCATAGAGGTGAGTGGTGAGGTGAGTATAATAATTTTATTTTGTCACCATTTGATGGCACATTATGGATCGCCAATTTGCTGAATCAACGTGGAAGTGAATTACAAAAAATCTGAATTTGGTGAGTTGTTTTTTTTTTGTAAACTGTGAGTAGAATTAAATTACACTCAAATTTATTTGTTTATCTCTACAATTGAACCTTTATCATTTTGTGAGAAGCCAGCTCCAACAAACTCTCTCGTTGTCCACGAGAAAGAGAATTCGCGATATTGTTATTTCTGCCTGGAATATATTCAGCTTTTAACCACACATTAAACTTGTATGGTTAAATACAGTTATTACCTCATAAACACTGTCACTTTATGAGGTAATTACTCGAACGCTTCAACGGATTCCCGTTGAGATTGTTTTTTCGTGACATATTGTACTTCATGATTGTGGTAAAATTTCTTCGATATCACTTGCGTTTACTTGTGAAAAAAATGGAGATTTGGAGAAAATTTTGAAAATTTTGCAATTTTCAAACTTTGAATTTTTTTTCCCTTAAATCAGAGAGATATGTCACACAAAATAGGTAATAAATAACATTTCCCACATGTCTACTTTACATCAGCACAATTTTGCAACCAAAATTTTTTTTTATTAGGGACCTATTAGGGTTAAAAGTTGACCAGCGATTTCTCATTTTTCCAACAAAATTTACAAAACCATTTTTTTAGGGACCACATCACATTTGAAGTCACTTTGAGGGGTCTTTATGACAGAAAATACCCAAAACTGACACCATTCTAAAAACTGCACCCCTCAAGGTGCTCAAAACCACATTCAAGAACTTTATTAACCTTTCAGGTGCTTCACAGGAATTTTTGGAATGTGGAAGAAAAAAATTAACATTTAACTTTTTTCACAAAAATGTTAATTTAGACCCAGTTATTTTTTTTTTCGCAGGGGTAACAGGAAAAAATGGACCCCAAAATTTGTTGTGCAATTTCCCCTGAGCACGCAGATACCCCATATGTGGGGAAAATAAAGTGTTTGGGCGCTCGGCAGAGTTCAGAAGGGAAGGAGCACTGTGTGACTTTTTGAACGCAAAATTGACTGGAATCGAGAGCGGACGCCATGTCACGTTTGGAGAGCCCCTGATGTGCCTAAATAGTGGAAACCCCCCAAGTGACCCCATTTTGGAAACTACACCCCTCAAGCATTTTATCAAGGGGTACAGTGAACATTTTGAACCCAGAGGTACGACACAGAATTTGATAACATTAGGTCATCATATTGAATAAGTTGTCATTAGTCTTAAGTGCAAGTGCTCGCTACTTGAGTTTGCATCGGGTACTCAGGTATGCACCATGTATCGCGCGTGCTCGAGTCCCCGTCCGCATGTTTCACGGTTATTAGACACCCAAAAATAACATTCGGGGATCGCTCGTGCATGGCAGGCAATCCCCGCGAGGTTTTTTTTGCCGCAAAGCATATGGGGCGGAGACTCGAGCATGTCACTCGAGCACCCGCGATACTCAGTGCATACCCGAGCACCCGATGCAAACTCAAGTAGTGAGCACTTGCGCTCAACACTAGTCGCCATATTGTCATCTTTTTTTTTTACTTTTGAAAAAAATCCCAACCCTTACCCTAGTTTATTTTTTACGCCGTTCCTCGTGCGGTATAAGTGATTAGACGGCTTTATTCTTCGGGTCGGTGCGATTACAGTGATACCAGAATCATATCGGGTTTTTATGATTGACAGCTGTCACACACTAAAAGACACATTTTTTTGTAAAATCTAGTTTTTGCATCGCCATTTTTTGAGAGCTATAATTTTTCCATATTTTGGCCGACAGAGTCATGTGACGGCTTGTTTTTTGCGGGATGAGTTGACATTTTTACTGGTGCCATTTTCAGGCACGTGAAATCTTTTGATCACTTTCTATTCTGATTTTTGGGAGGCAGAATAAGCAAAAACCAACAATTCAGGATTTTTATTTTTTTTTACATTTTTTTATTTTGTTCCGCATGTGGTAAAATTGATAAGGTAGCTTTATTCTTCGAGTCAGTACGTTTACAGCGGTACCACATTTATATCGTTTTTCTATGTTTTGGCGCTTTTACACAATAAAAGCTATTTTATAGAAAAAAATATTTTTTGCATCGCTTTATTCTGAGAGCTATAACTTTTATTTTTCAGCTGTGTGGCGGCTTGTTTTTTTGCGGGCAAGATGATGTTTTCAGCGGTACCATTTTTATTCCCATTTTTGTATAGCGCTCCCAGCACATAGCACCGGGTGTCAGCTGTGACAATCAGCTGACACCCGGCGGCGATTGCGCCCGCACAGCCTGTGTGCGGGCGCGATCGCCATGACGTACTATTCCGTACCTGGCTCTTAAGTCCCAGGGCGCAGGTATGTATTAGTACATCTTGGGCTTTTAAGGGGTTAAACAATAGGTTTTATTTTTCTGATTACACATGCTCTTTAAAACCACTGACAAGTGAAGTGAATAACATTGCTTATTTTGTGGCAATGGTACTTGTGAAGGGGTGGGATATATTAGCCAGTTGGTTATCAGCCCCATGTTGAAATTGATACATTTGGATGCCCAAATCTGATGCATGTAGAGATCGGAGGCGGCCTACCTGATATGGTTCTACAGAAAAGCAACTATAGCACAACTTTCTGAAAAACATACTGTTAAAAAAAATTGTGGAACACACAGTGCATCGCAGCGTGTTGTGTAGTCGTATATTGGACAGAGTGCTATTGGCATGTTTCCAATCTTTCAGGGGGCATTGGGACATCAGAACTGGATAATGGAGAACCTGGTGAGTCACTTACCTGAGGAACAAATGGCATCAGGAAGCAATATCGAAAGAAAGCAAGGATGCAGCATGATGATGTCAGCAATGTTCTGCTGGGAAACCTTGGATTGTGGCATTCACGTGGATGTTCATTTCACACTTATCATCTACCTTAATGGGCTGGCAAGTGACAAGTACAGTTTATGGCAAATCCTAGTCAGGTAGTGCCTCAAAAAAAAGTACTCATACCCTTGAACTTTTCCACATTTTTGTCATGTTACACCCACAAACTTAAATGTATTTTATTTGGATTTTATGTAATATACTAACACAAAGTAGTAAGTATTTGTAAAGTGTAGTGGAAATGATACATGGTTTTCTAATTATTTTAAAAATATAAATCTGAAAATTGTAATGTGCATTTGTATTCAGCTGCCGAGTTAATACTTTGTAGGACCACCTTTCACTGCAATTACTGCTGCAAGTCTTTTGGGGTCTGTCTCTACCAGCTTTGAACATCCAGAGGCTGAATTTTTTGCCCATTTTTCTTTGCAGACTCGCTCTAGCTCAGTTAGATTGGATGGAGACATCTGTGAACAGCAATTTTCAAGTCTTACCACAGATTCTCAATGGGATTTAGGTCTGGACTGAGCCATTCACACACATGAATATGCTTTAAGCCATCCTGCACCCAACCTCCGATCCTCACAAGATCTCCTTAGATACTCCCGTCTTCTCTCCTCTTCCCACAATCGCATACAAGAATTGTCCCACGCATCCCCCCTACTCTGGAACTCTCTACCCCAACACATCAGACTCTCGCCTACCGTGTAAACCTTCAAAAGGAACCTGAAGACCCACCTCTTCCGACAAGCGTACAACCTGCAGTAACCCTCGCTCCACCATACCGCTGCACGACCAGCTCTACCCTCACCTACTGTATCCTCACCCATCCCTTGTAGATTGTAAGCCCTCGCGGGCACGGTCCTCTCCTGTCCTGTACCAGTGGCTGACTTGTATTGTTCATGATTACTGTAATTGTTTTTGCTATGTATACCCCTTTCAAATGTAAAGCGCCATGGAATAAATGGCGCTATAATAATAAATAATAATTCTACTACTGCTCTGACAGTATGTTTAGGGTCGTTGCTGAAAGGTGAACCTACACTCCAGTATCAAGTTTTTTGCAGCCTCTAACAAGTTTACCTCCAGGATTTCCATTAACTCTGACCAGCTTCCGTGTCTCTGCTGAAGAAAAGCGTCCCCACAGCATGATGCTGCCACCACGTTTGATGATGGGGAATGATGTTTTCAGGGTGATGTGCAGTGTTAGATTTTTCCCACTCATTGCATTTAGTCCAAAAAGTTCTACTTTGGTCTCATCTGATCAGAGCACCTTCTTCAAACATGATAGCTGTGTCCCCTTTTTGAAAATGGAACTTCTTATGGCTTGCTTTCTTCTCGCCACTCTTCCATAAAGGCCAGATTTGTGGAGTATACAACTAATAGTTGTCCTGTGGACAGATTCTCCCACCTGTGCATCTCTGCATCGCTTCAAGAGTGACCTGGCCCTTTTGGTTGCACTCCTTGTTGGTGATGTCAGTTTAGGTGGACAGCCATGTCTTGGTAGGTTTCAGGTTGTACCAAATCCCTCAATCTTTGGATGATGGATTGAACAGTGCTCCCATGAGATGTTCAAAGCTTGGGCAATTATTATTTTTTTATATATAACCTAACCTTGCTTTACTCTTTTCCACAACTTTATCCCTGACCTGTCTGGTGTGTTCCTTGGTTTTCATGATGGTGTTTAATCCCTAATGTTCTCAAACAAACTGTTGAGGCCTTCATAGAACAGTTGTAGTTATACTGAGAATGCATTTTTCAAACATTTAGAAAGCCATGTATTATTTCCTTTACACTTCACAAATACTTGTTATGTAGTGTTTGTGTATCAAATAAAATCACAATAAAATACATTTAAGTTTGTGGGTGTAATGTGACAAAATGTGGAAAAGTTCACGGGGTATGAATACTTTTTCAAAGCACGGTATCTTTTCATTGGATTTGTAAGATGTGTATGAGTCAGCTGTAGTCACCATGTAATATTGTTGTTGTATACCCCTCATATTAATCTGCAGTCTGTTAAGGGGATTCTTTTATATCCCCTTGTTTACTGCTTAATAAAAAGAGACTGTATATATCTCCTGTTCTGATAACTCTGATTTCCCCCCACATTAAAAAGAAAAAAGCACAAATATATTTTAAACAAAGAATAATTCAGACTCATTGTTTCCACGTATGAAGTATTTATTCTGAATATAAGAACATTTGTAAAATAAACGTATTATAAATTGCTCTGTATAAATAAATGGAGTTTCATTTTTTACATTTTTGTATCAAATTAACATAAAATGACAATCTGACAGAAGCAGGAATATCTGAAAAGGCATTAAAACGTTGTAGGTGGCAATAGTGAGGAGTGGACAATACCATTTACAAAAACTACACAAAATGCCTGATACATTCTGACACTGGTTAGAGTGGAAAACTGGTAGAAAAATGGCAAATGCCAGAAGTCTTGTAAAGAATAAATCCATGCAGTACCCCATGACACAAACAGCTCAATGGTCAGATCCCACAGACACAATCAGCAGAGAACACAATGAAGATCTCGGTGATGTAAATGAATAAGTACATTTATCTGATTCCTTCAAATTCTACAAAAAAAAAAAGAATAATCTTAGCTGTAAACCTCGTGTGTAATGGCACCAGTTCTGCACTGAAACCCAGAGCCTTGTGCATCATATGCTCTGCACATGGTTCACATCTTGAAGATGCAGAAGTTTGGAAAGCTGGACTTGCACTTGCCATGTCAGCAGTGGCTAGCAGAGGTAGGCAGGCTTTACATGGACAACTTTTGTTGCCAGACTGATGCTACATGTTTTCTCTGTGTATTCTCCCATTGCTGGTGGCTATGGCTGCATATGGCAATATCCCCTTTATAATGACGGTCTTTAAAAGGGAACCTGTCACCAGATTTTCCCAATGTAAATTAAAAGTATCACCTTAATGCCTCTCTTTCAGCAGTCTAATAACATTTATAGTAGTCCCCAATCCCTTCTGCATATCCCAACAAATACCTTTTATAATCCCCACATAGACCACAGTCCGGTCCTCCTCTATTCCCACAATCGCCGTCCCATCCTCCAGCCCTGCTTCATGTGAATCACGCATTCTACGTCATCCACAGAAGGCCCCCAATCTTAGGCAGAGCAAAGTACTGTAATGCGCATGCGCCCAGAGAGGTCTAAGAGCGTCAATCACCCGGAAGTAAAACCGGCGCACGCGCACTACAGTACTTTGTCTGAGAAGTACGACGGTGCAGAAGCGCGATGCAGACACTGTGTGGATGACGTAGGACGCATTATCCACATGAAGCAGGAGGGTGATTACGGCTATAGAGGAGGTGCCAAGCAATGCCCATTGGACCAGACTGCACCGTATGGGAGGATTATAACAAATATTTTTTGGGATATGCAGAGAGATTGGAGATTTATATACAAATTGCTATACTGCTGTAAAAGAGGCATTAAAGGTAATGGCTTTAGTTTATATTGGAAAAATCTGGCGACAAGTTCCCTTTAAAGTGTAACAAATGCTTTCATTTTTAATTCATAAATCAATAGTTCACATGAAAATAAGCAACTTTGTAATATATCTTATGGGAAAAATCGGCTGCTTTTTCTGCCAAAATTGATAATTATCAAAATTCTCAATTCTGAGGTAAAATCTGTATTCAGTGAGGACAGACTTTCCCATTACTGAGATAGGAGATGGCAGCTGCTACTGATGAGATTCTATGTAGAGGGGAAAAGGAGGAGCTAGAGCCCCTTCCTCCTCCTATCTAGATAGAATCTCATCAGTAGCAGCTGCCATCTCCAATCTCAGTAATGGGAAAGTCTGTCCTCACTGAATACAGATTTTACCTCAGAATTGAGAATTTTGACAATGACTGATCAATTTTGGAAGAGAAGGAAGCAGATTTTTCTGATAAGATATATTACCAAATTGCTTATTTTTATGTAAACTATTGATTTATGAAATAAAAATTAAAACAAAGGTTACACATTAAAGTTATGGACACCTTTTGAGAACATTTACTTTCTTACACGCACAAGCTAAAAATTATTTTAACAATTGGGTTTCATTAAAATGTTTTAACCGTTTGCTGGCTTTAGCCACCCTGCTGTACTGTCTGTCTATTGGTTGCGAGTTATCTGAGAATCCATCAGTGATCTCGTTCTGAATACGTAACTCTTTGGCTGAGTTCACACGATGCGTTTTTCATGCGTTTCCGCGGCGTTTTTGCAGTTGCGGAAACGCATGAAAAACGCATGGTAGAAGGGCAGCAATGTTCCCCAATGGAAATCCACATGTGCTGTGCCCATGATGCGGATTTTTCCGCAGCATGTCAATTAATTTTGCGGAAACGCTGCTCTTTTGCCGCCATTGACTTGCATTAGACCGCATGGAATCCGCATCACTGTATATGTTGATGCGCTTTTCATGCGGTCTAATGTGCGGATGGTACCCGGGTGTGGATGAGAGGACTCTCATCCAGACCCAGGTACCATTAAAAAAAAAAGAATAAAATAAAAAATATATATATTCTCACCTTCTGACGGCCCGCGCTGCGTCCTGCCGGCTTCCCGGGCACTTCGCGGTTGAATGAAGAAGGACCTTCGCTGACGTCAGAGTCATGTGACGGGTCACGTGACGCTGACGTCGGAAGGTCCTAAAGTCTTCACTGCCGGCAGCCGGGACCGATGAAGCAGGACACCGGGGGCCATCAGAGGGTAAAGTATATATTTATTTTTTATTTTTTGACATTCACACACTATATAAATCCATGCCGGTTGCATGGATTTATATAGTGTGAAGTTGACAAGCACTTTCCAAGTGATGCTAAAATCGCTTGGGAAGCGCTTGTCAACCCGCATGCGGAAATGAAAGTGAAGAACGCTTCATTTCCGCATGTCCCTGGCAGGAAACCGCATGTACAATCCGCATGCGTTTTTTTCTGCCAGAGAGATGCAGAAACGCTCAGGAAAAATCCTGAGCATTTCTGCATCGTGTGCACATACCCTTTTTCGTTCTTTTCTGAGCTCCTGTGTTCTGATTTATGAGCACTGACCACATCAAAGTTCAGCACGTCTCTATGGTCATAAATCAGCCACGAGAAGCTCAGAAGATGACAGATAAAGCAATTACAAGCTCTCCTGTGAGAACCAGACTATGGATAGATTGATAACTCCTTCTGCAGCCATCAATGTGCAGGAAACCAAAGAGCCTGGAAAAACCAAATGGTGCAACATTTTTAATGAAAACCAATTACAAAAAAAGATTTTTAGCCCAAAATACATGTATTTAGGTAAACAAAACAATGACCCCATATCTTCTCGGTGAATCTACTGGTGAACTGATCGGATAGATAAGAATCTCTTAATGTTAATGAACATGTTTTATCAGAACATTACATGCTGAGACAGTACAATCTCATCCCTTGTAAAAATGGCACAAAACAAACCCCTCTCCAAGCAAGGATTTCCACTTTCCCTCAATACGATCTGGACACTGGACATTTGTGACACTTTAGAAATAATCCTATTGCAGAACTCGCTTTCATCCCTTTACCACAGATCTAGCGATGGAGTCACTGGCCTGGGGAGGCAACGTGCAGTGTATGCACTGATTACGGACATAACTGAGCATTTGATAAAACTTCATCTGTAAAACTTACTCAAATAAGGACCTTAATAAAGAACTTTTAAAGTGCATCTTAATTTTACAGATGAGCACTCCTTGACACAGGACAGGCCGATTAGGGAGTCGTATAATACAAACAGCTGCATTCACATTTCCATACAAAACTCCCAACCTACCGCGAGCGACTGGAAAGAGATGATGATACTAGATATGTCCATGACGGGGTACAGAAAAAAATAAAAAAGTGAACTCTGTGGTCCATACTAACCATAACCAAAGCTGCTGTGTTGTGTGTGCATATATATCAATATCTAATTTTATATATTTATATATATATATCTATCTATCTATATAGATATATATATATATATACACAGACATTTTGAAGAGAAAAGACTGTCTTTCTGTAATGCTTGTGTTCCCCTCCGACCCTGGGCAATGTAAAGGTTGTCTGAACTTGCTGTGTGTAGCAGAGAATGATTATAAGGGAAGAGTTTGGCTTACACTTCAGCAAATACAAGTTAATGTAGGTATTAGAAAGCAACACATAAAAAATAGGCTATGGGTATATTTTAACAGCTCCCAAAAGAAAGAAAATCAAAGCACTTTAACTCACAGTGTACTAAGGAAAACCGCCTCGGCCTCAGTTTATGTGAGCGGATTAAAGCTGTAGGGTGAGCACCCATCCGGCTGAGCAGATGCAGCGTGTCCATGTATTGGATGAAGATACCGGTAACTCAATCTTATAGTTTTTGCTGGTAGTGACAGCACCTCGGAGCCCACAAGAGTACGGTGAAAGTTTTTATACTCGATACGTAAAGGTGCCACTTGGCTCAGAGCATTCAGTTTTTTCTGCACATTACATGGCGCGACGTGTACGAGTGTGGACATGCTTTTGGCGCTCTCCAATGTCTTACAACTGAGAGTATCTGAACCATCACAAGGATGACGTGTGTTTCCATGTGATCTTGCCAGCAGTATATGCAGAGAGCGTGCACAGTACATCCCGTCATACCAGGGAGCAGACAGCTGAAGAGTGCTGCCGAAGGTTCAGGACGAGGCCATCAGTGTGTATCACGGGGGCTCACAGCGAGGTCTCATTAGTATGAGGTCTGGAGTTTTCCTCCTCTAGTAAAGCTATCCTCTGCTTCAGCATCCGCACTTGTGTCTCATGTCTCTCCACCATTGCCATCATCTGGGACTCCAGCTTTTTCAGCTTATTCTGATGCTTCTTCTTTGCCTTTTCATAAGCTGCCACAAGATTGCTGCTCATGAGAAGAAAAAAAACAGTACAAATATTAAGAGGGTCACAACGGTAACACTGAAACTAGAGGAACTCTTATCCGAATTAAACCTCATCCATATCAGCGTATTGCTTGAAACGCCCCTATGTCTGGCCAGTGTACATCAGTGTACTACAAAGGAAATAGTACGGAATAGTGTAGAAATAGTAATTGTCCAGTAACCTATATTTTTTTCTAACATGGAATCTTTGACATCCATTTAACGGATATGCCATAAAAAGGTTTTAAAATGTAGGACATATCTGTTAGACAGATTGCATTATAGCCAGATGCATTAAATGGTTGGGTAACGTAGCACCCTTCACCCATAGACTAGAATGGCAACCATTTAATATACACTGCTCAAAAAAATAAAGGGAACATTCAAATAACACATCCTAGATCTGAATGAATGAAATATTCTCATTGAATACTTTGTTCTGTACAAAGTTGAATGTGCTGACAACAAAATCACACAAAAATCATCAATGGAAATCAAACTTATTAACCAATGGAGGCCTGGATTTGGAGTCACCCCCTAAAATTAAAGTGGAAAAACATACTACAGGCTGATCCAACATTGATGTAATGTCCTTAAAACAAGTCAAAATGAGGGTCAGTATTGTGTGTGGCCTCCACGTGCCTGCATGACCTCCCTACAACGCCTGGGCATGCTCCTGATGAGGTTGTGGATGGTCTCCTGTGGGATCTCCTCCAGGATGGCACATCAATGTGAGCGGTGGCAAGAAGGTTTGCTGTGTCTGTCAGCGTAGTGTTCAGAGGCTGGAGGCGCTATAGAACAAAGTATTCAATGAGAATATTTCATTCATTCAGATCTAGGATGTGTTATTTGAGTGTTCCCCTTATTTTTTTGACCAGTGTATATATAATTAAATAGATCACAGTGTATCCATTAAAGGGAATCTGTCAGTAGGATCAACCCTTCTACGCCATCTATATGGGCATGCAGGTCATAGCGATCTGATGTTTTATTCCACAGATATCTACATTTTTCTTATACATAAATGACCTCTTCCAAGGCTCTGGGGAGGACGCTGCCTGGAAGATAACTCTGCCTCCAGAGATTATTTTACATAAAGGGGGAGTTACCAGTGTGAGACAAGTAACTAACACAGAAAAGTAGAACTGAACTTTATCTCCTTATAAACACATTTTTGAAGCTCTCTCAGCTCTGCTGTATTATAACAACATTGCTGCCCTGTCTGACTGTGAGCTGGAAGCTGAAGCGGAGAGGAACCTGCAGATGTGTCAGGTATAATCACACACAGCTCTGCAGTGAGATCAGGAGAGCAGAGAGCGGCCATTACATGTCTCATACTGGGAACTCTCCCTTCATGTATAATAATCTCAAGATGAAGATTCTCATGCAGATCAGTGTCCGGCCTATAGCCTGGAACAGCTCATTTACATATAAGAAACCCTAGATTTTATTCAGCTTCCTATGACCTGCATGCCCAAATAGACAGCTTAGGAGGGTTGATCCTACTGACAGATTCCCTTTAAATGGATTTCAAATTCATGTGTGGGTGGTGGAAACCACTGTTAGGCCTTATTCAGATGTCCGTTTTTTTTCAGATACACAAAAAATGGTCCGAGTGTCATTAGTGTCTTTCACAAATAAATTACAAAGCTTTTCCTATCCTCCTATCCTTTGTAATGTTAATCACCATTGCACACGGATGGTACACCAATTCCATCCGTGCGACCCATAGCCTTGTTTGTATGATTTCCATCAATGCAGCCAGTAAAAAACGAAACAGACATGTGAACAGCCCCATAGACTATAATAGATATGCATTCTATCCGTGAAAACCATTGATAGAAGACATATATATATATTCCAAAAAGGATAATGTCTGTAAATGGTCTGAATTGTAAAGCCCTGCGGACTATGTTGGCACTATATAAATAAAAAGATTATTATTATATGACGTCTGAATGAGGCCTTAGGCTATGTTCACATACAGTGTTTTTTCAGCATTTTTTTCTGCAGTTAAAACCTGCTCTAGTCAGTAAAAACGCTTGTTTTGCAGTGGTTTTTCTGTGTGGATTACATGTGTGATTTTTCTACAGTACATGTTTAATAAAGTTAGTTTTACTCACCAAAAATGCCTCAAAAAACTCTACAAACAATGCCACAAAAATAGTTGTTGCAATTTTTGCAGCATTTTTTCACTTTCTCTATGGATAAAAAGGCAGCAAAAATACTGAAAGGACTGACATGCTGCTATTCTAAAAAATGCTGCAGTTCTCAAAATCAGTAAGGAAAAAAACTAGCCTGTGCATGAGATTTTTGAAGTCTCAGCTTTTGCAGCTACTGTAAAAAGCAGCGTTTAATTTGGATAAAAAACACTGCAAAAAAGCTGCATGTGACCATGGTCTTAGGCATTGGTCACAGGCTCCATCTCATACAGACAATGAAAGAGTTCCATGATGGAACATTAAACAGAGGACAAAAAAAGCAATGTGAACACAGCCAAAAAGAGAACATTTACAGCAGTGATTGTGTTGAAAGGATTGTCTGATTTAGGTCATCGGCCCCACTATCAGTATTTGGTCAGTATTCTCTCTCAGGAGTGGGAGAAAAAAACAGGAGTGGGTGATAAATGCAGAATTGGTGACTTCTATTATACCTTTTTTCTGATTGTTCCTCACCTGGTTTTGGCTCCCGCTCCTGAGAAAAAATACTGACCGGATACTGATAGTGGGGCCGTGGCCTAAAAATAAAAGGGGCTGCAGTGGCTCTCCATGTAGGACCCATCACAGCTGATCATGAGAGATGCAGGACTCTGTGGGCATCTGCACCAGTTTCCACACATTATAAAGCAATGCTGGAGGTTCCGGTCCTCAGGATGTGTTCCCTCATGTATTACTAGAAAGGTACACACGTATTACACTTATTACTCACCTATTAGCTCTCTTCAAGTCATTGACGAACTCTGCCGACTGCTGATGCCGGATTTCGCTGCTCTTCGTGAGTCTTTCTAGGGCGCTCACCAGCTCTTGTGCCCGGGACTTTAACTTCTTTTCTCTGCAGTAAAACAAAACAAAAACAATAATGAGAAGTTCTGTGCGATCAGCACAAGTGCTACAATACAATCAGCAAATACCATCAACTCATGCAAATCACAAATTATATACAAGACAAGTGACTAAGGAGCTGGACCGGGACTGGAGGAACAAGCAAATATTACTATACAATATCTATGTCTGTAATGTGAAGTGACTGCTGCTGGGGTTTGTAGTATTCCATACTGTAGAGAAGTTATAATGTCCTATATGATTGCAGTAAGGCAGGGTTCCCCAACTCCAGTCCTCAAGGCCCACCAACAGGTCATGTTTTCAGGATTTCCTTACTATTGCTCAGGTGATAATTACATCACATGCACAGGCAATAATTACACCACCTGTACAATACTAAGGAAATCCTGAAAACATGACCTGTTGGTGGGCCTTGAGGACCGGAGTTGGGGAACCCTGCAGTAAGGGACCTGCTGATTGGTACCATAAATGTAATGTAAAACATGGCCAGCAGGTGTCACCATTTCCTTAGAGACTGCAGAACTGCTCATTTTCGTACAAGCCATGAATTACAATGTTGCTGGGGTTGTCATAAAATAACAAGCGAACTTCATATAATTCAAAAATAAAAAAGTATGGCAATTTATTTACTGATAATTCAGACTCATTTCCACAATTTCATCACACACCATCTGATTTAACGTGTAGGCAGAGAGGCCTGGCATGTACCAGAGTTGCAAAAAAAGAAAAAAAGAAGGCAGAATTAATAAAGCAAGTACAGTATGTGATAAAGTTTGGCCTCTATTCATATGGGTTAGCCCATTAATATTACAGAAAACAACCACAAAGATGACTGCAGTATCTGAATTGTACTTTAGGGAGTATAGGCCTATGTTTCCACGCAATGAAAATGCAGCAGATTTTCTACCGCAGATTGTAAACCCGTAAGGACAGGGTCCTCTACCCCTCTGTACCCGTCTGATAGTCTTTGTGCTTAAATTGTTTTATATACCGTATGTTATGTATGTAATCCCTTTTTTACCCTTGAATTAAAGGTGCTTTAAAAATAAATAATATTTTTTTTGCGTCACAAATCTGCAGCAAAACCTGATCCCTCAAGGGAGGTTTGCTGCAGATTTTTCTTGCAGTTTTGGTGCTTTTTTATGTGTTTTTTCAGCGTTTTTTCCACTGTCCCTCTGTCTCTTTTTATGCATGTACATAAAGTTTTGTGAAAAAGAACCCCATTCTATTTTGCCATCAAAAACGCTGAAAAAACACTGAAAAAAATGGTACCTGTGTTTTTGGTGCGTTTTTTCAGCATTTTTTTTCACCACCCATTACTTCCTATGGATGAAAAAAAGCTGAAAAAAGTGACATGATCTATTCCAAAAACCCAACCAAGGTAGAAAATACTGCACAAAAAAAATCATGATGTGTGAACAGAGAATTCTGGTTTCTCATAGACTTTGCTGGTACTGCAAAACACAGTTGGAAATTTGTATAAAAATCTGCAGCAAAAAACACTGAAAAATAACATGATGTGTGAACATGGCCTAATAGAGAGAAGTGGATGAGAAGCTAATCGGCATGTGACTGCAAGTATACAATTCGCATACTGGCCTTCGCATCATGAAAGCTCGACCTGGCAAGAAGTGTTGAATCCCAACAGTGTGAATATTACTTCAGTTAGTATTTAGCAAGCCCTGGGGTGGAAAACCCCTTTAAAATCTGCAACAGATCAATTTATTCTGTGGATGTATGTGTGAATTTGATCCTTTTGGTCAAGTTCCCATGGTGCAGAAAAAAACACAGTGTATTGTTACAGTTCAAGCAAAGTGGATGAGATTTACAGTGGGTACGGAAAGTATTCAGACCCCTTTACATTTTTCACTCTTTGTTTCATTGCAGCCATTTGGTAAATTCGAAAAAGTTAATTTTTTTTCTCATTAAAGTGCACTCTGCACCCTATTTTGACTGAAAAAAAACAGAAATGTAGAAATTTTTGCAAAATTATTAAAAAAGAAAAACTGAAATATCACATGGTCGTAAGTATTCAGACCCTTTGCTCAGACACTCACATGCTGTCCATTTCCTTGTGATCCTCCCTGGGATGGTTCTACTCCTTCATTGGAGTCCAGCTGTGTTTAATAAAACTGATAGGACTTGATTTGGAAAGGCACACACCTGTCTATATAAGACCTCACCACTCACAGTGCATGTCAGACCAAATGAGAATCATGAGCTCAAAGGAACTACACAAGGAGCTGAGAGACAGAATTGTGACAAGGCACAGATCTGGCCAAGGTTATGAAAGAATTTTATAAATGGAAGAAGTTTGGGACCACCAGAAGTCTTCCTAGACCTGGCCGTTCAGCCAAACTGAGCAATCGTGGGATAAGAGCCTTTGTGAGAGAGGTAAAGAAGAACCCCAAGAGCATTGTGGCTGAGCCCCAAATCCAGGATCCCCAAATCCAGGTGTAAAAAACTTGTTGCATCATTCCCAAGAAGACTCATGGCTGTACTAGCTTAAAAGTGTGCTTCTACTCAATACTGAAAAAAGGGTCTGAATACTTATGACCATGTGATATTTCAGTTTTTCTTTTTTAATAAAATGGCAAAAATGTCAACATTTCTGTTATTTTTCAGTCAAGATGGGGTGCAGAGTGTACTTTAAATGAGAATTTTTTTTTTTACTTTTTAGAATTTACCAAATGGCTGCAATGAAACAGAGTGAAAAATGTAAAGGGGTCTGAATACTTTCCGTACCCACTGTATATAAATCTCATGCCCACTATGAGCCGAAATTGACTTACGTTGCGATTTTGAAATCTGAAGCATGTCAATCTTGTGGTAGATATGTGTTTTTCATGTGTTTATTTTTCTCATTGACTTGATTGAGATGCGGAAAATTCACATATAAAAAACAGATATTCGTTTTTATTGCGTTTCTGAAACTAATTCAAAATGTGTGTATTCTGCACCTGTCAATACATTTTTATGAATGCTAGATAACTGCGCAATTTTAATTAAAAATTTGACATGCCACAAAAAAAGAACCAAAAATAGCAACTCAAAGACGCATGTAAGGGTATATTGCTACTGAGAATCCGTAGCATCAAAAAGGCATCACAATGATATCCGCTGCATGCTGAGAGGGAGCGTAGCCTAAAAGTTACTAATTTTCACCGAATTCCTCCTGCTACAAACAATGCAGATCCTTCAGCCAGTGAAGACCATCTCTGGGGTAAAATTCCCTTTGATGACAAATTCTAAAGCCCACAGACTATAGAGTGCAGGTCCCTTTGTAGCCCTGTGACCGGCTGCAGAGTAGCCACTGGGAATTTCTCTGCAGCCACAAATCTCTATAGTATATTTCATAGGGTTACAAAGAAAAAAATCATGCAATCTAGGTGCGGTGTCCAGGGTGCCCATATTCATATTCTGTATCACGTTATTTAAAAGATCCAGTATTATCCATGTAAAGAAGATACAAATCATGGCTGTTTTATGACCCAATTCATCATGAAGTGAAGGCATTTATTATTCCATCCCAATGATGGCTATTTAATGACACCCATGAATATTAACCTCTATTAAAACCTGGCATTAGACACATTAAAGTGGCAGCCCATAAGACCTAAAGGATGGTTACATGACCTGTGACCCAGGAGTAGAACCCCTTCCTGCTGGAGCTCAGGACGGGCATGCCTGTTACAGCAGGGAAATGATGCCGCCCGGGCTCACGTGGCAGATGTGTGGAGGGCGCAGCGTGCAGACATTGTCATCCTATTAATTACACTAATTATTACTGAAGCAGCAGCAGCATGTGGGAGAGTTCATCACATTTATAGGTGACACTCGTGCTGCAATGCAAGACAGACAGACGGCATTTATTTAATGCAGGCGGCTGCTGGGCTATACACGAGCTGAGAGATGTAGTGTGAACCATTACCAAGTCAGCCATAATAGAAACACTTCACTGTATAAATCCACCCAACCAAAGCACAGAAGGCATCAGGTATTGCCATGATCTCAGGCTTGTTCTACGAGTGACTCCATTACATGTATTGCTCTCACCTGGTATATAGCAGATATATTTAGGGCAGATGAGGATACGATATGGTGATGGAAACTGGGGGGGGGGCAGGGGGAGATGAGACGCCTTAAAATTTTATTTTAGAGCTTCAGGTGATAAAAAATGATTCAGAAGCAATAAAACAGTGGACACAGCAAGTTGCAGAATTGGGGTACAATACATTTCATGAGAAGTGTGCCAGGTTCCCCCGTCACTGGAATACAACGCTTACTACGAGCACAAAATACTGTCATTTTCAATTCATTGGAGAGGAAGAGCATTCAGTGACAGGAGAAAGATTTCACATTACACTTGAGAGAAATGAAAATGGGATTTCAGTCTCCAAATAAAAACCTGAAACTCAGCAACAGCTTTTGTCAGAACGCCACCACAGGATTCAGGACTAGGGGCGTCCAGTGCGTAAATTGTCAGATTACCTCCATCAGAAAAAAAGCGAAAGTACCGTAGATGGAGAAAAGCTGTCATTATACTACTTCAGCGGAGCGCTTATATTAGTCACAACCAGGTACGGTGAGGTGCACTAAAACAAAGAGGTGTCACATAGACCATGACACAAAATATACAAATCCCTCCTGTGTTGGAGGTAACAGGTGGACAGCAGGGATCATACAGCGATGATAGAGCGCCACACGGTGCACAGAACAGTGTTTCCAGCCCGGTCAATAGCGATTATCAGCACTTACAACTATACAGCTGTTCTCAACTCATTAATTTAGTAGAACTAATGTTTTGCTCCTGTGACTATTAGAATCAATATTCTCTCCCTCTGTGTTATTAAGTAGTTATCGGATTACTAAAGTACCTGGGTACATTATCTTCCCTGGAATCCTAACCATGGAAAAGATTAAGGAGGATAGGGACAAATGCCGGGTGCAATTGGGTGAGGGGTGATGGATTGTCTTACCAGGAAAGTATGACAGACAGGACAGAGGTTGATTTTCAGTTAAAAAGTTATTCCCAAAATCACAATGTGGTCTTCTAATAATGTACACATATATTTATTTGTGCCAATCTAATGCAATTTTTAATCTCCTCCATTTTGAACATATCACCCTCCAGAAGGAAGCCACTCCTGGCCTCATTTACGTTCTAGTTGCCAGTGCAGCCGCGCTGCTGTAGTTCCAGAGCTCTAGACGATCAGGCACAGTTGCAGGATTTCTCCTATGGCTTCCTGCCAGTATAGCTCAGCTCTGGGACCTTCCTGGAACAGAGTTGTTCCTGTGAGAGATGAGGTCAGGAGCAAAGCCTCCTTCAGTACAGAGCAGAGCGCTCATACCGGGAAGCAGCAGTGTGCATTGGTAACTAAGAGGAGCAATGTACTGTATGATGGGGTTGTGTATAGAGGGGCTGAAATTAGAGATATACTGCAGAATGGGGTTGTATATAGAGTCTGAGAGTAGGGATGCACTGCAGTATTGGGCTCTATACAGGGGGCTGAGAGGAGTGATATACTGCAGGATGGGGCACTTTAAAGGGAATCTGTCAGCAGGTTTTTGCTACCTCGTCTGAGAGCAGCCTGATGTAGGCAGAGAAAAGCTGAATCAAAGGTTGTATCACTTAGATTATTGGGTGAAGCCGTTCTGACACAATCAGAGCTTTTAGATTAAGCTATGCAGCAGAGCTGAGAAAGCTAAACCCACCAGACTCTGTATGTACAAAGTCCATAGACAGTGAGCTGCTTAGTTGCCTGATTAGTCCGGCAATGTTAATCTCTTAGAGATAAATCCTTCACAGTTAGTAAACAACAGCAAGCACTTTGACAAGTGACACATCCCTGAAATCTGACTCTCGGCCTCTATCTCTTTCTGTCTTCACATTAGATAGCAAAACCCTGCTGAAAGATTCCCTTTAAAGGGGGCTGAGAGGAGTGATATTTTTCTGTATGTTGCTGTATATAAAAGTGGTGAAACTATTGATATGCTGCAGAATGGGGCTGTATATAAAGGGGGTTCAAGGAATTACAGACTGCAAGATGGGTCTACGTATAGAGGGTCTGAAAGGAGAGATATACTACAGGGTATGGCTATGTATAGAGGGTCTGAAATGAGTGGCATTCTGCAGGATGGGACTGTATATAAGGGATGGAGAGAAGGATATAATGCAGGATAAGGCTCTATACAGGGGTCTGAGGGGAGTGATATACTGCAGGATAGGGCACTATACAGGGGACCAGACAATGTGAACTGAGGTCTAAGATGGCAGACATACAAGAAACAGAGGCATGTTCACACTAGCAAAAAAGAAGCAAGACAAAAATATATCTCATACCCTACCATAATTATATATAAATGTAAAGCAAAATTGCATAATAAATATAGGGTACTTAGTGAACTATTTTTGATCAAAAAAAGTATACAAGCCGTCCCACCAGCGGCCTATACAGGGGACGGAGAGGAGTGATATATTGAAAATAGGGCTATGTTATCAAATGATACAAAAAAAAAACAAAAAGAGAAAAATCATTCCGCTCCCCGTCCTATTGGCAAGCAATTACAGGAAATAGTGCACAGAAGTATTTGGGAGAGTCAATCCCATACAGAAGGTTCCAAGGTGTTTTGAGATCCAGAACACGTGAATAGGTTAAATCAATATTTATTCCAAAATTGTTAAAAACATCTTCATCAGTGTATATTCCATAAAAAGTTTACGCAAGAAGGCTATAAAGACATGGGAGTTATGCATTTCGAACCTTTGAACTCACTAGTTCTTAGTCATAAGTAGTCATTCTAGGTGAAAGATTGTGGTTTTATAGCATTCCGGATATGGATGTGGTTCATTAATCCCATGTAATCCAGAATGATACACATTCCACTAAACTTTTTATATAATAATAATACACAATATATTCAAGTATCCTTAAGTACATGCTGTGTTGGAATGTCCTAAGGGAGTATTCGATATTAGTCCAAATAGTAATCATTAGAAAAAAAAAACAATATTGATGTGGATGGTGTTAAGCAGTGTATTGTTTATTAATCAGTGTGAACAGTTCTAAAGAAAATAGTATATAGCAAGGAATGTATCGGATATGGCCTATATAGCGATCAGTAAAAAAAAACACAATATGGATGAAAATAGCATTAGACTGTTTATTTTGTTGGTGAGTGTGAATGGTGCCAAAATGCTTTCTTATCAATGCTATTGGAATGTGTCCCAATCTAGAATACATGGGGTTAATGAACCACACCCATGTACTAGATGCTATAAAACCATAATCTTTCTTCTACAATGACTAGTTATGACTAAGAACCATGGCCTTCAAAGGTTTGTCTTATAGCCTATGGAATATACACAGATGAAGATGTTTTTATCAACTGCATAATTGGACTGTGTATAGAGGGGCTGAAAGGAGTTATACACTGCAGGATGGTGATGTATAGAGGGGCTGAGAAGAGTGATATACTAGATGATGAGGCTGTGTATAGAGGGGCTGAGAAGAGTGTTATTCTGCAGGATGGAGTTATATATAGTGGACTGAGAGGAGTGATGTACTGCAGGATGGGGCTGTATATAGGGGCTGAAAAGACATAGGATGATGGGGCTTGGATATCAAGGGTCTGAAAGGAATGATATACTACAGGATGGAACTTCGTATAGAGCAGGGGTCCTCAAACTTTTTAAACAGGGGGCCAGTTCACGGTCCCTTAGACCATTGGAGGGCCGGAATATAGTTTTAAAAAAAAACTATGAACAAATTACTATGCACACTGCACATATCTTATTTTGTAGTAAAAAAAAACAATACAGGAACAAATACAATATTTAAAATGAAGAACAAGTAAAGTTAAATCAACCGGTATTTCAATAGGTAGGTAACTGTACCCAATAGGCAGCATAGGTCCTCAATAGGCAGCATCGGTCCTCAATAGGCAGGTAAATATCCCCAATAGGCAGGTAAATGTCCCCAATAGGCAGCATAGGTCCCCAATAGGCAGCATAGGTCCCCAATAGGCAGGTAAATGTACCCAATAGGCAGCATAGGTCCCCAATAGGTAGGTAAATGTCCCCAATAGGCAGGTAAATATCCCCAATAGGCAGCATAGGTCCTCAATGGGCAGGTAAATGTTCCCAATAGGCAGGCAGTTTCCCCCTTATAATGCCATATGCATGCTGTTCCACCCCTTATAATGCCCCATGCAGGCTGTTCCCCCCTTATAATGCCCCATGCTGGATGCCACCCCCATATAATGCCCCATGCAGCATGTCACCCCCCCATATAATGCCCCATGCAGCATGTCACCCCCCCATATTATGCCCCATGCAGCATGTCACCCCCCCATATTATGCCCCATGCAGGATGTCCCCTTTCCCCCCATATAATGCCCCATGCAGGATGTCCTCTTTCCCCCCATATAATGCCCCATGCAGGATGTCCCTTCCCCCCCCCATATAATGCCCCATGCAGGATGTCACCCCCCATATAATGCCCCATGCAGCATGTCACCCCCCCATATAATGCCCCATGCAGCATGTCACCCCCCCATATAATGCCCCATGCAGCATGTCACCCACCATATAATGCCCCATGCAGCATGTCACCCCCCCATATAATGCCCCATGCAGCATGTCACCCCCCCATATAATGCCACATGCAGCATGTCACCCCCCCATATAATGCCCCATGCTGGATGTCACCCCCCAATATAATGCCCCATGCTGGATGTCACCCCCCATATCATGCCCCATGCTGGATGTCACCCCCCCATATTATACCCCTTGCAGGATGTCACCCCCCATATAATGTCCCATGCAGGATGTCACCCCCCATATAATGCCCCATGCAGGATATCACTCCCTGTCTTTATAATTCCCCATGCAGCATGTCACCCCCCCATATAATGCCCCATGCAGCATGTCACCCCCCATATAATGCCCCATGCAGCATGTCACCCCCCATATAATGCCCCATGCAGCATGTCACCCCCCCATATTATGCCCCATGCAGCATGTCACTCCCCCATATTATGCCCCATGCCGCATGTCACCCCCCCATATTATGCCCCATGCAGGATGTCCCCTTTCCCCCCATATAATACCCCATGCAGGATGTCCCTTCCCCCCCCCCCCATATAATGCCCATGCAGCATGTCACCCCCCATATAATGCCACATGCAGCATGTCACCCCCCCATATAATGCCCCATGCAGCATGTCACCCCCCCATATAATGCCCCATGCAGGATGTCACCCCCCATATCATGCCCCATGCAGGATGTCACCACCCCATATTATACCCCTTGCAGGATGTCACCCCCCATATAATGCCCCATGCAGCATGTCACCCCCCCCATATAATGCCACATGCAGCATGTCACCCCCCCATATAATGCCCCATGCAGGAGGTCACCCCCCATATGCCTCCATGCAGGATGTCACCCCCATATAATGCCCCATGCAGGATATCACTCCCCTGTCTTTATAATTCCCCATGCAGCATGTCACCCCCCATGCAGCATGTCACCCCCCCCATATAATGCCCCATGCAGCATGTCGCATGTCACCCCCCATATCATGCCCCATGCAGGATGTCACCCCCCCATATTATACCCCTTGCAGGATGTCACCCCCCCATATAATGACCTATGCCTCCATACATTAAAAAAAAAAATCCAATACTCACCTCACTCCTCCTCACCTGCTGCCGCTGCTCTACTCTGGTCTGGACTCCAGCGTCCCGGCGGCGTCGTCCCGCTCTGCGCTGCCTGTGACGGCACTCGGGAGGGCGCGGTGTAAAGACGTCACCGCACCCTCTGACCTGAGACGTCACAGGAAGCGCAGAGCAGGAAGACAGCAGATCTGCAGAGGCACGGGGAGAGGTAAGTATCCGCCTGAGCAAGTGGGGGGGAGGGCGGGCAATGGCACCGCTCTCCTCTCCTCCGTTCATAGCCCGGCGGGCCGGATAAAAGTCCTCCGCGGGCCGCATGTGGCCTGCGGGCTGTAGTTTGAGGACCCCTGGTATAGAGGGTCTGAAAGCAATTAGATACACAGGGATTGGGGTGTGTATAGAGGTGTTGAGAGAAGTTATATACTGTAAGATGGGATTGCGTATAGAGGGGCTTAGAGGAGTGATATTTGGGAGGATGGGTCTAGGCTAAGAGGAGTGATATTTGGGAGGAAGGGTCTGTGTACAGAGTGTCTAAAAGGAATTAAGAGGATTGGACTGTGTATAGCAGGGTTGAGGAGTGATATTTTTTCAGGAGCAAACAATGTACAGAAGAAAAGGTGATTTTTATACTTAGATTACCTTAAATGGGTTGTCCCACAAACAAAATACATTTTAATTACCATATTTTTCAGACTATAAGAAGCACTTTTTTGCTCCAAAATTTTGGAGGAAAGTGGGGGGTGCGTCTTATACAACCCCTGGCAAAAATTATGGAATCACTGGGCTCGGAGGATGTTCATTCAGTTGTTTAATGTTGTTGAAAAAAAGCAGATCACAGACATGGCACAAAACTAAAGTCATTTCAAATGGCAACTTTAGGGCTTTAAGAAACACTACAAGAAATCAAGATTAAAAATGTGGTACTCAGTAAGGGTAATTTTTTGCAGACCAAGCAGAGGGAAAAAATTATGGAATCATGAAAAACAAACACACAAAAGAACACTCCAATGCATCATTAGTATTTTGTTGCACCAACTCTGGCTTTAATAACAGCTTGCAGTCTCTGAGGCATGGACTTAATGAGTGACAAACAGTACTCTTCATCAATCTGGCTCCAACTTTCTCTGATTGCTGTTGCTAGATCAGCTTTGCAGGTTGGAGTCTTGTCATGGACCATTTTCTTCAACTTCCACCAAAGATTTTCAATTGGATTGAGATCCGGACTATTTGCAGGCCATGTCATTGACCTTATGTGCCTTCTTTCAATGAATGTTTTCACAGTTTTTGCTCAATGGCAGGATGCATTATCATCTTGAAAAATGATGTCATCATCCCCAAACTTCCTTTCAATTGATGGGATAAGAAAACTGTCCAAAATATCAATGTAAACTTGGGCATTTATTGAAGATGTAATGAAACCATCTCCCCAGTGCCTTTACCTGACATGCAGCCCCATATCATCAATGACTGTGGAAATTTGCATGTTCTCTTGATGCAGTCATCTTTATAAATCTCATTGGAACGGCACCAAACAAAAGTTCCAGCATCATCACCTTGCCCAATGCAGTTTCGCGATTCATCACTGAATATAACTTTCATCCAGTCATCCACAGTCCACGATTGCTTTTCCTTAGCCCATTGTAACCTTGTTTTTTTCTGTATAGGTGCTAATGATGGCTTATGTTTAGCTTTTCTGTATGTAAATCACGTTTCCTTTAGGCGGTTTCTTACAGTTCGGTCACAGACATTGACTCCAGTTTCCTCCCAGTCGTTCCTCATTTGTGTTGTTGTGCATTTCCTGTTTTGGAGACATATTGCTTTAAGTTTCCGGTCTTGACGCTTTGATATCTTCCTTGGTCTACCAGTATGTTTGCCTTTAACAACCTTCCCATGTTGTTTGTATTTGGTCCAGATTTTAGACACAGCTGACTGTGAACAACCAACATCTTTTGCAACATTGCGTGATGATTTACCTTCTTTTAAGAGTTTGATAATCCTCTCCTTTGTTTCAATTGACATCTCTCCTGTTGGAGCCATGATTCATGTCAGTCCACTTGGTGCAACAGCTCTCCAAGGTGTGATCACTCCTTTTTAGATGCAGACTAACAAGCAGATCTAATTTGATGCAGGTGTTAGTTTGGAAATGTAAATTTACAGGGTGATTCCATAATTTTTTCCTCAGAATTGAATGATTCCATAAGTTTTTCCCTCTGCTTTGTCTGTAAAAAATTACCCTTACTGAGTACCACATTTTAATCTTGATTTCTTTTATTGTTTCTTAAAGCTCTAAAGTTGCCATTTGAAATGACTAGTTTTGTGCCATGTCTGTGATCTGCTTTTTTTCAACAACATTAAACAACTGAATGAACATCCTCTGAGCCCGGTGATTCCATAATTTTTGCCAGGGGTTGTAGTCTGATATACATAAATACTGCGGCTGTGGGTGGTGTGGGGGAAGCGACAGCATCGGAGTAGCGGGGCACAGGAGTCAGCAGCCGCCTGCTGCAGCCTACACTGTGCCCGCTACTAAAGAAAATTAATATTCATTTTCCTTACTAGCCGGCACACTGTGCCTGCAGCGCAGCTCCTGGTATGTATGGCACCCTTCGTCCATGTATGTATGGCCCCCCTCATCCTGGTATGCTTGGCACCCCCTCATCCCCGTCACGCTGCACAGAAAAAAAGAAACAATTATGGGCTTGGTGAATATTCATGGACTTTAATAGCAGGCACGTTGACAGCAGAGAGCAGCAGGAGCCACGCTGCGGCTACAGTGTGCGCGCTATTAGAGAGAATGAATGGTCACTGCTCCTCACGCACGCAGTACAGGCGTGGGGCGCAGTGAACAATCCGGCACAGAGCGGGACACAGCACTGGAGTAGAGGTGAGTATACCAGGATGAGGAGGGCCATACATACAGGGATGAAGGGTGCCATACATACCAGCAAGAGGGATGAGGAGGGCCATACATAGAGGGATGAGGGGGGCCATAAATACAGGGATGAGACATGAGGGGGGCCATACATACAGGATGAAGGGTGCCATACATACAGGGATGAAGAGTGCCATACATACCAGGAAGAGGAATGAAGGTGCCATACATACCAGGAAAAGGGATGAAGGTGCCATACATATCAGGATGGGTGTGAGGGAGGGCCATACATACCAGGATGAAGGGTGCCATATACACTCCCTGACAGAAGTTATGTCGCTTATCCATGTTATGTAAATAAAAGCTTACAACCTGACGTTAAATTCATCCATTGGTTTTATAAATTAAATTACTCTTTTGAAAGCTGAAACCCTCCCAAATTTGGTATAGGTTAAGAAAATAAATTGGCATCAATGCTGAAATATTGATTATTTAATGAACACAGAATGGTCAGATTTTGGCAAGACCATTTAACATCAGGTTATAAGCTTTTATTTACATAACATGGATAAGCGACATAACTTCTGTCAGGGAGTGTATAACAGGAAGAAGGGTGAGGGGTGCCATGCATACCAGGATGGTGGATTGGGGTGCCATGCATACCAGGATGGTGGATTGGGATGCCATGCATATCAGGATCGGGGATAATAACAGGATTGGGGGACATTACCCCTATAACAGTGTCAGCAGCAGACCCCCTCCCCCTTAACAGGGCATCATGAACACATTTTTTGCTTACATTTTTTTTTCTATTTTCCTCCTCTAAAACCTAGGTGCGTCTTATGGTCCGGTGGGTCTTATAGTAAGAAAAATACGGTAATTGATCTTGGAATAATAATGATAATTTCCACAATTGGATATGTTAAAAAAAATGTTCCTGTGTAATGGCGGTGTCTGACCACGCAGGAACATGTAGCTTACAGCAAAGATAAAAAGATAGATTTTAGAGGGTGAATATATTTAATTAGTATCAAAGAACCGACCAACCCACTTAACATTAAAATTCACAATTTTTATTTGATTACTATTGAAAGCATACCCATATCAAAATATATATCAAAAGAAACCCACAACAAATAATGAATTTGAATCTTTCCTAAACAGGAAGTAAAACTAATATAGGACCATAGAAAAATTCTTTATATGTTATAACCATAGAGAATATTGATGTATAACCATAGATTATTAGATACCATGACCATAGAAATTAGGTAAATAGTGGAGCAAAAAACCCAGTATAGTTTACCTGGTCCTGAGCCCAATAGTATGGTAATGGTGGGAGGACACAATGGTCTTCCAGGATCCTTCATCTACATGGTGCTCCCAAAGAACTTTCTAGAGGCGATTTAAATATGACTTTATTTTGTGGACAGGTTCTAAAAGATCTTTTGGGCAATTATCACCTTTATTCTCTATCGATTTAGGCAGAAACAGATGTCAGATACAGTGGGTATGATTTTATCATGGTACAGGGACCAAAACCCCCCACACTTTGCACATGTAGGATTCCCCTTGGACAACGATGCACTATAAATAAATGAAGACAATGTAAGAATACACTCCGTCTATTGAGGACACTTCGCTCTCACAGGTTGATACCGAGCCAGGATTGTGAATGTGGTAACTTCCCCCAGCATGTAGCAGACATCATAGAGACGTGACATAGAAGCCAAGAGTAAACATCTCTATAGGACCTGCCAACTTCTCACTGAGCTCAACTGCAGAAGCAGATGTTGAGCTTCCTTCCCAACGGCCCATTGCATTACCTCACACGTGTAATAGACAATGCAGCGGTGGACACATTCTGATTAAAGGTTTTCTCTCGTAATATGCAATTGTTCAGCTGTCATCGCTGGCAAATCGCTGTTATATGTCCACATAAAACAATAACTGTAGGAGATAAAGCACAAATCTGGAACATGTGCTCTGTTCATTACATATGTGCTGATGAGAAAAACAGATTTCATGGAATCCGGCTACGATCTACAAGCCCTCTTTCAAACTTTCAAATGTAAACTTTCTTCTGTAGAATATTACCACCTTTATTTCTCACTTATAACCTTCTCAAGGTCTTCACGTGAGAAACTCAAAATTGCCTGAAATAAGGACTGAGGGTGTAAAGCTGGCTGTACATATTAGATGGCTGTTGGCTGAACAATGCTTAGCCGACTCTCACATACAGTACAGACCAAAAGTTTGGACACCCCTTCTCATTTTAAGATTTTTCTGTATTTTCATGACTATGGAAATTGTACATTCACACTGAAGGCATCAAAACTATGAATTAACACATGTGGAATTATATACTTAACAAAAAAGTGTGAATCAACTGAAAATATGTGTTATATTCTAGGTTCTTCAAAGTAGCCACCTTTTGCTTTGATGACTGCTTTGCACACTCTTGGCATTCTCTTGATGAGCTTCAAGAGGTAGTCACCGGAAATGGTCTTCCAACAATCTTGAAGGAGTTCCCAGAGATGCTTAGCACTTGTTGGCCCTTTTGCCTTCACTCTGCGGTCCAGCTCACCCCAAACCATCTCGATTGGGTTCAGGTCTGGTGACTGTGGAGGCAAGGTCATCTGGAATAGCAACCCATCACTCTCCCTCTTGGTCAAATAGCCCTTACACAGCCTGGAGGTGTGTTTGGAGTCATTGTCCTGTTGAAAAATAAATGATGGTCCAACTAAACGCAAACCGGATGGAATAGCATGCAGCTGAAAGCTGCTGTGGTAGCCATGCTGGTTCAGTATGCCTTCAATTTTGAATAAATCCCCAACAGTGTCACCAGCAAAGCACCCCCACACCATCACACCTTCTCCTCCATGTTTCACGGTGGGAACCAGGCATGTAGAGTCCATCCGTTCACCTTTTCTGCGTCGCACAAAGACACGGTGGTTGGAACCAAAGATCTCAAATTTGGACTCATCAGACCAAAGCACAGATTTCCACTGGTCTAATGTCCATTTCTTGTGTTATTTAGCCCAAACAAGTCTCTTCTGCTTGTTGCCTATCCTTAGCAGTGGTTTCCTAGCAGCTATTTTACCATGAAGGCCTGCTGCACAAAGTCTCCTCTTAACAGTTGTTGAAGAGATGTGTCTGCTGCAAGAACTATGTGTGGCATTGACCTGGTCTCTAATCTGAGCTGCTGTTAACCTGCAATTTCTGAGGCTGGTGACTCGGATAAGCTTATCCTCAGAAGCAGAGGTGACTCTTGGTCTTCCTTTCCTGGGGCGGTCCTCATGTGAGCCAGTTTCTTTGTAGCGCTTGATGGTTTTTGCAACTGCACTTGGGGAAACTTTCAAAGTTTTCCCAATTTTTCTGACTGACTGACCTTCATTTCTTAAAGTAATGATGGCCACTCGTTTTCCTTTACTTAGCTGCTTTTTTCTTGCCATAATACAAATTCTAACAGTCTATTCAGTAGGACTATCAGCTGTGTATCTACCTGACTTCTGCACAACACAACTGATGGTCCCAGCCCCATTTATAAGGCAAGAAATCCCACTTATTAAACAGACAGGGCACACCTGTGAAGTGAAAACCATTTCCGGTGACTACCTCTTGAAACTCATCAAGAGAATGCCAAGAGTGTGCAAAGCAGTCATCAAAGCAAAAGGTGGCTACTTTGAAGAACCTAGAATATAAGACATATTTTCAATTGTTTCACACTTTTTTGTTAAGTATATAATTCCACATGTGTTAATTCATCGTTTTGATGCCTTCAGTGTGAATGTACAATTTTCATAGTCATGAAAATACAGAAAAATCTTTAAATGAGAAGGTGTGTCCAAACTTTTGGTCTGTACTGTAGATAGGAGGGCACGTTCCACCAAGCGATCCTCTGTTATCTAAGAGAAAGCCAAGTCACTAAGACATACCTATGTATGTAATGTAGGCTGGGAAGTATTGCAATGCCATTATAACCTGACTAGATAGTGGCCAGATTCTAACGCATCGGGTATTGTAGAATATGTATGCGGCCGACTGGGCGCGACTAATCAGCGAAGCAGTGTTTAAATGGGTTGTGCACTACTTTAAATTAACCCCCCAATGTATCCCCCCGGGGCCCCTAATGAATTTTGTAATTACGTCATATTGTCAATACTGCTTGTGACAACCTCGCTGACCACGCACAGCCAGCACACAATTCGAAGCCGTGTTTTAAATTTCGCGCCAATATCGCTGATTGGTCGCGGCCAGGCGGGTGCGACCAATCAGCGAAGCGTGTTTCAAATCCGGCGCCAATTCGCGGCCGGACTGCGCTCGTTGCTGATTGGTGGCGGCCGCGACCAATCAGGACAGCGGTGTTTTAAATTTTGCGACAATATTGCTGATTGGTCACGGCCGGCCGCGACCAATTAGTGAACCGTGTTAGTGAGGACCGGGGAGCGGCGCTGCCTGTGCGGGTGCTTCCGCTGCAAGCAGCCGCTGACCTCCATGCGGCTACCGTCGGGAGCCCTAGCCGCTGATCTACCGACGGCAAGTGTGAAGGGAGGACCGGGGAGCGGCGCCGTCTAGGCTGCCAGTCGGGGTACTTCTGCTGCGAGCAGCCGGGAGATGACCGGCTAGCACCGGTCATCTCCAGGCTGCATCGCCGCTGACCTCCGTGCGGCAGATGAGCCGTGAACGGCCGCCATCTTGTTCTGAAATCCCGTGTCGCTGATTGGCCGCAGCCAGACCAATCAGCGACGCGGGATTTCCTGGACGGACAGACAGACGGGATAAGCCGTTATATAGTAGATTACATTATATCACCTTGCCCCTTAGTCCAGGTCACGTTAAATGTAGCCTGACATCATCATCATACAGATTTGCAGTAGTCTCATCACGGGCACATTTACAATTATTCTTTAAAAACCATGTTGGATCGTACCTTTTCAGTGCACTTGTGAGCTCTGTTGCTAGTTCACCATCGTTGTAAGTTCTCAACTCAGTCAAGGACAAGGATGTTCCGTCTATGGAATCCTATGGGATAAAATTTATAAGGATTTACAATTTTTTTTTTTTAAAGTTCTGATGAACCCTAGGGATAACTAAAGCCTCTTTCACACGTCCGTGTTGCACGGATGTGTTGTATCTGTTTTTTCACGGATTCAACACATAGCATCATAGGTTATAATGAGTATGTACATGTCCGAGTTTTTTCATGAACCGTGTGTCTATGCAAAACACACGGAGACGTATCCGTTTTTTTCCAGCAGCACAGATGACAAGGGCCAATACCTCCTGACAAAACCGCGGGTGGGAGGTGAAATGCGCGTCAAGGTTGTTTATGTCCCCTCCATGCACCAAGACCGCATGAAATGACCCAAAATAGGTATATTAGATACAAAATCTGGATATTTATTGTATTAACATTGTCCTGTATCCTTAGGTGGCATGTGTTTGTATATGTGGATATTTGAGACCATTTAAGTCAGTTATAATATTTATATCCATATGTTCAATTAATAATAATACAACATTTTCTATATATAATTGATCTAACTTCTGCTGACATGACATATATAGCTATCTTTTAAGGATAGCCAGATTTATTTATTATATGTCAGTTAGATATGTCACCCATTAGTTTGGGAACTTTTGAACATATGTCCAGGGGGGCACAATATTTGTTTGTGCTTTCTGTCCTGTGTATATTATTTAATTATTAATACATATGGTGACCTCTTCTGGGGCACCATTTCATGTAACATGTTGAACTATATCTGTTAATAAAATCTGATATTTTTTTTAAATATTTCTGAAATCCCACTTCTTTCTTCTTCTGCTCTGTAGGTTATATATGCTCTTTGAATGAAGGGATTATAATTATATAGAGAACTTTGGTATGCTCTATGATTAATCTTGCCAAGGGCCAATACAAGTCTGTGGGTCCGTGAAAAACACGAATAGCACACAGATTGCAACTGTGTGCCATCCGTGTGCTGTCCGTGTTTAACATTGCAAAGTATAGGATAAGGTTTGTAATTCATTTATTTATTGATCCATCCGTGAAAAACACTGATGACACACTGATGGAAAAAATGGACCCACAGATAACACGCTAATGCAAAAAACTGATGACACCGGTACCGTTTTTTCATGTACAAGTTTAAACACAGGCATGTGAATGAGGCATAAAAGGAGATACACACATCAATCATTAACACACCAATCCATCACCATGTAACTAAAATCTATATAACAAGACTAAATGAAGATGTTAAAAGCTCACGTGGACTGCATATACAGTTATATGAAAAAGTTTGGGCACCCCTATTAATCTTAAGCTTAATGTTTTATAAAAATTGGTGTTCTTGCAACAGCTATTTCAGTTTGATATATGTAATAACTGTTGGACACAGTACTTATGCACCTGTCAAATTTTGTTTGAATGCAGATTGCACATTTTCTGTTATTACAATAAACCTCATTTCAAGGCAGAAACATTACTGTATCCAACAGTTATTACATATATCAAACTGAAATAGCTGTTGCAAAAACACCAATTTTTATAAAACATTAAGCTTAAGATTAATAGGGGTGCCCAAACTTTTTCATATAACTGTATATGGACCGCACCACCCCGTAGGCGAGTATAATAAAAGCTTTTTTTTGTTTTATGGAGGGTGCATAGGGGACTTATATTCAGCATTCTTGTATGCGGTCATATGGGGCTTACAAGTGCTGGCCCTACTTTATATAGGAAAAACCCGGTGACCAGTTCCCTTTAAAATATTGTACAACAATATGCAAAAGTTTTAGGAAAAAAAAGATGCTGATACAAAAGAATGCTTTCAAAAACAGAAATGTCAATAGTGCTCATCAACTAACAAAATGCAAAGTAAATGAACAAGAGAAAAATCTAAATCAAATTCATATTTGTTGTGAACACCCTTTGCTTTCGAAAAAGCATCAATGAATCAATCAATTCTCCAAGCTACACTTGCATCCAGATTTTGAAGGAATTCATCATCGAGGTTGCTCCAAACATCTTGGAGAACTAACTACAGATCTGTGGATGTAGGCTTGCGCAAATTCTTTTAAAGTGTAACTATCGTTTTAATTATTTCATAAATCAATTGTACATGTGAAAATAAGCAACTTTTTAATATATCTTAACGGAAAAATCTGCTTCTTTCTAATTGATCAGTCATTATCAAAACTCAATTTTGAGGTAAAAGAAGATACTAAGAAGATTCTATCTAGATAGGAGGAGGAAGGAGGAGCTCTGTCTCTAGCTCATCCCCCTCCTATCTACATAGAATCTCATCAGTAGCAGCTGTCATCTCCTATCTCAGTAATGGGAAAGTCTGTCTTCACTGAATACACATTTTACATCAGAACTGAGAATTTTGGCAGTGATAAATTAAGATAAATTAGAAAGTTGCTTATTTTCACGTGTAGTATTGATTTATGAAATAAAAACATAGGAACTGGTGAGCAGAAAAATGGCAGCTGATGCTCTGGGCAGCACAGTGGCTCAGTGGTTAGCACTGCAGCCTTGCAGTCCTTGGTTGAAATCCCACCAAGGACAACATCTGCAAGGAGTTTGTATGCTCTCCCCGTGTTTGCGTGGGCTTCTTCCGATTTCCTCCCACACTCCAAAGATATAGATAGGGAATTTAGATTGTGAGCCCCAATGGGGACAGTGCTGATAATGTCTGTAAAGTGCTGTGGAATTAATGTCGCTATTTAAGTAAAATAAATAAATGAGTCAAAACGTGAAATATTCGGCTGTAACATAAGACGGTTCGCGATGAGCTGGAGAGTGGTACAATAATGAGTCTCTGCAAGTATCCATGAAGCATGGTGGAGGTTCCTTCCAAGTTTGGGGCCACCACAGAACAGTGATCTCAACATCACTGAGTCTGTCTGGGATTACATGAAGAGACAGAAGGATTTACACAAGTGACATTCATAGAAGATCTGTGGTTAGTTCTCCAAAATGTCTTAAACAACCTCCCTCACTAGTCCCTTCAAAAACTGTGAGCCAGTGTACCTGGAAGAATTGATGCTTTTTTGAAGGTAAAGGGCGGTCCTGCCTGAAGAAAGAGCCCCTGTGCTCTGAAAGCTTGCAAATATATATTTTGTTCTGGTTAGCCAATAAAGGTATCACTCCTAGAATACTTCTGTCATCTTTGGGCATAAAAAGTATTTACATCGATCTTTTGTTCATTTACTTTATTTTTACCAAACAGCAAAATTAATGCAAATTATTAACCCTTCTCCTTTTGAAAGCAACCATACTTTACCGCATATTTTCTACAATGGTACATTTTGCACAGTACTGTATATAGCTTACAGTAACTTTGTATCCTGAAGTAATTTCTACTTACAATTAAAATACATAGGAGTATGTTTACTAGATGAATTGCTACAGGAAAGCAGCATGAGTGAAATACACCATCTTTATAAAGAATTTGTTGGCTTATAAGGGGTTATCCAATACTGGACGGACAGCCCCTTGTTAATGGCCCCAGGGTGCAGCATAAGCAATGCCAACTGACTGCTGCCCCCAATTAGAGGCCACTGTTTGGCTCCAGCATTCACATTTATGTTCAATGCTATTCTTCTGCTTGGACAAACTTGTGAAGGCTGCAGTCAATTATCGGCCAGTTGATTGGTGGCAGCAGCAGCAGCATTCATTTGGCATTGTTCATGTCAGGAGAATGGCGGGAACACAAGGTTAAGAGCAGAGGAATGAAACCGATCCATGAGGCAAGAATTAATATTTTTTTAATTTAAGCAGCCTCCCCCTAGGCCATTAATACAAAGACGTCCATTAATGGACAACCCCTTTACCAGCTTCTGAGCTTTGCACTACATTTATTACAGACTTGCACCATTTTTGGCACACGTGCAACAGCCAGTTGCAACAGTAGTTGTGCCAAGTATATTGTTAGTTGTGCCTAACAAATTGTGCATTATGCAATATTTTACTTTTATCTGGTCATAAAAACTATTTTGCTTAGCAATGTGCAATTCTAACAAGGCTACTGATAAAAGTACTTTGGGGCTTTGATTGGAAGGCTAAAGTGAGCTTGGCGCACTCCCCACCTTTCCCATCTTGTCCTTGCCACTGCTGCTGGTTGAACTCAGCGACCGCATCCTCTGCTCTTTTTGCTCTTCCACCTCAGATTTGAGGTGCTCAATGTGTACAAGGTAGGCTTGCTCCTGGGCGTCCCGAGTACTTAATTTAAGTTCCATCGCTTTCTTCTCTTTCTCCAGCAGGTACAACTGGGCCTTCAGCTCAGCCATTTCTTCCTGACAACAAAACACAATCACAAGGTTAACTTTGCAGGTCACAGCAATAAGTGAGCCATTTGTACTTTCATGGAAAGAGTTTGGTGATCAGCCATAATAGTAAGGCTGAGAACGGGGCTAGCTGCTCCATGTCACATGCAGCACTAGCTGTGCAATATTCTCATGCACCTCACATGGTTTATATTCAGATTACGATTGTAGTCATAGTCCATGTTAATAAAAAATCATTACTGACATCCACATCCATAGAATGAGTGCATGCTTGAGTAAACCAGCACAACAAGGTTATACACAGCGCTCCTCAAGATCTTGAATCAGGGATTGAATTGACATGAATTAATGCTCTCTCTAAGTCCCACGAGTCTTTTTTAAAATAGAGACCAGTCTTTTGTAGAAGTAAATGCCTGTTTCCATGCTGCGAACCAATAGATTAGCATTACAGACAGATATTGTACTGTGAGGGCGCTTCATGTTCTGTTTATATCTGAAGAGCTATTGTGATGGACCAGGTTGGCTAAACGGATCCCTGAAGAAGCGAAATCTCAGTGAATGAAAGCAATCGTAGAAAGCCTCTCGTTAGCATCAGATATTACATGGTAATTAATTAAGAACCGAGCCTACCAATGTATATCTGAAGTGCCTCTTTATGTACATTTATTCATTCTTCTCCCATCTATCTCTGACTTGCGAGCTAGCCTCTCTACTGATGAGATTTTTTTTGTCAGTGCTCCAAATGCTTTGATAATAATAATACCCAGGGAGCTTAGAGATCAGCGCCTGTCCCCTAGCTATTGTCACACAGGGGTAAAGTAATGATACATCTTACCCTACCTGTTAGAAGCAGCTGCTAAGCAAATGTGGAGAACACTGCTGTCGGCATGGAATATAAATTCCCCACCATGATTGGCAGTGGCAGCTCCACGAGGACAACTATACTATATATACTATACATTTCCCAGACTAGTGTTTGCAGCTGGACTTCAGTCTTTGCAGCAGCTGGGAACTGCAGTAGTTTAACGCTTTGTCTGAGTGCTTTTTGTTCTGCTTATATCCGCAGAATTAAAAGCTGTCCTCAGAAGACGACGCATGGACACTTATTAAATGCTATTGAATAAACATCACTTACACGATGCGCTTATAATGAAGACTCTATTAGGTAGGGGAGGCTTGCTAGAACAAATGAGATAGACAGCTGTACTCAGGAAGTATCGCAGCTGCCATAAATTTTCATTTCACGTTACAGGACAGGAAGGAAGGCCATCTCCGAGATGTATTGTGCTTTTTACAGTGCATTATGCTATGAAGAGCCCTGTGCATCCGATATGGACAAGGCAACAAGATCTATGTCACTTGTCAATAACATCCCACTAATACTGAGTTACAGCTCCTCCATTTCTATTCCATTCCTATTGTTAACATAGATCTGGAAGGAGAAGCACTAAATGCTTATGTGACATTTGCCACATATGAATTCTACTTAGTATACGTTCAAGTGCATATATACATATACTCAGTGTCAGACTGCGGTGCCAAGGGCCCACCAGTAAGCAACTCCAAGGCCCCACTTTTCACCTACATGAAAATGTTTCATTATCCTCAATCACAAATGTATATAACAAAGAGCTGTGTAGATTCTTAAATGAATATGATGCTTCCTTTGTCTGTACATGGTGATTCAAGTGAATTGTGCCAAGCACTGCTCATATAAGAGGACGGTGGCCCATCAGAGGATTCTCCGGTTTTCCTGTGGGCCAGTCCAAGCCTGGATATACTTGACAAATAAAGGGTCAGTATCGTGCCGAGAGGGCGGTAATAGCTGCCAGCATTTTTACACTCTCAGGACTATCTGGTGGCTGCAGTTAACACAGTCTAGATACTATCTGTACTTATCAGAAAGCATAAGATTACATAGTGCTTGCACTTGTTTCTCATATTGTACAGTTTGTATTTTAGTAACTTACTTGTAGTTTTTCCAAAGCAAATAGTGTCCTGAAAAACATTGGTCAGTTTCATGTATTTTGTTTGCCATGTTTGATTATATTCTTTATATTATTACATATAATTATTATTACGTCCTGCATAGTGAGTGTTGCTCATAGAACCAGAAAACTGGGTTCAGATTACGGATGGCAGCTTGTACTATAATTTAACGCAGTTTACGAGAAATCCACAATCTTCTCCAACCCCATCTGCCGCTCTACTAATATAACAGTCATGATACATTGCCAGATACCAAGCAGCCCAAAACCATCTAAATTCCTTCAGTCACAATATAAATCCAAGTAGGCATTTGTAAAAAGGTACATAAGATATATGACTACACTACTGTGCAAAAGTTTTAGGTGGATGTGGAAAAAATGCTGCAAAGTAAGAATACTTTTTACAATAGAAGTGTTAGTAGTTTATTTTTGATAATTCAGTTTACATTTTGTTAATTTATCAAAAGCTAAATCAAATCAATATTTGGTGTGACCACCCTTTGCCTTCAAAACTGCACTTTCACAAAGTCAAAATTGTGTATAAGTAACCGATTATACCAAACAATAATAATCATAATCTGATTTCAAATGAAAAGCAGTCATTAACTGAAACAAACAGTTGCATAGACAACCTAAAACTGGGTGAGGAACAACTACATACTGCTACAAAAGAGACGTTGTAAAAGACAGCTTCATGTCACAGGTCATACACCATGGCAAAAATAGGCACAGCAACAAAACACAAGGTAGTTATACTGCATCGGCAAGGTTTCTCAGATTCAAAGATTTTTAAATTACACTAGGATTTGAAGATGTGCTTTTCAATCTCTTGAAGAAGCACTAAGAAAAGAAAAATGTTGACGACCATAGACACAGTGGTCAATCACGGCAACTTAGTGCAGCATATCCATCAACTCAGAACAGGCAGTAACCAGTGTGACCCAGCTACCCCAATCTGCTGTTAGGATAAGTCTGGCCATAAGTCGTCTTCATGGAAGAAGTTCAGCCAGAAAACCATTCATGGACAACCACTTTGCCTGAGTTTCTCTGCATTGATATCACCATTAGATAATTATCCATCATGCAATACCATAAGGGAGAAATAGAAGAGGGATGGCTTATTCTCCTCTTCCCTGCTCCCCTCGCACAGGCCAGGATGTCAGTCACACTGCAGTAGGCGTGATTCCCCTTTGCAGTGGTATTGATTGACAATGCTAAATAGAAAAGGGATAATTAGGCTATGTGCCCACGGTGCCCCTGAGCGTTTCTGCATCTCCCTGGCAGAAAAAACGCATGCGGATTGTACATGCGTTTTCCTGCCAGGGACATGCGGATGTGAAGCGTTCTTCACATGCATTTCCGCATGCGGGTTGTCAAGCGCTTTTAGCATCACTTGGAAAGTGCTTGACAACTCGGTCACACTATATAAATCCATGCAACCGGCATGGATATATATAGTGTGACCGTAAAAGAATGTTAAAAAATATAAATTATACCTGTAAAAAAAAGAATAAAATAAAAAATATACATTATACTTACCTTCTAATGGCCCCCGGTCTCCATAGCGATCCGTCCTGGCTTGCCGGCAGCTCGCGATGGACTAAAAGGACCTGCCATGATGTCATTTAGTAAAGTGACGGGTCACGCGACCGCCAACGTCAGCGGTCGTGTGACCCGTCACATTACTAAATGACGTCACCGCAGGTCCTTTTAGTCTACCGCGAGCTGCCGGCAAGCCAGGACGGATCGCTATGGAGACCGGGGGCCATCAGAAGGTAAGTATAATGTATATTTTTTATTTTATTCTTTTTTTACAGGTACTATGGTACCCGGGTCTGGAGGAGAGTCTCCTCTTCTCCAGACCCGGGTACCATCTGCACATTGAACCGCATGATATCCGCATGTGCAGATGCAGTGATGCGGATGTCATGCGTTCCAATGCAAGTCAATGGTGGCGAGAACGCCACGCTTCCGCAAAATAATTGGTAGTGCTGCGTTTTTTTCCGCAATGATAATCTGCAGCGGAAATTTCCGCAGCATGTGCACAGCACATGCGGATATCATTGGGGAACATATGGCAGACCTTCTACCAAACGTTTATTAAGCGTTTCTGCAGCGGAATTGCCGCTGCGGAAACGCTTCAAAAACTCATCGTGGGCACACAGCCTTAAAGTTAGTTTTTTAAACACACAAATTTAGCATTTAGGGCTAATACATGCATCATTAAGGAGGGTATTTGGAGGCTGATAAATTGCTACTAATACTTTCCGGCGGTATGTAAGGAAGTGGAGGTGCTGCTCAAACTCCCCCCCCCCCTCCCACCATGAAGATACAATGTTGGCATATAATGCATTGCATAGTAATTTTGTCTTATTAGTAATTTGTATGCACTTAGTTGGGTACAGATGGACTTAATAGTTGGGACTAGCCCAGAATAGGACGGGATACGTGGGGATAATGGAGACAACTTCCTGGCAGTGACTCAGAAGGGGCCTAGCATTCAGTAGTGAAAGCCCTAAGGTCCAAAAGCTTGTAGACTTGCATGTTAAAGTGGGTTGTGTGTGAAGAGGGAGGACATCAGACAATACGTCCTAAAGGAGCAAGGAAAATGAAGAGACAATTAACAAATTGGAACCCAGGCCAGGGATGCCATTTAAATGGTACGTAACTTTGCCCATGGGGAAGCAGAGGGTATCCCCACTTAAGGGGGATTGAAAGCAGAGGGGCTGTGTCAGAAGGAAGCTAGTGAACAATTGTCTACATTGAAAGGAAGCTATGGTCATGAAATTGGGACATGAATTCTCCTATGGCGAGCAGTGAACCTTCAAAATACTATTGAGGAGTCGAACTGACGTACCTCGAGCAGTGGGGTTCTCATTGTTCAGTCAGTTGGGAAGTGAGAGTAGCTATGAGAGGCCGTAGCGTTTCACCTCGACCCGGGTGGAGCTTCCCATAAAAGTTTGAAATTGTCGTAAGATGCAGAATTGTGAAGTGCAAGGAAAGAGAAGTGTCAGTAAAGTGACCATGCCTGGTTAATGCAAGTGAAACATTTGTTAAACACTGTACCCATTATCTGATGTACATAGTCTTTAACAAGTTACTGGTCAGTAAAAAAGTTTATTTTTGGACTCTGGTCTCCCTGACTCATCGGAGTAACATCTGGTCCTGGCCTGCCAAGTAGAACGGAAGTATGTGGTCTGCAGAGGCGTATTGCCCAGGTAACAAATCCACACACACCTAGCCAGGACCCCCATTTTCATGTAACGTGGAAAATTATTACCTTGCCAACGGCTACCGCCCTGCACCACGTTACAGGTAAATCCTGATGACAGATTCCCTTTAAGAACCATCTTCATTGTAAAGAATAACAAGAAATATTGAAAGTGATGGTATAGCCTCTACAAAGACCTGATCGATCTCAACATCATTGGGATTACATGGAGACAAAATGAGTTATGCAAGCCTACTTACACTGAAGATCTGTGGTTATTTCTCCAAGATGATTGGTACAACCTACATGCAGAGTTCCTTCAAAAACTGTATGCAGTATACTAAAAAGAATTGATGCAATGATGCAATTTTGAAGGCATAGGGCGGTCAACTAAATATGGATTCGATTTAGATTTTGTTCATTCACTTTGTATTTTCTTAATTTTGATAAAAATAAACTATTAAACACTTCTATTTTTTAAAGTATGTAAAAAATATATTTTTCTCTTTAGAGAGTCCCCCATGTAGAACAGCGCACTGTTCATTCCTAGGGAGGCAGAATGTCGCACGCATGAGTGAGATTTGCTAGGAGCTACTGGTGACATCGCACTTACAAATTATGCAAAACACACAAAGAAAGGCGTGTTTACAAGATGGTAGGCAGGACTAGTCCAGCAAAATCAACGCTCAAAGGACTGCCCCTGAGATATATGCATAGGGCGTACATAGAACAAAACTTGATTTTGAAAGTACAGTGGTGGCCAAAAGTATTGGCACCCCTGCAATTCTGTCAGATAATACTCAGTTTCTTCCTGAAAATGATTGCAATCACAAATTCTTTGGTATTATTTTCTTCATTTAATTTGCTTGCAAGGAAAAAAACACAAAAGAGAATGAAGCAAAAATCAAATGATTGATCATTTCACACAAAACTCCAAAAATGGGCCAGACAAAAGTATTGGCACCCTCAGCCTAATACTTGGTTGCACAACCTTTAGCCAAAATAAGTGCAAACAACCGCTTCCGGTAACCATCAATGAGTTTCTTACAATGCTCTGCTGGAATTGTAGACCATTCTTCTTTGGCAAACTGCTCCAGGTCCCTGATATTTGAAGGGTACCTTCTCCAAACTGCCATTTTGAGATCTCTCCACAGGTGTTCTATGGGATTTAGGTCTGGATTCATTGATGGCCACCTTAGAAGTCTCCAGTGCTTTCTCTCAAACCATTTTATAGTGCTTTTGGAAGTGTGTTTTGGGTCATTGTCCTGCTGGAAGACCCATGACCTCTGAGGGAGACCCAGCTTTCTCACTCTGGGCCCTACATTATGCTGCAAAATTTGTTGGTAGTCTTCAGACTTCATAATGCCATGCACACGGTCAAGAAGTCCAGTACCAGAGGCAGCAAAGCAACCCCAAAACATCAGGGAACCTCCGCCATGTTTGACTGTAGGCACCGTGTTCTTTTCTTTGAATGCCTCTTTTTTTTTCCTGTACACTCTAGGTTGATGCTTTTTCCCAAAAAGCTCTACTTTTGTCTCATCTGACCAGAGAACATTCTTCCAAAACGTTTTAGGCTTTCTCAGGTAAGTTTTGGCAAACTCCAGCCTGGCTTTTTTATGTCTCGGGGTAAGAAGTCGGGTCTTCCTGGGTATCCTACCATACAGTCCCTTTTCATTCAGACGCCGACGGATAGTACGGGTTGACACTGTTGTACCCTCGGACTGCAGGGCAGCTTGAACTTGTTTGAATGTTAGTCGAGGTTCTTTATCCACCATCCGCACAATCTTGCGTTGAAATCTCTCGTCAATTTTTCTTTTCCGTCCACATCTAGGGAGGTTAGCCACAGTGCCATGGGCTTTAAACTTCTTGATGACACTGCGCACGGAAGACACAGGAACATTCAGGTCTTTGGAGATGGACTTGTAGCCTTGAGATTGCTCATGCTTCCTCACAATTTGGTTTCTCAAGTCCTCAGACAGTTCTTTGGTCTTCTTTCTTTTCTCCATGCTCAATGTGGTACACACAAGGACACAGGACAGAGGTTGAGTCAACTTTAATCCATGTTAACTGGCTGCAAGTGTGATTTAGTTATTGCCAACACCTGTTAGGTGCCACAGGTAAGTTACAGGTGCTGTTAATTACATGAATTAGAGAAGCATCACATGATTTTTCAAACAGTGCCAATACTTTTGTCCACCCCTTTTTTTAGGTTTTGTGTGGAATTGTATCCAATTTGGCTTTAGGACAATTCTTTTTGTGTTTTTTCATTGAAGACAAATTAAATGAAGAGAATAATACCAAAGAATTTGTGATTGAAATCATTTTCAGGAAGAAACGGAGTATTATCTGACAGAATTGAATTGCAGGGCTGCCAATACTTTTGGCCACCACTGTATATAGAGATTTCCAAGTGACAAGATCGGGCTTGTCAGAATGCAGAAATAGCGTAGATCAGAGACATGGTGGCAGTTTAGGGGGCTAGGCAGCTGGTTGGTATGAATACCATTTATATAACTGTATCGGGAAAAATAGCAGAATGCACTTCACTATAAAGATGGACACAGTAAAATAATACGTTTTTTTTCAATCCAACTGGTATTCCTAGAATAAAGTACTAAATGCTCCCTTATTATTGTTTTTTTGGAAAAACAACTAAGATAAAGATAACCAAGCACCAAACAAAAAGGATCACTAGAGAACTGACAAATGCGGACAACTCAGGCTGCCATTCAGGAGAGGTACTGGTAAGTAATGCCATGTTTTTTCAGTTTCTACAGCGGTGTCAGACCTGACGGATCAAGAAATAGGAGCTTTCAAGGAGCAGACAGGAACATCATCAAACTGACAGAGCGCTGCACTGGGGACTAATATGGCTGATGCCCTCCACATGCTAATGAACTAGGCACTATGCGGGAAATGTCAGCTCTAACTCAGGTGTACTGCCAAATGAAGATACGGAAAACTTACACACAGGTCTCAGGATAACTCTAGGCAATTTGCTTCCTTAATTAGTATTTAAACCTGTCAGGATCTGGGAGCGCAGAATATTTAGGTCTATAACCTGGTATTCATGATAAAGTGGTGTTTAGTATTATATCAGGCACATTCTCCTATCTTACAGCGGTTTTCCAGGAAAGTGAAATTGTTATAAAAGGTTATTTCTTACCAAGTTATCATGCATCCACAGGATAGATATGTGGAGTGATGTGTGCCGGCACGGCCATCGCTCCACAGAGTATGCGGCACTTCAGACTCTGTACATAGGTGCTATACTGAGAACACTTCTTTGAAGACATCTGAACTCTTTGAATGCTACATTCCGCCACTTACCTTGTCCCTGCTAGTCTGTGCTTCCTATTCCCATCCTTGACATATTGGAAATAGCCAGAAATTACAAATCCGTCAATTATTGGCCATAGCAATGTCCCACCTCAGCCAGTGATTGGCTGAATGGGTATTTCAGGCATGTCGAAAAGAGGAGCTGGACGAACAAGCTAGCAGGTACTAGGTAAGCATTAGAATGGGAGCTGCAAAGAAATAAGTGTTTATGAATATTGCTTTTTACATAATATATAATTTAATATCAGTCTGTGTCCTTTAACCCGTTAGCACAAATGGGCGTACCAGAATATCTGCACTAGGGTCTGCACGTATGCAGGGGGCACAGAAGCTGACTGTGTTACATAGTCGCTATGTGTCTCTAACAGCAGTGACCCAAGATTGCTCCTATCATTGCTGTTTAACCATTTAGATGCCGCTGTCAACCACTGATAGCGACATTTAAATGGAACGAACGCAATAGGGTGTAATGCTATCTCAGTACCTATGTGGCTGGGCTTCAAAGAAGGCCATGATTTACACTATATACTGCAATTCTGTGGTATTGCAATATATAGAACAAGAAATGAATCTATCGCAGGTTCAAGGGGACTAAAACAAAAAGTAAAAAATATAACTGAAGTTTTTAAAAAATATAAACATTTGAATTACCCACTTTTTCCTCCATTAAAAAAAAACATTTGGCATTGTTGCATCGATCAAAACATAAATTTTAATAAGAAAAGCAAAAACGCCAGTTTTTCGGTCACAACCTCCTTTAAAAAAATACAATAAAAAGCAATCAAAATCTCACATCTACCCTGAATTGGTATAAATAACGTCAATTAGCCATGCAAAAAACAAGCCCTCAGTCAGTTCCCTCGATGGGAATATCAAAACATTATGAATCTTGGGCTTCTTTCACACTGGCTTTTTGCCCACATTCAGTGGTCCCATCGGGCTTGCGTCTGCGTCGACAGGGACATAGACTATAATGGTGTCGACAAAGCGAACCTGCATCTTTTTTTGGGTGTATACTCAATTTACTGATATCATTACTTATCATATTACTCATATCATTTTCAAGTGTATACACTTACTGGAGTCGGACACTCAGACATAGACCTCTAGTAGTGGACACCCATATGCAGTCTACTATGTGTCCGACTCCAGTAAGTGTATACACTTGAAAATGATGCACAGCAGACTGCACGTTGACTCTCTCGGCACCATTATAGTCTATGGCCCTGTCGGCACATATTCCCAAATCCTGTTTTAGTGGGGAGGGGGGAAGGGTTCGGAGGAAAGTTCCGACGGGGCCACTGAATGTGAGCAAGAACGCAATGTGAAAGGGGCCTTAGAAAACTTTGTCACAAACCAAAAATTATTCTCTCTTTTTTTTTTAAAAAAAAGTTCCTAATTTTCTTGCACTACTTAAAAAAAATATATAAAAATAAAAAATGCAAGTTTGGTATTGCTGTAATCGTTCTGACCTAGAGAATCATGTTTGCAGGTCATTTTTTCCGGACAATGCATACCATAAAAACAAAACCTAAAAAACACGGTGGCTCAGTGATTAGCACTGTTGATTTGCAGTGCCCACCAAGGACAACATCTGAAAGGAGTTTGTATGTTCTCCCCGTGTTTGTGTGGGTTTCCTCTGGGTTCTCCGGGTTCCTCACACACTCCAAAGACATCCTGATAGAGAATCTAGATAGTGGCGATTAATGTCTGTAAAGCACTGTGGAATTAATGATGCCATATAAGTAAGCTAAATAAATAACAATGGTGGAATTGCTTTTTTCACTATTTTATCCCAGCTAGATTTTTGTCCAAGTTTTTCAGTACATTTTATGGAAATCACAGAATCTAAACACCAACAATTGTTAGATACATAAAACATCACTTTTATTGGATTTCTTAAAAAAATATTATACCCAAAAATAGAAATACTTAAACATTGGCCATCCAATTCTCAAGTAGGCAGGTTTGGGGAATTAACCTTACTATCATACTATTGTTTCCCTACCTAGCAGCGGAGGTTGGCACCCTTATCCTGCGCAGTGGTGCCCCAGCTCAGCATCGGCTGTCCCTGTCTGACCCTATTGGGTCCTACACCCGGGATAAACACAACAACAAAATTCTCCTAACAGATAAATGGACCTAGGTCTGGATTAAGGGACAGACCATTAGGTAAGTAAATAATTCCAGGTATAACGTTTGCAAAACCTAGAACACCATCAACATACGATCCATTCATGGAACATATAGGGACAATTATTCCAATAGAAAAGCAGAAACAGAAATATCTAGGGTATCCCTCTCTTGTCAACCTGCCTGGGAGCAGAGATTGGCACCCTTAGCCTGCGCAGTGGCACCCCTGCTTCACGTCAACTCTCTCTGTCTGACCCTAATAGGCCTCAAACAGGAGACAGACAGAAGAGAATAGGAACACACAAAAAATCCAAAAAGATAGGCTAAAAGGTTGCTAAATCTCCCAGCACTTTCATATATCCAAATCACACAAGGAACATGCGAACCCCGATACCAGTAATAGCTATTTTCAATATAGCAATACCTCCATCCTAACCATGTTATAACTATTGCACCAATCCCAAGACATCACGCTTCAGATGTCCATAAAAAGTCAAATGGTATATCAAAGTATTTGCATAACGCCTGGATAAAGTGCAGTGTAAAAATTAATATATAGTGTCACAGATAAAGTGCAGTGTTTGCAGCCAATATATGGTATAGTATAGTATGCTGTAAAACTCAACGCGTTTCCCCTCTGATAGGTTCATCAGGAGAGAATACTTTTAACTATTCCCTAAGACCCAACAAATAGGTAGCAAAAAGGTATCATGGACTTAGCTTAATGATGTGTTCATAATAAACAGAAAGGGGAACGGTATCCTTCCTCATCCACAGCCACCAGTACATTTTATGCTAAAATGGTGACATTCAAAACTACAGCTTGGCGTGCAAACATCAAGACCTTATATGGCTACGTTGACAAAAAAAATAAAGTTACAGTTCTTGGAAAAGGAGGAAAGAGCACAAAGGGGTTAAACAATAATTTTGCTAACCATTTCCCTATGTCCATAAAGATATACCGCATCTCTGGAGCGTCCTCATTGTCTTACTGTTCTTTACCTTACCTAGCAGTGAGTTTAATTCAATAACAGCAACAAATTGTGAATTGGAAGAATATACGGCTGCTTATTTTACCTTCATGGCCATAAGCTCTTGCATCAAGACTGCGTTCTCCAAATCCAGTCTCTGGTTGTCTCCTCGTGGCTTTACATCATAGCTCAGAGGATCAATGTGGATGCTTTCCAGTTCGAGCATAGTGAGTTTAACTGCAGCCCGATCATTCTTCAGCTGCTGAATGTAATCCTTCAACCTCTGCTCGTCCTCTTTCGTAAACTCTGTGTCACAGCTACTGGCTGTAGAACTTGTGGTGCTGAAAAGACAGAGGAAGAAAACTGGAGAGTGAAAAATACTGTTAAGTAACAGTCTACATTAATCAGCCGTAACATTAAAGCCACTGACAGCTGGAGTACTTAAAGGGAATCTGTCAGCAGGTTTTTGCCATTTACGCTGAGAGCAGCATAATACAGGGTAAGTGAGCCTGATTCAAGGATGTGTCACTTACTAGTCTGTGTGTTGTAGTTGCAATACAACCAGTGATTAATCAGCAGGAGATTATCCCTACAGGACTAGGTATCACGTGCACAGCAGTCAAGCTAATCTGTGTAACCCTGCCCCCACCACTGATTGGCAGTGTGCACATGAAGCTGTCAATCAGGGGTGTGGGCGGGGTTATACACAGTTTTGCAATCTCAGCACTGCTACATCTACAGCAGAGAAAACAAGGATTCTAGCAAAACTACACCAAGCAGCCCAGTAAGTGACATCCCTGGAATTGGGCTCTCTGTCGCTACATTATGCTGCTCTCAGATAACAGCAAAAACCTGCTGACAGATTCCCTTTAACATTAAACAAGTCTGACACACGAAGGCCACACCACACAACTTAAGCTGGATTCACTCATCCATGGACTTAAACCGCAATGCACGGACTTGCCACATGTCCCCTAACCTGAACAAGACATCCTCATTGGCATATATGAGACTGTCGAGTTCAGGTCTTGAGACTCGCAGCTGGTCCATACATTGCAGTTTGTTATTGGAGCTCGAGAGATGAATGAGTGAATTTGGATAATGTCTTGGTGTCAAAAGTTCTGTGGAGTCAGAGTTATTTGGTGGCATAAAATGAGCAGTACGGTGGTTAGCACTGCTGCTTTGCAGTGCTGGGGTCCTGGTTTCACATCCCACCAAGGACAACATCTTCAAGGAGTTTCTATGTTCTCCCCATGTTTGCGTGGGTTTCCTCCACACTCCAAAGACATACACTGTGTGCAGAATTATTAGGCAAGTTGTATTTTAGAGGATTATTTTTATTATTGATCAACAACTATGTTCTCAATCAACCCAAAAGACTCAAATATCCAAGCTTAATATTTTTGGAAGTTGGAGTGGGCTTTTTTTTCCATTTGGCTATCTTAGGAGGATATCTGTTTGTGCAGGTAACTATTACTGTGCAGAATTATTAGGCAACTTAATAAAAACCAAATATAATCCCATCTCACTTGATTATTTTCACCAGGTAAACCAATATCAGTGCACAAAATTTAGAAATAAACATTTCTGACATGCAAAATCAAAAAAATTTGTGATCAATATAGCCACCTTTCTTTATGATGACACTCAACAGCCTTCCACCCATAGATTCTGTCAGTTGCTTGATCTGTTTTCGATCAACATTGCGTGCAGCAGCCACCACAGCCTCCCAGACACTGTTCCGAGAGGTGTACTGTTTTCCCTCCCTGTAGATCTCACATTTTATGATGGACCACAGGTTCTCTATGGGGTTCAGATCAGGTGAACAAGGGGGCCATGTCATTATTTTTTCTTCTTTTTAAACCTTTACTGGCCAGCCACGCTGTGGAGTAGTTGGATGCATGTGATGGAGCATTGTCCTGCATGAAAATCATGTTTTTCTTGAACGATACCAACTTCTTCCTGTACCACTGCTTGAAGAAGTTGTCTTCCAGAAACTGGCAGTAGGACTGGGAGTTGAGCTTCACTCCATCCTCAACCCGAAAAGGTCCCACAAGTTCATCTTTGATGATACCAGCCCATACCACTACCCCACCTCCACCTTACTGGCGTCTGAGTCGGAGTGGAGCTCTCTGCCCTTTACTGATCCAGCCTCTGGCCCATCCATCTGGCCCATCAAGAGTCACTCTCATTTCATCAGTCCATAAAACCTTTGAAAAATCAGTCTTAAGATATTTCTTGACCCATTCTTGACGTTTTATCTTATGCTTCTTGTTCAAAGGTGGTCGTTTTTCAGCTTTCCTTATCTTGGCCATGTCCCTGAGTATCGCACACCTTGTGCTTTTTGATACTACAGTAACGTTGCAGCTCTGAAATATGGCAAAACTGGTGGCGAATGGCATCTTGGCAGCTTCATGCTTGATTCTCCTCAATTCATGGGCAGTTATTTTGCGCCTTTTTTGGCCAACACGCTTCTTGCGACCCTGTTGGCTATTTGCCATGAAACGCTTGATTATTCAGTGATCACACTTCAAAAGTTTGGAAATTTCAAGACTGCTGCATCCCTCTGCAAGACATCTCGCAATTTTGGACTTTTCAGAGCCCGTCAAATCTCTCTTCTGACCCATTTTGCCTAAGGAAAGGAAGTTGCCTAATAATTAAGCACACCTTATATAGAGTGTTGATGTCATTAGTCAACACCCCTCCTCATTACAGAGATGCACATCACCAGATTTACTTAATTGGTAGTTGGCTCTCAAGCCTATGCAGCTTGGAGTAGGACAACATGTATAAAAGGTATCAAAGTGATCAAAATACGCATTTGCCTAATAATTCTGCACACAGTGTACTGATAGGGAATCTAGATTGGGAGCCCCAATGGGGACAGTGCTCATAATGTCTGGAAAGTGCTGAGGAATATGATGGCGCTATATAAGCAAAGCATAATAATAATAACTTACAGTATTGGCAGGTGGTTTAATAACCACAGCTGGTCGATGTGTGTTTATGTGTGAAACAGTAAAAACTAACCTTCATCTGTGGTATAAGTAAATGAAATAACGTCTTCAATGTTTAAAAGACGGATCCTGGAAGGTGGATACTAACACTTCATCAGATTAATCTGTGAAATGGCAGTCATATGCTAACGAGATACTATGGCACACTTGGTCGTTCATGGAGGAGTTAAATGGTAGCATACAGTTACACTGTGCTACAAAAAAAAATAGTTGAAAGGCAGAAATAATAAACTACACAAAATGTAGTTCCACCATATTTGTATTTTCTTTCCTTGACAATGAAGTAGCACCAAAATGGCATAAGTGATTGTAGAGAAGCATACGCTATTACTGTAAAGATCTGCCTCTTCTGTACGCCGGTACACCCTCAACAGCTGTTAGCAAATACTCGATCGGCCAACAACTATTGCTTCCACCCCCATACACTAGAATGCTCAGTATGGCAGAGTGTGCAAGTATTTTCAATATAGTGACTTATCTCCAGGGAAAACAAAAGGTTTAGACATAGAAATTCACTATGCTTCCTTTCCCTGACTTCATCTTTCGGGAAGGGAGGGGGAGATTGTGTGCCCCCATACACATTAGATGTTCAGCTGTCTTTTGGTTAAGGATTGTTTACACTTTCACTTGTTCGGTCATCCAATTTTCCTTCCAATAAGAAAAAAAAAGCAATCTACGGCTGAACAGATTTCCCAAACACGTAATAAAACGGTCTAAGTGATCACACCTCAGGTAGTTAAATGTCTAGAGAACTTTTTTTTCATTTAGGTGAGATGTCTCTATCATCATCATAATGGTACATATTCCGTAATACTGTCCTGGCATTACCCCCTTTTCACCAAAAATCCTGTAGTTTCAATAATCACTTAATCCCAGTTATGGACACTCTCACTTTCCTGCTGCTCCTTATTTAAGCACATTGTTCTCCAACCTCCACACTTTTCAGAGACGCTTATCACATTACCTGGATACATTGTTATCTGTCTTTTGCACCTTTTCTCCACATTACAGCACAGTACCATTCGCTGGCTAATCCAATACATCTTCCACGTGGTGTCTCTAAACCGCTTAACTCTATTCTAGTCATATTCTTTATAATAGTAACAAAGCCATAATTAATGAAATGAAGGTGCCTTAAATATAAACCTCTAGGCCACTATGCTATAATATGAACCAGGGACAGACTTTTGTTCGTGCACTTTGGCAGAATTGTTTAATAAAAATTCTATTCTGAATTTTGGAAACTGTTCCCTATCCTAATTATTAAAGTGTTCACAGAAAAGCATTCCCTCCCAAAGATGCCAGCAAAGCCCCCTGACACAAGGCTGGAAAAAACGAAACTTCTGCTCCGCTCCAAGCTAGGCCAATGGCTGTCAATCTGTCAACAAGGAGAGCCGAGAAGCATGCGGAGAATAGAATTAACAAAGCCCTGAATCACAAAGAAGAAAATAATTGTGTACGGTCACATGCAGACCTCTGTATCTAACCCCTTCCCTGCTGGATATGCTGTACTCTGCCAACCAGCATACCTCTGGAGAACAGATCAGCCGAATGGGTAAACTGGCTGTAGGCTATCTGCCTTGTCTGCTGCGTGCTCACTCTGGCTGCAGTTCCTGTGCTCACACGCTCATCCAGAATGGCAGGCTCCACTCCAGATTTCAATCCTCTAGCTGTGCCCGACTGATATTGAGCACAACAAAAATATGATGCTTTTACAAATTACTTGGCTTCAAATATCTAGTAGCATTCGCCAACAGGGCTGTGGAGTCGGTGTCCATTTTGGTGGAGTCGGTATAAAATGAACCGACTCCTAAAATATATAATAAATTAAATGTTTTTATAAGAATTTGAGAAAGTTATGAAACGTCCTATAAATGTCTGTTCTGTTCCTGATCTAAGGATCTGGGCTTTTAGTTGAGATGAATCTGTGCTGCACTTTATGTACATGCTCAGTAGTGAGGCCGGGCTGTGTAGTTAGGAGTCAGGGAGGTTTTGGCTTTCCAACTCCACAGCACTCACTACTGAGCGTGTACATAAAGTGCAGCACAGATTCATCTGAACTAAAAGACCAGATCCTTAGATCAGGAACAGAACAGACATTTATAGGACGTTTCATAACTTTCTCAAATTCTTATAAAAACATTTAATTTATTATATATTTTTGGAGTTGGTTCATTTTATACCGACTCCACCAAAATGGACACCGACTGCACAGCCCTGTTGGCCAAGGAGAATGGCTGTTTGTGGAGAGGCTCTAGAGTAGTGCTTCCACACAACATTTTCTTGTGGATTTCTTATAAAATTTGGTAATTCCTAACCGAAGCACACACAGGTTTGGGCTATTATAGAATCATTGCTGTTGTACTTCCTCTACATTTAGAGGAAATTCTACGTCTCTCTGATAAAGGCATTAAAAGGACATAAACATATTTAATTGTACATGAAGGAACAAAAAACTTGCATGAAAGATGTGCAGTAAAAAGTACAGTATACTCACTCACTGATGCCCTTCCTGTGTCCGAACACTCTCTGCTGGTGGGGATATGCATGTTCCAGCTGCAGCCAATCACTGACCACAGCAATTATGTGTTGTACACTGCTGCAGCCAATGATTGACAGCAGTGGTCACATATCCATCCCCATAAGCAGAGGAAGCGGAGAGACCGGTGTGATGTGGTTATCACTTAAAGTCACTATTTATTTATCATGCTTACTAACATCGCGTTTTACAGATATTGTTATAGCTGGTCCCATTGGGACTCAATCTAAATTCCCTATTAGTATGTCTTTGGAGTGTGGGAAGAAACCTGGGGGAGGACTCGGAGGAAACCCACGCAAACACTGGGAGAACATAAGAACTCCTTGTGGATGTTGTCTTTGGTGGGATTTGAACCCAGGACTCCAGCGCTGCAAAGCAACAGCCACCCTACTGCCCAAATTGTCACCATTGACATAGCTATAATTTTTGTGGGAGTAAGGCATATCTAACACCTGAGCAACATTTGATGTTAATATGTCATCAGAAAATCATCTGTTTAAATCTATTTTTACTTACAGTATATATAATTTTTTTTAACAACTTTTAGCAGTATTTTATTTTTATTTTCCATCGTACTCCCTCTCTCTAGAAAGAGAGAGATAGAGTGAAAGAAATATACCGTACATACAACAATTGCAACTACTTGGAATTTTATGGTTTCCAAAGCTAACCTGTTTTGTCATCAAAATTATGTGCATTTACTAAAGGAAGTAATTCTAATATTACATCTAGACTAGGGAATACATGTAAAAGCAATTCCGAAATACATAACCATAAATTCCCCAAGGTGAACCTCTGCTCATTAAAGTAGGAAATTAAATTGTAATCTCCATAGCGACTGTGTATATATTAGGAATCTGAAACTAAAATCAACGTTTCCAATTTATATACTGTATATATTGTAGAGCACATGGAAATTAAAGGGTTTTTTCAAACTAAAAAGAAAAGTCTGCAGTCACTCTGTGGCTGCAGACTGCCGAAATGTGACAGTGTGTGATGCACACACTGTCAGGATTCCTCTGTGTTCCCCGGTGTGAGTGTGCGGTCATGTGACCACATGTATGCGATTTGCATACTTGCGATCACGTGCTGACTAGCCTCATCTTGCTTCTCTGAATAGAAGAGCATTGAAAAGCTGAATGAGACTAGTAGGCATGTGACTGCAAGTATGCAAATCACATACATGTGGTCACGTGACTGCACACTCACACGGGGAACAAAGGGGAATTCTGACAGTGTGCCCACTAAATACTGCCACGATTCGGCAATCACAGAGTGACTGCTGACTTTTCTTCTTACACAAGAAAACTCCTTTAGCTGGCTGGCTTACTTCTTTTTACTAGCACGGGTTGTGGAAAGATCAGTAGTCAATACAGAAAAAATAATGCAGATGATGCAACAAATTTATCATACTGTGTCATAGATTTGGTACATCATGGTAAGTTAGTGACTTACTTTAATCCTGCGCCAGCTCAAGACTCTCTCCGTTTAACCACCCCCACCCCCTCAAAATATTTTGTGAGGCTTAAAACGCATGTAAAACCATGAATTAACATGGGACCTATAGTGCACCCAAATTCTGATATATTTTGAGATTAACATCAATGTGTGTACTGGGTGTAAGTAACAAAAAGATTTAGGCATCTCAACAAATGAGGTCCCATCCTATGAGTTCACAGATACAGAGAATATTGCATTGCAGGCACAATGTAACAGCAATGTAATAGTAAGAAGCCTGTGTTGGCAGTGAATGGGTTACAAGAGCAGCCTATATTTCTCTATATGGATTGCATTAGAAAACAGCCTCATGGATCTCAGGAGGACAGCTAATCATCGGCTGGTTGAGGGTTAGGTCATCCATTAACATGTCTGCCTGGAATGCTGAATGATCTCAGTTATCAGCCAGGGAATAGCATCCCATCATGTCTTGTATTAAGTTGCACAGCTCCTCAAGCATTAATCAGCAGCCGCTGTACTGTTAAAGACAAAAAAAGTCTCATTCTTCCATTTGGCATGAAGTTACGATTATGAAATATTGATGACGACTATTTTCTAACTAAAGATGGTGAAACTCAAATGATTTTCGAATAAACTTTTTATCTCAAATAAAACTACGACTTCTCCCTTTTAAGTAACCGCTTAATAACCAGAATGTCCTGCAGTATTTCTGAATCTGAAGGAGAATTAGCAACACAGGTTATTCACAAAAAGTAACTAAAATGTACAAAATACTTTTATTTATTTTTTTTCAAATAATGCCATTGGGGCTGGAAGGATTCCAGGTTTTTAATAAAATAAAATAGGAAACATGTGTCGACTACTATGCAATAAAAAAAGTAATCAACTTAAGTGTCTCATTAACTAATTAGTAATTCTTCATATCTCATTGATAACGCACTTCAGAAATTAGATCAGTGACTCTGCTAAAAGGCAATTAAATAAAATGGTATTGTGATCTGAATGGTACATGATTGGATAATATGAAAATTATACAATTTCTCCACTGCATGATATTACAGGTCTGGTGAACCATTTTTAATACATCTCGAGCCTGATACAGCATCACAAAACAGTAATATAATCTAGTTTAAGACTCTAATCTGTACCTATATACTACTGCATGTTACGTTCAATATAAATTATTATGAGGGTGTGGTGTCATCTTCCATGTCTTAGTATTTGGTGTAAATATTCTTTGAGAAATCAGAACCCCAGCATGAAATGGTAGCAGCACTGGTAGGCATCATGCCACTATGGTTCTGTCCAAGGGTCGCTGGTTGCCCCATTATAGTTGATATCAATTGAAAAAATCCAAGTAGAGTCATTACAAACCAAAGGGTTACAGCAGTCAGAAACATGAGAATGGGACAGTTATGGCAGATCTCTGACTTATCAGTGAAAAGATTTAATGATTGAAACTGTTGATCTGTCACTATTAAAGATCTATCATTCCCTTTCATTTTCTCCTACCTATCCCGATACCAGGATGGCTACATAGGTGGGACCTGCATATATTACACATTTATGGCATATTAGTGTTCTTTTTTTTTTTTTTTGCCTTATTATGCCAAACTGCTAAATTGTATAGCAACCGTCTTCTATTTCATGTCCTTGAGGTTCACCAAACTTAATATGGATAAAAACCAAAATTCCAGACAAATTAGTGTTTCACGTTAGACAAGTATCAAAATTACCAAACTCTAATCATACCTTCCCTATATAATACAGTGCTTATGCTTTGTAAATTCACATTCAGCTGCGATAAATTAAGTACCCGGTGCCAGTCTTTTAGGCTGCTTTGTCTGTGGTGTTCTCATCTCAGAAATTGGACAATGTTGCCTACTATACCTCTATATACACAAACACCCACTTTCAGTGATCGAGATCCTTAGACTTGCTGTCCAGGGTTTGTTGTATCAAGTGTAAGGTGGCAGTGTTCACACCGTGCAGTAACTGAGGCAGTGACCCAAGCAAGTCCAACATAAGCAGCTTTTATTCAGCAAAACTTACGGGTAAACAGAAAGTCCTCGGGTTCGCAGCTGGGTTAACACAAGTCAATAACAATGGTTGCCGGGGGCAACGGCTGTGCTGGCCGCTCAGAGCCTGATTGGTGCAGAGCCTTCCCAGGCGTGGGTTCAGCTGCTCACAGGCCCGCCGAGCTTTCCTGCTATCCTCCTAGCAGGTCCCACACTGAACAACACTAATCCTTAATGCAGGGTTTTTAAAGGACCTGAGGCAAGAGACATTGGAAAACCCGGGTTGGAGGGAGGAGGCCGCCCCACTGCCTCCTGTAGCCTCCCCCAAGAAATGAAGGCCCTGCCAGGTTTTACTTAATCTGCCTTAGCCAGATAGCCTGACCAGCTCAATGCTCACCTTCATTCCTGCATTGCAGCAGCAGCTGTGTCTGTGACTGCTATGCACTCCAATGGATTTAATAGGTCTCTGTACACATTCTGGGGGATAAATAACGTCCCTCGTATATGATCCCGGTCACTGCCTCACACAAGCCACAATAATTCTTTACCACCGGAAGGCACAAATGCCTGAAACAGTGACAAAATGTATAGGGCAATCTTCTACTCAGGTTTGAGAAATTTGTGCAATTCAACCTGGAAAGGAGTGTTTTTCATAACTAGGATTCACATACTTCATTAATATCCTTTTGATGCTATATTCAGGTGAAATGCTAATTTCTTTTTGGTGCCAGTAAATTCTTTAAAGCAAAAAAAAAAAAAAAAAGTGTGTTAAACTATCAGCAGAGTCACTGAAATGTCATTTTCCACACTGTTAAGATTTGAGGCATATCCATACAATAGGTCATTCAGATAAACATTGAGGGCGTGTATATTAACCCCTACCTTGTATGACTATTTGACGACAGACTTTCCCATGGCTGGACACTACATCCTGTGACCGCAAAGGCACCGCCACAGCTGCCATCCAGTTTCATCAGAAGAGCTTTTGCAGCATTCTCTGCGGTTTTTCTACAATCGTGTGCCCTTTTCAGCATCTGGGTGATGTTCTCATCCCCGGTTTGTTCAGCTTCATCATATAAATCAGAAATATTCATTAGATAAATAACCATGTGACTATGCCAAGCGATCAGATTACATTATATTATATTATACATCCATTTATTGAATGCGGAATTATCACCTGAGAAGTGACAAATTGAAAGAGTAAGAAAACCAAAAACCTGACCAGCACCTCCATATGGTGTGAACAGGTGCACACTGCAATGACTGCATAACATACAATAAAAAGCACAGCAGCACACTGTAAGGGCCAAGACATATGCAAACACTGAGAACATAAGAGCTAAACCGAATCATTGCTAAATAAAATGTACTTACAAAAAATGAAGGCTCTTAGAGCATAAATTGGCCAATTCATGTATGCCCATCAACCACGACAAGGTAGCCTCCGCATGATGGGTATCTATCCTCCTAAACATGCCTCCCTTGAGCTATAAGCCCACAATGTAAATGGGCCCAAACATGCCTCTTTTGGGCTAGAAGCCTACAATTGGCCAATTTATGTGCTAAGAGCCTTCATTTTTTGTAAGTACATTTTATTTAGCAATGATGCAGTTTAGCTCTTATGTTCTCAGTGTTTGCATATGTCTTGGCCCTTAAAGTGTGCTGCTGTGCTTTCTTATTGTAAATTAAAAGAGCAGTCTGGGAACAAATTATAATAATATATACAGACAGACAGATCTATAGATATATATATACAGGGAGCAAGATAGCGTCTACTGCCAACAGGTCTGTGAGTGGATGTTTCACCATGGTACACCTGAAAAAGGCTCCAGCACTGAGGAATGATTGGTGATGGGCGGGAGGTTTGGCTGGAGTTAGAAGGGCAGCAAAGCTGCTCATAACTTTCTGGCTGTGGAGAACCTCTGAACCTTAGGTCTGGGTGAAGGATCTGTAGGAAAGGGCCTACGAAGCCTGGATGTCAGGTGTATGAAAATTTCTGTTTGTTTCTGTTTCCATTACCTGGCAAATTCTATGAAGTTAAAAAAAACTTCATTTGTTTAAGACATTTCATGCCTGTGTGAATACACACACACACGAAAAATATATAAAAACAAGATGCCTATCTGGATGTCACTTTAATGAGCCCCCAAGCCCCAGTTGCCTTTATTTTCCATTTTTATCTCCCTTAGATCCCCCTGGAGCCACCCTTGTACTTTGTTATTGTTTACGTCCTGAACTTCCTGCCAGCTCTTCCTCTGTGTCTCCAAACTACATTTCCCAAGAGGCAGACCTGTATGTACCACATAGCTCCCACACTCCCACTTTACATACTCATCCACTCCACCTACAAAGCACCATCTTGAGACTCCTATACTGTCTGAAGATGGATAACTTACTGCACAAAGTTTCTTAATTCCAATATTCCTCCCACTTCATGTAGTCTGTAGTGATGATCAAGTAATGTTTCATCAACCATTTCGGCAAGCACGCTTGGGTGCTCGCTGAGTATTTTGTCGAACAGTCAATCTCTGCATGTGTTACAGCTGTCTAACAGACGTGACACTTGCACACGCGGCAACAATAAAAGAAATGGCGAGCATGCCAAAATACTCGGTGAGCACCCGAACGTGCTCGCCAAAAGGGTTAATGAAACATACTCGATCATCACTAGTAGTCTGTACTATTCTGAGACTCTCCTGTAGCAAGTAATGTTACAGGTGCTGACACTGGTACCACACAGACTCGGTGTGCTGTAGGAGAGCAATGAGTCACATAATGTAGTCATTTATTCTAATGTAATCCAGCACTCTGGACACCAAGCTCCATTGTTTCTGGCTAAAGTAACAAGCTGATAAGATTACATGTTCTGTGTGGCGCCTGCAATGTCAGTGTCCTCTCTTTGTGCACATCTCCAGTCACTCACAGCTTGCTGAGGATCACAGTCCATGACCCATGAAATCACCATTCAGAGCTGCTGGCTGAGCTGTTCAGACAGGAAATTATGTGTTTTCAACGACTGCAGCAGAAGTATGGAGCGAACACATATGACCGCTCAGGAACACAGCAGAATTTTAACAGCATGTAAAGTGTGAAGCTTCTTCATAATTGATAGGATTTACAATGTTTTAATAATCCGTGAGCCCAGAAAACCACTTTAATAGGCATGTTAGATAATCAAATACTCAAACGTATATTAATCGTATATGTAAGGATAGAAAACAACACAAAAGACCATTTAAACAAATACTACAAAAATTATTTTTAATCAGAAGTGTATTATAAATGCTCAGATCTTAAAGCGAACCAGTCACCTGGTTTGACCGATATGAGATAAGCCCACCACCTTTCAGCTCTGATATACAGTGTTCTGTAATGCTGTATTATCTCCCCCAACCCAACCTGCAAGACAAGAAAAACAGTTTTTATTATACTCACCTGTGGGGTGCAGTTGGGTCCGAGGGGCAACTCCCTTCTTCTTGCGATGCAGTCCTCCTTCTTGTTTCGTGTGGATGACATGTCCCGTACGTAATCCACACAGTCTCCCCGGCATCGCACTCCTGCGCAGGGGTACTTTTCTGCCCTGAAAAGGGCAGAGCTAAGTACTGCAGTGCGCATGTACTGGGAAAGGTCAAAGAGTTCCGGCGCTTGCGCACGGCAGTAGTTTACAATGCCCTAGCCAGGGCAGAAAAGTACGCCTGAGCAGAAGCATGATGCCAGGGACACTGTATGGATGACATAGGACATGTCATCCACACGAAGCACAGAAGGAGGGTGGCATCACAAGAAGAAGGGAGGCGTCGGACCAGGACCAGCGACGCCTCTCGGACCGGACGGCCCCCCAGGTGAATATAATAAAAGCTCTTTTTCTGGTCTTGCAGGTAAAGTTGGGGGCATATACAACATTATAGAATGCTGTATGTCAAGCCTGAAAGATGGTGGGCTTATCTCATATCGGTCAAACCTGGTGACAGGTTCCCTTTAACCATAGGAGCACCAGACTTTTTGGACCATGCCATGGTTGATTACATAAATTGTGATGTAAAAGCAACACTACTGAACTGGCACATCAATATGCATTTTACAAAAATAATCAAAAGACAAACTATTTCAATATCTTATTTTTTCCAGACAAGTCTCTGTAATCACATGGGGGGTATTTTATATAGTTTGCTGCAGGCTTTACAAGTTGCAGTTAACATTACAATTTTAATTCAATGGTGAAAATTTCTGCAACATTGCATTACTGGATTATAGTTAACATATGATTCTGCATCAAAGAATACTCGAGTGCGGCCTTCCTCGTTTCACTTGAGTACTACCATGTGGATTGGGACGATGAATCAGGTTCCATTAGAAAGCATGAACCCACTGGATATTTTGATCCCTGGCATACGGTCACTTCATTTATTTAGATGCACATTGAATGCAAGGTGAACGACAGATCATTAATCACATGGCTATATGTTTACATGCCAATGTATAGATATAAAGACCCAATGGGACACCATTACTACTGTCAATTGCAGCATGAATTATAACATGTCAATGCTTTGGCTGGCTTCCGTGTTTCAGATTCAGGCAAAAAGTCAGTCACAGCCAAGGAAATGTTGTGCAATTGACCATAAATGTTGGAGCATGAAGGTACACAATAAATAGTATGTTATCTGACAGAGATTTCAGGTTTGTGATGGAGAATAATTCTTACCTACAGTTCCAACTCCAGCAGCTCTGAACTGTCCCAGAATGAGAGACTGCTCACTTTCTGCAAGCGACAGCAATAATTCATATGCCTCGATACACTGCTCACTAAACCATAGGAAGAAGGGAAATACCAAATCAATATCTTAGACCAGCTACTGTACATCATCTTAAGACAAACACAGAGGATCTTGACATCTCAAAGGTAGCACTTAATTCTCTGACCCATTGCTGACCTTAAATCTCTGCTGCATTATAAAAGTTGATCGGTGCTACATGCCATCTGTGATTAAACTTGAGAATAAAGGAGATATAAAAAGCAAAGGACTTGTAACGAAAAGGATAAGCTCGCATGTCTTCTACGGCAGAGAAAATAAACAAAATCCCTGTGACATAGATCACTAACGTCAGATTTCAGAAAACTTATGTACTAGCTGGGGCATAATTTTCTTCTTGGATTATCATACTACGTCAAAGGTGAATGGGAAAATTATCAGACAGGTTATCTTCAGGCCAAGGGCAAAATAAAAAAGACACATACATTAAATTAATGAAATGAAAAAATCTTGGGGCTTTTGAGGCGAATGTACGGAGTTGTAAAGAGACCTGGCAGACAACATGACATCTAACATAGCGGAGAGGCCATAGTTAACCAGAGTGACAACTGAAAAAGCGTTCTTGGATAAATCAATCAGATAAAATATCTAATAAAACATAATGTAAATATAATATGATGTTATTACAAGCAACCAACAAAAATCTAAAGGTGTTTGTGAATGTGGGCCTGTCCCCTTATAGCCCTTGTGCTTCCACATACCCATCTATCGTTCCAATTATCAACACTATAAAATTTAGATGGCTGCCAGACGAGATCGTTTGGTCGGCAGATCTCTCCCATACATAGGAGAGCTCACTGTGCGGAGGCGGTGGCTAAGCTCAAGAGGACATCAGGATCGGCAGTCTAAAATCAGACAATGATGGTCCTTATCTCCCAGACAATCATCTGTTGGAGGACCCTTAAACTTTAGACTGTTGAACCAGTTGAAATTGTGGGATTTGGCCAGCGTTAAACTCATGTGTATGGGTGAACTTTTAGTTGACATCTGAACTACTGAGGATCGTGTGATGTCTGGGTATAGCACTCAAATATCATACTGATTACTCTAGTAATCTATTGGAGCAATAGGTAGTATTATACCTTTCTCCACCCCATAGTGGTGCAGTCTTCCATTAACGGGTTAACTCCTTTTCATAGTATAGTGCAGGGGTCCCCAACCTGTGGCTCTGTGGCCTATGAGGTGTGGCTCGTGGCTGTCTGCAGCTTGGTGAATTAGCACCAGGTCTAGCAAACACCTATGAAGAGCAGATCTCCAAATGTTTTGTGAGTAGCCCCACACAGAAGAGCAAATCTGAATGCACATATTCTGGCCTTGGGGATTTAGAGATAAATTAAGTATAGTAATCTAGGGATAGGATGATGCTTCCAGTCAAAGGAGATGCTTTAAACTGGATGTGATAGCATTGTGGGAGTGCTTGATGTGAGAATACTGAATCATGGCAAGGTGCGAACCCCTGGATGTAAGTATATGACTCCATGTGATTTTTGTGGGAAGCTGTGGCTCTCATAACGGTAATGGGGACTTTGGGTGCATCTACTTTGAGGGGTTGGAGGCAGGCTATCACTATTCCGAGTAGGGGGTGTAGATGTGGCTCACAACCCTTTCTCAGAGCTGAATGCGTCTCTCTTGGTAAGGAAGGTGGGGGCCACTGGTATATGAGTAATTTACTGATCGCTGTGAGCCAGGCTTTGCAGAGCATGTGCACCTCCACTCTATCGAAAACAGGGCTCGCAGAACCCAGTTTCGGGGTTTCAAATCCCCGTTCCTGGGACCACTGGAGGATTAAGAGATATCTCTTATTCCCAAATTTGTAAGTTAACAAAAATGGTGCCATAAACCATTGCTGAAACCAAATGCCAGCTTGGTTTCAACAAAATCCAGCAGTTCAGATATATGTTACATGGAGTTGTGTATAATCCAAGATGTAAAGTGACTTTTTTTAAATACCGCAAATGGACTCTAGTTTGTACCTTTTACCGTATATTTTCTGATGCTTTATAGATCTAATATAAACTAGACTTTTAAAGCCCTGCATACATAGTTCTATTTCTAACATAGGAACAGGCTAATTGGTGAGCGGTACGTACCTGTACTGTAGAGCCAGCCTCAGGGCAGTAGCGTTCGACTCGTACTTCCCCACCAGCATGCTCATTCTTTCGGCATTGCTCTTACACTCCTCCAGTGTTATCGTCAACAAATCATTCTGGGATTTTAAGTGCTCAATTCGACTGCAGAGAAAAGATCAATATTTTTATCCTGCCATGTAAATCACAGCTTGTTTTTCTACTTTTCCAGAAGACTGCACTGCACTGAGAGCAATAAATATAGCAGAGTATGCGGAACCTGAGATCAATAAGCACTTAGGTGCAATAATCATAATTATACTGGCCTATTGTTGAGGAGCACAGCTCACCATAATCTCTGGAAAAATAATGCATTGTACTATTGTACGTTTTCTCCTCTCATACAATAATGTGTTACGATTAATATTTAATTGGCTGGTGTGTGTTTGTAGTGTAAACCATCTAAAAACAATAACTGGCACTCAGAGAGCTTGTTGTGGAGCTAAATACTCTACAACAGGTCATACGTTACACAACATGCCTAGGGATAACAGTTATAGTCTTTAGTCTATCTTACAATAGGTCCCAATAGCTCCATCTATATAAAAGCAAGGCGACCTGCATATTTACTGACGCGAGCCCCATACAAAATCCTCCATTGTGTACTGCAGTCTAAGGCTGGCGCTACATGACTGCTTCAGAGCTGCAGCTCGGTAGTAAAATGAAACTCAAAAAACTGCTAAGTTCCAGATACGTCACATGCAAGTTGCATTGAAGTCTATGATAAGTGAGATCTGTGGACCTTGCGACCATGCCAGAAAATCAAACAGATTTGGAAAAATATGATTTCTTGTGTTGCAACACAGTCGCAAGTCAGGAACTACTTAGATGCAATGTTGCAATTCAAAACCACAATCTTAATTTTGCGCGACACATGTTGCCATGTAGCCCAAGTATAATTGTTGCTTGAAGAATATCCAATAAAAAATTACCTGTCAAAAAAGGTCAATTTGCATCCCAGCTCAACACATGCAGAAATTTCAGTGTAATGGCCAAGGTTGCCTTACCAATGTCATCTGACCCTACTTTTTCATAGAAATTTATGAAAGCCCAGTCTAACCTTTAATTCCAGTTTAAAAGTAGCTTTTACTAAAACACTGGGTAAATTCAAGCTGCCAGGAAAAATAACAAGATGGCATTATCTAAGTGAGCAGATACCTGCCAACGTTTCGGTCTCTTCTGCATTTGGCATGGTTTGGGGCATCGCTTAATATGGCTCAATTCTCCCTATAAGAACCCTGCTGTATCAATTATACAAGCTGTGCATGAGTTGCTATAAGAGCTCCGCACAACTCCTACAAATAATGCAATAGCCGCACACACTCTGTATAGTCATTAGCTCTCTTCTGAGGATAAACCTTTAAATCTTCTCATTTCTTCTTACCGGTAACCCAGATGGTACAGTGATATGGTTCTCACTGACAGATTAGGAGCAGATTTATTGCTGCTCAAGAGAGCTTTTCGGATGTTCTCTACCTGTATATTACTGATTGCTAGACACAATAGCTTGTTGCATCTGGAATGCGTGCAAAGGTTTCCAAAGAAGCGGCTCTCTGGGAATAAGGGCGCAATGTTTTTCCCTTTACAGTTACATTTGCTCTCTCCAGTAAACTGAAGTGATATTACTCCGAGCGCAGAAAGCAACAGATCTACTCGGCAATTACTGGGCATATTTCTTCAGTATAAGGGAAAAATCTGTGCTCGCTAAATGTCATTAGAGAATTTATTTTTTTTCCAAACAAACAAATATTTTCCGGTTGACATTCTTTCCAATATTTGCAATTTATTAAAGCACATAAGCCCAGACCAGGAATAAAGAGCTATTTCTCTATTCTCTTAAGAATGTCATTTGGCAACAGATTGAAAAAATTTATTAAGGTGATTTTTCCAGTTTACAACCAGTCGTCTTAAGCCCTCCTGGCACTTATACTGGCACAATTGTTATGTTTGTTTCAGTCGTAGGAGGAGGAGAAGCATTAAAGCCGCACTCAATTTCAGTGAACATCACCAAGTACAACAGAGTGCATATTCCCCATAAGGTGCGCAATACACTGCTCGCTGTACGCTGGCAGAAAATATACTTCTCCCACACTTGTATTTCTAGTATGACACTAAGAACCAGGGTAAAAAAAAAATAATTTTCATTTAATATTATATATATACACATTATACATACATATATACATATACACACACATCTCTATACACACACACATAATATATAGTAATGTAGTGTAAACACTGCTCTTGAAGCTCATCAAGAGAATGCCAAGAGTGTGCAAAGCAGTCATCAAAGCAAAAGGTGGCTACTTTGAAGAACCTAGAATATAAGACATATTTTCAGTTGTTTCACACTTTTTTTGTTAAGTATATAATTCCACATGTGTTAATTCATAGTTTTGATGCCTTCAGTGTGAATGTACAATTTCCATAGTCAAGAAAATACAGAAAAATCTTTAAATGAGAAGGTGTGTCCAAACTTTTGGTCTGTACTGTATATATATAAATAAATACACAGACATCTATATCTTGAGAGTCCCACTTTAAGGGTAGGATCACTTGACCATATTTTCAGTACCAGCACTCTCCGTGACAAACTGACAGCACTTGGACCAATGTTATTCAATGATGCAGTGCAGATGAGCGAATTTTTTTTCACTGACGATATCGCACCATGTTCTAGTAGCTCCCAGGTGTTGGATGAGACTCACCCATTAAAGTCTATGGGTGCACAAAAAAAAAATTGGATGTCATACAGAGCCACACTACAGTACCCATTTTTTTATGGATTCATTGCAATTCTTTACATGGGCAACTGTAAATGGTCTTGGAAATGATTAGTAACTGCTGCTGTAAAAAAAAAAAAAAAAAAAAAGAAAAAAACAACAAAAAAAAAAACCAGCATGCACACGGATGATAAGCGAGAAAAAAAAATTCTGTGTTTTCTGGATGAAACTGATAATTTTTTTATACAGTTGCATGAACTTGGCTAGAGTGAAATACAGACTAAAACAAGGAGCTGCTTGTATGTATAAATCACATCACCAGGGGATTCTTAAAAGGCGGCACAATTCTTATCAGGTTTTACAAGTTCATCTTTATTTTGTGCTGGGTAAACTTTTGCTTTACTTTGCTTGTAGTAAACTTGAGTTGAATGACATATTTGACTCCCAGGCAGAACAGTGCTGACACACTGCACTCCTATACATGTAGTGTATGGTACTGAGGACATGTACATATAACTAAATCTATCCACAGCCTTCTTGTCTGAAAATATTATTTGCATTATTCTTTTATATTTTTCATATTTGTATGTCAGTTTTTAGTTACTTGCTACCATACGGAATATTAAATGTGAATAAAAAATATGAATTTGTATTACAGATCCATTTTTTTTTTCATTTACCAGCTATGATGGTGACACTGAATTAAGCTTGCTGTGTATAAATTTAAGTGCCCTATAAATAGATGGAAACATACAGATATGTGCATGAACGAGCCTGTAGACATATAATTGCTCTCTTTTTGGCTTCTTACCTGTTTAGCCTCTCAGTCTCTACCTCAAACTCTCTAATTTTGCTCTCAGATATGGCAGAACCATGAGAGTAAAGTGTCTGGAAGATCTCTTGGATATTGGAGCAGTCTTGTAAGGAATGGGCCAGGTGTTCAGCCACACTGCTTGACACCTACAATACATGCCAAGGTTTTATAAAAATGGTTATATAAGCAGCTGTCCTAAATAGGAGAAAGAAGAGCACAGATGTTACTGGATACTCTCACTATACACTCACTCCTATGCTGCTGATCTCTGAGCCAAGGATTGGTCTCTCTGATGAAGACGACTCTGACCTGGTCTTCGACAACTTCACACGCTCTGCAATCTTCAAGAGAAATGAACATACACCATTATTACATACACAGCAATGTATGGTACCTAAATAGTATACAGGTTGTTCTCAAACATGTCCATATACCTGAGAAAACTCTTGTCTGAGTGTCCATATTCTCTACGGAGAAAGTGGAGTAAGCCACTGTCAGAAGATCCTGTCAGCGGCTTATCTATCCGAAGAACAAAGGATCATGGCCCCAATTCATCAAGACCGGTGGTTCATGCCATTCTTGATGACGGGGTGTGCTGGAGTCAGACACTCCTGATTCATGAAGAGGCACATGTCTGCTGATGAATCAGGAGCATCAGATGAGTGGTGCACACCACAAGTCCTACTCCAGCCCTTGCTGGAGATCCTGGGATCAAATTCCACCAGAGTTTGTATGTTCTCCCCATGTTTGTGTGGGTTTCCTCTGGTTTCCTCCCACACTCCAAAGACATACTGATAGGGAATGTAGATTGTGAGCCCCAATGGGAACAGTAATGATAATGTTTTTAAAGCGATATGGAATATAATGGTGCTATATAAGCAAAGCATAATAATAATAATAATAAAGTACACAGTATGACCATGTTCAACAGCAACTGGTTCAATATACCCTATCTATGCATTACATAGGCATCTAATATAAACATGCATGGAGCAGTCCCAAGTTAGCTTCAAATATGACTCTGCGCCACAAGACAACATTTTAATTTTTCAGATATCGATGAGTGTTTTTCAAAGTAGTAGAGTAGAATGAAAAACAGTAGGAAGACAAAAAAAAAGGGGGTGGGGGTTGACAAAAGGATATGAATTCTCTTTGTAACATAAAGATCTAATCTCTAGAAGATACTTACTTTTCTTTTTTAAATTAACATTATAGTCAACTAGGAGGGGAGGCCAGATCAGATTTGACTGCTGTATATTGAGATCAAGCAAGAAAAACTTTAGTTCACCTTCGTTCTCTTCAGCCACCAGAGTTTCCATGCGCATGACATAACCTATTATAGAAACCCACTCTCTAATAGAACAAACTTCCCTTGATTTCCAATGATGTGAGATTACTGTACTTACTTGCCAAAATTGTCTAAAAATCCCCTTCTTTTAAAACTACTATTGGAGTCGATCCAAGAATCAGGGATAAAAGAGCAATATGATGAGTGGGTGTGATGCAAGCACTAGAGACCCGGAGGTATGCTTGAAACAGATCTTACCACTGGACGTAGAGCTGAGCACCAAATATGAAGCATCGCTCCAGTCTCCACATTACAACCTGAGTATGTGCAATACATTTGGACAGAATTTGTGCATCTGTATCATGTAGAGAGCATTTTAACATTTGCCATGCCGTTTGTTTGAGTAAAAGCTAGAAGTAAATTAAGAAGGAATGGAAAATATAAAAAGAAAGAACTTCCTCCTGTTGGATCCACTTCTGGCATTCACAACAAATCTGCATTAAAAACTACAATGATTTTTTGTGACTTTTTTTATACCAAAAACACTGACACACACTACACTGTGTAATGTATGTAATTAGGACAACTGAAAAAATCCCTGTCTTATTTAGTAACAATAGCTCTGGCCCTTAACCCTACAATGCGTATCGGGGGAATTTTAGGCCCCGGTGCTTACTTTTTTGCTATTATCTGCCAAATTACTTTAGTTAGAATTTTGAAACTCTAGGTATTCCTCAAGTATGTCATTGTTGGTAATGTCCAGTTGTTCATATCATTTTTTTGATAGGCATTTTGGTGTGACAATGCTTTTTTGGGGAAAACCACATCTGTACGGAATGGGGGCCTTTTAGGCCCCTGCTATTTTTATCGTGTACTCAGCAGTGTTTGTGTCTCCAGTTACTTTATTTGTAGTCAGGGTTGCTGGTGGAGGGGCCAGGGGGTGGATCATGACATGTGAGGATGTCATGTGATTTTGGGAGGGAGTGATAAGGCCTAGAAGGAAGACGTATCGCTTCTGCAAAAAATAAGTCCTGAAAAATATCGCAAAAGAGGAACTTTAGGTATATATTGGACTTTTACTGCTGGCAGGGAGTCAAAAATCGTATGATGTTCCAATCAGAGAATTATTTCTGAACCCACTTTCTGATCCACGCTATAAAGTGACAATGGCAGTGGACAGAGATGAGGAAATTAGAAGAAACATTCAATTTTATGAAAAGCAAACTAGTGTGTGAGGTTCCAAACAGACAAATTAGCCCCTATCAGTTATATCTGTAACATATTTATCAAAAATTGCACCAAACTTTACAATCCAAGTACTAATGTTACAGTAGATGAGCAACTTGTACCCTTCAGAGGACGTTGCAAGTTCATACAATACATGCCCAGTAAACCAGCCAAGTATGGAATAAAAATCTTCTGGATGCGTGATTCTGCAAATTATTATGACATAAATGGGCTTATCTACTGTGGCACCAGTACAGAAAGATCTAGGGTCTAGATTGTGAAAACACTTGCTGTACCAATATACAATTCAGGTAGAAACATTACCATGGACAATTATTTTACCAATGTTGCACTGGGCAATTTTCTGCTTGAAAAAGCGGTTACACTTGTTGGTACTATGAAGCCAAACCGACGAGAAATTCCTCAAGCAATGAAACACAATTTACAGCGAGCACTTAATGAGAGTGTCTTTGGTTTCAACAACAAAGTGACATTGGTATCTGACAAAGCGAAGAAGGAGAAATCCGTTATATTACTCAGTACCATGCATTATGATTGCAGTATTGACAGCAATGACATGAAATTTAAACCAGAAATCATCCTGCATTACAATAAAACTAAAGGAGGTGTAGACAAAATGGATGAAATGGTGGGAGAATATTCATGCTAGAGGCAAACAAGACGTTGGCCTGTAGTAATTTTTTCAAATATGCTTGATGTAGCAGCCCTGAATTCATTCATTATTTGTACAGAAATTCATCCAGAATTCCATGCAAAGAGGAAGGACAGGAGACGCCTATTCTTGAAGGACCTTTGCCATGAACTTGTAATGCCTCACATGATAGAGCGAAGCAACATGAAATGCTTGCCAAAGCAAACTAAAGAAGCAATGAAAAGGTGTTGCGTACAGTTTCAGGATATTCCAGGGCCAGGAGAAAGAAAACAAAAGGTGTTGTTTCATTTGTCCAAGAAACTTAGAGAGGAAAACTGAGCAATATTGTATCACTTGTGGGGAAAATGTCTGTAAAGAACGTTCTTCAGAAAAGATAACATGTGAAAATTGTTTGGAAGACCAATAAAATTAAAAAGAAAAAGTTAGAAAAGAAATGTAGCTGCAGCTAGTTTACTCTAGATTTATATACCTTTGTGTGTTTTTCATATCTTTGTTTGAAATTTTGAAATAAACTTGTAAAAGTTATTTTTGTGAGTTTCTCCATATGATTTGCACGGGGCCCTAAAAGGCCCCCGTAACGTAAAAGTGTAGATTTGTAACGTCACGCATTCTAGGGTTATAGAGACCGACGATGGGGCTTTTTGCTGTCTTACTATTCAGGAGCTGTGTTAGACTTCCTGCTTCCAAGCTAGGAAATACTGCTGTGTAGAAGGGACAATGGGAGTGTACAACATGAAAAATATTGTTTCGTTGCATAATTGGATACCTTGGAGAAATCACCACGTTTGGGATTCTCTTTTTGTAAATTTATAACTAAAAAAGATAAATTGATATTATTGTATGGACCAGCAAGTTGACAGAACAGCTGAACAGGCCAAATCCTGCCAAACATGACAGTGGCATCTAAGTTTTTGGACTGCTCTCTGTCATCCGATTGCCAAACATATTGCCAAGTATTTTAAAGTTATAAAGAGTAAAAAAAACAAAAAAACACTCCAAAGTTAAAAAGTAATTTTTACTACAAAGTGAATGTCATAAAAACTAAACCTAAAAATACACAACAGTGGAATTGCAAGGTTTAATTTTTAAATTTCACTACACAATGAATATTTTTACATTTTCCAATACATGATTTGGTTAAATAAAACTTGTACCACAAAGAACAAGCTCTCATTTGGCTGGCAACCAAACAAATAAAAATAGTTATGGCTCTTGGAAAACAAGAATGAAAAAACTAGAGCACTAAATTGAAAAAAGCTGTTTAACCAATTCATGACCGGGCCATCTAACCCCACTTCCTGACCAGGCACATTTTCGGCTTTTATAGTACATGTGCTATTAATGGCTCTGTGATTTTGTTTCTCATTCGAATATTAAAAATAATTTTTGAGTCTTTATTCCACGACACATGGGGCTTCATTTTTATGGGATTTTTATATATCTTTTTTTTTTCTTTTTGCTGATAATATGGGGAAAATGTAAAGAAAAAATAGGAGATGTCTAATATTCACTTTTGTATGGTCACAAAGGACCTGTAAAACATTTCAAAATGAACCCCCCTTTATGTAGAAATTATTTTTATATATTGGACACTTTTTAAGGGGGCATGGCTGGAAACAGATTTAGACTAACAGTGTCCTTTTTTTAGTTTACTTTTTTACTTACATTTTTTTTTCTATTTTAGTTTTGCTAATTTTATTTCTTTCGTTTTTTATACACTGTTCTCCCTGACCTTTGTGGTGGCGAAGGGGGGCAATTTAACATATCAATATTTTTTTTGACGATTTCCCTTGTTACTGGAGCTGGTGTATTATCCCTCCTGGCTGCATAAGAGCTGTCTAGGTTTCCTAGGACCAAGCAGCTCCTGTTCAGTTCCTACACCCAGTGATTACATGTTCACTGGGTCCAGAAGAGGAAGCAGGGTAAGTGCATCCTCATCTATATACACAGAGGTATTTCAGTGCTGTGTATACAGAGATGGGGAAGGTAAAAATGGCAATAAACCACGTTTATCTTCCCACTAGGAAGTCTAGCGGAGTATGACAGCAGCTTTCCTCCCATATATGCATGAAAGCTGTTTAGACTGCATTAATAGTTTAGAACATCAATGCAGGATGTATAAAGTTCATAGCAGTACAGAAGCAGTTAAGGGCTGTTTGTTGACACAAAGTTTTTCACTGGTGTCCAAATATTAATTAGGCTTAATAATATACTTTAATTGTGAAATCTTTATTTGACCGCTGGTCCGATGGTACCAGTAGCTCCACGTCAGAGAGTCCCCCCCCCCCCCTTTGTACATCAGGTATATACTTAAATGGGGGGTATCTGGCTCAGTTCATTAGCCAAATTAGACCCCCATTTCCATCACCCTTAACCCCTTCCTGCCCTATGACATACTAATATATCAAGGAGCGGGTGTATAGAGCTCCACATAGGGCAGATGCTGGCCATGAAGCCCAGCCCCAGGTATCAGAGATATTATTTTTCACTATAAACTGCAAAAGTTAGCTACTGTAGTATATAAAGGCAGCAGTCATATAATCACAGGTTAACGCTGAAGTCACAGGTTCAGTAGAAAGGTTATTAAAAAAACAAATAAAACAAAACAAAAAAATTCACAAACTCTCCATTTAAAAATAAAGATATAAAAGAAAATTAAAAATGTATGTAAAAATCCTTAGTTAACCCACACATTAACCATAAAGAAAAAAAAAAATGAAACATTGTTTTTTTTGGTCAACACACTTACTCCCTCCTACCCATTCCAAGAGAAAAAAAATGATGCATGTACCCCAAATTTTTGGTATTAAAAACATCAGCTTGTCACACAAAACAAGCCCTTACACAGCCCCATCAATGGAAATATAATACAAAGTTAAGGGTCTCTTATTTTTATTTTCAAACTTCAGGTTTTGTTTTTTTAATATTTAAATAATAAAATAAAGTTTATTATCGCTGTAATTGTACTTACCTGTATAATCATGCTGCCAGCTAATTCGTATTGCACACTGAATGAAGTAAAAACAATACCCAAATACAATGGCGAAACTGGATTTTATTTTTTTTTACCATTTCACTTCATGTGGAAATTTCTTCCGGGTTTTTTAGTTTATTATTGAGTAAATCTAATTGGGTAATTCAAAGCTACAACTCATCCTGCAAAAAACAAACCCACATAGGGCTATGTTAGCAGGAAAACAGGAAAGTTGTGGCTCTTGGAAGAAAAAGGATGGAAAAAAAAAAAGAAAAATGGCAAAAATAAAAAATTGCTGAGTCCTTAAGAGGTTAAAGGCAGAGACTAAGAAGGGGCATAATTAACTAACAATTGGAAGCCAATGAAAAACTTTTCATGTCGCTGAACGACTCCCTCATTTTTAGTTTGAAGCATTGCTCTATTAATCGAAGCATCCCTTAGATATATTAATGACTACACAGTAGTGGCCTTACTTTAACTATCACGCAAAAAAAAAGTTATTGCGATGCAGAACATTTACAAATTTAATGAAAGTCATTGAATTTCTATGGTTGGGTATAGTTACACTTTTTTGCATTGTGATATCTGTCATTTTAAGAAAGGCTACATCTGTATTGTCAGAAATGTCACTTTATTTGCAGATTTATTCACACACAGAGCAGGTATGGCAATGGCGGACGCACAGTTTCTCACCTTAGCTATAGGAATGTCATTACTGCTGCTGCTTGTGCTGAGCTCCCCGGTGCTCGGGTTGACCGGTCTACTTGCAGATGTGAGCCGGCCAGGGCTGGAAGGACCCGATGCCTGAACACTCTGCAGTCGCGTCTGCAGCTCCCGAACCTAAAATACACGTTTATATTTTGTTACATTCATGCAACTCACATTTCCCTTTAGTAGCTTCACAATGAGGCCCTTTTATTGGTTACGTTTGTTCATTACAATACTTTACAATTTCTTTCATTTCAGACTGTATAGAACCATGTAATATAATTGATAGTAATTTCTCTATTGCTTTCCAAACATTTTGAGAGGAAGCAATAGCCTAGCTAGCAATCCTGCAGGAAGGAAATTATTGATTTTAGGCAGTAGAAACAGATTTAATTCACTTTCAATTAGCTTGGTTTATTTTCTTCTTTCTTTGGGTTGGTTTCCTTTTTTAATAATATAATTATTGTATGTATTATGAAATGACAAGCAATAAGGTGATGAAAAAAATATAGGCAGTAGTAAAAGGACCATCCTTTAGGTGTTAGATAGATAAATATTACTATATACATTAATGTGAAGGTCTTAGACTTTAGACTAAGTGCCCACGATGCAGAAATGCTGCATATTTTTTCCGCTTCTCCCTGGCAGGAAAAACGCATGTGGATTTTACATGCATTTTTCCCGCCAGGTAGAAGCGTTTGTCAAGCGTTTCTGCATGCGGGTTATCAAGCGCTTTCCAAGCGATTTTAGCATCACTTGAAAAAGTGCTTGACAACTTGGTCACCCTATATAAATCCATGCAACCGGCATAGATTTATATAGTGTGACCAAGTAATAGTATAAAAAAAAAAAAACTAATAAAAAAAAAGAATGGTAAAAACTAAAGATTATACTTACCTTCCGATGGCACCCGGTGTTTTCTAAGCTGTGTCTGGTGTGTTGTATGGGTCGCGGTGGTGTGAAAAGGACCTGCGATGACGTCATTGAGTCATGTGACAGGTCACACGACCGCTGACGTCATGGCAGGTCCTTTCACACCACCGCGACCCATACAACACACCAGACGCATCGCTGAGGAGACCGGGGGCCATCAGAAGGTAAGTATAATCTTTATTTTAAATTCTTTTTTTTACAGGTACTATGGTGGAGAGTCTCCTCTTCTCCAGACCCGGGTACAATCCGCACATTGAACCGCATGATATCTGCTTGTGCACGTGTAGTGATGCGGATGTCACGCGGTCCAATGCAAGTCAATGGCGGCGATTACGCTGCGTGTCCGCAAAATTAATGGACATGCTGCGGATTTTTCCGCAATGATAATCTGCAGCAGAAATTTCCGCAGCATGTGCACAGCACATTCGGATTATCATTGGAGACCATGGGGCACGTATTACCAAGCGTTCTTTAAGCGTTTTCGCTGCGGAAATTCCGCGGCAAAAACGCTTGAAAAGCGCATATTGGGCACGCAGCCTTAGAGAACAAGGGGAACGTATGGTATGAATATCCTTTTTTGACCATGCCAAACAGTGGATGCTGAACACTGTGCCTTCATGGGACTAACAAGGTTTCAATCCAGCAACCGCAGGAATAAAATTACAACTGTATTTAAAAAATAATTTAAAAATTATGTTGAAAAAAATAGAAAAGAAAAATGGGGAAGGAGAGAAGGTGATAAAATCACATGAGGAGGACTGCACGGTTCCTTAATCAAAGGCTATGATTAACAACCCATTTGGATTGAAATTCATCAACTAACTCAAGTGCTGTTAACACCTTCACTCCTTCCCCATTTCTCCTTCAACTTGGTTTTTAATTACTTTTTAAGTAACGTTGTAATTTTTATTCCTGGGATTGCTGGATTGAAACCTCGTTACCCTCATTATTGCTTTGTCATCCATGCAATCTCTTTTGATCTGAAATATTGGCAACATTGGATCAAAAAGTCAGCAAAACCTACAGTGAGTGGAAAAATAAACTTTTTTTTTTTTACACTTTTTCAAGCTATGCCTTCCTATACATCATTAGTCAGGACAGCTCACCAACCGGTAGATCTTTACTTCAAGTTTGGAATTGGAAAGTATACAGTTTCTTTGTTCTTTACATCATTTTCCAGCATAATTCTAGAAGTAGCGTTGTCCAACATTTGTGTCAAAATCTAGTTTAGCAGTTTCTGTCTCGTCCTTGAGGGCAGTATAAACTAGTTCAATAGATAATCCTCTCCCCTCATTATATTTTATATAATATACATATATTTGGGTTCTGTATAGCTCCCTGTGTACAACCATAAAAAGTCTATGCATTATGTATAGGTTTGCCTGCCTAGCTTTTCACATTTATATCATTTTATTTCCCAGTCCCCAATTGACTCTTAATTATTCATTAATTTGCACAGTAAATTTCGAATTGTGGCATAATAAGGCGATATGATTGCATTTGTAGTCATGTGTTTGCAGAGGAAAGAAAAACAGAATCCACATTGAATGACTCTGCTGCAGATACCCACTGACATAATACAGATAAGGAGGCAGAAACAAAAGACTGAGGCAGTACCCGGAGCAATTAGCCAGGCTTCAGAGGCTGATTAGAATTACAGCTCCTGACTTTCCACTTGTGTGTACCTTCACCTCTCATCAGTCACATGAGCCCCTGTGATAAGAGACTGGCAGGCAACCAGAAATCCCAGCCTGAGGAGCTGTGATTGATGACAAGCTGAATGTACGCTAATCTCAGAAGTAATGGATCACCGCCAAGAAACAGAGAAGGGAGTCTTAAAAAGATGCTAACAGACAGATGGAAGAAATTCTGGCCTCCTAGTGGTCCACACCAAAAATAAAGAGCACTCTCTTGATATTTCGGCTTTTCCTAATTTACAAAATATGAGCAGTATAGAAGCTGTACTTTTAGGTAATCAATATAATAAATCCCGCCATTCAACAGATCTTAATTTAAGAAGTATTTTCCAACCAGTGGCTTACGGCTGGCTGAATGTGACTTTCTAGCTGCTGTGGGTTACAGGCACTAGGTGGTTTTGGAAACAAAAGAAAAAATTAAAATCGTCTTACAACTCCTGATGATCACTCCGGAATATTCATTGTTTGTCCCTGGTGCATGGAAAAGACAGTAGGGCCGGCTCAGCTCCCCTGGGCATACATATGTAACAAAAGGTTTTAATCCAGTACCTAAATTCTTTATACCATACATGTTTTTTTTTTGTCATACACTAACACGTTTCACACTAAATACCTGGATCCAAGGGGTAACGTTTCTATTTGCGGAGAGTGACATGTCAAGCCTGACATACCAAGGTGAGGAGACTTTTAAACTGCAATGTTCCACTGGGAAATATGCAAATTGTCTCTTCAGAGAGGAAGAGGGCTAGAACTGTAGTGCCACCTACAGGAAGTAATCCTACAGCAATCCTACAAGTCAATATCGACTCTCTTCACGAGCCTTGTCACATGACTTTGAAATTTTGGTTTTGGCTTTTATCCTAAGTCATGTGACAAGGCTTGTTAGAGAGTCGATATTGACATTTAGGATGGCTGCTACTTCCTATAGGTGGTGCTAGGAGTCCACTCCACTCCGAAGAGACAAATTGCACACTAAATACTTAAATCAGAGCCTTTAAGGCTATGTGCCCACGTAGCAGATTTGATGCAGAGCGTTTTTGCCTCTCTCTGGCAGAAAAAAACGTATGCAGATTTACATGCGTTTTTTCTGCCAGAGAGAAGCGTTTTTACATGCGTTTTCACATGTGTTTTTTCAAGCACTTTTCCAAGCGATTTTGAGCATCACTTGGAAAAGTGCTTGACAAGTTGATCACACAATATAAATCCATGCAACCGGCATGGATTTATAATGTGTGAACAACTTAGATGCTTTAAATGCAGCATCTATAGTAAAAAAAAAAAAAAGAAAAGAAAGAATTAAAACGTTAAAAATAAAAAAAACCTGTATATTCACCTCTCCAGCGGTTGCGTGACCATCAGGTGACTAAATGACGTCACCGCAGGTTCTGACAGTACACTGCGGGACGCTGAAGAGAGAAGACGCGGCCAGGAGCAGACCGGAGGAGACCGGGGGCCGCCGGAGAGGTGAATATACAGGTTTTGTTTATTTTTAACTTTTTTATTTCTTTTTTTCACCGCGTGGTAGCCGGGATGAAGAGGAGTTGTAGTCTCCTCTTCATCCCAGGTACCACACGCACCGCGAAATCGCGGTAGAAATGGTCATGCTGCGTTTTGCAAAGCAATGCGAATTTGGCGCGCAAATTAGCGCATCATGTGCACAGTATATCCGAATTCACATTGGTTTGCATGGCAGACCGTTTTACAAGCGTTTTCGCGTCCGTAAATACGCCGCAAAAAAGCTACAAAAACGCTACGTGGGCACATAGCCTTACACAGGACAAATAGGTGAGGGATATTCCAACACTACATATGGTATCAATTAAAAATCAGCAAACATACGAGTTATTGTTAAGCTTGTAATGAATCTGAGCACACGTAAAATGTTTGACAGTGGTTGTTTTACTGTACTGTATAAATATCAAAATTAAAACCTTTCAACAATCCCTAAAGATGCCAGCGTACACAGGTAAAGGTTATCTGAAATAAACACATTAAATCCTGATGCAACATATTAAATGCTAAACTCACCAGTATGTGACAAAGGATGATCGTTAATACAAAACATTCCCAAACAATATAAAGTAATAATCCGTAAGAGGTGGAGACCAGCATATCTACGTGGGAGAGGACATGTTTGGGAAACAATAAAATAATAAAAGAAAGCTCTGATACATTAAAATGCAACTTGCAACAAAATAGTCTGAATGGGCAAAAAGGGGCATATCAATCAAATTAAAATGATTTCAATGAAAATAAGCTAAATAATTCTTCAGAGCTGATCCGCAGGAAAACTGGCATTAAATGATAGTATCCGAAAATGCCTCCTGTGTTAACAGTCTCCTTCTCTGATCACCATATCTTTATGAGCTCTAGGCTGATTTGTCTTGGTCATCTTTGTCTCCATTACTATTTTGTGGGTCTTCTTACCACCAACTCATACAGTTCCCACCTACTCTGTTTTTGGGAAAAACATAGTTCCCTCATTTATTTGCAATGAAAGAGTTTATCTGAACAGGCACTAATCTGACAGCCAACCAGTTTACTTTAGTGCCAGGGCTACATGGTGACTTGAAGTTGCGCAACATAGGATGGCACCAAAGAGTTATTACACCGCAGCTAATGATGATGAATGTGATCACCGTCCCTCCGAGCAAAGGATTTATTAGCAATCAGAGGAGAAAGCCCAGGACATTTCACAGTTAGAAAACTCCTACTTGGCATAGCGCCACATACAGGACTAAAAATTCACCTCCATTTTGGGGATACTAAGAACATGCATAAAAGTATGTTTCACACGTTTCCAGAACTTTTATCCAGCGCTGTCAGCAGATTTGCAAGGTGATAACTGGTGACATTTAAGCTGGTCTATATCATAAAATTACAAGCTATGCATATGGTATTCTAGAACAAGGAATTGCTTGCAGGCGTACAGGTGTAAGCATAAACGTTACATACCTTCACATGGAAATGTCATTATTTTCAGGCCTCTGAAACCTACATGAATGTGACTTTTTTTTTAAAATGGCCATACAACACATTTGTTCTGTATCTGCCTTTTAAACTACCAACTTCTTTAGTACAACTCCATAAATAAGCGTCAATTGAATTTCTTATTGGTTCTTCATTCAGCAAATATTCTTCAGTGACATTCTGCACTTTTGTTTTTTTAATAGGGTGCTACAATGATCCGATCAAGTAGGTTTTCGACATTGTAGATGAATGCAGATTATCGGTTCACGCCTCCGCTTAATTTGTCAGATTGATATATTCAATATACCATCTGGCTCCCAGATATTAGCTTTGTGTCTCATTTGTCCTCATATCTCTAAACTCTCTACTTTCCATAGTATCAGTGTATGTTCACAAGTGGCGGTTTTGCTGCATAATTTACGCAGCGCATTTGGTGCATAAAATAAGTAGAGCTTTACAAGACCAGCAAAATAAAGTCAATGAAATTTATGAAGTCTCATGCATGCACTGCTGTTTTTTTTTCAGTGCATATTTAGAGAGCTGCTGCTTTTTGTCCAAAAAGAGAGCAGATCAATTGTTTCAGACTTTTTGCAGTGCTTTTACCCTCACTGATAGCAAAAGCAAACTCCAATAACAAAGTGAGTTTGTCCAGATCAATCCAAATAGGTTAAAATTTGTATTTTATTTCAAATATTTAAAATACATAAAATAGTGGTGAGTAGAGATGAGCAGACGATTCATGGGAATTCTGGTCCAGCGTCCAGGTCAGTGGTACCAGGCGGCTAGATTGGAAGCCTGCGAATCTCTTACTTTCCGGTGTCCCCAAAGTGACATCTGATCTGTCAGGGCTGGTACAAAGTCATCTGTGCGTCACGTCGCACAGATGACGTAGCGCCAACACTGGCTAATCAAAAGCTGCATCAGGGATGCCGGAAGGTAAGAGACTCCTGTCCTGGATGCCGAACTGGAGTCCCGTGAATCGATCCACTCACCTCTAGTGTGGAGTGGATACTGATCATCAACACATTTCAAATACCATCATGAGTAAGAATGCATATAGCAAGTGTTGGGACCAGTAGCCACACATCACTCTTCTATGGATTTTAAATGTTTTAAATAAATGTCTAATTTTAACCTATTTGGATTGAGCCAGACAAACCCATCTCCTTTTTTTTAATTGACCAACAGCTTCTGCTCCAGGCTCTCCATAATATCAAGTTGGAAATAGGTGATCTGGCGATTTCCTTTTTCACATTTATAAAACTGTAAAAATGCTTATAAAATGCAACATAAACCTTTGTACAGCATGCAGCATTTATCCTCCCATGAGGGAAGGTTTGGGGTGCAGAAAATAATGCAGCAAAAACACCACATATGAACATATCGTAACAGGACAAATATGCATCCTTTCTTTATAATGTGTTAACCGTTATTAATATGCATCAAATGCCCCATATTAGTTGGATGTGATTATTAAAGCCATATGAAGCACTAGTAATTCTGTGCCCGTAATGACAGATATACCGGTAGTCGCAAACATTTATATCCCTCCTGAAAGCGTACTTTTTCCAAAAATGTGGACTAGATGGCTCCTATCGGACGTGAACTTCGACTAACCTCATTAATTTGTTTGGCAAAGTTCCTCACAGTGACTGCATGAAAAAAAACCCCTGAAGTTTAATATTTCTTGGTGCATTATTCTATTACTAAACAGCTGAAATATTTTGGTTTATTCATATGATGCAAGATATTTCTTCATAATTGGTTCCTGGAGAAATTATTCCATAGTGTACAAGTTTACATAGTCAACTACAACATACATAACACACCGCTCTCCTTCACATAATCCCGCGGGGTGGGGGTGCATTCACGAAAGAGCAATCAGCCTGTCCATTTACCATTTAATTATTCTTCCAGGCAGCACTGCTGGTTTGGAGCTGGATGGAGGATCACATTTCTTTATACTGTGACCAAGTGTTTCTGTCAGCTGTATTTCATTATAGTATCTGTCTAATTCATTGATGCCTTAAGTGTCTCTTGCCTCAGGACAAGTTCACACGGGAGAATTTTTCTTGTACGAAAAAAAAATTAAAGAAAAAAAAGCATGTATTGTGTTGTTAACCAGATTTTTTACAGTAGTGTCTTATTTTATAATCTTATATATGTCATTCAATCCATTTATAAAATCTTGACATTGAGTCTGCTTAAAAATGTAAGCACCTGAGGAGATCTACCGTACTTTGCTATTTCTCATCAAAGGAGTGATGATGATTGTGCTCTACTAAACTTGGTCCAACCTGGAAATGAGCCGACTCGAAGGGTGAAAAGTGCACATAGGCCTTGTGCACACTAGGCTGTACGAAGGCAAAGAGTCATTGTGGTTTTCTACTATAAAGCCATGGGCACTGAGTATTGGATTCATATAAAATCCGTGCCCAAAGATTAACATACACAAAGCCAGTTCTGCCCATAAACGGGCAACGTTGGACTATATACAAGTCAGTCATTATGGTCACTAGGATCAATGAGATCTTTCTGTGCCAGTACAGCATGCAGGTTGTCGGCAGCACATCCTCCATTTACACAGGGTGATGTCCTGCCAACAAGCCCATATGAAAGAATCCGTCAGACCACAAATTAACATTTTTTTTCCGAATGATTGGGAACCTGTGTATATGGCCCAATGATTAGGATCAAACATTCTTATGAACGCTCGTTTGGTGATCATGTAAATGGGCTTTTACAGAAGTTCTGAAAGGCTCCATACACTTACATGAACGCTGAAATATAGCAAACGGGTGTATGGAGCTGTAACACAACCATGTGCAATGGCTTTATTGGAAAATAAATCACAATTTGACCAATAAAGCTATAGATTATATGACAGAATGTATGTAACATTACAAATATTTGTTAAGGATTGAAAATTTACATTGAGATTATCTAATATATACTTACCTTGTAATGTCTTCACATCCTGTTCCGTCCAAATGTGTCCGGATCCCAGAATTCCAAGCGGTGGAAGTTCGCCGACTGCCATATTGGGACACCCAATTGATGGGTGTCTCAATATGGACACCGCTGGAGGTATACGCCGTACACACCATACACACAGTATACGCCGTACGCACCACCACACACACACTCTCTGTATACGCCGTACGCACCACCACCCACACTGTATACGCCGTATGCAGCCTCTTGCATGGTATCACTAGCGGAACACCGTCGCGAACACGCCGCCGGGATCAGCCGAATGATTCACTGACCGCCGCCATCTTTGTACAGGAGGAGCGCATGTGCAGCTTTAATGTGACTGCCGCTATCTGCCTGCACAAAGATGGCGGCGGTCTGATTTACTGCGCGGGGGAGACAGCTCAAACGAGAGAACACATGAGGGAAGAAGACAGCACAGGGGTGGAGAGAGAGAGCAGACAAGGGGGAGAGCACATGGGGTACACAGGTCAAAGAAGAGATCACAGATGGGAGAAGTCAGCACATGGGGGAAAGAGAGAGTGGATAGGTGGGTAAGCAGGTGGGTACACAGGTCAAAGAAGAGATCACATGAGAGGAGAAGACAGCAGATGGGGGAGAGAAAGCGCACACGGGGGAGAGAGACAGAGCACAGGGGGGAGACAGCTCAAACGGGACAGCACATGAGGGGAGAACACAGCACAGGAACGAGAGAGACAGCAGACAAGAGGGATAGCACATGGGGTAGACAGGTCAAAGAAGAGAGCACAGACGGGAGAAGTCAGCACAAGGGGGAAAGAGAGAGTGGATAGGTGGGTAAGCAGGTGGGTACACAGGTCAAAGAAGAGATCACATGAGAGGAGAAGACAGCAGATGGGGGAGAGAAAGCGCACACGGGGGAGAGAGACAGAGCACAGGGGGGAGACAGCTCAAACGGGACAGCACATGAGGGGAGAACACAGCACAGGAACGAGAGAGACAGCAGACAAGAGGGATAGCACATGGGGTAGACAGGTCAAAGAAGAGAGCACAGACGGGAGAAGTCAGCACAAGGGGGAAAGAGAGAGTGGATAGGTGGGTGAGCACATGGGGGGGGGGGGGGGAGAGATTCTCAAGCCTGTCCCCATCGTGACATTACCGCCCTCCCGATGCCTCCATGTAGTCTAATAAAAATTGGAATATCTTCTAGTGTGATGAGTGCCATTAGTGTTAATATGGTTAGATCGTGGTCAGTATCATTACATATCATATTACTCAAACAATTGCACTATGTTGGACATCACATAGAATAATCTCTCCTTCTGTAACAGTTTGCCGTTGCGTTTTTGTTCAAGATTTATGTAATTGTTTTTGTTTTGTATACCCCCTTTTTCACATGTAAAGCGCCATGGAATAAATGGAGCTATAATAATAAATAATAATAAGTCGTGCTACAGATTTTTATTTTTCATTCAGGACAACAGACTGACCAAGGCTATGTTCAAACATAAGTATACGCTTCTGAAGGCTCAATCATATACAGTTAGGTCTAGAAATATTTGGACATTGACACAAGTATCGGCATTTTAGCTTCTTACCAAAACATATTCAAGATATCGTTATATACTCAATATGGGCTTAAAGTGAAGACTCAGCTTCAATTTGAGGGCATTCACGTCCTAATTGGAGTAAGGGTTTAGGAATTAGAGCTCTTTAATATGTAGTTGGCTCTTTTTAAAGGGACCAAAAAATTTGGACAATTCTCTCAAAAGCTCTGTAATGGGCTGCATGGGCCAATCCCTCCTTAATACAACATCAATTAAGCAGGCAAAAGATCTGGAGCTGATTCCAGGTGTAGCATTTGCATTTGGAAGCTGCTGTGAACCCACAACACACGGTCAAAGGAGCTCCCAATGGAAGTGAAACAGACCAAAAAAAAAAGAAGTTGTCCATCAGAAAGATAGCAGAAACGTTAGGATTGGCCAACCAAATCAACAGTTTGGTACATTCTGCAAAAAAAAAAAAAGAATGCACTGGTGAGTTTGGAAACCAGAAAGGCCTGAACGTCCACGGAAGACAGCAGTAGTGGATAATCGCGACGAAAAACCCCTTCACAACATCCACTCAAGTGAAGTATGCTTTCCAGGAAGTATGTTTCAGTATCCAAGTCTAACATAAAGAGAAGACTTCCTGACGCGCAAATACAGAGGGTTCACAACAAGGTGCAAACCATTAATCAGCCTTAAAAATAGAAAAGCCAGATTAGACATTGCTAAAAACATCTAAAGTCAGCCTAGTGCTGGAAAAGCATTCTTTGCATAGATTAAATGAAGACCAACCTGTAACAGAATGATGGGAAGAAGAAAGTATGGAGAAGGCTTGGAACGGCTCATGATCCAAAGCACACCACATCCTCTGTAAAACATGGTGGAGGCAGTGTGATGGCATGGGCATGCATGGCTTCCAATGGCACTGGGTCACTAGTGTTTATTGATGATGTGACTGAAGACAGAAGCAGACATATGAAGTGTACAGGGCTATACTTTCTAATCAGATTCAACCAAATGCAGCAAGTTGATTGGATTGCGCTTCACAGTACAGATGGACAATGACCCAAAACATACTGCGAAAGGAACCAAGGACTTTTTTAAGGCAAAGAAGTGGAATATTCTGTAATGGCCAAGTCAGTCACCAAAGCTCACCTCATTGAGCAGCATCTCACATGCTTAAGACAAAAGTTAAAGGGGTTTTAAAAGTTCATTTTAAATCAATAGTTTTTGGAATGATAATAAGTTCCACAACTGAATGTATTGAAATAAAATGTTCCTGTGCTGAGATAATCTTATAAATGTTCCCCTGCTGTGTACTGTGTAATGTCTGTGTCTGACCGTACAGGAACATGGTCTGATCATACCACATCTCCTGGGCAGGGGAGGAGGCAAAAGAGTATACAGACATTACAGCAGGGGATCACAGCTGATTCTTTCTTTGAAGCAAAACATTGTTTAAAAACAGGAAGGGAAATGTTTTACAAAAAGAATCAGCTGTGATCCCCTGCTGTAATGTCTGTATACTCTTTTGCTTCCACCACTGCCCAGGAGCTGTGGTATGATCAGGGCTGTGGAGTCAGTAAGCCAAACCTCCGACTCCCTCATACATGGCTCATGTTTAAGTTATAAATTTACTGTAGCACAGATTCATCTCAGCTAAAAGTCTAGACCCTTAGATCAGGAATAGGACAGACATTTATAGGACATTTCAAAACTTTCCCAAATTCTTATGAAAAAAATATTCCCCACAAACTGCATTGAATTTCTGTACCCAATTTATTATATATTTTAGGAGTCGGTCCATTTTATACTGACTCCACCAAAATGGGCTCTGACTTCACAGCCCTGGGTATGATCAGACCATGTCCCTGCACAGTCAGACACAGCCAGTAAACAGCAGGAGCACATTTATAAGATTATCTCAGCACAGGAACATTTTATTTAAACACATCCAATTGTGGAACTTATTATTATTCCAAGATCTATTTATTAAAATGAACTTTTGTTCTTGGGAAAACCTCTTTAAGGTAGAAAGACACACAAACAAGGAACAACTGAAATCAGCTGCAGTAAAGGCCTGGCAAACCATCACAAAGAAGGAAACCCTGTGTATGGTGATGTCCATGGCTTCCAGGCTTCAGGCAGTCATTGCCAGCAAAGATTTCTCTAGAAAATATAAAAAAAAATAGCATTTGATTTATGGTAAAGTTAATTTGTCCAATTACGTTTGAGCCCCTGAAATGAGGAGGATTTGTCGAAAAATAGTGGCAATTCCTAAATGTTTCACAGGCTATTTTAGTTCAACCCCTTTAATTAATCCTGAAAGTCTACACCTGAATTGCATCTCAGTTATTTCATTTTAAATAAAAAAAACAGTGTTATGTAGAGGCCAAATCACGAAGATTCAGTCACTGTCCAAATATTTCTGGACCTAACTGTATATACAATAGGTACCAGCACAACAGATGCCAAAAAGACTGGAATAAAGCCCTTTGGAAACATTTAATGCATACACCGCTTTTCTAGGGGTACATACTAAACATATTGATTGAATGTAATCTGAACTGAGAAATAACTTACTGCTTTACTGCACATGTATAACTTTTTTACTTTCTGCTTTAACGCCTCTGGGAATACTTCCGTTTAGCTATACATTAAGGATGGGGCTTCATGACAAATTTGGCAGCAACACGTTGCACAACCAATAAAGTTCTCTATGCCGCTACAACACAGCATAACGCAAATGAATGGGGTCGCATTGTGAACTACGACAAGTCACAAAAAATCCAACTTTGTCAGACTTTTTGTGACTTCCATGTCATGGTTCATGTAGGTCACAATCTCATGCACCTGCATTTCTGCAATGTAGGAGCACAGAGCAATGGCCAAAGTGACCATGCAGCCCCGGCCTAACACATGTATAGACTATGTGTAGGGCATTATATAAACCATTATTCCACAAACTACCTCTACTCTCTGCAGTAAAGCTATAGCAATTAACAAACATATTTTACAGATATGGAATATTTCTAAATCTAATAGGTGAATTACTAGTTACCACTAGCTAAAATGTGTGAATCTATACCCTTTAACATTCACAATTTAACATGAAATGGTTTATAAAAAAAAATAATAATTTGCCATTCACTCCATGGTGACAATGATAAAGGTGTGCAGTAGTAAATGAGCGTCAGTTAATTAGGAGGTTCTTCAGGGAGTTGCACATTACTGGGTATGTCAGCATGTAACCAATGCCACCTTCCCCGTGTGCTGTATGAAGGAGCGCCGCCGTCACTAAATCACTGTCGCTGCGTACCACTGCTCCCACTGAGCAAGCAGACTGGCACAGGCAATATATGCAGCTAAAAATGGATAATTAACAAAACTCCCATGTTCCCAAAATGTTCTAGTTTGGTGGATTTGATCATCAAAGAGAAAAGCGACCGCATGAGAAAAGCACTTAATGAGAACAGTTATATTTTCATACATATCAAAGATCTTAATCATAATCTTTCCACAATCGTACTGTGCCGATCATTATTCATATGGGCTGCGCGCCATGATCAAGTAGTTACTGCTATTATGCTCTGTCCTAATGCAACCAGAATATAGTCACACAAGAAATACTCATTATAGCTGTACAAAAGAAAAATGCAGACAGGAAAGGATTTCATGGAGGGGGAGTCTACGCAAAAATAGATTCTAATCAGCCCAGTGTTCAAGAGGTCTATTCTGTGCATTGCCTGCATTACATTTCACCTGTGCCATCTGGGGAATATTAGGGGCGACTGATCTCTTACACATCACTGCCATCACACAGGAACTGAAATGCATTTCTTCAGGACTAGCTCTTGTTTTGGAGAATCTGGCAGCTCTAGTGATTGGCCAACATGTGATACCCAATTTCTGCTGTTACAGCTTTCCTACGGCAATCAGCTGATCGCCAAGCCGGCTTCATCAGAAATACAGGGTTGAGATGAGACAAGCTTTTTAAAGTACCCTTTAGGCCATGTTCACACATCAGTATTTTACATCAGTATTTGTAAGCCAAAACCAGGAGTGGAACAATCAGAGGAAAAATATAACGGAAACACGTCACCACTTCTGATTTTTCCACTCCTGGTTTTGGATTACAAATACTGATGTAAAATACTGACCAAATACTGAACGTGTGAACGTGGCGAAAGGCTGCATTCACACAACAGCATTCTTTTTCTGCTATGGTTTTCCAAAATTATGGTAAAAATGCAATGTCTGTCGCCATTTTTCAAAATCATGGCAAAAAAACGCAACATTTTTAGAGAACTGTGGCAAAAAAATCACATTGCTGCCGAAATTGTAGAACATAACAAAATATCTTTAGGCTATGTGGTGGCCTGCATCCTCAAATGTAATTGCATAGGATATCGGCAGCTACTGTTCATAACAATGAAGGTCTGGGAAACAGTCGTAGATCCTATGGAAAACTGCATCGTGATCTATTTGGTGCTTTAATTTGCAAAAAAAATAATTCCCATTCTCAGATGTGGTATCCAAACTGTGGTTCTCCATCTGTGGTGAAACCCCAAATCCCAGTATACCTGGACAGACAATGGCATGCCATGCTAAGAGTTGTAGTTTTATAACAGCTGGGACACCACCACTCTAGTGTCAATGCGCTAAATCACAACGTTAAGTAGTGTAATTTGAACAGGTACATGTGAATGAACAATAAAAAGTTGATGTATAGTGGTCTCTTGGAGACTGAAAAATTATTATTTTTTTAAAAGTGTAAAGTTGTTCACTTATTACAGAAATCACTCAATAAGCTGGAAGTGTTATGTTCTGCTACCAGAGCTAAGGAAAGAGAGGAGATCTGTCCCTACGATAGAACTCAGCTTAATCCCTACGATGTAACAGGGGACCTGATCCTGCGATCAGACCTGCTAAAGTCCTAAGCTAGTCTGTACGGAGACCTATAGATGTGGGGAAGGAATCCCTACAAGTACTAAGGACTGGGAGGAAAATGGGACACCTTCTAACAGAAATAGTAGCAGACAGACGAACAAACAAAATATATAGAACATAGAGGTCCGTAGACCAAGCAAACTAACAGAGTTAGATACAGAGCACAGGCTAGCTAGAAAGTAGTTAAACAATGAAGTCCAGCAAAGCCAGAAGGGCGGAGCAGGATTAAATAGGCCAACAAGGTCATGTGACCAGCAAAGGAAAAAACCTAAGAACAAGGTTCTAACAGTACCCCCCCTTCTAAGAGGATCCTCCGGATCCCCTAGGACCAGGCTTATCAGGAAATCTCCTGTGAAACGCTCTGATAAGTCTGGACGCGGAAACATCATCCGACCTCACCCAAGAGTTATCCTCGGGTCCGAAACCTTTCCAGGCCACAAGATACTGAAAACTACCTTTATACTGTCTAGAGTTAAGTATGCGAGAAATTTCATATTCCCCGTCCTCCACCACCGGAGGAACAGAGGCAGAGGCGTCACAATCCGATACAACAGCTTTTTTCAGCAGAGAGACATGAAATACCGGATTAATTCTCCAGGAGGTAGGAACCGCCAACCTAACAGCAGATTGGTTGACAACCTGAAGCACCTTAAAGGGCCCTACAAACTTGGGACCCAATTTCTTAGAAGGAATCCTCAACCGCAGATTCCTAGAGGACAACCAAACCATGTCACCAACAGCGAACAAAACCTCCTGTCGTTTCCTATCAAAGTAGTCTTTAGATTTTCTGTTGGCCTCCTGAAGATTACCACGCACATCCGTCCAAACTCTCTCCAAATCACCGGAAAAATTCTCCTCCTCAGGCACGGCAGATCCCAACTTGGAGAACGACCCAAACGACGGATGTCTCCCAGAACAACAAAAAAAAGGCGAACAACCAGCAGAAGAAGATGTATGATTGTTCAGAGCAAATTCAGCAAGTGGCAGAAACTCAGACCACCCCTCTTGATTGTCTGCCACAAAACAACGCAAGAACTGCTCAACATCCTGGTTTTTCCTTTCTGTCTGGCCATTAGATTCAGGATGATATCCTGACGAGAACGACAAATGAACTCCCAGCCTGTCACAAAAGGCACGCCAAAAACGAGCCACGAACTGAGGACCTCTATCAGAAACAATGTCAGTAGGAACGCCATGAAGTCTGACAATTTCCTTGACAAAGGCCTTAGCGAGAGTTTTAGCGCAGGGCAGTTTGACGAAGGGAACCAAGTGACACATCTTGCTAAAACGGTCCACGACCACCCAGATGACAGTAAAACCCTCAGAGGGGGGAAGGTCAGTTATAAAGTCCATAGCCAAATGTGTCCAAGGAGCACTGGGAACCTCCAAAGGACAAAGCAACCCCGCAGCAGGAGTATGTGAGGACTTAGATCTAGCACATATAGTACATTGGCGCACCCACTTAATGACTTCCTTCTGCCATCCAGGCCACCAAAAACTGCGACCCACCAGTCTCTTGGTCTCAGAGATTCCGGGATGACCTGCCAACCGAGATTCGTGATACTCAACAAACAAATCTCTCCTAAAGGTCCCAGGCACAAACAACCTCCCATGAGGAGTGTTAGATGGGGCATTCTCCTGTGCTTTAAGAATCTCATCTTCCAAAACGGAGTCCAAAGCAGCTATCACAACACCTTCTTGTAAAATGTTCTCCTCTTTCTCAGCACCGACTATGGGAGAAAAACTGCGAGACAAGGCATCCGCCTTAACATTCTTAGTACCAGGGATGTAAGTAACGGAGAAATTAAACCGCGAGAAAAACAGTGCCCACCTAGCCTGACGGGCATTCAGGCGCTTGGCAGCATCAAGATATATCAGATTTTTATGATCCGTAAGAACCTGAACGGGAAATTCCGCACCTTCCAAGAAGTGGCGCCAGTGTTCAAATGCGAGTTTAATAGCCAATAATTCCCGATTACCAATATCGTAATTCAGTTCAGTCTCCGAAAATTTTTTTGAAAAAAAGGCACAGGGATGTAATCCATCCCCGTTATCCTGAGACAATACTGCGCCAACCCCCACAGAGGAAGCATCAACCTCAACCAAAAACGGCTTAGTCACATCAGGCTGCATAAGGATGGGAGCAGAGGTGAACCTCTCCTTGAGATACACAAAAGCTTCAATGGCCTCAGAAGACCACTGAACCGCATCAGCACCTTTCCTGGTGAGATCGGTCAGAGGTTTGACAATACTAGAAATTTTTTTTATGAATTTTCTGTAATAATTGGCGAAACCCAAAAACCTCTGTATCGATTTCAAACCAATAGGCCTAGGCCATTCCTGTACAGCTTGAACTTTAACCGGGTCCATCTCAAAACCTTCGCTGGAGATAATGTAGCCCAAAAAACTAATTCTCTGTACAGCGAACTCACATTTCTCCAGCTTAGCAAAAAGCGAATTGTCCATTAATAACTGTAATACCTCACGCACGCTCCGCCAATGAGACTCCAGATCAGGCGAATAAATCAAAATGTCATCCAAATACACAACCACATTTTTGCCGATCAAAGGTCTAAGGATGTCATTAATAAGATTCTGAAAAAATGCAGGAGCATTAGTAAGACCAAAAGGCATAACCAGATTCTCAAAATGACCCACAGGAGTGTTAAAAGCAGTCTTCCATTCGTCTCCCTCCTTCATGCGCAACAGATTGTATGCCCCCTTAAGGTCGATTTTAGAGAACCACTTGGCCCCCATTAACTGGTTAAACAGATCAGGAATCAATGGCAGTGGGTAAGGATTGCGTACAGTAATTTTGTTAATCTCACGAAAATCCAGACAAGGACGTAAACCGCCGTCCTTTTTTTTTACAAAAAAAAATCCAACCGCCACAGGAGACTTAGAGGGCCTAATGTGACCGGCGGCCAAACTTGTCTGTATGTATTCCTCCAAAGCCTTTCTCTCAGGAATAGTAAGGTTAAATAAACGACTTTTAGGAAGAGTCGCTCCAGGGACAAATTCAATAGAACAATCATAGTTTCTATGGGGAGGCAAAACCTGCGATTCCTTCTCAGAAAAAAACTCTCCAAAAATCCTGAATAGGAACAGGCAATTCTCCCCTATCCAAAGCTGCAATACGCCCGTTACAACACTTGTCATAACATTTATGGCTCCAGGATTTAATTTCACTGGTAGACCAATCCAGTACAGGATTGTGAAATTTTAACCAGGGCAATCCCAATATTACTGGAGAAGGCAAGTTATTCAACACTACCAAATCCAATTTCTCATGGTGAACACCATTAATAGTGAGAGGAAATTCACAGACCTTGAGAGTAATATTCTTCAAAGGGGAACCATCCACAGAAACCACAGCAATGGGGGATGATAAAGGTTCGGGTTTTAAATTGAGTCTTTCCAAGAATCCCCCATCAATAACATTCAGAGTAGACCCACAATCAACAAACACCCGAAATTCCATTAATTTTTTCTGAGCAATCGTGGAAGCAGCTAAAAATACACCCTTGGAATTTAAACAGGCAATACGGGCATGACTGACCATTTTTTTTTCTTTCTTGATACGAAGCTCACAGTCTTTAATTAAATGACCAGATTTTCCGCAATAGAAACACAAGCCTTCAGAAAATCTGCGATCTTTTTCTTGAGAGCGAGGTGCCATTGCTCCAATCTCCATCGATTCACCACTGTTAGTACACACATTCTCATAACCAGAAACTGACATAGCAGAGGATTTGCTCTCATTAACCCTTGCACGCAGTCTCCTATCCACCCGTATAGCTAATTGCATAGCCTGTTGCAAATCTTCAGGTGTAGGATAAGCAATTAGCAGGTCTTTAACCCTTTCACTGAGCCCAGCAAGAAACAGACTCTTCAGAGCAGAATCGTTCCACCCTGTTTGAGTAGACCATCGACGGAAATGAGTACAATATTTTTCCACATTACCTGATCCCTGTCTCAAACGTCTTAACTCAGTCTCAGCTGATGAGACACGGTCAGGATCATCATATAATAGTCCCAAAGCAGAAAAAAAACTATCCACTGAACTGAAGCATGTATCACTAGGTTGCAAAGAAAAGGCCCACTCCTGAGGCTCTTGCGCAAAAGTGACATTATAAACCCTATGCGCTGGGAATCATCCCCAGAGGACTTGGGTCTCAAACGAAAATACAATAAGCAAGCATTTTTAAATGAAAAAAATTCTCGGTGTTCACCAAAAAATAAATCCGGCAAACGTACCTTAGGCTCCAAGAAATGTGCTCCAGGACAGTTACTCACGTGTTGACGGAGCTCAGTCACCTCCAAAGAGAGTCCCTGCAGGTGTTTAGCCAAATCCAGAACCGACACCATGATGGAACAGAAAAAATCTTTCCTTAGAGCATTTGCTGGGCTGGACTTACTGTTATGTTCTGCTACCAGAGCTAAGGAAAGAGAGGAGATCTGTCCCTACGATAGAACTCAGCTTAATCCCTATGATGTAACAGGGGACCTGATCCTGCGATCAGACCTGCTAAAGTCCTAAGCTAGTCTGTACGGAGACCTATAGATGTGGGGAAGGAATCCCTACAAGTACTAAGGACTGGGAGGAAAATGGGACACCTCCTAACAGAAATAGTAGCAGACAGACGAACAAACAAAATATATAGAACATAGAGGTCCGTAGACCAAGCAAACTAACAGAGTTAGATACAGAGCACAGGCTAGCTAGAAAGTAGTTATACAATGAAGTCCAGCAAAGCCAGAAGGGCGGAGCAGGATTAAATAGGCCAACAAGGTCATGTGACCAGCAAAGGAAAAAACCTAAGAACAAGGTTCTAACAGGAAGTTGGAGAAATTACCATGTGAACACAAGAAGTCAAGAAACCCTACATGCTTTTAAAGGACTGCGTTTTCACAGTAGAAACTGAGCAGAAACTCCAGCTTTTGAAGAGTTTTGAGATTTAGAGAGTTTCCGTTCAGTTTCTGTTCCAAACACTCCTGAAAAAACTCTGTGTGAATATAGTCAAGGAATACTGACGGCTGGGGTGAACTATTCAAGTGAACCTCTGTGAAAAAAGGCCATAGTGCTAATGTAATGACCCTAAATAACAGGCAGAATATTGTTTAAATAAATTTATTTTTTATGTTCAGGTTTCATTTTGTATAAAAAAAAAACAGTTTAATTTAATTTAAATACTACATTTTAGCAACATTCTTCATACCCTAAAAGCCTAATAAGTCAATAACAACCCTCCCATGATACAATTTTATACTGAACGACTTTGTTTTCATCCTAACAAACAAAACACAAATAATCTGAGAGTGCTTGGAATTCGGATACTACCAGAAATGATTATCTCGGTGACTAATGAGCCGTGAGAAACACAGAATCAGTATCAGGCGCGCAGGTTCTTAGCCACCGCTCCTAAAACCTTCACAATCTGTTAACGGAATGCATTAAACACCTAATTTAATTACATCTGCAAGAATAGGAGAACCTATTGAGAGCACTTTGTATGATTACAGACATAAGTGAAAGGAACAGACCTATTGATCCGATCAACTCCCAATTTACCTCCACACTGCTGATGGAAGCAGCCTCAAATATATATTCAGCTGCAGTTTTCTGCTCGCTGAATTCTTAAAATGGTAAAATTATTGTAAAAACTTTTCAGCTCTTTAAAGGAAGCCATCAACAGAAAAAGACGAATTGTTTAAATCAGCTTTTTGTATTACATGTATTAAAAAAAGTCTGCTTTAAAGAAACAAAATTACTCAGCATGCAATTTTTATTTTGGCCACTAGGGCTTTTTTTTAATCCTACTTCCTGTTCTTTCAGGAAGTGTTTTCAGCAAGGCTCCTTATCATCAGAGGCAGGATTACAGTGACAGGTAACACAACTGAATGCACACAATCCACCAATCACAATAGGCGATGTAATAGCTTCCCCTCCCTTCACAATGACTTTTACATGTTCATTAATTGCTTCAATACAAAAAGATAGGGCCAGAGTCCGTTTATTGTAACATAGTTGGTAAGCCGAATAAAGACTTGTGTCCATCAAGTTCAACCTGTTAGTTCTGTAATTGCTAAAGTTGATCCAGAGGAGGGCAAAAACCCCAAATGATTTGGCCAATCTTCACCTGAGGAAAAATTCCCTCCCGACTCTGAAACCAGCAGTCAGAATAAATCCCTGTATCAACCTACTATTTTATTTTATTTTTAAGTATACGCTGAAATCTGCCTGGTATCTAGAAATGCATCCAGTCCCCGCTTGAACTGGTTTAGTGAATCTGACATTACCGTCTCCTCACTCAGTGAATTCCATGTTCTCACTGCTCTTACCGTAAAGAACCCCTTCCTATGCTGGTGCTGAAACCTTTTCTCTTCCAGTCTTAGTGAGTGCCCTCTTGTTACCGTAATATCCCTCCTTTTGAACAAATCCCGGGCAAGATCTCTATACTGTCCCCTAACATATTTGTACACATTTATTATGTCCCCCCTCAACCTTCTCTTTTCCAGGCTGAATAGTCCTAGTTTTGCCAACCTCTCTGGGTATTGCAGTCCCTCCATTCCCTTTATTAATTTTGTTGCCCTCCTTTGTACCTTTTCAAGCTCATTTATATCCTTTCTATATATTGGGGCCCATAACTGAGCACAGTATTCCAAGTGTGGTCTGACCAGTGCTTTGTACAGTGGAAGAACAATGTTCTCCTCCTTTGCAGCTATACCTCTTCTGATACATCCCATTACCCTGTTTGCCCTTACAGCAGCGGCCTGACTTTGGGCACTCCAATTTAGTTTGCTATCAATCAAGATGCCCAAGTCCTTCTCCATCTCTGAATTCCCCAATGATTTCCCATTCAGTGAGTACTGGTGACTTCCATTTTTCCTTCCCATATGTATGACCTTACATTTCTCCTCGTTAAACCTCATTTGCCATTTAATGCTCCACCTACCCAGCTTATCCAAATCCCTCTGTAGGTCTGCACTGTCCTCTTTTGTATTAATTGTTTTACATAACTTTGTGTCATCTGCAAATATTGATATTTTACTATTTATCCCGTTGACTATGTCGTTAATAAAGATATTAAATAACATTGGGCCTAGTACAGACCCCTGTGGTACCCCACTAGTGACGCTTACCCAATCTGAGTATATTCCATTTATAACCACCCTCTGCCTTCTATCCTTTAGCCAGTTAGCTACCCACTTGCAGACATTTTCCCCCAGCCCCATCATTCTCATTTTGTATACCAACCTATTATGTGGCACGCTATCGAACGCTTTTGAGAAGTCGAGATACACGACATCCACTGGTTCCCCCTGATCTAATCGAGCGCTAACCTCCTCGTAGAAGTCAATCAGGTTTGTTTGGCAGGAGTGATTCCTCATGAATCGTGTTCAATGTACATGTGGATTTCCTGAAACAACTGAAAAATGGAGTCTTAAAAAGCCCCAGTGTGAAATTTGCAAGATTTCTAGGTAAAAAAATACTGCCAAAACTTATAGAACTGTTCCGAAACTAACACTGATTTAATCCTAAATATCTATTTAATGTAATAATCTAATGGATGTTCTAATATACTTTCATTGAAAAGTCCCTATCGTTCCCAGTCTAACTGCTTTAATACAATTAGAAATGTAGTATATTAGTTCTGATTTTATATGTCGCTTACCCCAAGTGCAGGACATTGCAGTAGTTTAGGTATCCATGGTTATGACTAGTGATGAGCGAGTATGTTCGGTTAACCCTTTCGCCGAGTATTTATAGCGTGCTTGGGCTTTAAGTTTTCGTCGCTCCGTGAACATGATTTGCAACTGTTTGACAGATTTAATACATGTGAGGAATGCTGGAAAAACAGGCATTCCTCACATGTATTAAATCTGTCAAACAGTCGCAAATCATGTTCACGGAGCCACGGAAACTTAAAAGCCCGAGCACGCTATAAATACTCGGTGCTCGGCTGAGTATACTCGGCGAAAGGGTTAACCGAACATACTCACTCATCACTAGCTATGACCACTCAAACAGGGACAGTTAGTTGAATCAGAAGAACTATGCTACATTTAAGGGGTATGGTTTCTCCTTGTGGAAAGTGACATGTCAGGTCTGGCACGCCAGTATGAGGAGACTTAAACGTCTTGCATGCTCCTCTGGCAAAATTAAATATGCAAATTGTCTCTTCAGAGAGGAAGAGGACTTGAACTCTAGTGCCACCTACAGGAAGTAGCAATCCTACAAGTCATTATTGACCTTTTAATGAGCTTTGACATACGACTTAGGATAAAAGCCAAATCAGAATCTCAATTTGTAGACACGGTGTTTCGGAGACGTGCCCCTCATCAGTGCAAAGTATGAGATCGGATTTGGCTGGGTGAGAGGCTAAGACCGGGCTCTAAGGAATAAGGTTTCTCCTTCTGGAGAGTGACATGTTATAAGGAAACAGCCGCTCTGTAACCCTGAGAATGGACCTCTGCAGTCCCACTCTGAGTTGAGCACAGATGTGCATGAGTGGCCTCTGCTCCATTCATGGCCTACAGGTCTGATGGAAATCGCCGATGTCTGTGTTTGGCAGTGCCATAGACAATGAACTGAGGCTGCGCATCACCACTACATTCAGCATGGTGTTGCAGCACACCATTTTCAGGATTTCCCCAGCCCATGGTTGGGGATAGCCTGTATTTTTGGGATAACACTGTAGACATAAATGATATGCTGAAATGTGATATTGTTAGGCTGGTCCAAGATACCAGTACAAGTGTTCTGCACTGGTTCCTGTGGCTAAACCTAAATTGGAGAGCTAGAAGCAGAAATCTAATAGTTTGCTATGGAAAACTTCTCCACTTTTCCTTTATACTGGTTTTCATCAATAAGCCCCAGTCCATTTACCTGTAGTGGCAAATCTCCAACACAGTGCGACACTCTTAATGAGATGAAGTGTTAAGGTGCAGTGAATATCCGAGTGGAGAGTGAACCATAAGGAAGGTGAGGGTGATACGCTGAGACGGGCTTTGCTCGCTGCCAAGGTATAAACGACCTGATGTAACACAGACAGCAACAACAATCTGTCTGCCGGAGAACACCAATCAGGACTACTGTAGCATAATGCAATGAAACATTCTGCATTCAGGCAGCAAATTAACTGATAGCAGCCGAGGGGCAATCAATATCCCTGGCAGGGACAAAACCTGTTACAAGCTGCTGGAGAATTCTACAATTTTGTGATTATTTATGAGCAGTTTTACAAGGAAATTAACATGCCGCACATTTTAGTACTGAAAGGGAAAATTATTGCTTATAGAATATGTCTATTTACAGATGTATAACAGCGGGTGATGCCATGGCTGGTGCCCCTTGTAGGTCAGTCAGCAGTTTTTCCAGTTCAGTGTGAAAAGAAATGGTTGCCCTAGGGCTCTACAATGGAGATGCGTGCAGCAGTGTCCGTGCTGAATACATTAATCATCGGACTTGTGTACAGTACATGGATTCACAGCAGGTCTCCACTGTAAGCCATGTTGGGGCTGTCTGGGATTTTTAGAAATTTCCTGAAGAAAAATGGATTTGTTAAAAAAAAATTACAAAAAAGTACACTGTAATCAATAGATCTTGGATTAAAAAGAAGTTCCACAATTGGAATTGTCAAAAAACAATGTTCCTGTGCTGAGATAATCCTATAAATGTGCCCTTGCTGTGCACTGAGTAATTGTTGTGTCTGACCGTACAGGAACATGGTCTGATCATACCACATCTCCTGGACAGGGGAAAAAGCAAAAGAGTATACAGACATTACAGCAGGGGATCACAGCCGATTCATTTTGTGAGGTAAAACATTTCACTGCCTGTTTTTAAGCAATGTTTTACCTAAAAGAAAGAATCAGCTGTGATGCCCTGCTGTAATGTCTGTATACTCTTTTGCTCCTCTTCCCTGTCCAGGAGCTGTGGTATGATCAGACCATGTTCCTGTACAGTCAGACACAGACATTACACCGTACACAGCGGGGCACATTTATAAGATTATCTCAGCGCAGGAAAAAATTTTTTAAACACATACAAATGTTGAACTTATTTTTAATCCAAGATGTATTGATTAAAATGTACTTTGTTGGTGGGAAAACCCCTTTAAATTCTCTGGAATTTCTGGGATGCTTCATTGATAGGTTGTCAGCAATGACTTGTCGTACATCATTCATGTGACTGCTGCAGCCAAGCACTGCTTTCCACTGTCACATGCAAGCATCACTGAGGCTATAGGGTACTTTAAAAAAAAAAAATCCCATCCAACCCCTCCAAAATATTGGTTAGAATGCTATATGTGGCACGAAAAAAAACCCTCAGCCTCAGCATGAAATTGTACAGTGGGGCCTCACAGAAGTCTATTGCTGGGTGATTACTGCTCTGAACAAGCTTTTCTTGCAACCAACAATTCTGAAACAGAAAAGAACCAGAGAACATGATCCCACCGTGTTGCAGAAGGGTCTACGGTGATGCTTGTCAAGAGACTGAAGAAGAACAGAAGAACTGGCTGTTCCTCAAGCTGCCGCTGCATGTGTGATCACTATACATAGTGTTCAGGGAACAAATTCATATTTTAGCAGCACACAGTAAATAACATGGTAAACTAAAAGCAGTCATACCCTTCGGCGGAGTCTATCCCTTTCTTCTCGGATGGCATTCATAGTAGACTTGGTCCTATTAAGATCCTCCTCTTTGCTGCACAGCATGGCAGTCAGGCTTTCGTTTTCTTCCCGCAGACCAGCCAGCTCTTTCTCCCATCGCGACCTTTCTTCTGCCAAATTAGGATATAATTCACGACCCAGAACACCCTCTATTTCTTCAACCGTCTGCCAAACAAAAGGCATACTGTATTGTTACATTACGAGCTCAAACAGTTCATTTGGTTACACATTGTATTCAGTAGATATGTGGACTACCCTGTGCGATTGGGACTTAAGGTGGTCAAATACGTTTAGACAACATTTATCTAACAGCCGATTTCAGCAAGGCTGGGTGACCATGTAATGTGTGCAGCAAATGTCCGAAAAAGGAGGTTCATGCCTGATCCTTTTGTCCTTAAAGGAAACCTGTCATGTTGAAAATATCTGATCGGCAGGAAGGATGTTATAGAGCTGAAGGAGCTGATCTGATCGATATATCATTTGTGGGAAATGTTTCAATAAAACTTGCATTGTATTCACTGAAATCCCTGGTGCTTGCATGACTAAAAGTCCAGTGGGCGGTCCCTGTATGACACTACATAGAGATAACTGTCAATGACCGAGTAGGAACCCGCACTGGACTCATAGGCATACAAACACTAGGGATTTCAATGAATGAATTGCAAGTTATACTGAATCCTTTCAGACAAACATATACAATCATTCTGCTCAGCTTTTCTTTTATACCATGTTGTCCCCAGGTCAGAGTGCATTTACAATGTTATAGGTTCCCTTTAAGGAAGATATGTCTGGCAGTGACACCCTATGGAGAACACATGCATACCTGCCTAAGCTGACGATGTATGAAGGCTGGGGAGGAATAGCAGATGACTGAACACGTGTTCAGCTAACGTGTATAGCCAGATTGACATTCAGCACGTCAGCCCCTGATGTATGAATACATTTTCAGTAAAACTCTATAAAGTATTTTGCACAGTGTGTAGACATATATCGAGTATTACCTTAATAGCCAGGTCACAGTGTTCACTTGCTGTTGTGAGCTGCTCGATGTGTCTATCGACGTCTGCCACTGACAGATTGCAGCTACTCTTTTTCCTCCCGCAGACGACATTTTCTAGGCCGGTCAGTACTCTCTGCAGCTCAGAGTTCAGGTCACTGCAGGTGTCTACAAGGAATAAAGAGATTAGAAATAAAAGGAAATATGAGATAATGCAAAGGTACACATAGCCAAATTCACAATGTAAGACTGTCCTAGAGGTATCTGGGCTTAAGTATCATAGCACAGCATTGAGTATGGCAGCTCTCATCACTAAATGACCTACTGTTTAAATAAGGTCTTTGTGTTAAGCGTGTGCATGTTTTTCTTTTTAATGGCAGTGCCTATTTAATGACATAACCTTAATTACAAATAAATAAAATATAGCAATCTTGCAATTTCATACTCACTACTTTTTTAGACTCATATTTCCAGTAAGGAAGAGTTTTCTGGATTACAATGACAGGTAACACCTCTATACACAGCTGATAGACTATTGTTATTGGTGGATCCTGTACTATGTCACACCTGATCCTGCTCCTCCTCCAATCACAATGAACTTTGCACAGGATCATTAGACACTTCAATATATAAGAATGGGTAAGGGTCTGACTATTGTGGCTATATACATGTATTGTTTCCTGAAACAACAGAAAATTAGAGTCTAAAAAAGTGGCCAGAGCAAAAATTGCAAGATTCCTACTTTTTATTTTTAATATAGATTGTAGTATGTAAAAAAAAAAAAAAAAAAGTACATTTGAAATAAAAGCGTGGTTTAAACAATAGGTCATTTTCTGATGACTGCCTCCTTACAAGAGATCTCTTTGCAAACAGTTTGAAGCTTTCAGAACATACATCTTGAAGGCTGCCATAAACAAACTCCCCATTGTCATATTCATTAGAGCAAATTATAGACATCAACTGATGGCGTGTATGATTTTTTCACCACATGCGTATGTTTCTTTTCGACACATATTCTTTAGAAAATTATGTAATTTTACATAATTTAAGAATTTCTATGTAAAAATCCTCTGTTTTTATTTAATGGGGTTTTCGGGGACTTAGGTTTTTTTTCCAGTTGGGCTAAGAACTTACTGACAGGTACATAATATAGCACTTTTTTATTTTTCATGGCAGAAATGCAGTTAAACATTTTAGAGTGCTGCTAAATATTTTTCTTAGAATTGTTGTCTTAGCTGGCACCTGTACACACTAGTCTGGATATGCTACTCAGTTTTTTTTTTTGTTTTTTTTTAGTAAACTCCTGTGACATGTGCACTCCTACTCCCATCAGCCATAGGTGGTTTTAATTAGCTGGTTTCTTCCTGCCCCATAAATTGTAGGCTTTCTAGTCCAAGAGAGGTGTCTTATCAGGACAGGGACCCAACAACAAGGTACGCTTTGACGTTGGCTGCTGGGCTCTTACACATTGGCCAATTTATGTGCCAAGTACCCTCTTTTTACTGTAAATTTTTCTAGAGCAATATTGCGGTTCCAGTTTTCCTATATTTCATATGTAAATAATACAGCACTTATCTAGTTTTCATGGCAGTAATGCAGCTCCAATTTTCTAAATTTATTATTATTATTATTATTTATTGTTATAGCACCATTTATTCCATGGCGCTTTACATGTGAAAAAGGGGTATACATACAAAAACAATTACAATAATCATGAACAAAACGTGACGGCGACTGGTACAGGAGGAGCGAGGACCCTGCCCGCGAGGGCTCACAATCTACAGGCTATGTTCACACACTGCGTTTTTTTTCTGCAGCAAAACCTGATCTCTTGGCAGGAAAGAAGCGGCATCAAAAATGCAGATGCGTTTTTTTGGTGCGTTTTTCAGGATCCCAAAGTTTAGCTTTGCTTCCACCACAGGAGCATGAACACAGGTCACCAATGCAAGACATATGTGAAACCATATTAACTAGAATTTCAAATGTAACAGTGGGTGGAGGTGAATTGTTCAGGAATAGTTTATCTAAGACACTGGCAGTGAATTGCGTTTTTATGACACTATTTACTTTACACTACGGTCCACCATTCAGTTGCATAGGCATTGTTCAAGTTCACACCTCCCTGGGCCACAGGTATTGTTCAATCTCACACATAGCTCAGCCAATATTTACATTGTACACATCACGAATTTAAAACTCTCCTAATACAAACTACCATCTCAGTGACCAAGGCAAAGACGATAAAATCACAAAATAAAGGTGTTTCACATACTGTTGGACTTGCTTATTTTCACTAAAAATGCAGCAAAACCCTGATAGCTATGTTCACACTAGGTGTTTTTTTCACTACTCAATACTTCCAATGGGTGAAAAATGCTGAAAAAACGTTGAAAGAAGTGACATGCTCTATTCTGCAAAAAAAAACATGCAAAGCACAAAATACTGATCAAACAAGAACCAAGGTGTGTGCATGAGATATCTGGAATCTCATAGATTTTGCTGGTACTGTAAAACGCAGCTGAAAATTTGAATTAAAAAAACACTGAAAGAAATGCAATGTGTGAACATAGACTTACTATTCTAAACATTTTAGAGTGCAGTTAAATATTTTTTTTACCTGCCTGTTCTGTCCTTCGAAGATCTCTCCCTGCTCAGGTGGCGATTTCCCTACTTCTTTTGATCTCATATCAACAGAGCAATGCCTTCTCTTCCAGGCTGCTGTGTTGACGGGGCATCATTGCCAACTAGAGATGAGCAGATCACTTTACATAACCATGATACACAGTCCAGGTCAGTAATCACATTTCATAGGCTTCCAGGTTACCCGTCACTACAATTGATTCGATTGTTCTGCAAACTATAAGCAGAGCCTGGGATCTGGAAATTTAAGAAAATTTGCCAGCTCCTGTCCATGGCCAGAGAACACATACCTGGACCGTGGACACGCGAAGTGATCCACTCATTTCTACTACTGACGTCATGCTCATTGCCCGCCGGCTCCCCGCAGTTAGGCAGCAGGGAGTCAGCTGTCAATTAGCATGACATCAGCAGTGAAGCCCTTTCGACGGAGAAGAGCAAAAGAGAAGGCACTGCTCTGATGACATGATGTCACTGGAAGAACGAGAAACACTGGCAGGATCAGTCTATAAATGCTCTGAACTGGGACAGATCGTCGCAGGGCAGAAGAGGCAGGTAGTTAGCAACTACCAGCCTGTAAGTTCTAAGCTGTTAGGAGCAAATAACCAATGTCCTGGACTTAAGTTAGAGCCAAGATCTTCATTTCTAAATGACAGTTTTTTAGCTTTTTATATGTCACAAGATTCTGCACCAGAAAACTAGACCACCATGGGAAAGCGAATTAACAAATGGTTGACACATTCTGTCGTGGAGGAAAATGTGTCATAGAAGGAAATGGATATTATCGGAGATGGACCTTTGGATGCACGTATATAAATAATGAAGTGTTGATCTACGTAAACAGGTGTGTTAACTCACAGAACAGGAGGTGCACCAAAAGCCACTTCATGATGCAACAAACAGCATTTGGTTCTGCAGATACACGGATTGTGGGTCCAATATTCTTTGATAAAAAGCGTGAACACAATTCTATGCACAATTACCTGATAACAAGTGCGAGTATTGTTTCTTTCAGAAAGACAATTTTTCCCATGCCCCACCATGACATACAATGAGTAAGTAGGAATTTGGGGGGGCCAAAATTACATCTTACAATAAGTCATGTGAAAACTGTTGTAAAGTTGCGCTAGTATTAAACCAAGTAATACTCCATCTTTTGTTCAAATCAAGAAGTGTAAAATCACAACAGCGTCGGGTCAGCATTGGGGAGTACTACAAGCCAAGATGACCAATGATGGAACATGTATTTGGACAGAATTGTGTTCTTCTATGAAATGGAAATGGATGTGGAACCTCCTTTCAGTTTGGGTTATCGTTATGAAACAAACCCCTTTAAGTAGGATTACCATGGGAAAATGCCCTCACTATGTACTGGAACACGCTGTAGAGAATACAGCTGGATTTCATGCAGAGATGGGCCACAGTATTAATAAAACGTAGACCTTTTCATGTGTGATGCCGCTTGGGGATAACGGCGTCTAGGTTCTATGTAATATGTTTCTTCAGTGTCCTGCTGCTTGCTGAATTTCACAAGTTTCACAGCTTTTTCTTTGGCGTTTCATATTATTGCTTTATCAGACGTCTCGCCTGGGAGAGGAGGATGCTTGCTACATATTAGATCTTCAGCCAATACATGACATTCACATAATAGGTAGAGGTCTTACTTTGAAAGGGATGATTGAGAATGCGGAGTGTGTGCAGTTATCCCAGAAGGGACACCAGATACTGATAGATTATGTCAAACTCCACTTTGTGCGATTTAGTGGCAAAGGAGACTGCATTTAGGCATTATTACTCCGGGGTTTAATAAATGTAATGAATAGAAATATACACACTATTACAGAAAGTAGTGACTTAGCAGTACATGTCCAAGAAATAAACTGAGTAACCAATGACTGGCCTAAGAAAATATTTTATTTTATTTTTTTTATATATTTTACTTATGTTTAGAGGAAGTGATTAGATATTGATGCCAAATTTAAGCAAATATAATAAAACCAAGCACAACACACTCCAATACATCAATGAAGGTAGGGGAATATGCTGTGCTTGGTTTCTAAGTCTGCAATTGAAACTTTTAGAGAGCCTCCACAAAGTACTTGTCAAGTGTTCATTATAATTAAGGGGGTTTGAAGGAACTGGATTGGAATAATAAGTGATTCATCATGTAAAGGAGGAAACATCGACCACAGATCAATCTCTTTCAACTCCACGGCACACATGAACGCTCGTCTCGGCTGAGCGTTTAAAATGGGGAGAGTAAAGAGAAAGCTGCTGCCAGGGGTCCAGCCGCTGTTTATTTCTCCAGAAAACACAAGTATCCAGAGTAGAAATCTCAGCTGTGCAGGCCTAACCCTCACCCCCCACACATGTTAGATCTGGAGATGATCAGGAGGCCCACATTCCAGCCCCACCAAAATCAGAGTTTCTTCAGAGGACTTTACTCTAATATGTAAGAGGGCTTTTATTTGTAATAAAATAATTTAGAAAATATACGACTGAATCTCCAGTTGCAATGTTTCCCAAGCTTAGCAGCTGTAGTGAAGCAAGGAGTGTAGCCTTTAGCTCCAGGTTCTAGCACTGAAAGGGAAGTTTAGCACCTTGAAAGGATTTGTGTGAATATGTGACTTTCCCCTCTATCCATAGCGTAGGAAATAACTTCCTGATCGCAGGGTGTTCTATCTATTCATGGGACCCCAGTCGATTGCAGGAACGGGATTGACAGAATGGAGCAGAGGTTGAGCATGCCCACCTTTATTCTTTCACTCTTAATGGGACCCCTGGAGATAGCGAAATACATCGCTTGGCTATCTAAGGGGCTCCCATTGAGAATTAAAGGGTTATTCTCACAATGGTAATTTTTGCTTTTGTTTTTACAAAGCACAGTATCTACATAACTATTGTTCACATACAGTACAAGCCAAACAAAGTTTCTTTTATCGTTTTGTCTATTTTCAATTCCTTCGGCCCCACATTTCCCAGCAGCACCCTACTTCTCCCCAGTGCTGCAGGTCCCTACTTCTGCTCTCCTGTGTACTTCCCGATAAAGACAGATCTTAACATGAGCAATTTTTATTTATATGGATGAGGTGATCAGTGATAACTTTGAATAAAGTGTCTGTGACCTAGTATTTAACCAATATTCATTTCTATTTGCAATATAATCCACATTTAATTGGTAGTTCCTGGGGACCTTCAGAACATGATCAAGTGCTCCCCTACAAGTATAGCAGAACTGAGTAGAAAATAGCTGAGCTGTGTTACAACACAGCTGTCAGAGAAATGAGGATATGATGCTATGAGAGGGTCAGAGAGATGTTTTATCAGACAGGGTCAAAGGTGCATCTGTTTTTCATGAATTAGACAGGATCATTAGGTGCAAATGCAGCTGGCATAATTGGGATCATAGCTGAGCTGTGCCGTCAGATGTTTTATTAGACAGGGTCATTAGACGCATCTGAGCATGCTCAGCCAACAGTATTAGTATGACTGGAGTATGGTTCCCGTGGCAGCTCAGGGGAAAAAGCGCTGGTGGGGAAGGGTCATCATTAAAGGGATAATAGCTACAAATCAGTGCAGATGTAAACATTTATTGTATTGGCACACATTATTAATTCTACACGAACAGAAATCTGAGATCACTATTTTTTTTTCAAATATTATTAAAATCTTACAATACTGTAGTTTTGTTGTCATCGGGCACTGCCATAAACATTGAAATCATATTAATATTTTTCTTTTCAATATGGAAATTCATGATTAAATTAAGACGACATCGACAAGCACATACTGATGTCCTCGGTCCCATAACACTAAGCAATGCAAGGTTCGATCCAATCATAGCAGTAGATACTGAATAGTTTTATAGTACCCAATAAAACATCTGAGAGCAGTGGTATTACTACTCAAATGTGTGCGTGACATAACTGAATACTTGGAGGGTGCCAATTCTCCCTGAGGAGATCCACTTAGTCGTAGAGATAATGCTACAAGTAGTTTATCTGTTGGCAATTGCTATTTTAGAGATCAAAAGCCATTGTCAGCCATTTTGTTCAACATTTTTGCATCAAAGTTTGGAAGAAAATTAAATTCATATTGACTTCATTTTCATCCCAATGAATATTATAGATGTACTGTGCACTGCAGAAGTACAATCACCAAACAGATTATGGAGCTAGAAAGAACAAAAGGTAATAAAGATCTTTAGAAAAATTCCCACTGCAAATATCCTATCCATAAGAGCGTGCCGAGCAGCTAAACTGACCTTGAAGCTCTCAGACGCTTACAATCTAATGTTACAATTTACTACCGAACAAGACTTCACCAAAATACACTACTAGGGAAGAGAGAACCGCTTAAAATCAGTGAGCTCGGAGGAAATCAACGCTCCTTTACCCAATGTGGATGCTTCCCATACTTTTTGTTTTTTAATATCATCCCATTATTAAACAGATTAAGAATAATTATCTGCCATTTGGCTTTGTGCTATATAGTGCAAAAAAGTAAAAGTATAACTGTTTCACATGAAACTTTGATTAACGATGCATAAATAGACCTATAAACATTAGGCGGTAAAGAATTATTTAGCCGCCTGTAAGCGTAGATGCAATGTACAAGAAGGAAGAGATTAGATCATTCACAATCTTTCTGCATAACGAACCTCAAAAAAGGGCGGTATGGCCTACACATGGTAACGGCTAAGAGATCGGGGAACCTACTAAAATATCCAGCAACTGCTTTCACTGCAATTCTCTGAACACCTTATAGTGCAACTTTATGCTTTCACCATATGGTGCCATAAAACAAAGATGCCCTGTAAACAGGAATAAGACACTGTGATTAGGACCTGATGCTGCAGATGCATTAAACAAACTAAGGCTATGGAGACCCGAAAAAGCCACCGGCAGGGAGCACAGAGCTGACATTCGGTTTAACCACAAGACATTGCAGTTATAAAATGATTATTACTGTCAGCATCATTTTTTTTTTGTAGGTGAACAGCTTTGCTTAAGCGAGGACAAAAACAGTTAATTGGAAAACTGTGGTAAAAGTGCATGACAGCTCTGCATTTGTCCATATTGTGCGGCCATTGGCCCATTTGCACTGCAAGATTATAGAGAATTCCTAGGACGCTTGTTCACAATAATCTTGCAGTCAAAGACAGACTGCTGATTACCTGATGAAATCCGAGAATGCTCCTTCGTCAAGTGAAACAATCTTTTGTGTTACACAGAAAAATATCATAGTTTTCAGCAGTGCATCATCCTGTATAAAAAGGCTACCATTGTTCTCAGCAGCAAAGATCCTATGTACAGTGAACCATCTACTACAGATCAGAAGTGCACTCCGCCTACGTAATCAGGAAATTAAAAGGAATGGTGAATAGCAAACAAGTTGGGTGTTGGTCCACCACCAATCTGATATTACTGACTTATCTAAAGAAAGGTCATCAATATCTTAGAATCATAGAATGTTAGAGTTGGAGGGGACCTCCAGGGTCATCGTGTCCAACCTCCTGCTCAATGCAGGATTCACTAAACCATCTCAGACAGATGTCTGTCCAGCCTCTGTTAGAAGACTTCCATTGAAGGAGAACTCACACCTCTCATGGCAGCCTGTTCCACTCATTGATCACCCTCACTGTCAAAAAGTTTTTTCTAATAACTAATCGGTATCTTCTCCCTTTAAGTTTCATTCCATTGCTTCTCGAGTTTCCATGTGCAAATGAGAATAAAGCTGATCCCTCTACACTGTGACATCCCTTTAGATATTTGTAGACAGCTATTAACTCTCCTCTCAGTCTTCTTTTTTGCAAGCTAAACATTCCCAGATCCTCTAACCATTCCTCATAGGACATAGTTTGCAGTTCGCTCACCATCCTGGTAGCTCTTCTCTGAACTTGCTCCAGTTTTTCGATGTCTTTTTTAACCCCTTAACGACCATGGGTCTTTCTGATTTTGTGTTTTCATTTTTTGCTCCCCTTCTTCCCAGAGCCAGAACTTTTTTAATTTTCGTTCAATATGGCCATGTGAGGGCTTATTTTTTGCGGGACGAGTTGTACTTTTAAACGCCATCACTGGTTTTACCATATCAAGTGCTGGAAAACAGGAAAAAAATTCCAAGTGGTGTGAAATTGCAAAAAAAATGCAATTCCACAGTTGTTTTTTGGGTCCTTTTTTTACCACGTTCACTTAATGCTAAAACTGACCTGCCATCATTATTCTCCAGGTCATTACGAGTTCGTAGACACCAAACATGTATAGGTTCTTTTTTATTTAAGTGGTGAAAAAAATCCAAAGTTTGCTAAAAAAAAAAAATAATAATAATAATATTTGGGGTAGATCCGATGTTTTGATCACCCGTTATTGCATTTCATTGCAATGTTGCAGCGACCAAAAAGACGTAAATCTGGCGTTTAGAATTTTTTTCTTGTTACGCCGTTTACCGATCGGATTAATTCTTCTTTTATTTTGATAGATCGGGCAATTCTGAACGCGGCGATACCAAATATGTGTATGTGGGTTTTTTTTTAAATTATTTTATTTTGAATGGGGCGAAAGGGGGGTGATTTAAACTTATATTTTTTTCATCTTTTTTTATATTTTTAAAAACATTTTTTTTACATTTACTGCATGCTTCAATAGTCTCCATAGGAGACTAGAAGCTGCAGTTGTCTGATTGCTTCTACTGCATACAAGTGATGAGCAGATGGCTTGTATGCAGTAGAAATGCTCATGTGCTATGAGCGCCGACCACTAGGTGGCGCTCATAGCAATTGAGACATGACAACCACAGGCGTCTGCTGCACACCCTGGGTTATCATGATCACCCATCGATGACCCGCGATCACGTGACGGAGTCACCGATGGGCGGGGCTTAGGACGCGCTTCCCAGAAGAGCGAGTTAAATGCCGCTGTCAGAGATTAACAGCGGCATTTAACATGTTAACAGCCGTGGGTGGATCGCGATTCCACCCGCGGCTGTTGCGGGCACATGTCAGCTGTAAGAATCAGCTGACATGTGCCCGGTTCAGTGTGGGCTCAGCGCCGGAGCCCCCGCTGAACCGGCCTTTCCGACCAGGTGCATACTATTACTGACCTGGTCAGAAAGGGGTTAAAATATAGTGCCCACAACTGGACACAGTATTCCATATGAGGTCTGACCAAAGAGGAGTAGAGGGGGATACTTACTTCACGTGATCTAGACTCTATACCTCTTAATACATCCCAGAACTGTGTTGGCCTTTTTAGCTGCTGCATTACACTGTTGACTCATATGCAGTCTTAGATCCAGACAACATCTTTAAATAAGATGCAACACAAAATAAGAGACTTCCTAGAAAAAAAATTAAGGTAAACAGATAGATTAATTTAATTTATTTATAGACTCAATTATAGAGTTTAGGAATATTTGAAAAGTAATTATTATGCATAAGCTAATAAATATATATATATATATACACACATATATATATATATATATATATATATATATATATATATACACACACACATACATACATATATACATATATATATATATATATATATATATATATATATATATATATAATGATCACGTATAAAATAACTCCTACAATATACCTGAATTGACAAAGCATATACAATGTTGTCAAAAACACAGTACATTGTGTGGTCTTCTTCCAAGAAAACAATGTAACGCAGCATCAACTGTTATAAATATTTTACTGTTCTGTATTGAAATAATTGCCCTTTACGGTGCACTCAAAGTGAGTAATTCAATGCAATCCTAGGTTTTCTCTTGCTCTTCTCAAATTCCCACTCTGACAAGACAGACATCTGTGCTGTCTCCAGTGCCCTTTGCATTTTTGCTGTACTATACAAGATGCTGCTAAGCTTTCCTATGCAACATGTATAATGCAAAGCTCTGCACACGGCATCAGCCTAGCTGTCATCACTCTTTTCCATCTGTTCCACTTTTAATCTGAAGCAGGGTGGCCCAAACCAACATAATACGACTTGTAATAACTTCACCCCAGCTGCCAAAACAGTGCACTGGAACCATGGCATGACAGGGCTTGTGCTAGAACTAATTATACATTTACCTTTCATTGACAAGAAAGAACAGATCAAAGGCTAACATGTTCCTCACAAGTAATGCCAGCTGAAGAGGCAACCAACCAGAATAGTACACAAGGCATGGATAATGTACATGTTAGTGGTTCTTTTCCTACAATAGATATTAGCTAATAGCTTATAACTAATAACCATAAGTCATGATATCATAAATCTTCCATCTTGCACATGTTTATGTCAATTTACAATCTTCATTGATGACCTCATTTTACAATATATAACATATGGCTTTAATAAAGACATGCTCAGACTAAGCTCATCGCTGAACGACAGCCTTACAGCAAAGTTATGGAGTTTATTTTTTTTGGCCCTTACTAGCCAGAACATGGTGAAATCTGTGCCCCATCAGTGGCAGAAATTAATTGCAGCAGTCAAAGGACCAAAGCCGCAATTCAAGACTGACATTTCTTACGTCTGTCTTAATGAGGAGCATGCAGGAATAGGATCTGACTAATCAAAGTGTGTTTCATCAGTTTTTTGCTGTTAACACTTTGATGTATTGGCACGGAAGTGCCTAAAGAAATGGAAGACTAAAGTAAGGGCTCATGCAGAAGTCCGTGGCTCTCTGGAGACCCGCGGCTAGTCTGTGCATTGTGGTTTGTGATCGATCGTGAGATCCCGCCATCAGACGCCATCTTGGACCGTTTCCCGCCATCTTCATCCATCTTTCCCGCCCTGGCAGAGCGGACGCCATTATGTGCGCGCCAAAAGACAGCAGGAAGCTACCTCCCATCGTGGGCCAGGTCCCAGAATGGCGCCAAAGAAGGAGCCCGCCCCCACCAGTTATGAATGCAGCAGTGGAGATGTCCATCAACGTGGGGGGGCTGCCCCTGAGAGTGATTGTCAGCAGAATGCCCCAGGACCACCCCCTCTGGGGGCGGAAAGAGAAGAAAACTGTGGGGCAGGGCGCGGTCTGGATCAGTCTGGCCAGGCCGCACCCGGAGATGGAGGGGGAAATCAGTTCCGGTACCCTGGTAAAGGGCCTGCTGCAAGCTACACCACCATGCAGCCTCACCGAGCTGTTAGCCCATCTCCCCAAGGAGGATCCCGAATACACACGGGCGGCGCTGGAAGAGCTGGACCGGAGGATGGTCCGGGCGCAGCAAGAAGTGATCGCCGGATGGAAGAAGGAAGTGGCCCGGCGGGCTGTGATCCTGCAGCCGAAGGCGCCGTCAACTAGCAGCGCACCAGCCACCGAGGGCAGTGAAGGCCGAGCGGAGGCCGAGGACGACGCCGCGGAGGAGGCCGCGACAGCAGAGGCAGGTAACGGAGACGCCCCTGCACCGAATCCTGAGGCCGCCGACCTGCCCCTGCACCCCGTCGCGGAGCCCAACGCACCGGGACCCACCGTCGACACCGTGCCCTCACCGCCATCAACTGGCCCCCAGGCCGTCGACGCTGCCAGTGAGCCTCGCCCCACGCCGTGCCCTCTGACCCCGGGCGTGCTCAGCCAACCGCCACCGCAGGCCCGGCCGCGAGGCCCTGCGCTCCCGGATGCCGCTGCCCTGACGGAACCTCCTGCACCAGCTGTGCCACCCGTGGGAGTAACCAGAAAACGACCAGCACGGTCCTGGTCGCAAGGTCACGTGCCCCCGGGCGCCGCCAACCCACCTGCGCCCCCTGCTGCTGCAGTACCGCCACTGGGCGCGGATCTCTTTGCCCAGCACACCACTCCGGATGGGCTGCCTTTCATCTGGCCCCCCGAATTTGTCAACCCCCGCTTCCGGAGGAGCCCGCCCGCGGAGGTCGAAGTGCCCTCTGAGCCCCTCATACCTGCTCCAGCGCCTCAAGAAATCCCCCAGCTGCCATTAGAAGACGCCCAGTTTGAATGGGACCCCACAGGGGAGGACCTGATGGGGTTCATGAAGGAAATGCGAGCGGGCGCAGCCGAGCGGCGAGAGGCCTGCCGTCAACAGCTGGAGATGTTTGAAAAGGAGCAACGCGAGCGGCGGGTGAAGCAAGAAAAGCTGCAGGTCCAGAGCGCGGAGCAGAAAATGAAGGCGCGGCGAGATCCCCGAACTGCCCGCAGACCCTGAGTCACCGGGACTGTGGTGAAGTTCCAGATGGAGCGCGGCTGGGGTTTCATCCGAGACCCTGAGACCATCAGTGACGTGTTTGTGACAAGGAGAGATGTGGAGAGTCACCTACCGGAGGGCCATCGTGGGCGGGATCTCTTTCCAGGGGATGTGGTGTCTTACACCCGACACCAAGGCGTGAAGGGATGGTACGCCCTCCACGTCCACAGAGTAGTAGAGGAGGAGGAACAGCACTACTCGGATGATGAGTACCAAGAGGACCCGGATGGGCCTGAAGATAACGAGGAGGAGCAAGGCGCATATGGAGGACGACGATAGAAAGTAAGAAGCAGCGCCAATGTAAATAGTTACCCGTCAGGGTACAAAGGAACTGTTTGGGACTGTTTCCAGGATAAAGTGTGGTCCCCGTTGGGACTGATATAGGACTGTTTAAAAATTGCCCTATCCCCTAAGTAACCTGGCTGAGGACTGAGAACAGCCATTCCTCTCCCCAAAACTGGCCGAGGACTGAGAGCGGCCACCCCTTGTACATAGTTGCGCTTCTTAAAGCGCCCCCTACTGGTTTTATAAAGAGACTGCAACGTCTACCTCAAAACAAGTTTACTGGACTGTTGCACCTCTAGGAAGGAAAGAACACCTGGTCGCAAGTTGCACTGCGGCCATGATCCAAGAATCCAAGAATGTGCTTTACTTAAAGATGTGTTACATGAGAAAGTTTTATATGCTGCTAGAAAATGTTTTACATAATTTTGAGACCGTTTTATATGATAAGTGACAAAAGAGTTCCAGAGGCATTAGCAAAGTGTTTTGTGGTAGTGGCAAGAGAAGAGGAGTGTTTCCCATAAAGGGAATTGAACCATGTTACCTGTTTTCTGATGTGAAAAGTTATTGAAAAAGTTTTGCATGTCCTGTAATTATCTGTTTTTGCTCTTTTCCAGCCCGAGGACGTGCTGTGCTTTACCAGGGGGGAATGTAGCGCCCCGAGGGTTCGGCCGCTACAGGGGTATTTCACCTCTGCCAGAGGTGTGATATTCCACTCCCAGGTAAGGATGGAGTGTGGACCAGGGCTCAGTTAGCTGCATGCAGCACACACACCCCATTTCCGAGGGACAGCTCAACGGTGCTCCCACTAGACATAAGTGCAGGCACGACCGACCATGTCCCTGCTGGAGTGGGGAGGGAGGGGTGGAACACCCAGTGCTGTAGGGGCAGATAGGGGGCAGTTTCTGAGCGTAGGTAGGAGCCCATTGGTTGCTGGTCACCTGGGCTCATGGCTAGAGGGAGGTATAAAAGGTGGGCACCATCTTAGTTCTGGGTCAGTTCAGCCAGAGGAGAAGACAGGGAGTAGAGGCTCTGTAGGAGCTCTACTCCAGAAGGGCCTAGTGAGAGGCCGAGGAGGAGGAGAAGGGGAGCTGAGATTCTGGCTCATCTCAGCTCCAAGAGAAAGGAACAGAACAGGAAAGAAAGAGAAGGAGAGACAGAGAAACAGGAGGGCTCAGGAACAAGAAGGTGGAAGGGACCCTAAGAACCCACGAGAATCCAGGGTGCAGGGTCAGGCAGATTAAGGGTACCGGATCCCAAGTTGGTGGAGGAGAAACAACCCTCAGCCAAAGACCGGTCGTCGTGATCATATATTGGTGCGACACCTCATCAAACCTGCTAGGAAGGCACCATATAGGACAGCGGAGGACGGGGCCCACGTTTAACCGCACAGGTCCGCGGCAGCTGGACAAAAGTGGGTCACTGGTGAGGCAGGCCAGAGAAAGGATAAAAGGGGGTCCTGTGCCATGCTCCTGAACTGCCTGGGAGTTGACCGAGCCCCTCACCTGGTGGACGCAGCACGGCTCGGGCGGTCACTGCTGACAGAAGTGACCCGGAACAAATGAACTGTGAGTAAATACCTTGGACTGTAACTTGTTGTCTGTGTGCTCCTTCGCGCCTCCAGCACTACCGGTACCGGGACTCTCACCACCATCACTCCCACCATCCACTACACTGCCCTGGGGCCGCACTCTTCCCGTGGGGAGTCACATCATCCCAGCTGCACACGTCATCGGCCCCAGCGGTCTGCCTTGCAGCGGCGGTTCCTAATAACCGCAATCCACGGGTGGCGTAGTCGGACATTATCTGAAGCACGTAGCAGACTACCATTGGTCTGACCACCCTGAGCCGCGGGACCGGGCCGCCACTACTACTCCCAGCATCTCCCTATCGCCCGGATCCGCGTGCCCCACGGCCCAGGGGGCGAGTCACATGCACCCTAACAATTGCTATTCAAATGACTTTCACCCTGCAAAATTATTGGGAACAAGAGTTGCTAGGAGCACTCTTTTCACAAAATTCATGCAGTGTAAATGGGTGAAATCTTTTGGCCGTTTCAAAAGATCATTGTTCTCGGCAGCACATTGTCTTGCGTAAACAGAATCTGTGCTGCCGAAACCAATGGCAGCCTATGCACACTGAATGATCTATTATGGTTCATTGCACATCTGAAGTACAGTCTAACTACAGGCTTTTAAACCATGGCCAATTGGCAAACATTTACCTATGGTGGTCGTTTACCGCTGCAAAATCATCAAAATGTTGCTGCACCTTTACTCTCTGTGAAAACTAGTTGTTTTCCAGTGTTTCTTCTGATAAGCTTTTAAAGGGCTTTTCCATAAATGACTTTTTCCTCTCTACCACAGTCCTGGTCTTTGCTGATAACTGCAGACATGGCATCACAACTACAATGCATGTGGCCAATGCAGCCAACACCAGGACTCAGTGTAGCACTAACTAAATGGATGTCACGATCCACTGAGCTGGTCACATGAGCTGTAATCATGATGTCACTTGTGCTTTAGTTGTGATATCAACAAACACTAGAGCAGGGATGTATACGTATCGCTGGACTTGAGGGTGAGAAACACCTGAGCTCATTATTTTAACCTACTGGAAGCCGAAGGGAGGAAAGAAAACCCCCATATTTTTAATCAAGTAATTTTTAAATCTGTTTTACATAAAGAAACAACACACAAAACATATTCCCACCATCCCATCACTCCTCACACTGACCCAATGTCCACTTCCATTATTTGATATACGGTCACACCTGGAACACAACGCATTGTCTATTTGGCTTTCCACAGTCAGGGCCAGATGCCTCTCTGCCCCCATCTATTTTGAGGTCTGCTGGAACAAAGCGAGGTGAGATACTAGAGTTAGGGACCATCCCGATTGGGTACAACTTGTCCCAGTGGTATGGCTTTTACACTTTTTTGATAAAAAATGTCAATAAAGTATCCTGTGTTTATTACATGTATTACTATTTACTTACTACAGGGTATCTAGTCATTGTTTTTGTTCCAAGTGGGCCTAGTCTTTGGGTATACCATCAATATCAGATAGGTTGAGGTTTACCTCCCAACACCCATACCTTCATTATTTACTAGGCAAAGACCTGTACATTTCCTAACAGTTGTACCTGGTACCGCAGGTCTCTGCAGTTCAATCACATTTAGTGAGCTGCAACATGGGGAACAGCCGCTACCAAATGTATGGAGATGCCCTTCAATCAGCTGAACACTGGGGGTACTAGGAGTAGAACCCTAACAGATCTGATATTAACGGCCAATCCTAAGCATAAGTCATCATTATCGTGCCTGATAACCTGTTCAAAGGGTTATATCCATCTCCAACATTTACGGTATATCCACAGGGACCTGCACCAACCCAAGGTGTGACACGCATCTATCCGAAATTTATGGCACATCCGGTGGAAAGATGGGGAAAACCTTTTTAAAAAGACGTGAGGACCGGCAGAAGAAATATGCTGAAACAAAAGTATTACGTAAGAAAAGAAGACTTTACTCTCTCCAGATGATGGTCACAATTACTTTTCTCTAGCCTCCAGAATATGTTGCTTTTCTAGACTAGAAAAATGAGCCGGATTATCTGAATTTTTATAATAAATGAAGATTATATGTATGTGTAAAGAGCCAATATTCGGCAAAGAAGTGTTCTTAGAAACTCTCATTTTTGACTATTGGCCTTTCTAAACAAGCCTGCACTTACAAAGTGCCTAAATGCTAAAAGTCATAGGTAAAGGCAGCACATCATTCTGTGTAATCTGTTGATGTGCTGCCGATGGCAAGAAATTCTAGGTGCAAGGAACAATGACAGTAGCCGATTAGTGGTTATTTAATGGCCTGTACTGTCGTGCCTAAAGGGGCTATTAGTCAGAAAATTCTCTACACAGCAACACTGTGCTTCAACCACAGACAACAGCATTTTCTAAAACATACCACAGATGAAGAAAGCCTACATACACGAGGGGCGTTCATTACAGATTTCCCCTGACCCACTACTATTTATCACAGGACGCTGAAACTTCACATGTGTAATGATATACAGGTGCTTGTCACAAAATTAGAAGATCATCAAAAAGTTAATTTATTTCAGTTCTTCAATACAAAAAGTGAATCTCATATTATATGGAGTCATTCCACACAGAGTGATCTATTTCAAGTGTTTATTTCTGTTAATGTTGATGATTATGGCTTACAGCCAATGAAAACTTAAAAGTCATTATCTCAGTAAATTAAAATAATTAACAAAAAACACCTGCAAAGGCTTCTGAAGCATTTAAAAAGGTCGCTTAGTCTGTTTCAGTAGGCCCCACAATCATGGGGAAGACTGCTGACTTGACAAATGTCCAGAAGGCAGTCATTGACACACTCCACAAAGAGGGTAACCACAAAAGGTCATTGCTAAAGAATCTGGCTGTTGACAGAGTGCTGTATCCAAGCATATTAATGGAAAGTTGAGTGGAAGGAAAAAGTGTGCCACAGCCTGATCGCCTCCATTCCACATCGCATTGATGCAGTAATTGATGCAAACGGAGCCCCGACCAAGTATTGAGTGCATTTACTGAACATACATTTCAGTAGGCCAACATTTTGGAATTTAAAAACATTTTTCAAGCTGTTGTTATAAAGTATTCTAATTTACTGAGATAATGACTTTTGTGTTTTCATTGGCTGTAAGCCAAAATCATCAACATTAACAGAAATAGACACTTGAAATAGATCACTCTGTTTGTAATGACTCTACATAATAGATGAGTTTCACTTTTTGGCTTGAAGAAATGAAATAAATTAACTTTATGATGATATTCTAATTTTGTGAGAGGTACCTGTAAGTCTCTATAGGTTACGTGCCAATTTGCAACTCAGAACTGATAACGGTCTTGATTTTACAGGTGTTGAAGTGGTGTGAGGTTTGGTAATGGACTCAGTGGAATACAGAGCAGTCATCAAGTTCCTTTACCTGAAAGGCCGCACACCAAAGGAGACGTTCAATGAGATGAAAGAGGTTTATGGTGATGATTCCCCATAATGTGATATAGTCAAGAACTGGCATCGTCAATTGAAATGTGGTTGGGACGGACTTCGGTGCAAACAGCTCCAATTCCAGGGCGACCCCACTCTGCTATTGATGAACACACCATCCAGCAAGTGGAGGTCGCCATTTTTGAAAATCACTGCGTAACCATTCGCCACCTAGCCCAAAATGTCAAGATTAGTGTGGGGTCCATGGAAAAAAATCATCCAAGACCATCTTGACATGCATAAGGTATCCGCTCGCTTGGTTCCCCGGCTGATCACACCTTTCCAGAAGCAGGAACGAGTCGAATGCTCTCAGGCTCTATTGACGATGTGCCATGGAAAACAGGAGGACTTTTTCAACAGACTGATCACACAGGATGAAAGCTGGGTCCATCACTATGATCCTGAGACTAAAGTCCAGTCAATGCAATGGGAGCATCATTACTCACCGCCTCCAAAGAAAGCACGTGCCCAACCCACGGCAGGCAAGGTCATGCTCACAGTAGTTTGGGACCAGCACGGAGTAGTATTGATGGATTTCCTAGCAAAGGGTAACATGATCACTGGGGCATACTAAGCTTCACTGCTGCTGAAATTGCGGGAGGCCATCAAAACCAAGAGACGTGGCATGCTCACCAAAAGTGTCCTCCTTCTGCAAGACAATGCACCAGTACACAACTCACATGTTGCCCAAAAGGAAACATGCTCCTGTGGTCTTGAAATTCTACCGCATCCCCCTTATTCACCCGACCTCGCACCATCGGACTTCCACCTCTTTCCAACAGTGAAGTTAATTTTGAAGGGCAAGCATTTTCCAGATGATGAGACTCTGATTTCCGAAGTCACAACGTTTTTGGAGCAACGTGTCGACTTATACAAGCGAGGTGTTTACAGTTGCTTAAAGAAATGGGAGAAGTGTGTGTCCCTAGGTGGCACCTATGTAGAGAGAAGGACTAATAACTGTGCCAAGTTTCACTTCTCTCAGTCCAGGGGAATTCTTTAATGAACGCCCCTCGTGTATGTATGTATGTATATATATGTATATACATACATATAGATCGATAGATAGATGACAGATTAAAAGCATGGTAAATGTTGCTGATAGCTTCCATCAGTGCTCAAGTGTGAATTGATTTGTACGGGAGGTTTTAGAAGCAAGGTCAGGATGGACTGGGCACCAATTGTAGAGACATTTAACACAAGTAATGGGAAAGCAGGTTTTGTCATCATCTCGCTGATGGCTTGATGAACAATTTAGGTAGGCCAGCTGCTGAGGTTTATAGCACACAGCCAGCCATTCCCCAGAGGACCCAGGCTTTAATGTGCGAGGTTTCATGATTTTGATGATGGTTTAAGTAAATTGTAATGTATCAGGTTTTGCTTGGTGGTTGCAAAAATGAAGAAAATCTGTAGCGTGACTTTCATCCTTCAGAAAGCACAGCATATATTTGATATGGGTTTGAGGTTTCAGACATAGACTGTGAAATAGACGCTCATAGCGGAGGGTGGGTTGGAAGATTTAGCTAAATAAATAGAGCAAGATCCTTTGGTAATGGCAGTTTTGCTAAATCGTCAGCTTAGCAGCTACGGAAAAGCCCAATTTATGATGACTTTGTGGTGTTGGCTTAAGAAAATAAACATGAACTATACTTTAAGGTCTGCTATAGAGTCAGTGCTTTCATTGTCCAATTACGTGTCTTTCGATTTTCTCCACCACTTGGTGCCAGTGATTTACTACACACTTTCTATGCTAAAGCCAAAATATGCAACAAATAACCTCGGCCCCATAACCGCTGAGAATACTGCAGTGATGTCATCTAAATCAGAAATCTCTCTGAAGAAGGAAAACGTTTGTGCAAAGCCATCTAATCTCAGGAGGTGCTAACCATTTTACTACCTCGAGGAAGTAGGATAGTAATCTGGAATAAGCGAGTGCTCGAATACATAATAAACTCTACATCCCGGCAGATACAACTAAACCTACAGAAAGGTACATAATAGGGTCCTGGGTTCAAATCCCACCAAGGACAACATCTGCAAGGAATTTGTATGTTCTCTCTGTGTTTGCGTGGGTTTCCTTCGGGTTCTCTGGTTTCCTCCCACACTCCAAAGACATCCTGATAGGGAATGTAGATTGTGAGCCCCAATGGGGACAGGGCCATAATGTCTGTAAAGTGCTGTGGTATATGACGGTGCTATATAAGCGAGAAAAATAAATACTGTAATATCATGGCTCATGAAGTCTGTGCAGTGAAGGTAGGGTTACTTTCAAAAAAAGGGGTGAAGTAATTTCAGTAGGAGGTTAAGATACAACACACATGTAACTAAAGGTTTCTAAATGAAGAAATTCATAGTCATCAGAAGTGATTGAAACGTTCCTATAGTCTACGGAAAAATGCATAATTGCTTATAGCTGCCATAAAATCCTAGATTGTAAAAAAAAAAAAAAAAAAATTTATACAATACTGTATTTTTTTCTCTCTTTAGGGCACATTGAAAAGTTTACTTAGCGTAAATTTTTCAATATATTTGGGACTGCAGGGTCCCAATATACTCAGGCCAAACATATGTTAAGAGGAAACTCTTTCGGAATTTATTTGCCCAATTCAGGACAGAGGTGTATGCGTCAAGAAATGTTTCTGGTGAATACCAGAAACTAATTGTGAATTTAGCCTTATTTCTTACACGTTGACATGCGAACAGATCATTTGATGCTGCCTAAAGCCTAAAATCAGCAGATGGAGGTCAAGAGAAGAGTTTAACCTACAGTCATCTGTCCTACGTGCATGGCTGGAAAAGTTGAGATGGTTAGGAAAGGTGTACAAGAAACTTACCCAGAATGGAAATTCCACAGCAGCAAAAAAAAAATGCAGAAATGCAAAGGGTGAACTACACAACAAGGATTGCCAAAAATAATTATTGATAAGCCACAGCACAAAAATGAAACTTTGTGAGCTACAGTAATATGAAGCTGAACTTTAGATGGAAAATTCAATGCATATACATGCAACCTTCCTACCACTATTATTAAGTCAGTGGATGTTCCCAGCCTTGCAGTTCATTAGTGGCTTTCAGCTCGTACAGGAACGTGGAGAGGCGCTGAACAGATTGGCCTGATATCAATGGAATATGGAATTTACCATGTAGGAAATGTACGGGTGCTCACAGCTAATAAGCATGGGCTCAGCAGCTAAAACTCCAGGCAAACTATTTTAGCTGCTGAATCTTGAGGTGACCAACAGTTTGACATTGTGGCTTTTTTAACAGAAAGTGTCATCCAGTTTAACCACCTCCTTTACCAATTGCTATATCATCTGTGACCTACGGTAAGCAGTAGTAGTCAAGGAAGGCTACAGTCAAAGAAAACTCATTAGAAAATATTACCATGTAAACAAAGTCGCACATTCTGCTTTTTCCCTAAAAGAGAAGCTTGTGCATATTAGATGTAATTATAAAAGCCAATAAAAGTCTAAACCTAATAACAGAATCAGAGTTTCATGGGAGCATATGGCGCTTACTGGACAGAATTTATCACTCAATAAAAGTACAATGTGACAAATAGTTCAATATGCGATAGTAATATAAAAGTCATGCACATATGCTCAGCATACGGTCTTATATTAGACAAAAGCAGAAACATACTTTCACAATGGAAACATTCAGGAAAATAGATGATGTGGTGCCAAAAACTGCAGTAACCATATTAGTCAACAGCAACGATGGGTGACAGTGATACCCTGGAACATTTAGCTGTTCCATATATAAAGAAAAAGAATAGATTTTAATCATATCCTTCATTTACATCTTTGAAATATATAACGGTCTATGCATTTGGAAACAATTAGAAGCCTTAAAGCACCACTCCAGTGTTTTGGTGTTTTTTTTTCAGCGCTGGAGTGGTGCTTCTAATCTAAGGTACCTACCCACAGTCTTATATTAAACCACCAGCACCTTCACCTTTTATCGGCGCTCAGGTGCAGACATATCATTGGTGCAAACTGTGCAGCTGCAGAGGCCCAAGAGGTAAGGGGGCCCATTTATACCACTAAAGCAGGTGCAATTTTGCATTTTTAGAAGGTCTCAAGCTGCAAAGAGCCGATATATTGTTCTTGCACAGTTACCCTTTTCTGTCTGTGTCGGAGCTGATCCGGTCTCATGGTGCCATCTTGATAAAGCTGCCTCTGTTTGCAGCTTTGCAGAGAGCACAGTTGTGGCACACCGCCCCACCTGCCAACAGATGGGAAGCAGCGCTCTCCTGAGGATTACACATAAAACAACCCCTTTAATTTTCCTTGTCCGTTTGTAGATGTCCAATTTTCACTGTAATGGGGAATGACTATGCATATATGGCCACCTATCTGCCTACTAGGTGGGGACAGGTACTTCTGTTAACAGGATCAAGGGTCTCCATCCCATCAAACACTAATTGCTAATTTGCATAAAAAATAACATTTCAAAATGTTATGTCAGTATTTTAAATGCAGTGAGATTTTAACAGTTTTTGCAATCAAACTTACAAGCCATCAGCATACAAGATCGAAAAGCTTCCAGTACATGGAAAACATCGTTATTAAAATTGACATTAAGAAATCAGAGGAAAAAAACTCGGTGACAGCTGTCACTCAAAACCTACGATGTACATAAACCCCTAGAGACCATGTCCGCTCCCGGGAGCAGAGACGACACTACCACAGACAAAGATCACATTTATTCTAGGGGTGAAGAAATATCAAATAACAAATGTGAAAAAAAGAAACCCACAGGACAAATATCATGTATCGCTGCTATGTGTGGTGGGGCAGCATCAAAGCTCAGAGTTCGGGGGGTTTATGTGAGTCAGCGAAGGCCAAGAGTGAAAAGGTAAAGGCATGGGCACAGCCATTCCAGGTGTGACTACTGAATACACTGGCACAGATGCCAACCAGGCTCAGTTTCAAAGCAGCATATTGATTTTTCAATTATAACAACCTGCATTTGGACGCATATACTTCCTGAGGTTAAAATGATTGTTTCCTCATAATTAATTCTGCTTGGACATTTGTATTAAAATAAATGACAGATTTGTCCCTGTATGAAGAAGCTGGCAGTTTGACAAAATGCTGCGACTCTGAATATCTAAACCTTGAACAAGTCCTACACCTGTTTAATAAGTACATAGCCTTCCCCTATAATCTGATCACGGTCATTAGAATTCAGGGAAGCATAAAATATATATGTATATATAACCCCCCTAAGCCGTTTTTTTGACCGTGTGACTGCACCTTAATGAGATGTAAAAGCCTTGAGGGACGGGTGCAGCTTGGAATCTCTACCTTGGATGCCAAATAATTTGCAGTGCCATTATTAATATTCATCAGAACATTTAATGAGATGTGGTCCTTGTCAGGCGGAGTGCTGTACAACAAACCCAAAATGTTTATCTCCGAACATTAACAGACTAAGGTACAGAGCAAATTCTTTACGTTACCAATTCAAGGTTCGAGAGCAATAAAGGCTTTTTTCTCCTTCATTTATTCAACCTACTTTTGCAGTCTGACTGTGGTTTATTATATGCCATTTTAAGAGTTGCACCTTTTTGTTGATATTGGGAAAATGTGAAAAAAGTGATTTTTTTTTATTATTTCCATTTTCTTCTTTATAACAGCACAGAGTGCTACTAAAACACACTTTTAAATTCTGTCCTCAGTTGCGGTACAGTTTGTACATATGTGAGCTACGGTTTTTGGTTGTCGGGGGTAAGTGTGGCTGATTCTTTGTGGCATTTTTTTGTCTTCCAACATGTCCAATAGCTCCGAGCTACACTCTCCCTACTGCAAATCCTGACGTGTAGTGACACATGTAAAGCGCCATGGAATAAATGGCGCTATAATAATAAATAATAATAGTGCCAGTGACTACACTTCCCTGAGTGCCAATCATCCGACTCTGAACTAGAAGGGAACGTATGGCGATTTCAGTAAAACTGTGACTGCAGCTGTGGAAACCTATGGATTGTAATACAGTTTCTAATTCAGGATCTACATACAATAAGCAAAAAAAAGTACAATTATTTTACTCTTTATATAGAAAATCAGTAAAGTGGTAAAATGCTATTGCCTGTATACAATTTCACAACATAAAGACCAAGCTGTTTGCGACCCTGGCTCGCTGTTACACTAGCATATTGTGCGTATATAAATCTTCTCCACTCTTTTCTATTGTGACCTTGTGCTTTGCACTCACCCATATCCACTGTGACCATCGTGGACTGATTCTCTTGCACAGAGACGGAGGTCTGGTCCTGGTCCATGCTGCGAGAGTCATCATTGGTTTCAAGCTGGCTGTGACTGTGCTCTGACCGCAGCTCAGAATACTCATCCTCTTCCCTGCAAAAGAAAGGCCGCACATCACCGCTCATTCCTCACAGCAGGAGACACTTTTACAAAGATGTTCAAGGTGGATAGTCTCCTTCAAGATGAACCACTGATTACCAAGAATAAAAGACTTTTTTTTTCTCCTAAGTAAACAAATTTACAAACCTTTAAGGCTATGTCCACAAGACTGAAACTTTAAAAAAAAAAAATTCTGTCTCACTCCTAACCCTAAAATCTGCATGTATTCTGCCTCCTGTTATTTTCAATGGTAACCTGTACTGTAGTTTCCATGGCACAGAATTTTCCATCATGGATTTCAAAGTAGAATGGGGCTAAACCCTGTGCAGACCCCTAGAGTAGACCCCCAGTGTGTCAAACTGCAAATCTAAGATAGAATGCAGCTTTAACAGTGTTAAAGGGGTTGTCGGGTCCAAATCGATAAGTCTGCAGTCACTCTGTGTGGCTGCAGACTTATGAATCCCCCCAGCGCTTGCACTGTGCGCTGCGGGGATTCACCGGTTTCTGAGCCAGGACTGGAGGGTATGTATGAGTTACACATACTCCCAGTCAGTGGGGGCAGCCTCACTCCATACACTTGTATAGAGCGAGTCCGTGCCCTCTAGATGGCTTCTGCCCGGGAGTATGTGTAAGTCTTACATACCCTCCGGTCCCGGCTCAGAAACCGGCGAATCCCCGCAGCACACAGTAAGTGACAGCAGGCTTATTGATTTGGACCGGACAACCCCTTTAATACAGGTTTATATATATCCGATGTGCTCTGAGAAGCACTGAAATGGCTATACATGGGGGCATATTTTTGCTAAAATATATGTATATATAAATATAGTGTCTTATCCCATAACACAGTGCCCATGGGGATTACATTCCTTCATTGTTACGTCACGTCGGTAAACTAGAACGCACTTGACCTCAACACAGCATGCAGTTTTGGTCACTATATAGTGGCATCTGCACAATGATTCCACTGGACCCATTCCCATTTTTTCTTTCATTCATTAGTTGGAATGAAATGGCTGGATGTATGGGGCATCGCTTTTTTTTTTTATTTATCATTTATTTTTCTTATAATAGGTCCAGAATGTAGTAATAAGACCGGTTTACCCTTTGGTAATTTGCATTACATGGTGAGGTACTGTAGCTAATAGTTGCCACGCAGTTGTAAAACATATTTGTCATTAAGTATACACAAACAGGAGATAATTATAATTATTGGAAGAATTCAAATTACGATAACTTTTCTGATTCATCAGCAGAATTATGTAGTATTAGCCAAAAAAGGTTATTGGAAAATTACCTTTTTTTATGACACTATTTACACAGATAAAAAAAACAACAGGTTACATTTTTCAAACAAGCTACTCAAGCAGACTCAACAGGCCGACTCTTTTTGTTGTCAACTTTGCTGTGTAGACTGAGACATGGTCAGCGGAGACATAGACATGGTCAGGATAGCAACAGAACACAGACTCTGTATGTATTTCTTCTGCACTCCTTGCTTCACGGGGGAGGAATCTGTAGATCATTACTATCTCAAAGCTATCAGAATATATTATGATCTGACCATTAACTACTTGGACAAACCCTTCTTAAAATAGCACTCCTCCCATCAAAGTTTTTCTCCTCTTAATATATTGCAATCATTATGTTATAAAGCAATGTGTACTTACAATTGCTCATTGTGCCTTTCTACCCAGCTCATTCTTCTCATTTCTCTGGTCTATGTAGAAACTGGAATTCTCTTTTCTCTGCACATGTCATCCCCCTCTTCAACTCCTGACCCAGCTGCTCCACTACTCCCCTCTACCAGGGACTTTTGCAGTGATAACTCATGCAGGGAAAATTGACCTCCTGTTTCTACATAGAGCTTAGAAGGATTCAGCTAGTCACTTTTTAACCATGTCATGTCATGGACCTAATGGAAAAGAGAAGAATTAGTTGGGTAGAAAGGCAAAATGAGCAATTGTAAGAACACAGTGCTATATAATATGATGACTGCAATCTATTAAGAGAAAAAAAGTTTTGATGGGAGGAGGGCTTCTTTAAATACTATATTCCCGAATGTAAAATAAAAATACCATATCACCTAATGTACTGGTGCCATTCCAGTAATGTCAGCGCTGGATCTCCCGAGGCTCATGTGGCATTATTATGCCACATGAGCCCTGCAGATAATCAGCGGCCTTTACTGAGCTGCTGTGCTCTCAGTTCCTTCAGACAAACCTCAGACACCCGAGGAAAATGTGAGCGCAGCAGTCCAGTAGTGGCCATTGACTGGCTGCATTGCTCATGTAGCATAATAATGTAACGTGAGCCTCAGGAGATCCAGCGCCAGCATCACTGGAAGCATGGGAGGGGAGTATACTGGATAATTAACGGAATAGTTTATGGCTTATGCCTCATTGGAATTGTTAGCATTTTTTTTTTTACATTTTTGTTTTATAAAAATAATACAACAGAACTAGTGTGAAAAAGTCTTTGAATGGTGTATAACTACATATAGTGCAATTGGGTAAGATTTCAGATAATGGTAGAGGTAAATAAAATATTAAAAGACACAAGCTAAAGAAAAGGCTGATAAAATGTTATGAGGAATTCCAGAATTACAGGGTACATTTCTAGAAACAGAAATCAGATGACGCTTCCATTTGACTATTTAGTCTTTTTATCCTAAACTCTGTTTTATAAAATAGCCTCAAGGTTCATCCTGGTCAAAAGGACGCCTGGAAGTTACCAAGAAACACATGTACGCTGCCCTTTGATGTTCTAATGAATATCATCCTTATGTCTATTTGGGCAGAAACAAAAGAAAGACAAAAATGTGTCTCTAAACTCCAAGATGCCTGTTTATAGGGTATCTCATGTATCTCTATTATAAATTAAAGTTTTTCTTCACTTTTCAAATAAGTTTTGCATAGGCACATTTCCCCAGCTGCTGCAGAACCTCATAACTCACATCTGACAACATAATCTCTAGAATAGGAGCCACTCCATGGTTACAGGTCGTGTTACAGCTGTCAGGCTACAGTTTTTGGATCTTTAGCCTATGTTCACATGCAGCGTTTATTCGGCTTTTTTTGCTGCTTTTTAATGAAATTAAAAGCTGCTGTTTGCAGTACTAGCAAAAGCTGTGAGATGTCAGAAATCTCATGTACATGGTTTTTCTTCCTGTGTGAGAATTTGAGAACTACAGCGTTTTTGATATCTGCAGCTTGTCTATTCTTTCAATGTTTTTTCTCCCATAGAAAGCAATAAGAAAGTGTGTGTGGGGGGGAGAAACGCTGTAAAAAAAACAAAAATACGCAACAAACGTTTTTGCTGCATTTTTGGTGAATAAAACAATCATAAAAACATCTTTATTAAACATGTACTGTACACAAATGCACCCAAAAAAGTGACAAAAAACGCGCGAAATGTGCATTCTTACTGCCAAGAGACCAGATTTTGGTTGCTGAAAAAATGCTGTGTGTGAACATAGCCTTAGGGTTTCAGGAGCCCAGCCTTACTGCTGCCTGAGGAGAGCTGTACAAAGGCCCCCTCACCCATCCATACATAAATCTGTGGTAATAAGCACACAAACTTACAAAATATACACTTATTAAATCATATCTCAGTCTATTATATAAGATACCGTACCCTCAGATGGGCACTGAGCGACCTGTAATAGATCACTCCGTGCGCATTGGCAGCCACTGTTCTCGGCACGTGACTCCTGTTTACACAGGACCATGTGCTGCCGAGAACAATCTTTTATGCAAATCTAAAGTGTGCTGAGTATGTTGGATTGTCTGTCACGGGTTGCATGCGACTCCCTTGCCACTGACTTCAGTCCAAGTCACATGCGACTGCTACTTGCTGGCAACTTATCTGTGACTTGCCAATTTCTTAAATGCAAAATCCCAGTTCCAAAAGAGTTGTAGTTACACAGATGCTTGTGGACATGCAACTTATCTGTGAATCGCTGTCATGCAACACGTGGCCATCATAATCACTGCTTATTCACAAAATGCAGACACATTGCGGACATAGGTGTGCCTGTCACTACTTGGGAAACATGGTGACTAATTTATTTTAAAGCGGTTGTCAGGGCAGTCTCTCCCACCTCATCTTACATAAAGCATGGAGTGGGACTGTCGCAGCATTAACTGTCCAATGCCCAATGCACGATACTCACTGGGTGTGGAACAAACCACCGGTCCCTCATGGTGTGCACTAACGTCTCTTCATGCCCAATGGGGAGGTAGAGGTCACAAACATAAAGAAACAAAACCTACCAACTACATAGGAGGGAGCGCCCCCGTGTTCTTGGTAAGAGGCAGCTGGAGGGGCATAGAATTGATCATATACTGCACAGTTCCTCCTATGGATGCCACAGTCTACCATAGTTTGGCCACATAACTGACTCATTCAGTGCCTATTTTAATGTCTCATATGGGGTCAGGAGACAGAAAAAAATAAATCTGATATTTTTAATTTAAGCATGGATTTCCACTAAAGATCACGAGGCCCACCCAAACATCCTTTGTTCTGTCTGATGAGGCTCCGGCACTGTCTTTTTAAGTTTGATGAGGCCACAGAAGAAAGATTGGAGTATGCAGTGTGCTGACTGCATCCATTGCATGGTCACATGCTCAGAGGCGCCAAGACACCCCTGTATGTGACGCACTGCCACAGGAGGACAAGCCCAGCACGTACCATCCTCACCGCGCGTCCTGGGCTGGTTCTTATAAGTCTTGCACTAGGTGGTGGCACACATGGCAGGTGGCAGATGCGCCCCCTGTGCCCACTCACCATTGAGGAGTCTTCAGCACTAAACTACTCACTTATGGTTTTATAAAGGGAGCGGTTCATCCAGATTACACATTTGCACAGATGTATTATGGTTACAAATTTTCTGCATTTCCTTTCCCAGATTATCAACCATTAGCAAGAGGGGAGTTGTCCATGTCACACAGGATATGCAGGGATCTCCCAGGTGCCTGTATATTAGCACACAATTGCTGTCTCTATCAGCCTTAGTTTATCTTCTAGGTGAAGTTCACACTCCTCCCTCTATTTTCCTCTAGGACTTCTGTAAGAACTAGAATTAGGAATGACAAAATAACATTTCAAACAAACTCAAACAAGAAACAACAGAGGAAACGCCCATAAAATTACCTTCACGGTTAGATTCCTTTTCTACGTGTACAGTCCCCACACTGTACACAATGCCACTTGGTGGGGCACATTAATAATATACATTAACCTGTTAGTCATCCCGGGAACACTAAGAGAATAGGAGACGCTCTGTTACCAGCTGCACACAGAGCACCATTCTGTTTAACCTTATGGCATAAAACACAGGCAAGATACACAGGCAAGATGACAGGCTCATTTTTTTTTTTAACATACCAAAAGCTTAAAGGGAATCTGTCACCAGGTTTTTGCAACACCATTTGAGAGCATGATGTAGGAGCAGAGACCCTGATTCCAGCAATGTGTCAGGTACTTGGGATAGGTGATAATGTACTGATAGTTGGGGGTCCAAACACTGGTTCCTGCAGCGATAGGAGGATTGGGGAACTTGTATCCCCGTTAGAATAGAGCAGTGGTGCTAATGCTTCACTGAACCTATCTTCATTCACTTGGCTTTTCCCGGCAGCTCCATAGAGAAGGACTGGAGCGGGTGTTGGGATGCACACTGTGCTCTATTCTAATGGGCATGAAGGTACCTTGTTGCCAATTTGTGACAGTCCCAGTAGTCAGACACCCACCGATCAATGAGTTATTACCTAGCCTCAAGATCTGTGTTAACTTGTTTTTGCTGGAGAACCCCTGAATGCAAAACTAAGCAAATTTCAAAAGAGTTTTTGTTGATTATTTTATTTTCTGGTTGTAAAGTCTGTGCAACTCCTTCCATAGATGACCGGAGTCAAAAAGTGATATCCTTGATGTAAAAAATACTGAAAAATTTGATAAAGCTGAGTGCAGATTTCTAGGTTTGGAAATTATTGCAAAAATATGCACTCCTATAAGACAGAGTAACAAAGAAAATAAATGGGAAGAGTTTATAGACATGAGCAATCTGACGTGCACGGATGTATTACACTATTTTAGAATCACATTTAGCAACTAAGAAAGGGTAAATGAACAATACCTAATTGTTGTGCCTTGCAGGCGGTCGATTTTCTTGTTTAGCTCTGCAATAATGCTGTGCAGCTCAGTGATTCTTTCCTCATACCGTAATGTTGTCCTCTCTTGGACATCCTCATGTTCCCTCATCAGATGCGACTGTTCACACTTGTAAAAGTAAGCAAACAATCATTATAAAAATAAAAGAAGAAACACTGAAGAAAACATGAGGCAGAATTACCAATCTTGTCTCATTTTTAGACATTGTATATATCTTATAGAACATAAAAAATAAGAAGAAAACTGGCTCATGTGGTTTTGAAGACAGTAGTTCACCTTTCAACCGTGTAGTCCAAGCTTGCAGCACCCATTGGTTACTTTACGCTAAAACGCTGGTCCTAGATTTCACGATGTTCCCCCTTCCTGGTAAGCTGAGCCCTATCTCCATCTAGACCACTCCACCTTCACAGGTAAAGCAAAAAACTTACTAAAACAATAAATGTGATGTAAGGCATGTGCTGCATTCCTGATACAAGCTGCACCGGGATTGTGGAGCATTCAGCTTTGTAAATCTGCCTTATCATCTGCATCTGATAGTACAGGGAAGATTGCTAGACATTTTATTCACGTTCCTTTTTTTCTCTGCCCCATAGAAAAGTAAAACTGCAAAACAATGATCATGTAATATTTAAAAGAAAAGCCATTTGCACACGTTAGCAAAACATTCTCGTGACACATTATAGATGGTGCCAAAATAAAAACAACATTTTACAGCACAGGATGAAATGGCTCCCACTGAGTACACTGCTATGTACAAATAAGTAACAAAGACATTGCAAAAGTGAAACAAGCCCTTTTTGCAATGGTGTCACTACAGTAGCTAGTTGTTGTCCAGGGGTCCTGCTCCTCGCACCCACATCTGATTTTGCCAGGAGAAACAGTGTGTATCCAAGCTTTAACCGTAGTATTACATGGCGACCATGATTGGCTGAGATACACAACGATGACTTGAGCCCATCAAAATGGGAGTAATTCCTGCATTGTGACTTGCAGGAGGGGTTGGGGGAGGAAGAGGAGGTACAGGGCACCAAGTGTGGTATCCATCCAAATGCCTTAATTCGGCATATTGAGTGGTTTTCTACATGAGATAACCACTTTAAACTGGATCTGTCACCACATTTCACAATACAAACGGAGTGCATTATTAAATAGGTCTCTTGGACCAGATGAGGCTTGTATACTTACTATAAAAATACATGTCAAAATAGTTGTGTAATCCTGACATTAAAATGAGCATTTTTTGAGTCTAGCTAAATAGTGAGAGAGCTAACGAGTCCAAGTGTATTTAATTTCTGCCTATCCAGCCTGACAGACTGCTGCTTCTTGTACTGAGCAGTGAGAATTCTCAGCAGCAGCAGGGAGGAGGGACACTGAGGAGCTGTCAATCAAGCAACGTCAGCATAGATTGAGTTTATACACTCATAGAGGATTATACAGTCTTTCTTACATAGATTTATAAAGTAAATACACTACGAGACCTATATAATAATGAATGCAGTTTGTATTGTGAAATCTGGTGACAGACCTCTTTAAAAGAGGTTTTCCACTACAATGATGCTGGTGTCTCATCTCTAGGCCACGTTCACATGTTCAGTATTTGGTCACTATTTTACATCAGTATTTGTAAGCCAAAATCAGGAGTGGAACAATCAGAGGGAAAGTCTAATAGAAACACCTCACCACTTCTGTATTTATCACCCACTCCTGGCTTTGTCTTACAAATACTGATGTAAAATACTGACCATGTACTGAACGTGGCTTTACGATAGGTCATAAATTATCACATATGTGGCATGGATCATCTGTTACCAGCTCCAACAGTCGCTGAACTTAACCAGTGTGTTGAGTGTATCACTGCTTCACCAGACTATTGAGCGGCTGCCCCAGGTATCAGTGCGGATCAGTGGGTGTTCCGGTATGATGGGTGCTGGAGCCCCACCGGTCTGATATTGAGAACCTATGTTTTTAGTGGGAAACCCCTTTAATCTGGAGAGTGAGGCTACATGTAGTTACACTATACTAGCAACATGTGACCATGTAGAGAATACCTTGGCATGCCAAAGCCGGTATGTCACTCTCCATAAGGAGAAACGTTACCCCTTAGACCTCAGTCCAGAGCCTCTCATCTAGCCAAATCAGTTCTCATACTTTGCACTGATGAGGGCCAACAGCCCGAAACACCGTGTCTGCAAATTGAGATTCTGATTTGGCTACTATTAGTGTTGAGCGATACCTTCCGATATCAGGAAATATCGTATCGGATTGGATCGGGCCGATACCCAAAAAGTATCGGATATCGCCGATTCCGATACCGGAAACCAATGCAAGTCAATGGGACACAAATATCGGAATGAAAATAAACCCTTTCTTTCCTTGTAGGTTAATTCTACATGAAGTAAAACAACTAAGAATAATGTAGAATGACATGAAAAGCCGGCAATTCATCAGCGGCATTCACCGGTACCCGACAATTTACAACAGAAAGAATAGAGCTTCACACATAGATTAGGTAGATAGAACCATGTCAGTCACATATATATGAAGTACTGTGACAGTGTTGCTTACTGTACTTGTCATTTAGTGTAAAGGATTTATTTTAAAAAATATTAGTGTTTTCGTGCACCGTCTCTTTAAGAAAGCCGGCCGGCAATTCAGCATCTGTACCCGACAATTTATAATAGACAGAATAGAGCTTCACACATAGATTAGGTAGATAGAAACATGTCAGTCACATATATATGAAGTACAGTAATAGTGTTGATTACTGTACTTGTCATTTAGTGTTAAAATAAAGGATTTATTTAAAAAAAAAATGGCGTGGGGTTCCCCTTAATTTTAGGCTCTAGCGGAGGTTAAGCAGACAGCTGGGGCAAATGTTTGAAGCCTGGGAAGGGGGTAATACCCACGGAGCTTCCCAGGCAACTAATATCAGCCCCCAGCTGAATACCTAGCCTTTACTAGCTATTAAAATGGGGGAACCCCCCAAAAAAAATAACGTGGGGTCCCCCCTAATTTAATAGCTAGCACAGGCTAGGCAGACAGCTGGGGGCTGATATTAATAGCCCAGGAAGGGTGCCATGAATATTGGCCCCCTCCCAGGCTAGAAACACCAGCCGTCAGCAGCCCCAGAAATGGCGCATCCATAGGATGCGCCAATTCTGGCACTTAGCCTCGCTCTTCCCACTGCCCTGTAGCGGTGGCAGTGGGGTAATAGGGCTGGGGTTGATGTCAGCTTATAATGCCAGATGACATCAAGCCCAGGTTAGTAATGGAGAGGCGTCTATAAGACACCCCCATTACTAACCCCATAGTCAAAGTTAAAGAAAAACACAAACACCCAGAATAAAGTCCTTTAATTGAAATAAACACACAATTCTTTATTGTTCTAAATTAAACCATACTTACCATCACGCCCATTCCAGCTGAAGCCAACGATCTCCTGCAATAAAAGAAAAATAATAAAGCAACATCATCCTTACCTTTCAATGGTTCCCAGGACAGCTCCAGCTCTGCTACATCGAGATGACAGGCTGGACCGCAGCAGAACGCTGCCATCCAGCCTGTCATCCCGCAGACACTGAGAAGCGCAGGCATGCTTGCGCTCCTCAGTGTCTCTCTGTGACGTCATCCAGATGAGCCGAGTTCATGTACAATGAACTCAGCTCACCTCATGCACGTCACTGACAGCGTGGGAAAATTCTCCTGCACTCAGCGCTTCAGCGTGAGAATTCTCCCACGCTGTCAGTGACACACATGAGGTGAGGTCATGTCCAATGAACTCAGCTCACCTCATGCACGTCACTGACAGCGTGGGAAAATTCTCACGCTGAAGTGCTGAGTGCAGGAGAATTTTCCCACGCTGTCAGTGACGTACATGAGGTGAGCTGAGTTCATTGGACATGACCTCGGCTCATCTGGATGCCGTCACAGCCAGACACTGAGGAGTGGAAGTATGCCTGCGCTTCTCAGTGTCTGCGGGATGACAGGCTGGATGGCAGCGTTCTGCTACGGTCCAGCCTGTCATCTCGATGTAGCAGAGCTGAAGCTGTCCTGGGAACCATGGAAAGGTAAGGATGAGGTTGCTTTATTATTTTACTTTTATTGCAGGAGATCGTTGGCTTCAGCTGGAATGGGCGTGATGGTAAGTATGGTTTAATTTAGAACAATAAAGAATTGTGTGTTTATTTCAATTAAAGGACTTTATTCTGGGTGTTGTGTTTTTTTAAATACTTTACTAGAAATTCATGGTGGTCATGTCTAATATTGGCGTGACCCCATGAATTTCGGGCTTAGGGCCAGCTGATAATGCCAAGCTGGCCTTAACCCCTTTATTACCCAGTGAGCCACCGCACCAGGGCCCTGGATGAGTTGGGTACAGCGCCAGAAGATGGCGCTTCTATGAACGCGCCATTTTCTGGGGCGGCTGCGGACTGCAATTTGCAGCGGGGGTGGCCCAGAAAGCTTGGGTCTCCCTGCGCTGCGGATTCCAGCCCCCAGCTGCCTAGTTGTATCTGGCTGGGCACAAAAATAGGGCGAAGCCCCACGCATTTTTTTTTTTAATTATTTCATGAAATTCATGGAATAATTAAGAAAAAAAGGGCTTCCCTATATTGTTGTGTCCGGCTAGGTACAAATAGGCAGCTGGTGGTTGGGGGCAGCCCGTTCCTGCCTGCTGTACCTGACTGGACACAAATATAGGGCGAAGCCCCACATAATTTTTTTTTAATTATTTCATGAATTTCCTGAAATAATTAAAAAAAAATTGACGTGGGGCTTTGCACTATATTTGTGTCCAGCCAGGTACTGCAGGCAGGAACGGGCTGCCCCCAACCACCAGCTGACTATTTGTACCTGGTTGGACACAACAATATAGGGAAGCCCTTTTTTTCTTAATTATTCCATGAATTTCATGAAATAATTAAAAAAAACAAAACGTGGAGCTTCTCCCTATTTTTGTGTCCAGCCAGGTACAACTAGGCAGCTGGGGGATGGAATCTGCAGCGCAGGGAGGCCCAAGCTTTCTGCCCCCCCGCTGAAAATTGCAGTCTGCAGCCGCCCCGGAAAATGGCGCGTTCATAGAAGCTGGATGCTGTACCTGGCTGGCATACAAAAATATAGCGAAGCCCACGTCAAAAGTTTTGGGAAAAATTAATTAAAAAATAAATAATAATTTAGGGACTGCATCTTTATTAACTCCTCAAATGTCATTTAGTGTTAAAATAAAGGATTTATTTAAAAAAAAAATGGCGTGGGATCCCCCATAATTTTAGTCTCTAGCGGAGGTTAAGCAGACGGCTGGGGCAGATGTTTGAAGCCTGGGAAGGGGGTAAAACCCACGGAGCTTCCCAGGCTACTAATATCAGCCCCCAGCTGAATACCTAGCCTTTACTAGCTATTAAAATGGGGGACCCCCCCCAAAAAAATGACGTGGGGTCCCCCCTATTTTAATAGCTAGCAAAGGCTAGGCAGACAGCTGGGGGCTGATATTAATAGCCCAGGAAGGGTGCCATGAATATTGGCCCCCTCCCAGGCTAGAAACACCAGCCGTCAGCCGCCCCAGAAATGGCGCATCCATAGGATGCGCCAATTCTGGCACTTAGCCTCGCTCTTCCACGCTGCCCTGGTGCGGTGGCAGGGGGTAATAGTGGTGGGGTTCATGTCAGCGCCAGCTGCCATGAAGCCCAGGTTAGTAATGATGGGCGTCTATAAGACACCCCCATTACTAACCTACAAAGTGTTAAAAAGAAAAAACACACACTACACCCAGAAAAAAATAATTTATTTGAAATAAAACACACAATTTTATTTAATTCTTAGTTTACTAAAAATAATAGTTACCTGTCCACGTTCCTGCGCTGATCTCCCATGCACAGCTGTCACATCTGGAGATGGTGACAGCTGTCATGGCTGCTGTAAGCTCACACTGCCAGGAACACGTCCGCTCCCGGAAGCGGGAGCCACTGACTGAGGTCACCGGAGTGCATTCAGGCAGCGCAGCTCCGGAGACCTCCTTTACGGCACTGCTGTACCGTGGGAATTTCTCACGATACAGCAGGGCCGTAAAGGAGCTAACCGGAGCAGCGCTGCCTGAACTCCGGTGAACCCTTACGGCCCCGTCATTCTAGCGGCGGCAGCGGTTCAGAGCGGTCACATTCTATGTGGCTGCTCTGAACTGGAGATCTTCGTGGGACACTCGTGGACTACTACGGAGGGGTAAGGATAAGGTTGTGGTTTATTATTTTATATTTTATTACAGGAGATCGATGGCTTCGGGGAATTAGGTGTCTAGGTGAGTATAGGTGTAGTTTTTTATTTTTTACTTTATTTTAGGTGGCGATCGGCGGGGACAGGTAATGTATGAACTAATTTCTTTTAGGTAACCACTGGCCACCAATGACATGTATTTAACATTTATTGGGGACACAGTAGGGCAATTTAAATAGCAGGATCAGGCTGATGGGAACTACTGCTCCCATCGAGCTGATCCTGCTGGCAGGAGTGGACGGGGGACAGACATAGGCCGATGGGAGTAGTAGTGTCACATCGGCCTATGTCTGCCTGCACGCACAGACACCGCGCACACCCGCACAAACATCGCACAGACACCCCGCACACACACCCCGCACACATCGCACACACCCGCACAAACATCGCACACACACCCCGCACACACACTAATCATGACCGGTCTGATGGTCTGGGAGGTGAGGCTGACCTGTGCGGCCGTGGGAAAGTTCATGTGAGTTCATGCAATGCAGTCAAGCATGAACTCACATGAACCCTCTGAGGGCACCGCGGCGACTTCAAATGAACAGCTGATCGGCATCACCTGATACCTCAGCTGTTCATTTGAAATAACCGGCGGGAAAGCGCAGCACAGAACGGGAAAGCCGGCGGTGAAGTCTTTTCACTGCCGGCTTCCCCGCCCGGGTCCTTCGCTCCCCGCTCCTTGGTGCTGCGCTCCCCGCCCGGTCCTAATTTACGATTGGGATTGGAGGTGGCGAGGGGAGCGGAGGATCGGGGTGGGAGGCTGCGGGGAAGCAGTATGGGGCTGTGTGATTGTTTAAAAGCCGCCGGCTTTTAAACAATCAGGAGAATTCTCCCCCGCTGGGATGGCATTCTGATGACAGGCTGGATCGCGCTGCCATCCAACTTGTCATCCTTCACAGACACTGCAGAGCGCAGGCATTATGGGAACTTCCGATTCCGGTATCCGATATTGTAAAAGTATCGGAATTAAGTATCGGAATTCCGATACCGCGAATATCGGCCGATACCCGATATTACAGTATCGGAATGCTCAACACTAGCTACTATCCTAAGTCATATTGTAAGACTCGTTAAAGGGTCAATTGTGACTTGTAGGATTGCTGCTTCCAATAGGTTCAAGTCCTCCTTCTCTCTGAAAAGGCAATTTGCATGTAGAGAATAGGAATTTACAAAATCCTATGGACACTACGCCTCACAGAGATGTACACTAATTATTATTCTGGGAGACTTCTTATCAGGGTTATACTATGCGTAAAGATGATGGAAAATGACATGTTTGCAAAATGTTCTGTCAACACTTCTCACATTGACTAGCACTCTGCGGTCCCAAATGGCTGATTATATTTTAGTAGTGTCCACAGAATAATTGCTGGTTGTTTAATAAGCCCATGATATTAATGCCGCCTAATATACCAAGGCACTAGGTCACCTCTTACAGCTGTGCCGCAATTAATAATTCATAGCTTCTCACAAGCACTAATTGTTACAATAGATATTCGGCCATTAACATTTTCTGCCTCGGCTATTCAATTGGTAAAATATGATAAACTAAAGAAAAATTCAGATCTAGTGGTGACGCTGTAACACAATCATCCAACCTTGTTGGCACCAACTGCAATACAAACTGACACAGACGCCGTTGACTGATAGTAATCCTACGTACACATCTTGTTAATGGCCGTTCAGTTATTAGCGTTGTGTATCTGAAAAATATTACGGCTCTTTGTCAACATGGAGCAGCACAATCCACAATCTGACCAACGTAATAAAGTTATACATCTCCATGCATTAAATATTATTAATGTCTTTGTGCAAAATATAACACTGAAACAGAAAAAGTAAAAAAAATAATGTAATAGTCGTTTTAATTTTCATTGCATAAATATTATATCATGTAAATCTTAGACTTTTACATTGTGACAAGAAGATATGTCTTACAAATGTATAACTCAGTTACTGGGTGCAGCAGTTATGAGAGAGTCACAGTTTTCTCTGTTGTAGATGTAGAAGAGCTGAGCTGTTGAGCCGTGTATAACCCCAACTACACCACAGCCTTCTATGTACATTGTATAGGGACAGAGAGCTGCCAATCAGTGCTGGGAGAAGGTTGGACTAGGAGGCACGAGGTCAGTTGTTCTGTAGTGATAATCTACTGCCAATAAAACACTGATTGTATTAAAACATGAAACCACAGCCCAGTAAGTGACACATTCCTGGAATCAGGCTCTCTTCCTGCAATATGGTGCTCTCAAATTACATAACAAAAACCTGCTGACAGATTCCCTTTAAACAACGACAGCTTATTTGCTATGCCAAGAACAGAAAGTGAAGAGACACAACCATGACCTAAGGACATCTAGAAACTATATGAACAAGACTATTCTATTATTCAAAAAATGTAAAAAAAAAAATATCAAAGTCAATTAAAGTTTCAGTTTATATTACTTAACGGAAAAAAAACACCTGATGGTGAAAAGCTAAAACCAATGTAATTTCATGCTTCTTGAAACTGATACAAAACCCCCCCAAAAATTGAACCGAAGCACATGTTGCTGCAAGAGCAGTGCATACGTAAGCATTCACACTGTGGCCATTTAACTGAAAGAACCCAAGATAAAAACAAAATGAAAATATACCCTGTAATAAGCAAATTAATAAATAGTAATAATACATATAAATAACATATGATACTTAGTTAACACGGTTTTAATCAAGTGTAAAAGTCATCCCATCCCACTTATGCACTGCACTTATACCTACATATGCTTTGCTTCAATTTTTGGGGTTTTATTTTAGTTTCTGGTACTTTGTACATATAGGGGTGTGTCTCCCCCTTTTGAGCTCTTCGTTTTTTTTTATATAGCGTTCCACGGGCAGGTGTCTGAACAGTCGGGACCCGGTCCAGCTCTGCCCTTATCTATTTTGACATCTGGTGGGATGGCTTTTAAGCATTTTTTAACTAAGTATCCTGTGTTATTTACATGTACTATTACGGTTTATTCATTTACTTACTACAGGGTATTTGATCATTTTGTTTTCTCTTAGGTTCCTACTTGAAACACAATCAAAGTCATACAAATTATGGGTAATGCACATGGAGTTTCAGTATACGCAGACATGCAATAATGCGTTCCATGTGCTTCTGTGAGCGGTTACATTATCTTCTATAAGCAAAGTTTCCAGGGCAGCTTGTGATGGCGAATACGCCAGCATTTTTGCACCATGGAGAAATACTACAGCAGTTTGAGCTTACAGTATTTTATGGCTGCAATATTAGGGATGCATGTGGTATCAGTAGCAAAAGTGGCCACGTATATACAGGCAGACCAGTCTTTTGTGTAAGTTTTCTGTACACACATCACTGTTAGTATGTATGTGTTTAAAGGGGTTTTCCAACATTTCACAAGGATGGCATACATTTACTGATCTAAAACTCCATGCTCATCAGAAAAACAGGCCCTGATAAGCGGCAGACTTCACTTTACTAAGTATCTGGCACAGTGCCCATCCTAGCACTGGCAACCTCTGTCTTACTCGCTATGATTGCACGTTATTCCTCCTATTTTTTATTCTTTAAACATTCCAGAAAATACATACAATTTTCAGTTAAAATACTCTTTAGGAATAATTAATAATAATTTTCACGTGAAAATGTCGAGAAATAAAGGTTTCTGAATTATTTTTTTATGCAATACTGGAATATGAAATGAAGATATTTTTAAAAGTGCATGTAAGGATTGGTATCCAGCTGTACAGAACCCCCTTATGCCATGTAAATATCCTTCGTGCTCTATTAAACCCCAGAATGCTTTGTCCCATACTGTTCTGCTTGTGTCAGTCATAACTCTACAGGGTGTCCCTAAAGACTGGTGTGGAAACACTGTGGGGAAAAAAACACTTCTTTATATTATTGGATCAAGGGTCTACATTTGGGTTAGCGCATCCCAAACCATGATTGTCTTTTCCTTCAAGCCCCATGGTGGAGTTCACCCTCCAGCCACCGGACACCATTACTGAGCTTGCACAAGAGTTGTGCCTATAGGTGAGCAGATTACCTGGATCTATTTGATCTCTTTTTTTTATAAAGGTATCACACTGGGCTGGTGCGCTCTGTTCCCCTACAATGTTTATCTGTCTCCAAAGACCAGGTGTCCAACAAAGTCTGTATGGTAGTATACGGAGGCTATACAGCTTTGGGCTAAAGAGCTGTTGTCAGTGGTGGGCCAATAGTTGGCCATGGTTGCGAATCATTTGCCCGGAGGGTAGCAAAACCATGTTGATTGGATGTCACAGCTCTCATTGTGATACCACTCATCCTACACCCTAAAAGGGAACAACTGCAATATTTCCGTTTTCCTGTATCTCGTTTATTATTTTCCTCTCCTGCTTCCATTTGTACGGTGCATGGTGTTTGACCCGGCCTGACCCAGGACTTTGGATATTCCATGTACTAAACTCAGCCTGACTTTCTAATCCTGCAATCCAATAATAATTTCAGACCTGACTTTAACATGCCTGTTGCAGCCTGGGATCTGCTGTGACTATGTCTTTAGACCACGGTCCTATTATCCTTCTGACACGTCTTCTGGAGGACTGAGCAGGGCTGTGGAGTCAGTAAGCCAAACCTCCAACTCGGACTCCTCAATTTCCATGACTCCATAGCACTTGAGCATGTACATTTTGGTACCAACTTTTTAAGCACCACGACTATAAATTATTGCTGCTGGCTTATTAGAGTACATTTCTATTCAGGGCTGTGGAGTCGGTAAGCCAAACCTCCGAATTCTCAATTTCCCTGATTTCCAACTCCACAGCCCGGCCTCACTACTGAGCGTGTACATAAAGTGCAGCACAGATTCATCTCAACTAAAAGCCCAGATCCTTAGATCAGGAACAGAACAGACATTTATAGGACATTTCATAACTTTCCCAAATTCTTATGAAAACATTTACAGCATTGAACTACTGTACCAATTTATTATATATATTTTAGGAGTTGGTCCACTTTATACCAACTCCACAGCCCTGGGTATATTGAATATAACAGCTTTAAAGGCTCTGTGCACTGAGCATCAGCCCTAACTATAGAGAAGAAATTAAGTTCATGTTTCTGTCCTTGGCCAGCAAATTTATACACGATTGCTGAAATGTTAGTAGTCACTTGGGCTCCCCCCTTGTGTCCGAGACCTCCAGACAAATCACGTTCAATGCCAGCCAATTGCTATACAAATAACATTGGGAGAAGCATGGTGACCTGAAGATTAATAGAGACAGGACATCATTTCACTTCACAATCGGCAGTAAAAATCCAACTTACTGCAGGTCGTGCTTCTGGAATAATTTATAGGTATGTGGCGTGACAGCTCCTAAGATGAATGTTGCACTTTTTTTCTGCTATGGCCTTGTACACACTATAAAAACCCAACTTATCGCCCATTATTAAACCACAGCAGTCAGTGTCTTTCTGTCGGAGGTGAGATTTATTACGGTATACACCCACACATGTGATGATTGCAATAGGAAACAGCAGGTATTCTATTTTATCACAGAGCAATAACAAACACAGCAATCATTTCACTGATACAGGAAGCTGAAGCGCACAAGCAAATATCTTCCCCCTCCAGCCAACACACATTCATTTATTAAAGAGTGAACAAATATTTTTACAATCAAGACACAAATACATTTTCATAAAAGAGCGATTATAAAGAACATGTTATTAATATTTGAGGACATCAGTCACTAAACTAATATCTCCCTGCAGTACACAGAATATCTAGTAAAAGGTTTCCCAAAACAGAACACCAGCCAAACTTATATAGTAGGTTTGGTAAACTGGTTTTAACCTGCGCAAACATGCATAAAAAACAGTCACAGTATGGAAACGTCCAGAAACAAGGGGGATATAATGCAGAATATGAAACTAACGGATACCGTCACTTCTTAGCAGTCTGACCTAAAGAGACTCTGTCAGCAGGTTTTTGCTATGTAATCTGAGAGCAGGATGATGTAAGGGCAGAGAGCCTGATTCCATTTACTGGCCTGCTTGCTGTAGTTTGGATAGAATCCCTGTTTTCTCTGCTGTACATGTAGCAGTGCTCAGAATGCTGAGCTGTGTATAACCCCAGGCGTGCTTACAGCCACTGGTCACTATGTAGTAAGTGGTGACTGAAGCCACACCGGCACGCATGCATGCCTCCGATTAAGGCTATGTGCACATGTAGCATTTTTAATGCGTTTTCGCGGCGGTTTTCCCATCGCGGAAATGCTGCAAAAACGCTTGTTAATAGGTCTGCCATGCATAGCAATGCTAATCCGGACGTGCTGTGCACAGGATGCGGAAATTTCCGCTCTGGATTTGCATTGCGTTAAAAACCACAGAAGGACCATTTCTAGCGCGATCCCGCAGCGAATTTGCGCCCATTGAAACACAGCAAACCTGCAGGTATATGTGGATTTGCTGCGTTTCAATTAAAGTCAATGGCCGCAAATTTGCGGTGGAAACTCTGTGCGCGTGGTACCTGGGTTGAAGAGGTGGACTACAACTCCTCTTTTCCCGACTGCCGCTCCCACTGTTATCAGCGAGAGCAGCGTGGATGGGAGGAGCAGTAGTCTTCCCAGAAAAGCCAGCTACCATGCACTGTAAAAAAAAAAGAAGGAAAAAAAAGTAAAAAATAAAAAAAATAAACCTCTATAGTCACCTGTCTGACGGCCCCCGGCGGCAATCCTCTCCTCCCGGCGGCCGGCAGTATACTGCGGGAAGTGGGCTCGCTCCCCGCAGTAGACTGTGCTTCCAGGACCTACGCTGACGTCACCGATCAGCAGAGCGGTCTCGTGACCAGAGACTAGCAACTGCGCAAGAGAATTTGACATGCTGCGGTCCTGAAAGACGCGCTGCATGTCAGTGTCCATGGATGATCCGCCGCCTCCGATGCGCGCGTAGTGAACATGGGATTTCTAGAGATCCCATCCACTATGCTGTAACATCTGGATGCTGCGGGTTTGACGCTGTATAAACACGCAGTGTCAAACCTGCAGCAGCTCCTGACCGTGGCCACGTAAAGAAACTCACCCGCAGCATGTCAATTTCTGTAGCGGACACACCAGTCTCCACTGTAGATTTTGACCGATTTAAGTGTCATTATATGTGGTGGATTCACATGTACCGACAACAAAAGTGCAGCATTAGAACACCGCGTTTTGGACACAACAAAATATGCAACGTCCAAAGCGCAGCTTGTTGCTGTTCGTGGGGACATAGCGGCTAACGAACCAGCTGTGAGATGTTAATTATGGCCAGGGAAAATGTTTGCAAATGGCACCTTCCCAGGCTAAAAATACCAGATCACAGCAGCCGCCTAAATTACATGAATGGGAATGATCATGAAGATTGGGTGAATGGGACTAGCTGACACCTAGCTCTTTTGTTTGGTGATGACAAGGTGTCAATCGGACCTTTTCATGACCAAACCCAATTAAAGTAAAGTAAAGAGTTAAATAAACACACAGACACAGAGTAAACACTTTATTTGAATTAATTCAGACACATTCTTTAATCATTCAAATTCCATATACTCACCTTAGTTCTGATGTTAATCCAAGGTTTAAGCAATGTCCCACCAAATAACTTTATTTAGCTCCAAAAAGCATTCATTGATGTACAAAAACGCTTTAAAAAATGCTTAAAAAAAAGTGTCAAAAACGCCCAGCGTTTTTCCTACCAAGGAGATGCAGAAACGCACATGAAATGTCTGCTTCAAATACGAACCATGCACACATAGCCTTAGTCGGGCTCTCAGTCCGGCAGCCAGGCACCTTTAGAATGCGATTAAAGAAGCACTCCCATAAAGACTTTTCTTCACTAAATCTATGTATATGTGCATGTAGTGCAATGTGTGTGTTAATCTAGTCCCCTACCGCTGCCTTCTCCAGGATCCAGCACTGTCCTGCTCCTCTTCTCAGTGACATCATCGCTCCACAAACCCTCCAGGTGACACCTTGTTGTGTGTGACCTCGAAGTCGCTTTTACAATTTAAGCCGAATGAGGCTCAGAACGAGACTACATGGACTTATATTGTAAAAGAGACTTCTAGCTCATGCATAGAGTGACCAGGAGAGTCTGAAGAGCGGTGACGTCACTGAGAAGAGGGCAAAGCGGGGCTGTAAACCGGAGAAGACAGCGGTAGGAGAGTATATCAACGCCCATACACAGGTTTAGTGGAAAAAAACTTATCTGCTGTTTTTTAGCGTTTGGAAATATGACAAGTTCCCTTTAATCAACACTTATCCTTGCAGGAGAGACAACAGAGGAAGAAAGTGTGTGGAAATGTGACTACTACATTTCGGGGACAGGTCCCTTTGTCAGGCAGTAACCCCTTGAAAAGTTCTCAGAGTCCCAACAATTTAGAATTTCTGGGGTGCTGCTCTGCCTTCCACCATTCAGCTTGTGCGACTGCATGTGTCATCGCAGCAGGCGTGATGACGTCATTAGTGTGCGCCGCAGAGCAAATACTGGAGCAGTGCGCTGGGGGAACGGGGGTGAGGTGAGTAGAGTGTGTTTATTTTTTGCCATTCACTTGTAGGGGGAATATGAGCGCTCACCATTATGTGTTTGGGGACTGTGGGGAACATCAAACGTGTTGGGGGGCTGTGGGGATCATACTGTGGAGGTCCTCATTCTGTATTGGGGGCTGTGGAGGAGCATACTGTGGAGGTCCTCATTCTGTATTGGGGGCTGTGGAGGAGCATACTGTGGAGGTCCTCATTCTGTGTTGAGACTGGGGGGATCATACTGTGTTGGGGGTCATACTGTGTGAGGGAATCATACTGTTGGGGTCATTCTGTGTTTGTGGGGGATCATACTGTGTTAAAGGTGCAACATCATTTTGTTGGGGGGCTGTAGGGGATCATATTGTATGGGAGGACTATATGGGCTGTGGGGCCATCATACTCTTTTGGGGCTGTGGTGGCCATCATAACTGGGGCTGTGGGGGGAACATCCTGTGAGGGTAATCATTCTATATATAGGAGGTTGTAGAGGATCACACTGCATTGGTGTCATCATTCTATGTGTGGGATCATACATTTTTGAGAACTGTGGGGGCCATCATGCTATGTGGGGAGGTATGAGAGCCATTATATTTTGTTGGGGGGCTGTGTGGGCATTCATACTTTGTGAGGGCCATTATACTGTGTCTGGTGTCATAGTTTTGGGAGGAATGGGTCACACTGTGTGCAGGGATGTGGGGGCCATCATTCTGTATATGGGGGGTTGAGGGTTCCAGTATACTGTGTGGGGAGCTGTAGGACTATCACACTGTGTGCTGTGGCTGTCAGGACATCATACTGTTTTTGGAGGAGTGGTTTATCATAGTACAAGGGCAGAATAACAGAAGCAGTATGATTACTGCTTTCTATAAAAAACAGTAAATTATATGATTTGATCTACTCAATACTAAGCAGTAAAATATAAAATAATGTTAATGACAATAATGAACAGAATTAATTTCAACGGATTGGTTCGGCCCTCTGTAACACTCACGGTCTGTCATGGGGCCCCTTGGAAAAATTAATTGCCTACACCTTTTCTAGGGGATCTACAGTTTTGGAAACAAATATTGTAGATCTCCAGGAAAGGACGAAGACACAGTCTTGCAGAAACCACTGGTGTGATCTACTGACATGACGCTACACATCCACGCTGCTCTCCAAAATGACAGCACTCTGATCCACAATACAATTCATTGAATCTTTATACAAATACAATTACATCTAAGGGTCACAGCCAGAATGAGAACCACGCTGTATCGGTGCCATACAGAACCACTGGATCTTATTGGGGCAGCTGATTTGGGGACCTGCATGGAGTTACCCTTTGATCTCCGCATTTGCTATTTTTGTGGCAATGGTGCTGCCATGTCCTGCAGATGTCTCTTTACAATGTCATTAGATTACTTGTCGGCGTAGGGGAATTACATTTACACAGGAATTATGGGATACTGAATTTCTCAGAAAAAAAATAGCAAACTTCTTCGGCTTAGTTGTGAGATGTGATTCCTGGGCAGGGATAGCCCATCTTAATTCTGCCAGTATATAAGACACAATGGGTGGCTTTCAGTAACTTCTTCTACCAGACACACCTTCCTGCTCAGCAGCGATTTCACAAACCAATCTTACAAGACTTTCCTCATAATGGCAAATCTTATGAAACTCTTCTGTGGACTAAGAGCCTGCTGTAATGTTTGTGAGAGTGAGAACATCTGCAGCAGCTACACCTTATAATTCACAGATTCCCAAAGAGGCGACACCCATTAATATTAATAACTAGCACTACGTGCAGCTCTGCCACTCGGCTGCCCACTAGTTTTATAAATATTTCCCGCAGTCAGTAGTTTACACCACATTGGGGTATTTTAGGGAGGTTTTAAAATTCAAAATTTGAGCGTAAAAACAAAAAAAAAAAAAAACACCTTCCCCATGCTGCAATCAGTAAAATTGGAAATGGACAAACAGAGCTGGACACAGATGGGAACTTCCGTGTGCGCGGCTGAGAAAGTTTAGGTCTTTAATACACCTACACCAGAGGTGGCCTCAATCAGTGTACTTGTCCTATCGGTGTTTTCCATGGATAGAACCCGTACCCAGTATAGTCTATGGTGCTGATCACACTGTATGTCGGAATAAAATTCATGGAGACATGCCTGTTCTTGATCGGTCATGGTCATGGATTAAAATTACCCATATACAAGTCTATGGCTCTGTCAAAATGACAGGCAGCACACGGGAGCCTTCTGTATACTTAACTATTGTTTAAATCAGGTAATCCTGTTAAAAATGTAAAAAAAAAAAAAAAATGTATCATTTTTTTCCATATCCCAATCTGTATTGAGAATAAAAAATAGAAATCTTGCTATTTTCACCCCGGTCACTGTGGTTTTTTAAACTCATACTTCCTGTTATGCAGATGGATATTAGTTATAATGGAGTCCAACCCTATAATCCTATTGTATTGAAGCATCTAATGAGCATGTGCAAAGGTCATTGTGAAGTGAGGGGGAGCAGGTCAGCTGTGACATCGCCTATAGTGATTGTTGGATCCTGTGTTATCAGCTGTGTATAGACTGCGTCAGCTGTCCCTGCAATCCTGCCTCTGCTGATAAAGAAACAGTTGAAAACTCTTCATGAAAGGACAGTTGAATCTAAGGGAAAAAAAACTCCAGTGGCCACTGTGAAATTTGCAAGATTACTCATTTAGATTTTTTAATAAAACATAGCTTTTTTATAATACAAGTAACACAAAATCTTGAATTAAACAATAGGTAATTTTCTGATGACAGCTTACCTCTAATATCTATGACTAGGAGAAGTTGATGGAATTGATGAAACACTGAAGCTAAAAATGGACATACTGAGGAAGCAATTAAAAAGAATCTGATCCAAAGGCCTGATGAGAAATCAACCTTTTTTTTCATGTACCAGAAAAAAACATGGACATCTGAAAGAGCAATACGGGAATATGTATTGAAAAAGGGAAAAAAACAAAACAAAAAAAGATTGCCATGTGGTATCTATGTATGGAATAGGAGGCTTTTGGGGAGAAGCTGAGTAGCAACAGAAATAATTTGGTGGGGCATATTTTGCAATCACCCTATAGTTTTTGCTGCAGGTTCCAACAACTCTTTGGCTTCCTTTCTGTGTCCCTTGTAGGAAGCTTGCCAAGAGTGTTACACACAGGGGATGTTGTAATATAATGCTGCTCTCTCCTTAGTCCCAGTGGAATCACATTTGTGGATTACTGCATAATTCACAACACAGAGTAATAAGCAAATTAAAATCCAGTGCAGAACATAGGAACATTTTTCAATCTGTAGAATAATTCTTTATTTAATCTACTAATCGGGTTTAAAAGATTTTAGATGCTAAATGTGATGACTTACCTGAGATTTTGCAAGCTTCTTCTCCAAGACGTCCCTCTCCCGCTCAGTCTGCTGAAGGCGCTTATTTAGCTCCACTATGTCTCCTTTTAAGGAAGCCAGGGCTGCTAGATGGAGCTGAAAAATAAAGGAAACAAGAATGACTATCAATTGGTTTTATATTTTCTAAAGAACAATAGTTTATATACTTTAATGCACTACAATAATTGACATAAAACCAAGAAGATCGTCACAAGGAGTAGATGAGTTCTGAATCAAAATTTTTGCTTGCATCCAGAAAAAAGTTGACAATTTCCATTTGTATGGTCATCTGTAGGGTCACCCGTATTCCATCAGTGTCTCTTTCATAGGTAAATTTTTTACATCCACATGGCATCCGTTTTTATTTAACAATAGTAAATAAAATTTACAAGACCAAATATGGTTTCCTAGGTAAATAATGGTAATGTATCCGTGAAAATCGGATGCAATATGGATGATCCGTATGGGATCCAATTTTTTTTTTATGCGTTCCCATTGACTTGAATAGGTGAGCCTCAGATGAAATTTGTGTAATGCACTCGTCTGAATGAGCCTATAAAGTCATCATTTACTTTCTAGGTCAAATCTGTATATAACCTAGGATGTGGGTGCAATATAAATGTCATCCGTGCGCTGTATACAGACATCACAGATCCATTCATACAAACGTAAAAGTTTGTTGCAGACCATCGGTGAATTTGGCGTTATTGTACATGACTGCCAAGATTGCTGAATTCTTTGTAAGAAAGAAAACAATTTTCATTGATTGTTAACTATCTTTCCCAATATTTAATAATTATTTATAATTATCTATCCATGTAAATATTGAATTTATTCAGCAAATCCTCAAGAAGGGAAATCCTGACATCTCATGAGATTGTATTAATGTATGGGCAAGTAGACTTTACACATCCCTGATCAGTTCAAAATCTAGCAAACAAAGGACAAAAATTAGGTCTATGTTGGTGATATCATCTGATTTTAGAAGGATATACTGACCATCTAATGCGTATGAAGGTGTCCTGACTTTCCCACGATGGCAGATGTTGGAAGGTGCTGAGTGTGCATAATGGAGTCAGGAGTAATAGCCGTCGGCCAAATGTACAGCTATCTATGACAACCTTTACATCAAATATGCTCTTGAACTTTCTTTCACTCTTTGCCTGCATTAAAACTTTTTTCATTTTCCTTAAAGGGCATAATTGTAGTGTTGATTAATTCTGCACTGATCATATGAAAACACCATAAATCTTCCCATGAGATGGCAGGTGGTGGCCTTCAGGAAGTTTCCCCCATAAAATTAATTTGTGAGATGATGTTGTGGCTTGAAAGCGAAGGATTTTTCTTTCTATAAGTTCATTCTATATCAGATTCAAGTAGAATGATAAGATGCCCGGCATCACTCCCACTTACAAGACACTTATCTTAAAATGGCCATGCGAAGCAATCAGAAAAGACATTTATTTTGGTAATCTTGTTGTTCCAGAGGCAGAAGCACATCCAATCAGAGTAAATGTGATGTATTACTTGAGGATGAAAAGTATTTTTTCTGTGCAATCAACCATTTCATCTTTAACCGGGCACTAATACAACTTCATTCAAACTCCATTTGCTGGTTAAAAATGCCAAGGGCCTGGTTTAAAGATGGGTAAAATCCAAATATGGACCTGAAATGATTAGCTCTATATTTTCGGCTTCTATTTTACAGAGTAATAAGTAGGAGAGGCGAATAATTTTATTGTTTTTACACCAGAAAAACAGATACAACATGGATTGTAAAAACTAACAAACAGATCAAAATGAATCCATGTCACACTGGGGGAAAAAAACAAACAAAAAAACATGGACAGTTTTAGAGGAAAAAAATAAATAAACCACTAACGTGTGAAACTGGCCTAATCAACAAGGAGAATTGACTACTACAAAGCTCTGTAGAAAGCCCACTTAAGAAGCACTACCATCTTTTATTAAATGAGTGTATACATGCATGTAATGTATTAAAGCTGTATTAATATACTCACCTACCACTGCTCTCTCCGATGTCCAGCGCCATTTGACTCCTCAGTGACGTCACCGCTCTGCAGACTCGTACGCTGCGCTCCGCATGACCTGGAAGTGACTTTTACAATGTAAAACCTATGGAACGTCAGAACACGGCTACGTAGGCTTTCATTGTAAAAAAGACTTCCGGCTCACGCATATTGTAACTGTGGTGATGTCACCGAGAAGAGAAGCAGAATGGAGCTGGACACCAGAGAGAGCGGCGGCAGGTGAGTATATTAACACACACACTACACACCATACATATACACACATTTAAATGGAATCTGTCATCAGGTTTTTGCTACCTCATCTGAGAGCAGCATAATGTAGGCAGAAGAGACCCTTAGTTGTACGATGAAGAAGAGCTCAGAAAGCTGTCCTCGTCCACACCAGGCTATGTACATAGTCTATTGACAGTGAGCTGCTTATCAGGGGAGGGGGTGGAGTCGGACTAGCATGCACACACTGCTGTAGTCCAGACAATGATAATCACCATGTGGTAAAACCTTCATTGTAACTAAACAACAGCACACAGACACATCATTGAAATATGTGATTTAATCCCTACCTCAATTTGTCCTCAGATTACATAGCAAAAACCTGCTGACAGATTGCCTTAAAGCAAAAAATATATATATAGATGGGAGTGCTTCTTTAAAAAAAAGGTCAAACAAATGTACACAACTGATTGCCTCTAAAGTTGGGAAGGTCTGTCATTGACTGCACAGGTATAACATTTTTTTGTGTATTTAATACATGTAAGCCAGAAGGACGCTTTCAGAATGCATCTAACCACTGAAGGGTTACATGCATTAGACGTATATAGCCACTTTTGACAGCAAGTATATATTAAAAAAAAAATGTTATTTAGGCAATTAATTTGTGATAAACCAAAGCCAATCAAGCAAAGGGGAGTTCTCCTTAACAGAGTCATACCAACCAGTATTACCAATATAAATGGGTAAAATAGCTTGAAACAATCCATCTGTTCTTCTGAACTGAGGATTTTTTATCACAAGTTTTGTTTACCGCTCATTGTCTAGATTACCAGCAACCCTGTTGTCATTAAAGGGGTTGTCCGGTCTAAAACTACAAATCTAAAATTACAAGTGCATTTAAGTGGGCCCGTATGACAACCATTGAACAAGTGTTCATCCTCATCAGTCGCTCATGTAAACAAGCCACTGATCTGATCAGCCAACGAGCAAGAAAAATGCTTTTACACCAGGTGATTTGATAATTCATGCGTTTTTAATAAGAATCTGTAACAGGTTTTTCTCTGTTCCAAAGACATGCCCCCTGTAATAATGGTGCAAACTTTCTCTTCAACCAACTGGGTGTTAACCACAGAACTTCTGTGGGCAGTTAGCCAGCATCAGAGGAGAAAAAGCAAACAAAATACAACAGGGCCCACAAAGTTCTGTGGTATACGCACAGTTAAAGGGAAAATATGCATCCTTATTACAAGGGGGAATAACTTTGGAATGGGGGGGGGGAGGGGGGGGCAAAAGAAAATAAAAAAAAAACAATTCTGGGATCAGTGGAGCAGCCCAATAGAGGAAATAAAAAAAATCCAGGTAAAGGTCCTCCATAATGCTCCTACGATGCTACTCAAGCCAAGCTGCCTCTACTTACGGCATCAGAATGCACAATTGAGGCGGGCAGCGTAACCGTCCTGCTGGTCCGAACTGTCAATTATTGCGGCACATAACGCAGCCTCCCACCAGCAAACTGGAGGCTGAAGAGTGAGAGCGGTGTGCTCCTGAAGAGAGATCATGAGAACAACCTTTTCTGATGAAATATTCCCTGTAAAAATATTACAAAATTTACATTGAATATTTTGGCTAAATCAATGGCTTTAAATTACAGAGAGTTTTGCTCCATTGGGTTCAGTATCAAGAAAAAGGTTTAATAATGTAGATTCATTATTTCGGAAGAGAAAAATAGGACTGAATCTTTGTGAAACCTAGATGGGGCATTAAATAGATGGGAGATCAAGGCTTCGTTCTGTCCTGTGATTTATGTGCAGACAAATCACTAGCGTATGTATAACCTGCATACTTTATTCAGATCCCTGGATAATACTGTAACAATATTGGATGAAAAAGCAGAATGGAATAGCATTTCGAGGGACGCTGTTACATTGATTGATTCTGATCACTTAGTGCTTTAGCATGATTTAACTGAGGGATATGTGGAGTTAGCCTCTCTACTCGCACAGAATGTTAAATATAAACCAGCCGGAAAACATTCACCGCAAAGTTAAATAAATCATGTAAACACGCCTGCAAAATTACATAGGTTTCAGATTTCTTTGATAGATATTACAGTATCTAAGAAAATGTCACTTTGTACTATAACTTGAATCATTAATGAGACTCGACTAATACTATACCGTAACATATTGGCAAAAGCTCAAGGTGACTTAGCTGGCCGGCACACATCAAATTTCCTGCTTCACAGCCCTGTAACAGAACTGGTAGCATCTTTGCCATTCACACATCAAAACTCTGCCAAGCATCTTAAGTGGCTTTTTTTTATCTTGGTAAATTTCCAAAATCTGCCTTAAGAAATATCGCTATAACTAGTTTATGACCTGAGATAGAATCCTAGAACACAACAAAAGCTTACCTCCACTTGTTCCTAGTACTTCAAGATTTGGGGGCTATTCTTATTCATGTTTCTTATATGTTTTGATCACACAAACAGCAGCTTTATTGGTGCATAATGTCAGTGCGGATTAGGCATGATCACACAACAGCATTTCTAGTCCGGGTGATACTTATTTTAGAAATTGCACACAGGCCAGAAGAGGTTAATGGAACTATTTACACAAATGTTTCTTTAAAATGTAAACATTCATTCAGAATTAAAAATATATACATTTATATTGAAATCAATCCTGGTATCCATTAACAGCTGGCTTCCAGTGTCCTCCCAAGGCTGACAGCTTATCCACTATACTGTGCATACAGAGAAAGCTGTCAATCAGTTGATGGAGGTTTGCGGAGCCACAGATCATAAATACTGAGGACTACTGAGCTCTCACACAGCAATGAGTGGACTACAACTCCTAACTTGTGCTGCAAATGTACTAAACCTACTTCAAGACATCTCGTAAGTGATCTAGCGCTATAATCATGGTTTTTGTTACTAATATTGCTCTTGTCACATAGTCCGATTGTTTAGAAACAAAAATAAAAAAAAACAGAAGTGCCAGCATTGAGAAATCAAGCTTTGACGGGACAATGCTAATTAGCCTGGACGCGCACGGACGTACATATTTTCAGTGGTAAATTCATCTTGACAGTAAGATTTTAAATATGAGATTACTGCAGTCTAATAACTATGAAAAGTATCACCTTCATGACCTGATACATGCACTTTAATCTGGGGTTAGCCTTTATGCTTGATAACTAGTGTTGAGCGATACCTTCCGATATCAGGAAATATCGGATCGGATTGGATCGGGCCGATACCCAAAAAGTATCGGATATTGCCGATTCCGATACCGGAAACCAATGCAAGTCAATGGGACACAAATATCGGAATGAAAATAAACCCTTTCTTTCCTTGTACAGTCATGGCCAAAAGTTTTGAGAATGACACCAAAATTATATTTTCACATGATCTGCTGGCCTCTGGTTTTTATTAGTGTTTGTCTGATGTTTATATCACATACAGTAATATAATTGCAATCATATTATGAGTACCAATAGGTTATATTGACAGTTAGAATGAGTTAATGCAGCAAGTCAATATTTGCAGTGTTGCCCCTTCTTCTTCAAGACCTCTGTAATTCTCCCTGGCATGCTCTCAATCAACTTTTGGACCAAATCCTGACTGATAGCAGTCCATTCTTGCATAATCAATGCTTGTATTTTGCCAGAATTTGTTGGTTTTTGTTTGTCCACCCGTCTCTTGATGATTGACCACAAGTTCTCAATGGGATTAAGATCTGGGGAGTTTCCAGGCCATGGACCCAAAATCTCTATGTTTTGTTCCATGAGCCATTTAGTTATCACCTTTGCTTTATGGCAAGGTGCTCCATCATGCTGGAAAAGGCATTGTTGGGCGCCAAACTGCTCTTGGACGGTTGGGAGAAGTTGCTCTTGGAGGACATTCTGGTACCATTCTTTATTCATGGCTGTGTTTTTAGGCAAGACTGTGAGTGAGCCGATTCCCTTGGCTGAGAAGCAACCCCACACATGAATGGTTTCAGGATGCTTTACAGTTGGCATGAGACAAGACTGGTGGTAGCGCTCACCTCTTCTTCTCCGAATAAGCTGTTTTCCAGATGTCCCAAACAATCGAAAAGGGGATTCATCAGAGAAAATGACTTTGCCCCGGTCCTCAGCAGTCCACTCCCTGTACCTTTTGCAGAATATCAGTCGGTCCCTGATGTTTTTTCTGGAGAGAAGTGGCTTCTTTGCTGCCCTCCTTGAAACCAGACCTTGCTCAAAGAGTCTCCGCCTCACAGTGCGTGCAGAAGCACTCACACCAGCCTGCTGCCATTCCTGAGCAAGCTCGGCACTGCTGGTAGTCCGATCCCGCAGCTGAAACAGTTTTAAGATACGGTCCTGGCGCTTGCTGGTCTTTCTTGGGCGCCCTGGAGCCTTTTTGACAACAATGGAAGCTCTCTCCTTGAAGTTCTTGATGATGTGATAGATTGTTGACTGAGGTGCAATCTTTGTAGCTGCGATACTCTTCCCTGTTAGGCCATTTTTGTGCAGTGCAATGATGGCTGCACGTGTTTCTTTAGAGATAACCATGGTTAACTGAAGAGAAACAATGATACCAAGAACCAGCCTCCTTTTAAAGTGTCCAGTGATGTCATTCTTACTTAATCATGACTGATTGATCGCCAGCCCTGTCCTCATCAACACCCACACCTGTGTTAATGGATCAATCACTAAAACGATGTTAGCTGCTCCTTTTAAGGCAGGACTGCAATGATGTTGAAATGTGTTTTGGGGGTTAAAGTTCATTTTCTGGGCAAATATTGACTTTGCAAGTACAGTAATTGCTGTTAAGCTGATCACTCTTTGACATTCAGGAGTATATGCAAATTGCCATTACAAAAAATGAAGCAGTAAACTTTGGAAAAATTACTATTTGTCTCATTCTCAATACTTTTGGCCATGACTGTAGGTTAATTCTACATGAAGGAAAACAACTAACAATAATGTAGAATGTATTGGGGGAGGTGGATGCCCAAATCGATGGGAACAGTGCTCACAGTGAAACATGAAAAGCCGGCAATTCAGCAGCGGCATATACCGGTACCCGACAATTTATAACAGAAAGAATAGAGCTTCACACATAGATTAGATAGATAGAAACATGTCAGTCACATATATATGAAGTACAGTGACAGTGTTGCTTACTGTACTTGTCATTTAGTGTAAAGGATTTATTAAAAAAAATATTAGTGTTTTCATGCACTGTCTCTTTAAAAAAGCCGGCCGGCAATTCAGCAGCGGTACCCGACAATTTAGAATAGAAAGAATAGAGAATCACACATAGATTAGATAGATAGAAACATGTCAGTCACATATATAAGAAGTACAGTGATAGTGTTGATTACTGTACTTGTCATTTAGTGTTAAAATAAAGGATTTATTAAAAAAAAAATTGCTGTGGGGTTCCCCGTAATTTTAGTCTCTAGCGGAGGTTAAGCAGACGGCTGGGGCAGATGTTTGAAGCCTGGGAAGGGGGTAATACCCATGGAGCTTCCCAGGCTACTAATATCAGCCCCCAGCTGAATACCTAGCCTTTACTAGCTATTAAAATGGGGGACCCCCAAAAAAATGACGTGGGGTCCCCCCTATTTTAATAGCTAGCAAAGGCTAGGATGACAGCTGGGGGCTGATATTAATAGCCCAGGAAGGGTGCCATGAATTTTGGCCCCCTCCCAGGCTAGAAACACCAGCCGTCAGCCGCCCCAGAAATGGCGCATTCATAGGATGCGCCAATTCTGGCACTTAGCCTCGCTCTTCCCACTGCCCTGTAGCGGTGGCAGTGGGGTAATAGGGCTGGGGTTGATGTCAGCTTATAATGCCAGCTGACATCAAGCCCAGGTTAGTAATGGAGAGGCGTCTATAAGACACCCCCATTACTAACCCCATAGTCAAAGTTAAAAAAACACAAACACCCAGAATAAAATCCTTTAATTGAAATAAAGACACAATTCTTTATTGTTCTAAATTAAACCATACTTACCATCACACCCATTCCAGCTGAAGCCAACGATCTCCTGCAATAAAAGTAAAATAATAAAGCAACCTCATCCTTACCTTCCCATGGTTCCCAGGACAGCTTCAGCTCTGCTACATCGAGATGACAGGCTGGACCGCAGCAGAACGCTGCCATCCAGCCTGTCATCCCGCAGACACTGAGAAGCGCAGGCTTGCTTGCGCTCCTCAGTGTCTGGCTGTGACGGCATCCAGATGAGTCGACAATGAACTCAGCTCACCTCATGCACGTCACTGACAGCGTGGGAGAATTCTCCTGCGCATGCGGTGAGCGTGAGAGACTCGGCTCATCGGGATGCCGTCACAGCCTGACACTGAGGAGCGCAAGCATGCCTGCGCTTCTCAGTGTCCGCGGGATGACAGGCTGGATGGCAGCGTTCTGCAGGTCCAGCCTGTCATCTCGATGTAGCAGAGCTGAAGCTGTCCTGGGAACCATGGAAAGGTAAGGATGATGTTGCTTTATTATTTTTCTTTTATTGCAGGAGATCGTTGGCTTCAGCTGGAATGGGCGTGACGGTAAGTATGGTTTAATTTAGAACAATAAAGAATTGTGTGTTTATTTCAATTAAAGGACTTTTTTCTGGGTGTTGTGTTTTTTTTAAATACTTTACTAGAAATTCATGGTGGTCATGTCTAATATTGGCGTGACCCCATGAATTTCGGGCTTCGGGCCAGCTGATAATGCCAAGCTGGTCCTAACCCCTTTATTACCCAGTGAGCCACCGCACCAGGGCCCTGGATGAGTTGGGTACAGCACCAGAAGATGGCGCTTCTATGAACGCGCCATTTTCCGGGGTGGCTGCGGACTGCAATTTGCAGCGGGGGGGGGCCCAGAAAGCTTGGGCCTCCCTGCGCTGCAGATTCCAGCCCCCAGCTGCCTAGTTGTACCTGGCTGGACACAAAAATAGGGCGAAGCCCCACGTATTTTTTTTTTTTAATTATTTCATGAAATTCATGAAATAATTAAGAAAAAAAGGGCTTCCCTATATTGTTGTGTCCGGCCAGGTACAAATAGGCAGCTGGTGGTTGGGGGCAGCCCGTTCCTGCCTGCTGTACCTGGCTGGACACAAATATAAAATGGTCTTTTTGTAGTGCTGGGAAGGATAGCAATCATGGATTCTTCCAGTAAGAGACAGGTTTGGACTCTCCGCTATTCTAATGTTTTATTGCGGTTCAGTCTGTTGTGAAAATATAACAGAAGAGGTGATTTTACAATGCAGCTGGTGAAATGAGGCGTCTCGGGGCATTTCGCGGACAGAAGCGGAAACAATAACCTGAAATTGCAGTCATCTAGCCTGAAATCGGTTAGAGCGAGAACAACACATGAAGAAAGTAGGGACCACTCATTTGACTTTCACTCGAAGCTCAATGCCGAACAGACAATGTAAAACATAATCAAATTTTCACATCTTCTAGAGTCGTGATGAAGAATTAAATTATCTTCATATTCCAAATATAATTTGATCATATATCTGTGCTCCGATAAGACCAGTCGCATGAGATCTGTAATTGCAGGGTGCGGGTGCTGCGCAGGTTACAACACCCAGCAACATCTGGAAAGAATAATGTTATTCCATGCCATCACAGGGTGGCTCACAAGGCAACACGTGCAAGGTTCTTGTCAGTAATCTACAGGCTTGTGGGATTCCCTCTGAGTATTCCAGTTTATTACAACACTTCAAAACAGATCCACTCAACAAATGTGTCGAAAACCAGGGGCGTAACTAGGGAGGGCAGGTGGGGCATTAGTCCTGGGTGCAGTCAACAGGGAAGCGCCATCGAGCTGCTTCTGCCATGAGCATCTCACCTCATGTAGTGGTCTGATCTGAAACGGTTGTTAAAACAACAGCTGGCTCAGAGAACAGTTATATTGCTGGCTCCCTATTGTCAATTGTATTTTATTTATTTTTACTCACTTCTATAGCGCCATTAATTCCATACAGACATTATCTTCACAGTCCCCATTGGGGCTCACAATCTAGATTCCTAGATTCCCTATCAGAATGTTAATGGAGTGTGGGAGGAAACAGGAGAACCTGGAAACAACCCACGCAAACACAGGGAGAACATACAAACTCTTTGCAGATGTTGTCCTTGGTGGTATTTGAATCCAAGACCCCAGCACTGCAAGGCTACAAAGCTAACCACTGAGCAACCGTGCTGCCTTTTTGCATGTTTCAGTGTGAGAATGGGGCACGGTATAGAGACTGGGCAGTATGGATTAGAAGGGGCATAGTATGGAGTGTGGCAGGATAGGGTAGGGTCACAGTATGGAGACAACAGTATGCAGAGGGGGTAAAAAATAAAAAAAAAGGTTATAGTGGGCACAGTATAGAGACTGGGCAGCAAGGGGGGGACACAGTGAAAGGAGATATTGTGTGGGCACAATATGGAACGAGGGCAGTGTGGGGCATTGTGGTGGTTATAGCTAACAAGGGTGGTCAGTGTATAGCCTGCAGTCTGAGGACAGCTGTTAACAACAAAAACAACTCCTAGTATTTCCTTACTATTGTTAAAGACATACTGGGAGTTATAGGTTCATGTTTCACAAATGTAAATGGGGTTGACATGACATTGCAATTGATCGCTGTACACAGCTTGGAGATGTATCTGTGCACTGATGGTAGTTCTGGTGTTGTATACTTGCCCTGATGGTGGTTCTGGCGAGGTATACATGTACTGATGATGGTTGTGATGCTGTATTTATGTACTGATGATTGTTGACGAAAACAAAAATAAAAACAATAAATAAAACTAATTTACAGGTACTGGTACAGCTGCAAATGAATAGCTGTTACTAGGACATTTTCAGCAACGCGTTTCGATCGCTTTGAAAAAGATCGCCTCTGATTGATTCAAATGCATTGCTGAAAATGTCCTAGTAACAGCTATTCAATTGCACCTGTACCTCAGTTTTATTTATTCATTCCTTCAATTTTGGATGGAGTAATTTTTATGATTTTTTTCTAATAAAGTTGCAATTTTAAAAAAATGTTCCTGTTTCCTCGGATCCTGGAGCTGGATACCGTTTTGTTTTCTTCAGTATTGTTGGCATCTGGTAAGGATGAATTTCCGTGCTCCATTCTTCAGATTTCTCAGGTGAGCTAACTTAAACTTTTTATATACTAATGATTGTTGGCATGCTGTATTTCTGTACTGATGGTGGTTCTGATGCTGTATTTCTGTACTATTATTGGTTTCCCCCAAGCAAACAGTGAACTTTTTTTTTATTTATTTTAATCCCAGCCCTGATGCCCCCTGATATTCTTGCTTAAAGTGTTAGCCTCGGTAACATCTCAGTTCGGAAAGTGTGGTGTGAGCTCAGTAGCTTTGTCCGCTCCTCAAAGACTAGACTCCAGCTATGTTACACAGCCAGCATCTGTGTCTAATAGCAGTGGCTGGAGTTAAACATTGAACATTGCTATTAACCATGAATTTTGCTATGCAAAATGGCAGGATCAGGAAGTTGTCTGCAGAGCTGTGCGTGCTGTCCTCCTCCTGACTATATCTTGGCATGTGGGGAGTTGAATCGAATCTGCAAAACGAAACTTCATCATAAAGTGATCATGGTGTGTTTGTGTGCATGTATATTTATATAAATATATATATAAATGAGTGTTTGTGTGTAAATAGCTCAGTATTAGTGTGTGTGTGTAAATACATTAATCAATAGGTTCTGCTGCATATACAGCCCCTTTAAAGGAATTTACAATGTATTTTTTCACACCTATACCCACCTTTACGCAGGTCCAGCTCTGCCTTTTCACTACTGCTCCATTCTTTGCTGACTGGCTGTAGCAGTAATATGACTACTACAGCTCAAGTGACCACTGCAGCCAATCACTGTCTCAGCAGTAAAAATAAGATAGTCAGCCCAAAAAGGCTCAGCCTTGTGATTGGGTGCAGCACTCATGTTAGCTGTAGTCATGGCATCAACACTGCAGCCAGCCAACAAAGATCAGAGGAGCAATGGTAGGGCAGTGCTAGACCTTCATAGGCAGTGTCTAACAGAGTTTGTCATTTTATATGTCTGCATGCCTATAGAATAAAAAAAAAAATAGTAGAAAATCCTTTAGTCATATCAAGCCTGCAACCTCCGTTTAACATATAATCCAAGAAATAAAAGTTAAAAGGGGTTTTCCAGGCAATAGCAAATTTTGGGCAAGTACTGTAGCATCCTAATAGCGTGCAATATACTCACTGTCACGATTCAGTTCAGCTTGCCGGTTCCAGCAATCATCACGTGTCAACTAGCTTTTCTTCCTGATTCTCTCAATGAAGCAGGAGCTGTGGTTTTTCACTGAACATTGAGAGAATTAGGCAGAGCAGCTAGTCGGCAAGTGAGTATTCAAATCACATATGAACGGTCACATTACGACTACTCAAACTGCGTTAGCTGTATAGGAGGGGGCACAAAAATACATTTTTGTCCCAGATACAGGAAAACCTGGATCCACCTTTGTGGATAATAAGTCTGATTAATGACAGAAGAGTTCCCTTTTGCTATAGGCCAGGTTACTATAAAACAGTCATTCTGTAGGAAGCTGGCTACACTTTCCTTTACCATGTGGTTTATGGTTTTATTTTAAACAATGGTGATCTATCTTCAGTGTATTCAACAGCCTGCGAATAAAGCCAAATAGAGAAGTCAGAATATAACCTGACTGGGTATAGAAATGTACGTAAGAGATCATCTGTGTACAGCGCTGGAGAATGTGTTGGAACTATTTAAACATCAAGAATTCCTGGCTAAAGTCACTATGCAGAAATGTCTATTACTATCAAACTGATACAAATTACATTTTTAGTCTTAAACATAACAGCTGTGGATTTCCTAAACTAAAGATATCTCCACTAGAATCACATCCAGAAAAGCTCTGTCACTTAACAGAAAAAGTGGCCCTTAAAAAAAATAATAAAGGAATCCAGTGGAATGTAAGATATTGACAGGCCAGGCAGACTCTTTATATATGTCGGAGGATTTCTGCTCTGGCTCATGGAGGGAGGTCTTCTATGACGTCCATACATCCGATCTCTGCCCTCTACACTAATATAAGAGCAGAGACATTAATGGTGGCCTGCAGGTCAACGGGTCACACAGGTCAGCAACGCAATGTCTGGCACTCCGTACCAGTGACCTTCTCGGGACACTTGTGTGGCACCCCAGGGGTCTGGTTTCCACAGTAACGGCAATGTTATGTCTGAGAGCAGGTGGGAGGTCTCTTGGTCAGGGATCCTATGCATGCCACACCTCCTGCCCAGTCCTGGGAGGGGAAGAACTTCCCCTATATAAACCTAGGGCTGAGGCAGGGTTAGTGAGTAGAGAAGAAGTAGAGACAGAGAAGAGCAGCAGATATAGGAGAAGAACATCAGGAGCTCTGTGGGAGCAGTGCTATAAAGAGTCAGGGGCTGGCAGCTGCAGAGCTCGCCCTGACTGAGAAGCTATCACCGGACCCGGAGTCCGAGGCTGTGGGGACTAATCTTTACCCAGCAGCAGAAACCACCCGGCAGGGGATTTCAGGTCCTCTGGCCAAGAAACCCGAAGGCACGGTCACACGCGTGGGACCAGCACCGCCGTCGTGGAGCGGACGCCACTAGAAGGCCCCGAGTCACCGGCCATACGGGTGAGCACCACACGGTACACTCAGGGACGTGGGCTACTTATACCCGCCTCTAGCAAGGTAGCCAGAAGAGTACAGTCAGTTTGGGAGGCCTACAACTCCGCCTGGCCAGGGGAGATCCCATCTGCTCAAGGACTGACCAGGCCCCGATCGCTAGCCAGTACTCCGGGAGGGTCTATCTTTATCACCAGTAAAGACCCTGAACTACACCGCATCGTCTCTGAGTGATTCCTGCTACCCCCATCATCCACGTCGGCTGCCCTGAGGCCATACCCCTCCCGTTGGGGGTGATACTACCACGCTGCACAATCCTACCACCGGCCTCAGCGGTCTGCCCTGCAGCGGCAGCTCCTTCGCTGCATTCAACGGGTGGCGTAGTCGTCCAACATCTACCGCTAATACAACGCCACTTAGTCTGACTTCCTGGGCACGGACCGGATCACCGCCACGAGACTACAACCCTCAACAGATCCGGCTCCGGATAAGCTCCTGCATGCGCAACGCTGTGCGACACAGGCCCAGGGGTGCGTCACTTGTGTCTAATGGTCCCCTCAATATTGTTAAAGAAAAGGCCCAAGACTTTATTTATTGAAACTTTAATGTCCCTAGCCCAACATGTATTTCCACCATCCACCAGTAGAAATATGTGGTCCAGTCCTAACATCAATTTCATCTATTGAATGCCATTAAAAGCGGCATTCAGTGTCCGCAGTTTGTCTGTGAAATATATTAAAGGGAACCTTACAGCCAATATACGGAGATCCAAGATCAGCAAGTATCAGAAAGTAGCTGCACGATTTGAGCCATTTATGGGGGACTCAAACGCTGAGGCGTCTCAGAAAAATTCCGGGGACCGACCCACATGGGAGACCAGACGGAAGGAGGGTCCCTGGCGGCTTCTTTCTCCCCACAGCCCTGGAAGTGACAGGTGTCTCCTAAACATGCTCAAATTTAACAAGCAGTGGTCCCCACATCTCAGCTCTGCCCATTCTGTCGGAGCTGGGTGAAAATTGTGCGTAAATGCCAAAAATAACACAATTTGTGTGCTGCCTCGCATTGCGCAAAATATGTGGAAATTTTCAGCACTTTTTATTCTACCATAAAAGCTTTAATGAACCAGGGCCAATCTGTTTTGTTGATAACACTATAAAAAAATGAAATCAGCTATATATCTTGTATATATCATGTTGTGATACATTCAGATATTAAGAAGAATAAATAACTACACACAGACTGTATACTCTGTACTATGTTTTTGCTTTTTTTTGAGGTTTTTTAAGTAGATCAGCAGCTTGTGCTTCAAATTTATTGCAGACTTCACTCTTTGCATTGCAGAGAGTTAAATCTATTGTAAAAATCTGTGGCTTTTGTATACAAGAATAAGCATGTACATTTACAAATCCTCAGAATGGTTTGATTTCCATGTGGATTTTTTAAATAAGTCATAATTGAGGTCATGTTGAAGATGAACACATCATTACATAAAAAAATAAAGATATATATATATTATATATATATATATATATATATATATATATATATATATATATATATGTCTCAATTGTTCACTTCCCTTCAATTTTACTTGAACGTGACTTTTGCAGCCCAAAAAAAAAAAAAGCCGTGTACAGACAATAAAACAGAAAGTGAAAGTGCTGCATGAGTTAACGACCAGTGATGGTCAATAGGCTCACATGTATTTTGCTTTGTTTTCCAATATTAGGAGTCATGTCAGGAAATAATTCCGATCACGACATTAATAACCTTATTAGACTGGTATAAGAACTCCTGATGAATATAGTAAGGATATATCGCCTTGTCACAATGGATAAATAACTATGTATTCTCATAGAGAATGCAAGTTTCCACCCCAGAATATTACTGTCTCCAAACACCAGAAGCCAGAAAATAAAATTTACCTTCTTCTGAAAATGGAATCAGAAGAAAAGCAGCATACAACCTTGAAATGCAAAGAATTAATCAAGGCTGTGATTAGCTGTCAGGAGAAGAACATGGCAGCACTCAGCACAGGCCGTCATGTCCTACTAGGGATATTACTCATTTTCCTGCTGATTTTCATCAACATATAAATAACCCTTATTTTCATCTCGCGGGAAATCTTCTATAGCAGTCTGCGTTAAATGGTGGTTTATTACAGGCTTTGGGAGAATCATTACCACCTAGTGTAATATAATAGTACCTGTTACACCTAATATCAAATTCTGCAATATCAATAAAACTTAAAATTCAGATCATGGTGCCAAGAGGAATAGAAAGTAGCAAATCTTACAGCAATCTTAAAGGAAAAATCCAGCACAAAAAGACAAAGACCTTGATCAATAAAGACCAGCCACATTTGCACGGCACTCCTAATGAGGGGTCTACTGCATTAAAGGAGTTGTCCACTTATAGGACAACCCTTTCTTGATCTAAATATTTGGCCCCGATAAAATAAAAGAGCTAATACTTGCCTCTGGTGCTGGCGCCGTTCCAGCAGTGTCCGCACTCGCGGTACCGGGGCTCTTGTACGACACATGAGCCCGGCGCCCAATCAGCATTGGCGTCACTGTCTCCGCCTTCTTAAGAACTGAGCATGAAGAGGAAGTCCGAGATCAGCTGCAGCCCGGTATTCCTCCTCAGTTCAATTCATACGAGTGCGGAGACAGTGACGCCAGCGCTGATTGGGCGCCGGGCTCATGTGTCATAACACCGCACGGGAGCCGCGGGGAGAGCGAGTGCTGACACTGCTACAGTAGAACAACACTGGCATGGGAGGAGAGTATAGACTTTATTTTATTGGGACCAAACATTTAGATCAAGCAGGGGTTATCCTAGTCTATTCTCTGAATGCTGAGCTCTGTATGACCCCAACCACACCGATTGGCAGCTTTCTGTGTACACTGTACATAGGCACAAAGCTGCCAATCAGTGGTGGGGGTGGGGTTGTACAGAGCTCATGAATATGGAGGACTACCTGGCAGCAGGTTTACTAGTCCTCTAGTGATCTTCTCCTGCTGATAAAACAGGGGTTTTAAAAAACCTTCACCAAGCAGCCCAGTAAGTGACACATTGCTGGAATCAGGGTCTCTATCTCTACATTATGCTGCTCTCAGATTATGTGGCAAAAACCTGGTGACAGATTCCCTTTATATGGCCGTCGATCAGTAAATATTTACCGATCAGTCATAATACTATGGACATGAACCCAACTAGCTGTAGCAATGATTGACAGCCACCCCTGACTAGTCCGCTACCCTCAGGCAGGTAGAGTATGTAGGATTTTCCATTTTTAAACACAAACATCATAAAAAAAAATGGTATTGGGAGGTTGATAAAGTGATCCTAACCCCGTTTAAGGGCAATTCCTGCTTTTGGGTTCCCTTTAAGCAAAGCATCATTGATTTAGATAGCCTTTTTCAGTAACAATGGGCAAATCTGTAATTTTTTTGCTCTAGTTTTAGAAACCTGCAAAGCTGGTGCTTAGACCAGGCCTGGGCCAAGGCCTCTGATATATTCACAAATACATCGATTTTTCGATCCTTGCACTTTGGCTGACCATCTAACTCTTGCAATCTGAAATGAGAACTGTCACCCCTAACAAGCCATGTCTGATCTCACTAAACAATCCCAGACCACAACAAAAAATAGCAAAATTTAACTGCAGTTTTTGATGCAGTTTTATGAGTCATAGCCAGGAGAGTATCCAAAAGGGATAGTAAAAATAAAGAAAGACATACTTTTTTCTGCTGGACGTACTTCTGACTTTGGCTATAAAAAATGTATCTCAAACTGAATGTGTGATTCTTCCCTGGATGGGATTTCCCTTTGTATAGAAAGAAAATTTAAGGGAAACTGAAGAGAAGAGAATGATAAAAGCTCTCCAATATTATATGATCACCAAATCACAAGATGAGGATGAATTATGCCCATACTCCATACCCAAATCCTCATCTAATCCACGAACATGCTGCATCTAATGCAAGTGAATGGGATACTTGCTACCCGTTGACGTGCAATGGAAAAATCCACGGGGAAAGGAAGTCTCCAAGAATGTGAATCATCATGTAGATTGCAGATCTGTAACATACCCATGGCACATCAAGGAAGAAACCCAAGTGGCAGCTTCCCATTTTCATCACAAATGTAAAATACTAATTTGATTTAATTCCTACGTATGAAAAGACCTCATTATTATTACCTCTTTATTTATTCCCGCTGCTCCTGAGTATTGCACTTTTTGCTGTTGCTGTTTTTATAAGCCGCCAAATGGTTTCAGAGATATGGGTTATTTTATTTGTTCTTTGCCACTGCTCCAGGGTGTCTGATGAGGTCTGCAGTGCTGACGTCACATTGACAACGCTGCAGCCAATCAGTGATTTCAGCAGCTTGTGTCGTTAACCTGGACCGAGTCACTGAGCTCACTGTTTGGCTGTAGCGCAGCTGACGTCATGTCAGCACTACAGGAACCATTGGTGGAGACTCAGAACTGCAACCAGAGAAGAAGGGGAAAGAACATTGTTTTTCATTACAATTGTGACTGGGGACACAACTTTTCTGAGGAAAAAAAATACAATTCCCCAAGTTTCATGATTTTTTTTTTTAAATATAGGAGATTTATCAAGCTAAATGTGCCAGAATTCTGCCAGAAAACATTATTCTTTGTCCAACAAAGAGGTCTTGCTTTACTGAAAAATGTGGGATTCATTGCTGCAGAAAAAAAAGCAATGTGTGAACATAGCTTAATGATAACTCTGCCCCTTTGTAGCAAACTGTAAGATTTGCTGGTGCTGGAGTAGTCTGCTAATGCTACGTCACATCAGCGTTGATGCATTTGTCCCAGTTCTGGCCAACAATTACATACAAAATATTTTCTTCAATAAAAGGTGGAAACCCAATAAACCCCATTATATTCAATGGTGTTTGACAGGCGTCAGATACAGAACTGCTGTCAATTTGGTTCTCTGATCGTACGACTGAGCAAAACAACAGTAATGAAGAACGCAGATGTGAACAGAGCCTAACCGCTAAATCCAGGACAAGCTATGTAGTTTCAGTCCCTTTTCCACTAGGAAGATAAAAAGTGGTTTTGGAGGTTATGTTCTTCCATATAGCTGCACAAACAGATATTTACAAAAAAGTTTAAATCTGTTGATCTGAACAATATGACTGGCCTTGTGCTAGCTGTATAATTGTGGTATTAAATAATAAGGATCTTCTTACTCGAACAGTTATGAGAATGCCAGAGGGTCAAGTTTCACAAGCAAATAGAATATAGGCAGCATTCTTCCTGCGGTGAGACCCCAGCAGACAAGCCAGCAAGAACAGAGAGCAGCTCTGATCAACAATTTATTACTTTCCTCCAAGCAAAATCTTCACTCACTGATTTGAGCTACTGACGTTTTTGTTCCACAAATGTAGATTGATAAGATTTACGCCAAGTGATCCACTCACAAAGACAATGAATTCATTTTTCGGTTTCTCATCTGTGTCTCGGATTTATGTAAATGCACCTAATATCTACTTGCTCTTCCTCAAGAACTGTGCGTGCAAAACCAGTTAGAACACAACTTTATAAGATTTCCAGGTGCCAAAGCGATGGCTCACTACCCCAGGGAACACCGAGTAATGCATGACCGGACCTACAGCACAACAGGGCCACTCTCCGAGTCAGCTAATAAGAGTATTGAGTAGGGGGACCTGATCTTATAACTCATAGTTTCCTTTAAAAATACAGAAAAATGGCTTTTCAAAGCCAAACAACCCTCCGCTCCCCCAATCTCTGTAGTCCTATAAAGAATGGAGAGGCAGCGAATATCCTTGACCATGGCTCCATTCAAGCAGGAAAAAAATCTAGAAATGTGCGAGCTTCAGGGGTGGGGGGACAGAGACTTTGAGGGTATGTGCCCACGTTGCGGAAAATTTGCGCTTCATTTGCGTTTTTTATTGCATTGCAAAGGCAATTCCGCATGCGGAAACGCAAAATTAATTGACATGCTGCGGATTTTTGTGCGCATCAAAAACGCTGCGGAAAAATCCGCAGCATGGGCATAGAACTTGCGGATTTTCATAGGGGACCATGGGGGACGGATTACCAAGCGTTTTACAAGTGTTTCCACTGTGGAAATTCCGCATCAAATATGCTTGTAAAACACTACGTGGGCACATACCCTTAGAGTATGCCCACATGTTATATTTTTGTCGCAAAAATTTAAGGATTTTGTAGTATCAGCAAAGTGAATAAGATTCCTGAAGTCTCGTGCACATGTTTCTTTTTTTCCCTTGCAAATTTGGTGCAGATTTAAATCTGACAGGAGAATAATAAATAATATTGAAATCTTATTATTTATAAATAATAATAATAATAATAATAATAATCATAATAATAAACAAGCATGAAAAAAACACACACATCAAAATCGCATGTATTTTACGCAGCATTTTTGCTTCCAAAAGATGCAGAAATTTCTTCTGCAAATACTTAACCTTGTTATAAAGGCGGTTGGTAATATGCTGCAGAGGTTTAGATATGCAGAACAGATTTCTTCCATGAATCTACTATGTGAATGCGTTTATAGTAAGGGTCTACTGCGAAAACTCAGATAATTGACTTGACAATAGAACTGATACTGGAACATAGTGTCAGTCATATGTGACCGAGTGACGTGCCCGGAGCGTTATGTCACAGTTTGGGAATGGCGAGGCTGAGCATCTCACTCAGCGCTGTAAGAAACGTTCTGAGGAACTGTTATTTGATTCCATCCTTCAACTGCATTAAGCTCTGGATGATCTCAGTAGTTCGCAGCCGGCAGCCTCAGGTATTCTAATAACCATGGTTTATATCTAATTCTTTGTACTGCTAACCTCCTGCCAACCATCTTGCTGGCTACAAATCCAGTTGCGGTGTTCCATAGCCTGCAGCAACAAACCTCAGTAACATAAGAGCAGGTGGGGACTTATTAATCTAAAGTGAAGAAGTGACACCATGCTGGGAATGCTTGGCTCAATTTGGAGGCCCTGAGGCAAAAAACACACAGGGAGGGTCATCAAGTCTAAACCCATCTGGTAGATGGCAAAAAGTGCCAAAAACAGTCATAGGGGCAGTAGCATATTTCAGAGCCAAGAGTTTGCGGCCTAAAGTAATTAACTAGCCATATCACAAGCCGTACTGCTACCGAGTAATTGAGCAGAGGACACACTGAGCTGCCATTGTCTGACCAGCATCCCGGGAGCACAATGCAGGAGCAGCTTTAATACACATCTATACATATGGATAAGAATACTGAATTCTCTGAGTGATAATGCTGGTAATGGTTTCTTACAATCATTAATGCCATCACTTGCAAAGATAATGAGACACATCTACATTTACATCATATGACACTCAATTGATAATATTAATCACAAGCCTATCTGTAGCCGTGGCGGACACATTTTGCAGCCCTCATTCACAAAACAATATTAGAAAACAGTTTGATACTTTTTTTTAGTCACTTGGTTGATGATATTTATAATGATGGAAGCTAAAGGCAGATAATAAAAAAAAAAGTAGAGAATAGTGATGAGCGAGTATGTTCTGCCAACCCTTTTGGCGAGCATGCTCGGTTGCTCACCGAGTATCTTCAGCGTGCTTGGGTGTTATATTTTCGTCACTCAGTGCTCATGATTTGCGACTTTTTGACAGCTTTAATACATGTGAGGAATGCCTAAGCAATAAGCATTCCTCATATCTATTAAAGCTGTCAAACAGTCATGTTTTTGTGCATGTCTGAAAAAGACAACCACAGCCAAGACGGAGGTCAGACACTGTTCACACTGACTCACGGCTTCAGTCAGAATACAGTTTTTCGGGTATTTGGTCAGAAACCGTCATGCAATGCTCGGCGGAGAGCACTCTATTAATGTGAACCTACACCTGTACTCTGATTATAGAAGCAAGATCCTTACAAGGATATTGTATGTGGTGATTTCACTGTGATGTGACATCTTGCCCTCTTTGTGCTGTGACATCACTAGTGCCCTCTTTGTGCTGTGACATCACTATTGCCCTCTTTGTGCTGTGACATCACTGTGTACATAATTCTTGCAGTATTATAATGCTGTGTTTAAGAACCCAGGCATTCACAATGTACTGTGACATCACAGTGAACATTGTTCTCCTACTGTGAGATCACAATGTATATAATCCATATAGGGTGACATCACAGTGTGTGTTATCCATGAAGGGTGACATCACTGTGTTTATCTGTATAGGGTGACATCACTGTGCTTATTATCTGTATAAGGTGACATCACTGTATTTATTATCTGTATAGGGTGACATCACCGTGCTTATTATCTGTATAGGGTGACATCACTGTGCTTATTATCTGTATAAGGTGACATCACCGTGCTTATTATCTGTATAAGGTGACATCACTGTGTTTATTATCTGTATAGGGTGACATCACTGTGTTTATTATCTGTATAGGGTGACATCACCGTGTTTATTATCTGTATAGGGTGACATCACTGTGCTTATTATCTGTATAAGGTGACATCACTGTATTTATTATCTGTATAAGGTGACATCACTGTGTTTATTATCTGTATAGGGTGACATCACTGTGCTTATTATCTGTATAAGGTGACATCACTGTATTTATTATCTGTATAGGGTGACATCACTGTGCTTATTATCTGTATAAGGTGACATCACCGTGCTTATTATCTGTATAAGGTGACATCACTGTGTTTATTATCTGTATAAGGTGACATCACTGTGCTTATTATCTGTATAAGGTGACATCACTGTATTTATTATCTGTATAGGGTGACATCACTGTGCTTATTATCTGTATAAGGTGACATCACCGTGCTTATTATCTGTATAAGGTGACATCACTGTGTTTATTATCTGTATAGGGTGACATCACTGTGTTTATTATCTGTATAGGGTGACATCACCGTGTTTATTATCTGTATAGGGTGACATCACTGTGCTTATTATCTGTATAAGGTGACATCACTGTGTTTATTATCTGTATAGGGTGACATCACTGTGCTTATTATCTGTATAAGGTGACATCACTGTATTTATTATCTGTACAGGGTGACATCACCGTGTTTATTATCTGTATAGGGTGACATCACCGTGTTTATTATCTGTACAGGGTGACATCACCGTGTTTATTATCTGTATAGGGTGACATCACCGTGTTTATTATCTGTACAGGGTGACATCACCGTGTTTATTATCTGTACAGGGTGACATCACCGTGTTTATTATCTGTACAGGGTGACATCACTGTGTTTATTATCTGTATTTTTCTTTCTCACAAGTATCTAGGCGGTAAAGGGACGTCGTTCTCTTAAACAGAGGCCCATGTGGAGTCTCCAACAAATGTAAACAGCCTTAAAAAAACTCAGACTCTAAAAGCGCAAAAAGTGCAGTTAGAAAACAGGTGTGGTACACAGTGAGACAGGAGTGGTTATGCAATATAATCAGCTGTTCCTTTTTATATTCATGAAATTCGCTGCACCACATGCATCCTTCCCATCGCCAGCCTAATCTCAGACATACAGAGAATGTGATGATGAGCATAATCTAAATAATTGCATATACTTTCCCTATCATAAAATGCAAACATGCCCCTTATAAACCAAGTTAATTTGACGCCATACAGAGATTTCATAGGCTCTAACATAAGATTTCTGCATAAAAAGTAATTTATAAGACTGCAAATGTTTATTATTGAAGCTGGTCCATCAGTTTCCAGTTCTTTAACTGAGCAGAAGTCTACAGTAACCACCCAAAGCCGGGCCGTGGTATCATCACATCCCGTCATCTGTAGTCTGACGCAGCAGTGATGGAGACTTGCCGTTTGTGTCACAGATCGACCATGATATCGCATTACATCACTGCTTAATTACACAGTATTGGCCAATGAGTAATCTTTTTTTCACCTGGATCAGCTGAAAACCCAATATGTATAGGAAAAAATACGTCACTCTGCAAAGTAAAAACAAACATTGGGCATATTGGATTTAGTATGTTTTTGATATACACAATCTTTTCTTCTCATGTCCAACACTGTGTTCTCCTCGCAGGGAAACCGGTATCATAAGGTGAATGACACCATTTGTCACAATTGCCAATTGATTAAAAAAATATTTTTTTTATTTTTTGGAGCGGTCGGAGCTACATTTCTCCTCATTCATAGTTTTGAAGAGATCATGTCAGCAGGTAATGCTGCTCGTCATTCCAGCCCAGGACGTTTTAACCTCAAATTATGTGGAATTTCAGAGAAAACAAATGTAAAAGCCGATCTGCGTACGTCCGCATAAGGAAAGACCTGTCCCTCAAGGGCAGAGGGGCGGGAAGAAGCTGCCGGGGAACAGCCTCTTGGACTAGTCCCCCGAGGTGAATGGGCCCCAGACAAATTTTATGTTGTTATGTTGACGAGCCAAATTATTTTTTTTATTACATTTGTGACTGGTTTAGTCGCCACCTGCAAACTAAACGCTTATTGCATACTCCAATAATTGAGGCAGCCATAATTTTCTCATGTAATTGGAATAATTGTTATATATAACAATCTGGAGGTTTTTTTTTCTTAGCCCTTTGTGTCGTGCTATTACTCTGTTATTTTTACTAGGGAATTTTCAATTAATTGACAACTGGGTTTTACCATCTGAGGTTGTGTCCATACAGTGTCACTGTCTATTCCAGGGTTGTGGAGTCGGTAAGCCAAACCTCCGACTCCCTCAGACATGGCTGATGTTTAAGTGATACATTTACTGTAGCAGATTCATCTCAGCTAAAAGTCTAGACCCTTAGATCAGGAATAGGACAGACATTTATAGGACATTTCATAACTTTCCCAAATTCTTATGAAAAAATATTCCCCACAAACTGCATTGAACTACTGTACCCAATTTATTATATATTTTAGGAGTCGGTCCATTTTATAACGACTGACTTCACCAAAATGGGCTCCGACTCCGAGACTCTGACTCCACAGCCCTGGTGTAATCTGTGCAACCCGTATCAAACTATGTAGGAACACATCCCTTTAATTAGGAAAATGGTAACACCCATTGGTAAATTAATTTCTACATTTCAAAGAGGAATAAAAGAGGAATGGCACGATGTAGAGTACCAAGTAAAGATGCTCCAGAAGTAATATTTCATAATAATACTTTTCTTTCTGTAGCACCAACATATTCCGCAGCACTTTACATTTTAGATGTGACTTGTACAGACAATAAAGACATTACAGAATAACACTTCTCAGATACCAAGAGGAGTGAGGGCCCTGCTCGCAAGCTTACAATCTATGAGAAAATAGGGGGGACACGAAAGGTAAATTATAAAGAGTGCTTGTTTTGTAAGTTCCGGCCCTAATTATAATAAATAGGGGATTCACATATCGCTGCATGAACCGGTCACCAGTCAGTATCTGTACAAGGACAGACACAGAGGGTTATTTAGTGCATGGAGGTGTGTGAATAAATGCTATGAGGGTCATGATTTTGAAGAAAATTTTGCATGAGCAAACTAGGGATAGCTAGATAAGTGAGGTAAGGCGACAGGCCAATCTAAAGAAATGCATTTTTAGGCCATGCTTAAAACTGTGGGTATTGGGAATTAATTGAATTGTCCTGGGTAGTGCATTCCAAAGAATGGGCGCAGCACTCAAAGTCTTGAGAGACGGGAGTGGGAGGTTTGGATTATTTTAGGTCATTAGCAGAACAAAGGGCACGGGTAGAAAGATAGACTGAGAAGAGACAGGAGATGTAGGGCGGTGCTGAACCTTGGAGCATTTTGTAGGTGGGAGTGATAGGTTTATATTTAACTCTGCAGCGGATGGGCAACCAGTGCAACGACTGGCACAGGGTAGAGGCATCAGTGTAGCAGTTGGAGAGGAATATGATCCTGGCTGCTGCGTTAAGGATGGATTGGAATGGGGAGAGATTATTAAGAGGCTGATTAGTAGAGAGTTGCAATAGTCCAGACGAGAATGAATAAGAGAAACAGTAAGAGTTTTTGCAGAGTCAAAAAGAAGAAGAGGTCGAATTCTAGAGATGCTTTTGAGGTGTAGATGACACGAGCGAGTGATCAGAAGTGGGAAGTGAATCAAAGATCTGAGATGAATACAACCCCAAGACAGCGGGCATGTTGCTGGGGAATAATGGTTATACTACACATGAAAGAGGCAATATCAGGCATATGTAGATTAGTGGATGGAGGAAACACAAGGAGTTCAGTTTCTGACATATTCAGTTTTTAGATAGAGTGAGGACATAATGTTAAGAGACCGGGAAAGACAATCAGTGGTGTTTTGTAACATAGGGAATAATAGCATTTTCTAAAACACACAAATCAGAAGAGCTCACAGGTTTGTTTTTTTGGTAAACAGATATTGGGACCAAATCATCAAGACTGGCATATCATATGCTGATCTTGATAGATTAAGAACCAGAGTAAGATGCGCCAAATTCATTAAAAGTCCCTGAATGAAAGCGAAGGGCGTAAGTGATGGAGAATTTGTTGGGGGCACCCTCTACTGGCCGAGTTCCATCCACTTTTGAAAAAGTTGCCAGGAGCCAGCAGGGACTGGAGTAGAGACAGCAAAAGTCTAAATTTTTGTGCAACTACGAGCTTTCAAAAAGTTTTGAAACATTTCAACATTTCAAACAGTAGTGTTTCATAGAAAATAGCTTGAAAATCTGGCCGAGGACTACAGGGAGAGACCTGACTAGTCCCAGCTTCTCCTTGCCCCACTCTATGTGACTGAGAGGTCTATCCGTGTGGTCTCCGGACAGCCTTTCAACCTATGCTTTCTCTGAAATGTCACAGTGTTACAGAGTAAAACAAACCTGGTTGCAATGGGGCAGCCATTCTCTGATTCATACTGCCCGTGGGTCAAGTATCATGAATCTAGTGACAGGTTCCCTAAAATGGTGCCCATCCTGCCTTAAAAAACAATCTTTGAAGAATATTTATTTTTATCCAGTTTGTGTTTTGAATGCATATTAAATAAACTGAGTATAAAATACTAGGAGTCCAGAGAGTAATGAACAACGACCTCATTAATCACACAGGACCTCCAGCCTATCATTACATAACGAGGCACTGCCAGCCAGTCGCACTAATTCTCCATAATACACATCCTATTTATAGAAATCTGCTAGAACATCTCGGCCCGGCCGCAAAGCAAATGTAAGCACAACAAAGTGATCATATACAGAAATTCATTTAATGAAAGAGGAGAAACTCATTACAGCTAATCTTCTCAGCAAAATTCTACAGGTCAAGGACAGACTGAAGGCTAGTCAGGAAAGTCAGGGGTCTGAAGAGGGCAACAAATCCTCATTTGAAGAAGTTGTCAACTACTTTAACATTGAATGCTTATCCGTAGGATAGGTCATCAATGTCTGATCGGCCGGGGTCCGACACCTGTCACCCCTGCCAATCAGCAGTTATCGGTGTCGGCGGTGGGATGTACTTACTTGCGGAGCTGGCAGTCTACTTGTAGTGGCCGGGGCATGGTACTACACATCCGTCTCCTATTCAAATCAATAGGAGGCGGATGTATAGTACCCTGTGGCAGCCACTACAAGTAGATGGCCAGCTCCATAAGTAAGTACTTTAGGCCAGAAGCCGCTGCCACCGATAGCAGCTGATCGGCGGGGGTGCCGGGAGTTGGACTCCGGCCGATCAGACATTGAAGACCTATTTTAAGGATATGCCATCGACGGAAAAGTTGTGGACAACCTCTTTAAGTATCACATTTACAAAAGGCTTGAGGCCGAAGACATAAGCATCTTGTATAAATAAGTGTGTTTAGTTCAACAGGGATGAGGGCCCAGGAGGTAGACATAAATCCTTCAGCCTTGTGGAATAAAAAAGGCGAATGCTGGCCATACTCCTTGGATTGCCGATTTCTCTTATTTGGCTGAAAGCAGACAGCTACTCCTACTGATCCTTCTATACATCCTTGAATTGGGAATGTGAAATCCAACATGCATGGTTCTTCTCTATCCTCACTTTCTGCTATTGGAGAAAAGTTGGGACATTCCAACCAAAATAAGCAGGTTCTAAGTTTTGTGTATGGCCACGTTCAGGCAGGATAAGGGGTTGTAAAAGAATAGAAAAAAACCCCGATATTTTACTTTCGTAAAAAGACAGTCTTTGCATAGTACTTGGTGATACAGGAAATCGATCAACGCTTGTTAAAGGGGTTGTCCAGTGATAACACATTATCACCTATCTACATGATAGGAAATAACTTGCCGATCTGATGGGGAACTTTTATCCATTCGTTCTGTATGGTGGCTCAGAGGTCGGACCACCACCAATCAACAAATCACCTATCCTGTGGATACGGCCGCATAAGAAATACAACTCATCAAACAAGAATTTCCTTGTTTGACGGCTAATTGCTGGGCAAGTTTACACGGGACAGTAACAGGGAATGAGCATCTCTATGAACAGGCCTTTACAAATTAAAATATTGCATTATATTGATCACTTTTGTTCTTAAAAGATTAAAAGTATAACAAATAAAAGAAACAACATAGAACAGAATACTATACCAGGGACCATACATAGGAAATATGCTGGTATCTAAGAGGCGTTCCATATTATATCCATTGCAGAAAAACAAAACCATTTCCCTTCTATCATTTATGCCTTGTTTACTGTAAATCAATGAACAGTTGTGCATGTGATTTCCAAAATCAATCAACGTATTCAGAACATGCCATGCTAAGCCATTGATCTCTCTTGGTCTTTACTGCCACTTTCCTATTAACACACTCAATGTGTCATCAAGCAATTATTTCCTTCAATATAGTGATTAGGCTGCGATTCCATTTCAAGGAACATCTGGGTGTAAATACATTACCAACATACTGTTTCCTCTACTTGGTATTCATTGGAACCCGCTCATGCCCACAGGGCATTGATTGCTAGGAGTAATCAAGACAAAATTAAAAAGCATGGCCATCCACGAAATCATATACACGGGAAACATCAAGATACAGGCACAGCACCAGTCACAGCACACAACTGATTCAGCTGCTACCCTAGAAGGTAATTTGGAGATAATTTGGATAGTGGTGGAGTCCAATCAGAAATATTTACATGAAAATAAGCTGTCACGGGTGTGTTGCCACGAAGATCGTCACGAGTACACAGCCTGACTTCTCGCAGCTGACTTGTTGGTGCTTTGTGTTTCTCGGCAGTGAGGGAGTTAATTCTCTCTCTCTCTCTGGGCTAGATGAGGTCCAGCCTCGCCCAGCTGCAATCAATACTTCTGTAGTGAGACTCCTTCATATACCTGCTGGTCTGTTTGGGAGGTGTCGGTGAAAGCATTTCATTCAGACTGACAGAGCGGATCGTGGTGTTTGGAGTTGCTGAGATAAGTGTATTTGGAAGTGTTTATTCCCTTTCCTCGCTTTATCATTTATCTCCTTTCCCGTTGGTTTTCCCTCTGTTGTAGTTGAGAAGTTGTTTGTATGCAAGGTGGTTTTGGTTTTTCCCTTGTACTGTCTCGTTCGTCTAAGTACTGTGTTTGGGCATATTATTTCTTGTTCCCTTTGGTTGTGATCGGGGTCCTTCTCAGGACTAGATTACTGAGGTGCAGGGATCTTCAGGAGGTAGGGGTTACGCTGGCGGCCTGGACCTCTGTACCTTTAACAGTACCTCCAGGTTGAGGGATTAGTCAGGGCCCCAGCTTAGGGTCAGCTTAGGCCCCCTACCTCCAGTATACAGAGACAGCGTGACATTTTCACCGACCCACTTAGTTTTTCTCCAGCTACTATGGATCCAGTAGCCGGTCTAGCTCGGCAATTGCAGAGTTTGTCCATGGAGCTGGCGGACGTTAGGTCCAAGGTTTGGCATCCTCAGGAGCAAGCCGGACCAGAACCTAAAGTAGCTCTCCCTGATAGGTTCACTGGGGGGCGGGACAAGTTTTTTGTTTTCCGGGAGGCATGTAAATTGTACTTTCGGCTGCGGCCTCGGTCATCGGGGAGTGAAGAACAAAGGGTGGGAATTGTCATCTCGCTCCTACAAGGGGACCCACAATCTTGGGCGTTCTCTCTTCCCCCGGGTTCCCCGGCTCTCCAGTCAGTGGATAGCTTTTTCGCTGCCCTGGGACTCGTATATGATGACCCAGATCGGATCTCCCTTGCTGAGTCTAAGTTACGTAGGATCCAGCAGGGAGATCGTCCGGCGGAGGAATTCTGTTCGGAGTTCCGTAGGTGGGCCACGGACACCCAGTGGAATGACCCGGCTCTTAGGAGCCAGTTTTGTCATGGTTTATCCGACAAATTACAGGATGTGTTGGCACAGTTTGACTCTCCCGTGTCTCTGGAAGCCGCTATGGCCCTCGCTATTCGCGTGGACAGACGGCTTCGGGAGAGGTGCGGGATAACTCTACCCCCTGTGATGACTCCACCTCCTACAAGGTCCCCTCATATGGTGGTTCCCCTGGTCAGTCCAGAGGAGCCTATGCAATTAGGAGGGACATCATTTCGGGGGAGGGGACCGGTGGTGCGCCATAAGGCAGGAAGGTGTTTCTTCTGCGGCAGAAAGGGACATTTTATTGGGGGGTGTCCATCCCGTCCCTTGCAGAGTGAAGAGTCGTCGGAAAACTGTTGATCCCAGGTTGTGTGGTGGACGGCAATCTGGGAGTAGGTATTTCGTCCCTAGGTTCGTCTCAGTTTCTCGTACCGGGGGAGGTGGTGGTGGGTACAAGAACTGAGAGGATATCTGTTCTTCTGGATAGTGGGGCCGGGGCTAATCTGGTTGATGCTCGGTTTGCCCGGGTTCAAGGTATGCGGTTGAGTGAGTTGGCTAAACCCATCCCCATATTCTCGATCGATGCCAGGCCTCTCGGACAGGGAAGTTTTTTGCAAGTTGTGCATGACGTAAAACTTCAAGTGGGGGTAATACATAAAGAACTGTTGTCTTGCTACGTGTTGGAGGGTCTTCCCACTCCTATTGTGTTGGGCCTTCCTTGGTTAGCTAAGCATAACCCGGTTATTAATTGGCAAACCAGGGAGATAAGCCAATGGAGTAAATTCTGTAATAAAAACTGCATGAACACGGTCATTGGTGCGGTTACTCCTTGGGTCTTACCTCCATTTCTGGCGGACTTTGAGGATGTATTCTCGGAGAAAGGGTGTCAGGAACTACCTCCTCATCGCGTGTATGACTGTTCTGTAAAACTGCTCCCTGAGGCCAAGTTACCTAAAGCTAGGTTGTATAACTTTTCTGGTCCTGAGAGGCAGGCCATGAAGGATTATATCTCAGAAAGTCTGGCTAAGGGGCATATTAGACCTTCATCTTCACCGGTGGCTGCGGGGTTCTTCTTTGTTAAGAAGAAAGATGGAGGCCTACGCCCTTGCCTGGATTTCCGTGAACTTAATCGGATTACGGTCCGAGATCCGTATCCGCTCCCACTTATTCCCGATCTCTTTAATCAGATCGTGGGCGCCAAATGGTTTTCTAAGTTGGATCTCAGGGGGGCGTACAATCTGATTAGGATGAAGGAGGGGGATGAGTGGAAGACGGCGTTTAACACTCCGGAGGGGCATTATGAGAACCTTGTCATGCCATTCGGTCTGACTAATGCCCCGGCGGTGTTCCAACACTTTGTTAATGACATTTTTCGCCGCTTGGTGGGACAGTTTGTTGTCATATATCTGGATGATATCCTAATTTACTCGCCGGATCTGGTGTCTCATCAGGAGCACGTTAGGCAGGTGTTACAGATCTTGCGGGATAATAAACTGTATGCCAAGTGGGAAAAGTGTGTGTTCGCCGTACAGGAACTCCAGTTTTTAGGCTTCCTGGTTTCAGCGTCCGGTTTTCGTATGGACCCTGGGAAAGTGCGGGCAGTTCTTGAGTGGGATCGGCCAGAGAATCTTAAGGCACTACAACGTTTCCTGGGGTTTGCTAATTATTACCGAAAGTTCATTCGTAATTTCTCGTCCATGGTTAAGCCTCTCACTGACATGACTAAAAAGGGGACGGATTTTTCTAGGTGGTCTGACAAGGCTTGTCAAGCATTCTCCTCTTTGAAAAAATGTTTTGCCTCGGCGCCCATACTCATTCAACCTGATGCGTCTCAGCCATTCATTGTAGAGGTAGACGCTTCCGAGGTAGGGGTGGGAGCAGTATTGTCACAGGGTTCGTCCCCTGGTAAGTGGCATCCGTGCGCCTTTTTCTCTAAAAAATTGTCGTCCGCTGAGAGGAATTACGATGTCGGCAATAGGGAACTCTTGGCCATTAAGTTAGCTTTTGAGGAGTGGCGCCATTTTCTGGAGGGGGCAGTTCATCCGGTCACCGTCATCACCGATCACAAGAACCTGCTATATCTGGAGTCCGCGAAACGTCTGAATCCCAGACAAGCTAGGTGGTCATTGTTTTTTACCAGGTTTAATTTTGTCGTTACATATCGTCCTGGGTCAAAAAATGTTAAGGTGGATGCCTTATCTCGTAGTTTCCCGGGGGCCGGGAATACGGACGACCCGATTCCTATCCTTCAGGAGGGGGTGGTGGTTTCGGCAGTATGCTCTGAGCTGGAGGAGGAGGTATTGGAGGCTCAGGGGGACGCCCCTGTTGGACCTCCAGGGAGACTGTTTGTTCCAGATCAGTTGCGACAAAAGGTGATCGAGGCACACCATAACTCAGTTTTTGCAGGACACCCGGGGAGTAAAGCAACTGTGGATCTCCTCTCGCGTCGGTTTTGGTGGCCTAATTTACATAAGGAGGTGGTAACTTTTGTCGCGTCCTGTGGGGTTTGTGCGCGCTCTAAGACCTCACATACCCGTCCGTCTGGGGCCCTCTTACCTTTGAAGATCCCGGAGCGTCCTTGGACTCATCTGTCTATGGACTTTATTACGGACCTCCCTCCGTCTTCGGGTAAAACGGTCATACTCGTTGTAGTGGACAGGTTCAGCAAGATGGCACATTTTATCGCTCTTCCGGCTCTCCCTAATGCTAAAACTCTTGCGCAGGTGTTCATTGGGGAGATTGTGAGGCTTCACGGGGTACCCTCCGAGGTGGTGTCTGATCGGGGGTCTCAGTTTGTGTCTAAGTTCTGGAAGGCGTTTTGTGCACGGCGGGGGATGCAGTTGTCATTCTCATCGGCTTTTCATCCTCAGACCAATGGTCAGACGGAACGTATGAACCAGAGCTTGGAGACATATCTCCGGTGTTTTGTGTCAGAGAACCAGGAGGACTGGGCTTCTTTCTTACCTCTGGCAGAGTTTGCTCTTAATAATAGGCGGAGCGAGTCCACTGGTAAGTCCCCGTTTTTTGGGGCATATGGTTTTCACCCCCAGTTTTGTACTTTCAGTGGGGGGGGCTCTTCGGGGGTTCCTGAGGAGGAACGATTTTCCTCATCACTCGCTTCAGTATGGAGAGGGGTGCTGAAGAATCTGAATACTATGGGGAACCGATACAAACGTATGGCTGATAGGAGGAGAGTGTCTGGTCCGGACCTAAGTGTGAACGATCGGGTATGGTTGTCTACCAGGAATATAAAACTTAAGGTTCCCTCCTGGAAACTGGGTCCCAGGTTCATCGGGCCGTACAGAATCAGTTCTATTATTAATCCGGTGGCATTCCGTCTTGACCTCCCCCCTACGTTTAAAATTTACAACGTGTTTCACAGATCATTGCTTAAGAGGTTTGTGGCGCCGGTGGTACCGTCACCTTTACCTCCCCCTCCAGTGGTTGTCAATGGTAACTTGGAGTTCCAGGTATCGAGGGTCATTGATTCACGCTTTAATCGCCGGTCCCTTCAGTACCTGGTTCATTGGAAGGGGTATGGTCCTGAGGAGAGGATGTGGGTTCCTGCGTCGGATATTAACGCAGACCGATTAGTTCGGGCCTTCCACACGACTCACCCGGATAAACCTGGCCCTGAGGGTCTGGAGGCCCCTCGTAGAAGGGGGCGTACTGTCACGGGTGTGTTGCCACGAAGATCGTCACGAGTACACAGCCTGACTTCTCGCAGCTGACTTGTTGGTGCTTTGTGTTTCTCGGCAGTGAGGGAGTTAATTCTCTCTCTCTCTCTGGGCTAGATGAGGTCCAGCCTCGCCCAGCTGCAATCAATACTTCTGTAGTGAGACTCCTTCATATACCTGCTGGTCTGTTTGGGAGGTGTCGGTGAAAGCATTTCATTCAGACTGACAGAGCGGATCGTGGTGTTTGGAGTTGCTGAGATAAGTGTATTTGGAAGTGTTTTTTCCCTTTCCTCGCTTTATCATTTATCTCCTTTCCCGTTGGTTTTCCCTCTGTTGTAGTTGAGAAGTTGTTTGTATGCAAGGTGGTTTTGGTTTTTCCCTTGTACTGTCTCGTTCGTCTAAATACTGTGTTTGGGCATATTATTTCTTGTTCCCTTTGGTTGTGATCGGGGTCCTTCTCAGGACTAGATTACTGAGGTGCAGGGATCTTCAGGAGGTAGGGGTTACGCTGGCGGCCTGGACCTCTGTACCTTTAACAGTACCTCCAGGTTGAGGGATTAGTCAGGGCCCCAGCTTAGGGTCAGCTTAGGCCCCCTACCTCCAGTATACAGAGACAGCGTGACATAAGCATCATGAAATGTAATGCAGATTGGAGCTACCGGGTGCCACATTACACACATTCCTGTCTGGAAATTACAGAAGAAATGTAATAACTAGTGTTGAGCGAGTATGTTCTGCCCAAGTATGCTCGGGCCGAGCTCAGAGTATTTACAGCTGCTCGGTGATAAGGTTAAATCGCTCCCGTGTGCATGATTTGCAACTGTTTAGCTGCTTTATTACATGTGAGGAATGTGTAAGAAATAGACATTCCTCCCATGTAGTAAAACTGTCAAACAGCTGCAAATCATGCACACGGGAGTGATTTAACCATATCACCGAGCAGCTATAAATACTCGGAGCTCGGCCCGAGCATACTCGGCAAAAGGGTTAATAGAACATATTCGCTCAACACTAGTAATAACAGAAGGGATACAAAGTTAAAATTTTTACCATACATGCAGAGAACTGTATTTGTGTGATGATTTTACCTTCAGACTGTGGCCGGAGTCCACAGCAATTTCCAGTGTAGGGCAGTGTGACCAATTCTCCTTCCAGCAGGGACATAGTGGAGCCGTCATTGGCCCACAGATTCCCTTTATACAGTATATACTTTGTCACTGAACATCATATACAAGTAGGCCCACATAATGCAATACTACTGCACTGAATGATCATATAAAGCTGTATATAAAAAAAAGTTCAAATAGCATTTAAATGTACGGTATATAATGCAGAAGGACACGTCAGGTCACGTATTACTGGTAATTGTACGTGCTGCCATTCATTGTCCAACTACAGGCAAATTTACGACATAATAATAATATGTCTGTACTTGGTCGTGGGTAAAAACTAAGTAACAAAAAAAAGAATTTGGAACACATTAGGCCCAAAACATCAAAATAAATGAACTGAATAAAACTTTTCAGCAGATTACTACAAAAAAAAATAAAAGGCTGTGATATTCAGTAATAATTTTAGCACTATGAAAGATAAACCTTTCAAGAAAAATATAACCAGCCTGACCTGGTAGGCCAAGTAGACCCAGAGCAGGATCCTGTGACTAAAATCAATTAATAATGACTGATACAAGAGAGTTGGTCCGTTTTTTTTAGTGTATGAACACATACCACCAACCTTCCTCATTACCTGTGCTGCATTCCTCAATGTTGTATACTATCCCCGGAATCCCCCTACCTATCCCCCAAAATACTTTTGAATTGCTTGTGCCTGCGCAGGGACATCACCGACTTGCGCAGCTGCACCTTGCTCTGCTCGACTGCAGGCAGAGCATAAAACATAACTGCGCATGTGCACCATGCCGGCGTATGCATAGTTAGGAGTTATGTTCTGCCCACAGTAGGGCACCGCAAAGTGCATCTGCGGAAGCCGACACTGTCCCTGTGCAGACGCAAGATTTAGTTCAGCTATGTGGATGACGCAGGACATGTCATACACATCAAAGCCGGAGGACGGCAATTAGCAGTGGAGAGGAGGGACAGACACTGCAGGAATGACGCCCATCGGACCAGGCCATCTGGATTAGCATACAGCGCCGGAGAAACTCAAAAGGTTTTGGGGGGGGGTATACAGGGGAGTTAGGGAAGAATATACAACTCTGAGGAATGCAGCACAGGCGATGATGAAGGTGGTGGCATTTGTTAATACACTAATAAACTGGCGACAGGTTCCCTTTAAACTCTTGAACCATGTGAAACTGTATGGGCCATCATCTGCCACTCCCAGTCAGCATTTACTTCCATGACTGCATTGGTGATGTCATAACAGCACATGATTGCTAAGCCTACCGTTTGGTTGCTGCCATCAGAGAGTGATGTCACCATTGCAGCCATGCCGCTATGTCAACAAAGATCGACTGGGAGTAGTGCAGAGGTAGTGCTGGTAGTAGGCAAGCACGATAATTAGAAAAAGGAAAATAACCAGATCACCTGGGCTCTGGGCGTGTAGAAGCACGGAATACAAAGGATCAGTTGTGACACAAACGTACAAAAAAATCCAGCTTCTTAAAATTGCAATGATTATTAGAAAAATAGGTAAAAAAAAAATCAAAGCAGCTGAAGTCATCAGCTATGAACTCCGCTCACCTTATTCACATTACCGCGAGGCACTGATGCTGAGCCATCACACGCAGCTCAGTGTCTCTTCTGGACGCCAGGTTAAACGGCCACATCATGCCCCCATTCAGCAAGGCATCTAGATGTAGCAGAGTTAAACTCGTCGAGGGACAAATGGATTATTGCCGGACAGGTGAGAAATATGGTGTTTTACTATTTTGCATTTTACAATAAATGGGTAAAAGAGGGTAGGGAGAGTTTATTTAAAATAAAGGAGTCTGTGTTTTTCTTTCAATTAAAGGACTTTATTCTGGATGTGTTTTTTACAATATAATTATAGGGTTAGTAATGGGGGCGTCTTATAGACGCCTCTCCATTACTAACCCCTGGGCTTGATGTCAACTGACAATACAAAACGGACATCAATCTCAATACTATTACCCCACTTGCTACCGCACCTGGGCAAGTGGGAAGAGCAGAGGCCAAGAGCTAGAATTGATGCATCTTACGGATGCGCTATTTGTGGGGCGGCTGAGAGCTTTTGTTCGTAGTCTGAGAGGTGGTCAATATCCATGGCCCCTTCCTAGCCTATAAATATCAGACTGCAGCTGTCTGCCTAGCCTTTGCTGGCTATTAATTATAGGGATGACCCCACATAATTTTTTTTCTGGGTCCATTTTAATAACCAGTAAAGGCTAAGTATACAGCTGTGACCTGATATTAATAGCCTGGGAAACTCCATGTTTATTACCACCTTCCCAGGCTATAAATATCAGCCCCCAGCTGTCGACTTTCCCTCAGCTGGTTATTAAAAATTCGGGATACCACATGCCATTTTGTTTCTTTAGTTTATTGAATTATTAGCTAAATACATGTACAGTAAGCTGCACTAATTATATATCTCCAATTACATCTTTGTCTCTATCTAGCTTTATATCTATCTCTGGATCTAAGATTGTTTTATTAGTTAGTAAACTAGCTTGAAATGACAGAGAATTCCTATATGTTGAAGCTGATGTTAAAAATGCATTGCATTTGGACTGCATACGCATGTCATATGGATGTCATACGGATGCTAGGTGAAAAAAACTGTATAGTACTCGCATGACACTCGTCTGACTTTTCGGGACCAACATCGGACCGATTTTATTAACGCAAATGGGTATGAGCACTATGGGTGTGTATAGTGGAGTCATGCAGGTTAAGACTGGGGGTCTCAGGTCGGTATTTCAAAGTACTGCATGTTTTCTCTGAAATGCCACAACAATAATGCAGACAGTGTATGATGCATGATTTGCACGAGTCTGCTAACCGGTTCCTTTTTTAAATAATCCAATCCAAAATTGTTATATTATAGCAGACAGCTAATAAAAGCTGTATGTAGGATCCAAGCGAAACACAAGCAGTAAAGTAGCAGGGAAAAGTCCTGGAGAGTCTTTATTGGACCCATACAGAAACGGATATTGTCTAAAGTCCTGTTTCTACATAATCATAGACACTAAATAACATTCATTATACTGAATAATGTACATGATGCTGCAAAAATAGCTAGTAAAGAGAGGGTTAAACTCAATGTGTTTGGGGCTATTACATTTTGGAGAGAACAAGGAGAAAAAAAGTGTAGAAACCCACACAATAAAAAAAAAAAAAATAAATAAATGATTTGTCTGGATATAGCACAATGGCAAATAATGACTCCCCAAAAGAAATCATTAAACCTGCCTGGTACAGTGAGGGCAGAGGACATGACAGCAGCCCTCTGGGTCTAGACTATTCAGTATTACAGAGGGCCCCGGGGTGATGGATGCAGCGCTCTGACATTTCACAACAGTACTCCATCAGCACAGTTTAGCTGGGAATTTGTGAACGCTTTACCACTTAAAATAGATGGCGACTGATATACTATGAGGCAAAGTGAACAATATGAAGTCCAAACACTCTGCAGGAGAGACATTATTACTATATATTATATTACGCTTAGTTGTTTCTTCTTCTTTTTTCTTTTGTATTTTAAATAAGAGACCAGTCCCCAGCGTGGCACATAATGGAGCTTACGCCATGGCAGACACGGCCCTTCTATTTCCCATAATCATGTGTCTTATCAGATGTGGCTTCCCCCAGTAGAAAAGCTGAATGTGTGGAAATCATCTGATTGTCTCATGAAGACCACTCTTTTTGGAAAAGAAGATATTTAACCCTATCCACAAACTAGGTTGTGCAGGTTAGGAACCCCCCAATCCCTCACGCTGACCACCATAATGAAGAGAACTAAGAATGGATGGGCAGTCAAGCATGAACGATGCTGCTCCAGCCCTAGTGATCATAGTGGCCCCAGTGGTTGGACAACCTGCAAACATTTAGCACTTACACCATGGATGAATTATAAAGGTCAATTGCATAAAAACCGACCCTTTTTAGGCTGCGTCCCCTAGATGAGTTTTTGCTGTTGCAGACTTTTTGCAGCATTTCGCCGCCTATTTGATAAACTAGGCTAATTTCATGTTTTCATTGCATTGTAGTGTGTTTAACATGCTTTTTTGATGCAGCGGTTTTTCTCTCTTTTTACTTTGTCACGTCTTAAATTAAGCTGCTTTTTTTTTTAATACTTCATGGTATTTGACTTTTATAAAACTTTATTAGTACAGTCATGTACGGATTACTTGCATTTTCGCAATGGACACGGGGAAAAAACCGCATGTGCACTTTTTACCTACAGGTTTTCCGCATCGAATGCAATTCTGTGGGAAAAATTTGCACATAAAACTCAGCGTACCCGCAATAGAAATTGACATGTTGTGGATTTGAAACACGCACCGCAGGTCAATTTATGCTGAGTAAAAAAGCACAGCGGGCATGAGGTTTTATTAATCACATCCACTTTGCCTGAACTGTAAAATGCTGCGCCTTTGAAGCAGCAAAAATACACCGTGTCAAAAACTCACCAAAATCTCAACGTGGGCACACGGCCTTAGGCCTGTTTCAGACAACCGTGATCATTGGTGCAATCTTGGATCGCAATGCAAGGACCGGCTGCGCGTCTCCTGACCCAGAGCTTCATATATTTCTATTATGGGAGATGCGCTGCCAGTCCTTGCTTTGTGATTGGAGATCGGACAGATGATCACGGACATCTGAAACAGCCCTTAAGATGTCACAGCAATTATTCTATCGTTACTGTGATCCTAGTCATGATTTTGTAACAGAAGCAGTGGTGTCTGAAGTGGCTAATACATACACATACATAGCATTCATACACCCTAAAAAGGTTGAGGGAGATCCTTTGTCATGATGGCTAGGTATTATGTCACTTTGTAAGTCATTGACATTAGCTGATACAAAGGCACTATCAATTATGACAAATAATAGTTCTTTCTATAGGATAGGTGATAACTTACAATTCTGGGAATAACCCTTTAGCCTGGCAGGATAACTAAAAACACACTGCTCATTTTTAATTGCTTTGTTAAAACTTTATTTTAACATTTTTTTGAGTCTGATGGTCTTGGACAAAAGCAAAATAAACAATGAGGCCATTCTGAATAAGCACAGAGAAAAGACATTTCATATCATCCTTGACAAAGCGTTTACAGCAGCAGAGCACTTCACTTGTCATGTAGTGTCTGCTGATAGTCATTTTTTAGCTCCTGTTGTTTTACTTCTACATCTTTGTTTGGCCGCAGGCAAAGAAAACCTCCTGGTAATAAACTCCATTCTTTTGTTGAAAATCCCAGAAGAGCACTTTTGATCCAAAGACAAAAAAAACAACAAAATCTTAGAACAGTGTATGTAATATAGGTGCCTGCTGCTGGAAATGAGCTCATTTGGGGAAGAAAATAATCATTAAACAGCACACAGAGCAAAACCAAATAAAATCTTAAGGTGCATTTACACTAGTCATTAATTGGGAACAAGTTCTGTTTAAACAAGTCACCAGCTCGTCGTCAAGTGAAATGATTTTCAGCTTCCTTAAAAACAGTCACTAATCTGCAGCACATATTCCTTTGCATACAGGGGATGTGCTGCCGAAAGAAATGATATCCTATGTGCACAGAATTATTTTTCTGCGCACATGAAAATGCAGTCGGCCAGATTAAACATTGGCAGATTGGCATGTAGCTGATCGGCTGTCAGACAAGGACGTCTAGTGTAAAAGCATCTTTACTCTCGAGTCCTGTGGAAAAGCACATAGGGCTCTGTACATAATTCCTACATGTCTTATTGCTGTAGCCACTAAATCCACCAACCTGAGATGTTCACATCACAAAATATTTTGAGCAAAAACATTCCTATGAAATCACAGAACATAAAAAGGTTACCCATTCACTTAGGGTAGCCATCTTTTGGCCTACTCCCCGTAACACAGACAATTTGCATAGCTGAGTATGTGATTTCAGTGGGGAGAGAGGAGTAGGCAGCTGCTGAACACTTCTGCAGGTAGAGTATTTCTTATGATCACAAAAGGAATGGCCAGACCCTTCCTTCCATAATCATTTGCCAGCAGAGGAGATTCAAGGCATTGCCACACACATTAGATGGTAGGCCAGTAGTCTTTTTTAAATTCTACATATTAGCAAGGATTTTGCACTAGTCAACGTTCACGTTTGTGTTCACTGGTTGAAAAGAAATGGTTAGAAGTCATTTCACTGGATTTTTTAGTTTAAGAAGAGTACCTCCTCCACTTCCCGCAACTGCACCGATTCTGGACCATTCTTTCTGTGCCCCCTCTGTTCCTTAGTGGAGACCAGATAATAAAGAGGCAAATTGTCCCTTCAGTCAACTGAGCGTATACAACAGAACTTTTTCTCTAGGTGTTTGCCTTTTCTTCACTATAAAGTTCCTAGGTACATCGTTATTATTAGGGGCATAACTATGGAAAATTGGGGGCATAGAAGAAAACCAGTTCCAGAATCAGTGGAGCAGTAGTAGTTGGAAGAGGTACTCCGTTTAAATATAAAAATTTAGTGAAAGGTCCTCTTTAAAGAAACACACATCAAAATTGTTATCCTCTTAATATATTGCAATCATATTATATGGCACTGTGTACTTACAATTACTGATTTTGCCTTTCTACTCAGCTGATTCTCCTCTTTTCCATTAGATCTATGATATTACGTTATTAAAAATAGACTAACTGAATCCTGCATGAGTCATCACTGCAAAAGTCCCTGGCGGAGAGCTGCTGGGTTAGGAGTAGAAGAGGGGAATGATAATGCAAGGAAAAGTCTTCCAGTTTCTACATAGAGCAGATAAAATGAGAACTGGGTAGAAAGGCACAATGAGCAATTGTAAGTACACAGTGCTGTATAATATGATGACTGCAATATATTAAGAGGATAAAAACTTTTGATGGGAGGAGTGCTTCTTTAAGTTGCACTCGTCTGTCTCCTGCCAACCTATTGACAATTAATGGGGTACTTGTACATTTGTGGACCCATGGATTCATTGAACATCATTACTTTAGACTTCGTTCTCGCCATTGATGGTGATCAGATAGTGGCAACGATTAGAATATCCCTTTTTTGTACTCCCACCCCTAAAGAATAGATATATGAAATTATTTCTATTCTGCATTATGTTAATTTAGGCCAAAATAGCAGAATTTCTGGAACAGGCCAAGTTTTTTTGGGATATCCACACAAATCCAAATTATCATGGTCAGTGCTACTAATGCATGGTCACAAATGTTTAGAATCAGTCTTTAAGTATCATCTACCAACCCTTACACTATTCACATATAAAGCAATGTCTATGTGCCTCCAAGCATGAGAATGAATAAGGCGTTAACAACAGGAGCTATAATAAGGACGGCTGATATACTGACATGACCACTTACTTAGGTTTTTGTTTTTTGCTAGACTTTTCTTTAAAAAATAACATTTTTTTCTTCTCCAAGTCACCTCAACTCAAGGATTCATCATCCATGCTACAAAACTAGCCCAAGGAGACAACTCTGATAAGAAAACAGCTTTCTCAATGACCCATAGGAGCTAAGATAAAGCCGCGCCATCACTTAACTGACCTGACCAAGACCTGTTCCTTTGTCATGTCATTGTCTTATCAGGATAAATTGCATTGTGCGGACTCCCATGGTAGAACAAAAGCTTATTAAAACTTATAACCTGACAGCAATTCATGTGCAGTGCAGAGCGGTCTGTGCTGTCCAAAGTGGATTATCTCCAGACTACAGTATGTGAGAATGAAAAGTCCTAAGAAATTCCAGAAGAAAGAGAATGTATACTAGAGGTCCTCTTACAATGCAAGATTATCGGATCGTTTCATTATCATCTTGCAGTGTAAATAGGCTGCTGATCCACCCGAGGAAAGAGCAAAACGCTTGTTCTTCAGATGAAACAATCTGAAGAGCGGTCAGGTGACATGATCTTCTGTTCTGTGCAAAAGATAATCGTTCTTGGCGGCAAAATGTCCTGAGTAAACAGGACCTGAGCTGCGGAGAACAATGGCAGCACTGAATGATTACTGATCGTTCAGTGTGTCTTTGAAGAGTGGTCTGCCTGTGTAAACAAGCTATTAAAGGGAACCTGTCATGTCCCTAATCAGCATATATGGGTTTAATAGCATTCCAAAGATGGGCGGCCGCTGTACTGAAAGCAGGTCTACCCAGAGGAATTAAGTTTAATCTTCCCGGCAGCCTCCAGGTTTCAGTCATAGAGGAGTGACTGACAGCCATCTGTGTACTGATATGCTGCAGAGATGGCTGTCAGTCAATTTGCCAGTGCGTGCTTACAGCCTTCTCACTGTATACTGAGCGGTAAATGTAGCCGCCATGGCATGCTCGTATGACGATGATGGAGGCTGTCGAGAGGAATAAAGTTAACTTCTCCCAGCAGCCGGGCTTTCAGTACAGCGCCCACACAGCTTTGGAACGCTATTAACCTTCAGATTAACCCTCAACTGGTGAGATGGGGTTTTTGTCACGCAACTAGTGATGTGGGGTTTCCTATACCCCGGTGTTTAGAAATCTCTTATTTTTACAGAAAATGCAAAGATCACTTTTGTTTTAATAGTTTTCTTATTGGCGATTGATTACACATGAGTATAACAAATTTTTTACACCCACAAATGGATGGAAGCCAGTGAGACACGTATCCTCATACCAGCATTTTTCAATGAATGGCGGCTGAACAAAAATTCCCTGGGGTGTGGCAAACCCCACCTCACCAGTTGAGGGTTAAACCTATATCTGCAGATTAAAAGCGTTTGGGGATATGGCAGGTTCCCCTTAAACTCCAACCAATCAGCTACTTGTTGGCTGGTCTATAGTCATTTAGACCACTCTTCAGAACATTTCACCCTACGAACAAGTGTTTCGTTTGTTCGTCAGGTAATCAGCATCCTGATTAGATTGCAAGATTAATGTGAAACAACACTCACTGCCGATAACTTTGCAGTGTAAATGGACTTTAACTTTAGGTTTAGGGAACACAAAGTTAAGATTTAACCAATTTGGCCTTTCTGATTCATGTATTGTTTTGTTTTCTCATCTCCGCCTTTCAGAGTCCTAACCTTCTATTTTTTTGTGCTTTTACACAGAATAAATTGCATATTAATTATATTCTGTGACTCAATCCTATTATAGCAATTATAAATTTACAATATAGGTTTTATTACTTTTACAAAAATAAAACTACTAAAGAAATGTTTCTGTGTCGGCACATTCGAAGACCCATAACATTTTATTTCAGTGTCTACAGCGCTCTATGGGAGCTTGTTTGTTTGCAGGACAAGCTGTAGTTTTTATTGGTACCATTTTGGGGTATATATGACATTTTATGCCATTTTCTTCAGAGATGGGTTAAACAAAATATAAAAGCAATTCTATTTTATTTTAATTTCTGTTTATGCCAAAGTGTAGATTAAATCCAAACTTCGTAGTCTGTAAACCTTTGCTCATTCTGGGATTTTGGGTCCAGTGGACAAGGAAGGCTGTCAGTCACTGATAGTACCGTCCACTGGACCCAAAATCCTACAAAGAAAGAAGTGCAAATGAGTAAATCACAGGTTATGCTGAATCTTTTCTCACAAAACTACATAAATCAGTCTGCTCAGCTCCTCTGCTCTATAACATGGTGCCTGAGCATTGGACTGCATTTTCATAGTAAGAGGTTCCCTTTAAGGATAGTACTATATATGGCGAAGCGTTCAATTGCTGGACCGAAGATAACTCAGAATAAGTATTCTAAGATGATAGACATAGGGGCCCCACTGTTAATCGCTAAGTAACTAGGCCAAATTTTTTTAAAAATCTTACCAGTGTCACTTTATACGGCAATAACTCTGGAATGTTTTAAAATATCCCAGTGATTTTGGGATCATTTTTTTCGAGACACATATTTTATGCTAATTGTGAATTTAGGTCAATATGTTTTGCATTTATTTATAAAAAATATCACACAATTCACAAAAATGTCTAAAAATTAGCAATCTTCAAACTTTGAATGATTAGCCCTTTTATCCAGATATTTATTAACTATTTTGTGTGGTTATGACTAACATTTCCTTCATGTCTGCTTTACATCAGCGCGATTTGGAAAATGTTCTTTTATTTTGTTACGATGTTAGAAGGTTTAAAAATGTAGTAATACTTTATCATTTTTTTTTCAAAGAAATTTACAAATATCTTATTTTTTAAGGACCTGTTCAGTTTTGAAGTGACTTTGGGAGCCTTATATATCGGAAAATCCCAAAAAGTGATATAATTTTAAAAACAGCACCCATCAATATATTCAGGTAGCTTATTAACCCTTCAGGTACTTTTCAGGAATTAATGCAAAGTGGCATGACCGGAATCAAAAATGTTATTTTCACCACCTAAATGTTGATAACTTCTGAACAGGCCACTATAGCCGGCAGACTCTAAGGCCGTTAATTGGAGGTGATTTGCAATAGAAACCATCAAGACCACAAAATCATGATCTCAGGGTGCCGGTGGGTTTAAAGAGGGAGCCCCCACACTGTTAATCATCTAGATGCTGTAGTCATTATTGGCAGCAGCATCTAAGGGGTTAAACAGCCATGGTCAGTGCCAACACAGATCATGGCTGATGCAGCAAGTCGTCAGCTATAGTGTACAGCCGACAGCTACAGGATTTTCACCAGTCGAGGGACGTTATGCTCTTATAACTCAGGTCAGTAAAAAGATCTATTGGTTATCATTAAGCGATTAAACCTCTAACTGCCACAGCAACTCATCGGCTGCTAAACGTATTAAAAAAATAAAAAAAAAGTTTTAAAAAATATTTTAAAAATGACCGTAATTCCCTCTTCAAAAATAAAGCAAATACAATTTAACAAATATGCATATTTGTCAAACCTCTGCCAGTAAAAGTCCAATTTATACAAATACAAAATTAATTAACACATGTTCAGAGCTGTAATTACTTTTTGTTTTTTCTCTTTCATCCCTGGTGGTGGGGGTAGGGTGGTTGCTGTAGCTACCCAAAAATATGCAATAAAGAATGATCAAAAAATGGTATTAATAAAAATTGTCAGTTCATCATTATATTAAAAAAAGCGCTTACGTAAGTCTTTTGACATAGAAAAACAAGATACAGATCTCAGAAAATTACACATATTGGTAATGCCATTGGCATACTGACGTGTAAATTAAAATTATGTGGCACAAGTTTCTTAGACAAATAAGTAGTAAGGCGCATCCTTGAACCACAAAGTAGTCATGTTACTGTTCTTGAGACTGTATCAATACAAAGAAAAGTTCCTGAGACTGAAACAGCATGAGCTGACCAAAGGCCTGCAACAAGTGACGGACAGGGAGGATTGTGATGTCACTACAAACACCACACCGCACATCCTTGTATGTAATAACTGAGAACATCTTTTTTTTCGGAATCTGTGGCCTATATGATTTGCTACAACACATTCATATGACCTATTTATTGCAAACACCAAAACAAGCAGAGGACATTAAAATGATGTAGGTGAGCGCTACCATCTGCTCAAATGAGACACACATATGTCGGTCTGTGCAACTGTCAGAACAGGCTATAAAGACGCGGTGCAATCCTCCCAGCTAGAATACAGCGCCACATATTAACCAGCCAACAATCTGCTAGACTGTAGCCATTTTTAACTTCTAGAAAGAAACGCTTTAACATATGCAGTGTTACTTATAGACATACATAGGCTTACAATTAAAAATCACTCTAGGTAGCTATTTCCAAAAGACTATTTTTCACATTAACTCAAGGGGTAGATTGAAATTGTAAGCAGTGAATGACCAACACGGAGTACACCCCAAAAGTAAGCAACATTTACTCAGTTGAAAAATGGAGAATACATGACTATAAGGTCAGTTTGCCAGAGAGAAACAAAAGGTTTGTGGTTATATCCTGATGAAGAAGTCTGATGACCTCGAAACGTGTGGATAAAACCTGGATCATTCTTTCGGCTCTTCATCAGCAGCGCAGAGGACCAAACTTTTGTTTCTCATTTGGCATTTCAACGGTTCTCTAACTCATGGGACTGCAGCAGCTGACAAATTTAAGCTTGATCTATGTTGTATGATACCCAACTACACAAAGTGAGCAATTCCCTGCACCTTACTGCGTTTTACCATCGGATAAGACCCTATTGCACTTTTTGTGCCTCAGTTTTTTCTACAAGGCAAGTTTAGAACATGAACTGTGCTCAGATTGGAAAACCAGGTCCAATCACCAAGTCACCGGACCAAACCGCCTCATAGGCATATAAGAGGCAGTTACTTCAGGCCAGAAGACCTGGCGTCAGGCCGGTGATTCTAATCAGAGCATGGTCTGTGTGAAAGCAGCCTAATTAGACTAATTTTTTTTGCCTTAACACTGAGATCTACTCATCTACAATCAGAAAGTAAAAACAGATAAAAAAAAACTATATATATATATATAATTAGTATAAGTGATATACTATTGTTTTTTTATCATAAGGAGATGAAAATATATATTTTACTTAGCAAAATGATTAATAGCAGCATAAAGGATGCATGATGACCATAAGACGGAATTCTGCCAGAACAATGGGATTAACTGGTTATTGCTCTATGGCTGAAGTGATTTAATATATCTTCAGGGGCAGTTTTTTCACATGCATGTCTTTACTGGCCCCCAAAAAAATCATATTTGCAATAATGTTTCATTGAAAAAGTTGAACCATTTGCATTCTACAGCCTCCATGTATCATTGTGCATGGCCGGCTGCTGTGAATTAGAAAGTTTGTTGTGATGGCAGGGTTTGATATCTTTACATTTCTTCTTCTGAATTTTTCTCCTAGCTGATTTATCAATGGCCTGGCCAGAAGAAAGAATTACTGGTGTGGAATGTTGGCAGAATAAAGGCCCCCATACACAGACTAATGCAGGCTGAATCCGCCGATATCAATTGGCTCGACCAATAGTCTAGTGTGTACAGGGGCGCCGGCCGACTCATGGTCGGGAGAGATGTCGATCACGCATGTGTAATTTCAGACTGCCAATCACATTGTTATCCCAGGGAAAAGCCACAGGCTGTGTCAGTCAGCAACTTTCTCACAGAGAACACAGGAGCCCCTTTTTAATTCATAAAATTCATTGAATTTTCTATTTAGTAAGAGCAAATGACCAAGTATTGTTCTATGTCACTGTGTATTGTATAAATGTGAAGAAAGAAAAATATTTTTTATTTTATTCTAAAGTCTCATTCAGACATCAGTATTTCACGTATGCGTTCTGTTTTTTGATGGATAGACCTGTGTTTTTTCCATTGCACATGTAATCACACAAAATAAAAAATCACAGACATGTCCATTAAAGATCTGAGTCACTGATTGAAATCACAGACAACACACCCATGGGCTGTTCAGTTTTAACCTTGTATTCGGTAGGAGAATCTTTGCAAACCTTTTTCTCTTTTATTTTTTAAAGGAGCAAATCAGTAATGAAACACTGTTGACAAAACTCAAACACTGATGAAAATCTGATCCAAAATACTGATGAAAGTATTTTTTTTTCCACGAATTAGAAAAAACCCAAACATCTGAATTAGACCTAACACAGACATTTGCATGTGGCACAATAAACGATTCAGGGTGTGAGGCCTATTTCTCACCTCGGTATTAGGGCGCAGTCAGATGGCCGTATAAATTAGAAGATCGGAGTGCAATGCTCGGACTGGCCGGCAGGCCTCTCGGGCTAAGCGTGACAGCTGCATAGAGATACATGAAGTGTCGGCCAATCCGAGTATTGCGTTCCAATCTTCATCCAATTTACACGGCTGTCTGACTGTGCCCTTAAGATCAGTACTTTGCATTACTATTTTTAAGTCAAAATTGAAGCAAGTTCAAAACACAGAAGAGGTGGAAATATTCCTATTCTAGTTTTCTCTGTTAATTTTTCACTTCTGGTTTTGGCTTAATTATACTGATGCTAAATACTAACTAGGCAAAAAAGGCCTATGTTTAACAAGCGAAAATTGAGTGAAACAGGTTGCTCTTATTAGGACAGGCCCTGACCCACCACTGCTTTCCATCATGAATGTTATGCGTCATCCATTTAGCAAAGGGATTAATTATCCCTATTTTAAGCGCTTTCCTTCTTTGACCATATGGTGAATGAAACAGGTCAAACAGGGACAAAAATGTCAGTGTGCATCTAAACTCATGACGAGGTATTGGAGAATACACGCAGTTGCTATTGGGAGCTAAACATTCTTCATAGTCTGTTTGGGGATATTTTTATTCGATCAGGTTTGTAAATTGTGTTTGCGCTGCCATTTTTGAAGTTCTATAGTTTTATCAATAGGAAAATTGCCATAAATCAGTATTCTGATTTTTGAAAAAAAAACATATCTATGTAAACTAGCTATTCATTTAAAATGGCAGATATCCATCAAAATAAAGTAGCTTTCCCCAGTAGAACCTGCGCACCATATACATACTTATTAATACATGGTCTGGTGAGTGATTTGTGGTCCCATCACGTGCTGCACAATCTAAGGATGCTAATTGTGGATTGGATTTCCTCCATGCTTCAGTGGGATCATCTAACCATTTAATATGAATCGGGGTCTTTCCGACTCTAATGTCCGTGCACATAGCTTTCTAATGCAGATCTCCTTCAAAAACCCACATAAATAGCACGGCTGAAAAACTATTTGATGTGGATTTTGAAGCGGGTTCTCTTTAAAAGCCATGTACATGCACGTTTGAGTATTTTGAAGCAGGTACCTATCAAAAAATGCCTGAAAAATTGCGTCAAAAATGCTTCCTATTTATTTCTACAGAAAAATTACTTGCTGTTCATACGTTCAGTTTTTTGATATTTTTTAATTCGCTTCAGGTTTTCAAGTGTTTAAAAGAAGTGACCGGTCAATTCTTCAGGCGTTTTTTGCTGTGAAGCTGCCCCATACTTTATAAAAGAAGTCAAGAAGTTTGTGATGTCATAGACCTAATGGAAAAGAGAATAATTAACTGGGTAGAAGGGCAAAATGAGCAATTGTAAGAACACAGTGCCATATAATATGATGATTGCAATATATTAAGAGGATAAACATTTTGATGGGACTGCTTTTAAAAAAAATAATGATTTATTATGGCTATCAAATATTTTAATAAGCTGGACCAGAAACATTGAAAAATCAAGTGAGCAACTCTGCTCCCATCCCTAAACGGCTCACAGACTAATTTCCACTTTTAATATGAAGTCACTTAACCTATAAGAGGTATGGGTGTAGATAGAAAGCGAGTACCTGGAGGAAACACAGGGAAAATACATACAGAATAATGGGCCCGCAAAGGGGTGGCGGTTCAGCTGTCGTGGTACAAGAGTACAAGTCCAAAGATAAAAGAACACGGGTTACCAACACTATCCTGATGTGGCAAATGAGGAAGCCATCTCCGGCAGCCCCCAGACTCCGGAGGAGGAAGGTGGATAATAGACCTCAAAAGACCTCCAGCAGGATTTGGTTACAGCAGCCACCGAGGATCAGTTTTTACAGTATAGTGCATATGTATTTACCATGTGGTGCTCAGCCGTCGCCACACACTTGAGCCTCGCCGTCATATACGGACACTTTTATTTTTTCAAAACTCCTTTCCCACAAATAAATTACAAATATTTTACAGCAATTGTCTAATGGACTGGACGTTTATATATACATATCCCCGCCAAATAAAAGCTGCGATACTGACACTTGGTCCAACAGTGAAGCAAGGGGACATAAATTATTTTTTTTTGTACTCCTTCATAGTGACACTGCAGCTGTCGCCCTCCGGTGACTAGTGGCACATATGGCCCTGAATTTGGCCCTGTGTTCTTAATATGTGACCCCGTGTCCCTCGTTCAGCCGACCTGACCTATCAGAATGATGTTTCCATCTATAAGATGGCTGCAGAAGCAGCATTCTACAGCCAGCCAATCACAGCGCATGCTCACCAGTATTATGAAAATGAGCTGGTGGAAAAAAATAACCAACGACTTTTCAACTAATTTCTCCTAAATAGTCAGCAGGGGCGAGGTCACTGTCAGCAAGGGTGGAGGTCCCTGTGTCAGCAGGGGCGGAGGTCCCTGTGTCAGCAGGGGCGGAGGTCCCTGTGTCAGCAGGTCACTTGATTTTTATTTTTTTTTTTAGTCTCCCTAAGGTAAAAGTTTTTGCCATCACTGGCCCATAAATAGAGCTGAGGTTTTCCTGTATAATTGTGTGCGGTGCAGAGATCATGGTAATGTAATGGAAGGTATCTGCCAACAAGCCCAAATGACATCAGCAAACAGTGCACCACAGGTGTACGGGATAGATAGATGGGCACATAACATCTACCAGCACAGAGGACAGATGGGCAGATCTCGCAGTTCCCATATGTGGCAGGGCCGCACATATGTTCAAATAGGAACTACAAGACATGAAGTGGTCTCTCCGCTGCACATTTTTTCTGGCGTTGTGGGTTCAGATCCCACCGTAGCCACATCCACACAGTATTTTGGGCTGGTACAGCTTTTCTCCGAACTTCTAAATATTAACTCATAGGCTCAATGTTGGTCTCTAGAGTAGAATTGACCATAGAGAGGAAGTACCAGATAGGGATACTAGACTTACAGAGGTTGCATGACCCCAAAATTCAATTTTTTTTCTTTTGCTAATCTGTGCAGTATTGTAACATACAACACCCCTTTACATTTTGCCTTTTGTTTCTACCTTTAGTTCCTCCTGAATTTCACCTCATTCTCTGCACCCAGTTTTACACCATACAGCCAGAGGTAGGCCCGCCCCCGGCCTCAGTCTCCAGCCCCGCCTCCTGCACACTCATTGGCTCTTAGTATCTGCCACCTGACTCAGGAATACTGTGAGGTGAAATGTCTATAGTCCTGCAAGAGTGTAAGTGTGTGTATATCTATACAAAACATGTGGGTTTTTTTTTACGTCAGAAATCTGCAGCAAAACTGATCTCTGGCAGGAAATCAGCTGAGTCAAAAACGCAGGTTTTGCTGCGATTTTTTCACTGTCCTTCTGTCTCTATTTATGCATGTACATAAAGTTCTGTGAAAAAAGAACCCCATTCTAGTTTGTCTTCATCAAAAAAGCTGAAAAAACACTGAAAAATAATTTACCTGCGTTTTTTTCAGTGTTTTTTTTTACCACCCATTACTTCCTATGGGTGAAAAACGCTGAAAGAAGTGACATGCTCAATTTTACAAAAACCCAACCAAGGCACAAAATACACAGCAACAAAAAAAAAAAACAAGATGTGTGAACAGAAAATTCTTGTTTCTCATAGACTTTGCTGGTACTGCAAAACGCAGCTGAAAATTTGCATAAAAATCTGCAGCAAAATACGCTGCAAAACCCAACATGTGTGAACATAACCTAAGACAAGTAACTAACAGAACAGGAGACATGAAATTTGTCTTATTAGACTCTGTTCTCCTGATCTCACTGCAGAGCTGTGTGTGATTATACCTGACACATCTGCAGTTTCCTCTCAGCTTCAGCTTCCAGCTCACAGTCAGACAGGGCAGCAATGTTGTTGCAATACAGCAGAGCTGAGAGAGCTTCAAAAAATGCGTTTGTAAGGAGATAAAGTTCAGTTCTACTTTTCTGTGTTAGTTGCGTATCACTCTGGTAACTCCCCCTTTATGTAAAATAATCTCTGGAGGCAGATTCTCATGCAAATCTATGTTTGACCCATAGTCCCGAAGATGTCATTTACTTATAAGAAACCCTGGATTTCTCTGGAATAAAACATCAGATCGCAGATATCAAGGTATCATTTTACTCAGTTTCCTATGTCACAGGCAGACAGGGCTGCAATATTGTTACAATACAGCAGAGCTCAGAAAGCTGCAAAATGTGTTTGCAAGAAGACAAATTTCATTTCTTCTGTCCTTTGTTAGTTACTTGTCTCACACTGGTAACTCCACCGTCATGTAAAATAATCTCTGGAGGCAGAGTTATCTTCCAGGCAGCGTCCTCCCCAGAACCTGGAAGAGGTGATTTACATAACGTGATAAAAGATTATTTCTTGGCAACAAGGCATCTGATATGAGGCATACAGGTCGGACATTTTTCAGCAATCTATATAACCTGTCAGCCCATATTAATAGTTTAGATAGGTCAAATGTGGTGACAGATTCCCTTTAAATAACTGTGGAAGTTTATGGAGTTCAATAAACCTCACACTGCTTTGACACAAGAATCCGATGCCTGTGTGAACTCGAATGCCTACCTGGGAGTGAGAATCCTTACACTATATACACACACTGCAGGTTTAGTTACTCTTTAAAAGAAGAGTCAGGAACAGATTCTATAGGCAACAGGAAATACTTTCTTTAAGAAACCTTGCACTAATTCCCTCTTTTCCATATTGAATAAATTAACACACAAGAGAGAAGCAATAAAAACTCTACATTTGAGGAAGTCTTTATTCCCAAAGCTAAGTGTCCTGATGAGTGATGTCGCTGTCCACAGCTTAGAATAGTATACATTTATTGCTTTTCATTACATTAGAAAATGGGTCATTTGCATTGCTTCAACCAAAATAATTTAGAACAAAATAGCAGCCTACAAAAGCAGAAGAACTATCCAGAGATAGTTGCACACAATAAAGTACTGTATACAGTAAGATATTAGAGCGCAGCATTTCCTGAGAAACATGGCTTTAGGCTGAGTTCACACGATGCGTATTTAATGCGTTTCCGCGGCGTTTTTGCAGTTGCGTAAACGCATGAAAAACGCATGGTAGAAGGGCAGCAATGTTCCCCAATTGAAATCCGCATGTGCTGTGCCCATGATGCGGATTTTTCCGCAGCGTAAACGCTGCGCTCAAAAATCCGCAGCATGTCAATTAATTTTGCGTAAACGCGGAGTTTTCGCCGCCATTGACTTGCATTAGAACGCGCCAATTCCGCAAGACTGCATCTGTACTTGCGTTATTGGCGCGTTCTAATGTGCGGATGGTACCCGAGTGTGGAGGAGAGGAGAGTCTCATCCACACCCAGGTACCATTAAAAAAGCTGTAAAAAAAGAATAAAATAAAAAATATATATATACTTACCATCTGTCGGCCCGCGCAGCGCTCCTGCTTGGTTCCCGGCACTTGCAGTGAGTTGAAGGACCTGCGCTGACGTCAGAGTGACGTCATGTGACGGGTCACGTGACGCTGACGTCGGCAGGTCTTTCAATTCAAAGTTGCCGGCAGCCGGGAGAACGGAGTGTAAAGCAGGACAGCGCGGGCCATCGGAGGTAAGTATATACACTCTCTCGGGTCACACTATATAAATCCATGCTGTTTGCATGGATTTATATAGTGTGACCTAGTTGTCAAGCACTTTCCAGGTGATGCTAAAATCGCCTGGAAAGCGCTTGTCAATCCGCATGTGGATCCGCATGTATTCTGCAGGAAAAACGCATGCACAATCTGCATGCGTTTTTTCTGCCAGGGAGATGCAGAAATGATGCAGAAATTTTCTGCTTCATTTCTGCATCGTGTGCACATACCCTTATTAACAATGCCGCACTTCATCACGAATTGCTATAATATTTGAGGAAACAGACAGTAATAATGCCTCGGATGCTTTTTAATCCAGGTACATTGCAGACCCAAGAGAAGATTTTACAATTGCTTTTACAAGACAATAAATTGTGTGTTCTTAATGCAATGGTGCTCAATTATGTGACCGTAAATGACACATAAAATTTAAAGCTTTGCATGTCATTATGAAGATTGCTTCTGGATTGTAGGATAATAAACATACGGAGACAGAGACACCATTCCCTAATACACACACCAGAGGTCATGTACGGGCGGCTGAGAAACCTCCACAGCAACGACAAGTCCGGCCTTCCTGTGTCTACATTTAAAACTAAAGATTTTTTCCTATTTGCATGCACCGCGTACAGAATTATTAGGCAAATGCGTATTTTGATCACTTTGATACTTTTTATACATGTTGTCCTACTCCAAGCTGCATAGGCTTGAGAGCCAACTACCAATTAAGAAAATCTGGTGATGTGCATCTCTGTAATGAGGAGGAGTGTTGACTAATGACATCAACACCCTATACAGTATAAGGTGTGCTTAATTCTTAGGCAACTTCCTTTCCTTTGGCAAAATGGGTCAGAAGAGAGATTTGACGGGCTCTGAAAAGTCCAAAATTGTGAGATGTCTTGCAGAGGGATGCAGCAGTCTTGAAATGTCCAAACATTTGAAGCGTGATCACCGAACAATCAAGAGTTTCATGGCAAATAGCCAACAGGGTCGCAAGAAGCGTGTTGGCCAAAAAAGGCGCAAAATAACTGCCTATGAATTGAGGAAAATCAAGCGTGAAGCTGCCAAGATGCCATTCGCCACCAGTTTTGCCATATTTCAGAGCAGCAACGTTACTGGAGTATCAAAAAGCACAAGGTGTGCGATACTCAGGGACATGGCCAAGGTAAGGAAGGCTGAAAAACGACCACCTTTGAACAAGAAACATAAGATAAAATGTCAAGAATGGGTCAAGAAATATCTTAAGACTGATTTTTCAAAGGTTTTATGGACTGATGAAATGAGAGTGACTCTTGATAGGCCAGATGGATGGGCCAGAGACTGGATCAATAAAGGGCAGAGAGCTCCACTCCGACTCAGACGCCAGCAAGGTGGAGGTGGGGTACTGGTATGGGCTGGTATCATCAAAGATGAACTTGTGGGACCTTTTCGGGTTGAGGATGGAGTGAAGCTCAACTCCCAGACCTACTGCCAGTTTCTGGAAGACAACTTCTTCAAGCAGTGGTACAGGAAGAAGTCGGTATCGTTCAAGAAAAACATGATTTTCATGCAGGACAATGCTCCATCACATGCATCCAACTACTCCACAGCGTGGCTGGCCAGTAAAGGTCTAAAAGAAGAAAAAATAATGACATGGCCCCCTTGTTCACTTGATCTGAACCCCATAGAGAACCTGTGGTCCATCATAAAATGTGAGATCTACAGGGAGGGAAAACAGTACACCTCTCGGAACAGTGTCTGGGAGGCTGTGGTGGCTGCTGCACGCAATGTTGATCGAAAACAGATCAAGCAACTGACAGAATCTATGGGTGGAAGGCTGTTGAGTGTCATCATAAACAAAGGTGGCTATACTGATCACTAATTTTTTGGGTTTTTGTTTTTGCATGTCAAAAATGTTTATTTCTAAATTTTGTGCACTGATATTGGTTTACCTGGTGAACAAGTGAGATGGGATTATATTTGGTTTTTATTAAGTTGCCTAATAATTCTGCACAGTAATAGTTACCTGCACAAACAGATATCCTCCTAAGATAGCCAAATCTAAAAAAAAACACTCCAACTTCCAAAAATATTAAGCTTGGATGTTTATGAGTCTTTTTGGTTGATTGAGACCATAGTTATTGATCAATAATAAAAATAATCCTCTAAAATACAACTTGCCTAATAATTCTGCACACAGTGTAGACTCCTTACTAATGAGAATTACATTAAACTGAAACGAGCATATAAAAATAATCAATTTTTCATCCAGAAAAAGGACAGTATTTCATCTGCATTGTCATCTGTATGCAATCTATGTAGCATCTGCTTTTATACACGAGCAGTTATTAAAATTTACAACAACAAATAGTTTTGTGTGAAATGCAATGTATCCGTAAAAAGCGGATGCTGTACGGTTGATCCGTATGGGATAGGATTTTTTATTTTGCGTACCCATAGACTTGAATAGGAGAGTTTCAGCTGAAACATAAAACACTAGTGTATGCTATATGCATATGAAAGAAAGACATGGACCGCACATCTTATCAGTGGGTCTCTAACTTTTTCCTAGCCTTAAAGGTGTAGAGCCGTGCGGTAATACAGTTGCAGTGACAGTGCATTAGCAGGGTGGGCAACCTTTAAGGCTATAAAAAGTTAGGGACCCACTAAGAGGTTTCCTGTGACGTGGCAGTGGGCTTCATACGGTCTGATCAGAATGTTAAACTAAGAACTTCATGTTCAGTTTTGTCAGGCTTATCCTAGCAGCATTGGATCAATGTATGATTTTTGGATGTGTGCTCCATGTCTTTTTTCTACAGCACTAGTGCATGCTATGATTTCACGGTCCACAAAAAAGAAAAAAAGATAATCTTAACAGCCCTATTGAATAACATTGGTCTGAGTGCAGTCCGTTTTTTTTTTTTCGCGGACAGAAATCGGACTGAAAACATGATTGTGTGAACCACAAGTCAGGGGCAAGGAATATCAATTATTAATATAGCGGTCTAATTCTTTCATGAGTCCTATTAATCAAATGGCACTATATTTTTGTGGCATTTTGGCTACTATGAGTATGGACCTGTCCCTGTCCTATAAGGTCCTTACATGGGGCGGTATATTAAACATTCAGGAAATACTTGCCACTAATGATGAATTCATCTCTACATAATGTCCCATCTGGAACATTTACGGCAGATTGACAGGATATGCCATAAATATCTAATAGACCTAAGTCCCATCACTGGAAACCACAAATATTGTGGGAACAGGGCTCCATTTCAAGCAGTCAGGAACGCAGAGGTGGCCCTGAATGCAAGGCTCTCTCCATTTCTATAGGAGATACTAGATACTAACCTCTTTGACCAAATGATTAGTTATTGCTAAAATAAAATATTCCAGGTTAAAATGTATGTCGGTAAATTAATTTTCCTTCCGCTGACTATATGTAAATGAAGTTGTGACTATATGACTGACTGTCTATGAAAAAATATAGTTTATGCACAGAGATCCGTGCGCTCATTTGTAAAACACGACGACCTGGTCATACAAAGAAGTGTACAATTATTGGGAAAGCCAAGGAGGGTCAGGCATCAACTTCAACTATAAGGCCATCAAACCACAGGCAAACCCACTTTCCTTCCCTTTACAGAATACTGCCTGTTAAAAAAAATGTAACGCAAAAACAGCAAGTATTGGTGAAGAATTGTATAAAGGAGCATTCATCTGTCATCTGTGTGACATATCTGTAAAAGAGTGGAAGCAAACTTATTTGCCTATTATAGCTGAACTAATATACAGATACATGGTCATTGCCCATGCTTAAAAAATACATGCAAAAAATATTTATATTATATACAAGAAGTCAGTGGCATAGGTCTCTAAAGTTTGCACAGTGTAAAATAACACAGATATATAGGCAAGTAAGTTTGCTTCCACTTTTATACAGGTATCTCCGATGACAGATGAATGCTTCTTTATACCATTATTTGCTGATTTAATAAAGATATATTCTGCTGTTTACCTATACATGCTGTTTTTTGCAGACTTTTTTTTTCAGACATATACAGTACAGACCAAAAGTTTGGACACACCTTCTCATTTAAAGATTTTTCTGTATTTTCATGACTATGAAAATTGTACATTCACACTGAAGGCATCAAAACTATGAATTAACACATGTGGAATTATATACTTAACAAAAAAGTGTGAAACAACTGAAAATATGTCTTATATTCTAGGTTCTTCAAAGTAGCCACCTTTTGCTTTGATGACTGCTTTGCACACTCTTGGCATTCTCTTGATGAGCTTCAAGAGGTAGTCACCGGAAATGGTTTTCACTTCACAGGTGTGCCCTGTCAGGTTTAATAAGTGGGATTTCTTGCCTTATAAATGGGGTTGGGACCATCAGTTGTGTTGTGCAGAAGTCAGGTGGATACACAGCTGATAGTCCTACTGAATAGACTGTTAGAATTTGTATTATGGCAAGAAAAAAGCAGCTAAGTAAAGAAAAACGAGTAGCCATCATTACTTTAACCCCTTAACAACATTTGCCGTACTAATACGCGTCTGTGCCCTGGGACTTAAGAGCCAGACCCGTATTAGTACGTCATATCTTTAATGCGGCACCCGGTGACAGCATTAAAGTTACGGTGCCATCCTACCTCCTGTTAGATGGCGTCATCATCCCGGGGGCTGTCGCCGCCCCCCCGCACCAGCGATCGCTGTGATTGGCTGTTCAAATCTGAACAGCCAATCACAGCATTTCTCATTGTTTCCGGCAATGTGATTGCCGGAAACAGTGATCTGCAGCCTAGGATCGGTGCTCCTATGAGCACCGATCCTAGGATGTTGATAGGACACCCCAGCCCTGGCCCCGGACTGCTATGATCGGTGCGATCGCCGATCACATCGATCGCACCGATCGTAGCGCGACCGCGCGGTGACAGGGCGGTCATGGGGTGGTGACCGGCTTGTGACCTGCCTGTCACCGCCCCATGACCCCCTGTAATGTGATTCAAGCCCCCAGACTGCTCTGATTGGAGCGATCGATGATGACATTGATCGCTCCAATCAGAGTACCTGAATACAGGTGACCGGCGGTCACAAGGAAATGTCACCTCTCTGTAACCCCCTGTGGTGCGTGCTCTGCTCCAGCCATATCTGATTGGTGCAATCAGTGTCACCAATCAGATGGCTGGGGCACAACATGCACCACAGGGGGTCACAGAGGGGTGACACCACCCTGTGACCGCCTGGTCACCTGTATTCAGGTACTCTGATTGGAGCGATCAATGTCATCAATGATTGCTCCAATCAGATTACCTCCACCTGTCACCACCCCATCATCACCCTGTGACCGCCCTGCAGACCCTCACATTTGGTGAGGATTTCTACAGAGCGATCACATCTGATGTGTCTGTGCTGGGCCTTGTAGTGCCACAGAATATTCTGTGACACCACAAGACCATCTTCTCACTGTTCCAGTCGCTGCTGCTGCTGCTGCTCCTGGATCTTCTGTTCCAGCGTCCTGGATCTTGTGCTCCAGCTCCTGGATCTTCTGCTCCTGACCTGCTGTGGTTCCTGCTCCAGAGCCTGCTGCTGATCCTGCAGAGAAGACTTTGGTAAGTCTGTTCTCCCCTCATCCACCCCAATCCCCCCTCCCCCCTCTTTTTACCCCCGTAACCTTTTTTTCTGCATCCTGCAGCGGTCTCCAGCTCTGGTCCGAGTCTCCAGCTCCACTCCCGGTCACCAGCGCCGGGCTCCCGGTCACCAGCGCCGGGCTCCCGGTCTCCTGCTCTGGGTCTTCTGTTCCAGTCCTGCTGACCCTTTGGTAAGTCCATCTCTGATCTCCCCTCATCCACCCCAATCCCCCTCTTCCCACTTCCCTGTCTTTTTACCCCTCTTCCCACTCCCCTGTCTTTTTACCCCCGTTCCCACCCCAATCTGCCTCACCCCAGTGTCCCTGTTAATTCTTTTGCTTCTGATCTCCAGCTCCAGTACCGGTCTCCTGCTCCGGGCTCCTGGTCTCCTGCGCCGGGCTCCTGGTCTCCTGCACCGGGCTCCTGCTCTGGGTCTTCTATTCCAGTCCTGCTGACCCTTTGGTAAGTCTATCTCTGATCTCCCCTCATCCACCCCAATCCCCCTCTTCCCACTCCCCTGTCTTTTTACCCCTCTTCCCACTCCCCTGTCTTTTTACCCCCCTTCCCACCCCAATCCGCCTCACCCCAGTGTCCCTGTTAATTCTTTTGCTTCTGATCTCCAGCTCCAGTACCGGTCTCCTGCTCCGGGCTCCTGCGCCGGGCTCCCGGTCACCAGCTTCGGGCTCCTGGTCACCAGCGCCGGGCTCCCGGTCTCCTACACCGGGCTCCCGGTCTCCTGCTCTGGGTCTTCTGCTCCAGTCCTGCTGACCCTTTGGTAAGTCCATCTCTGATCTCTCCTCATCCACCCCAATCCCCCTCTTCCCACTCCCCTGTCTTTTTACCCCCCTTCCCACCCCAATCCGCCTCACCCCAGTGTCCCTGTTAATTCTTTTGCTTCTGATCTCCAGCTCCAGTACCGGTCTCCTGCTCCGGGTTCCCGGTCTCCTGCACCGGGTTCCCGGTCTCCCTGCTCCGGGCTCCCGTCTTCCAGCGCCGGGCTCCCGGTCACCAGTGCCGGGCTCCCGGTCACCAGCGCCAGTCTCCTGCTCCGGGCTCCCGTCTTCCTGCTCCGGGCTCCCGGTCACCAGCGCCGGGCTCCCGGTCACCAGCGCCGGGCTCCCGGTCACCAGCGCCGGGCTCCCGGTCCTGAAAGAAGAACAGAGGGGACTTTGGTAAGTAATCTGATCTCCCCTCATCCAACCCAATTCCCCTCTTCCCACTCCCCACACATTTGTGCGCACATCCAGCAGCCGCCGAGTATTGATCGGTGGCATAGTTCACCAATCCACACTCGTGCTCGCTGTTTGCACCACATACAGTATTTCCTTTTTCCACACACTCTAAATAAAGTACTGACACACACACTCTCAAAGTATTGACACACACGCACCACATACATAACAAACAATGTCCGGCTCATCCCAAACTCAGTATTCAGCGGAGGAGGCATACGCTATTCTTGCCTCCGACACTGACAGTGAGGGTGAGGATCCCACATTTCTTTATTTTTCCGACTCCTCGTCGTCTTCCTCCTTCTCTTCTTCCTCCTTCTCTTCTTCCTCCTCTTCCTCAGGTTCTGCTGGCCCGCCCCGCCGTCGTCGCAGGAGAGATGTTCCAGCGCCCCCCACTACTGAGCCTATATGGACTTCGCCCCCCGAAAATTATGAGCCGCTGATTCCTGATTTCGTAGCGGAATCAGGAATCAAGTTTGACACCACCGGCCTCACAGAAATAGACTTTTTCAAAGTCTTTTTCTCTGAGGATTTTATAAACCTCATGGTGGGCCAAACTAATTTATACGCTCATCAATTTTTAGAACAAAACCCCTCTTCATCATTTTCTAACTGGTCTCCTGTAGACGCAGTAGAAATGATGAAGTTTTGGGGCCTGGTCCTTCTTATGGGGATCTTGAAGAAGCCCGAGCTTCGGCAATACTGGAGTGTTGACGTTTTGTATAACACTCCAGTGTTCCGAATGGTCATGCCCCGGACACGTTTTCAGGCCATCTACAAGTTCTTGCATTACCAAGATAATGCAAGGTGTCCTGCACGCGATGACCCGAACTTTGATCGTCTTTTCAAAGTTCGGCCGGTCATCGAACACTTCAACAACAAGTTTGGTGAAGTGTACGTGCCCCAAAGGGACATCTGTGTGGATGAGTCCTTAATTTCTTTTAAGGGGCGGCTTGGAGTCCGGCAGTACCTGCCCAGTAAGAGGGCAAGGTATGGGATCAAGCTGTATAAACTTTGTGAGAGTACCTCAGGATACACTCACAAGTTTAGAGTTTATGAAGGGAAGGACTCCCGGATTGAACCCCCTGAATGCCCCCCTGTTCTGGGAGTGAGTGGGAAAATTGTGTGGGACTTGGTGCACCCACTGCTTGATAAAGGTTATCACCTCTACGTGGATAACTTTTATACAAGTATCCCGCTCTTCCAGTCCCTCTCTGCGCGACGTACCGCAGCCTGCGGTACTGTCCGCAAAATTCAGAAAGGCCTCCCAAAGACGCTAATTGGGCAGCTGCTCAAAAGGGGTGAGAGCAGAGCCCAATGTAGCGACCACCTGTTGATGGTCAAGTACAAGGACAAAAGGGATGTCCTTTTCTTGACCACCATACATGGTGATGGCAGCACACTCAGCACTGTACGAGGTTCCACTACACAGGTCGTCAAACCAGACTGTGTAGTGGGGTACAACAAGTACATGGGGGGAGTTGATCTCTCTGATCAAGTCCTCCAGCCATACAGTGCTTTGAGAAAGGCCAGAGTGTGGTACAAGAAGCTGGCCGTGCACATTGTACAGATGGCAATGCACAACGCTTTCCTTCTGTCACGATGTGCTGGCCAGACTTCTGCGTCGCATCTTCAGTTTCAGGAAACAGTTATCAAGGCCCTGATATTTGGCAGCGGTGACAGAGCGGGCCCAAGTACTTCTGGAATTGAAGGACCAAGAATTGTACCAGGCCAGCATTTCCCAGGGCAGATCCCTCACAGCGGAAAAAAAGGAAAGTCGCAAAAGAGGTGCCGAGTGTGTTACCGAAGGGGAATACGCAAGGACACCATTTACCAATGTGACACCTGCCCCGACAAACCTGGCCTGTGTATGAAACACTGCTTCAAAAGGTACCATACTTCGATGGACTATTGAATTAATTTCTGACGTATGACAACCTGACGAACACTGCACAGCTGACGTAGTGTTCGTCAGGTTGTCATACGTCAGTTGTGTAGTGTTCGTCAGATTGTCCTACACAACTGATGTATAACACTACATTACAAAATTCAAAAATCAACTAACACTACCAAAAAGGGGGCACTTGTTAGGCATTTCACTGTTTAGGTACATCAAGGGCTCTGAGAACATGACATGACGCCAGCAGACCATTCCATAAAGTCTGCATTCAAAAGTGTCACTCCTTCCCTTCCGAGCCCTTACATGCGCCCAAACAGTAGTTTTTTCCAACACATGGGGTATATGAGTACTCAGGAGAAATTGCACAACAACTTATGGGGTGCAATTTCTCCTGGTACCCTTGTGAAAATATTTTTTTTGCATTTTTGTGGAAAAAATGTTTTTTTTTTATTTTCACAAGTCAACATTATGATTTTCTATGAGGCACCTGGGGGTTCAATGGGCTCACCACACATCTATATAAGTTCCCTGGGGGATCTAGTTTCCAAAATGGGGTCACTTGTGGGGGAGCTCCAATGTTTGGGCACACAGGGGCTCTCTAAACCCAACATGGTGTCCGCTAACAATTTGAGCCGACAATTTGTTAGCAGACACCATGTTGCATTTGGAGTGTCCCTGTGTGCCCAAACATTGGAGCTCCCCCACAAGTGACCCCATTTTGGAAACTAGACCCCCCAAGGCACCTATCTAGATGCATAGTGAGCAGTTGCAACCCCCAGGTGCTTCACAAATTGATTCGTAAAAATGAAAAAGTGAAAAAAAAAACACTTTTTCATTGTTACGAATCAATTTGTGAAGCACCTGGGGGTTCCAACTGCTCACTATGCATCTAGATAGGTGCCTTGGGGGGTCTAGTTTCCAAAATGGGGTCACTTGTGGGGGAGCTCCAATGTTTGGGCACAAAGGGGCTCTCTAAATGCAACATGGTGTCCGCTAACAATTTGAGCCGATTTTCCATTCAATTTGTTAGCAGACACCATGTTGCATTTGGAGTGTCCCTGTGTGCCCAAACATTGGAGCTCCCCCACAAGTGACCCCATTTTGGAAACTAGACCCCCCAAGGCACCTGTCTAGATGCATAGTGAGCAGTTGCAACCCCCAGGTGCTTCACAAATTGGTTCGTAAAAATGAAAAAGTGAAAAAAAAACACTTTTTCATTGTTACGAATCAATTTGTGAAGCACCTGGGGGTTCCAACTGCTCACTATGCATCTAGATAGGTGCCTTGGGGGGTCTAGTTTCCAAAATGGGGAAACCTGTGGGGGAGCTCCAATGTTTGGGCACACAGGGACACTCCAAATGCAACATGGTGTCTGCTAACAAATTGAATGGAAAATCGGCTCAAATTGTTAGCGGACACCATGTTGCATTTAGAGAGCCCCTTTGTGCCCAAACATTGGAGCTCCCCAACAAGTGACCCCATTTTGGAAACTAGACCCCCCAAGGCAGCTATCTAGATGCATAGTGAGCAGTTGGAACCCCCAGGTGCTTCACAAATTGATTCGTAACAATGAAAAAGTGTTTTTTTTTTTCACTTTTTCATTTTTACGAATCAATTTGTGAAGCACCTGGGGGTTGTAACTGCTCACTATGCATCTAGATAGGTGCCTTGGGGGGTCTAGTTTCCAAAATGGGGTCACTTGTGGGGGAGCTCCAATGTTTGGGCACACAGGGGCTCTCTAAACGCAACATGGTGTCCGCTAATTATTCAAGCAAATTTTACAATCAAAAAGTCAAATGGCGCTCCTTCCCTTCCGAGCCCTACAGTGCGCCCAAACAGTGTTTTTTCCCCAAATATTGGGTATCTGCGTGCCCAGGGGAAATTGCACAACAAATTTTGCGGTCCATTTTTTCTTGTTACCCCTGTGAAAATAAAAAAAATTGGGTCTAAAGTAACATTTTTGTGAAAAAAGTTAAATGTTCATTTTTTTCTTCCACATTCAAAAAATTCCTATGAAGCACCTGAAGGGTTAATAAAGTTCTTGAATGTGGTTTTGAGCACCTTGAGGGGTGCAGTTTTTAGAATGGTGTCACTTTTGGGTATTTTCTGTCATAAAGACCTCTCAAAGTGACTTCAAATGTGATGTGGTCCCTAAAAAAATGGTTTTGTAAATTTGTTGGAAAAATGAGAAATCGCTGGTCAACTTTTAACCCTTATAGCTCCCTAACAAAAAAAAATTTTGGTTCCAAAATTGTGCTGATGTAAAGTAGACATGTGGGAAATGTTATTTATTAACTCTTTTGTGTGACATATCGCTCTGATTTCAGGGCTTAAAAATTCAAATTTTGAAAATTGCAAAATTTTCAAAATTTTCGCCAAATTTCCGTTTTTTTTCACAAATAAACGCAAGTGATATCGAAGAAATTTTTCCACAATCATGAAGTACAATATGTCACGAAAAAACAATCTCAGAATCAGGGGGATCCGTTGAAGCGTTCCAGAGTAATTACCTCATAAAGTGACAGTGGTCAGAATTGTAAAAATTGGCCCGGTCATTAACGTGCAAACCACCCGCGGGGCTTAAGGGGTTAAGAAATGAAGGTCAGTCAGTGCGAAAAATTGGGAAAACTTTGAAAGTGTCCCCAAGTGCAGTTGCAAAAACCATCAAGCTCTACAAAGAAACTGGCTCACATGAGGACCGCCCCAGGAAAGGAAGACCAAGAGTCACCTCTGCTTCTGAGGATAAGTTTATCCGAGTCACCAGCCTCAGAAATCGCAAATTAACAGCAGCTCAGATTAAAGACCAGGTCAATGCCACACAGAGTTCTAGCAGCAGACACATCTCTACAACAACTGTTAAGAGAAGACTTTGTGCAGCAGGCCTTCATGGTAAAATAGCTGCTAGGAAACCACTGCTAAGGACAGACAACAAGCAGAAGAGACTTGTTTGGGCTAAAGAACACAAGGAATTGACATTAGACCCAGTGGAAATCTGTGCTTTGGTCTGATGAGTCCAAATTTGAGATCTTTGGTTCCAACCACCGTGTCTTTGTTTGACGCAGAAAAGGTGAATGGATGGACTCTACATGCCTGGTTCCCACCGTGAAGCATGGAGGAGGAGGTGTGATGGTGTGGGGGTGCTTTGCTGGTGACACTGTTGGGGATTTATTCAAAATTGAAGGCATACTGAACCAGCATGGCTACCACAGCATCTTGCAGCGGCATGCTATTCCATCCGGTTTGTGTTTATTTGGACCATCATTTATTTGTCAACAGGACAATGACCTCAAACACACCTCCAGGCTGTGTAAGGGTTATTTGACCAAGAAGGAGAGTGATGGGGTGCTACTCCAGATGACCTGGCCTCCACAGTCACCAGACCTGAACCCAATTGCGATAGTTTGGGGTGAGCTGGACCGCAGAGTGAAGGCTAAAGGGCCAACAAGTGCTAAGCATCTCTGGGAACTCCTTCAAGATTGTTGGAAGACCATTTCCAGTGACTACCTCTTGAGGCTCATCAAGAGAATGCCAAGAGTGTGCAAAGCAGTCATCAAAGCAAAAGGTGGCTACTTTGAAGAACCTAGAATATAAGACATATTTTCAGTTGTTTCACACTTTTTTGTTAAGTATATAATTCCACATGTGTTAATTCATAGTTTTGATGCCTTCAGTGTGAATGTACAATTTTCATAGTCATGAAAATACAGAAAAATCTTTAAATGAGAAGGTGTGTCCAAACTTTTGGTCTGCACTGTATATCAAAACTTAGAAACAGTCATTGCCCAAGTTTATAAAAAATGAAGAAAAAAAGTGTACGATGTGTCTGATAATTACCCCCAAAATGTATGGCAAAATGACACTAATGTACGATCACTTCACCAGACATGGTAATGAGCCATTGCGTAACAGCATTTCCATAGATCATTCAATGAATAAGTGGATCAAGTAAAGTACTGACCGATACTATATGCTGTTCTATTAGCCCACATTCACACACAGCAGTCGTACTGCGGCACAAGACCACAATAGCCCAGTGCCGCTTCAGTCTTTTCAGCGTTTCGCTGTGAATTCTCCTAATCGCAAGACCACGTGACCAATCCTAATGGCCCCTGTAGTTTTGCAGATGAAACTGCAGTTTCCCCGAAAGATTAAGTACTTGTGCAGGGAAACGGTAAAATACATCAGCGGCACAGGGCAGCTGCGGACTTCAGCCACAACTTGACCGCTGAGTGTGAATGCAGCCTAAACAGTTACATGATGGATGAATATGAGCCCAACATACAGTCAGCGTAGGAGGGAGCCATAGTGAAGTAAACTCCACTATGTGAATCCGCCCAAGAGCGCCCCCCATTGGAGAAGGTCAACATTTGTTTTTAATACAAACTGAAGGATAGAAATGCAATAAAAAGATGTCTGCACCTCATCAAGAATACTCTGAAGCCAAAGACAAGGGAGCATGGTTGTAAAAAGTCACAGGTGCCGACTCCTATTTCTTGCTGATCTAGTAACCACTGTGCCCTCAGGTCAAAATGGTTTGTTGGCAGCAGAGGACACAGGGGCCATTTGTGATGCACTGACCTGCAGGACCCTTCTTCCTACTACTGGATTTCCCAGGCAGACTATAAATCACTGTTACGACACAACACATGTAATTTTATCAAGTATATAGTGCAGGAGAACAAAACCGTTCTAAACTTCAGGAATATAGCAAAATAAATACCACTTTGTAGAAGGAATAACTATTGGAGAGGGGCCACAAACCCCCATTCACACAGGGCAGTTGGATACCTGGTAACGTTGAGCCCATGGATATTTAACCTTAGAATTTACTATCCCTCAAAGAAAATCAGATAATAACAATATCACTGGATTTTCGCTATGTAGCATTATACTATTAGCAGTATATTACAGATTCATTTTCGGCAGATTAATAAGTGGGATCACTAGTCACACAAGTCTATAAATCACTCACTACGTGTTACTGTAATATGACTATATCTTATTAATAATGCATACGATACTTCATAAACTAGGTATCTTGCCAACTTTGGAATTTTCTGCAGCATTTTATCGACCTGAAGCATAATAAAGAGTTAAAGACCACAATGCTCATGGCATGGGCTCTGCTCTACAGGGGGCTCATCATGGCAACGTCCCATGGCTGTGAATATGCCATGGATGACTAGTGGTGGTCTCCCTTACAATCTGCAGACCCGGATATGAGATTTCACACTTCTACTTATTAGTCTACACTTACCTTGGGCTTCATGTAGGTCTGAATACGTCCTTAAATGAGGAAAAGCTTTCCTAAGTCCATACAGTAACGTGAATCACCCCGACACGGTAACGCTTTAGTAGGGGTGAGAAGAAAGAACTTTCTCAGTCGCCTCCCTCCACTGTACACTTTAGTTTGTGTGAAGCAATCAGTCTCCGACACCCTACAGCCAACTTCCTAAAAGGAAATCTGAGACGTCCCACCCTGAATCTTCGTAATCACAACCTATCCAAATGAAGAACAACCAGGCATTGGGGCATAGCACACACAATGGGGATCTGCCCTGGGACATGAGCCTCAGTCACAGGCTTGTCTCTATCCTGGTAAGAAAAGGTGACAGCTGCTCCAGGGAATGGAGGCACACTGTGCACATTATTACCAGCAAGAAATGTAAACTAAAGGGAAAACCAATTACTACCAAACCTAACAGCATAACATAAATACTCTCAACAAATTAAAATAAAACAGTCATCCTTTTTTTTTTTTTACATTATCTTCTTCATGGTCTATAAGGCTCCAGGGGGAGATTCTGTATACATTATGAGAGGTTTATTAAGACTAGTGCAAGGGAAAGGTGGAAGCATTATGTAAAGTATCCACTCCTATCATAGAGTACATTCTCCAAGACCCCTGACTGGTTTCAGGGGGTTGTCTCATCTGAAATGGGTAAAACTTACAATAGTAAGAACAAACAACTTGGCAGTTTACGTCTTATTAAAGTCCTCTCCATTCACAAGAAGAGAGGGATTTTTAATTCGATTGTGAGTTGCCAATTGTCTGGGTAACCAGCCACCTCTCCAGTCACTTCAGAGTTGGTCGGATTTCCAGACAAGGAGCATGCGCTTGCAAGCTCTTTGTTTTACAATTTGCAAGCACTGCTGTGAAGAGGACAAGCTCACTGGATCTGGCCAGCTTCAGTGCCCTTAACCCCTTCAATGCTGCAGAGGCAAAGCTGGGAGAGCGCAGAGTTTGGGATAGCAGCTCAGCCTTCTTGACATCCTGAAAAGCCAGTTATTAAGAGCGCACTGCAATCCCTGGCAAGCAGGAAAGCAGGGGAGCAGTGCGCTCCTGAAGAAAGAAGATGCAAAACCCCCTTTATATTAGCTAACGCTCTACTTTTCTTATACACAGTTCAGGTAAAGCTCTCCCAATGCACACGCACCCTCTACCAGAAGTTACAAGTATTAAAAGGGTTAGTTGTATTTAACTCATTTTAATCACATTGTTTATTTCACAGGTGGAAATGGGCATTCAACCAGCTTTAAATAACCACAAGGGTTTATGTCCATTTTATAAGTATGATGAGTGTGAGATCCACAGTTACACATTCAGTTTAGTGTCGACTATCGTAGAGCTGAACTCCTCTTCTTCACTACTTATATTACAGGACTGAAAAACCTGGCCAAACGTCAACTACACAGAGGAAAACTGAAAAAAATAAAAAGCCTTCACAATAGGAACTCCGGACAAAGCAGTATGCCTGGCATTTCCCCGTTTACTTCCCTCTTCCTCAGCTCTAAAGAAGAATGTCATGTGGTGGAAAAAGCGTTTTAGTAACAGATTAATCTGGAAGACAAAGTGACCACACTCAAGTAGTTCTCATCAAGCAGAAATGCCCCAGATTTATCGCTCAGTCCATTATCCACGGCCATAAAGAGCTTTCAGCAATGCAGCAGCATGTGACAGCGCTATTCCACTCTTCTCACTCCTGTACCTATATAGCGTCAATGTTACACGCCACACCTGGAGGCACAGGACAAAGTGGGGCACGTCTCTCAAAATAGGGCAAAGCTAGTGCCGGTATCTGCAGCATTTGTAACACACACTGCATCTTATATATAATATACTCCATTATTAATGCTGAAAATTCTATGCAAAGAGAACATACAAAGCATCTGCAAATGACACCCTGGGTCATATGGCAGTGCAGGAGCTCAGCACTACAAGAGAGCAACCATCCAGCCATCATACTTTGCCCCCAGGTGTACGGCCATTATAGCATTTTCATATTCGAGTATATAGAAGTAAGACAGAGTACATGCACAGTCTGTATGAAGACGTATGGAGATCCTGTGGATCGGTTCTATGAAGTCAGAAGCATCTCCATTCAGGACAAACTATACTGTTCAAAGAGTCAGCGTAGGGTAAATACACATTCACAAACTGCCAAAAGGCACATAATCCCTAAGTAAAGACTATTAAAATGTAACTTTTATTTACACTATTTAAGAGGAATATAAATTTTAAAATCCACACAGTCTGTATGTGGTATAGGGGATGACATTAACCTCCATTTTATTTGTATTCACCACTCTATGAGATATCCTCCAATTTTATACCAGTCTTTATACTACAGATGTAGCTCAGTGTGGCCGCGGACCTACACTAACCTATGCTACTATTTTCATTCCGTATGCACATTCCAGACTGATGCAACCAAAACGCAATCCTAAGCCTCCCCAACATGTTTCACCAGACAACTGGCATCATCAGGGGATTGAGGCTATCAATACCTCCATACACGAAAAGGACTCTCTATGAGGTCATGTTTTGTCGGATACATAAAGAATTCGTCAGAAAAAAAAAACCTCTGTATACAAATTAGTTCTCTCCCAGAAGGAATAGGTGGCACGAAAGAGGCAGTTTTTTTTCTGTGAAAGAGCCAATTTGTGTACTTTTGCAAAGGAGCATTATCCCCCAGAGCTAGGCATCTGTACAAAATCAGGGGCATAGAAGATAAAAGCAGACGCCCCCAATAAAAGTATCAGCACCTATTATGGATTGTAAAAGCTCTCAGGATGTTAGGAGCTGTAGTACGCAGTATGCACAGTATGTGATGTGTACAGGGCGTCCTACATATTAGAGCACTTGCAGCATTGTGAGTGTCCCGCCTGCACTACAAGCACGGTATGCCGGCATAATACATTATAGTGTAAGTGGCTTTTGCTGACACCAGTAATTCCTGAAATCACCCATTAGCATGGCGGTATTCTGGATGGGGCCTGGTTTCATGTTCATGATCACACCAGCAGCTTATTACGGGAACTGGGAGAAGTTAACCACTCGTGTAACTGTCTACTGTATCGCTTTCAGTAAATATGCCAGATAACATTACATATAGGAATTCCCTGACTTCTACATTACCTCAACAAATATTTCTTTTCATAAGTGAGTATTAAAAATAAATCACTGCGCCACAGTTTTTCATCTGCCTTACCCATGCTCCTAAGCTAGGACATTTGTATATAAATATAACCTCTATTAGTACACCCCAAAATAAATACAGACCCCATAAACAAATATATATGCATGAATATATGCAAAATACCTTCAATATTAAATTCAAGTTTGTAAAATAAATAGACATTAAATTAGCTTAATAAATACAGATCCCAGGGCAGATATCCCAAATAAAACCCCAATAAATACAGACAGTAAGCGTCCATTTCCAGATCCCATATGCAAACTCACACAACTCACACATCCCCTTTTTAGATCTCACACCACAGATTCAGATACTTCACCCATGCGCTTCCTACCACTCCTCGGTGTCACCGCCGAACATGACCTGATGTGGGAATGGGTCCTTGGAAGCGCACGAAATGTGAGCGTGTTGGGGAATTAGGCCATTAACAATAAGCAATTTACAATCAATTCCTAATACGGCTGAAAGCCAACAGCTCTGTGGGGCCGCTGAACAAATGCTCATTTCTTAATTGTGAGACTCAAATATCCATTCATTGTTCAATTGGTAGCAATATTTATTGATTTTCTCCCCATGAAATAATAAATGAATGTGTTGAGAGGAACCTCCAAAATTTTGGAACAATGGGTTATGGCATAAACGGGTCTTGTAATATACAACAAAAGGTTATTTTAACTTTTTATAGGGGATGTCTGGGATGATTTACTTATTCATAAAAACTTCTTGAAGAATAAGAGCTTCGAAATTCAATGTTAATTAAAAATGTCTCCCCTCCTTATGGTGAGCTGAGTCCTGCTACATGTACAGGATTTTTATACTTGACACCACTTTAGGACACATTTCCACCACCACAGCAGAGGGAAGCTGATGTGAGAACGTAGCCCATAGTTTGCTATGGGATCACACACAGTCACCTGGTACATCAGCTTTTGCGCAGGGACCTTCAATAAGACGGATCAGTCAATGAATCCTTGCATTTTTCACTTTGACTCGCAATTTTTGCAGTAGAAACTGCTGAAAAACAGATGACAATTGACACAAATTTGACATCAGTTGTCAATTGAAGAACAAGAAAACTGATGTAGACGGCATGAGCCGCTGAGCTCAGTGATGGGCTTCAGCGGTGTAGACAAAGTCACCACTGCAGCCAATACACAATCACCAGAGTAGCTGTGGAGACACATCGCTAGACTCGAGTAAGGAGAGTACTGGCTGATTTTGGCATTTTTATCACAGATCGCATTATTTTTTACAAAAAGATGAAAATTCTTTAACTGTCTTTGCAAAGTTTCTGACACACGAACATTTGCATTAAGAGGCTTTCTCCTGCCGCTCCTCCTAGAGTGGGCATTAACGCTTACTTTGTTCTCTATCTGATATTTTATGCAACCTTTATCGATGACTGGTGGGTATAAATAACATTTTACAAACTGTAAAAAAAACTTTATATTTCTGACAAGCAAAGGTATTAAAAGTTAACCATCACCATAGTATATTAATGTAGTTCCCTTCCTTCAGACTGCCTGCAGCCGCTTGTGTGCCGCATTATACGATTTATCAAATTGAACAGATCAAAACGTTTATTAGCTGGAAATGCTCGGTATATACATACTCAACACAAGCTGGGACAGCCCAACAACCCGAGAACTTGTGTGTAAGCGCTGACAAGACTAAAGCCGGGTCAGACACAAGACAGGAAAATTCATCTGCAGAGCATCAATTCGGCGATGGCTGAATCCTACAGATTGCTGGTGGAAGGAGCGCTGCTTGGTACCATTAATCTTGTGGGAATTAACTATGCTTGCAGACACTCTGACAGCAATATTGAGGTTTTCGGTTCCTTCTTCTGTATGCTTTATAACAAATCAATTAATCAATTCTAGGTGGCGCCAAGGACACTGGGGAACACATCATTTACTGGGCACATGTGAAGAGAAGCAGTGATCAACAATAACCACATCTTCAGTACACAGCAAAACAAATCCCAAGAATAATGCAGACAGATACGTCTGTCACATTCAATGGAGGGTTTCTCTGAATTGCTGACAGCAATTTGTGAAAGCGAAATATGCTTCCTAGTCGGAGCAGAGATTCTTTACTTTCGATGGAAACTGCTGGCACTACAAGGGGAATAACGCCCTGCTGGGTGGGAACAACAAATGACACATACAGCCTCAATATTAAAATCAGGCCAAGAACTAATCCCCTGACTGACACTTGTGATCTAACCAGAGAATTGGAAGATGTAAAGATAGAATATATGCTATTAAAGGGGACCTGCCACCAGGTTTGAGGTTTGCCCCATATGAGATACGGCCACTGTCACAGAAAATATTAAAAAATCTCTCTCTCCCGCCAAACCCAGGTGCTGGACTCCAGGCAGGAAGGGAAGACTTAAGGGGCGATATGTAAATCAGCCCCTAAGCTACCTCAAAAAGGAGGAGATGTCATAGAAAATATTAAAAAAGCTCTCCCTCCAAAACCCTCCCCTCTACTATTTGTCAAAGGAGCAAGAGCTCGCAATCTAGCCAGCTGGCTCTATCCAAATAGCTGTACACACAAGAGGTGGCAAACTCAATTATCCAGGCTAATTACCATAAGAATGCTGCTCTTAGTAGCAGAGACCTGTGATAAATAGACACTTCAACATATGGGCCAGAGATTGAAAGAAAGTAGAAACCGCTCATTAAGCCTCAAAGGAAATCTACCTCACCCCGCACAATAGCCAGGACGTTTCCATTTGCACATGTGGAATCTGCAGTCTCGCAGGCACCGACATGAAATATGGAATATCAGAAACTCTAGAATTCCAATCGCAATGGGAAACATATTTTTAGCCGCAGGGTCAGCTAAGGAACAATCCGCATATTTTTACGTATCTGTAAGCCCTGCCGGTGAGCTATAACGCAAAAGTACAAAAATGATGGACAGCAGCCAGGTCACGTCTGGTCTCTAAAGAAAGGTAAATTCGCAATAAAAAATATGGCGTCACTTGCTAACTTCTGCGATCAACCAGCGAGAAGTTATCGCAGAAGTTAGAGATTTAATAAAACCATGAAGGGCGGAGATCAACCCACGTGAGGTCATCACAGGGGAGTGTGTGTGCAGGGTCCCCCTTCGGCATAAAAGATCAAGCCGAATATTGATCTATACTCATGCCGGGAGATACATATTTTGTAAGCACGGTACCTGTTCCATAACAGTCCATTGGAGCGCTTCCCCTCCAGCTAAACTGAATCGTCTCTGCGATCTGTCTAGTAAGTTTCTTCTGTTAATACCTTTTTATTTAGTGTAACTGTATATTCTGTATTGTCCCCCTTTGTAAAACCTTTTGTATATTTTCTCATAAACACTGCCTTCCTTTTGGATTAAATATAAAATTTAATAGTCCTGCTTCTATTGCTCTGTAATCATTCCTCCCCCGAAGCCATATACTCTACCAGAAAGCAGGCGTCCAATCAGGACTGTATTGAATATTTCAAACTGATTGGTGGTGGCAGCGAATAATCTTATTGGGTTATCATGAAGCTGGCAGTGACCGTATAGGAGCATAAACACATATTCCATGCGCTGGAATTAGAAGGCGTGTATGCCATAAGCTCACTGCTTCCTTGCCAATAGCTACGTAGTGAGTAATCGGGATCATGCGTGTACAGAATCCCTGACAGCTACCACGTTTCAGTCCTCATACAGAATATTAGTATGCTGTGTATATATGCCCCCCTTTTGCAATAAAAGAAAAACACCATTTATTATACTCACCTGCGGGGCATTCGGGTCCAATGGGTGTCGCTGGTCCTAGTCCAGTGCCTCCCTTCTGTGCTTCGTGTGGATGACATGTGCTACGTCAACCACACAGTGTTGCCCAGCATTGCACTCCTGCGCAGGCGTACTTCTCAGCCCTGACCAGCGGGGCGTTCGGTCCCGATGTACAAATGGCTGCTTTTCCTGATCATGGTTACGTAGCCTTCCCGTCCGACAGAGACTGGACGTAACATCACTACAGACACCGCCCCCCCGTCTCTGCCATTCCCCTCCCCTGCCTCCAGCTTCAAGCCTCCTGGGCTATTACAGTGTAATCCAGCAGTGGCAGGACTCAGCTGGTTGGACTAACCTGTGCCACCAGCTGTTAGCAGGGAGAGGAAAAGAAACTGCAGGTGGACCAAGGAGCTGAAAGCTCCTTCCTCCACCGTTCAATCTCAGAAAAGACTGGAGATCCTACAAGGACCTAAGGATCACATGACGGCCTCATTTGACTGTAAGAAAGAAATAATCTGCTACAGAACCACAAGAAGGAAAAAGCTTCTACATAGGTGAGTATAATGTGCTGCGTGTTTCTGTCTATTATATATATATATGTGTATCTTTCTATCCCATATCTATCTATCATCTATACATCTATTCATGTCCATCTATTATCTATCTTCTATTTATTTATCGATCATATACCTATTATCTACCTATATGTACGGTACATATATATATATATATATATATATATATATATATATATATATATATATATATATATATATATACACACACATACACATATATATACATACACACACACAGTACAGACCAAAATTTTGGACACACCTCATTTAAAGATTTTTCAGTATTTTCATGACTATGAAAATTGTACATTCACACTGAAGGCATCAAAACTATGAATTAACACATGTGGAATTATATACTTAACAAAAAAGTGTGAAACAACTGAAAATATGTCTTATATTCTAGGTTCTTCAAAGTAGCCACCTTCTGCTTTGATGACTGCTTTGCACACTCTTGGCATTCTCTTGATGAGCTTCAAGAGGTAGTCACCGGAAATCGTCTTCCAACAATCTTGAAGGAGTTCCCAGAGATGCTTAGCACTTGTTGGCCCTTTTGCCTTCACTCTGCGGTCCAGCTCACCCCAAACCATCTTGATTGGGTTCAGGTCTGGTGACTGTGGAGGCCTCCGAGCGGCAGATGAGCCGTCATCAAAGCAAAAGGTGGCTACTTTGAAGAACACAGAATATAAGACATATTTTCATTTGTTTCACACTTTTTTGTTAAGTATATAATTCCACATGTGTTAATTCATAGTTTTGATGCCTTTAGTGTGAATGTACAATTTTCATAGTCATGAAAATACAAAAAAATCTTTAAATGAGAAGGTGTGTCCAAACTTTTGGTCTGTACTATATATATATATATATACACACACACACACATACACACAGAGATATATGTACCGTACATATAGATAGATAATAGGTATATGATTGATATATACACTGTGTGCAGAATTATTAGGCAAGTTGTATTTTAGAGGATTATTTTTATTATTGATCAACAACTATGTTCTCAATCAACCGAAAAGACTCAAATATAGAAGCTTAATATTTTTGGAAGTTGGAGTGTTTTTTTTTTTAGATTAGGCTACCTTAGGAGGATATCTGTTTGTGCATGTAACTATTACTGTGCAGAATTATTAGGCAACTTAATAAAAACCAAATATAATCCCATCGCACTTGATTATTTTCACCAGGTAAACCAATATCAGTGCACAAAATTTAGAAATAAACATTTGACATGCAAAAACAAAAACCAAAAAAATTAGTGATCAATATAGCCACCTTTGTTTATGATGACACTCAACAGCCTTCCATCCATAGATTCTGTCAGTTGCTTGATCGGTTTTCGATCAACATTGCGTGTAGCAGCCACCACAGCCTCCCAGACACTGTTCCGAGAGGTGTACTGTTTTCCCTCCCTGTAGATCTCACATTTTATGATGGACCACAGGTACTCTATGGGGTTCAGATCAAGTGAACAAGGGGGCCATGTCATTATTTTTTCTTCTTTTAGACCTTTACTGGCCAGCCACGCTGTGGAGTAGTTGGATGCATGTGATGGAGCATTGTCCTGCATGAAAATCATGTTTTTCTTGAACGATACCAACTTCTTCCTGTACCACTGCTTGAAGAAGTTGTCTTCCAGAAACTGGCAGTAGGACTGGGAGTTGAGCTTCACTCCACCCTCAACCCGAAAAGGTCCCACAAGTTCATCTTTGATGATACCAGCCCATACCACTACCCCACCTCCACCTTGCTGGCGTCGGAGTGGAGCTCTCTGCCCTTTACTGATCCAGCCTCTGGTCCATCCATCTGGCCCATCAAGAGTCACTCTCATTTCATCAGTCCATAAAACCTTTGAAAAATCAGTCTTAAGATATTTCTTGACCCATTCTTGACGTTCTATCTTATGTTTCTTGTTGAAAGGTGGTTGCTTTTCAGCCTTCCTTACCTTGGCCGTGTCCCTGAGTATCGCACACCTTGTGCTTTTTGATACTCCAGTAACGTTGCAGCTCTGAAATATGGCAAAACTGGTGGCGAATGGCATCTTGGCAGCTTCACGCTTGATTTTTCTCAATTCATGGGCATTTAGTTTACGCCTTTTTTGGCCAACATGCTTCTTGTGACCCTGTTGGCTATTTGCCATGAAACGCTTGATTGTTCGGTGATCACGCTTCAAAAGTTTGGAAATTTCAAGACTGCGGCATCCCTCTGCAAGACATCTCACAATTTTGGACTTTTCAGAGCCCGTCAAATCTCTCTTCTGACCCATTTTGCCAAAGGAAAGGAAGTTGCCTAATAATTAAGCACACCGTATATAGGGTGTTGATGTCATTAGTCAACACCCCTCCTCATTACAGAGATGCACATCACCAGATTTACTTAATTGGTAGTTGGCTCTCAAGCCTATGCAGCTTGGAGTAGGACAACATGTATAAAAAGTATCATGTGATCAAAATACTCATTTGCCTAATAATTCTGCACGCGGTGTATATACACACACATATATACATATTATATATATATACATATTATATATATATTTACCATATATCTATTATCTATATAGTCCAAAAATAATGGAGGCAGCACACCATATGTAGATGGAAAAATAAGCTTGAAGATTCACACTATTGAATCGAAACGTCACCACATGGGTTATTAAATAGCACTTATTTTTTCATCTACATATGGTTTGCGGCCTCCATTATTTTTGGACTACATTGAAGAACTGTTATGTGCCTTGGGGGCTTGGCACCCTGCTTTGCTGGTGCTGCGTTTGTCTCTTTTTTTAGTCATCATCTATATATCTATCCCATATCATCTATTTATCTGTATTATCTACATATCTATTATCTATCTCCTATTTATCTATTATCTATCGCATATTTGTCAATCTATCTACCTATCCCATATCTATCTCACATCCATCAATACATTATCTATATAGTTATTTATCTATGCCATATACAGTGCATTGTGAAAGTATTTGGCCCCCTTGAACTTTTCTACCTTTTGCCATATTTCTGGCTTCAAACATAAAGATATAAAATTCTAATTTTTTGGGGAAGAATCAACAAGTGGGACACAAATTTTATTGGATATTTTAAACTTTTTTAACAAATTAAAAACTGAAAAGTGGGGCGTGCAGTATTATTCTGCCCCCTTGAGTTAATACTTTGTAGCGCCACCTCTTGCTACTAATACAGCTGCAAGTCGCTTGGGGTATGTCTGGATCAGTTTTGCACATCAAGAGGCTGAAATTCTTGCCCATTATTCCTTGCAAAACAGCTTGAGCTCATTGAAGTTGGATGGAGTGCGTTTGTGAACAGCAGTTTTCAGCTCTTTCCACAGATTCTCGATTGGATTCAGGTCTGGACTTTGACTTGGCCATTCTAACACCTGGATACGTTTATTTTTCAACCATTCCATTGTAGATTTTGCTTTATGTTTGGGATCATTGTCTTGTTAGCAGATAAATCTCCGTCCCAGTCTCAGGTCTTTTTCAGGTTTTCTTCCAGAATGGTCCTGTATTTGGCTCTGTCCATCTTCCCATCAATCTTAACCATCTTCCATGTCCCTGCAGAAGAAAAGCAGGCCCACAACATGATCCTGCCACCACGATTGACAGTGGGGATGGTGTTTTGAGGGTGATGAGCTGTGTTGCTTTTATGCCAAACATATCGTTTTGCATTGTGGCCAATAAGTTCCATTTTGGTTTCATCTGACAAGAGCACCTTTTTCCACATGTTTGGTGTCTCCCAGGTGGCTTGTGGCAAACTTCAAACGAGACTTTTTATGGATATCTTTGAGAAATGGCTTTCTTCTTGCCACTCTTCCATAAAGGCCAGATTTGTGCAGTGTATAACTGATTGTTGTCCTATGGACAGACTCTCCCACCTCAGCTGTAGATCTCTGCAGTTCATCCAGAGTGATCGTGGGCCTTTTGGCTGCATCTCTGATCAGTCTTCTCCTTGTTCGAGATGAAAGTTTAGAGGGATGGCCGGGTCTCGGTAGATTTGCAGTGGTCGGATACTCCTTCCATTTCAATATGATCGCTTGCACAGTGCACCTTGAGATGTTTAAAACTTGGGAAATCTTTTTGTATCCAAATCTGGCTTTAAACTTCGCCACAACAGTATCTCGGACCTGCCTGGTGTGTTCCTTGGTCTTCATGATGCTCTTGAAACAGAACCCTGAGACCATCACAGAGCAGGTGCATTTATACGGAGACTTGATTACACACAGGGGGATTCTATTTATCATTACCAGTCATTTAGGACAACATTGGATCATTCAGAGATCCTCACTGAACTTCGGGAGTGAGTTTGCTGCACTGAAAGTAAAGGGGCCGAATAATGTTGCACGCCCCACTTTTCAGTTTTTATTTTGTTAAAAAAGTTTAATATATCCAATAAATTTCGTTCCACTTGTTGATTCTTCCCCAAAAAATTTGAATTTTATATCTTTATATCTGAAGACAGAAATGTGGAAAAAGGTAGAAAAGTTCAAGGGGGCCAAATACTTTCACAATGCACTGTATATCCCACATTTATCTGTCTACGTAACTATCCATCTATCGAACATGTATCTACCTATCTATATGGGTATGTGCACACGATGCAGAAATGAAGCAGAAAATTTCTGCATCATTTCTGCATCTCCCTGGCAGAAAAAACGCATGCAGATTGTGCATGCGTTTTTCCTGCAGAATACATGCGGATCCACATGCAGATTGACATGCGTTTCCGCATGCAGATTGACAAGCGCTTTCCAGGCGATTTTAGCATCACCTGGAAAGTGCTTGACAACTAGGTCACACTATATAAATCCATGCAAACAGCATGGATTTATATAGTGTGACCCGAGAGAGTGTATATACTTACCTCCGATGGCCCGCGCTGTCCTGCTTTACAAAGTTCCCGGCTGCCGGCAACTTTGAATTGAAAGACCTGCCGACGTCAGCGTCACGTGACCCGTCACATGACTCTGACGTCACCGCAGGTCCTACAACTCACTGCAAGTGCCGGGAACCAAGCGGGAGCGCTGCGCGGGCCGACAGAAGGTAAGAATACATTTATTTTTTATTTTATTCTTTTTTTACAGCTTTTTTAATGGTACCTGGGTGTGGATGAGACTCTCCTCTCCTCCACACCCGGGTACCATCCGCATATTAGAACGCGCCAATAACGCAAGTACAAATGCTGTCTTGCGGAATTGGCGCGTTCTAATGCAAGTCAATGGCGGCGAAATCGCCGCGTTTCCGCAAAATTAATTGACATGATGCGGATTTTTGACCGCAGCGTTAAACGCATGAAATGCGTATTTCAGCGGAAACGCATGAAATACGCATCGTGTGAACTCAGCCTATATCGATTTATCCATTATCTAACTATCTCTCTATCCATCTTCTATCTATCTATGTGAAAATAAAAGGTGTACACAAACTGGGTGCAGAGAATAAAGTGAAATTAAGAAGGAAGGAAAGGTAGAAACAAAAAGCAAAATGTAAAGGAGTGTTGTATATTACAATACAGCACAGATTAGCTAAAGAAAAAAATCCCTGTAACTAAATCTGTTGATCCAGAAGAATGCAAAAACCCCAGGCTACATTCAGCCAATTTGCATCACGGGGAAAAATTCCTTCTTGACTCCGAGAAAGGCGATCAGTACAAGAACCCTGGATCAAAAGTACTACTATACTTCTATATATTTACATGCAAATTTAGTTGGGATGCATTGAAAAGGTTAAAATCTGCACCAGATGTCAAAATATCGCAACAGGTAGATGAGACCATGTGAATTTCCGGATAGAAAGTATGAAGTGTGAGTGTGTATACACATACGTGTGTGTGCGTGTGTGTGTACATTCCCCATGTGTGAACAGTCAAAAATATACCGTATTTTTCGGACCATAAGACGCACTTTTTTCCTCCAAAATTTTGGAGGAAAATGGGGGGTGCGTCTTATAGTCCAAATGTTGGGGGGGGGGGTGTGTATATTTATATGGGGTGTGAGGGGAGCGGTATCGGTGGAGGAGCGGGGCACAGGAGGCAGCAGCCATGGGCGTGGGGAGAGGGTGAATATTCATGCCCTTTAATGAGCGGGCACAGGAGATAGCCGGCAGCAGCAACAGCCGCAGCGCGGCTCCGCTGTGTGCCGGCTATGAAGGAGAGTGAAGTCACTGCTCCCCGCGCACACAGACACGGCGTGGGGAGCAGTGACTTCCGGCAGCTGATCTGTCCTTGTGAGCCGCGCATGGCAGTGACATCATGCGTGGCTCACATGGAGAGATCAGTGCAGGCAGACAGGATGCAGCGCTGGACGAGAGAAGAGAGGCGAGTAGGAGTGTTTATTTTTTTTAATGTGCAGCCTGATGGGGATTAGGGGGACCATGCATACTAGGACAGCGATTAGGGGTGCCATGCATACCAGGACAGGGATTAGGGGTGCCATGCATATCAGGACAGGGATGAGGGGTGCCATGCATACAAGGACAGGGATGAGGGGTGCCTGCATACAAGGACAGGGATGAGGGGTGCCATGCATACCAGGATAGGGATTAGGGGTGCCATGCATACCAGGACAGGGATGAGGAGTGCCAAGCATACCAGGACAGGGATGAGGAGTGCCAAGCATACCAGGACAGGGATGAGGGGTGCCAAGCATACCAGGACAGAGATGAGGGGTGCGATGCATCGATGCATACCAGGACAGGGATGAGGGGTGCCATGCATACCAGGACAGAGATGAGGGGTGCCATGCATACCAGGACAGGGATTAGGGGTGCCATGCATACCAGGACAGGGATGAGGGGTGCCATGCATACCAGGATAGGGATTAGGGGTGCCATGCATACCAGGACAGGGATGAGGGGTGCCATGCATACCAGGACAGGGATAATGGGTGCCATGCATACCAGGATGGGGATAAGGGGTGCCATGCATACCAGGATAAGGATGAGGGAGCCATGTATATCAGGATAGGTATGAGGGGTGCCATGCATACCAGGATAAGGATGAGGGGTGCCATGCATACCAGGATGGAGGGATGCCGGGCATACCAGGATGGGGACCACATAAAAAAGGAAGGGGGGCGGCATATATACCAGGATGGGGGATATTGTCAGAATTGGGGGACATTACCCCTATACCAGTGTCAGCAGAAGACCCCCTCCCCCTTAAAAGTGCATCATGACCACAGTTTTTGCTTAAATTTTTGTTTTTTTATTTTCCTCCTCTGAAACCTAGGTGCGTCTTATGGTCCGGTGCGTCTTATAGTCCGAAAAATAAGGTAAGTAAACAGAAAAAGGCAAAAAAAAAGTTTAAAAAAATATACACATTCCCCGTGTTCTACACCCACATAGTAAAACAAGCCCTTTTTCTCATTAACCCTTCCGCTAGCTTTTCTAGAAGTAACCCTGGACAGATCTGCATTGCTAGAAACCAGGGCTGTGGAGTCGTTAAGCCAAACCTTCGACTCCCGACTCCTCAATTTCCATGACACTGACTCCACGATTCAGACTCCCTCATACATGGGTCATGTTTAAGTGATAAATTTACGGTAGGACACATTTTCTCAGCTAAAAGTCTAGACCCTTAGATCAGGAATAGGACAGACAATTATAGGATATTTCATAACATTCCCAAATTCTTATGAAAAAATATTCCCCACAAACTGCATTGAACTACTGTACCCAATTTATTATATATTTTAGGAGTCGGAGTCGGTCCATTTTATACCGACTCCAACTCTGACTCCACAGCCCTGCTAGAAACAAAATGGGCCTTTACTATTTCCCAAAACCAGTGAGGCAATATATAGAAAAAGTCTCATAATTAGGAGCCATTATAACAAGGTCTGTCATTGGAGATCAGGCGAGGATCACATGTAGCACTGGTCAAGGTGCACAGCACTAGATTAGAAAGTGTCGAAAACCTGAAAGAGGCGATGGCCCTAGCAAAGCCGCTGTCCCACAGGAACAAAGAATATGCTGAATGAAGGGACAAGACACTTGGGCTCTCAAGTAATGAAATGAGAGTAAAGTTGCAAGGGATTAAGCTTCAAAGCAGCGGTGCCAACAGCTTGACCATTCACATGGCTGATAAACATTATTCAAAAATAAATCACAGGACGCTGTGATCAGCAGATTTCCTTGACGGCTGCTCCATCCTAACCTGCATACAAAACTTTAATTACTTCAATATTCACATTTTTCGTGTGTGTGGAAAAATGGATTTTCAATGCCCGAATAAAGTTTTAACACTTTCCTCACTTATGAAATCACAAGAAAGTGTTTTCCTTACTCATCAATCTAACATTTAGTATCACAAACCCACCAACCAAGCAATCATCGGCTGTAGAGCCACACCAAAGCATCTCCTGCCCTGGTGCTCTTACATGAAATGGTGATCATCTGAATGAATGCTGATAGGAATGTTCATTTGCGATCACTACTCAACATGAACAGGTCTGCAATCAAATGACGAGTGAAAAATATTTGGTTTTCGATCACATAGTCCATAAAAATTACTGTTTGCTGGCTGCACATCCACTTGTATAAGCAGAAGATGTGTTGTCGACAATAACGTAAAAGGATTTTATATAAACGATCATACAAAACTTTCCCGATAACTGCAACATGTAAATGTTATAAAAAATGGACTCGCTGCGTCATCAACTAGCGCTCATTGCTGCCACCTTGGCTGTTCGTGTAAAAACTCCTTTAGTTACTTTATAGAGAGGCTACTACCCTGTCGGCATTGGAGGAGATTGGTCTTGTGTAGTTCGCTAATCGTAGTGCAACGCTGCCACTTAGATTTATGGGGTAGCTACGTTCCACAGCCAACAACAGAGAGGCAGCTTTCTTTCTCCCGGAGAGAGAATTTGCATGTTAGAAAGCTTGTGATTAGGGACATACACATATATGTATAGTTTCTATATTCACAACTGTATTGTATCGCTCCGTACTGTTACTAACTCAATTATGGGTCGCTAAATAAATGAAGTCTTGCAAAATCGCAAACTGCGACAACAAGCTAGTCACAAGATGTCCAAGCACGTTGCGTATTTTTTTTTAATATATAATTTTTATTAACTTTTTCAAAGAGAAACAAAACATACCAGATTATGGTGATAGGCTATGTGCCCACGATGCAGAAATGAAGCAGAAAATTTCTGCTTCATTTCTGCAAGTTAAAACGCATGCGGAATTCCGCACGCGTTTATCGCGCGATTTCCACATGCGGAATTGCCTTGTGTTTTTTAATGTATTGCAAAAGGCAATTCCGCTTGCGGAAACGCAAAATTAATGAACATACTGCGGATTTTTGAACGCAGCATAAACGCTGAGGAAAAATCCGCAGCGTGGGCATTGAACTTGCGGAATCCCCTTGGGGACCATGGGGTGCGGATTACCTAGTGTTTAACAAGCGTTTACGCTGCGGAAATTCCGCAGCATAAATGCTTGAAAAACGCTACATGGGCACGCAGCCATAATCAGATACCTGTTCGCAGACAGGGTATAAAGAGATTGGTAAAGCAAAACAATATAATATAAGAACTTAATAACAATGTAACTTACATCAGTTTAATTAACATGCAATCCAGTTGATACTCTGATTTATTGAAGCCATCTTGTTAGATTACACCACTTATGTTAGTATTATAGACCTTCACCAAATGATCCCTCCATTCCACTCTCTCCCCCTCCTCCCCCTCAATCCAGGCGTAATGGACCTAGGCTATCCCCAAGGTCTTCCAGAATGTACCACGCTGTGGAAGTGACGGGTTCCACCATTTTCTTTTTTTCATTTAATGAGCAGTAATTTACAATAAACTGTTTCCATTTCGGAAGAAATTTGCCAGCCTGCATTTCCTTATTACTAAGGGAGTCTTGTTGCTCTATTCCCATAAAATGTTTCACTGGAGCTGTTAGTTCTTCAGTTCTTCAATTCTTTAAGTAATTGTTTTTTTGCCAGGATAAGTAGGGTGTGGAGCAATTTCGGAGGGTTTCCCCTCTTCCCCTCAGGGTTTTCTGTGTTGTTCCAAAAATGTAACAAGGCTAGATAAGGGGAAAGAGTATAACCTGGGCCCCATATGGTGTCGGTCATAGCTGATACTTGTCCCCAATATGAAACTGAAGCCGAACATGACCATGGGCCGTGCATGAGGTCGGAGAGTGGAAGGTGGCATCTAGGGCAAGCTGTTAGCCTGTTTGAAAGCGGATCTTTTTTTAGGTATGTTAAATGCATAGATGGCGCCATGTATAATTTTATATTGCGTTTCTCTCCATGCTTCGTTTAGATTGTGTTTTCTTATTAAATTCCAGCCTGACCTGATCTTATCAGAGATTTCCATATCCTCCAACTGTTGTCTCCAATATTTTAAGAAAGTATCTGGGTGAACTCTTAGTAGATTGGATCTCATTACAGAATAAAGAACAGTAATTGAAGGGGTACCCATTGGAGACAACAGAATGACATCCAAGATATTTTGGGAGACCTTAAAGGTCACATCTTTTAAATTGGCCCTAATGGATAGTTTGATTTGATCATATTGGAAATAATGTTGGGGAGGTAGATTGTATCTGTCTAAACACTCGGTACATGTCATCTATCTCTGCTCAGTTGCATGAAGAAGATGAGATACGTTGTCTACACCTGCTTGTCGCCATTTCAGTAGTTTATTTTCATTACCCTGGGGGAATTCTGGGTTTTGCCATATCGGGAGGTGCTTTGAAATTCTGAAAGAAAGACCGTTTTTTTTTCTGACTGCCTTCCAAGCAGAAATAATGTCCCTGAGGATTGTTGACTGCCAAGGGAAGGGAGGTGAATCGAGAGTGTAGGAGGGCAACCAAAAAAAGGGGGTATGCATAATCTGCTTCCAACATGTAATCAGAATATGTATGTCTCTTATGGAACCAGTCTATTATATACTGGAAAAGGCAAGCAAGATTGTAATTTCTGATGCTTGGGAAATTAATACCTCCTTCGTCTTTGGAAGCCATGAGTTTGCTCATACTAATCCTGGGACTTTTTCCTTTCCAAATAAAGTGACTGAAGGCCCTATTGAGTGTAGTTATGTCAGTGTGTTTCAGGAGTAATGGTAAGGTTTGTAGTTGATACACAGGGGTGGATTAAGAGTTGCAAGGGCCCCGGGCAGTTTAGACGGCATGCCCCCCCCCCTACCCCACACACACACACCTGATGTATCACATGACTTGTCACATAATCCCCTTTTGATAGATCATGTGACAGTTCATGTGAAATTAATTCTGCACAATATTAACCCCTTAACCTCTGAGGGTGGTTTGCACGTTAATGACCAGGTCAATTTTTACAATTCTGACCACTGTCACTTTATGAGGTAATTACTCTGGAACGCTTCAACAGATCCCCCTGATTCTCAGATTGTTTTTTCGTGACATATTGTACTTCATGATTTTGGTAAAATTTCTTCGATATCACTTGCATTTATTTGTGAAAAAAACGGAAATTTGGCAAAAATTTTGCAATTTTCAAAATTTGAATTTTTATGCCCTTAAATCAGAGAGATATGTCACACAAAATACTTAATAAAGAACATTTCAACATATGTACTTTACATCAGCACAATTTTGGAACCAACATTTTTTTTTGTTAGGGACCTATGAGGGTTAAAAGTTGACCAGCGATTTCTCATTTTTCCAACAAAATTTACAAAACCATTTTTTTAGGGACCACATGACATTTGAAGTGACTTTAAGGGGCCTTTATGACAGAAAATACCCAAAACTGACACCATTCTAAAAACTGCACCCCTCAAGGTGCTCAAAACCACATTCAAGAACTTTATTAACCCTTCAGGTGCTTCACAGGAATTTTTTGAATGTGGAAGAAAAAAATGAACATTTAACTTTTTTCACAAAAATGTTACTTTAGACCCAATTTTTTTTATTTTCACAGGGGTATCAAGAAAAATGGACCCCAAAATTTGTTGTGCAATTTCCCCTGGGCACGCAGATACCCCATATGTGGGGAAAAACCACTGTTTGGGTGCACGGCAGGGTTCGGAAGGGAAGAAGCGCCATTTGACTTTTTGATTGTAAAATTTCCTTGAATAATTAGCGGACGCCATGTTGCGTTTGGAGAGCCCCTGTGTGTCTAAACATTGGAGCTCGCCCACAAGTGACCCCATTTTGGAAACTAGACCCCCCAAGGCACCTATCTAGATGCATAGTGAGCACTTGGAACCCCCAGGTGCTTCACAAATTGATTTGTAAAAATGAAAAAGTGTTTTTTTTTTTCACTTTTTCATTTTTACGAATCAATTTGTGAAGCACCTGGGGGTTCCAAGTGCTCACTATGCATCTAGATAGGTGCCTTGGGGGGTTTAGTTTCCAAAATGGGGTCACTTGTGGGGGAGCTCCAATGTTTAGGCACACAGGGACTCTCCAAATGCAACATGGTGTCCGCTAACAAATTGAATGGAAAATCGGCTCAAATTGTTAGCGGACACCATGTTGCGTTTGGAGAGCCCCTGATGTGCCTAAACAGTGGAGCTCCCCCACAAGTGACCCCATTTTGGAAACTATACCCCTTAAGGATTTTATTAAGGGGTATAGTGAACATTTTGAACCCAGAGGTACGACACAGAATTTGATAACATTAGGTCATCATATTGAATAAGTTGTCATTAGTATAGAGCGCAAGTGCTCGCTACTTGAGTTTGCATCGGGTACTCAGGTATGCACCATGTACTGCGTGTGCTCGAGTGACATGCTCGAGTCCCTGCCCCGCATGTTTCACGGTTATTAGACACCCAAAAAAAAACATGCGGGGATCGCTGTGCATGGCAGGCAATCCCCGCAAAGTTTTTTTGGCCGCGAAGCATATGGGGCGGAGACTCGAGCATGTCACTCAAATACCCACGATACTCAATGCATACCCGAGCACCCGATGCAAACTCAAGTAGCGAGCACTTGCGCTCAACACTAGTCGCCATATCGTCATCTTTTTTTCTTACTTTTGAAAAAAATCCCAACCCCATCACAACCCTAACCCCAAACCCAGCCCTAACCCTAGCCCAACTCTAACCCGAGAGTTTATTTTTTACGCCGTTCCTCGTGCGTTATAAGTTATTAGACGACCTTATTCTTCGGGTCGGTGAGACTACAGCGATACCAGAATCATATGGGGGGTTTTTATGACTGACAGCTGTCACACACTAAAAGACGCATTTTTTGTAAAATCTAGTTTTTGCATCGCCATATTTTGAGAGCTATATTTTTTACAGATTTTGGCAGACAGTTATGTGACGGCTTGTTTTTGCGGGATGAGTTGACGTTGTTATTGGTGCCATTTTCAGGCACGTGACATTTTTTGATCGCTTTCTATTCCGATTTTTGGGAGGCAGAATAAACAAAAACCAACAATTCAGGAATTGTTTTTTCTGTTTTTTTTTATTCTGTTCCACGTGTGGTAAAATTGATAAGGCAGCTTTATTCTTCGGGTTAGTACGTTTACAGCGGTACCACATTTATATCGTTTTTCTATGTTTTGCACTTTTACATAATAAAAGCAATTTTATAGAAAAAATTATTTTTTAGCATAGCTTTATTCTGAGAGCTATAACTTTTTTATTTTTCGGCTGATGGAGCTGTATGGTGGCTTGTTTTTTTGCGGGACGAGATGATGTTTTCAGTGGTACCATTTTTATTTATATTCGTCTTTTTGATCGCGTGTTATTCCATTTTTTGTTTGGCGGTATGATGATAAAGCATTGTTTTTTGCTTCGCTTTTTTTTTTTTTTTTTTTTTACCGTGTTCACTGAAGGGGTTAACTAGTGGGACAGTTTTATAGGTCAGGTTGTTCCGGACGCGGCGATACAAAATATGTGTACTTTTATTGTTTTTTTTTTTACAATAATATTTATTGATGGGTACATTATATTTTTATTTTTGGTGGATTTTTTTTTTATTTTTTTTTATATATTTTTACAATATTTTTTTTATTTTTTTTTTCACTTTCTGACAGTTTTTATACTTTTTTACTTTGTCCCACTCTGGGACTTTCACTTTTTTTTCTCTGATCGCCTGCATGGCACAGGAATGCAGCACCATCCCTGTGCCATGCAGGCTGTCAGCGCTGGACAGGGAGAAGATAGTTTGGAGATGCACTGCGCATGTCCAAAAAATCTTACTGCTGTCTGGTGCAGGGCGCACTGCATGATGTCACGCTAGCAGACACTGCCGCGCACAGGGCCGTGTCTTCTAGCTGTGATGCGGCCGGGCCAGCACACGTGCGCACGCACGATATGCAGATATGCGCACACATGCACACGGTACGCAGATATGCGCACAGACACATGCATACAGGCATACGTACATATCTTATAAACACATAAAACTGTCCTGTCCAGCAGCTCCTCAGGCATGTCTCAGTGCAGGGCCGCCGGCATGTCACAGACATGGCCCTGGACCATCAGAGGGGCCCACTCACCGTTGGGGCCTGGGCTGCTTTTACAGCATCTGTGTAGGACCTCTGACACTGCTTGATTGCCGGCACTTCACCTGACATGGCCGTGCGCTGTGCGGTTGTGTCTGGTAGTAATGGCGCGGCAGGGGCAATACACAAGCACAATTATAGGCGCAGTGTCGCCCCTGCCGTGTCATTGATACCAGACACAGCCGCACAGCTCACGGCCATGTCAGGTGAAGTGCCAGCGGTCCTGCACAGGGGAAGCAGCCTGGGCCACGACAGCGAGTGAGCCCCTCTGATGGTCCACAAATACATAGATATAGATACATACACACACACATATACATATATATATATATATATATATATATATATATATATATATATATAAAACACACACACACATTGCACATGGACTTACCCTTACATGATGCAGGTTCTTCCATCTTCTCTGTGGGGCAGCCTCCCCTCCTCTTGAGGCCCGACTGCAGAGCTCTGGTGTAATTGCAGGGCAGGAGGGGGAGAGCGGAGAGGTAACATTCAGACCCGGGTAGGGGGCAGGGAGAGCAGTGGCCATGCTGTAAGCTGGCTCTGTGCTCTGCAGGAGGCCGGAGCAGGTGGGCGGAGCCTCCTCTCCTGCACTTACACAGTCAGCAGCTGGTGAGTCATCCTCGCAGCGCCGCCGGACACAGCAGAGCAGATTCCATCTTCCGACTCCCGGGCCCTCCTGTCACACATTATAATGAGGTCAATCCGGCCACAGGCCCCTGGGAGCCCCGGGCCCCGGGCGGTAGCCCGGATTGACCTCATTATAATCGGCCTATGTTGATACATAATCCTGGCTGTACTGATCATTTTTACTAGATGTGCCCTACCCATAAAAGATAGGGGCAAATCATGCCATGATTTTAATTGATTGACGTTTTTTTTTATAGGAGGAGGGTAATTTAAGGTGTATATAGATGAAAGCAAACGGCCTATTTTAATTCCCAGGTAGATGATATGTGAGGGTGCTAGGGATATACCATTTAAAGGCCCATCTGGGCAGAGTTTTGTTCCCTTTTCGGTTAATGGGAGTATTTCACATTTTTAACATTGATTTTAAACCCCGAGTAAGAGTCGAAAATTTTTAGTAAGTCTAATACTATAGGTAGATGTTGGGTGGGGTCAGACATAAATAAAATGACATCGTCAGCAAAAAAAAAGCCACCTGAATTGATTTCCTTGTAAACTGAATGCATGTGAAAGTGCTTGGATCAGACAAGATGCGGACTAAGGGCTCCAGAGCTAAGTTGAAGAGGAGGGGGGACAAAGGACAACCCTGCCTCGTTCCTTTCTCAAGGGTGAATGGAGTGGACAGGAAACCCAGGGTGTAAAACTGAGCGCTTGGAGATGAATATAGATTATGAATGTAGTTAAAGAAGGGGTCTGCTAGGGACATTTTTGTTAAGAACATATACAGCCACTCCCAATTTATAATATCAAAAGTTTTTTCCGCATCCAAGGAAACAATCGCTGGGGAGCCCTTTAAATCTGGTAAGGAGTGGATTTTATCTAGTACCAGTAGTACTTTTCTGATATTTAGAGTGGCCGAGTGACCTTTTACAAAGCCCGCCTGGACAGGAGAAATGAAATGGGGCAAGATGAAGGCCAGTCTGTTGGCCATTATTTTAGATATGATCTTAATATCAGTATTAATGCGAGATATTGGTCTGTATGAGCTAGGGAATAGTGGGTCTTTATCTGGTTTTAGTAGTAATTTAATATATGCTGTGTTTGCAGAAGGAAGAATGGAGTCGCCTTGAGATAGTTTATTAAAAATTGATTCCAATAATGGGGAAATTTCCTCTCTCAGAGATTTGAAAAATTAATTTGTGTAACCGCCTGGGCCGGGTGCTTTGTTCGGTTTTAGGTTCTTAATTGTATTCGTGACCTCTTCCAAAGAGATAGGTTTGTTTAAAATAGCTTTTTGCTCCTCTGAGAAGATTGGTAGCTTAACTTTATCTAAAAGTGTAATTGAGGAGTAAGGGGTTTGATTTGAATTTTTGTAGAGATCTTTATAAAAAGAACCTAATATCTCGTTTATTGTTTTAGGGTTGGTGTGGATTTCCCAGTTGGTACTTTTTAATTGAAAAATTCCCTGTGGTTTTCTCATCCCCTCAGCTAAATTAGCCAACATCCGCCCCAATTTATTTCCGAATGTATAAAAATAAGCTTCAGATTTGGATAAGTAAATTTTTCCCTCAAGTCTGCGTATTGATTGAATTCCACTTTTTTTTTGCGACCAGTGGTTTTTATTTATGGTGGATGGGTCAAGCAAGAATTCGGTGTAGGCTTGTTTTAAGTCAGTATAGAGTTCCCCATATCTCTTTAGAACTTTTTTTTTGTGGGAAAATGTATACGCCAAAATTCTCCCTCTGAGCACCGCCTTGGCAGACTCGCACAGTAATATTGGGTCATGTTGGTGTTCCGCGTTGTCTGAAATAAATTCTTGCCACTATAATTTGAGGGAGAAAGTAAAAGAGTCATCTTTACAGAAGTAATTGGGAAATCTCCATAGAAAATCTGTGCCTCTGGGAAAAGACAGTGATAGTTCCAGAATTACTGGAGCATGGTCCTCCGAAGTAGCGATATTGTCTATGTGTACAGAGATCAATTTGGCCAACAGGGAAGGGGAGACAAACATATAATCGATTCGAGACCATGAAACATTGGTGTGTGAGAAATGCGTAAATTCTCTATTGTTAGGATTAATGAACCTCCCCGAGTAGTGTTGAGCGATACCTTCCGATATCAGGAAATATCGTATCGGATTGGATCGGACCGATACCCAAAAAGTATCGGATATCGCAGATTCCGATACCGGAAACCAATGCAAGTCAATGGGACACAAATATCGGAATGAAAATAAACCCTTTCTTTCCTTGTAGGTTAATTCTACATGAAGTAAAACAACTAAGAATAATGTAGAATGTATTACGCGAAAAGCCGGCAATTCATCAGCGGCATACACCGGTACCCGACAATTTACAACAGAAAGAATAGAGCTTCACACATAGATTAGATAGATAGAAACATGTCAGTCACATATATAAGAAGTACAGTGACAGTGTTGATTACTGTACTTGTCATTTAGTGTAAAGGATTTATAAAAAAAAATATTAGTGTTTTCATGCACCGTCTCTTTAAAAAAGCCGGCCGGCAATTCAGCAGCGGTACCCGACAATTTAGAATAGAAGGAATAGAGAATCACACAAAGATTAGATAGAAACATGTCAGTCACATATATATGAAGTACAGTGACAGTGTTGATTACTGTACTTGTCATTTAGTGTTGAAATAAAGGATTTATTTAAAAAAAAATTGGCGTAGGGTTCCCCGTAATTTTAGGCTCTAGCGGAGGTTAAGCAGACAGCTGGGGCAGATGTTTGAAGCCTGGGAAGGGGGTAATACCCACGGAGCTTCCCAGGCTACCAATATCAGCCCCCAGCGGAATACCTAGCCTTTACTAGCTATTAAAATGGGGGACCCCCCCCAAAAAAATGACGTGCGGTCCCCCCTAATTTAATAGCTAGCAAAGGCTAGGCAGACAGCTGGGGGCTGATATTAATAGCCCAGGAAGGGAGCCATGAATATTGGCCCCCTCCCAGGCTAGAAACACCAGCCGTCAGCCGCCCTAGAAATGGCGCATCCATAGGATGCGCCAATTCTGGCACTTAGCCTCGCTCTTCCCACTGCCCTGTAGCGGTGGCAGTGGGGTAATAGGGCTGGGGTTGATGTCAGCATATAATGCCAGCAGACATCAAGCCCAGGTTAGTAATGGAGAGGCATCTATAAGACACCCCCATTACTAACCCCATAGTCAAAGTTAAAAAAAAACACAAACATCCAGAATAAAGTCCTTTAATTGAAATAAACACACAATTCTTTATTGTTCTAAATTAAACCATACTTACCGTCACGTCCATTCCAGCTGAAGCCAACGATCTCCTGCAATAAAAGAAAAATAATAAAGCAACCTCATCCTTACCTTTCCATGGTTCCCACGACAGCTTCAGCTCTGCTACATCGAGATGACAGGCTGGACCGCAGCAGAACGCTGCCATCCAGCCTGTCATCCCGCAGACACTGAGAAGCGCAGGCATGCTAGCGCTCCTCAGTGTCTCGCTGTGACGGCATAAAGATGAGCGGAGGTCATGTCCAATGAACTCGGCTCACCTCATGCACGTCACGGACAGCGTGGGAAAATTCTCCTGCACTGAGCGCTTCAGCGTGAGAATTTTCCCACGCTGTCAGTGACGTGCATGAGGTGAGCCGAGTTCATTGGACATGACCTCGGCTCATCTTTATGCCGTCACAGCTGTGTGATTGTTTAAAAGCCGGCGGCTTTTTACCGCCCGCCGGCTTTTAAACAAATCAGGAGAATTCTCTCACGCTGGGATGGCATTCTGATGACAGGCTGGATCGCAGCTGAGCGCTGCCATTCAGCTTGTCATCCTTCAGAGACACTGCAGAGCGCAGGCATTATGGGAACTTCCGATTCCGGTATTCGATATTGTAAAAGTATCGGAATTAAGTATCGGAATTCCGATACCGCGAATATCGGCCGATACCCGATATTTCAGTATCGGAATGCTCAACACTATCCACGAGTTGACTAAGTGACATGTGGACATGAGAGGTGATAGCATCTTGTCATGTGTAGTTGTTGACTGTATGATGCCTGTAGTATTTTCCCTGTCTTCATGCACCGACACTACTGAATTGAAGTCACCCCCTACTATTTTATTGGAGTTGGGGGTCTAGCAAAAGTCTAGTTTCCAACTGTTTGAAAAAGGATTTATTTCCTACATTAGGTGCATATACATTATAAATAGATAAAACCCAGAGGGCGTAGATATTGTTAAGTGAGCCAATCTACCCTCACTATCATTTGTTGGCTAAAAATCTGGTGTGAGAAGTGTTTGTTGATAAGAATTAGGACCCCAGCCTTTCTATTCACTGAAGAGGAACCATAAACGGCGCCCACCCATAACTTCTTCATCCGAGGGAAATCTGTCTCAGAAAGATGTGTTTCCTGAAGGAGGGCTATGTCGGGTTTTAGGTGTTTTAGATGTCTGAGGATTTTCAAATGTTTTTGGGAAGATCTCAAACCCTTACCGCTCCATGACACAATATACATAAATATAAGTAATATGGTTAAATCGAATTGGTGGGGTATTAGTAAAATAATGATTGCAGCGATGGCAATTACCGTAACTGGAATAAAGAAACGGCAATCATTTTCAACATTATATACCAAAATTGAACAACGAATATTCAAAACAGTAGACCATATTAGTCCTAGCATGAGCTGAGGCATTTCGTTCCAGCTCGCTAGGAGAACCTTTTCCCTGGGTTTCACTTCTGCCCGACCATGTGTATAAGATTTTCAAATAAAATCACCCCTGTTTTGTTATTTTCACTTTTTTTGCTTCTTCCCCTCATTTGTTCCCAGTTCTATCCCTCCTCTCCCAATTAGTAAAACTTGTCATTTACTGTATTAAGAGTCCAAAGAGAGAGAGAGAGAAGGGCGGGAGCAGCAATTTCCAATTGACCACTCAGATCGAGGCGTCTCATGTTCAGAGAGGATAATTTCCTGAATGATTAACTTTTTTTTGTCACATTTTTGTTAGGTCTTCGTTCTTCTTTACCTGTTCGGCTTCCGAATCTCTCTGAGGTTCTTGGACATGAACTAATCACTGAAAGAGGACCTACCAACTCGCAATTTACCACCAAATATAATAGTGTATCACCGACTGCGGTGGAACATAATAAAAATAGAATTAGTCCTTATCGGTAATTCGGTTTCAAGAAGCCTTCCACGACAGCATTGGAGGATGTTGTCCACGCCCTATTGGGGGACAGGAACATAGAAAGTTTAAAAGCCTCTCCCCACCGTCAATCCCCAGTGTTTACCAAGATCACCTGGAAAAATGGTTACCTGACAGTTATATGGAATCCAAAGGGAGGGAAATTTGTGCTGTCGTGGAAGGCTTCTAGAAATTAGTAAGGACTAATTCTATTTTCTCAATACGCCTTCCACGACAGCAGTGGAGGAATATCAACAATATTTTATTAGGTAGGGACAATAGCTTGTAAGACTTTCCTACAAAGGCTAAATCCCTAGTGGATGATAAGTCTAATCTATAATGTTTAGAAAACGTATGAAGGGAAGACCATGTAGCCCTGCAAATCTGCTCAGTAGAAGCACCCGCTCTTTCGGCCCATGAAGTTGATGTGGATCTGGTAGAATGAGCATTTAAGGCAATCGGTAGATTCATTTGTTGATTGCTATAGGCTTCCCCAATTGCCTTTTTGATCCAGTTTGCTATAGTGGATTTAGCTGCCTTCCTTCCTCTGTTCTGCCCTGAGTGCTGTATAAATAGGTTCCCATCCAATCTCCAAGACTCGGTTTGTTGAAGATAAAGGACAGCTCTGCGTACATCTAGGAGGTGGAACTCTGCTTCCTTTGGATTGGAAGGATTCTGGCAGAAGGAGGGAAGGATGATTTCCTAGGAAAGATGGAAGTCCGTAACTACAGAACAGACCAAAAGTTTGGACACACCTTATTATTTAAAGATTTTTCTGTATTTTCATGACTATGAAAATTGTACATTCACACTAAAGGCATCAAAACTATGAATTAAGTATATAATTTCACATGTGTTAACAAAAAAGTGTGTAACAACTGAAAATATGTCTTATATTCTAGGTTCTTCAAATTAGCCACCTTTTCCTTTGCTTTACACACTCTTGGCAATCTCTTGATGAGCTTCAAGAGGTAGTCACTGGAAATGGTCTTCCAACAATCTTGAAGGAGTTCCCAGAGATGCTTAGCACTTAGATATGTGTGCCCTGTCAGGTTTAATAAGTGGGATTTCTTGCCTTATAAATGGGGTTGGGACCATCAGTTGTGTTGTGCAGAAGTCTGGTGGATACACAGCTGGTAGTCCTACTGAATAGACTGTTAGAATTTGTATTATGGCAAGAAAAAAGCAGCTAATTAAAGAAAAACAAGTGGCCATCATTACTTTAAGAAATGAAGGTCAGTCAGTGCGAAAAATTGGGCAAACTTTGAAAGTGTCCCCAAGTGCAGTTGCAAAAACCATCAAGCGCTACAAAGAAACTGGCTCATATGAGGACCGCCCCAGGAAAGGAAGACCAAGAGTCACCTCTGCTTCTGAGGATAAGTTTATCCGAGTCACCAGCCTCAGAAATCACAGGTTAACAGCAGCTCAGATTAGAGACCAGGTCAATGCCACACAGAGTTCTAGCAGCAGACACATCTCTACAACAACTGTTAAGAGAAGACTTTGTGCAGCAGGCCTTCATGGTAAAATAGCTGCTAGGAAACCACTGCTAAAGACAGGCAACAAGCAGAAGAGACTTGTTTGGGCTAAAGAACACAAGGAATGGACATTAGACCAGTGGAAATCTGTGCTTTGGTCTGATGAGTCCAATTTTGAGATCTTTGGTTCCCACCACCGTGTCTTTGTACGACGCAGAAAAGGTAAAAGGATGGACTCTACATTCCTGGCTCCCACCGTGAAGCATGGAGGAGGAGGTGTGATGGTGTGGGGGTGCTTTGCTGGTGACACTGTTGGGGATTTATTCAAAATTGAAGGCATACTGAACCAGCATGGCCACCACAGCATCTTGCAGCGGTATGCTATTCCATCCGGTTTGCGTTTAGTTGGACCATCATTTATTTTTCAACAGGACAATGACCTCAAACACACCTCCAGGCTGTGTAAGGGCTATTTGACCAAGAAGGAGAGTGATAGGGTGCTACGCCAGATGACCTGGCCTCCACAGTCACCAGACATGAACCCAATCGAGATGGTTTGGGGTTAGCTGGACCGCAGAGTGAAGGCAAAAGGGCCAACAAGTGCTAAGCATCTCTGGGAACTCTTTCAAGATTGTTGGAACACCATTTCCGGTGACTACCTCTTGAAGCTCATCAAGAGAATGGCAAGAGTGTGCAAAGCAGTCATCAAAGTAAAATGTGGCTACTTTGGAGAACCTAGAATATAAGACATATTTTCAGTTGTTTCACACTTTTTTGTTAAGTATATAATTCCACATGTGTTAATTCATAGTTTTCATGAAAATACAGAAAAATCTTTAAATGAGGTGTGTCCAAACTTTTGGTCTGTACTGTACCTTTGGGAGAAAGGAAGGGTCCAGGCGAAGCGTAATTCTATCTTCAGTCAAATTCATGTAAGGTTCTCTGATAGAAAGGGCCTGAAGTTCTCCTACTCTCCGTGCTGAAGTGATGGCTACTAAGAAGGCAGTCTTATGAGAGAAAGTCTGTATTGTGCTAGAGGATAGAGGCTGAAAGGGAGAGAGGGTTAAACCCTTGAGTACCACATTTAGATCCCAGGATGGGACCGGAGACTGAATTCTTGGGTGAAGTCTGAGTGCTAAAGTGATGAATCTCTTGATCCACCTATGAGAGGCCAAATCTTGGTCGAAGATGGAACTTAGAGCTGAAATCTGCACCTTAAGAGTGCTGGGTTTGAGACCCAGCTCCAATCCACTCTGTAGAAAATCAAGGATCCAAGCAATGTTGGGATGAGAGGCATCAGGAATATCCGGGGCGTACCAAGATAGGAATTTTTTCCATATTTTGACGTATATTGCGTTGGTTACTGGCTTCCTACTCTGTTGAAGAGTTTTTATAACTTCTTCCGAGAGACCTTTGGATCTTAAGATCTCGGCTTCAGTAACCAGGCTGCTAGGTTTAGCCACTGAGGATTAAGATGGAACAGGGGCCCTTGAGAGAGAAGGTTGTTGACCTGTGGTAGTATTATCGGACCCTCTAGGCAGAGTTCTGTGATGGCCCCGAACCAAAGTCTTTTGGGCCACAGAGGGGCCACCAGAATTGTTGCCACTCTCTCTAACCTGACTTTCTGGATGGCTCTTGCTATCAGAGGTATCGGAGGAAACACATAGACCAGCTTGAAATGCCAGGGATGGGCTAATGCGTCCAAATTCATGGCATTGTCTCGTCTGTCCAATGAAAAGAAGAGGGGAAGTTTTGCGTTTGACCGACTGGCAAAGAGATCTACCTCGGGGAGACCCCATTTTGCTACCAGCGACTTGAAAATCTGAGGATTCAGGCTCCATTCACCTGGCTGGATATCTTTCCTGCTTAGAAAGTCTGCTTCAACGTTGTTTGAGCCTTTCAGGTGGATTGCTGAAAGTGATAGGAGATGTTGTTCTGCCCATAAAAATATTCGGCCTGCAATCTGTTCTAGGCTGTGCACCTTCGTACCTCCTTGATGATGAAGGAAGGCAACTGTAGTCACGTGGTCCGAGAGAATCTTGATGTGAGAACCCTGGATTAGGTTGACTGCCGTTCTGAGCGTTTTTTCTACCGCCATTAGCTCCCTGAAGTTGGAAGATCTGGCACTGATCTCGGGACTCCATCTGCCTTGAAAGGGAATCTGGGCCACCATAGCTCCCCAGCTTCATAAACTGGCGTCGGTAGTCACTGTAATTAGAGGGTTCTGGGTCCAAGAAATCCCCCTTTGAAGATTTCGGGAGCTTAGCCACCAAGAAAGAGAAGCTTTTATCCGACCGGGGGTCCTGAACCGTTTGTTTAGTGAATCCCTTTGTCTGTTCCAGGATCTTAGGATATGATCCTGGAGAGGCCTTGAGTGGACTGGATACAGGCTGTCATAGACCCAAAACAGACATTGTCGCTCTCAACGTTGGATTCTCTTGGTGTCTGAAATTTGAGATTTTGGATCGGAGAGCTGTCTGATGCTCCAATGGTAGAAAGGACATCTGTTTGTTGGAGTCCAGTAATACACCAAGGAACATCCTCCTTGATGAAGGGAGGAGTTCCGATTTTTTTAGGTTTGGAACCCAACCTAAAGACCGAAGGGTTCTTAAGGTTATAGAGACGTGAAGATTAAGAGTTGCTACTGAAGGAGTGACAATCAACAAGTATGGAATTATGCAGACGCCCTGTTTCTGGATGAGTGCAATGACTTCAGCCATAATCTTCGTAAACACCCGGGGTGCTGAAGAGATGCCGAATGGCAGTACGTTGTATTGTGAACTGTTATATTGTCCCTGAGGACTGCAAACCGCAGGAACTTCCTGTGGGACAGATAAATCGGCACATGGTAGTACGCATCTTTTAAACCTATGGTCGCCATGACAAAGTCTTTCCCTATTAGAGGAATAGTTGATTTTATAGACTCCATCTTGAAACGTCTGTATTTGATGTGATGGTTTAGGGACTTCAGGTTGATTATGATGCGTGGGGTCCCTGATGGTTTCCGTATTAGGAATATTTTTGAGTAGTGATCCGTCCCCTCCTGGCCAGGGGGAACCAGAGACACCACTCCCGAATTCAGAAGGTTTTTTAGGGCGACCGATAGGAGTTCCTGAGCCCCCCGAGAAGGAAGGGATCTGACCCTCAGGATCTGAGGGGGGTGACTCTCGATGGTCTCGATAGAAGACCCTCCTCGATGGTATTGAGGATCCACTGCCAGGAAGATATTGCCCGCCACTGGGGAAAGAAATTTGAGAGACACCTCTCTACACGGACCAAGTCATTGCCTGTCCTGCTGCTGGTGTTGTTGCTGGGGTACAAGGATGTTGCGGCCCTTGCCACCTTTAGGATAGCTCCAGGACAGAGATTTTCCTTTTCCACTATACTGTGAGGGCTGACTTTGGGAAGGCCGAAAGGAACGTCTCTTAGCCTGTTTCTGTTCGGGAAGGGTTTTCTTCCCGTCCGAGGCCTTTTCCAATATTTCATCCAGGGCTGGGCCAAATACATATTTTCCTTGGAATGGAATGGAACAGAGCTTGACTTTAGAGGTGACATCCCCACTCCATGTTTTGAGCCATAGTGCACGGCAAGCAGTATTGGACAGGACAGATGCCCTGGCCGCGATCCGGACTGACTCAGCTGAGGCGTCCGTTAAGAAACCTGTGGCTTTTTGAAGGAGAGGGATGGAGTCAAGCAGGTCTGCCCTGGATGTGCCCTGAGACAGATGTTCCTCCAGTTGGGTCAGCCATTTGAAGAGGGATCTGGCCACACAAGTCGAGGAAATATTGACTTTGAGAGAGGCAGAGGAGGTTTCCCATGACTTTTTAAGGACGCTTTCCATTTTGCAGTCCAAAGGATCCTTTAATTGCGACAAGTCCTTAAAGGGAAGTGAGGTTTTCCTCACTACCCTAGCCACCTGGATGTCCACCTTAGGGACTTCCCACTCAAATCCTTCACCCTCTAACGGAAACCTATGTTTTAATTCTGAAGGGGTGGTGAGACGATTTTCCGGGGACTCCCATTCCTGTCGGATGAGATCCCTAATTACCTCATGGACTGGAAAACCAGTCTGCTTCTTGGTTTTAAGACCCCTAAACATCTCGTCCTGAACAGAACAGGGAACCTCCACTTCCTCCAGCCCCATAGTGCCTCTAACTGCGTCCAGTAGTTCCTCTAAGCTGTCCGAGGAAAAATAATATCTACCGGTTTCTACTGTTTTGGCAGGCCCTACGGATGCCAATTCCTCAAAATCATCAGAGGCTGAGCTACTAGCGTCCATAGAGACCATATCTGAGTCTAATTCTTGGATGTTCCTCTTCTTAAGGGGGAGAGGGCCTGGAGGAGGAATAGACAGGTAGGGCAGCAAAGGAAGCTTGGACCTCCTGTCTAACCACCTGGACCTCCTGTTTAACGAGTGATCTAAGCTCCTCGATCAGTGAGGGGTTTTCTTCTCTAATTATTTTATCCGTACAGGGCTGACACAACTTCTTCTTATAGGATGAGGACAGCTTTTTTGTACAGATACCACATCTACGGGGCTGGTCTTTATCCTTCTTAGCAGCGGGGGCCTGGTCTTCCTAAGAAAGGGGAAGAGAAAGGGACCCATGTAACTAGAAGGAGGGGAGATCTAATGACATCTAAAAAACCGTGCCTGCCAGCAAGGGACCTCGTCCCCTCCCCTTTACGGTCACTTTAAGGGCCAATCCAGGGTTGATATGTGCCTTGATGGTCCTGGACACCATTCAGCGCCCCACGTGGAACGCCCCGAGCGCAGCGATGGGACCCGCAGTGACGTCACCCGGCGCGCGCCCAAACCGCCCGTCGGCACAGGAGCGCCCCACCACGCATCTCAGCGTGGAATGCTCAGGCCGGAGCGTCAGGGCCCGCAGCGACGCCACTTCCGGTGCGCGCGCGCGGCGACACCACTTCCGGTACGCTCGCGGGGATGCCCCGTGTGCGCGGCAACGTCCGCGCTCCAGGAAAGAGGAGATGCGCTCCAGGAAAGAGGAGATGCCGGAGAGCAGGAGAGGCCTCCGGCATGAACGATCCCCTGGCTTGCTTTACCCTCATTGGGGCGCAGGAAGCCAGGGTGGTCCCAAAAGGGGAGCAGCAAGGAGGGAGGAGGGAGCACCCCAACCGACCACTGCCCGGCAACACAGTTAAAAATACAGCGCTGCCCTGCCGGCCCGACAGCACTGCAGGATCTCTCCATGCCCCAAGGGGGACAGGAAAACACTGGGGATTGATGGTGGGGAGAAGCTTTTAAACTCTATGTTCCTGTCCCCTAATAGGGAGTGGACAACATCCTCCAATGCTGTCGTGGAAGACGTATTGAGAAGTATAACCTTTATTGAATATATAAAATAATACTCTAAATACACCATGCTTGTGTGCAGTCTACCCAAGTATGTCTGCACAAGCAGAACACACCATGGGTAATAATAGACCTAAAATGACAATTAAATGTCCAGCATCGGATCATAATATATGGAGGTACTAGACTCACTAATATTCAAATCCCCAACTGATGAAAGAGGGCATAGAAAAATTAAACCAAGAAGGGAGAACACCCCCTTCATAGAGTGCAATTATTCAATAAAGGTTATATTTTATTATGTTCCAAAGCAGTCAGTGATACGTTCTTGGACATTAAGCCTCATTGTCATCTTGAGGGGACCGATCCGGGCTGACCCCTGGACACAGCAGGTTATTGACAAAAGTTTTGGCTTTGTCTAGTGCAGATGGAGCTAAATGCTTTGCGTTTTCTGGTCACCTCAATGGAGTAATCCTCAAAGAGCAAAATTTTATGACCCTGAATGACCAACGGGTGATTGAGTTGTTTATAAGCTCGTATAATGTCTACTTTATCATTAAAATCCAGGAATTTCATGATGACCTGTCTAGGTCTGGATGTGCCCTGGTTCGTGGATGTTGAGGGTGGGGGGGGGCAATCCTGTGTACTCTTTCCACCTGTCTGCCCTAAGGTAATTTTAGAGCCTTTGGGATATCGTTTTCACATAGTGGTTTCAGTACACTTTGGAGAGATGCGATTCCGGTAGTCCCACCAGACGCAAGTTGCTCCGCCGGGAGCGATTCTCCAGGTCATCAATACGGTCTCTCAGGATCATGTTTTCACGAGCAATAGCTGTCACTTTTGCTTGGTTCATCGTTTGAGTCATCCTCAATGGTCGATACCCGAGATTCTAAATCGGTCAGTTGTTTGGCTTGTTCATCTTGCCTAACCTGTAAGTCCATCAGGGCAAAATTAAGTGTAGATTGAATGATAGATTTAATTTACGGTAGCAATTTAGCCGTGACCTCAGCTGCTAGTTCCGATGGGTCCATTTGTGTTTCCCCTTTCCTTACCGAAGAGGTGCGGGGTGGTCTAAGGGAGTGGCATGCCTCCTCGTTACCATCTATTTGGGAGAGTTGTTTCTCTTGATCAAGAATTGAAGCCATCTTGGTATAATTAGAAAAGTAAATATGGCGAGAAGAGGTGGGCTACTTTTGCCCACTACGAATGAGGTAGCGGTCCATAAACACAAAAGTTGGTATTTAAAGATAGCCTTCAGCTAGGTGACAACAACAAAGACCTTGAGGGTTCTGAATGTGGGGATCAGATGGTTAAATGGGAAACCATAGGGGAGAACATAAGCAGTTAATTAAAATTCACATGATCGGCGCATGAACCAGAAGACTTACAGATTCATATTTTGCAGTTTTTTCTTATTTCATTGTCATCAGAGCAAACTGCCTATTGTCCATTTATAGATTTTATGCGACACCGTGGCTGGGTATTAGAAGGTAGCAGTAATAAATCTTGGATGCAGTACGGAGTTAAGAGAGGTTATGGTGTTATTTTGCATATATCTACAAGATGCCGCCAGAGACTCTGCGATGGTGATATTAGAGAGCTTCTGTATATTAGGAAATGGAGAAAAGGAGCCCACTGCAGGATTTTCATGTGCACAGGCTTTTTTTTCCACCTATAGAGCAGTATCTATGTGTCTATAGAGGTTTTATAGTGGAAGGGAGATGCCACATATAGGACCCGGTTCTATTGGACTGCCCAATGTGGATTTATTGTGGCCTCTGTCAGAGTCTGTGCTGCTAATAACCAGCTTCTCCTCGGGTCTCACTCTCCCCAAGGTGGCGGGAAACTCCCTCAGGCAGAAGATGCGGCTCAGAGGGCAAGCCTCCGCGACCGCCAGCAGCTCCGGTGTCCTCTCCTCTATGTGGCCCGTGTGCGGCCCCCATATGTGCGTGGGTCCGGGACTCTGCGGCGCACGGCGTGGGGCTGGGAGTCAGGGTCTTCCCCTACCTCCGCTCCGATCTTACCGGACAGCGACTCAGCAATCGCAGCGCTTCTCTCCGGTTACCGTCTCTTGTCCTTTGCGGCACGAGGGTGCCGAGCCCCAAGTGATCCTCAGAGCCTCCACGTGACCTCCACAGTCAGGACCGCCGGCACCCTCCTGGGCGCACTCCGGGACTGCCCAGCAGGAAAGACCGCGGCTTCAGGGATCCAGGTAGGCCCGACCTCAGAAATCGGTACCGCAGCTCTTGGAGGCTCTCCGCGGGATGCCTTCCTATCCTGGGTTGTCACTTGAGATGTTAGAACGGTGGATGGACCCGAGAAACTTGTTTTAACAGCTGAAATTGAGAGTTAGACTCAGGGAGCTCCCAGCTTGATGGCCTTCTCCTTCTGCAGCTAGACACGCCCCCTTACGTTGCGTATTTTTGACAATTTGCTTTTCACAGCACCCTAGGGGTTGAAATGCGACTCCATTCACTTGCACTGTGCTGCGATGTAGCAGCGACACTTCGTGAACTTTGGTCGTGCATAGCACCAGCCTATCACTTATGTATGATTTGGTTCCTGTGCCAAGACCAAGATGTCTATCGCTACATGGACAGATCTGGTTATGCTCACATCACGTTCTCGCTATACGTCAGTGGCTCAGTCAAGGCTTCCATATGAAGCCCTGAAAAACGGGATTCAGGTGCATACGCCAACAGGACCATTAATAAAGTAGGTTTGCGCTCAAACCAAATTTTTAGCAGTGTGAGCCTTTTCAATGTGGGCAAATAAATGCAGAAGACCACGTTCCAGACTGTAGCCCCGATAGAGCCTCTGACGTGTGGCAATAATGGGAACCTAGACTTCTTGGTTAACACCGATATAAGTTATGAAAAGATTGGAAAAGATATAGGAATACTACGGCAAAGCAAAATGGAGCATCTGGACAAAATACGCCCAAAACCAAATAACTTTCCAAGAGCCTCCGACCTGGGATCTGATTGTTCCAGGCTCTGGCTGCAAGTAGTGACTTCATTCCCCTTCAGCATTTGAACTCTGATGCCACAGCCTTATTGATTGTTGATAAAATGTTATCAACGCTGGATCATCAGAAAAAGTGATCCCTTGATATAAAATTACCGAAAGGGCACAAATACATGACAAGTCAACATACGAGCATTTAACATGTTGTAGTGACTTCTACAGGAATGCCGTAAGGGAGAAAGGGATGAAGATCTATGGATGAATCACTGACTGCAGGCCATCGTCATCCCTCTGTAGTCTGATGTCGTGTATCTGCACCGATGAACACGATTATTCATAGAAAAACCTAATTAGACAACAAAATACAAGAACTAAAGAATAAGACTTTGCAACAGAACAAAGACATTCACCCTGCACCCTGTCATGTCACTTCAAGACACATCAGTTAAAAGGAAATCTCAATGTGGAACAGCCGCTCCAAATGTAAACTGCACATGCTTTACATTTCAGAAATCTGGGTTCACTTATAAAATGGCTGTAAAGAGCCTATTTTTACATGTGCTTTATGAAATCATCATGTGCAGTGCAGTCTAAATGAGGTATTCCACCTTAAAGTGATTGTCCAGTCTGAGAACGACAAGGCTGCACAAAGGAGCTCATTTTTATCTATTCTCTGTTCATTTAAATCATTAAATCAAAAAGTAAGCTTGGCTATAGACCTGAGATTTCTGGCTGTGGTACCTGCTGAGTTTCCATACAATCTCCTATTAACAGTCTGTTATTAAAGGGAACCTGTCAGGAGATATTTCAACCTGAAACTAAGGAAAACAGCACCAATACAGCCATACTTTGAGTAAATCAACATCTTTCTTAAAGAAATCCAAAGTTGAAGTTCTATGCAAATTGGCTGCAAGAGCATTGGGGTGTCACAGCATTTCCACCTCTCCGGAGTCCAGTCCTCATTCCCTACCTACCTTGGGTCTGGTTCCTCCTGAGGAAGAAGGTGCACTAGCAACACTATAACTGGCATTACTTATGCGCTAGCAGGGTACTAAACATGCTCCATGGCCGACAGTACATATAGTACACGTACTACTATTGTACAAATTTTATCTACCCCATGGCCAACTTTTTTTTGTTACATGCTTAAAATATATAGCTTTAGGTGGTGGTTGGTCTGCACCATGTTAGTTATTGTCAGTAACGAGAAAACAAAATCCTAAAGCCTCTTTTCAGATGTACGGAAGATTGTCCTCACAGAAAGAAGAGTTACAGTGTTTTTTTTGTTTTGTTTTTTGTATTACTAAACTCCCTGGAAGTTGCCCAGGCTTAAGACATCAATTTTTAACATGCAAAGAAAAAAATAAACAAATAAAGTTACTGAATGAATCCTGTGGATTTTATGACCAGATTCTTTTATTTTCAGTTAATAAAAATAGCTCAAAACAAAAAAAAAACCTGTAAAGAAAATTTCTATTTTTAAATGTCACAATATTATATGGGATGTTAGAAGCACCATCACAAATCCATTTAAAAAAAACTAAATGGATTGTACTTGTTCCAAGTACAATCTGAATGTCAAATACTAAAGAAAGAAAACATTTCAAAACATTCATCACTGGCAATTTATTGGTCAGCATTTGCTGACATTTTCTGCGCCAAATTTTTAAAAATGGCACACGCTGATCATGAATTTGGCACAAAATCAAAAATACTTATTTTTTTCTTTAACCAGTTTTTGTGACTTTTTAGCACCAAAATTTGCTAATTTTTTGAAAGAAAATCACAAAATGGGCCAAATTGAAAGCTCTTCCAGAAACCTTAGCTTAAAAAAAACTTCAAAATATAGCACAAAACACGTAGAGAATAAGGTGTAACTGCCAATGCCACTAATAAGGAGCACATTGCTCCAGAAAACTAGAGAATCAGCAATGATGAATCAGGGCTTTATTTTCCTGAACATTTATGGTTCAGCGACATGACTGCTATATTACTACAGTAAGGCTGTGTGCACACGATGCGTTTTTTATGCGTTTCCGCAGCGTTTCTGCAGCTGTGTAAACGCATTAAAAAAGCATGATAGAAGGGCAGCAATGTTCCCCAATGATAATCCGCATGTGCTGTGCCCATGCTGCGGATTTTTCCGCAGCGTTTATGCTGCACTCAAAAATCCGCAGCATGTCCATTAATTTTGCGGAAACGCGGCGTTTTCGCCGCCATTGACTTGCATTAGAATGCGCCAATTCCGCAAGACTGCATCTGTACTTGCGTTATTGGCGCGTTCTAATGTGCGGATGGTACCCGAGTGTGGAGAAGATGAGACGCTCCTCCACACCCAGGTACCATTAAAAGCTGTAAAAACAAGAATAAAATAAAAAAAAGATTATATTCACCTTCTGACGGCCCCCGGTCTCCTTCCCTCTGCTCGCGTGCAAGACTGAAGGACCTTCGGTGACGTCACAGTCATGTGACCGCAGGCCCTTCAGCGCAGTGTCTCGCGATATCCCGGCAGCCATGAACAAGCCAGGAACGAATGCGGCAGCACACGCCGGGGCATCAGAGAGTGAGTATAGCTTTATTTTTTTATTTTTAAACATTCTTATATGGTCACACTATATAAATCCATGCCGGTTGCATGGATTTATATAGTGTGACCTAGTTGTCAAGCACTTTCCAAGTGATGCTAAAATCGCCTGGAAAGCGCTTGTCAATCCGCATACGGAAACGCATGTGAATCTGCATGTATTCCGCAGGAAAAACGCATGTACAATCTGCATGCGTTTTTTCTGCCAGGGAGATGCAGAAATTTTCTGCTTCATTTCTGCATCGTGTGCACATACCCTAAGTCCTATTGTGGATTCTAGCACTTTTTTTGGAAAGAAAAGCAGCACTACACTTCAAGATACAGTAACTGACACCGTGATGTACCCTACTAGAAGTCAATAAAGCTGTTCATCATTTCGATCTGTTCTATAATGGATCTAGAACAGCAACACAGATCCAGTTTTATAAAGCGTATACACTTAAGGCTCCTACACAAGTCAGTTTTTCTTGTCCAAGTGCATCACAAATAGGACTTGCACCTACAACAGTCTATGGGGTATAATTCACAATACACCGATTTTGTCTACTGACCGAATGGTTCGCACAAAAGCACAGAGTCCAATATTCATCTGACTGTGGGATCAAACTCAAACTCGCAAATGCAGAGCTATGGATCGTGAAAAAAAATTGGAAAGCACTCTGTGCACTGGTCGTTTGTCACAGACTGGTAGCTTGAGTAACCTTCCCCAGAAGTTTTTTTTTCCATTTCAGAAAAACTCATGAAACTCTGTCTAAACTCTGAAGGTGAGAACTGTTCAAACTCTGATGACACTCTGATTAAAGACACTGATAAAACTCGAAAAAAATCACTGATGTCTGAATCAGCCCTTATCTCCTGCCAAGGGAGAGGGATCTTACCACCCAACTTCATCATAAGATGCTGTCCCACACACACTTCATTCCAGAGAAACTAGGACAGTAACATAGTTATTGCATATCTTATAAACCTGATAAATGGAAATGCTATACAGTAATAAGCAGCATTAGCAGGTAATAAGATGGAAATATGCAGAGACCTTACAGTTTTACAATGTCGGGATTTCAGTAAAATGTTACACATTGGCTCCTGTGATGAATGGGGCAGCTTTGCTGTTCTTATCGATCACCACCCCTGACGGCTGGGTGACTGCGCGGACATTAATTGTACACGGTGAGCCAGCCTGACAATATAGGACTGGATTAATGCTCTTTACTTACATCCACTTGAAAAGAAAAAAAGAAAAAAGAAATCAATGCTATTTCACATGTTGGGACCAAGTACAAAAGTACATGTTTGCGGGACATAACATACCTCGAAAACCAAGGGCTACACTAGAAAAGCAGTGGTTTTTGTGTGCTCTTCTATGTGCAGGCTATTTTTCAATTTGCTGGGCAAAGTTCACAAAGGAAACAAAAGCTTAGACAGAATGCAGCAAACTTCAAACACTTGTGAGCAGAGGCCCCGGGACCCTCAGAGCGAGGAAACACAGCACAGAAAGGGGGGCTGGCCAGATGTTAAGCTTACTCCTCTAAACATCCATGAATAATAGCTGGAAGTGCAATCCCTCCTGAACCCCTAATATACGGCATGACAGAGAGAGGCCGGTAACAGCACATTTACTGCGCTCAACATTTACACCAACACATTAATCACCGCAAGAACGTAGAATGACTGCCGTAATCACCCCGAAGCCAATTCGTTAAGGACATTTACACAGCGCAGAAAATCAATAATATATCCCAGTGTCCGGATCTCCAGCATATACGGTGCGCCTTATCAGAACTACATGTAATGGAGGCAGTCTCATGGTCTAAGTCATCTAATCAGAAGGTCACTTTTCTGAAAAAATTACCTAGGAAAGATTGGATCCCAAGAGACGAGGAAATAAACACTACAACCAAATGTAGATGAAGTAGAAAGGTTATTTATATGATAATAGCAATCAGTTAGCAGGTGCCACAAAGCCCTCATATATTCAATCATCTCAAGTTATTCTCCGCATCTCTGGGTGTTCAGGACGAATTGACAGACCTGAACCTTAGCATATTCGGGTTATACAGACCCCAGCAGGATGTGATATCTGTAAGTGTTTACAGCTTTACCACCTGGTCACAGATATGATGGCTTCTATTCTATTTATTTTCTAAAGGGTATGTTCACACTCCGCTGCACATTACGCTGCTATGAAATCTCATTCACACATCGCCAAGAAAAGCCGCAGTGTAAGTTGACTGCTGCTGTCGATTTATACTGTGGGTATTCACAAAGGATTTCACCCCTTTCAATGAGCAGGGTTAAGGCCAAGGTGAATCCGCTGCAAAACCTACACAACAATCTGCATACAGCTCATGTGAATTGTGCCACGGATTATACCACAAATCCACAGGTTTTCTTTTCTAGATCCAGTGTAAACATACCCCAAGGGCACATGCACACAGTGTCTTATATAGTTTTTTGAAACCAAAACATTTAGGAAAATTGTTGAAGTTTTATTTTTTTTACATATTGTGGGATTTCTACTCACTTGGGTGCGTCGGGAGATAAAACAGGAAGCGTTTCCATTTAAATGTCCACGTCGGTATATTGCTTCATAAACCGTTCATAAGCAAAAGGAAAATAAACAGCCTTCAGTCAGGACTGTGGAGTCGGAGTCGGTATAAAATCGACCAACTCCGACTCCTGAAATATATAATAAATTGGGTACAGTAGTTCAATGCAGTTTGTGGGGAATATTTTTTCATAAGAATTTGGGAAAGTTATGAAATGTCCTATAAATGTTTGTCCTATTCCTCATCTAATGGTCTAGGCTGTTAGCTGAGATGAATCTGTGCTGCAGTAAATTTATCATTTAAACATCAGCCATGTATGAGGGAGTCGGAGTCGTGGAGTTGGTGTCATGGAAATTGAGAAGTCGGAGGTTTGGCTTACCGACTCCATAGCCCTGCCTTCAGTGCAGGCAAAACAAAGCAAACAGTCATCTAGATAAAATCTCTGGTTGCCAGTCCTGTGGTCATACAGGCTGCATAGCATCCAGATCAGTCTGGAGACATCACACAGGAGGTCTTCTCCCTCCATACACAGGCCATGTGTCAAACAATGGACTCCATTTTACCTTGTTAACCACACCCAGAGGTGAGGTATGTGGGTAGCTGAACCCGCCCATCTCTCAGGCTGCCCGTAAAACCTGGCCCAGATGCACCAAACAATCCTCTTCGTGCTTACGTGCACTAGAGAAACATTCCAGGATTACATCACAGACTACAACCATCTCTGTGATACATTCCTCCCAACAACTGTGTGTCCGTTAACCTTACAATATATAAAATAGTAGCGGCTTCAAGCAAAATCCGCCAGAACAGTGGTCAGGTCACTACTTTTTGCTTCTTCACAGCTTTTAAAGTGATTAAAGGGAATATGCCACCAGGGTTTTGTTATGTAATCTGAGAGCAGCATGAAGTAGGGGCAGAGACCCTGGTTCCAATGATGTATCACTTACTAAGCTGTGTGTTGCTGATTCATTAAATTCTGTGTTTTACCAGCAGGATATCTTCAGAGGACTAGGTGTCTCCTGACATAGTCATCCTGTGCTGCATAACCCCTCCCCCACCGATTGGCAGCTTTCTGTGTACACTGCACATAAACAGTGGTATGGGAGGGGTTATAAAGAACTCCGCACTCTGAGCTCTGCTAGATCTGCAGCAGAGAAAACTGATTGTATCAAAATGGCAGCATGCAGACCAGCAAGTGACATATCGCTGGAATCAGGGTCTTAGCCCCTACATCATGATGCTCTGATTACATAGCAAAAGTCTTGTGACAGATTCCTTTAAAATACGTTGAAAAGTCAGAACATGTGCACAGCAAGTCACTTTGACATCACTGTGCATATGTGAATCATTTTTAACGTTTATTGAACACTCTTTCAGGCAGGTTAGAGATGTTATCCGCCTGAAAAGGTCATTAGGTGCACATACCCTGACAGATGCTTCTGTGTTCTGTACTCAGTTTTTGAAAGGTCCATTACCGTATGAAATCTTTACGTTTTATTACGGGTGTTACCATTAACCTCTTCAAGGCCAGGAGTAAATAGCTGGAGACATGGTGGACTCTCCTAACTCAAATTTATAATTACCACTATTGGTTACTAGTGGACATTCAATAATTCCCTGATCTGAATGGCCTTCTTGTAGTACCACCTTACCCTTACAACGGCCAATGGATTGACAACGATTAGCAGACAGCAAACTTCTACAGACTGCTTCCTATACTCCAGACATTTGCTGGGATCTAGAAACCGCAAGGAAGTGGCTATTATGTTAGTGTGCTTGTGCAATAAAAAAAGCAGAAAAAATATATCATCTTTATATCTACCTATTATAAGAATGTATACTAAAGTTGTCCTGAAGTTAAGATATCGGCAGTGCTTCTATGTACTTGCAGCTCCACTGTCTGTGCTGAGCAGTTTTTCCTGTTGGCACTGTATCAAGGGGGCTGGCTGACTGCTCAGCTTCAATAGCTAAACCAGCCCCCTTGTGGCAGATACATAAACAGAAGGGAGCCTGCTGAGCTATAGAAATGAGTCAGTCATCCCTCTTCAGATAGAATCAGAGTGAACAGGAACATAACCCCAACTGGTAATACACAGTTAATTTATTTATTAATTTCTAGTAAAAACAGAGAAACGGTACAACACCGTTTCAATAATACAGGCTCCAGATTTATTTTATAGGAAGAATACATTTATTTATTAAACAGAATACCCGTCTTGTCCTCTTGAAGAAAGCCACAGAGATCTTGACCGATCTTGTACTACAAAAACAACTAATACCTCCTAATTATATTTCCATCCCTTTAAAAGCATACAATTTGTCATGGTACTTAAAACAGAAAACAATGAGCATAACAAATCCTATTGCCCCAAGGATGCTGAGACATTGTATATTCACCAGAAACAAGAAACAACACATCCTAGGGTGATACTGATTTGTTTAGACCTTCGGTGCACCAGACACCATCATCTGAAGGTCACTTTAAGCAACACAAAGGGGCCCGCTTCATAATTTTCTTGTCTGGTATTAGCTAACATTTTTTGAGCCAAATTCTTCAAAATAGTGCACGCAATTCATGAATTCCGTGCAAAATAAAAATAAATTATTTTTATTATCATCTTTAGCAAAACATATTGCGGCTTTTCAGCACGAAAAGTCGCAAATCCTTTTAAAAAGTTGCAAACAAAAGTTGAAAAAGAGTCACAAAGTGTATAGATAAGGTGAAAATACAAAAGTCACTAGTAAAAAGCAAATTACTCCAGAAAACTGGAGAAACGACAATAAAAAATAGGGGCCAAAGTGTGTTAACCTAACTGCATAATATATATATTTTAGCAAAGCCAGGTAGGCTAGGGTTAAATCCTAGCACTACAGGTCCTGATTAAGTGAACCTGGATAGCTATGACTAGAACCAGGCCATGTGTTCACTGGTCAGTCAGCTGGGGAAGCTGAGCAGAGTGGGTTGTGTTGGAGCTAGAGAGAGACTGCACAGGCCGTGTGCACCAAACTGCAAGGATCACAGGTTTCTAAGGAGGATAGCTGTTTTGTGTGACCGAAATTAGACTAGCTCAGCCGTGTCTGAGTAGCCAGGGTCTGTATTGTTTAGTTAGTGCCTGGACAAAGCTAGGAATTTTATGTTTATGGATTTTTTTGAGTACTATGCAACCAGTGGAAATAACCATTATTCTGTTTTTAAGATTAAAACCCAGTGGCATTGTGTTCCATGCACCTACTCGAGAGAACCCCTACAATATTATATATAGAGAGAGAGAGAGAGAGAGAGAGAGAGAGTGTGAGTAAGTAAAATAAGTACAGAAGAAAGGACAAGGTTCATCTGAAATTTCCTGTTTAATGATCAGTGGCATCGGCTAACAGTCTAATATGTATGGGGGCGTCCTGACTCTCCCCGACAGATTCAGTCAGGGGAAATATGTGTCAGGCAGAATAAATTTTAAATGCCGGATACTTTTTTTGTTCAAGAGATAAGCCGCTATCAGAGCTATTTAGCCGCGGCTTTCTCAGCTCTCCACTTTGAAAATACATGAATGCTCGGCCAAGCCAAATATTCATGCATATGGGGGAGCCAGGAGAGGTATATGATGGCCAAATGAGCGCTCAGTCTTCAGCCACTGTATGTATATGACCAGCTGTATATACCACTGTATATTAATCTGACCCCATGCTCCTGCAACCAATTAAATGTTAATAATAATGTTGTGTCTAGCCAAGTTGTATGATTAGTTGTTGTGGCATAGTCATAAAATAAAAGTGTGCCTTCTTGTGTGAAAAGCCATTTTACCTGTCATCACTGTGAACACGCTCATACTCTGATCGCTCCACGGTACGGTGACATCAGAGCAGACATCTGAAATCCCGTGCATGCTCTTTTAGGGTCAGGGCTGAGGAATCCACGGTCAGTGAGGGTCTAGACCCCTGAGCTCACAAAGTTTATCAAGATCAGGAGCAATGGTGGCATGCTCTGGACTGGCGCAGGATAGATCTTGATCATTGAGCTTGTACAGGCTGAGGTGTAAATGCCTCGACTCACCGCACATGATGGGAGCATGGGGTCAGATTAATATGTAATTTGAAAATGTCAGGTTCCCTTTAAGTAGTCGTAACAATGTACATAGAAATACAATTGATTGACAGTTATCTAAGCACATTTATGCAATAAGAGATAAGGGGCTGTTGTAAGCTTCCAAGGTATCTTAAAAGGATGACAAATTTATCATGTAAGCTTCATCCAAAAAATGACTTTGGGTTCTGCCAATTCTCTGGACATTGGTCCGATTCTTACATAAAGTTTGTCTGCTTTAGAACAACAACCAAAAAGTATTAATATGAGCAATAATCAGTAATAGGAATGTTTTCTTTTTTATAATGTTGTTACAGCATGACCTTCACCATATCGAATAGTGTGTAATTTTAATAAAATAATTTAGATATGAGCTCAAACATGTTTTAAGGGTGTGGCGGACTGCGCTTTGTAAAAGTTCTTAAGGGGAATCCAATAGAAAGATGGAGATACGCGAGGCAGTGAGGGTAAACATTCAGCCGTGGATAGGAACTGTCATGAAATTTAACACAAAGACAAATTTCTTGTCTCTGTGTCAAAATTTCTTAATCGCACTTCTCACAAAAGTCATACAGTACCAAATAACTGAAGCGATAGGGGAATTATCCTCCGGCCTGAGCCACAACATATTCTACTGGGTGACACCTCTTATATTGGTCACGTTTCGCCTGTTCTCTGGGGACCTGCTCATCTTTCCCCAGTGAGTTGTTCGCTATTTATTATTGGACGGCATCAGAAAGCCGTACAATGTATAATGTTATTCAGTGAAAACGCGGTGTAAAAAAAACATTTATAATGTCCTTGTTTTCTATGTTAATTAGGGCTAGTCGATGGGGCGTTCGTTGCCCCAGACTAGTCAGCCCTCTTTCCATGTTATCACGACCCTGGGGCATGATAACTTGATTTGCACAAGTGGCCTCATCGCTGCTCATGCAAATCTTGCACACGAGCGTCGCTCATTTCAGGAGTGTCACTGCATCTGTGCAGCCAGGTGTACGCTTCCCGGCCCCAGAGGTGCGCACTGCGCATGGCCGGAGGCCATCTCCTGAACTTCCGGTTTCTACCACCAGCTTGTGTAAATTATGTTATCACGTCCACAGGGGGGTGATAACATGGAATTAGGGTTGACTAGTCAGGGGCAACTAACGCCCCATCGGCTAGTCAAATCCCTAATTAGCATAGCAAACGGGGACAATATAAATGCATTTTTTATACCTCGTTTTCACTGAATAGCATTAGACAGGGCTGGTTAGGCAGGGAATTTACTCATGCATAGGTGAATGCAGCAAGATTGGAGGGTGTGGGGGACCTGAAAAGGTTCCCTTTAAATGACAAATACTTTGACAGCTAATATCTCTGCAACAGAGCAGTGAAAATTATACATAAAAAAAACACACTACTCTGCAGGGAGATAAAATTTTGATTTTTTTTTAGTCCACTTAGGGGTCATGAACTTGCGATTATTTGATCACTTCTAAACACTGCTATACTCTAAACTATTATATTGCACTATATTGTGAAAATGATATTCTCCTATGAAGCCCATCAACAGGAGGACTTAAACGGCAGACATGGTGGCCTTCAGCAGGTGCCCAATTGCCATGATAATCCATCAGCACCCTATAACTGCATCACACGGGGTCCATGCGTGCACCCAAAATCGCATTATTAAAATGCAACTGTCAGGGAAATGGCTTAACATCAGCTCTTGAACATGCTGTGTTTGTGGTTACATAAAATGCTGGCTGTTGAACAGCTTGTATCTGGTGGGTATGGTGCTCGCGCACAATTATGTTATGTCAGGAAGAGGTTAAGCCTGGACTGGAGTTAACCTCTGGAGTTAAATGTCAAGCCAGAAACTAATGCTCCAATAGGAATATAACCTGTGAAACTCCATATTTGCTGGTCTCTTTAAGGAGAACCAGTACTTCCCCCACAGTTTTCATGAAAACAGAGCAGCTACATTTCCAATGATGAGCCAGCTGAGGAATGCTGTGAAGTACAATCTCCTCTTTACACAACTGTTCATTGCTGGTGGCTCCACAAATTCCAGGATCAAAGACAGTCAATATGTGCTTGACACGAGGACTGGAGCATGAACTATGTTAAAGTTGGGGTATGAAGAGTGGATGAAGTGTTCCTTTAATAGTGCACAATAAAGGACACAGGTATCACAAGGTTATTAAAAACTAAATAGAACCACTTTACCAACTCACAAGACAAAGAATCATAGTCCTGCTGCCCTGGATCTATTAGCAGTAGATACAGGCTGTAGACGTCCAATAAGATTTGGTGCAGGGTCACCTGCCCAAGTGTAATCTGAATTGTCCTTTTAAACAGCATCTCACTTAATATGAAAGGCTACGTTCACCTCCTCAGAGGCTTTTGTATTGTTCTTATTGTTTCATATTGCTCATTGTTTCATAAATTCAAAATTAAACAACTTTCTAAACATTTATCTGCAAAAGTTTTCTACCATTTTTCTGCTGCTGAGTCCTTTACCTAGCTGCATGCTTTTGCAAAATGGATTAAAATGCATCAACGATCCTAGTCCATTCTTACAGCGTTGTTTGTTCCTTCTCTCAATGTTAGATATAATAGGAAAGACCTGAAAAAAGGGGAAAGGATCAACAGTGCAGGATAGAAGCTGTGCTGCTATACGAGCTAATTTAGACAGCAGCAGCCTGGATATACACTGACATAACTTCAGTCTATATTATTGAGAGAGACACTCCCATAAGAGGAAAATCTGAAACTTTGATCAGATTGGTGGTGTGACGCCTCCGTGCACCCCCACAATCAGCTGTTATCACTTGCAGCTGGGGATGATGTATACAGTGTAGACAGGGTGGAACATCCCTGTCCTCCTCACTGTTCAATGGCTGTTACTGGATTCTGCAAATGAGCTCCTAGTGAAATAATAGGTGCTGGTCTGCAGTACCCAGGAGCTGCCACTAAACACTGATGGAGCAGTGGTATTCTGCCCGCTCTACATAGTATACATCCAGCTGCAGCCCTTGCTGGTAACAGCTGATCAGTGGGGGTGCCGGCTGTTGGTACTCCATCAACTTGATATCAATGTACTGGAAAAATCCCTTTAAGTATGTCCAAACATAAAACATTAATGTTGGTGCATACAGTGGGAGTCACCAATAAAGCAATATGTATTAAAAGAAACTATCTAAAAGCAAAGGCTGGAATGAACATTTTTGGGAAAACAGGATGAAGACGAAGACCAAGTGATCGCAGCCATATTGGTTGTGAACCAACTTACAACAACTTTACAAAAGAAGGCATCAAGCATTTTTCTGTATGTGTTCTATCTCATTACAGACTTTCCCCAAGATGCAGAAACCAAGGGAATACTTAAAGTCCAATTGTCTCTAATGCCTTTTGTATTAAGATCTATAAAATTCTCATTTTAAAACTACTAAACAGGCAAAAGTTAGGAGCTAGCTGTGACTTTCCGAAGACGCAGGAGGGGTGTAAGTGAAGCCTTGTTTGTAAGGCCCCCTTCACACATCCATATAAAACCGATCCCCAAAAAAACGGTACCGGTGTCATTAGTGTTTTGGATCAGGGTGTCATCAATTTTCCATCAGTGAGCCATCCGGTATGGATAAAGAAACAATGAAACTATAAAGTTTCTCCTATGCTTTGCAATGTTAAACACGTACAGCACATGGGCGGCACACAGATGCCATTCGTGTGCTGTACGTGTTTTTCAGACTGTATTGGCCCTTGTCATCTATACACATGTTGACACGCTGCCCATTTCAAATCCTCAGCGCGTGGGATGAGATTTCCAAATGTCTTGTCCATATTGAGGGTACGGTCATATACAGCAGATTTTCAACCTAGAAAATACGGATGTAAAACCCAATGGCCTTGCGTGCAACTGCCCAGAAAGGGCTTGTCCCATTATTAAATATCAAATGATATTTCTGTTAAATAATTGTAAGGGCACGTTCACACGATCCATTGCCGATGCTTTTTTACTACAACTTTCCGACAAACATGGTAAAAACCCTGTAACAGGTTTTCAGTAAATTGAAGCAAAAAAGGATCAGGAATTCATCATGTGAATACACCCTTATAGTGTCTGGGGCTGTTCTCGTCATTGCTTCTCAGAATGCGTTAAATGCTGATGATACAAAGGTGCGCCAGTGTGTACAGGCCGAGTATAGCAAGGTCCGCTCAGGCTCTGCCTTTCATCAAATCCAGGTACTCTGAGTGAGCTACTGAGCATGTGCGACCACTTGCAAAGAAAGGGCATCAAAAACCAGCAGGGGGCGCCAAAACAAGTATGCACCATTAACAGACACTGAGAAGAAGAATCTCAGGACCATATATATCATATGGTGAAGAAGACTCACTATAGCATAGCCTATCACGAACCAAAAGATTGAGTCAATATCTCTTCAAGAGTTGTATAATAAATGTAAAAGTTTATTAAATCAACATATATAAAAAACTAAAAAGAGAAGCAATAATAAATAGTATTGCCCAAGCAGGAAAATGTTTTCCTTATCATATGAATTGAGGTTAGCAGGGTGAGCTCAAAGCAAATACAGGGAGGAAGAACCAGAGTACATGGGATATATTAGTTGAAATGAAATACAACCACAACACCATAATAATAATAATATGCCCTACAACGAGCAAGAAACATAAATATGCAGCAACGGGGATAATAGAAAAAACTACACAAAAGTAGATATAGATGCCAGCAGGTGTAGTGCTATAGGAACTTAAAACTTAACATTTATTACCATTAGATAAAATATGTGCAAAATGCAAGGACCTAAAAACACACAGTTAGACTGTCTGTGATATACAATAGCCAAAAGAACTTCCATATATTGTTACTTCCAGAGATATAAATATATGTCATATAAGCATACTGTATCTCTAACACAGACCAAGGAAGAAATGGCAATAGGAAAATAATGGAGCCCACAGTACACTATCAACTTATTGTGCCCCAATATATGGGAACATGAAAACACTCGCCCTGAGATATGGAAACATGAAAACACTCACCCTACCAATGATGACCATTTGACTTAGTTATATATAGAAATGGAACATCCTCACCAATTTTGATGACTGTCCATGCTCTCAAATTTCAGAGGGGGCTCCATGTGGTGGAGGTGAACCGAAATATCATGAGGTCACCAACCAAATACCGCTCCCCAGATGCCGCTCCCGACGCGTTTCTTAGCCTTAGCTATTCATCAGGGGAAAAGGGAAGAGGACATGCGGTATGCATGCTGCCCAAAGTCGCGCAGCTCATTCACCAGACAGCGCTACTTCACACTCTAGTAGATCCTCTTTTGAATCCTGATCGCGCTCTGTTCGTGATCGTGTCATTTCCGGTTCCGGTCACCTGACATCCGGTATGTGGAACGCAGATGCCGGCCGTGACACGCAAGCGTCACTTCCGGTGTGCGCGTCATAGACAAGGGAAAATCGCACATAACGGAGCGACGACTATGGGGCACGCAGGGTCGCCAGTTGACATCCTGCTTTGGATGGCACCATAGAGAAGTCTCATCCATGAATACCCCAAGCCAGGGTGAGTGTCCAGAACATGTGATAGCTGGCACTCATCCTGGCAACATACCATATGTACCGCGGTATATATAACACGCGTCCATTCTACCCCAGTGGTTATAAAGCTGGAGATGCTTCATAGGTCCAGAATCGCACAGTGAAGCTACGGCCCAGCCCCAAAAGCGCACTTTAGACCCAAAATAGAAAATTGTGCTAATACAAATATAAAGGAAAATGGATAAGTGACAAAAACAAGAACAGAAATATAAAAAGGGGGGAGAGGGGTGTTGAAGGGATGCGAAGGAGCATGAGGGGAGAATGGAGAGGGACCGCACCTCACCAAAACAAAAAGGGGGGGGGGGGGAGAGAGAGAGATGCATGTGGGGGGCCAGGGGACCTATAAATAGCCCTATTCAGCACCTAGAGTAATATCCCTACCTGGCAGTGGAGGTTGGCACCCTATGAACCTGCGCAAATGGCGCCCCCACTCATCGACGGCTGTCCCTACACTCCTCTCCCTAATTCACCCTACATTTATAGGAACGACCTGTAGGACAGCTGCTCATTAAGGCCGTAGGGAGCCATTGTCCGCATTCTAAAGATCCACTTCGTCTCTCTTTGCAGGATCAGTTTGTCCCAGTCGCCCCCTCTTGGTGGGGCCGTAACTTTGTCAATTCCCATGTAACGTATTATGTCCCTACTGTTTGGGTGTGCGTTATTCACGTGTTTTGCCAGGGGGGTATCTCTTTTCAGGGCAATATCTCTTTGGTGCTCTCCTACTCTTCTTCTCAATTCTCTCCTTGTCTTCCCCACATATTCCATTCCGCAGACACATTTAGCCATATAGATAATTCCTTTAGATCTGCAGTTAATAAAATGTTTGACAACAAATGTTTTTCCGGTAACGTTACTTATAAAGTCTTTCCCTTGCGTGATGACTTTACATGATACGCATCCACTGCATCTAAAACAGCCAGTTATGGAACTTTTCAGCCTTTTGTTCCCCATATGGCCCATATAGTGGCTGTGGACCAATCTGTCCCTAAGGGATCTGCCCTTTTTATATGTAATCATAGGTCTTGAGTCGACCATATTACCAATATCCTCGTCCATTAGTAAAATCGGCCAATGTTTTTGTAGTATCCTACGGACTGTATGTGACTGATTAGTGAAAGTAGTGATGAGTCTGCAGAAAGTGTTGTCCTTATCCGAAATTGGGGATGGGTGTAAAAAGGAGGAGCGGTCCCTGGCCAAAGTCCCCCCATAAGCCTCAGCTATCACCTTCTTGGGGTAGCCCCTCTCATGAAATCTTTGACAAAGATCGGTGGCCTGGGCTCTAAAAATGGCATCGTCCGAACAATTCCTCCGGATCCTCATGAATTGCCCCTTCGGTATGCCCCTCTTAAGGGGGGCTGGATGGTTGCTTTCCCACCTAAGGAGAGAATTCGAGGCAGTTGTTTTCCTGTATGTACTAGTCTCTATCTCCCCATCCTTTCCTATCCGTATCAAAATGTCAAGGAAGGGCAACTCATGGGGGCCGAACTCAAAAGTGAAATGTAAGTTAAGGTTATTATGATTAAGCCTTTCTACGAGGTTTCCAAAGGATGTTTTGTCCCCTTTCCACAGAACTAGGACGTCGTCGATATATCGAACCCATAGCAAAATGTTTTCACCACCTTCAATGGGGATGTCTCCAAACACCACGGTTTCCTCCCACCAACCCAGGTATAAATTGGCATACGATGGGGCACAAGGGCTCCCCATCGCGGTACCCCTGAGCTGGTGGAAGTACTTCCCACCGAAGAGAAATACATTTTTTGTCAAGCAAAACTGAAGGGCCTTCATCACAAAGTGATTATGTCGCTCAAATTGTTTGCCTCTCCCCATGAGAAAAAAACGTATCGCCTCCAGACCCCTATCATGGGGAATTGAGGAATATAGTGACTCGACATCAATGCTAGCTAGAGTCACATCTTTGTCAACTGTCATACCTTCTAGTTTGCGAAGCAGGTCATTGGTGTCACCGACAAATGAGTTCAAGCTTAAAACGAAGGGTTTAAGTACCTTCTCCAAATATATTCCCAAATTTTGGGTTAGGTTGTTGATTCCTGATATTATGGGTCGTCCTTTCAGTGGATTCAGGCCCTTATGTACCTTTGGGAGACTATAGAAGGTGGACATAACTGGATAGGTTGGACAGATAAAGTCTCTCTCCTGTTTATTTAGGGTACCATCCCTCATGGCCTCATTTGCCAGTTCCTCCAAATCTTGAGAGAATCTCTTCGTGGGATCCGCCTTTAATGTGCTATAACACTCCTTAACATTTAGTATAACACTGCACATCAAATAGTACTGACTGGTATCCATGATCACCACGTTACCCCCTTTATCTGAAGGTTTTATGGTGATATGTTCATCATTTTCTAGTGACCTCAATGCCTGCATCTCACAACGAGTGAAATTGTGTCTGAAGCGTCTGGAATCATTTTCCAGGTCCCTTAAGTCTTTAGTCACCATGTTCAAAAATACATCAATAGGGCTCAAATCACTCTGTGGGGGTGGCATTTTAGTACTCTTCAGTTTCAAATTGGTGAATGGACCATTACCCTCAAGGTTAGGATCCACATCACCGAGGTGAAAAAGGGTTCTAATATCAGGTAGGAGTTCTTCACGGACCCCCAGATCCGCGCATGCCTGTTTATCAATCTTAATATAGTGCTTGCGCCACTTCAACTTGCGCACAAACAAATTTACGTCCTTTATGATCTCAAAAGAATTGTAGTCTGTTGTCGGTACAAAAGTCAGACCCTTGTTCAAGACCTCCAGTTCTACGGAAGTGAGGCTCCTCGATGATAGGCTTATAATTTGGGGATTCATAATGTCGGTGTGGGGGTGCTTAGATTGAGGCGATTGCGTAATGGATAGCCCTCCTCTAAAAAAGACCCAGAGGGGGATCTCCTATTACTAATGTTTCTGCCACGAATCCTACCGCCACCTCTTCCCCTCTGTCTACCACGATGTGATTTGGATCTGACCTCTGACTCTGAAAAATCAGTGTCAGTGGACGAAATATCTGTGTCCGGGTATCTTGGGCTCCTACTAGAGAGGAAATTATAAGCCTTATTTTCCTTGAACTCTTGTAAATCTTTAATGAAGAATTTATGCTTCCGTTCCTTCAGATGATATTGAAATCTTTCTATTGTATTCTGAAGTAACGTTTCCTTAGCATTAAATTCAGGTTCCAAGGAAAATTTTTTTGTTAATTCCACTTGTATTCTCAATGATTCATTCAAAGCGGCTAATGTAATCCTCTCCTCATCTAGGAGCAATTTCATAAACCGTAGGGAACTCGCGGTCGCCTCCTTTTCCCAGAGGCCCAGTAGGGTCTGACTCCTGTACCGAAAAAAAGGGAACAGAGTGATCCGGAGGTTCCTCGGGACGATGCCTGCCCTTAAATAATTCTCGAGTGTTTGTACCTCCCACCAAGATGTGATCTGCTGTTTGTAGATTTTTGTCAATTCTCTAAAGGCGGCCGAAAAAGTGGGGGTGTATTTTTTTTGGGCAAAAGTGCGCTCAGAAAAGACCTCTTTGGCCTCAGAAGCCCACTGGCTAGTGTCTATTCCCACTGACAGAAAACCAGCCATACCACTTATAATTCAAATATCAATATGCAGCAACGGGGATAATAGAAAAAACTACACAAAAGTAGATATAGATGCCAGCAGGTGTAGTGCTATAGGAACTTAAAACTTAACATTTATTACCATTAGATAAAATATGTGCAAAATGCAAGGACCTAAAAACACACAGTTAGACTGTCTGTGATATACAATAGCCAAAAGAACTTCCATATATTGTTACTTCCAGAGATATAAATATATGTCATATAAGCATACTGTATCTCTAACACAGACCAAGGAAGAAATGGCAATAGGAAAATAATGGAGCCCACAGTACACTATCAACTTATTGTGCCCCAATATATGGGAACATGAAAACACTCGCCCTGAGATATGGAAACATGAAAACACTCACCCTACCAATGATGACCATTTGACTTAGTTATATATAGAAATGGAACATCCTCACCAATTTTGATGACTGTCCATGCTCTCAAATTTCAGAGGGGGCTCCATGTGGTGGAGGTGAACCGAAATATCATGAGGTCACCAACCAAATACCGCTCCCCAGATGCCGCTCCCGACGGGTTCGATATATCGACGACGTCCTAGTTCTGTGGAAAGGGGACAAAACATCCTTTGGAAACCTCGTAGAAAGGCTTAATCATAATAACCTTAACTTACATTTCACTTTTGAGTTCGGCCCCCATGAGTTGCCCTTCCTTGACATTTTGATACGGATAGGAAAGGATGGGGAGATAGAGACTAGTACATACAGGAAAACAACTGCCTCGAATTCTCTCCTTAGGTGGGAAAGCAACCATCCAGCCCCCCTTAAGAGGGGCATACCGAAGGGGCAATTCATGAGGATCCGGAGGAATTGTTCGGACGATGCCATTTTTAGAGCCCAGGCCACCGATCTTTGTCAAAGATTTCATGAGAGGGGCTACCCCAAGAAGGTGATAGCTGAGGCTTATGGGGGGACTTTGGCCAGGGACCGCTCCTCCTTTTTACACCCATCCCCAATTTCGGATAAGGACAACACTTTCTGCAGACTCATCACTACTTTCACTAATCAGTCATATACAGTCCGTAGGATACTACAAAAACATTGGCCGATTTTACTAATGGACGAGGATATTGGTAATATGGTCGACTCAAGACCTATGATTACATATAAAAAGGGCAGATCCCTTAGGGACAGATTGGTCCACAGCCACTATATGGGCCATATGGGGAACAAAAGGCTGAAAAGTTCCATAACTGGCTGTTTTAGATGCAGTGGATGCTTATCATGTAAAGTCATCACGCAAGGGAAAGACTTTATAAGTAACGTTACCGGAAAAACATTTGTTGTCAAACATTTTATTAACTGCAGATCTAAAGGAATTATCTATATGGCTAAATGTGTCTGCGGAATGGAATATGTGGGGAAGACAAGGAGAGAATTGAGAAGAAGAGTAGGAGAGCACCAAAGAGATATTGCCCTGAAAAGAGATACCCCCCTGGCAAAACACGTGAATAACGCACACCCAAACAGTAGGGACATAATACGTTACATGGGAATTGACAAAGTTACGGCCCCACCAAGAGGGGGCGACTGGGACAAACTGATCCTGCAAAGAGAGACGAAGTGGATCTTTAGAATGCGGACAATGGCTCCCTACGGCCTTAATGAGCAGCTGTCCTACAGGTCGTTCCTATAAATGTAGGGTGAATTAGGGAGAGGAGTGTAGGGACAGCCGTCGATGAGTGGGGGCGCCATTTGCGCAGGTTCATAGGGTGCCAACCTCCACTGCCAGGTAGGGATATTACTCTAGGTGCTGAATAGGGCTATTTATAGGTCCCCTGGCCCCCCACATGCATCTCTCTCTCTCCCCCCCCCCCTTTTTGTTTTGGTGAGGTGCGGTCCCTCTCCATTCTCCCCTCATGCTCCTTCGCATCCCTTCAACACCCCTCTCCCCCCTTTTTATATTTCTGTTCTTGTTTTTGTCACTTATCCATTTTCCTTTATATTTGTATTAGCACAATTTTCTATTTTGGGTCTAAAGTGCGCTTTTGGGGCTGGGCCGTAGCTTCACTGTGCGATTCTGGACCTATGAAGCATCTCCAGCTTTATAACCACTGGGGTAGAATGGACGCGTGTTATATATACCGCGGTACATATGGTATGTTGCCAGGATGAGTGCCAGCTATCACATGTTCTGGACACTCACCCTGGCTTGGGGTATTCATGGATGAGACTTCTCTATGGTGCCATCCAAAGCAGGATGTCAACTGGCGACCCTGCGTGCCCCATAGTCGTCGCTCCGTTATGTGCGATTTTCCCTTGTCTATGACGCGCACACCGGAAGTGACGCTTGCGTGTCACGGCCGGCATCTGCGTTCCACATACCGGATGTCAGGTGACCGGAACCGGAAATGACACGATCACGAACAGAGCGCGATCAGGATTCAAAAGAGGATCTACTAGAGTGTGAAGTAGCGCTGTCTGGTGAATGAGCTGCGCGACTTTGGGCAGCATGCATACCGCATGTCCTCTTCCCTTTTCCCCTGATGAATAGCTAAGGCTAAGAAACGCGTCGGGAGCGGCATCTGGGGAGCGGTATTTGGTTGGTGACCTCATGATATTTCGGTTCACCTCCACCACATGGAGCCCCCTCTGAAATTTGACAGCATGGACAGTCATCAAAATTGGTGAGGATGTTCCATTTCTATATATAACTAAGTCAAATGGTCATCATTGGTAGGGTGAGTGTTTTCATGTTTCCATATCTCAGGGCGAGTGTTTTCATGTTCCCATATATTGGGGCACAATAAGTTGATAGTGTACTGTGGGCTCCATTATTTTCCTATTGCCATTTCTTCCTTGGTCTGTGTTAGAGATACAGTATGCTTATATGACATATATTTATATCTCTGGAAGTAACAATATATGGAAGTTCTTTTGGCTATTGTATATCACAGACAGTCTAACTGTGTGTTTTTAGGTCCTTGCATTTTGAGCAAGAAACATAGCAGTATATATCTCACTACATACACTAATCATAGAGACCAAGTGAAATCAGAATCACGCAGTTGTATATGTGTAGATTCAAATAACAATGTGACTAGTGTCACCTGACTAAACACCCACTCATATGTAATGAAAAAAGTTTTCAGATCAAATGAGTACTAGTGACTGTGAATGGGTTAACTATGAATCAATTATGGAGTGAAGTAATGAGTATTGAGTACAAAATCTTACCCATGGCCCAGGATGTACTGCCCTGATGCTCCAACGCACGTTTCGGAGTGTCCTTCTTCTGGGGATGGAGCTCCAAAAATTGAAGTTTTTCATTTCCATGGGGCCTTGTTTCATTTAAGAAGGGGATGTCTTAGTGGACAACCACTTTAAATTATTCCAAATGTAAAATTATTGACTACCATTAGTTTGAGAAACCTTTAATTTTTATTTATAAATAAGACACAAATTAAAATGGAAAAGGAAACAAATGTGCCAAATTTGCAATACTCAAATCTCCCGTAATGTTGCCATTTTATTGTCACTTCAACTCCAAAATTACAGTTTTTTTTTATGCACAAATATTCAGCCGCTGTATTCGTGGGTATTCAAAATGCAGATCACAATCACAGAATAACATGGTAAAATCAGCAAACTCCGGGGATGTGCAGTTTTATTGATTTTACAAGATAAAACTCATTTTTGGAGTCATTTGTTGGAGGCTAAGCACCTAGAGGCTTTTCTTTGCCTCAAAGGCAATGTATTGAGATGTACACAGCAGCCCTTACTAACACATAAGACACCACAAATGTGCTCCGGAGCCGCTTGTTACAGGAGCTACCTGATCTGAATTGCTGAATTAGGAGGCGCTGAATGCGAGCTCATCCAATATGCCGCTCTTACACGAGACAAGAATACAGTACTTACTATTATATTCAATCTCACTGCAGATAACTAAAATGCTGTATGGGTATAGAGAGTTTAGAAATAAGGAGTTATAATAACCGTGATACAAAAGTACAGTGGTTCCCAAGGAATGTCCTCCAGCCATGAAATATATTCAGAAATCAGTTATTTTTAATATGTGCAACTCTCTACTTATTCCATTTAGTTCAATAATATATTATACGTACACACAAGTATTACACAGTGGTGCTTAAAAATTTGTTAATCCTTTAGAATTTTCCATGATTCTGCATAAATTTTACCTAAAACTACACTAAACCTAAAAGTAGATAGAGAACTAAAACAAATAAGTAAAAAAACATTACTGTCTTTTTTTTAATGAGGAAAATGAACCAAGGTATGCAAACCTTATGATGTCAGTAGGATTTTCGCACCCCAAATTATTTATATGCACCTGTAGCTCTTTTAATGACAAGTCCACCAATACCTTTACATGGCCAGTATGTTTCTCCATTAGTGAGAAATCAGTTTGAATTGATATATAAATAAGGCTATAGAGCTTTTTGCAGATCTGAAGCCTCTGTCACTCCAGCTCCAATCACCACCTACTTCTGCTTGACTGACGGCTCTTTTGCAGAAGTCACATAGCATAGAGGATGTCATTCAAGCAGGAAACGTCAGCACTGGGTGGGGAATAGAGCTGGAGTGGCAGAGGCTTCAGATTTACAAATAGCTCAAGTGTGTTATCAGTGTGACCATTTTTACTATCAGTGTTTTTCACAGATGGATAAATTACGAAGCTCCTTCTATCCTTTGCAATGTTAAATACAGACAACACACAGATTGCAGACGGATGCCATCCATGTGCTGTTCATGTTTTTCAGAGACCCACAGACTTGTATTAGCATTTTTATTCCATGATACCAGAGAAAAAAGGACATGTCTCCATGAGTTTTACACAGATACAAGGTCCGTGAAAAAACACTGACATGTGAACACCCCTATAGACGATAATGGGTACGTGTTGTAAAAAATAAAAAAAAACATGGACAGAACAAGTACGTGCAACATGGAAGTGTGAACGAGGCCTAAAGAGTTTCAATTTCACCAATCCACAGTCAAGCAGATTGCGTACAAATGGAGGAAATTCAACACCATTATTAACCCTCTCCAGAGTAGTTGACCAACAAAGATTACTCCAAGGGCAAAGCATAAAATAATCCATAAGGTCACAATGGAACCCAAGGTAATTTTGTGCTTTTCTTACGTTAGCTAATGTTAATGCTCAGGAGTCCACTGTGTGCATGGCAGATTTCCCACTGCTTTCCAAAAAGAACATTGCTGCCCCTCTGCAGTTTTGCTAAAGATCATCTTGACAACCTAAAGGCTTTTGGAGAAAAAAAAACCCTCATATCTGTGAAACATGGCGGTGGCAATATGATGACTGGGGCCTCTTTCACTACATCTGGGCCACGACGGCTTGTCATCGTTGATGAAACAATTCTGACGTTTATCAGAAAATTATAAAGGAAAATGTCAGGACTTCTGTCAATGTGCTGAATTTCAGGAGAACGTGGGTCACGCAGCAAGACAACAACCCAAAGCACACAAGTCATTCTATAAAAGAATGGTTAAAGAAAAATAAAATTAAAGTTTTGCAATTGTAAAGTTAAAATCTTGACCTTAATCCTATGGAAATGTTGTGGATGGAACTGATGGGAGCAGTTTATGCGGAAAAAAGCACAAACACAACAGAGTTGAAGCTGTTTTGTAGGGAGGAATTGGCTAAATTTCCTCGAAGCTGATATGCAGGACTAAATCAATAACTACTGGAAAATTTTAGATGCAGTTACTGCTGCGCAAGGTGCCACACCAGATACTTAAAGCAAAGGTTCACATACTTTTGCCACTCAGACATGTAATATTGGATTAATTTTCCTCAATAAAAAATTGCAAAGTTTAATATTTTTGACTCAACGAACAATTTCACATTGATGGCAAAAAAACAAACTAGAATATTTACACAATCAAAATCATTTAGGAATCTGCAATACTATTGCCTAATAAGCACATGACCCCATCTGAGCCTGGATTATTTATTAGATAAGCAGATGACCTCTACACTGATATATTCCATTATCTACAACCTCGAAGAGAACAAATATTTGCAGCAAACAGAGAGAGAAGGTAGAGATAGCAAATTATCTGGGAAATCTGTAAACATTTGGGTGGAAAAAAATCTGTGGAATTCTTCTCTTGTGCCATAAATTTGCTGAAAATACACAGAAAATCACGCCACATTGGACTTGCTTCAGATATTACTGTAAGGTCACGGCCCCACTATCAGTATTTGGTCAGTATTCGGTCAGTATTTTTTCTCAGCAGTGGGAGCCAAAACCAGGAGTGGGTGATAAATGCAGAATTGGTGACTTATATTAGGCTATGTGCCCACAATGCAGAAATGCTCCGGATTTTTTCCTGAGCGTTTCTGCATCTCCCTGGCAGAAAAAAAAGCATGCGGATTGTACATGCGTTTTCCTGCCAGGGACGTGCGGATGTGAAGCGTTCTTCACATGCATTTCTGCATGCGGGTTGTCAAGCACTTTCCAAGCGATTTTAGCATCACTTGGAAAGTGCTTGACAACTTGGTCACACTATATAAATCCATGCAACCGGCATGGATTTATATAGTGTGACCGAGAGAATGTCAAAAAATAAAAAAATAAATGTATACTTATCCTCCGATGGCCCGCGCTGTCTTGCTTCACCGTCCCGGCTGCCGGCAGCGGTGGATTGAAGGACCTGCCGACGTCAGCGCCGCGTGACCCGTCACATGACTCTGACGTCAGCGCAGGTCCTTCATTCCATCGCGAACTGCAGCCAAGCAAGGAGGAGCGCACCGCTGGCCGCCGGAAGGTAAGTATATATTTATTTTTTATTTTATTCTTTTTTTTTACAGTTTTCAATGGTACCCAGGTCCGGAGAGGAGTCTCCTGTCCTCCACACCCGGGTACCACCCACACATTAGAATGCGCCAATTACGCAAGTACAGATGCAGTCTTGTGGAATTGGCGTGTTCTAATGCAAGTCAATGGAGGCGAAAACGCAGCACTTCCGCAAAATAATTCGTAGTGCTGCGTTTTTTTCCACAATGATAATCCGCAGCGGAAATTTCCGCACACAGCCTTATACCTTTTCTCTGATTGTTCCTTACCTGGTTTTGGCTCCCACTCCTGAGAAAAAATACTGACCGGACACTGATAGTGGGGCCGTGGCCTAAGTAGGAGACTGGTAGTCTCAGATCGCATTGTCATAAAAAAACTATTTCTTGTTAAATGCAGAGGTGTAGCAATCCTTTCTTGCAAAGAGAAAGGCGGGTAAGAGAAGTATATTAGTATTTATTTTTCTTTGGTAAAGACTTGCATGATCTGCCAGGATATGATTTAAATCTGTTCTTGGCGCTAATACCCAAGTGCAATAGTGAAATGTACACAATTGCTGCAAGGGACAAAGCTGAAATATTTTGGAAATTTTCAATGCATTTCAAAGATGTGGGACATATAAATATCTCCGCCATGGGGCATGGTTATGCTCTGGAGCTGCTCAGACGTGCTTGACGGAGCTCCTACCATCCTGTGTTATCCTGCGGGGAATCCGCTTATTATAAGAATACACCCTAAGGAGTCGGAGGGAGAGAGGAAACGACGGGGTTGTAAGTAGGCATTGTGGGTGCCTGAAATTTGTCATGGAGCGCTCTTACTAACCCCGAAGCTGCCCTGCGCGGGAAAAAACAGCTGCCATTTTGGTGTGCGAGTGCTGTAGTGTGCGGAGGAGGAAAGAGACGCTGACCAGAAGAGAGACAGCTGAAGAATACTTACCTGCCACCGCGCCAAGCCTATCTCCGATCTGGACACTCCGGGGTCTGCCACCTGACAGCGGCAGTAAATCTCCACTCATCTCGGCTGAGAACAGGAGGATCGTGCGATCTCCCTGGGTCCTAGTGCTGCTCGCTGTCTGTTCCTGCGGTCAGCGCCTGTGGAACCGTGTTGAAGGTAATAGGGGCACAGGAGGATATAGAAAATCCTTGGTACAGGGACCATGATGCAGCAAAAAGCTAGTGCAAGATGAAGGAGAGCAGAAAACATACTCTCAAGATGGCGTCCGCGCGTCTTGTGGGAAGAGGCCGAGAGACATTGGCGGGGATGTAGCAGTGAGGCTAGAGCAGTATGCTCATAAAACACTCACCATGATCCCCAGAAGGCAGAAGTCGGGATCAATCCTACAAGAGCATCAGAGAAGGCACCCAACAGGATCCAGATACTTTCCCCCTAGCACAGGAAGAGGAAGAAGACTGTTCTGAAACAGCCAATCATTCACACTAATCCCCTGCAGCGTCCAACTCTCCAATGGGAAATAAAAATGCTCCTGAAGACGTACTCACAGGGGAAGCACCCTCACTGATGGATGTCTTCACTGCAGTCAATAAATGTAATGCTACTCTAACTCCACTGGCAGGCCAGGTGGGATGTATCCACGAAATTATCCCCATAATCCGTCATGATGTCCAGAAGAGAGCGTAACGAATCGCGGAGGTTGAGGCCAATCAGTGAGTTGGAGGAGGCTCTTCCCTCGGTCCACACAGATGTTCAGTAGCACACACAGGCTGTGACGGCGACGTTTGCTAAAACAGACTACCTGGAAAATTGCCTGAGACGCAATAACATAAGGCTAGTTGATGTGCAGGAAAAGGTGAAAGGGGGGAACCCGGACAGTTCTTTTTTGAAAAATGGTTTATAGATACATTTAGGAAAGAGGTCTTCACTTCCCTTGTTCATGGTGGAGAGGGAGCATAGCGTTCCTACAAGACCTGAGCCGGTGGTTAGGCCTCTCAGACCTATCCGAGTTAAAATTCACCACTATAAAAACAGAGGGATTATACTAAGGAAGGCAAGAGAGAAGCAACATATCCAGCTTGGTGGGCAAAAGATTTCAATATTTCCAGACTTTTCTGTGGAGGTTCAACGCAGAAGATCCTGTTCCTGGATATTATGAGGAGAATGAGTGTGCTGGGACTGCAGTATTCTAAGATTTATCCAGCTAAATTGAAAGTGGTGTCTCTAGGTTCAACTTTATTCTTAAGAGTCTGCCAAGGATGCCCTAAGATGGCTGGACACATATGAACATCAGATTCGTCAGGATGAGTTGGCCGAGAGGGCCTGAATTAAAGATGGGATATGATGATTGAGACTAGCCACCTGACATAAATAGCTTGATTGAGAGATATATATATATCCCTAGTGGTTTCCCTGTCCGTAATGGAATGAGCTCTGCTCGTAAGACACTGCCACCTGATTTTTACAGAGTGTATCGAATGGTTACATGTTTTTTTGTGCCCCATCAGTTATGTTTAAGGGTAGGATTACATAACTTTGGGAGGATAGAGTGTTGTTGGGTGGGAGGTAAGGGAGGGGTTCTTGTGGTGCACAATAGCATTAGTTTTTGGCTCTACTTAAAGGGGTTTTCCCACAAACAAAACTTTATTTTAATCAACAGACCTTGGAATAATCATAAGTTCCACAATTGGATGTATTTAAATAAAATGTTCCTGTGCTGAGATAATCTTATAAATGTGCCCCTGCTGTGTACTGTGTAATGGCTGTGTTTCACCATACAGGAACATGGTCTGATCATACCACATCTCCTGGGCAGGGGGTGAAGCAAAAAAGTATATAGACATTATAGCAGGGTATCACAAATGTTACTTTCTTTGAAGTAAAAAATTGTTTAAAAACTGGCAGGGAAATGTTTTACCTCAAAGAAAGAATCAGCTGTGATCCCCTGCTGTAATGTCAGTATATTCTCTTTTGCTTCCTCCCCTGCCCAGGAGATGTGGTATGATCAGACCATGTTCCTGTATGGTCAGACACAGCCATTACACAGTACACAGCAGGGGAACATTTATAAGATTATCTCAGCACAGGAACATTTTATTTAAATACATCCAATTGTGGAAATTATTATTATTCCAAGATCTATTGATTAAAATTAACTTTTGTTCGTGGGAAAACCCCTTTAACTGCAAAGGTAACAGTTGACATGGCAGCGATATTTGCATATATTGTTTTGTTCAGAGAATGGGTATAATGATTACATTTATCTCTTGGAACATTTGTGGTCTGAGAGACAGGTCAAAAAGGGCAAGCAATCTTTGAGTATATCAGAAAAATTAACCCTGCGATTATAATCCTGCAGGAAACATTTTTGCAATTACTTTATTGAATACCCATATAAACCTCAGGGGAAAAGCTTTGTCTGGGAGCACGAAACGTGCGTTGGGTGTGCTTGCTGGGTGAGCGGGAAGGATTTCTTGTGTTCTTGTTTTTTTGTCCTCGATTTCCTAGTGCAAATTAAGTGCACTTGTCCGTATTTGTACTCGCTGGCTCCCCATTTTACCTTACTGGGAAACTTGACAGATATTTATTTTGTTATTGTCATTTTGCACTGAGTTTCTGCTGCAGCTCCTGTTGTACTTGTGTAGCTCACCCACCATGCATTTTATCAGGCACTAATCATAGCCTGCAAACAGTTCTTGATGCCAGTTAACTGTTGTATATTTGCCAGTTTTGGTGTAAAGTGTATGATAAATTCCCCGCTCAGTCTATGTTCTGGATCTGCACCAGCAAGTTTTCAGAACTTTCTTGCACTTATAAAGCAGAAACACATAGATAAATCATCCCAAATATGCACAGCACCTAATTAGTAACAATTAAGAAATTGCCCTGAAGGAATATACTAATAGTTGGTAGAAAGTGCAAACCAAAATATGCCATATACTGCCCTGCCAACACCTAGGCACATGGACTTATTTATAACTTAATGGGGTTGTCTCCGAAAACAAAGTATGTTTAATCAATAGATCTTGGAATAATAAGTTTCACAATTGGATGTGTTTAACTAAAATATTCCTGTGCTGAGATAATCTTATAAATGTTCTCCTGCTGTGTACTGTGTAATGTCTGTGTCTGACTGTACAGGAACATGGTCTGATGATACCACAGCTCCTGGGCAGGGGAGGAAGCAAAAGAGTATACAGACATTACAGCAGGAGATCACAGCTAATTCTTTCTGTGAGGTAAAACATTTTCCTGCCTGTATTTAAAGGGAACCGGTCATGTAAACTAACACTAATAGCCTGCAGATATGGGGCTAATCTGCAAGTTAATCGTGTTCCGACACTGTGGGTCGCCCGCTTTATACACACACACACATATACACTGTGGCTGTGGGTGGTGGTGGAGCAGTGAATATTCATTTTCCTTAATAGCGCACACACTGTACCTGCAGCGCGACTATGTATGGCACCCTTCACCCCTCGTCCTGGTATGCATGGCCCTCCGCATCCCTCTTCCTGGAATGCTTGGCATCCCCTGATTCCCATCATGCTGCACACAAAAAAAATAATAAAACAATTATACTCACCTCTCTCCTCCAGTGCTGCATCCCACTCTGCTGCCAACAGGGATCTCACTGTGTGAGCCGCGCATGGTGTAACTGCCATGTGCCCTCACACTATGAGATGATGTGCTGGAAATGTCACTGCTCCCCACGCCGGGACTATGTGCGTGGGGAGAAGTGACCATTCACTCTCCTTAATAGCGCGCACACTGTACCCGCAGCACCGCTCCTGCTACAGATCTGCGGACTGTGTGCCCGCTATTAAAGAACATGAATATTCACTACAACCCATGGGAGTGGCTTGTAGTGGATATTCATGGTTTCTAATAGCGGGCACACAGACCGCAGAGCGGCAGCAGGAGCCGTGCTGCGGGTACAGTGTGCGCGCTATTAAGGAGAATGAATGGTCACTGCTCCCCAGGCACACAATCCCAGCGTGGGGAGCAGTGACTATGCCGGCAGACCATCTCACATACATGGCTCACACAGTGAGATGCCTGTCGGCAGCAGAGAGGGACGCGGCGCTGGAGGAGAGAGAGGGTGAGTATAATTGTTCATTTTTTTTTGGGTGCAGAGTAATGGGGATCAGGGGGTGCCGAGCATACCAGGAATAGGGATGAGGGGGGCCATATACATACCAGGATGAGGGATGAAGGGTGCCATCCATACCAGGAAGAGGGATGAGTGGTGCCATACATACCAGGAAGAGGGATGAGGGGGGCAATACATACCAGGAAGAGGGATGAGGGGGGCAATACATACCAGGATGAGGGATGAAGGGTGCTATACATTCCATGAAGAGGGATGAGGGGTGCCATAAACACCAGGAAGAGGGGTGCCGGGTGCCATACATACCAGGATGGGGATGAGGGGGGCCATACATACCAGGATGAAGGGTGCAATACATACCAGGAAGAAGGATGAGGGGGGTCATGCATACCAAGATGGGGATGAGGGAAACATAACAGGAAGAAGGAGGCCATATATACCAGGGTGGGCAATATTAACAGAATTGGGGAACAATATCTCTATAACAGCGTCAGCAGCAGACCCCCTCCCCCTTAACAGGGCATCATGGCCACATTTTTTGCTTACATTTTTTTTTCTATTCTCCTCCTCTAAAACCTAGGTGCGTCTTATGGTCCAGTGCGTCTTATAGTTTCAAAAATACAGTATGTCTTCGGTGTATGCAGGGGATGGGGAATGGAGTTGGAGGGAAATATAAGCACACAGACCCACAGCTGAGAATTTCAGAATATTGGGAAAAAAATACTATATATGCAAAATACAAGTTAATGGAATGAAATCATGTTATCCCTCATGTATACAAATGACAATCTGAAAAGTCTCCCAGGAGTGTAATTACACTTTAATGAAAATTTACTAAAACCAGGAAATGTTGTGAAATTAAAATGTCATGAGAGCGCTACTTCTACCTCACCTATTGAGTCTGCACCATTTTTTTTTTGGCCATTTGGCTACTGGGATGACAGACTTCTATGCTGCTCTATATAAGGCTGGGGTCACACGAGCTTATAAAAAATAGTTCAGTGTTTCATCCAGGAAAGTGGGACCATTTTTTTTTCTGACTTGTCATAAGTGTGCAGTCCATATAGAATCCATTTTTTTACAGCAGCTATTATTCATTTATAGTTTCCTATGTTACAGAATTGCAATGTATCCGTAAAATCGGATGCTATACTGCGTTCAATGTCATCCAATTTTTTTTGCGCACCCATAAACTTGAATGGATAAGTCTCACGCGATTTATGGAAGAAACTAGTTCAGACTGCAATTTTTTTTTCACATGTAGATTCAAATCACTGAAAAGAAAAATCGCTTATCTGCACTGCCTTATTGAACATTGGTTTGAGAAATGCCCGTTTTTCTCAAGGACTGAACTCGGACTAAAAATACGGACGTGTGAATGAGCCCTAAGACAGAGCTGCTTTAACCTGTGTTCAAGATTAGCTTCAAAACATAAATCATAGGTTACAATGAATAACTGGATGATGACTCTGCAGTCACAACGTGCCCCTTACGTGCCTTATAAAAATGCAATAAAAGTCCACTCCAGATTTGCCCTTATCTACAGGACTTCTGTAACCACTGTCTGGCCCATCCCTACAGTTGGCTGACAATAGTAAAAGTCATGCTGTATTCAGATCTATGGTGAGTGCATGCTCTTCCAGCAATGTCACGTTCCACACTATAAAGCTGCTTCACCTGTAAATGAGCATTCAGCAGCCAACCTGAACCTCGTGCGTCACTCCCAATGTCACCCAGCAGCGCTGCTGACAAGATATTCTGTAACCATCTGGAAAGAACAAAAGAAATTTACTCAATCCTAATTCATTTACTTTCCATTTTCCACTGTACTACTCCACACCTCATGCAAAATAAAGCTACATGCCGCAGTACATCATCACGTTACAGATCACACTCAGGATCTGATAAAGACTGAAAACAGCAGGACTGGCAATTCTCATTGCCGTTGATTTCTACCAATCCATCTCCTGTTACATTTAGTCAATTTTTTGTCTTACTTAAGTGGCTAAACGTGGGGACAAAGATCATCCATAAGACTAAACAAAGGGCCTCCCGGATGTGCACAAAATCCCTTACACTGTGTGAGAAATACACAGCACCAGGATAGAAGAGGTTTCACATTTCTTACAACTTTAAAACTGTTGCAAAATGACATATACACAATGATGGAAGGAGGAATTGCTACCTAAAACTAAAAGGTATGGCTCTTACCCCGAGTACATCCATATCTTTCTTGTAGAAATATGCCATTGACGTTCTATGCAAATTTCCTGCCTGTGTGTTGGGTCATGTCAGAGCACTTCCAGCTCTCCAGCCTTCAGTCACCCGCTAAGAAGTGAGGGCCGGAGAGCTGGAAGTGCTCTAACATGCCCAAAGCACTTGCAGGTAATTTGCTTTTTCGCAGGTTTTTTTCCCCACCTGGACAGAGCGTCTTTGTGAAACAAAATTGGAACATGCAATATTCCTTTCCAAGTCTGATGAGACTCACTATTCAAGTCTAAAAATAATTTGGATCCCATACAGAAAATCCAGATACTTTGCCATTATTAACCCAGAAAGCTGCATTTAATCATAAACATTTTAAAATGTTGATGTTTAAAAACAGACACAGATGTCACATGGACACCAATACGGATGAAAATCGTCCAAATTTTCTGGAAGAAAATCAAGCAATTTTTTACACAGTCGTCTAACCCTGGCCTTATTCAGGGTAACGGAAGAGTCAGACGGCTGTATAACTGGGACGAGGATCGCTACGCAATTCTCGGACTGGCAGTCAGCTCTCTTAGCCTTAGAGCGACAGCGACATAGAAATATATGCTGTCACACTCGGGTCAGGAGAGCCGACGGGCAGTCCGAGCACTGCGTTGTGATCCTCGTCTGAGTTTGTCTCTTCCTTAACAGAGCCTATACAGTCATAATTTTAGTTTTAGGTAAAAATTCCTCCTGACACGTTCCCTTTAAAAGGGAATCTCTCAACAGGATTTCACACCCCAAACTATTTATATGCAGCTGTATCTCTTTGAAAGACAAGCCCAGCAATACCTTTACATGGCCTGTCTATTCCTGTTACTGAGGAATCAGCATTTGAATTCATATTAAAGGAGGTTGAAAAGCTATTTGTAGATCTGAAAGCTCTGTCACTCCAGCTCTATTCTCCACCCAGCGCCTCCTCCTCCTGCTTGACTGACAGCTCCTTCGCCTGAGGCCAAGTGCCCACGATGCAGAAATGCTGCATATTTTTCCCGCTTCTCCCTGGCAGAAAAAACGCATGCGGATTTTACATGCATTTTTCCTGCCAGGTAGAAGCGTTTGTCAAGCGTTTTTGCATGCATTTCTGCATGCGGCTTATCAAGCGCTTTTCCAAGCGATTTTAGTAACACTTGGAAAAGTGCTTGACAACTTGGTCACACTATATAAATCCATGCAACTGGCATAGGTTTATATAGTGTGACCAAGTAATAGTTAAAAAAAAGAATAAGGCTATGTGCCCACGTTGCGGAAATGAAGCAGAAAATTTCTGCTTCATTTCGGCATGTCCTCTCCCGGAAAAACGCATGCGGAATTCCGCACGCGTTTATTGCGCGTTTATCGCGCGCTTACCACATGAGGAATTGCCTTGCGTTTTTAATGCATTGCAGAAGGCAATTCCGCTTGCGGAAACGCAAAATTAATGAACATGCTGCGGATTTTTGAACGCAGCATAAACGCTACGGAAAAATCCGCAGCGTGGGCATAGAACTTGCGGAATCCCCTTGGGGACCATGGGGAGCGGATTACCTAGCGTTTAACAAGCGTTTACGCTGCGGAAATTCCGCAGCGTAAACGCTTGAAAAACGCTACGTGGGCACGCAGCCTAAGAATGGTAAAAAAATAAAGATTATACTTACCTTCCGAAGGCCCCCGGTCTTTTCTCCCCTGCGTCTGGTCTCTTGCACTGCTCGCGGTGGTGTGAAAGGACCTTTCATGACGTCATTTAGTCATGAGACAGGTCACGCGACCGCCTGCGTCGGCGGTCGCGTGACCTGTCACATGACTAAATGACGTCATGAAAGGTCCTTTTAGACCATCGCGAGCCGCCCAACACACCGGACGCATCGCTGAGGAGACCGGGGGCCATCGGAAGGTAAGTATAATCTTTATTATTTATTTTAAATTCTTTTTATTACAGGTACCATGGTACCAAGGTCTGGAGTAGAGTCTCCTCTTCTCCATTCCCGGGTACCATCCGCACATTGAATCACTTAATATCCGCATGTGCACATGTAGTGATGCGGATGTTAAGTGTTTCAATGCAAGTCAATGGCGGCAATTACGCTGCGTGCCCGCAAAATTAATGGACATGCTGCGTATTTTTCCGCAATGATAATCCGCAGCTGAAATTTCCGCAGCATGTGCACAGCACATGCGGATTATCATTGGGGACAATGGGGCACGTATCACCAAGCGTTTTTTAAGCGTTTTCACTGTGGAAATTCCGAGGCAAAAACGCTTGAAAAACGCATAGTGGGTACGCAGCCTGAAGTTACACAGCATAGAGGCTGTCAAACAAAAGGCGGCGCTGAGTGGGGAATGGCGATGGAGTGACAGAGCCTTTGGATCTACAAATAGCACTTTAGCCAAAATGAATATCAATTGAAACGCTGATATCTGAGTAGCAGAGGAATTGACTGGCCATGTAAAGGGATTGCTGGACTTGTCTTTGAAAAAGCTTCATGCACATATAGAGAGGGGGTGAAATCCTGCTGACAGATTCCCTTTTAAGTCTTAGAGAGGGTTTGATTCAATTTTTAAAGATCTACAACATTTTACAGCACTTACATTTTCCATACATCACCCATGACAAGTACTTAGCGACGCTACAGCGATCCCGAAAACGATCTGACCTGTCAGGGATCGTTGCTGCGTCGCTATGTGGTCGCTGGTGAGATGTCAAACAGTCAGATCTTCCCAACGACGCAGCAACGATACGGAGACCGGTAGCGACCTGTATAACGATGCAACGCAAATGCACGCCGATGTGTCTCAGTTCTGAGTCGCCAATGAGGTCGTTGGTAAGGTGTCAAACACACCGATGCATGCTACCCAGCGGGACCTCAACGATCAAAAAATGGTCCAGGCCATTCCGACACGACCAGCGATCTCACAGCAGGGGCCTGGTCGCTGCTACGTTTCAAACATAGCGAGATCGCTGCTGAGGTCGCTGTTGCGTCACAAAACTTGTGACGCAGCAGCGATCTCGCTTAGTGTGACGGGGGCTTTATTTTATAATAAAAATGTTATGCAATTTTCTAGTATATCTGTATCTATTCCTCACAGACTCTAAAATTTGAGCTTGTAGAATGGGACTCTTCACTGTTGACTTCCAGTGGATAAAAATCTATCCTGACCATGGGGTGGACACACAAGTGCCTGGTAATGTCAAACCCTCCTGAGTGTAAAGGCAAAAAGCGGGTGACCAGGCTGCAGCTGAAAACTGTAGTGGTTGATTTGTGATTGTTTAACAAGCAATCATTTGATTTACAGGAACATCTGTTCCCCTACAAAGACACCTAATTGTTAAAAGAGCTGTTTGAAAATTGTTGAGACCACTCCGTTGAGCGTTACCCTAACAAGAATTGGAACAAGCCATGTACCCCGGTATCCAGCACCTGGCTTTTATCCTCTGGGAGAAAACAATGAAGATAAGGCTTTGTTCACATCACATTAAGTGCTATATGTTTTAAGAATACATTTGAGGTGAAGATGGGAATATTGATGTATACTGGCCCCGAGGAGGCCAAAAAGGTCACTCTTATGATTTGTCAAGTGAAAGGAGCACTTTGGATACACTTGGCACAAGGTGTGTACGCCAAATGTAGGCGTAATATAATGTGAATAGAGTCTTAAAGGGAACCCGTCATGTGCTATATGCAGTCTGATCTGTGGACAGCATGGTACAGAGAAAGAGAAGCTGACCAGAACGATATATAGGTTTGTTGGAAAAAAAATTCAGTAAAGGCTAAATTCACACGAACATATAAAAAAAAACATCTGATTTTCTTCCCCCCCCAAAAAATAGACGTTTTTTCACCTGTATGGTCATCTGTATTCCATTGGTTTTTATACATCAGTGAATAAAATGTAAAAGACTAAAAATAGTTTTCTAGGTTAATAATGGCAATGCGTTTGTAAAAGTCAAGTGCTGTATGGTTGATCCGCACGAGATAAGTTTAGACTAGAATATGAGAGTCTCATCCGGAAGTCTGGTGCGGTACATGCTGCAATTTTTTTTCACTCAGCTCATGGAAAAAAAACGCATATCTGAACAGCGTTGTTAGTTTTCTTCCATAGACAGCACTCAGACCACAATATGGTTGTGTGAACATAGCCTCCCTTGCAATTATTCATGGAAATCCCTGGTGTTAATGTGTTAATATGCATACGAGTCCAGAAGGCGGTCCTACTCGGTGATTGACAGCTATCCCTGTATGGACAGTTATACAAGGAAGACTGGCAATCATTGGATAGGACCGACCACTGGACTCATACATTCACACGCCAGGGATTTCAAGGAATAAAATACAAATTTTACTGATACCTTTCTTACAATAAAGTATAGCAATTAGATCAGCTCCTCCTGCTGTATAGCATCCTGCCTGCGGATCACATACCATTTTTGACATGACCGGTTCCCTTTAATGCCGCCATACGCACACAAATTAAAAAAACAACAATTATAGATTTATCAGTAGACAAATTTAATTCATGGAAAAACTTTCAGGCTGCAGATTTTGCCACAGAATTCTCTGCATTGCAAAAATCAGTTCCATTTACCTGAATAGGGTTGTTCAGATGAAGAAGAAAGTAGCAGAACATTCTGCAGCGACGACACAACATGTGAACTTACCCTTAAGGAACAAAATACACTGTGGATTTGGCTGGAAATGCTTAGCAAAATCTGTGAACAATTAGCTGCAAAATCCACATCCCAGATGTTGTTGTGGATGTCACTGATTTCACCCTATGCATATGCAGAAATATACATGATGCAGATTTCAATTCTGAACCATCAAGTCAATTTACATGAGGATTCAGCTTCAGGTTTTTTTATGAAGTGCATGGGTGAGATATATTAAAATCTTACTGTGAAACTATGGATTTTCCTCCAGGAAAATCTGGCTGGAAATGTCCACAGTGTATCCACACTGTGTGAACAAACCACTAAGGAAACATTGGGAGAGTGGGGGGAAGAATTTGTCAGTCTCCCTTCACCAGTTTTCTAGTGTTACAGAATTGGAAAATTTATAACAAAACTTTGCCCTTTCACTCAACATTGGTTATTTTTAGTTTTAATTAATTAGTAAAGGCACGTGGCCAATTGTAGAATAACAAATTTACTTCAATAAATTCCACAAACAGTATAAACTATAGCGGAAATCTACGCCAGCTCATAGCGGACACAGATTTAAACAGCCAACAAATGCAACAGATTATTTTAGGGTACTGCTTAATACATTTTTTACATTTTAAAGTCATTCTCTGTCCAAAAGACAGGAGATAATTTGCTGATCGCTGGGAGTTTTTCCACAAATAACATTTATCATCTTTCTACAGAGCCTCATGTGAATGAAGCGCCGATCAAGCACTGTCTATGTAACTGCTGGAAATATCTGAGCTCTGTGCTTTCTCCAGAAGTCCCATAGACAATGAATGAAAAGGAGTAATGCTCAACCTCTCCATTTACAAGGGGCTCTGCAGACCTCAGTTTTTGGGATCACAGAGACACAGGGGTTGAATCAACCAGAATCAGTAAATTACCTCCAATCCCACAGATGGGTAAACTTTTAAGAGGTTTTCCTGAAATTAAAAGATATTCCCGGACATGTCTCAAGACTAAATAATGGAAAGCAGGTCTTGGTAAATGTTATTGTTAGTCTAGTCTGGGATTTACATGTTTTATGTCTCTGATCTGCATTTTTAGAGAATTCTGAAACGCAGTTGAACACTAGGGTTTGTCTCCTATATTAAAGTGGCCATAACAACACAAAAAATTATATATCCTTGATTATATTTATGTCGGTGCTGTCTCCCGGCGGTCACCTGACAGTAGTGAAATACTCCTTTATCACCCACGAATTATAAAGCTCTCAAAAACCTAGAGCTATGGCAGTATAGGAAAAAAAATTCAGATCTTAATGATAAGTGGTCGCCACGGCCTCACAAATCCATCTGCAGAATGCAGGTTGTCATTTACAGCTCATCTCAAAAATTACACCGGGGACGGATATTGTACAACTTATCAGAAATAGATCAGGATTTACGGAGAAACCTTTAAAAGTCGGTAAAAGTCACGGTCCTTTACAAGAGCTGATCTATCACCTATTGGCCACGTTTATCACAAGCATGTTTCCTTAGATCTTCCAAAAAAACTAGTTTCTACAATGTTTCACCAGTATCATTAATAAAAGTAAATGACAAATGTTGTGAAGCGAACGACATCTCCATTGCCTCTAACTATTGCATTATGTGACTGGTGAGGTTCGGTGTGTGGGCGTTAGCAATATCACAGCGGGTATATAAATGTGCCATCAAGAGATTCTGCAGTCCTGCTCTCTATAGGGCACACATGGCCCTAAAGTTCAATTGCAGTCAAACACAGTCAAGGACTCCTCACAAGTTAGTACACCCATATACAGCCTCTGATATGATGGAAAGCATCACTCTCGGTGACCTTGAGCTGATGGTGACACGCTCTTGGCTCAAGTGTCAGAGGAGCAGCAAGATTACTGCCAGCTCTGCAAAATAAGTGACTATTCCAGCCAGTGCCCAGCCATGGCACACCGGATACCAAGGTGTCGGACCTGTCATACATCATGCATGGCTGCCAAGGTTATCCTGTAAGAACAGAGCCCTGATATAATGAGCAGCGCTTCCCTGCTGTCACATGGGCAGACGACAAGGCCTGAATGGTTCCATATCTAGGACCTTTACAGGATAGAAACAATTAACAGTTCACACTTCTGCTAATGGAGTCCCCAGCTACCCAGATACAGGTACTGCACAATCAGCACATGTCCAGTATGGGAGCAGGGAGGTCACTGGGGGCTACATGACACCCCTCGGGTGCCCTCTGCACATCACCCCTCTGCTCTCCATTCATTGAGTGTCACATCCAAGGAAAGTGTAAACTCTGGCGAAGACTAAGGAACTCTAGCAACACCAAGGAAAACTGCCAGAAAGAAAAACTTCCCCAAGGCATCAACTTCCTTCCCCTTCCCCCATAGATCCCCGTCCTCTATGGTCAGGGCTGGGGTCCATGTGTGCATTACTCGTACAGCTCGGTGCAGACGGACAATGCATTTAGGATTGAATAGTAGGATAAAGGGTCGCTCGGCAGATCCTGGGGACCACAGTGTCGGGTACATGGAGCAGATCCATTGTGGGGGTCTCATTAGTGAGTGCCCCCAGGGACATGTACCTGTAGCTGTGATCCACACAGGACGGTACAGGGTGCAGGGCACAGTGACAGCACCTGGTGTACTGGGTGCCATGGCCTGGGACATATCAGGGCTACACATATATGCACTAGCCCCTATTGATGCTGCAGTGACCAGTAGTCACAAGACCTGCAGCCATTGCCATCACACGGATGCAGCACCGGTGCAGTGACAGCACCCAGCTGAGGAGAGGACTTACCTCACTCACGTCCACCTCGCAGTCGTCCCCATAGGTTATCCCCAGTCCGGCGCTCATGGCTGCAGCCAGACTTCCTGCCTCTATGGCAGCGCACACATGCGAGAGCAGCAGGACGAGCCGCGCACATCCCCCGCTCCAGCCCCGCACAACTTCTGCCGCCGGCCGCACACATCAGCCCGCACTCAGCACACCGCGGCCGGCTCCATGCACTGTGAGGAGCGGCCACCGCAGGAGGGAAACTTTCACATAGCTGTGTGCTGAGGAGAAGCGGCGTCTGCTGCCCGCGGCACCGAGTAAGGAGGGGCGGTGCGGGGACACAGGAGGAGGAGGGGGCTGCACACACTGTCAGGTCAGGTCCTCCGCCAGATCCTGGCCACTCCACGGTCACACATGGTTGTAGTTACTCCCAGCATCACCATCTCTATATGTACCATCATCATCACCACCATCTCTATATGTACCATCATCACCATCTCTATATGTACCATCATCATCACCACCATCTCTATATGTACCATCATCACCATCACCACCATCTCTATATGTACCATCATCATCACCACCATCTCTATATGTACCATCATCATCTCTATATGTACCGTCATCACCACCGCCATCTGTATGTGTACCATCATCACCACCGCCATCTCTGTGTACAGTCATCATCACCGCCATCTCTATATGTACCATCATCACCACCACCATCTCCATATGTACCATCATCACCACCACCTCTATATGTACCATCATCACCACCATCTCTATATGTACCATCATCATCTCTATATGTACAGTCATCATCACCACCATCTCTATATGCACCATCATCATCATCACCACCACCATCTCTATATGTACCATCATCACCACCATCTCTATATGTACCATCATCTGTATATGTACAGTCATCATCACCGCCATCTCTATATGTACCATCATCTCTATATGTACAGTCATCATCACTGTCATCTCTATATGCACCATCATCACCGCCATCACTACCACCTCTATATGTACCATCATCATCACCACCATCTCTATATGTACCATCACCATCACCCCCTCTATATGTACCGTCATCATCACCACCTCTATATGTACCATCATCATCATCACCACCTCTATATGTACCATCATCTCTATATGTACAATCATCATCAACATCTCTATATGTACCATCATCACCACCTCTATGTACAGTAGCTTCAATGCCTTCATCTTGCAGGAACTGCTGATACACTCCAGCCACATGAGGTCTGGCATTGTCCTGTATTAGGAGGAACCCAGGGCCAAGCGCACCAGCATATGGTCTCACAAGGGGTCTGAGGATCTCATCTCGGGACCTAATGGCAGTCAGGCTACCTCTGGCAAGCACATGGAGGGCTGTGCGGCCCTCCAAAGAAATGCCACCCACACCATTACTGACCCACTGCCAAACTGGTCATGCTGAAGGATGTTGCAGGTAGCAGATCGCTCTCCATTGCATCTCCAGACTCTGTCACGTCTGTCACATGTGCTCAGTGTGAACCTGCTTTCATCTGTGAAGAGCACAGGGCGCCATTGGCGACTTTGCCAATCCTGATGTTCTGTGGCAAATGCCAAGCGTCCTGCATGGTGTTGGGCTGTGACCACAATCCCCATATGTGGATGTCGGGCCCTCATACCACCCTCATGCAGTCGGTTTCTAACCGTTTGTGCAGACACATGCACATTTGTGGCCTGCTGGAGGTCATTTTGCAGGGCTCTGGCAGTGCTCCTCCTGTTCCTCCTTGCACAAAGGCGGAGGTAGCGGTCCTGATGCTGGGTTGTTGCCCTTCTACGGCCCCCTCCTGGTGTACTGGCCTGTCTCCTGGTAGCACCTCCAGCCTCTGGACACTACACTGACAGACACAGCAAACCTTCTTGCCACAACTCGCATTGATGTGCCATCCTGGATGAGCTGCACTACCTGAGCAACTCCTGTGGGTTTTAGAGTCCGTCTCATGCTACCACGAGTGTGAAAGCACAACCAACATTCAAAAGTGACCAAGACATTAGCCAGAAAGCATTGGTACTGAGATGTGGTCCGTGGTCCCCACCTGCAGAACCACTCCCTTATTGATGGTGTCTTGATAATTGCCAATAATTTCCATCTATTGTCTATTCCACTTGCACAACAGCACGTGAGATTGATTGTCAATCAGTGTTGCTTCCTAAGTGGACAGTTTGATTTCACAGAAGTTTGACCTACTTGGAGTTATATTCTGTTGTTTGTGTTTCCTTTATTTTTTTGAGCAGTGTACAGTATATTTTGCACAGGTCCTATTCAGGATGCTAATAAATGTCTCCCATTTGCTTTGTGTAGTTTTATGTCTCAGGATATCATCCCAGTTTATTGCACTAAGATCATCTCTCAAGATCATCTCTCAACCGTTGGAAATTTGCCTTCCTGAAGTTTAGTGTCCTTGTAACCCCTCTACTACACATCTTATTAAAGGTTACATGAAAACGTATCATTTTGTGATCACTATTACCCAAGTGACCCCCAACTCGTATATTTGATATGCGTTCTGGCCTGTTGGTTAATAATAGGTCTAAAGTGTCCCCCTTCTTGTTGGGTCCTGAACCAGTTGTGAAAGGTAATTGTCTCTCAAAAACCTATTACCTTTGCTGGAACTACATGTTTCTGTCCCCCAATGTATTTCAGGGTAGTTGAAGTCTCCCATAATAATGACTTCTCCTTGAGTCGCTGCTTCATCTATTTGCTTTATGAGGATATTCTCCGCTGCTTCCATTATTTTTGGAGACTTATAACAAACCCCTATCAGTTATTTATTATTTTTTTCCCCTCCCCTTATCTCCACCCACAGGGACTCTACATTTTCATTAGATTCACATATATTGTCACGCAAGATGGGTTTTAAGGATGATTTTACATATAATCACACACTCCCCCCCCTCGCTTGTTTGTACGGTCATTTCTGAACAGACTATAGCCCTGTAAATGAACTGCCCAGTCATGGCTCTCATCCAGCCATATCTCAGATATCCCCACCATGTCAATTATTTTCCAACAAAATTAATTCTAATTCCTCCATTTTGTTGGTGAGGCTTCTGGCATAAGTGTATATGCATTTTATGTATTTCTATGTACCTCTATTCCTTCTTACTATATTGACTGTTCTAACCCCACCTCCAATTTCTTTATTTGTGCCCTGGTCACTATCTGCCCCACCTATAAAATGAATACCCTCCCCCCTAATCCCTAGTTTAAACACTCCTCCAACCTTCTAGCCATTTTCTCCCCCAGCACAGCTGCACCCTCCCCATTGAGGTGCAGCCGGTCCTTTGCGTAGAACCTGTAGCCAACTGAGAAGTCGGCCCAGTTCTCCAGGAACCCAAACCCCTCCTTCCTACACCAATTCCTGAGCCACTTATTTATCCCCGTTGCCTCTCTGGCGTGGCACGTGGTACAGGCAGTATTTCAGAGAATACCACCTTTGAGGTCCTTGCTTTAAGCCTTCTGCCTAATTCCCTGAAATCATTTTTAAGGACCTTCCACCTACCTCTAACTTTGTAATTTGTGCCAATGTGCACCATGACCGCTGGGTCCTCACCAGCCCCTCCCAGTAATCTGTCAACCTGATCAGCAATGTGCTGGACTCGAGCACCAGGTAGGCAGCACACTGTTCGACGATCCCTGTCTTTGTGACAGATTGCCCTATCTGTTCCCCTAATAATTGAGTCCCCCACTACCAGCACCTGCCTGGCCTGCTCTGCTCTCCTATTTCCTCCCTTACTGGAGCTGACACTCCTCCGGTTTTCAGAGGACATGCCTTGCTGCAGCAGTGCTGCCCCTGTACTGACACCGCCCTCATCTGCCAACTTTGCAAACTTATTGGGGTGTGCCAGATCAGGACTAGCCTCCCTGGCACTCTTCCCTCTACCCCCCCCCCCCCTTATCATCACCATCTCTATATGTACAGTCATCATCTCCATATGTACCATCATCACCATATCTATATGTACCACCATCATCATCAATATACTCCCATCGCCATCTCTATATGTACCATCATCATCATCTTTATATGTAACGCCATCATCATCTCTATATGCTCCCATCATCTTCATTTCTATATACTCCCATTATCATCATCTCTATACTCCCATCATCATCTCCTCTATACTCCCATCATCATCTCCTCTACACTCCCATCATCATCTCCTCTACACTCCCATCATCTCCTCTGATTAGTTATGATATAGCTGGTAATAATATATGCCTCTTTTTAGTTTACTGTAGGTCAAAACTGTATGGCCAAGGAGACGTGACCAGCGCTGCCGCCATTACAGTTTCTATCAAAGACGTCACTTAGCTTTTCAACGGAACAAAACTCCGATTAGCTCATACACAAGGCTCCGTTCAGGAGTGCAGAGAAGCCCCTACAGCCGCTCTCTGTCGAAGAAATAAGGGGAGATTCATAAATTGTGTAGTTTTCATTTGCGAATGCAAAGGGTATAATCCAGGACAAATCCCCCAAATGTGTATTTTGAGTGGTAGAGTCACTGTGGCCAGATCCACAGCAGAAAACTATACCACTTGTGATTCTCCGTTGGTAGTCATAATGTTTGTCATGAATATTTCTAAGAAGATAAAAACTCAAAGAGCAAGATTCATTACGTCCGGCTATGTGTACACCAGAGCTAAAGAAGGCGGCGCTGGAGTAAGATGCGCCCAAGTCATTAAAAGGCGCCCGCCACTTGATGAATTAGGCGCTTCTTACAGCTAGTGTGCTCCACCGCTGCTACATTGCTGGCCTAAATTTTGATGATTAAATTTTGTGTCTCCATTACACCCCATCCAAGCTCCGCCCACTCTGACGTAAAAGTCACAACTTTCCCAAAACTTTAGTTTCTAAGAGCCATTACTTTTTTTTTTTTTTCCCATTGACCTAGCCGTATGAGGACTTGCAAGACAAGTTGTGGTTTTGAATGACCCCATTCATTTTAACATATACAGTAGCTTGCAAAAGTATACACCCCCTTTGCATTTTCTATGTTTTGCTACCTCAGCCTGGAATTTCACAGTTTTTTTAGGGTTTACATGAGTTCATGTAAAGAACTTGCCTACAACTGTGAACATTTGTTTTTCTTTTTATTGTGAAGCAAACAACAAATATGACCAAATAACTGTATACTTCAGTGTGCATAACTGTTCACCCCCCTAAAGTCAGTACTTTGTATAGTCCCCTTTTGCGGCACTTACAGCTGTAAGTCGCTTTGGATAAGTCTCTATGAGCTTTCCACATTTTGCATCTGGGATTTTTGTCCATTCCTCAAGGCAAAACTGCTCCAGCTCCATCAAGTTAGATGGCTTCTTCTGGTGAACAGCAATCTTCAAGTCTCACCACACATGCTCAATTGGATTGAGGACTGGGCTTTGACTAGGCCACTCCAGAACATTTACACATTTCCCCTTAAACCACTCGAGTGTTGCTTTAGCAGTATGCTTTGGGTCACTGTCTTGTTGGAAGGTGAACCTCTGTCCCAGTCTCAAATCACAGACTGAAACAGGTTTTGCTCAAGAATATCCCTATATTTCGCACCATCCATCTTCCCCTCCACTTAGACCATTTTCCCTGTCCCTGCTGCCGAAAAACATCCCCACGGCATGATGCCCCCACCACGTTTCACTGTGGGGATGGTGTTATTGGGGTGATGAGCTGTGTTTATTTGGCGCCAGACATAGCGTTTACCTTGATGGCCAAAACCTTAAATTTTTGTCTCATCTGACCACAGCACTTTCCTCCATAAATTCGGGGAGTCTCCCACATGTCTTTTGGCAAACTCAAAACAATCCTTACAATTTTTGTGTGCAAGTAAAGTGTTTTTTCTACCCACTCTTCCATAAAGGCCGCCTCTATGGAGTGTACGGCTTATTGTGGTCGTATAGACAGATACCCCAGTCTCTGCTTGGGAACTCTGTAGCTCCTGCACGGTTATCTTTGGTCTCTGTGCTGCCTCTCTGATTAATGCCCTGCTTGCCTGGGCTGAGGGTTTTGGTGGGCGACCCTTTCTTGGCAGGTTTGTTGTGGTACTATGTTCTTTCCATTTGATGATAATGGATTTGATGGTGCTCTGGAGGATCATCAGAGATTGGTATATTTTATTATTTTTCTTATTTTTATAACCCAACCCTGACTTGTACGTCTCAACAACTTTGTCCCTGACTTATTTGGAGATCTCCTTGGTCTTCACTGTGTTTGGTTAGTGGTGCCTCTGCTAAATGGTGTTGCCGCCTCTGTGGCCTTTCAGAAAAAGTGTGCATATACTGACAGAGCATGTGACACTTACATTGCACACAGGTGGACTTCTTTCTGTAAGAATATGACTTGTGAAGGTAATTGCTTGCACCAGAAATGTTTAGGGGCTTCATTACAAAAGGGGTTAATACATATGCACATGCCAATTTTTAGTTATTTCATCCCTTATTTTTTACTCCCTACACCAACTTAGAATAGCTAGTGCTGACACATCACATACAAATCGGATTACAAAAATATTTAAACACAGGTTGTAATGTAACAAAATAGGTAAAAAAAAAAGGTGGTGAATACTTTCGCAAGCCACTGTAGGGGTATGTGCGCACGTTCAGGATTTGAAGCAGAAATTTCTGCAGTGTTTCTGAATCTCCTTGACAGGAAAAACACTGCGGAAAAAAAGCACGTTTTCTGCCGTGCTTTTTGAAGCATTTTTGTACATCAATGACTGCTTTTTTGAGCTAAATAAAGTTATTTGGTGGGACATTGCTTTAACCCTTGGATTACGGTCAGAACAGGGGTGAATACATTGGTTAATTTAAATGATTAACCCCTTTACAACCCAAGGTGGTTTGCAAGTTAATGACCAGGCCAATTTTTACAATTCTGACCACTGTCACTTTATGAAGTAATTACTCTGGAACGCTTCAACTGATCCCCCTGATTCTGAGACTGTTTTTTCGTGACATATTGTACTTCATTATTGTGGTAAAATTTCTTCGATATCACTTGCGTTTATTTGTGAAAAAAACGGAAATTTGGCAAAAATGTTGAAAATTTAGCAATTTTCAAAATTTTAATTTTTATGTCCTTAAATCAGATAGATATGTCACACAAAATAGTTAATAAATAACATTTCCCAAATGTCTACTTTACATCAGCACAATTTTGGAACCAAAATTTTTTTTTTTGTTAGGGAGCTATAAGGGTTAAAAGTTGACCAGCAATTTCATTTTTCCAACAAAATTTACAAAACCATTTTTTTTTAGGGACCACATCACATTTGAAGTCACTTTTAGGGGTCTTTATGACAGAAAATACCCAAAAGTGACACCGCTCTAAAAACTGCACCCCTCAAGGTGCTCAAAACCACATTCAAGAACTTTATTAATCCTTCACGTGCTTCACAGTAATTTTTGAAATGTGGAAGAAAACAATTAACATTTAACTTTTTTCACAAAAATGTTACTTTGGCCCAATTTTTTTTTATTTTTGCAGGGGTAACAGGAAAAAAGGGACCCCAAAATTTGTTGTGCAATTTCCCCTGAGCATGCAGATACCCCATATGTGAGGAATAACCACTGTTTGGGCACATGGCAGGGTTCGGAAGGGAAGGAGCGCAATTTGACTTTTTGAATGTAAAATTTGCTTGAATAATTAGCGGACGCCATGTTGCGCTTGGAGAGCCCCTGATGTGCCTATACAGTGGAAACCCCCCAGAAGTGACACCATTTTGGCAACTAGACCCCTCAGGGAACTTATCTAGATGTGTGGTGAGCACCTTGAACCCCCAGGTGCTTCACATAAATTTAGAACATTGAGCCGTAAAAATAAAATTTTCACATTTTTCCCACAAAAATGTTTTTCAGCCTCCAATTTTCCATTTTCATGAGGGTAACAGGAGAAATTGCACCATGCAATTTGTTGTGCAATTCCTCCTGAGTACATCGATACCCCATATTTGGGGGATCATCAGCTGATGAACTCATGTGACCTCAGTCACGGCAGCTCAGCGCTATACACTGCCGGGTGATCGGAACGCCGTGGGACATCGGGATTACGGCGGACAGGTGAGTATAAGGTGTTTTTATTTTACATTCATTTAATTTTAACTTTTTTTTTTTCACTGCGAGCACAGACCCCGGCTGATGAGAGTTCACATCAGTCACACCTGCTCCTGCTATTGTCAGCAGCAGCAGCTGTAGGCAGATGGGAGGAGTAGTCTCTCATCAGAGGTCAATTCTTTGTGCGTATTTGTTTCGTTTTTGACCCACTGACTTCAACAGTCAGTGAAATACGCAGCAAATATCCGCAAATATTTTTATATCTGCGTTTTTGCTGCGGATTTGGCTGACTCAATTGACGTCAATGGGTGAAAAACGCTGCAAAAACGCACAAAGAATTGACATGCTGTAGATTTAAACGCAATGACAACCCTGACAGGAAAATTCCTGATCATGTGCACAGCACTTCAGGATTGTCATTGCACTAGCTGGCACAAGGATTCCCCAGTGTTTTTGGCCCATTTCCGCCCGGAAAAAACGTTGCGAAAAAGCACCAAAAATGTGCATTGTGCACATAGCCTATAAGCGTAAACCTCCAAAATATGCTCAGTATATCTCCACCCAAGGTAGCCAGCTATTGCACAAAATTCCTAAAGAATTCAGTAGTGTTGTGGGGACACTGCTGATCCCATTCTTAATTGTACAACTATTGTGTAGAGTAATTACTATAGATTATGTAGAGCAGTTACTACTTAACCTCCTGTTAATCACACAGACAGGTATCCTAATCTTCATGACGTATTGTTGAATTTTAAACAATTGCATAAAAATTAGTGCAACCTTCAGTATTGTTTTGAGACTTTATTGAAAAGGAGAAAGTTTATCAAAGTTTTGAAAAATGTTTTTTTTTAATTACACATTAGAAGCCTTAAAAAAAAATATACATCTGCTTTCAACTTCTTATTAAAGTGTACAGATGGTGCGTAATCTACTGTAGTAATAATACTTAGCAACTTAGCAGTGACATTATATAAACCACTGTGCATCATATTCCCTAAGAGGAAGGTCAAGGCTTCACAGAAATCAGCTATGTAAACTGAGGTCACCAGAGATGTACTCTCCTGGTCTGGTAAAATATTATGGCTACTTATAGGATATAAATAAAGCTTCTTCAAAATAAACAAATTAATTCCTAAATATTTACATCTGTCAAAATAAAATGGGATAATATTATCATTCCTTCCTATTGTGAAACACTATGGCTGTGCAGTTCAACCCTTAGGCTCCATGTACCCAGACATATTTAGGTTATGTCAAAAAGATGTGCGCTGTATATAAAACCAAGAACAGGATGGAGCTGAAATACATGGGACAACAGAGAGTCGGGCAAGGTAATGTTCTTTTATGCCACTGAACTCATGGAACCCAGGGCACAGCTTTCTTGCTAAATGTCAGTAATCAATCTAAATTTCCACAAAAGCACCAAGGTATTTTGCTACCCGGTGGCACGTGCGGATTTGTGGACCCACAGGGCCGAGTCCGCCTAGGTAGGGGCGTAGCTAAGCGGGTACCTGGTGTTCACTGGTGCTCCTGATGGTGGAGACAGACTGAGCTGCAAGTAGCCGCCAGGTACCACTCCTAGGCAGAACCGGTACTGCAGCTGCTGACCCAAGGGGTTAGGTTAGCTGAAACTGATAAGGGCTATGTTCAGACACACTGATCTAGGATATTGGATCAGGGAAACGTTCAAATACTGGCAGCACCGGGATCAGGGGACAATGTTCAGGCTCTGGCCGCACTGGACCAGGGGACAATGCTCAGGACACTGGCCACACAGGGACCAGAGGACTTCGGGAACAGGACTGGCCGCACCAGGACCAGGGAACAATGTTCAGGACACTGGCCCCACGAGGACCAGGGATTCGGGTTCAGGGCCCTGGCCGCACAACTCACTTGTAGCACACCTTACTAATGACTAAACTCGTTGCTTGGCGACTCCCTACATTAACTAAGGAATGTACTCCTCGGGACCTGTGGGGTCATCACAAAACTCGACCAGACCTCAATCACATAACAATAAACATTTCACAATCCTTATCTATGAACTGCTCCAATATTTACGGCCACATTTGTTTATCCCTCTCCCATACTCAAAGTTCTGCTTCACGTCACTTGTCTCATCTATTGCATTATTTCTGTGTCCTATTGTATATAAATATGTGACTCTTCAGATTTCATGTTATACTATGCCTAATGAAGAGGCCTGAGTAGTCTCGAAAGCTTGCAATTTGTTAAAAGGTATCAACCACTGAGGGCTCTCAAATCTTAATGTTTCCCTAAGGGAGAGGGAGTCTTTTATACAGGATGACTCCTAACAATTGGCTGGGAGCCATCTTGAAGGTGGTATAAATTATACTAAATGCCTCTTTTCTACATTCATACCTCCTGTGCTTTCAGGAAGAGTTTTCAGCAGACACATCACATCACATCACATTATAGACAATGTCATCACCCCCTTATTTCACATGAGCACATGCTCATTAGATGCTTCAATACAAAAAATAGTGTCAGTCTGTTTATTGTGGCTAATGTTCATGTATACAAAGGAAGTATGAATCAAAAAATGCATTAGAGACTGTGTGGAAATTGAAAGATAACAAATTTTGTATTTTAATTTTATTTTGTTTTCTGAAGATATAGCTCTATGAGATCTTGTTTTCTTTGTGGCAAGCTGACAATTTCTTCATAGCTTATTAAGGCACAAATGAAGTTTGGATTGCTTTTTATTATATTCTTTTCTTCTTCATGGCATTTACCTTATGGGTTCATTAATTTTATATTTTACAGATGTAGTGATACCAACTACACACAGCAGGTGAAATAAGTATTGAACACAACTTAACCGATGGACATCTATATGGTTTGATTTCTTTGCCTGTATGGAGTAGATGGGTTATTACCGACACCTGGTGAGAATTTCATGTCAATAGCACCTTAAGGCTGCGTGCCCACGTTGCGGATTACAAGTGTTTTTGATGCGGAATTTCCGCAGCGGAAACGCTTGTAAAACGCATGGTAACCCACACCCCATGGTCCCCAAGGGGATTCCGCAAGTTCTATGCACATGCTGCGGATTTTTCCGCAGCGTTTATGCTGCGTTCAAAAATCCGCAGCATGTCAATTAATTTTGCGTTTCCGCAAGCGGAATTGCCTTGTGCAATGCATTAAAAACGCAAGGCAATTCCGCATGTGGAATACGCGAGATAAACACACGAAAAACGCGCGATAAACGCGTGCGGAATTCCGCATGCGTTTTTCCGGGAGAGGACTTGCAGAAATGAAGCAGAAATTTTCTGCTTCATTTCTGCAACGTGGGCACATAGCCTTAGAAATATATTTACTTAAAAACTTTGTGACATGCTTAAGGCTGTGTGCCCACGATGCATTTTTTAAGCGTTTCCGCAGCGGCAAAAACGCTTAAAAAACGCATGGTAGAAGGCCTGCCATGTTCCCCAATGATAATCCGCATGTGCTATGCACATGCTGCGGAAATTTCCACTGCAGGTTATCATTGTGGAAAAAAAAGCAGCACTACCAATTATTTTGCGGAAGTGCTGCGTTTTCGCCGCCATTGACTTGCATTGGAACGCATGGATTCCACATCACTGCATCTGTAGATGCGCATTCCATGCGTTTCAATGTGCGGATGGTACCAGGGTCTGGAGGACAGGAGACTCTCCTCCAGACCCGGGTACCATAGAACCTGTAAAAAAAAAAGAATAAAATAAAAAATAAATATTATATTTACCTTCTGATGGCCCCCAGTGTCTTTGTCTTCGCTTGCCGGCAGATCGCGGTGGACTGAAGGACCTGCGCTGACGTCATTTAGTCATGTGACGGCTCACGCGACCGCTGACGTCGACAGGTCCTTCAGTGTACCGCGAGCTGCCGGCAAGCCAGGATGGAGCGAATAAAGACTGCGGGGGCCATCAGAAGGCAAGTATAGATTTATTTTTTTTATTTTTTACCATTCTTTCGGTCACAGTATATAAATCCATGCCGTTTGCATGGATTTATATAGTGTGACCAAGTTGTCAAGCACTTTCCAAGTGATGCTAAAATCGCTTTGAAAGCGCTTGTCAACCCGCATGCGGAAATGCATGTGAAGAACGCTTCACAGCCGCATGTCCCTGGCAGGAAAAACGCATGTACAATCCGCATGTACAATGCGCATGCGTTTTTTCTGCCAGGGAGATGCAGAAACGCTCAGGAAAAAATCCGGAGCATTTCTGCATCATGGGCACATAGCCTTAGACTTATTTCACCAGCTGAATACATTTTTTAATTTCTATCTTTTTTTTTTTAGAGAAAAGAAAAAGAAATGATTTGAATTTTTTTTTTTTTATTTTCTTTGTGGGTTTTTAAGTCGATTTAGGGGTTTTAAACCTGCAATAGCCTAATTATTTATACCATAAACTGCAATATCAGTTTATAGTTTAAATGGCAGTCTACTATGACGCTCAGCCTGTGGCTGGGCTTCACAGGAATAAAAAGATAGCAGCCGTGGGGTCTTTCAGCAATTGCCCGGCTGTTATGGTAACCCATCGGTGCTTTATGATCGAGTCACAGGGGAGCAAGCAATGGCAATCTGTCAGACTGACAGCGGTATCTAAATGGCCAACAGTTGCAAATGGAGCTTAGCTCCACACGCTGTGGGTAGAGACAGATGCCGGCAATGTCACAAAGCCAGCATCTGTCGCTCATGGAGGGAGGTCTGTTCCTGAGCTCCCTCCACACTTGCTGACCCCAGCATTCAGACATACAGATACCGTATTTTTCGGACTATAAGAGGCATTGGACCATAAGACGTACTCCAAATTTTGGGGTGGAAAATAGAAAAAAATATATATTTTTTATAAGATGGGGGGTCCGTCTTAGAGTCTGAATAGGTACGGTATCTTACCTGGGGGGGGCGGTGGAGCGGAGGTCACAGGAGCCAGGGTCCTTCAGAAAGCCGGCGGAAGTGGAGGAATGCTAGGTGCGAGAAGACTATGCTCCAGCAGCAGGGAGTTGCGGTGGTGGTGGAGCGGGATCGCAGGGCCCTCAGTTTCCTCCCACCCCCAGGAACCTGGCGGCGGCAGCAGAAGAAGTGAAATGCTGCAGGGCCGGTGTCTGACTGTTGGCGGCGAGGCAGAGCGGCGTGCGCTGCTTTCCGGTGGCCGCGCCATCTTCCTGAAGCTGTGATCTACAGGAAAAATGTCCGCCCGAGCTTCCAGTCTGCACATGCACCAGCTCGGGCGGCCATTTTCAGCTTCAGGAAGATGGCCGCGCACACCGGAAGGCAGCGCACGCTGCTCTGCCTCACTGCGGACAGCCAAACACCGGCGCCGCAGCATCTCACCTCTTCTGCTGCCGCCACCGGGTTCCTAAGGGAGGGAACGGAGGGTCCTGCGATCCCGCTCCACCACCACCGCAACTATCCAGTAAGCTACGTTCGGACCATAAGACGCACCCCCCTTTTCTTCCCAAATTTGGGGGGGGGGGGGGGAGGAGGAGAGTACATCTTATGGTCCGAAAAATACGGTAATTCATTTTGCGCTAAGGGATTATTGAAGATCGTAATATGAAAAATAAAAAAAATTGCCAAAAATGTAAAAATGTAATATCTCTAACACAAAAACCTGATAATTTTTTGATGTTCGCCTCTATTTAACTAAAGTTCCTGCATACTGTGCAAAATCAAGTAATAGGTCAGAACATCCATAGTGTCTCTTTGTAATGCTCAGAAAAACAAAAGAAAACTACAGAACGGAAAAAAAAATCTCAACCTTTTGATTAGTTCTCAACAGGGAATGCTCATTAAGGCAGAAAATATTCAAACAAATCTGTTAAACTAGAAATACAAAATAATCTCCGCAACAGTGTGACTTAATGGCTGCAATCTGTTAACAATCCTCTTTGGAGTGGTAGTATCCTTTGATAATTGTCACATCTACTGAACATACTATGTTTATGTTATATGATGGATTTCAGGTCTTGGGGATGTAATCAGGAATGTGCTCAGAACTGTAAACTAATACTAAAAGCATAGATAATCATTTGGCACAAATGTAATAATATAATGTATTGCTCTAAGGCAGGGGTGGGAAACCTTTTTTCTGCCAAGGGAAATTTAGATATTTATGATATCATACGCGAGCTGCGCAAAATTATCAACTGAAAAATTATCCTGATATATTTGGTCAAACATTAAATTACCTCACCCCTAGAGTGATGGCTGGAGCTGCTCCTCTTTGGTGAGGCGGTAATGTTAGGTGGCCTTGATGATGCTGCTACTCACAACTGCTTTTCCAGGTTTGCGTCGGTCTGGAATGCAGTAGACGCTTTGTAATACGTTTTGAAAGAACGTCTCGTAGCAATTGATTGTTCCAAACACAGAAATTCATCACTGCTCATGTAACGTTTATAGAACACAATCAGAGGGAAATCTGCGGTATGCATCACATAGGAGTCACTGAGACTGCTGTATACATCACATAGGAGACAGATTGTTGTATACACATCATATAGGAAACAATGAGACTGCTGTATATACGTCACACAGGAGACACTAACTTAATGTTTTTTTCATAGTAAACATACTTTGAAAAGCCCGCTGTCATGAATAATTTGGAGATTCGTGGCATTTCTGGTTATGCTGTAATTTAAAATGTAGTTTTTTTCCCTTTGGTCCAGCAAGGGTTAATGTTAGTCTCTTGCTGGCAGACTTCTGAGGAAGGTCAGCTGATGTTGGTTTGTGCCACTCCCACCTCCCTTTAAATTGCCACATGATCCATCAGCCGATCGCTGATTATAGTTCATTCTATGCTGACCTCTTTGAAGGAGCCACTCTCGAGAAGTTGTGGTGTTCGTTGCAGTTGCAGTGGTAAAGTTTCGTGTTGGAAAGCTAAGTGTATTTTGTGTTATCTTCCCATTGTTCGTCTTACCTTCTTTGTGTTGTCCTATTGTAGTGATGAGACTAGCGTCTCGCTGGCCTACTCAGTAGCCAGGTTAAGTCCTGGACCAGCGAGGGTTTAGGCACGTGATCGCACATGGGGGGACCCATCTAGGGACGTTCCCCAGGTTGGTGTCAAGAGGTGTCCCTTCCCTCGTTCCCTACCTCTAGGGCCCTCCTCCCCCCTATATCATCCCCATGGATCCGTGTGTTGTGCCGTCCACCGTACATCTCCTTGTCGTTCCGAGATACCTGCCAATGCAGTCCCAAGCCAGCTTCTCCCCAAGACTGAAAGATCTCTCCCAGTATGTACAGTGGGGTGGGGAAAAGGCAACCGGGGACTTACCAGACTAGACCGCAGATACACATTGTCCTCAGCTGGCTTTCCAAAGTATAGTTTGATACACCACAGAGTTTCAGAGTAAGGGCAGGGAAACACTGCCGTATTTCTTGTCCATCCGAGGATCGCATGGTAAACCTCATACTGGCCAACACCTCTCCTGACCTGAGCTTGACAGCTGCATAGAAATCCATCATGCTGTCATGCTCAGGTCAGGAGAGGTGCAGGCCAGTCCGTTCAGTGCAATGTGATCATCGTTCAGTGTGATGCGATCATCACACGAGTTATACGACCTCCCTGACCTAAAAAATACCTTTCTGCAATTATCCGTTTCATGCTTCCTGTGGTTCAGGCAGCAAAAAAAAAAAAAATCGGATGAGAGGTTCTCTTTTACACATGCAAGTTATTTTCTTATTATCTTTCAACAAGGACGTTAAAGCCCATTTAGACAGGCTGGTAACCAGGAACAAGTGTTTCTAGGAACATTTTTTTCAGGTTATTGGCCTGTCTAAATAGGCCAGCAAGCAAGCGTAAAAATAATTTCTTTCGGCAGCACAATGTCCGGTGTAAATGAGACACATGCTGCTGATAATGATATTCTATGCACACTGAATGATCATATTAACGATGTTTCTGGAAAAACAGAAAAGTGTTCAGCCTATCCAAACAGGCCATTACACAAACACCAATCGTCTTCTAAATGGGCCCTAAAGAGCTTCAGTAAATAAAGGCTTCTTCATACTCAGCCCCATAAAGAACTGAATGAAGTGGGTATAGCTTAATAAAAGGTAATAACCAGCATAGGGCACTCTTTTTTTTTTTTCTTTTTTAACAGGCCTCTTAGCAACTTACATTTATACAATACAGTGAACAAGGGTTACGTGACTTATCTGTAAAATTAAGTGGCCATTGGCCATGTTGGGCAGCTTCCACTCAATGCAGCTGCTGCAGCCTGGAGGCCCGGGCTAAAAGCCTTTTAAGTGGATCACTGGAGGAACTCCGAAATTTTCTCCTACTTGCATGCAGGGATTATAAAGCATTTCTTGTGTGGAAGCAGGACTTGTCCTGTCTATATAAACTGAGCAAGCAGCTATGATGGACAGCTTTAAATATTTATAAGACACTACTGTCTATGATATGGACGGAGACTTGATGATGAAGCGTCCAGAGACCGGTGTGATGGGACTATTAAACTGTGACGGAGAATACATTTACTTAGGAAAAATGCGTTTACGGCAAGTCTGCTCTAAATTACCCTCCATTTACTGAACGAATACACAAGTGCCAGGAACCTCAGAAAATGTGTGAGAAGCTCTCATGTAAGCCCACCTTTAATCATTTATACACAAAGCAGCCTACTAAAGATGTGACACATTTACTGAGAGACATGTAAAGATCCTGTCATTGAGAACACGTGAGATTGGTGGCCATTCACCTGCTACATTGTGCATCTACATATACAATTTATACCTTCAAAGAGAGGTCAATGTGCATAATCATGTAAGTACTATGGATTACTAAATGGGACCTCTTTAGAATATAAATCAGCGTTATATCAACATATCCAATACATGCACTTAGAAGATCACTATATTTGATATCTCTACTATAAAGAACATTTTAGCTGATAGTAACCAAAGGCCGCGCTAAGTAACAACTTTAAGAAGTTAAAGACATTAGAGCAAATGCATCCTTGCATCATTCTTCATCAAAATTTTATTAAACAACCAAGCTCTTACTACCATGATCATCTGGTCTTTCCCATGAGGTCATATGCTATTAGTTACCAGGGACAGTAACCCAACACATTCCACTATGGCGCTGTCAAATAAAAACGGAGGCACTGCACCGCAGATTTACAGCCCAGTTCATCCAGCTCTTCCTAGTTCATTACAATAATGCCGAAGTAATAAAGCAGCTGATGCTGTTGGCGATAAGAGCAGTAGGAGAGATGGGGCAGCGGCCATGCATCATTAAATACCATTATCTGTAACAGGATCTAGGAAAGCTCGGTGACTACCACAATCAACGCTGTAATGGCTCTTATTTCGGTTGTCACTCATTAACTGTAGGCCTCATGTAGTACGACAATTCAAACATTTTAAAATAATGGAAAAAAAAAAAAAAGTCAGTTTCTGACAGAAAGCCGACCTTAAAATTATTGCAAAATTTTTGCAACTTGTAATTTTTTACGCCAGATCGTAGTGTGGCCTTACATTCATTATAATTTAATATACACCACAAAAGTGGATAAAATTAAAGAAGAAACATAACGTAATTTTTGGACTATAAGACGCACTTTTTTCCTCCAAAATTTTGGAGGAAAATGGAGGGTGCGTCTTCTAGTCCGAATATTGGGGGGGGGGGGGGGGGAGTGGGTATATATATATATATATATGCTGTTGGGGTGTGGAGGAAGCAGTAGCGGTTGAGGAGCTGGGCACAGGAGGCAGCAGCCGCCCGCTGCAGCCTACACTGTCCCCGCTGCTAAAGAAAATGAATATTCACTGCTCGCCACGCCCATGGGGACCATTGAATATTCATGCACCTTAATAACCGGCACACAGAGTATCCGCAGCGTGGCTCCTGCTGCTGCCAGATTCATCTGTGCCCGCTGTTAAAGCGCATGAATATTCAACCTCTCTCCATGCCCATGGGCGTGGGGAAGGGGGGAGGGATATTCATGCCCTTTAATAGCAAGCACACGCGATCGCCCAGCAGCAGCAGGAGCAGCGCTGTGGCTACGCTATGTTCCAGCTATTAAGGAGCATGAAGTCACTGCTCCCCGCGCACACAGTCCCAGCGTGGGGAGTAGTGACTTCCGGTAGCTGATCTTGCCTTGTGAGCCGCGCATGGCAGTGACGCCATGCGCGGCTCACATGGCGAGATCAGTGTGGGCAGACAGGATGCAGCACTGGAGAAGAAAAGAAAGGTGAGTAGTGTTTATTTTTTTTTATGTGCAGCATGATGGGGATTAGGGGGACCATGAATACCAGGATAAGGATGAGGGGGCATACATAACAGGATAAAGATGAGGGGTGCCATGCATACCAGGATAAGAATGAGGGGACCATGCATACCAGGATAAGGATGAGGGATGTCATGCATACCAGGACAGGGATGAGGGGTGCCATGCATACCAGGACAGGGATGAGGGGTGCCACGCATACCAAGACGGGGATGAGGGGTGCCACGCATACCAAGACGGGGATGAGGGGTGCCACGCATACCAAGACGGGGATGAGGGGTGCCACGCATACCAAGACAAGGATGAGGGGTGCCACGCATACCAAGACGGGGATGAGGGGTGCCATGCATACCAGGACAGGGATGAGGGGGGCCATGCATACCAGGACAGGGATGAGGGGGGCCATGCATACCAGGACAGGGATGAGGGGGGCCATGCATACCAGGACAGGGATGAGGGGGGCCATGCATACCAGGACAGGGATGAGGGGGGCCATGCATACCAGGACAGGGATGAGGGGTGCCATGCATACCAGGACCGGTCATGAGGGGTGCCATGCATACCAGGACAGGGATGAGGGGTACCATGCATACCAGGACAGGGATGAGGGGTGCCATGCTTACCAGAACAGGGATGAGGGGTGCCATGCTTCCCAGAACAGGGATGAGGGGTGCCATGCATACCAGGATGGGGAATGCTGTGCTATGCATACCAGGATGGGGATGAGGGGTGCCATGCATACCAGGATAGGGATGAGGGGTGCCATGCATACCAGGATAGGGATGAGGGGTGCCATGCATACCAGGATAGGGATGAGGGGTGCCATGCATACCAGGATAGGGATGAGGGGAGCCATGCATACCAGGATAGGGATGAGGGGTGCCATGTATATCAGGATAGGGATGAGGGGTGCCATGCATACCAGGATAGGGATGAGGGGTGCCATGCATACCAGGATAGGGATGAGGGGAGCCATGCATACCAGGATAGGGATGAGGGGTGCCATGTATACCAGGATAGGGATGAGGGGTGCCATGCATACCAGGATAAGGATGAGGGGTGCCATGCATACCAGGACGGAGGGGTTCCATGCATACCAGGATGGGGATGGGGGCCAAGTATAAAAGGAAGGGGGTCATTTATACCAGGAAGGGGGAAATTGTCAGAATTGGGGGACATTACCCCTATACCAATGTCAGCAGAAGACCCCCTCCCAGTTAAAAGTGCATCGTGAAAACATTTTTTGCTTAATTTTTTTTTCTATTTTCCTCCTCTAAAACCTAGGTGTGTCTTATGGTCCGGTGCGTCTTATAGTCCGAAAAATATGGTACTCAAGTCCATTCCTGTCTATGATGGGCGACAGGAGCACATCTACAGTATTAATGAATTAAGTGCATCTTACTCCAGCGGACCTTGCATTAAGACTGGTGTACAAAAAACTAGTCTTGATGAATCAGCCTTTAAGATACTCTATTTAGATGATCTTCAGTATAAAGGCCCATTTAGACAAGCCGATAATCAGGTAGATTGTTTAGTAGAACGCCCGTTCACTGATTATTGGCTTGTGTAAACCTGCCAGTAATCACCTGAAGAACCAACATCGGTGACTGGATCGTTCTTGCCAGCATTTAAATAGTTATCGGTAGCACATTGTACTTTGTATACTCTGGATGTGAGGCCGATAATGATGATATTCTATGTGCATGGAAAGATTGTATTAACAATCGTTCTGTGCATATACAATTTTGCTTGGCCGGTCTAAAATGACCATTAAACAACCGCAGATTGGTTTGAATATAGTCTAACAACTGTAGTCAACATGTTTACATGGAGGGTTTTTTGTTTGTTTTTTTGAGGTGAACAAATCTGACATGGTTTTCAAGAGAAATCTATGTTAGGAATCTGTATTATTTTTTTACAAGATTTTCAGAAGTGACGTGCTTTTGAAAAAATTTTTCTTTCCCCACAAGCCTTAATTTGCAGCCATTTGACTTGACCGTGTCATGTATGGAGCAATTTCCATGAGAAATCCGCATTAGGACTTGTCCACCAATAAGAGTTTTTGCCGAGGCAAAAAAAACAAACCTATTTTAGGGTATGTGCACACGTTCAGGAATTGAAGCAGAAATTTCCTGTGCGTTTTTGCCTCTCCCTGGCAGAAAAAAACACATGCAGATTTACATGCGTTTTTACATGCATTTTTTGAAGCGTTTTTGAGCATCAATGAATGATTTTTGGAGCTAAATAAAGTTGGTGGGATATTGCTTAAGCCAGGGGTCTCAAACACGTGGCCCCTCCGGCTGCTTCTTGCGGCCCGCAGGCACAGACCCCGTAACGATCGCTGCTCTTTCCAGCAGCCGCCGACATTAGCGCTGTAATGCAGTGTATTGCCGCGCAGAGACCGGCTCTCTGCACAGCAATACCAGTGTCAGCCGCCGGCCTATCAGAGGCCAGCAGCTGACATCTGCGCATGGCAGTGACGTCATGCGCCGCTGCGCTGGGACGCAGATGTCAGCTGCTGGCCTCTGATAGGCCGGCGGCTGACACTGGTATTGCTGTGCAGAGAGCCGGTCTCTGCGCGGCAATACACTGCATTACAGCGCTAATGTCGGCGGCTGCTGGAGAGAGCAGCGATTGTTAAGGGGTCTGTGCCTGCGGGCCACAGGTGCAGAAAGGACGCCGAGGGAACGGAGGACAGGTGAGAATCTTTTTTCTTTTTCTTTATCTGTCATATGCAATACACCACAGGGGACCTGTGCTCAGTATGGGGGGGGGGGCACTGTGCGCAGTATGGGGGGACGGGGACCATGAGCGCTGTATGGGGGAACGGGGACCCTGAGCGCAGTATGGGGGAACGGGGACCCTGTGCGCAGTATGGGGGGGGCGAGGACCCTGTGCGCAGTAATGGGGGAACGGGGACCCTGTGCGCAGTATTGGGGGGGACCTGGATGGGGGACATGTCTGCAAGATAAGGACCAGGATTGGGCACCATGTCTGCAATATGGGGGACCATGTCTGCAATATGGGGGATCATGTCTGCAATATGGGGGACCTGGATGGGAGACCATGTCTGCAATATGGGGACCATGTCTGCAATATGGGGGACCTGGATGGGAGACCATGTCTGCAATATGGGGGACCATGTCTGCAATATGGGGGACCTGGATGGGAGACCATGTCTGCAATATGGGGAACCTGGATGGGGGACCATGTCTGCAATATGGGGGACCTGGATGGGAGACCATGTCTGCAAGATGAGGACCAGTTCAAAAGGTGTATAGAAAATAAAATGGTATCACTAAAAATGTCACTTTGTCATGCAAATAATGCGGCCCCCCAAATTAAATGTTTTTCCATGTGCGGCCCATATGCCCAGCTGAGTTTGAGACCCCTGGTTTAAGCCCTTGGATTACCATAAGAGCTGGGGTGAGTATATTGGTTCATTTAAATTATTAAAGAACGTGTCTGTTGTATTTCAAATAAAGTTGGTCATGAAAAGTTCTGATTGACACCTTGACATCACCAAACAAAAGTGCTGGGTGTCAGCTAGTCCCATTCACCCAATTATCATTAGCATTTCTATTCACGTAATTTATGCGACTGCTGCTTTTTCTTAGCCTGGGAAATGTTAGAACCCTCCCTTTTTGTTTTTTCCATCTAGTGTTTTGCGGTCACGTGACCATCTGCCTTTATATTCCAGCTCCGCCCTTTTGGCTGTGCTGGACTTCAGTGTTTGACTGTTTCTCTAGCCAGGTGCTTCGGTGCCTTTCCCTGTCAGTTCGCTTGGTCCTTCTGGGACCTCTAGTACCTTTTTGTCAGTTTGTCTTTTTGTGTTCTGCAACAACTTCTCTGTTTAGGAGGTGTCCCATTTTTGTACCAGTCCTTAGTTCTTTTAGGGAAGATGATGCTCCATCTAACACTCCCCATGGGAGGTTGTTCGTGCCTAGAGCCTTTAGGAGAGATTTGTTTGTGGAGTGTCACGAGTCTCGGTTGGCAGGTCATCCAGGAATTTCGGAGACTAAGAGACTTATCAGTCGCAGTTTTTGGTGGCCTGGATGGCAGAAGGAAGTCATCAAGTGGGTGCGTCAGTGTACTGTGTGTGCTAGGTCAAAGGCTTCACATACTCTTGCTGCGGGGTTGCTTTGCCCTCTGGAGGTTCCTAGTGCGCCTTGGACGCATCTCACAATGGATTTTATTACTGATCTTCCTGTGTCCGAGGGTTTTACTGTCATCTGGGTGGTCGTGGACCGTTTTAGTAAGATGTGTCATTTGGTTCCATTCATTAAGTTGCCCTGCGCCAAGACACTCGCTAAGGCGTTTGTTAAGGAGATTGTCAAGCTCCATGGCGTTCCCAAGGATATTGTTTCTGATAGAGGACATCAGTTTGTGGCTCGCTTTTGGCGTGCTTTTTGTGACAGGCTGGGAGTCCATTTGTCATTTTCGTCTGGTTATCATCCTGAGTCTAATGGACAGACTGAAAGAAAGAACCAGGATGTTGAACAGTTTTTGTGTTGTTTTCTGGCGGACAATCAAGAGGTGTGGTCTGAGTTTCTGCCTCTCGCAGAATTTGCTCTTAACAATCATACATCCTCCTCTGCTGGGTGTTCTTTTTTTGTTGTACTGGGAGACATCAGTCTTTTGGTTCCTTCTCCAAATTGGGGTCGGCGGTGCCGGAGGAGGAGAATTTTTCTGGTGATTTGGAGAGAGTTTGGACTAATGTACGTTGCAACCTTCAAGAGGCTAACAAGAAGTCCAAGAAGTATTTTGACAGGAAACGTAAGGAGGTTTTGTTTACTGTGGGTGACATGGTTTGGTTGTCCTCAAAGAACCTGCGGTTGAGGATTCCCTCTAAAAAAAACTGGGTCCTAAGTTTGTGGGTCCATTTAAGGTGCTTCAGGTTGTTAACCCGTCTGCTCTTAGGTTGGATGTCCCTACTTCCTGGAAGATTAATCCTGTGTTTCATGTTTCCTTGTTGAAAAACGCTGATGTATCAGATAGGGACGCCACTGTCACAGTTCCTCCTGTGGTGGAAGACGGCGAATATGAAATTTCTCGTATCTTGAATTCTAGATGGCATAGAGGGAGATTACAGTATCTTGTCTCCTGGAAGGGTTTCGGTCCCGAAGACAACTCCTGGGTAAGGACGGATAAGGTCTCTGCTCCTAGGCTTGTTAAAGCTTTCCACAAGAGGTTTCCGGATAGGCCTGGGCCTGGAGGATACGGAGGATCCTCATAAAAGAGGGGGTACTGTTAGAACCCTCCTGTTTGTTTTTTCCATCTTGTGTTTTGCGGTCACGTGACCATCTGCCTTTATATTCCAGCTCCGCCCTTTTGGCTGTGCTGGACTTCAGTGTTTGACTGTTTCTCTAGCCAGGTGCTTCGATGCCTTTCCCTGTCAGTTTGCTTGGTCCTTCTGGGACCTCTAGTACCTTTTTGTCAGTTTGTCTTTTTGTGTTCTGCAACAACTTCTGTTTAGGAGGTGTCCCATTTTTGTCCCAGTCCTTAGTTCTTTTAGGAACCCCTCCCCTTATGCTATAGGTCTTCCTTCAGACTAGCCGAGGACTAAGGCGGGTCTGTTCGCTAGGAACAGTCAGCCCGCTACATCGTAGGGATTCAGCTTAGTCTTACTGTAGGGACAGCTTTCCCCTATCTTTCCTTAGTACTTGTTGCAGATCATAACAGGAAGTTGCCATTAGGCAAACATTTCCCTGGCCATAATTAACATCTCACAGCTGGTTCGTTAGCCACTACATCCCCCGATCAGCACTCAGCAGCGCTTTGGACACAACGTATTTATGTTGCATCCAAAACGCGGTGTTCTAATGCCGCATTTTTGTTGTCGTTACATGTGAATCCACCGCATATAATGACACTTCAGTCGGTCAAAATCGGCAGCGGAGACTAGCGTGTCCGCTACAGAAATGAATACGCTGCGGGTGAATTTGGGTATGAGGCTGCGGATCACCTGTAGACACTGACATGCGGCGGGTCTTTCAGGTCCGCAGCATGTCAATTTCTCTTGTGGAGTCGCTAGTCTCCGCAACAGAAATTTGACCACTAGAAAGTTTTGAATGCGGTAAATACACATGGTTCAGTGAACACATGTGGATTTACCTGCGTTCAATAGAATGCAATGTTTTGGACGCAGCAAAAATTTGCGTCCAAAGCACTGCTACGTCTGAATTATGGGCACAAAGGCTAAAATTTAAAAAAAAAAAAAAAAAAAAAAAAATGGCGTGGGCTGCCACGTCATTTTTATAACCAGCAGAAGGAAAGCCGACCGCTGAGGACAGATATTAGTAGCCGCGGAAGGGGGTATTAGCCAACAATGTTCCATGGCTATTAATATCAGCCCACAGCTGTTTGTTTAGCCTTTACTGGCTAGATTACAAGGGGACCCAAGAAAAAAATTAACGTTACGTCCCCCTATAAAATCTAGCCAGCAAAGGCTAAACTAGACAGCTGCGGACTGATATTAATAGCCAGGGAAGGGGCCATGAATACTAGCCCCCTCCGCGGCTATTAATATCACCCCTCAGCAGTCCCAGAAATGGCACATCCATAAGATGCGTCAAATCTGGCGCTTAGCATCGCTCTTCCACGCTGCCCTGTAGCAGTGGCAGGGGGTAATGGGGTTGGGGTTCACGTCAGCCTTGTATTGGCGGCTGACGTGAAGCCCAGGTTAGTAATGGAGGGCGTCTATAAGACACCCCCATTACTAACTGTAATGACACGGCCAGAATAAAGAATTTTAATGAAATAAAACAGACACGGTTCTACAATTTATTTTTTTTTTATTATCCGCCTCCGCAAAGCCCTCGATCTAATGAAAAAAATGTAAAAAAATAAAACAATATTGCTCGCCTGTCTGCCATCAGCAACGTAATCCACGTAAAGCCAAGGTCCCACGGCGATCTGGATCATTTCTACAGCTGTGACATCAGCAATTACTGATATCACAGTTGTAGAATACAGCACTGTATACTGACAGGGGTGTAAAATCACCCCTATCAGTATACAGTGCTGAGGAGAGGTCACTGGGGTTCATCATCTGAAGAGCCCCGGTGAGCTAGAGAGTGTGAGAAAATTTTGTGAATCTTCCCACGCTCAGAAACAGCTGATCGGTCATGAGACAGATCAACTGATTACCAGCTTTAGCAATCAGCTGATGGTCACAGCAGGTTTGCTGTGATTCAATGCAAGTCAATGGGCGTGATTTCGCCGCGAAATCATGCCTAAGTTGGATGTGCTGCGTTTTTTTCCGCAATGATAATCCGCAGCGTAAATTTTCGCATCATGTGCACAGCACATGCGGATCATCGTTGCTGTACATGGCAGACCTCTTACCAAGCGGTTTTAATGCATTTCCGAGGCGGAAAAACAGCCACAGAAATGGATTAAAACCACATCGTGTGAACTCAGCCTTGCAGTTCCAGCAAAGTGAAAGATTTTTGAATACTCATGCTGCTTATTTTTTTACTTGCAGATTTGAACCAGTGTTTTTCTTTCAAATCTGCAGCATGTCTGGTCTTTCATTGATTTTGAAGCAGTTCTCATCCAACTATTCAGATAAAAGAGAGAAAAGCGCAAGTAAAAATTCATAAAAAATGCCCATATTTTACGCAGCATTATTCTTACCAACACTGGATTTTGGTGCAAAAAAAATCTACTGCAAATAATCAGTGTGACAAGTCGCTTCTTGTTTTTTCACCTGTGTGAGTTTTTCTTACAACAATGTTTTGAAAACTTCAAGACATTTGCTGCATTAAAGAGCTGATTTCCCAATGGACTCAAATAAAAGAGTAATTACTGAGTTTTTTTTATGTGGATTTTGAAGCACATCTGATGTGAACATACCCCTAGAAGAAATGCTGTATTTGTGATACAGTGTGTATTCCCATGTTTACTGGGCATAAAATAAGAGATTTCCTTTATATGCTAAACAAGCCGACATGTGCTTTGCATACCACTCACTAAGATAGAACCGGATGATGAAATTGGCTATTCTTATCACTCGGTGGATGGACAGTTTAACAGCAATGTAATTTATTCCCACATGGTATAAACAGATGCTCTCTTCCAAACAACAGACTTGCTAAATTCAGCATTTATGTGACAAATTAACATAAAACAAACCTCTTACATGCAAAAAGCTCAGCAATAAAATACATGGGCTACAGCCTTCGACAAACGTAACAAGCGGCACCTATTCACCTTGCCCAATTTCAGCAGCAGCAGAAGACAGAGCTTTTCCATTTCACTACACTCACTCTTTTCATTGACCCCTGTCTGCTTTCGTCCATTTGGCAATGACTACTTCTAACGCTGCATCTCAAATCAAATGGGTAAATTCCCAGGTATCCAGTTTAGCTTCGAACACATTAAAATCCAGAGCGCCATCATAAAACATCCCAGTATGAAAGGACAACTCGCGTCACATTTTACTACACAAATAATTCCTGAAGTGCTACTTGGCAGCAGAGATTCGGATCATCGTACGGGAAGTGTGTCTCTAGTGTATAGTGACTTTGGCACCATGTCCTCAGACTGCCAATGGAGAGAACAGTGAAGGCGGCTGTGCTGGGGAAAATCTGGGCCATTAATCTGTCTGAGAACTCCCCCTCATGACCAGTAATGGAAACGGCACCAGCAAGCTGCAAATATACACAAGCAAAAGGTTTATCTTTGAGGCAACGTTTCTCCTAGCACAAATCCTCTACTCTATGAAGCTTATAAATACGGCCCTAATCACATAAGGAGCCATTAATGAGCCACTCCACTCCAATTAGGAAAATCACCACTGGATCAGTCGTCGGCTCATCAATTAGGTTATCCTAATACGCGGATTCTTTAATATATCGGTTTCAGGAAAAGTTGGGTGATTGCAGATTTCTAGCAAATCTGCAGAATTAAGCACAAATCCATCTCATCTACACTAGAGAAAACTTCATATAAATTAAATGCAACTAGTAGTGTGCTTCAGTAATACAGGAGAAAATGTTAATCACAAGGAAACTTATTGAGACACGGGGAAAACAACGGCCCTGTAAATCCAGATCACACCTTGCAAAAAATGATAACTAATCTCAGATTAGAAATGTACACGTCATAGGGCAAGTTGTTTCTATATGTGCTGTTACATAGGAAACACAAACTGCTGTATATACATCACATAGGAGACACTGGGGCTAGTAAACATACATCACATAGGAGACACTGAGGCAGGTGTACATACATCACAGACACAGAGAATGCTGAATATACATCACATATGAGACACTGGGGCTGGTATACATACATCACACAGGAGGCACTGGGGATGGTGTACATATATCACAGACACCGAGAACACGGATATACATCACATGAGACACTGGGGCTAGTAAACATCTCAGAAAATTAAAATAATTAACAAAAAACACTGGCAAAAGCTTCCTAAGCATTTAAATAGGTGCCTTAGTCTGTTTCAGTAGGCTCCACAATCATGGGGAAGACTGCTGATTTGACAGATGTCCAGAAGGCAGTCATTGACACACTCCGCAAGGTCCAAGAGTTCCAATTTTCATTTGGAAATCAAGGTCCCAGAGTCTGGAGGAAGAGTAGAGAGGCACACAATCCAAGCTGCTTGAGGTCTAGTGTGAAGTTTCCACAATCAGTGATGGTTTGGGGAGCCATGTCGTCTACTGGTGTAGGTCCACTGTGTTTTATCAAAACCAAAGTCAGCGCAGCAGTCTACCAGGACATTTTAGAGCACTTCATGCTTCCCTCTGCCGACAAGGTTTTTGGAGATGGAATTTCATTCTCCAGCAGGACTTGGCACCTGTCCACACTGCCAAAAGTACCAATACCTGATTTAAAAACAACAGTATCACTGTGCTTGATTGGCCAGCAAACTCGCCTGACCTTTACCCCATAGAGAATCTATGGGGTATTGTTAAAAGGAAGATATGAGAGACCAGACCCAACAATGCAGACGAGCTGAAGGCTGCTATCAAAGCAACCTGGGCATCCATAACACCTCAACAGTGCCACAAGCTGATTGCCTCCATGCCACGCCACATTGATGCAGTAATTGATACAAAAGGAGCCCCGGCCAAGTATTGAGTGCATTTACTGAACATACATTTCAGTAGGCCAACATTTCAGATTTTAATAACATTTTTCAAGCTATTATAAAGTATTCTAATTTACTGAGATAATGACTTTTGTGTTTTCATTGGCTGTAAGCCATAATCATCAACATTATTTCTGTTAAACACTTGAAATAGATCACTCTGTTTGTAATGACTCTATATAATATATGAGTTTCACTTTTTGTATTGAAGAACTAAAATAAATTAACTTTTTGATGATATTCTAATTTTTTAAGAAGTACCTGTACATCACATAGGAGGCACTAGGGCTGGTATTCTTACATCACATAGAAGGCACTAGGGCTGGTATACATACATCACACAGGTGTCAAGCAAGGTGTGGGAAAGACTAAGTGCAACATGAAGGGAAGAGGGGGAGGAAGCCCAAACACTAGGGAAAGGGGGAGTGGAGAAACCTAGGCAGATCTAATAACACCCTGCCTACCCTACCGTCCCTATATAGGTTCCACACCTATCACCGAGCAAGACCCTAAACCCTGTATGGCCCTAGAGCTTGGCCCTAGATAGGGAGAGGGAGGGGTGAGCACTGGTCAGGCCCCTCTACAAACTAAAGACAACAAGGTAGACAAACAAAGGGGATTAACTTCGCTTGAGCAGATACCAGAGAAGTAAAGCCAACTGTCCTCCAAGGGCACCAGAGAAGAAGCCAGCCAACAGCTAGTGCTCTGAGCATGCACAAAGGTACATAGAAGTATCACCAGCGATTGTCTGGAGCAAAGTGAGGGTTTTTAACTTACCTGCAAGGGTGTGTTAATTAGCAGCAGGAGGGAGGTCGTCGCTGGGTCTTACAGGAAGAAGGATTAAGAAGGTGTCTGCAATGCCAAGCACAGTGACCTTCTACAGCCAGATCCAGAGCAACTGTCTATTACATCTGACACACCCGTGACAACAGGAGGCACTGGGGCTGGTGTACATACATCCCATATGAGCAGGACAGGAGGACTCTGCCTCCAAAGAATGTCCTGACGCTGGAACTAGCCAACACCAAGATGTAATCCAGCACTCCATGCGCCACAGCATTCAGTAGTAAATACTCCATGAGCATGCCCGCACTGCCGCTCATCTCAAAGCTGGCCGTGGGCTGAAGCAAATGACGCGTGTTTTATAGGTCACGTTTTTGCAGTGGATTTCACGCTAATGCAAATGTGAATGCAGCTAAAAGCCAGCTGTATACACTAGATGGCTGTTGACCTGACCAATCAATTGGCAGATTGTTTGTCTGACAGCCATCTCACCCATACACAGGAGCGCTCACTAGGCCAAGTGCTCATGTGTTCTCCATGAGAAAGCTGCCAGCTGACTCATCAGTCGTCAGCTTATGCTGGGATAACAGTGCAATGGGTGGTCCAAAATTGGACATCCATGATTGACATCTCCCCTGATCAGCCAATCGACACCCCCATATATATTAGACCATCAGCCGAACCTGTCGATATCAGCTGTTTCAATTCACATTAGTCTAATGTGTACAGGGGCACTAATGTGTATCTCACAAATCCTTGAAATATGAAATGTTCTTGCATCGAAAGAGGGTCTCCCAAGATGAGCAAACTGCTTTATATATGCTTATGAGACACAGGGGGTTGAGCTGGGGCTTCCAATGCAAGAATAGTCTGCGTTTCACGGATGTGTGAAACCAGCCTAAGGCTACTCACGGTTTTTGGTCAGAATACCGTCTACGGCCCCCTTATACATTAGATTATTGGCCGATGCCATCAAATCCACAGATTCCACCGACATTAACCCAACATGTATGGCCTATGCACCTATATTGGCTTCGCAATATTGTTTTTGGGCAAGTTATCAGATTTCTTTCTTTATTTACATTTTTTCTGTGACCTTTTCATTTGATTGTGGCTTTCTGGAAATTCAAAATCAGACATTGAAATGTATGCAACAGATTTTTTTTTTCTGCAACAAATCTGCCACATGTGAACTTTAATGTAAACATAGTTTGAAGTCAAAAGTATAAAAGAAAAATAATCCTCTAAAACGTGCTCCTGAACCCTTGCCCGCAGACATCTAAATGAGATTTTTGTTATTTTTAATAACTCTGCAGGGATAAATAGGGTAAATGAGGCTTTGAAAGGATATTTTCTTATTAAACTAAGGGAAAGCTTTTCCCACCCCATTCACAGCATAATATTCCTACAAAAGGAAATTGGATATTGGATAACACTAGAAATGGCTTATTAATATTGGTGAAGGCACAGCTCCAAAGACAGCTGCATTGCAGTAAGGATATACTTTTTACACTCAACAATAATCTACAAATGTATATTGTGCACATACGGTGCACGGCCCCACCCAAAGCAATATTAATCAGTCTAGTAATTACAGGAGAGATTTTTATGATTAGCAGATCTATAGTAAAAGGTTTACTAGCCATAAAAATATAAAAAGCTCCTCAGGTTATTATTTCATGATAACAAGATGGCAATTTATTTTAATTAAAACTATATTTTCTACAGGTCTTTAAAAAGGAGAACAGCAAACATGTTGTTCTAAATAAAATGCAGATGCAGTGTAAATAAATTAGTACTTCAAAGGAGTTGTCCAGTACTCTGACAACACCTCCTCAGTCACCATGTTTCCCCCTTATAAAATAATAACATCCATGCGCACCTTCGCTGCAGGCGCCGATTCAGCAGTTCTCGATTCCTCCGGATGTTTGATTTGTCCGAAGGAGGAGAGGGTGAAGTGGCTGCTGATTGTTATGTCACGCGATTCATGCAGTCAATGTCATGCGGGCCCCGTGACAGCCGGCATTGACAGCGCTGGTACGGATTATAGGTTTTATTTTATAAGGGGTAAACATGGTGATTGAGAAGGGGGGTTGACCTAGTAGTGGAAGACCCCTTCAAAATAGTTAGTCTAGATCAGGGATGTCAAACTCAAAACACACAGAGGGCCAAAATGAAAAACTTGGACAAAGTCACGGGCCAACCAGTATACAGAATAATGGGCCCCACACAGTCCTCCATACAGAATAATGGGCCCCACACAGTCCTCCATACAGAATAATGGGCCCCACACAGTCATCCGTACAGAATAATGGGCCCCATGTGGTGCTTCTGGTGTCGAGGGCCAAATAAAACAACCCTGCAGGCCAGATTTGGCCCACGAGCCGGAGTTTGACATGTGTGGTCTAGATTGTGGGGGTGGGGATATTTTAATTTCATTGTTTTCTGCTCGTTTTTGAGGTTACCGCCCAACAATGCCATTTGTCAGAGGTGGTCTGTCTCCTAGGCAAAGAGAACAGCGCTTACTAGCTCCCACCAGCTTGTAAGAGTTACTCTTAAACTTTAGCTTCAGTGTCCTTAACCTCCTTTGATGCTGCCGAGAAAAGGTTGCCACTCTTTCAGCATTGGAAAACAGAGTTCAGGTCAGTGCTATGATGCCACTGGTCCTAAGTGTTAATCAGAAGCATGCTGCTCCAGATAAGCATGAAGCTGGGAGTGCTGTGCTCCAGAAGAATGCGTTTCAGAAAACCCCTTTACCTGGCCCTGTTCTTTTCGTACAGAGGATAAAACTGTGAACCTGATAAGTGTAACGTAACTTGTGACATCATTTGTCTGCAACGGATCTGATTGTGATTTCCATACACATGAAAAGGGGATAAATTCTGCAGCACATCCACGCCATAATACGAATGATCTTTATTCTTTGCAGAATTTTCCTTCTACGTGTAGAGGACATTTCCAAAGCCACTGACATATCCCCATCTTTTATACTCATGTGTGTCAGAGTCTGAAATTCTGAACTGCATATGCACAGCAAACATACCACATCTGAACATGGTCTAATTGGTAATAAAATTCTATGCACATACAATACTGTGAGGGGTAGTTTACCCACTACACATTTAGTTTTTTAGCTTCTATTGCTTACTTATACCACCAAGACATGCCTGTACTATTCAGAGATAGTCTTCATTCACAATCTCACATCCCCAATCTTATCTAAGCCTCATACAACCATTTTATAGAAGGGCAATTAACTAAACAAGGGTTGTTTCGTTTGTTTTTTTATTTTATTGTTAAACTGTGGAGGAGGGTGTGGGAAGAAATATGTAGGTGACCTCACATAAGCTCAATGCAGATCTTGTCCATAACATCCTGCTATTAACTTTAAATAGGACTGCTGAATTTTATGAGGCTTAGTATTTATTATGCTTTGCTTATATAGCGCCATCATATTCCTTAGTACAGACATTATCAGTATGTACACCCCACTATGAACGGTAGTCAGACACCTCTAGTCTTCATTTCAGGTACACACGGTATTACACGGATTTGGCTGTGGATCCAGTGATAAAACCATTTCTCAAAAGTGTCCCAGGAACAGGAGCGGTTTTTCTAACATGACAACGCCAGGCAGCATGTTTGCTTAGGCTACAGTGAGCAGACTGCAGGACTTAAACGTACTACAATGGCCTGCAGTGTCTCTGGTTTGGTCTCCCATTGAGCACATCTGGGGGATCATTGGCTAGCAATTGCTGCCAGCAGCGGATCTTGATGATTTGCCCAAGTGCATTGCGTGTGGCACAACATTCCTCAGATCACCATTAGTAACCTCACTGATAGCATCCAAGGTGTATAAGCAGTAGCACGAATATTTCTGCATGTGGCACTCATGCGCCATACTGAATAAATCAAGATGTTTTGAAAGTTTTGTTTCCATTTTTTCATCATTAACATGTCTATTTATCCAGTTATTTCCATAAATTCACTATGTATCATTCTTGGTGTTGCAATTTCAATATGAGGCATTTATATAAGTTACCCAATAGTGTTTTTTTTTTCCACCCAATTGGTTAAGTAGCCGGTAACTTAAATTCATTCTTTAATTGCAATCATCAGACAGAGCCTATCAAAGGCTCAATGTGAACAGCTACCAATCTTATCAGTATAAAGAATGGGACAGGAACACAGCAGTAATATAAAAACTAAAGATCAAAATTAGGCAATGTCCCTAATCATATGACCTAATGGTAGCATTTTAAGATGTTCTGAAGTTGTATTTAAATCACTGACCCAAGTGCTTCAAGGCAACAGTATTAACCACTGATTCTCTGCACTACCTATAGGTTGCACTACCAATTGTACAAAATATGCCAAGTTCACACAGCCATTTTCTGGTCTAAGTGCCCTCTGTGAAAAAAACAGACAGCACTCAGACCGATGTTATTCATTGGGGCAGTGCAGATGAGTGATGATTTTTTTTTTCATGGACCACATCTGCTCCTGAAAAAATATATATACAGTACAGACCAAAAGTTTGGACACATCTTCTCATTTAAAGCTTTTTCTGTATTTTCATGACTATGAAAATTGTACATTCACACTGAAGGCATCAAAACTATGAATTAACACATGTGGAATTATATACTTAACAAAAAAGTGTGAAACAACTGAAAATATCTCTTACATTCTAGGTTCTCCAAAAGTAGCCACCTTTTGCTTTGATGACTGCTTTGCACACTCTTGGCATTCTCTTGATGAGATTCAAGAGGTAGTCACCAGAAATGGTCTTCCAACAATCTTGAAGGAGTTCCCAGAGATGCTTAGCACTTGTTGGCCCTTTTGCCTTCACTCTGCAGTCCAGCTCACCCCAAACCATCTCGATTGGGTTCAGGTCTGGTGACTGTGGAGGCCAGGTCATCTGGGGTACCACACCATCACTCTCCCTCTTGGTCAAATAGCTCTTACACAGTCTGGAGGTGTGTTTGGGGTCACTGTCCTGTTGAAAAAAAAATTATGGTCCAACTAAACGCAAACCGGATGGAACAGCATGCCGCTGCAAGATGCTGTGTTAGCCATGCTGGTTCAGTATGCCTTCAATTTTGAATAAATCCCCAACAGTGTCACCAGAAAAGCACCCCCACACCATCACACCTCATCCTCCATGCTTCACGGTGGGAACCAGGCATGTAGAGTCCATCCGTTCACCTTTTCTGCGTCGCACTAAGACACGGTGGTTGGAACCAAAGATCTCAAATTTGGACTCATCAGACCAAAGCACAGATTTCCACTGGTCTAATGTCCATTCCTTGTGTTCTTTAGCCCAAACAAGTCTCTTCAGCTTGTTGCCTGTTCTTAGCAGTGGTTTCCTAGCAGCTATTTTACCATGAAGGCCTGCTGCACAAAGTCTTCTCTTAACAGTTGTTGAAGAGATGTGTCTGCTGCTAGTAGAACTCTGTGTGGCATTGACCTGGTCTCTAATCTGAGCTGCTGTTAACCTGCGATTTCTGAGGCTGGTGACTCGGATAAACTTATCCTCAGAAGCAGAGGTGACTCTTGGTCTTCCTTTCCTGGGGCGGTCCTCATGTGAGCCAGCTTCTTTCTAGCGCTTGATGGTTTTTGCAACTGCACTTGGGGACACTTTCAAAGTTTTCCCAATTTTTCGACTGACTGACCTTCATTTCTTAAAGTAATGATGGCCACTCGTTTTTCTTTACTTAGAATTTGTATTATGGCAAGAAAAATGCAGCTAACAGTCTATTCAGTAGGACTATCAGCTGTGTATCCACCAGACTTCTGCACAACACAACTGATAGTCCCAACCCCATTTATAAGGTAAGAAATCCCACTTATTAAACCTGACAGGGGACACCTGTGAGGTGAAAACCATTTCCGGTGACTACCTCTTGAAGCTCATCAAGAGAATGCCAAGAGTGTGCAAAGCAGTCATCAAAGCAAAAGGTGGCTACTTTGAAGAACCTAGAATATAAGACATATTTTCAGTTGTTTCACACTTTTTTGTTAAGTATATAATTCCACATGTGTTAATTCATAGTTTTGATGCCTTCAGTGTGAATGTACAATTTTCATAGTCAAGAAAATACCGAAAAATCTTTAAATGAGAAGGTGTGTCCAAACTTTTGGTCTGTACTGTATATTGCAGCATGCACTAATTTCTTCTGTGAGCCAGATGAGACTCGTCCATTCAAGTCTATGGGTGCGCCAAAAAAAACAAACCTTGGATTTCATATGGAGCCACAGTATAGCATCTGATTTTAATGGATACATTGCAATTCTTTATCAAATGGTCTTTTCAATTCGTAATAATTGCTGCTGTGTAAAAACAAATTGAACAAGGATGGCAAAAAAAAAAAAAAGTTGTCCAAATTTTTTACATACTGGTGTGAATCTAGCCATACAGATTCAAAATACTGACCAAAAGTCTGAGGTGTGAATAAAGACTTAAGAACTCCATACACATTAGAACAGGGTTCCCCAACTCCAGTCCTCAAGGCCCACCAACAGGTCATGTTTTCAGGATTTCCTTAGTATTGCACAGATGATAATTCCATCATCAGCACAGGCAATAGTTACATCACCTGTGCAATACTAAGGAAATCCTGAAAACATGACCTGTTGGTGGGCCTTGAGGACTGGAGTTGGGGAACCCTGCATTAGAACACCACAGATTTGTACAATGTCTAGTGACCGTTCTCAAGTATGACAGTTCAGCTCCTATTAAAGTGAACAGGTTACTAGGAATCAACAGATCGGTGGGGGTGCCTCCTGTCACACTCCTCCCAATACTGACAATCTATCCTAAAGAAGGCCACACATATGCTACTCCTCCACAAACATGAAAGTTTGGTTGGCACCTCTGTTGGTGGTCTATCTGCTAGAAAACAAATGGAGTCCTGACCCGCACCTCCCCAATCCTCATCTGTCAAGGGAAGGGCTAAAGGCCCCCATACACATTAGAAGGTCAGCCATTTAAGCTGATATTAGAGGGTTTGTCCAATGTTAATATGTATGGGGGGCATTAAATGGGTATTCCCATCTCCAAGATCCTATCTCAATATGTAGTAAGTGTAATAATAATAATATTAGCAAATACTTCCAGTTAGAAATGTAGTATAGTTCTTCCGATAAGCTATGTCGCTTACCAGTTGTGCAGGGCATTGCAGTAGTTTACGTATCCGTGGTTATAACCAGGGCTGTGGAGTTGGTAAGCCAAACCACCAATTCCGACTCCACAGCCCGGCCTCACTACTGAGCGTGTACATAAAGTGCAGCACAGATTCATCTTAACTAAAAGCCGAGATCCTTAGATCAGGAACAGAACAGACATTTATAGGACATTTCAGTACTTTCCCAAATTCTTATGAAAACATTTATAACACATTCTGCATTGTACTACTGTACCCAATTTATTATATATTTTAGGAGTCGGTCCATTTTATGCCGACTCCAACTCCACCAAAATGGACAGACTGACTCCACAGCCTTGGCTACAACCTCTCAGTGACAATTTGTTCTTAGTAGTCGTAAGCATGGATACCTAAGGTACTGCAATGCCCTTCACATTGGGTAAGTGACATTGCGAATCTTAAAAACTATATTTCTAATTGGAGGCATTTACTAATATTATTATTACACCTTCTACATATTGGGATAGGATCTTGGAGATCGGAATACCCCCTTTAATAATAGCGTCATTAATATCTCAGATCTGGACAAGCACCTCATAAAAGTACTGCACAACAGAAGTTAAACCAAATTCCAACACAATTGCGTCCAAAAACATTGTGGTACAACGGACACGGATTGCTGTAAAAAGATGAGCTCTACAAACGGACTAACAAGGAAACCATTCATAAGAGGGGATTTATGCTTATATATAAATGTAGCTTCAGTAAGGATCATACACTTCTGGAAAGTTTTACTGAAAGTCATCTAAAGCTGGCCGCTGCTTTATGACAGTATAAATACACTATATATGCAGGAAACATATCAGCTATTTCTGCTCCTTCCCAGAACACCATAGTGGGCTGAAATCCATCATAATCCGTGTAATGGGGTCACCCCGGAGATCGCTGGATGATAGGATAGACATTAATACTGAAAGGAAGATGAAAAGGAAAATTTACAACACCACATAGTAATTGCCAGACTAAAGTCAAGAAGGCAAAAAGTATCTGTTCTTTGTTAATTAGACTTCTGGCACATATAATTTAAAGCTGCAGTCTTCAGGGAATCACAGATGAATTTTAACTCAAGTCCTCAAAAAGACTTGTTCATTATAATTTAAATAATGAAAAAATGTACACTGTAGAAAATTACTCCCATCACTAAAACAAATCCAAAGCTCTGCACAACGTGCGGAATTTCATTTCAATTTCTTTTCTCTTAAAAGGATTTGTTATAAAGAAATAACAGAGTCTATGATAAATTGCTTTATTCTATACATCAGTGAGGATATGGCTGTGCTTAACTAATGATTATTCATATTTAATTGCATTAAAATCGATGAAAACTTGTTTTATTATTTATGGTCACAAATCTGGCCAGGGCTGTGGAGTCGGTAAGCCACAGTTGCGACTCTGACTCCAACTCCTGGATTTTATCAGGTTCCGACTCCGGCTCCAACTCCGGCTCCGACTCCGGCTCCTTCATAAATGGCCAATTCGTAACAATAAATTTACTGTTGTAAAATATTAACATCGTGCTTATTCAGTTTCTCACCATCATATAAGTAATCAGACCACTTAGAGCAAAAACTATATTTATTAGAATACAATTAGAATATAGCAAATAACTTTTATAAACTCTTGTAAGTAAATATGCAATAAACACTGTTATGCAGTTAATAAGAAGAAATCTATAAGTTTGTCCTCAGAAAAAGTATTGCCTCTGTCAGATCCTCCTTCATGGATGCCCTCAAATCTGATCTAAATTATTTTGAGAGCAGAGAACAACCTCTCTACACTAACTTGGGTTGGTGGCAAAGCAGTAACCACTCGGGCAACATCTCTGACAATGTCAGGATACAGAGGAATCGCTTGTTGCACTGTTATTTTTGATGAACGGTCAAATTTCTCAATTTCTTTTAGTGCACATGAAAAATTCTGCTGAAATGTACTGGCTGTGTTCTTTGATGGGGATGACTCTTCTTCTATGCGGGAACGCTTTGCACGGTCCTTGTGATCCAAATATTTTTCGAAATTAAATTCTTCATCAGTTGATGAGGGTGAAGATGTGGCAGGACGACCAAATTCTTCTTGTTCCTCCTGACTGTTCTGCAACCCTTTCATCCTTACTGCTATTTCAAACAGAGCTTCTTTTCCTTTAGCTAGCTGTTGATCATCTAGAAGAATCCGATGCATGGGGTCTACATAAACAGCTGCCAAAAGAATGTTATTTTGTAATAGTAGCTCCTCTCTCAGTTTCATTGAAGTAGCAATGCCACTTGCAATTAACCCTCCTCTTTGGGACAGGCGAAACATCAGGTTCTTCCACTCCTTTAAGAAAATACCTGGAGTTAAGTCCTCTGCTTGTAATTTTTTAGTCACTGTAAATGGGTGCTCTAGCAATTTTTCCAGCTCAGTCACCTGATTCCACTGACTTTCATTTAGCGTCAGTTGAGGGTTAGCCATGTCTACAAGAAAGGTTTTCAGTTCAACCAAGCGCTGAATCATTAAGTAAGTACTGCCCCATCGTGTGGCTTGATCAATAATTGCCCCTTTTCCAGCACGTCTCTTCAAAATTGAGTCAACTTTAGGGGTTCTGGCAACAGTAGCCAATTTTCTCACCTTGCCAATCAGTGCAGCAGCATGTCCTTCTTGCAGACTGTCTCTTATAGCCAGCTGTAGCGTATGCACAACACAGCGCATGTGATGAATGAAAGAACGTATTGACACAGTTTCAACAAGATCATCTAAACTATCATGTTGCTGTTCATCTGAAGCAACTTCAGTTACAATACTGTGTTCCTCTATTTCAAACATTTCTGTGTCTGTGGACCCAGAATGTTCTTCTAGCTGCTGGTCACCATCATTACTCTCATTCATTAGCTTAATAGTACTTATCATATTTGAAGCATTGTCAGTTACGACAGAAAGAACTTGCTCTTTTTTAAGTTCATAGTCTTGCAGAACCTTTTCCACCAAGACCTGGAGAAACGCACTGGTGTGATGAGCTTTGGTGTCTTTTACTGCCAATGTCTTGGCAACTATTTCATTTTTGTCACAAACAAATCGGACATTGATGGCAAAATAGTTCACTCTGACGTGTGCAGGCATCCATTTTAAGAAACAGAAAGCGTCCCTTGAGAATTTTTTTAAGTTCTTCCTTTTGTTTAAAAGCTTCTTCGATTACTAATTTTCTAATACTCTCTCTCTCCAGAGAAACACCAAGCTTGCGGGCCATTTCCCCATTCAGACACATAAAAGCTGGTCGTGAAAATAATGAAATAGGCACACTATCCTTTACAACAAGCTCTATGATCTGTTTTTTAAATGCATCTACTGTCATTGTCACAGTAACTTTGTCACTGACAAAATATCTTGCAACTGATGGCTGCAAAGTTCTCTGCTCCTTTGTTTGGCTGGAAGAGCTGGGCACTGGTTCATTGGTTTGGATGCAGTCTTTCTCATCCACTGCTTTCAGCATTTCTGGATGAAAGCGCTGTAAATGTCTCTTTAGATTAGAAGCTCTGGTAGGAGCATTTTTATCTTTGCCTGAATATGCACTGATCTTGGCTTCACAGCATTTGTTTTCGTCTGGATCATTTGTCATACACTGACAGACATAATGTTTTCTATCTTGAGTGATGGTGAAATGTTCAAATACAGCTGATTTAATGTGACGCTTCTTTGACATTCTCAGGTTTTTAATTCTGCATTCACAATCCAAATGACAATTGTTTTTCCTAAAAACAATTGTACAAAATTATTGCCAGATCGTACAACTGATATAGTGGTCAGTAATACTGTTATTCCTCATGTACTCACAGTTAACTGATGCAAAGTTTGTTGAAAGGATAATACTTCTTATAGTCTTCCTCTTCTGAGTAGCAGCTGTGAGATGCTTGGAAGACGCACACCTAGTAAACATCTAGTCTAGAGGAGGAGCTTTACTACTAAGAATTTGCAACACATTTTCACTTTCAGTTTCGTACATTGTAAGTAGGGGGGTTGGGGCAGCATGAGGTTAACCAAGTATAATATTAGATAAGGGCAGTGGAGAACAGTGACACACAAGAAGTAAGAAATGTCTCTATCTCCAGCAGAACTGCTTATCACTGTTGTTCATAGTTTGATAGAACATATATATTTGAGTAACATTTATAAAATTCATATGAAAGTTCAATTATGAAATATTAATACATTTTTTTTAAAGCTGGAGTCGGAGTCGGTACATTTCTACCGACTCCGACTCCAACCAAAACTAACCCCGACTCCGACTCCACAGCCCTGAATCTGGCAACACATACAGTCACTGAAAAATCTCTTTCTGGAATAAATCTGTCCAGTATCTTATAAGAAGAACATCACGTGTAGCAGCTGATCAGAAGCTACACTGTCTACAAATAATATAAAAAAACAATAAGAATTTAAAAGTTAAAAAGGGCAATTAGGAGTAACAGTTTGAATTGGTAAGGATGGTCACATTTTCCTTTTTTAATAAAGCTTCCCATTAAGGGGTATTCTTAATAGGAAGCTTTATTCCCATTAAGCAGCCCAGTACAATGCAGTCTCCTTACTTCCTGGTTTCTTGAGGGGGTGGGTTGGGGAAGTTCTCCTTGAATGACAGTTCTGGTGAGTAGCTTCATCCTGCTACTAGACATAGCCTGACACTGTTTATGTGCCCACAATGCAGAAATTCTCCGGATTTTTCCTGAGCGTTTCTGCATCTCCCTGGCAGAAAAAACGCATGCGGACTGTACATGTGTTTTTCCTGCCAGGGACATGCAGAAGTGAAGCATTCTTCACATGCATTTCCGCATGCGGGTTGTCAAGCGCTTTCGAAGCGATTTTAGCATCACTTGGAAAGTGCTTGACAACTTGGTCACACTATATAAATCCATGCAAACGGCATGAATTTATATAGTGTGACCGAAAGAATGTTAAAAAATAAATATATACTTACATTCTGATGGCCCCCGGTGTCCTTGTCTTGGCTTGCCAGCAGCTCGCAGTAGACTAAAGGACCTGCTGACGTCAGCTGTCGCGTGACCCGTCACATGACTAAATGACGTCACCGCAGGTCTTTTAGTCTAACGCGAGCTGCCAGCAAGCCGAGACAAGGACACATCAGAAGGTAAGTATAATATTTATTTTTTATTTTATGCTTTTTTTTTTTTTTTCTTTTACAGGTACTATGGTACTCGGGTCCAGAGGAGTCTCCTCTTCTCCAAACCCGGGTACCATCCGCACATTGAAACACATGGAATCCACATGTACAGATGCAGTGATGCGGATGTGATGCGTTCCAATGCAAGTCAATGGCGGCGAAAATGTCGCGCTTCCGCAAAATAATTGGTAGTGCTGCGGATTTTTCCGGAATGATTACCCGCAGCAGAAATTTCCGAAGCATGTGCACAGGACATGCGGATTATCATTGGGGAACATGGCAGACCTTCTACCAAGCGTTTTTAAGCGTTTCTGCAGCGGAATTTCTGCTGCGGAAACGCTTAAAAAACCCATAGTGGGCACACAGCCTCAGTGTTTTTAAGTCTACACTGTTATCACAATATTTACATATTGAGATACCAGGGCCTTTGAACAAGCACACAGCTTAGGAAAGTGAGAGGCGTGATTAAGAACTGCTCTGGAAACTACCAATACTGGGGGGTGAGGAACTGTAATTCCAGAGGACTGATAGGAGCAGGTAACCAGGAGTGAGAGGGAGATGAGCAGCTAACTGCTGTATAGAAATCAATGGGCTGGAGACACCTGACCGGGATCTTAGGAGTTACTTTTCTGGAGAGGAGTTAACTAATGCACACTTTCAGCCAGATTCTGGTGGCCAAGCTACTTGGAAACAAGCTGGACACCATGTAAGATAAAAGCTCTCATTGCAGGAGAATGAAAACAGAAAAAAACAAATCAACTGCAAACTTGCTAATTTTCATACTGTTTAACTCGGTGTTCCCCAACTTCAGTCCTCAAGGCCCACCAACAGATCATGTTTTCAGGATTTCCTTAGTATTGCACAGGTGATGGAATTATTGCCTGTGCAGGTGATTTAATTATCACCTGTGCAATTCTAAGGATATCCTGAAAACATGACCTGTTGGTGGGCCTTGAGGACTGGAGTTGGGGAACCCTGGTTTAACTACCGTAACTTAATAGGAGAATAACCCTTTAACTATTATTTTTGCAATTAGCTTTCAATTTGCATGTGTGATAAATGCATTAAACAAAAGTATGTATTTTTCCAATATATTTCACTGCACGTGGCAAATTTTTACAAAAGCAGTGATGAGGCAACCAATGCAAAATCTTAATAGACATGAATATTTTTTAATGGAATACATATTTACTTAAAAATAGATATTTCATACTCCAGACACATATATATGAAGTAGTGTATAGCGATGACAGACAAGTCCCATACTCAGGAGCTCTTTACCCATCAAGCCTTAAATCAACTAAAGCCAATGGCCTTTTTTGTGAGGCTTCTAATGACAATACAGAGCCAACTCAAATCAAAGCAGAAATTATTTTATTTGATGGATTGTGACATTTACGTTTCCCATCACCTTCTTTTACATCGCAAGGCCGGGTGTACAAATGGTGTATTGTGCATATGCTGGCAAAAATCAGTAACAAAATCCACAATTTTCCACCACATCTGAACTCCCTCACAAGTTGAAAAATTTAACAAGAAATCACATAAAACATATATGTAACTTACAGTGTTAGCAAGCTCCAGGTAGCTTCCCCCTACATTGTTGGTAAGAGACGAGCTTTGAGAAAGAAGTTTCTGCAGGGCTGCCTGAGCGGTGGCCTTACCACCAAACTCCAAAAATTTCTGCATAACGGAATGGTTTTGTGGATCTGGACTTTGTAGATCCCGTGCTCCAGAATCATATTCCCAACTTTCCCGAGCTCCAGATAAGGCACCTTGGAGATGTAAAGTAAAATCAATGCAGCTTTCTTTATTTTGAGATGTCCACATTAATTTATATTCTTGTATTTGAGCTAGAGAAGAATTTATAACACCCAATTAAACCAGAACATTGCACACAGGAGAGCGGGCATGCAGAGACAGGAGGACCTCTGAAATGCTTAAATGCAGTGGCACTATGGAGGAGTGGTCCCCAACAGAGAGAAATGCTTCTAAGGAGGGCAAATGCCCAAGGGGCCATTAGGACTGAGGTTATGGGGTGCTCTAGTACAGCCCAACCCCACTGTTAAGAGTTATATCAGCCACCCGGCACATTTACAAGTTAGTTGAAGACTACAAAAACCATTGTAGTGGTGTACAACAATCAATTTATGAAAATTCTGTCACTGTCCCAATACAGAAACAATCAAAATTATTCAACTCACAGTGCAAATTAAAGTCTATTAGCAAAATGTACACATTTTATACAGCTCAACACAACTAATATAAAAAAATGGCACTTTCACTGACTACTGCATTCTCCTAATTATTAATTCCCTTCAAGACAAGCATCTTTAGTATCTAGTACAGCACCCTTAGCTGTTATGACCCGCTACAAATGCAGGAATCTTAGCAAATGGGAAATAGTGGAAATAGCCTTCAGTCACTCACATTCTTGGTTTTTCGTGATTGAATGCATCTTTCTGAAAGGTCTTTTGACGACCTGCCTTGTCATGTGGCAGCAGGTTATCACTTTCTCTTTCTACCATGTACGGGTAGTGCAGCCATTGTTACTATAAGTGGAAAGAGATGCGAATATGCCAGTGATCTTAAGCGCTAGGGTGATGGATGGGGATAAAAAACCACTGAATAAGACAGGGGTAAATGGTCAACTGAGACCTTTTATTAGAAAACCTTGTATAATGCACAACGCGTTTCGACAGCACGCAGACTATAAGGACACATTCACACATTCAGTACTTTACATCAGTATTTGTAAGCCAAAACCAGGAGTGGAACAGTCAGAGGAAAAGTATAATAGAAACACGTCACCACTTCTGCATTATTCACCCACTCCTGGTTTAGGCTTACAAATACTGATGTACAATACTGACCAAATACTGAACATGTAAACGTGGCCCAAGTGTGAACTCTGCTTCCAACTTTATCTCTAGAAATATCAATGCCTTTGCTATCTTTTTCTATCCTACTTCTTGTACCACGCTCTTGACTAAGCGCTGTACACTGCACTAGCATCAGGAACACTCATTTGTCAGGCAAAATGATCTTTTGACGGACCTGAAAAATCATCATTTTTGGCAATGCATCGGATATGTGCTGCTGAAAATAGGGACAGCCTGTGCGCACAAAATGATATATGAAAGATCGTTCTTTTTGCTTTGGAAGCTTGTCCAAACAGGCTATTAAGTGACCACTTGTCATCAAACAAGTAGCCCATCAGTGGTCATTTAAAGAGAGTCTGTCATCAGGATTTACATCTCCTCAAACTTTTTAGATGTGCATGTAGCTCTTGCAAAGAAAAGTTCATCTATACACTGTGGGAAGACGACACGCTCGGCCGCTTCCGGAAGTAGACTCAGGAACCGGGTTTTCTCTGCAGGCTTTATTATATGGCATAAAGCTCTGCAACGCCAACAATAATAAAACACAGCCATACTGGCAAAACGACAAAACAAAAGATAAATGATAGCACAGTCCATATGTATGTGGAACTCGCCCACACAGGGTGTAGTCCCAGCCTTCAGCTCTGTCCTGAGTTGAAGCTTTCCCAGTCAAGAAACCTAGCCTCTCAATACCACAACACAGAAAAAAAAAAACAGGACTGAACATTTAAACCATGCTCAACCGCACCCTGAGGTGGAGGTATGGGGAATGACGTCCCTCCCATCTCTATGTCATTCACATAAAACCACACCCTTTAAAAGAGTTAACCCCCAGCATATAACATGCTGGCAGAAATTCAGTAGGTCTCCGTTCACACAGGAGAGCAACCTGAGTGACACATACCTCCCTTCATATATCACACCAGTGACTCTGTCACATATTCCCCCCCCCTCTGGCCAAAGCCGGGTTTTGGACACCTTCAGATACCAAGCAGGGAATTCTGGAGAGAGCATCAGCATTAGCGTGTAACTTTCCGGGTCTATGCTCCACGTGAAAATTAAAGTCTTGGAGACCTAAGAACCATCTAGTTACTCAGGCATTCTTACCCTTCTTTTTCCTCAACCATCTCAAAGGGGCATGGTCAAACACCAATTTAAACTTTCGGCCAAGTAGGTAATATCTTAACGTGTCTATGGCCTATTTTATGGCTAAGCATTCTTTCTCCACAATGGCATAATTTTTCTCGCAGGATGAGAGCTTCCGGGTCATATACAGGATGGGATACTCTTCCCCATTTATCTCTTGCGACAGCACAGCAAATAGGCCAACTTCTGAGACGTCTGTCTGGAGCACAAACTCTGGTGCAACCAGGACCGGCTGCTCACAGAGTGCCAGCTTCAGTTGTTGGAACGCCATCTCAGTTTCAACAGTCCATTTTGTCATTGTTGACTTTGTGCCTTTCAGGAGGTCCGTCAGTGGTGAGGCAATCATGGCAAAATTTGGGATAAACCGCCAGTAATACCCCAGGATTCCAAGAAACGCTCTCACCTGCTTCTTGCAGCCAGTTCTGAATTGCCTCGATCTTTCTGACCTGTGGCTTAATTTCGCCTCTCCCGACGACGTAGCCTAAGTACTTGGCCTCCTTCTTTGAATTGCACATTTTCTCAGATGTATAGTAAATCCCGCCTTCCTTAGAGCATCCAGAATCGCCTGTACCTTTGGCAGATGACTAGCCCAGTCTGGGCTAAAGACGACCATGTCATCAAGGTAGGCTGCGGCAAACTTCTTATGTGGGCAGAGGATCCGATCCATGGCCCTCTGGAAGGTGGCTGGTGCGCCCTGCAGTCCTAAAGGCATTCGGGTGTACTGGAAGCACCCATTAGGTATTGGGAAAGCTGTTTTCTCCTTGGTCCTCTGGGACATGGGGATATGCCAGTAGCCCTTCGTCAAGTCAAGGGTGGTAATATATCTTGCAGGTCCAAGCCTCTTGATGAGTTTATTGACGCGATGCATCGGGTATGCGTCACATTTGGATACCTCATTCAGCCTGCAGTAGTCATTACAAAATCCCTACCCCCCTCGGGCTTCGGCACGAGAAAGATGGGACTCGACCATCCGCTCTTTGATTCCTCTATCACGCCGAGGTCCAGCATCCTCTTCACCTCAGCTGAGATTACCTCACGGCGGGCTTCAGGAATCCTATAGGGTTTGAGGTTTACCCTAACATGCGCTTCTATCATCACGTCATGCTCGAAAACCTGCGTACGCCCCGGCAACTGCGAGAACAGATTACGGTTCCATTGCAGCAGCTCTCTACATTGTTGCTTCTGAGCTGGCGATAGAGTCTCTGCTATCGTGATGTCCCCAACTTTGGCTTTCGGACTGGCTCCCAAACAAGAAGCCCCCAACGTTTCTCGATCTCGCCATGGCTTGAGCAAGTTCACATGGTACACTTGATGCGGCTTTCTTCGGCCAGGCTGGTGAACTTTGTAGTTAATGTTACGGATCCGGGTGGAGGAACCTCTGTGCTTTGATGCAAGGAGGGACCAGAGGGGCGTAACTAAGTGCCTACTCGGACCGACCCAGGTCACACGGCGGCTTAGTCGACTCCGTGAACCAAGGAGGGACCGGGCAGGTGAACCAGGTGCCACTCTGGGACCGACCTTGTGTGAGAGCAGGTGACTCCCACGGGTCAGATGACAGGAGCTGACCGGTACAGCAGATAAACACGGCAGGTAGGCTGGCGGGTGATCCAGGTAGACAAGCAGGCGGGTACGGCAGATAGCCAGACAGGTACTCCGGGTAAACGAGCAGGCGGGTATGGCAGGTTACTTGGCAGGTGCTCCGGGTAGGCAGGCATGGCAGGTAACTGGCAGGTGCTCCGGGTAGGCAGGCTGGCAGGCACGGCAGGTAACTGGCAGGTGCTCCGGGTAGGCAGGCTAGCGGGCATGGCTGTTGGACAGACTGGCGGGCAAGGAACCTGAGGGCTGAGGAGAGTGTTAGCACACACACACAAAACAACCTTGCACAGTGTAACATACCTGGCGGCGTCCTTGCATAGTGGTCCATCTCCACTGTGCAAGAGCGCGCACTTGATCTCCAGTCCAGTCTGCTAGCCTGGCTTCCCTCCATGCTGTCTGCTTGCCTCTGTTTCTGCAGCTTAAGGGCGGTGCCAGATCACTTCCTATTTCTTGTACCTGCTACAGACACACCCCTGATGCGTCCTCAGCCTATTGCTGCGTCACCTGGTATTTAACCCAGCTCCTCCCAAGAAACCCTGCCTGAGCATTGTGTTCTGTCAGTTGGCTTATGGTCACTGATATGCCAGGTCTGCTCTGACCCTTTGCTCGCTGCTCCGGCAGTCTCGCTCCGCTCTGACCCTTTGCTCGCTGCTCCGGCAGTCTCGCTCCGCTCTGACCCTTTGCTCGCTGCTCCGGCAGTCTCGCTCCGCTCTGATCCTTTGCTCGCTGCTCCGGCAGTCTCGCTCCGCTCTGACCCTTTGCTCGCTGCTCCGGCAGTCTCGCTTCGCTCTGACCCTTTGCTCGCTGCTCCGGCAGTCTCGCTCTGCTCCAACCCTTTGCTCGCTGCTTCGGCAGTCTCGTCCCGCTCCTCTCTCGCTCACCGCTCCAAGCGGCCTTGTCCTGCTCTTCTCTCACTCATCGCTCCAGGCAGTCTCGTCTTGTTCTGCTCTTGCTCGCCGCTCTGGGCGGCCTCACTCTGCTGTTTGTCCACCGCGTCTGCGGTTCTGTTCCTGAGTTCCAGTCTGTACTGGGTCCTATCCACTCGGTGCTCCAACTTGTCGTACCTGCCAGTATCTCCCTGCCTGCATACCAGTCGTGCTTACCAGCATCCACCCGTCTGTATTCCAGCCGTGTCTGCCTATACTCACCAGTCGGTGTGCCAGCCTAACCTGCCTGTTCCAGTATTCCCCTGTGTGGGTCAACAGCCGTGTCCGGGGTCTGACCTGGAGTAGCATCTGGTCCCTCTGCCCGGTTCCTCCCTGGTGCACTGGCGTCGTATGCCGTCGTGCGACCTTGGTCGGATCGGGCAGATACTTAGTTAAGCCCCTCCAGGCACTCTCCGGTTCATGGCACAGTGGAATCACTACATACACACGCACACGTCACTCAGCCCGGGCGTGTGCATTACACACAGGCACCTCCATTTTGGAGGAGGTGCTTAATATAGGGGCAGTCCTCCGACCATTGGCCGGGGACTCTTTAGGATGACGCGCGTGGCCCCTTTAAGAGGGAGGGAGCGCACGTGTCCTAAGCACAGTGCCCGGGAAGATGCGCGCAGTGCGCGCCTTTGCAGCAGGAGTACAGGAAGACGCCGGACTGGGACCGCGGTGGTGAGGGGAATGGCGTCTCTGCCCGATGCTACAGCGCAACCCCCCCCCCCCCCTTTACGCCCCCGAGAAATTTTTCTAGAAGATGAGAGGCATGAATGTTCTCCCTGGGCTTCCAAAACCTCTCCTCAGGGCCAAACCCCTTCCAATCCACAAGAAAGAAAGTCTTTCCACTTACCCTCTTAGTGGCCAAAATGTTTTCTACCTCAAAGACGTCCTCAGCGAGACTGGAGCTGGGGTGGTACCAGGATCGTCAGAGAAAGAATTAAGGACACCCGATTTGAGGAGAGACACGTGAAAGGAGTTGGGAATCTATAAGGAGGCCGGGAGTTTCAGCTTGTAAGCCACCGGATTAATTTGGTTCAGTACCTCGAACGGACCGATGAACCGCGGACCCAACTTGTAAGATGGTATCTTAAGACGAACATATTTGGAAGAAAGCCAGACCTTGTCTCCTGGATGGAATAGAGGCGGATCCAGATGTCTCTTATCAGCATGCTTCTTCATCCGCTCCGAGGACTGAAGAAGAACAGATCTAGTGTCTTCCCAAATTGCAGAAAATTCGCTGACGAGAGACTCCGCGGCAGGATTGTCCACAGAAGAAGAGAAGGGAAACAGAATCCGGGGGTGTTGACCGTAGACCACAAAAAACGGAGCTTTAGCAGAAGACTCGCTCTCATGGTTGTTATAGGAAAACTCGGCCCAGGGCAGGAGCTCAACCCAAGCGCTATGGTGAGCGTTGTCGAAGAAAACTGGTGAGGATTTGATTGATGCGTTCCACTTGGCCATTGGACTGAGGATGATAGGCCAAAGAAAAATCCAAGGAGCCATCCAGCAGCTTGCACGTGGCTCTCCAGAAGCACAAAGTGAATTGAATTCTGCGATCTGAGACAATGTGGAGGGGTAGGTCGTGAAGATGGAAGATGTGATGGATGAAGACCTTAGCCAGCACTGGTGCAGACGGAAGACCATGCAGGGGAATGAAGTGGGCCATCTTAGAAAAGCGTTCAGCGACCACCCAAATGACAGTACAACCGGCAGAAACAGGGAGATCTGTGATGAAGTTCATTGCAAGATGTTGCCACGGAGCGGAAGGCACGGGAAGAGGAAGAAGACAGCCGGCTGGGAGGTGCCTAGGTATCTTGTTGCGGGCACAAGAGGAACAAGCCGTGACAAATTCCGCAACATCGTTGCGCAGGGTGGGCCACCAATAATGTCGGGCAATGAGCAGAAACATCTTCCTCTGGCAGGCGTGACCAGCCAGTTTGGATGAATGACCCCACAGTAAAACCTTCTTCTGATCCTGAACTACTACAAAGGTCTTACCGGGAGGTAGAGGAGACAGGTCAAACGGAGCAACAGTCATTATTTTGGTGGGATCAATGATATGTAGAGGCTGCTCCTCCTGGTCGGTAGACAAAAATGAACGGGATAGTGCGTCGGTTTTAATGTTCTTGTCTGCCGGGCGGTAGTGAAGAGTAAAGCAGAATCAAGTGAAGAATAGTGACCATCTGGCCTGACGCGGGTTTAGTCTTTGGGCATTCTGCAAATAAGAGAGGTTTTTATGGTCAGTGTAGATGACCACCTGGTGCAGAGCCCCCTCCAGCAAGTAGCACCACTCCTCCAGCGCTAATTTGATGGCCAGCAGCTCCCGATCTCCTATGGAGTAGTTGCGCTCGGACGAGAAGAGCTTGGAGAAGAAGCCGCAGGTTACCATTCTCCCGGACAAGGATTTCTGGGTGAGCACTGCTCAGGCCCTGGAGGAGGAGGCATCAACCTCCAGGAAAAACTGCTTGTTGCAATCCGGACGGTGTAACACTGGAGCGGAGGAGAAGGCTTGTTTTAGGGAGACGAAGGCTTTCTCCGCCTCGGAAGACCACTCCCTGGGATTTGCTCCTTTAAAGGGTGAGATCAGAGCTGGGAGCAGTCCGGGAGGAAAAATGAGGAATGAAGAGGCGGTAATAGTTCGCGAAACCCAGAAACCGCCTTCAATCCCTCCGGTCGGGGCCACTTTAAAACAGCCGACACCTTCTCGGGATCCATGCGCAGACCGGTCTCAGAAATGTTGTAACCAAGAAACGGCAAGGAGGTCTGCTCAAAGAGGAATTTTTCTCATATTTAGCATACAGGCGATTCTTCCGGAGCCTCAGCAGAACCTGACGAACATCCCTCTGGAGTGAAGGCAGATCCAGGGAGAACACCAAGATGTCGTCCAGGTACACCACCACGCAGGAATACAGGAGATCTCGGAAGATGGCTGGAGCAGCACAGAGATCGAAGGGCATCACGCGGTATTCCTAGTGACCGTCCCGGGCGTTGAATGCCGTCTTCCACTTGTCTCCCTGGCGAATCCAGAGCAGATTGAACGCACCCCCAAAGATCGAGCTTGGTGAAGATCTTCGCGCCTTTTAGGCAGTCAAACATCTCCGAGATGAGAGGCAAGGGGTACTTATTTTTGATGGTAATCTGGTTTAGACCCCTATAGTCAATACAAGGACGAAGCGAGCTGTCTTTCTTCTTGACGAAGAAGAATACTGCTCCAGCCAGAGGTGGATTTCCAGATAAATCCCCTAGCAAGATTCTCCTCAATGTACTCAGACATAGCGCGGGTCTCGGCCAAAGACCAGGGATAGATTCACCCAAGAAGAGGTGAGGCACCAGGTATTAGGTCGATGGGGCAATCATACGGCCTATGAGATGGCAGTGTCTCACCCTCCTTTTTGTCAAAGACGTCGACATGGGACCAGTAGGGTGCCGGCAGGCCAGGTAGGTTAGCCGGCGTGGACGGGGGTCGAGAAGGACGAACCGGAACCAGACAGGATTCATGGCATTCCTGACCCCAACGGAGCACTTCACCACATTTCCAATTCAGGACGGGCTCATGTCTCTGTAACCAGGGCAGACCAAGCAAGAGGGGATGAGAGAGGCCGGACAGCACATGAAAGGAGATCTTCTCCGAGTGCAGCATTCCCACCTGAAGAGTTACAGGCTCAGTGACCAGCAAGATGGTTTCTGGAAGAAGCTTCCCATCCACTGAGGAAACCGCCAAAGGTTTAGCCAGACGTATGGTAGGAATCTGATAACGCTCCACAACAGCCTGTTGAATGTGATTCCCTGCGGCTCCGGAATCCAGAAAGGCAGTCTTGAAGAAAAAACAGGAAATCGCGCCCTAATATGACGGGGTATATCAGGTCCTTAACCACCCCGACCTCGTGGGATTGGGCCCCGCAGTCTGTTCCCACTGTCACTCTGGCATCCTCATGTATGCAGCAAATGACCACAGTCTTGGCAGAGATCAGATGGTGGGAAAGGTTGGCACTGATTAGGGTCACTAGACTCCCTGAATTCAACAGTCCCAGCACCATCATCCCATTAGTGGACACAGCACATGCCTGCGTCACCAGGTTGACCATCCACGCTACCGGTCGTTAAATAGGGGGCCAGCACCTCCGCCCACTGCTTCGGCGGCAGTTTTTCCCGCTCTGCTATCCTTTCAAACAGCCAGAAATGCCTTAACATCATCCCCTGGGGTCATCTTTTGCAACGCATGCCTTACCGCCTTCCGGACGTATGAGACATCACCTGGAGTTGGGGGAGTGGCGACCTCTCTGCTGTTAACTTCCCCTGCTAGAAGTTCCATCTGCCTTTGTTGCTGCTGAGTCTGCTGCATCAGTTTATTGGTGTCTTGCTGTGCTTGCTGGCTCTGCAACTGCTGCTCTCGTTGCTGCTTTAGAAGCTCCCAATGCTGCTGTTGTAGGTTCTGCTGGCTCTGTAAGTGCAATTGATGTTGCTGTTGTTGGCTCTGAAGCAGGTGCTTGAGGAGCTCCTCCATGCTGCCAGACACCTCTAGCTGGCTGGCGGCCTTTACCCAGGACATCCACTGACCCCTGTGGCAGGTACACGTGTTCCTGGAACTGTGCTCGCGCACTCACACCAACTGTGGGAAGACGACTCGCTCGGCCACTTCCGGAAGTAGACTCAGGTATCTGGTTTTCTCTGCAGGCTTTGTTATATGGCATAAAGCTCTGCAACTCCAGCAACAATAAAACACGGCCTTACTGGCAAAACGACAAAACAAAAGATAAATGATAGCACAGTCCATATGTATGTGGAACTCGCACGCACAGGGTGTAGTCCCAGCCTTTAGCTCTGTCCTGAGTTGAAGCTTTCCCAGTCTGGATACCTTGCCTCTCCAGACCACAACACAGACAGAAAAAAACAGGACTGAACATTTAAACCATGCTCAGCCACATCCTGAGGTGGAGGTATGGGGAATGACGTCCCTCCCATCTCTATGTCATTCACATAAAACCACACCCTTTAAAAGAGTTAACCCCCAGCATATAACATGCTGGCAGAAATTCAGTAAGTCTCCGTTCACACAGGAGAGCAACCTGAGTGACACATACCTCCCCTTATATCACACCAGTGACACTGTCACAGCCTTTAAAGGGAGTCTGTCACTCCCAAAAATGAAGTATTTAGACCTTAATATCAAGGACTTAGCCGCTATATAAAATATACTACATTTTCGTAAATGTGATTTAGAACAAATGTATATCAAGGGTCTTCTGTGCACCCTTCGCGTAACCAAGGGCTCGATGCACCTTTCCGCCCGCTCAAATACAATACTCCATCCCTCCTCTGACAGTTCCTTCACATGAAGTCACACAGCAAAGAAGTTGTAAGTCAAGCAGAATGAAGGCCCCCCCAACACTTAGTTGTGTTGAGGTATTTATATTCATTGATTAATTTATTGCAAACAGCAGAAAGTTTGTAGATTTTGCTAACAAACCTGATTTGCAATGGAGGTTCAATGATATTGATCTGTACTTTGGGTGAACCCAATTTTATTTAATTTTTTTTCTTGTAAAAAACGCTCTGTTTAAAATTGTTAGTATTTGCTCCTTTTTTAATGTCATTGCTTACAAAGTATTGGTGATAGACAAAAAAATATATATAGATCGCTGCATTCTCCCCTTAGGGAATCCTCACCTGCACCAAGTGACCCACACTGACCAGCAGGATCTCAGATGAATGCACTGAAAAGGTGACATGAAGTCCACACAGTAGACACTGTGTGATCCTGCTAGTCACAGTGCAGGTCATGTGGTGCAGACATGGACAGGAAAGGTGTGGATAACAAGTGTAGTTCTTTAAAAAAAATAAGGGCAATTATGACAAATAAGGTTAAATGCAGTCCTTAAAAGGGGTTGTCAACTACTCGGACAACTTCTTCTTAATCACTAGGTTTCACCCATGTAAAAATATAACAGCCTATACTCACCTCCAGTGCTGGCTCCTTTCCAGCGAAGTTGGCACCTGCCTCCCTGGGCTCGCGTGACAGAACAATGTCACGTGAGCCCTGCAGCCAATTGATGGTGGCTTCACTCTCACCTCCTTCAGACGTAACCAATATCAGGAAACAGAGAACAGCAGCAGATGTCACTTCTAGCAGGTGTCAGCTTTATCTGAAGGAAGTGAGTGAAGTAACCACTGATTGTTAGGTCATGTGATATCTGCAGTCAATGTCACATGAGCTCCGGGAGAACACCCACCAACATTTCTGGAACGGCGCCCGCACTGGAGGCAATTATAACTGTTACTATTCATGAGAGAAATATAGTGATGGAAAGGAGTTGTCCGAGTAGTGGACAACCCTTTAATAACTGATGAGACTGATATCACCTGCAATTCAAAGAAATCTCACCTAGGCTGTGGTCACTTCCAGTTGGCCAAGAAGTTACTCTGTTATGCAGCCTTTTGTTCTTGCATGAATCATCAGATAAATCCACTTCCTCCTTTTTGATCTCTCGCACAAGTTGCATACGGCATTTGGTAAAATCATGAAATGATATCTTTCCACTCTCATCGGCACCAAGTTGATGCATGATTTCTACTACCGAGTCCTCCATGTTTAGCTGCCGACAAACCATTAAAAGATCGTTCCTGAAAAGAGAATGAAATGGATGTAATACTTGATGGATACAAGTGCTGAACACTTCAGTGCATGCACCCACACAAGAGCGTGCTGACCCTATGAACCTCCAGCAGTACCTATGGTAAATACTTCTACGACATGGAATAAAGTCAAATCAAATAGAAATAGAAAACATAGGTCATTAAAAACCAGCAACATTGGATCTGCCATTATCTAATTACCATTAACCAAGACACTGTAGCCAATGGCTATCTATCTTCACCACTTGTCCTGCTCACATAAAGACCGTATAGGTTTTAATCCAATATGCATATTGCTGGCTTGACAAAGACAACTTGGATTGTAGAATATTTCCAGAAATACTAACTTTTACCAAAACTGTACTTAATCGAACCCCTATCTTTGTTAACCAAACTGGGTGAAAGATATCAGGGGAGTAGAACCACCCTCCTAGATTGATGTGTAAAAGCAGGGCATGCTGCTATACGGATTGGACACGTCCACTACTTGACTCTGGCAGCCATAACACTGCATGCAATTGTTATGGCTGGCTGTAGCCTTATTATAGAAAATCTGTTAGTAGGATCAACTCTCTTAAGCCATCTACATGTGCATGCAGGTCATAGAAGGCAGAATAAAATGACACCTGCAGTGCGCATGCGCTGGGGCTCTTTGACCTTTCCCGGCACCTGCGCACAGCAGCACTTTGCTCTGCTCGTCAGGACAGTGAAGTATGCCTACACAGGAGCGCAATGTCGGGGACCCTGTGTGGATGACGTACGGACGCATCATCCACAATGAAGCAAGAAGGAGGACGGCATCGCAAGAAGAAGGGAAGCAATGGACCCAAGCCCAGCGGCACCCCTTGGACCGGACCGCCCACCACCCGGTGAGTATAATAAAAGCTCTTTTTCTTGTCTTGCAGGTCAGATCGGGAGCTTATTATCAACATTATAGAATGCTGTATATCAGGGCTGAAAGGCAGTGGCCGTATCTCACATCGGTCAAACCTGGTGACAGGTCCCCTTTAAGTAAGCACTAGGGTAAGTATTATAGACTGCAGTTCCAGGATTTGATAATATATATATATTTTTCTTACATCTAGAGCAGGGGTCTCAAACACGCGGCCCACGGGCCGCATGCGGCCCCAGAGGCTGCTTTATGCGGCCCGCAGGCACAGACCCCTTGACGATCCCGACCTGGTCCAGGAGGAGCCGCCGACAGCAGCGCTGAATTGCCATACAGAGACTGTCTCCCAGCACAGCATTTCCAATGCCAGCCGCCGGCCAATCAGAGGCCAGCAGCTGATATCTGCGTGTCGGCGCAGCGAGTATGACGTCATTGCCATATGCAGATGTCAGCTGCTGGCCTCTGATTGGCCGGCGGCTGACATTGAAAATGCTGTGCTGGGAGACAGTCTCTGTATGGCAATTCAGCGCTGCTGTCGGCGGCTCCTCCTGGACCAGGTCGGGATCGTCAAGGGGTCGGACTCTGTGGTGCCTGCGGGCCACATCTGCAGGAAGGCCGCCGAGGGAACGGAGGACAGGTGAGAATCATCTTTTTTTTTTTTCTATTTTATGTGTGTGAAGAACAGCACAGGGGGCACATAGCCACAACATGGGGACCGGGGTGGGGCACAGAGCCACAAGAGGGGACCTGGATGGGGCACATAGCCTCAAGATGTGGACCTGGATGGGGCACATAGCCACAGGATGGGGACCTGGATGGGGCACAGAGCCTCAAGATGTGGACCTGGATGGGGCACATAGCCTCAAGATGTGGACCTGGATGGGGCACATAGCCACAAGATGGGGACCTGGATGGGGCACAGAGCCACAAGATGGGGACCAGAGCCACAAGAGGGGACCTGGATGGGGCACATAGCCACAGGATGGGGACCTGGATGGGGCACAGAGCCTCAAGATGTGGACCTGGATGGGGCACATAGCCACAAGATGGGGACCTGGATGGGGCACAGAGCCACAAGATGGGGACCAGAGCCACAACATGGGGACCTGGATGGGGCACATAGCCACAAGATGGGGACCTGGATGGGGCACATAGCCACAAGATGGGGACCTGGATGGGGCACATAGCCACAAGATGGGGACCTGGATGGGGCACATAGCCACAAGATGGGGACCTGGATGGGGCACATTGCCACAGGATGGGGACCTGGATGGGGCACAGAGCCACAGGATGGGGACCGGGATGGGGCACAGAGCCACAACATGGGGACCGGGATGGGGCACAGAGCCACAAGAGGGGACCTGGATGGGGCACAGAGCCACAGGATGGGGACCTGGATGGGGCACAGAGCCTCAAGATGTGGACCTGGATGGGGCACATAGCCACAAGATGGGGACCTGGATGGGGCACAGAGCCACAAGATGGGGACCAGAGCCACAAGAGGGGACCTGGATGGGGCACATAGCCACAGGATGGGGACCTGGATGGGGCACAGAGCCTCAAGATGTGGACCTGGATGGGGCACATAGCCACAAGATGGGGACCTGGATGGGGCACAGAGCCACAAGATGGGGACCAGGATGGGGCACAGAGCCACAAGATGGGGACCAGAGCCACAACATGGGGACCTGGACGGGGCACAGAGCCACAAGATGGGGACCTGGATGGGGCACATAGCCACAAGATGGGGACCTGGATGGGGCACATAGCCACAAGATGGGGACCTGGATGGGGCACATAGCCCCAAGATGGGGACCTGGATGAGGCACATTAGTACAAGATGGGCGCCAGGATGGGGAACGTTGCCACAGGATGGGGACCTGGATGGGGCACATAGCCACAAGATGGGGACCTGGATGGGGCACATAGCCCCAAGATGGGGACCTGGATGAGGCACATTAGTACAAGATGGGCGCCAGGATGGGGAACGTTGCCACAGGATGGGGACCTGGATGGGGCACATAGCCACAGGATGGGGACCTGGATGGGGCACATTAGTACAAGATGGGGACTTGGATGGGGAACATTACTACAAGATGTTTTCCATTATTACTATATGATGCTAATTGTAAGACAATATTACTGTATGTGGCCAATTGGGGGAAATAAAATTGTAAAAAAAATAAAAAATAAAATAAAGCATGAAAAAATATTGGGCACTAAAAATGCTGTTTTATATGCAAACTAAAGTAAACACAAAAAAGTGCACGTTTATTATCGCCACATCCATAACGACCCAAGCCATAAAAAAATAAACACGGCAAAAATGTTCAAAAGGTGTATACAAAAAAAATGGTATCACTAAAAATGTCACATTGAACAAAGAATGCGGCCCCCCAAATTCAAATTTTTTCCATGTGCGGCCCATATACTCAGCCGAGTTTGAGACCCCTGATCTAGAGTATACGTGTCAAACTCTGGCCAGTGAGCCAAATCTGGCCCGCAGGGTGGTTAGATTTGGCCTGCTACACCAGAACCACCACCCCTATATGAGGCCCATTATGCTGTACGGAGGACTGCGCGGGGCCCATTATGCTGTACGGAGGACTGCGCGGGGCCCATTATGCTGTACGGAGGACTGCGCGGGGCCCATTATGCTGTACGGAGGACTGCGCGGGGCCCATTATGCTATACGGAGGACTGCGCGGGGCCCATTATGCTGTACGGAGGACTGCGCGGGGCCCATTATGCTGTACGGAGGACTGCGCGGGGCCCATTATGCTGTACGGAGGACTGCGCGGGGCCCATTATGCTGTACGGAGGACTGCGCGGGGCCCATTATGCTGTACGGAGGACTGCGCGGGGCCCATTATGCTGTACGGAGGACTGCGCGGGGCCCATTATGCTGTACGGAGGACTGCGCGGGGCCCATTATGCTGTACGGAGGACTGCGCGGGGCCCATTATGCTGTACGGAGGACTGCGCGGGGCCCATTATGCTGTACGGAGGACTGCACGGGGCCCATTATACTGTATCGAGGACTGTGTGGGGCCCATTATATTTCGAGCTTTTGTATTCAAACATTTCTAAGAGGCAGAGATGAAGGCATAACTGTTTTCTGCCATGTGGATACTAGTCCAGGAAGACGTGTAAGAGGAATAAAAAAAAAAGAGATTCTTAACACACGTCTGACAATGCCAAGTAACCTTTTATCTTTACTATCACTCTAGACCATCCAGCAAAATGTGCAGAACATGCTGCCGCCACCACCAATCTGTAAGGCACATTAACACTTTAATGCCAATTTGCTTGCAGCAACATAATGAAGGTATTTAAGGCATCTTCCCTGCTGGGAACCTCACACGGCTACTAAATCCTCAGGATATAATAGAAGTAATGATGCAAACATTTACAAATTCCACAACACAAAGGCAGCGGCACAGGGAATGCTCAATTTTGAGTAAGCAGAAGCATAATAGTTACATAGGCATCTGGAAGCTGTAAGGACGATATAAGGAAGAATTTAGTTCAGGCGTTCTGGAACTGAATATATATATGAGATGTATGATATAAACAGTGGCCGTCCTTCAAGAACTGCTTCAACATTAGATTGAGTTTTGCAAAATTAGTGCAAATGAAAGGTTTGATTCTCACTGTCATTTTTCAGCCACTTTTTTTGGAAATAAAAGATTGAATCACAGACTCCAGACAGTTAATAAAATGGTCGAAAATTTGTTAATTGACACAATCTGCTTGCAATGAGCAGTCTGCTCAAGACCCCTTAGGTAGATGGGGGCATCTACACCAATATATGGGAGATAGGTGATGCAGGATTAGCGGCATGGGGGGCTAGGAACCCACAATTGAAGAAACTTGAGCTGGAAACTTCAGATCTTGGCTCACTTTGAGGTCCTTTATAGATGCTAAGTTTTTGCCTGTATCTTTGAGAGTTACATTTTAGCTTGCAGAGTGTGGAGCTTCTTAAGCTTGTGGGAAGAATGGCTGGGTGAAGCTCCTGTGCAAGAGCTTTAAAGACAATGAGACTGTTCCCGTGATTTCTTACTGTTTTAATATTTTAAGGGTAAAGCAAGGTTCACACAACTCTAATTCCGTTCATTACTCTGTCAGGGGTATCAGTTTGAATCCCAAAAAGATGCATGCCGTACAGAGCCAATGACTTCAATGAGGAAAAATATGAAACTTTGTGTTCTGCTTGAACTTCTCTCCAACAATGTTATTTTTTGTTATAGGACACAATAGTGAAGGAGACTACTTAGCAAATTCAGAAGAACTGTCTAATGAACAGGGCTAAACTGTAGTATAAATCTGGCATAAGGCTACATGTAGTCCCCAGGCATTGCTCTAAAACAGCAGAAACCAAGTAGTTTCGGCACAAATCAGTGCAGTCTACAAATATGGTTTTCAGCCCAAGAGTTGCAGGACACTGTGTGGCCTCATCCTTAAAAGTGGACAAAAACCCCTTCAAATTTCCTAACTGATTTAAACAAGCACAAGACCCAGAAAAAAAATCTAAACCATACTTGCACAAAGATCTTTAATGTAGTTAAATGTCTGACCGGCTCCCAGATGAAACTCTTTATAATCGTCAGTGTATGTTTCTCCAACACTCAGATCCCATAAGTAAAACTTCCCATATCTCATTTAGTGACTCACACTACCTCAGTGATCAAGGTTTGCTTGTAATTACCTTACATACTGTATACAGCCAATGTCTGTGAGGCTTTATTGTAGAAAAATAACTACAATTGAAAAATATTGAGGCTTTTACACTGGAAGATAATTGTGAAAGGACATTGTAAAAAAAACACTTGTTTTACGATGATCTTACCATGTAAACAGGCTGCTGATTACACAAACGCTCTTCATCGGGTGAAATTTTCCTTTATGCAGAATAAAAGATGATCGTTCCCGGAGTTGCATCATCCAGCGTATACAGGATTTACATTGCCGAGAACAGTGGCAGACTACGTACTAGATCGCTCAGTGCACATCATTCACTTTGGTATGTCTGTATAAACAGGTATTTAATCGACTTACCAATTGGCGGTCGTACCGTTCCTTTGGTAGGTCTGTATAAAACGGACCCTTATGAAAAAATATGTTTAATCATTCATGGGTAATAAAATAATGGGAAAAGATAAATGTGTGAATGCCACGAGAAAAAAAAACCTACTGATGTGTTTTTTCTACCTATCAAGCGGCATTTACACTGGCTGATAATCAAAATGTATATAGAGTCCTCAACATTGAAATTGCAAAACCAAGAAGAAAAAGTTGTGGAATTATGGAAATCATAAGATCTATAGACATGTAAATGATATGCAAATGATGGAAAATGGAAACAAATTTTCAAAACTTCGTATGTGCACAAGGCAAAGAGATCCCCGCACTTACACACCTTGGGCAAATCATCAAGATCCAGCTGCTGGCAGCTCCCTTTATAATTGATGGCCAATGAAGTGCTATGTGTGTGTGATGGGAGACAAGTCCGGAGAAGCTGCAGCCTAATGTAGCACGTTTAGGCTACGCCAGCGGCTCACAGTCGCATGAGTAACATGCGGCCAGGCGATGTATTGAAAACGACTCGTGGGACACACTGGAGAAATGGGCATTACAGCATAATACAGTTTAAGGCTATGGGCAGCGTATTACAGATTTGAGATATGGTCATGTGCATGAGAGCAATAGATTTTTATTACAGAATCCCTTTTTTAATTAGGGCAAGTTGTGATTATACACAGCCAAAGGGCGACATATGGCGCATTGCTTATTCATACAATTACAGATATATTTAAAATTATTCAAGGAAAAGATAATATAAGGCATCAGTCTCCAAGATACTAAGCTCAAGATAACAGTGATTATTAATGATTCTCCGGCACAGCAAATTAGAACAGTGCCTGCATTAAACAGATAAAGTAACCGATAACGTGTGGTAATGTCCCTAGTCGGCTGCACCAAACTTGACAAATGGCCCACCCTTAGGCCTGGATCATGGGGGGGGGGGTTGAGGAGGTTATCGAGGACAAGAATTAGTGCACTAGTTATTCTTATGAATTTATAAATTTGCACCTATGTCTTTGGTAGTATTGATAGTAGCGATAGATCTGCTGGCTCCATTGCAGATTCTGACAAAAATAAAATGCAGGGCCCAATAATGAAATCCTATGAAGCCCATTATGATCAATGACCATCAGGAAAAGATTTCATTCATCATGTTAGAGATCTGGCACATATGTCTTTTTGTCTATTTTGTGGGCCATTATGCTTGTTTACTGAAGGTTTCAGCAATTCTGTAAAAAAAGCAAGGCGATAAAATATTTTTAAAAAGTTTATAAGATGTTACCTATTGAAATACCGATTTAACGGGATGAAATGAATTCAGTATTGTAAGATGAACCTTACAATTAACATGATTTGTCTCCATTAGCTTATAATTAAATGCAAATTATGTTTTAATAGACATGACCTTTCTTGTTAGTAAGCCCTATCCTCTGAGGACATCATCTACTGCCTCAGACTTAGCAGCTCAGCCAGGAAAGTCGTCCCTACAGTATAATCAACAGAACGAGTATATGAGGGAAGGAATCATCAACACAATGCATTTCACTTACAAATTATAGCTTGATATGTGGAAATTGTCTCAGAGAGGAAGAGGACATGAACTCAAGCGCCACCTATTGGAAGAAACGATCCTAAAAGTCAATATCGATCCTTCAACGAGCCTTGCAATATGACTTAGGATAAAAGGCTAGGTGAGGTTAGGTGAGGTCACTCTCCACATGGAGAAACGTTACCCCTTAGACCACAGTCTTAGCCTCTCACCCAGTCAAATCAAATCAAAAACTTTGCAATGACAAGGAGCAACATCCCGAAACAATGTGCTTGCAAATTGAGATTCTGGTTTGACTTTTATCCAAAGTCATATTGCAAGGCTCGTTGAAGGGTTGATATTGACTTTTATGTTCGCTGCTTCCAATAGGTGGCTCTGGAGGTAAAGTCCTCTTCCTCTCTGAAAAAAACAATTTGCATATTTAATTTCACAGAGGAGCATGCATGGCTTTTAAGTCTCCTCAAACTAACATGCCAGGCTTGACATGTCACTCTCTACAAGGAGAAACCTTACCCCTTAGACTATAACTTGAGATGTGAAAGACATTTATGCAGTTTACAGCCTCCTGACACTTTTCAGTAAAGGAAGAAAAAATACATAAAATAACGTCTTCAGTGATGGACCAAATTCTGCAGACTTTTGGTGTCAGATAATTCCAGGGGATGTATGTTTATGAAAAGCCTATTAATAACTGCATGTCACCCATTACGGACTCACTTGTGGGATTTGCATTGGGTTAAAGGGAGATTTTCATCCCCCCCTACCATGTTTAAGGGTCTGCCCGTGTTGGACCACAACCATTGCACCCACTGCAGTTACACCTTGTTTAATAAAAACAGCTATTGACATCAGTGTATAGTTTCTTGGTGCACTGGCTATCTCACTCTTGGGATTTGTCCAGTCCTGATACACACAAACATAAAAGCAAAACATATAAAACTGTAGATTATAGCCAATGTCATTAGGAAACATCTTCAGCGTAATGAAGAACAAGTAGTCCTAGACAGGGCCAGCATCACCACCCGGCGTACTCAGGCAACTGTCGGGGCCCTCTCGCTGTCAGGGACACCGGCACACTATGGGGCCCGTGAGTCAGGGGAGCCCGATGCCAGCGCCCGCGAGAGGGGCCGATGAATTCTTTGGCATTGTACTGTACCTAGCTTTCTGTGCTGTATCTGTGCATCATGAATTGTGATATGTGTTGAGACTCTTTCGCTCAGGGCCCAAAAAAACCTGGAGCCAGCCCTGGTCCTAGAAGTGATGACATGGCCCCCACACAACCCTGATCGCAACATCATTGAGTCTCTCTGGGATTACATGAAGAGACAAGGATTTGCTTTCATCCACAGAAGATCTGTGGTTAGTAGAGATGAGCGAACCGAACATAAAAAGTACAAGGTTCGTATGGGACAGTTAGTGTCTGGTACTGAACGTCGAACACGGATTTCTCCCAGAACTTTGTTGCAAAAGAGAAAGAAAGCAAAAGCGAGAGAGAGAGAGAAAAAAAAAAAAGAGGAAAAAAAAAGAGAGAAAGAGACTGAACTTCACAGGTCCGCTCATCCTTAGTGGTTAGTTCTTCAAGATGTTTGGAACAACCTCCCTGCTAAGTTCCTTCAAAAACTGTGTGCAAGTGTATCTAGAAGAATTAATGCTGTTTTGAAGGAAAAGGGAGGTCACACCAAATATTGATTCAATTTAGATCTCACTTTTGTTCATTCACTTTGCATTTCATTAACTGGTAAAAATTACCTAACACTTATTTTTTAATACAGCAGTCTTTCCACAATTGCCTAAGACTTTTGAACAGCACTAATAAATACACCCACATTTACAGTGGCATATAATTTGGGCACGCCTGGTCAAAATTACTCTTATTGTGATCAGTTAAGCAAGTTGACGATGAAATGATCTAAGGCCTAAGGTTAAACTTGACACATTTCCTTTGTATTTTAGGCAAAATAATATATATAATAATAGGATCAATACTTCATACATACACTGGCAGTCTGTACTGGAACCGAAACAGTAAGGCTATGTGCCCACGATGCTGAATTGATGCAGATTTTTCCTGAGTGTTTCTGCCTCTCCCTGGCAGTAAAAACACATGCGGATTTTACATGCGTTTTTTTTCTGCCAGGGAGAAGTGTTTAAGCATTTTTTGCATGTATTTTCGAATGCGTTTTTTCAAGTGCTTTTCCAAACGATTTTGAGCATCACTTGGAAAAGTGCATGACAAGTTGGTCACACAATATAAATCCATGCAACCGGCATAAATTTATATTGTGTGACGAGCTTATGCTGCTTTAAATGCAGCATCAATAGTAAAAAAAAAAAAAAAAATGTAAAAAATAAAAAAAAACATTATACTTAAAGGGGTATTCCCATCTCCAAGATGCTATCCCAATATGTAGGAAGTGTAATAATAATATTAGCAAATACCTACAATTAGAAATGTAGTATAGTATTTTTGATTTGCTATCTCTCTAACCTCATGTGCTGGCATTGCAGGACCCTAGGTATCCATGGTTAAGACCACTGATAAAGTCACAGTTAGTTAGCTAGTTGCTAGTGGTCATAATCATGGATACCTAAGGTCCTGCAATGCCTGCACATGAGGTAAGCGACATAGCGAATCTGAAGAACTATACTACATTTCTAATTGGAGATATTTGCTAATATTATTATTATTATTACACCTACTACATATTGGGATAGGATCTTGAAGATGGGAATACCCCTTTAACTCTCTGGCGGCCCTCGCTCTCCTTTCCGGTGCCGTCCTCTGTCCTCGGCGTCCCGCGGTGTTCTGAAAGGACCTGCGGTGACGTCATTTAGTCAGCTGACAGGTCACGCGACCGCTGACGTCAGCGGTCGCGTGACCATCACATGACTAAATGGAAATTGGAAATTTCCGCAGCATGTGCATAGCACATGCGGATTATCATTGGGAAACATGGCAGACAACTTAAGCATTTTTAATGCGTTTTCGCGGCGGAAATACGCAGAGGAGTTGTATAGGCTCTGTACATTGCCTGCACATAAGCTCTAAATTAAAGACACATCGCTCCTTGTAAAACAGGCAAAAAAATTTATCTAAACATAAACTAGGCAAGCCCAGAGGGGGAAATCACTAGAAGTTATTTTTTCCATAGCCACTCCAGTAATTTTAGAGCTCTCCTGCACTGAAAAAGGACATTTCTGTTAATGACATCTTATCTGCAAATTGCGGATTTTTTTTTTTTTTTATTTAAAAATCAGATGTGCACTATAACATTACCCAGGGGAACATCTGTGATACAACACAAAGTATGGTTTATTTGATTACATAGTCCGCTGCACATCTAAACACAGGCCATAATAACAGGCACTTCAAATCTAGGAACGCCATCAGAATGTGCCATGTGGGTAGCACATGAAAGCAAGTCTTATCACACCTCATCACACAGGATGAAAAGAACCAAGTGAGAACAGGCACAACAGAAAAGAAAACCTGAGCAATGAGAAAACTAAATAGAAAATTCAATTCTGACTAAACCTGCAATTGCAATAAATTTTCTTCTTGCAAAGAAATAGTCATCTCAGGCTGTAATTCAATAATAGAAAAACAATACAAAAACAAGAATATAAAGGTGATTTATTCTTAGAAAGCCTATTAACTGCTTTCATTTTCAAGAGAGCAAAATAAATAGCAGTGCTATATTCTGACAAAGTTTTTGGATGATCACGAGTAACCCTTCCCTGACCAGTCTCAAGTCCAATTAAAGCGAACCTGTCAGCAGGTATGGTATTTAGAAACCTTAAAGGTACGTCCACTACTAGGACAACTCCTTCTTATATCCCACGCTGGCCCCAATAAAATAAAAAAGCTTATACTCCCCTCCCGTTCCGGCGCCATTCCCGTGGTGTCGACACTTGTTCTCCCCTGGGCTCTGGTGCGGTGTTGTGACACATGAGCCCGGTGCCCAATCATCGCTGGCGTCACTGTCCCGGATTCCTGTCAAATTGAACATAAAGAGGAAGTCAGAGCTGCAGCTGATCTCGGACTTCTTCATGTTCAATTCGTACGAAGTTGAGGACAGTGACGCCAGCGTCACATGTCACAACACCGCACGAGAACCCCAGGAACACAAGTGCTGACGCTACTGGAACTGTGCAGGCACGGGAGGAGAGTACAAGTACCACAACTCTCGACACTGTATAAAGGCCCCCACTAGCCCTCCAAACAGGATGATGCACCCAACACAAGTTTTCTAACTGTATAATTGATTGCAAACAGTATAATGGCCCCCACATAGTTTAATGACCCTCCATAGTCCTCCATATAGTATTATGCACTCCCCATAGTGTAGCAAAATGCACCCTATTGTCCTCCATATAATAAAATACACCCCATACTCCTCCATATAGTATAATTCATCTTCTAGTCATATAGTATAGAATCTTATCAGTAGTAACTTTCTTTTCCTATCTCAGTAATGTAATAATCTGAGAATTTTGAAAATAATCTGTCCAAGAAGAGAAATACCCAGATTTCTCTGATAAGACCTATGACAAAGTTGATTATATTCATGAGTACTATTAATTTATAAAATACAGTACAGTTATGTAACAAGCCAACTCCCTGAGTTCAATGCAGGCTCAGGAACTGAGCCTGTTATCTTTGCTGACAGATTATGTCTGTGATATATGCTGCATTTACAGAATGCCTATGGGTGGGAAGTGGTCCTTCAGTTACCCCGTGACGCAATTGTGGGGCACTGGTGAGTTGCCATGGCAGTGGGGGGTCTGCTAACGATTCTCGTGTCTGTCAAGGCTGTTCTCCTGTGAAGACAGTCTTCTGGTTGGTGTTCATAGGAGTATGTGACATTAGCTATATACAGCAATATCGTGTTGTGCTCTATATAGTAGAAGTGATCAGATGATCACAAGTTCAAGTCCCCTAAGGGGCTAACAAATACAGTAAAAAGAAATGTTTTGTAAAATCTGCAAAAAAAAGAAAATACATACATACATATTGTATATATACACACATCATATTTTGCGGACTATAAGATGCACCGGACCATAGAACGCACCCCCAAATTTCGGAGTGCAAAATAGGGAAAGATGTTTTAAATACAATGATGGTGCGTCTTTTAGTCTGTTTTAACAGTAGCTTACCTGGGGGGTGGGGTGGCAGTGGAGAGGGGGTCACAGGAGGCAGGGTAGCAGCAGGCCGTGAGCGCTCAGAAGATGTTGGCCCGGTGAGCAGAGTCCCCTTTCCTGTAGATTTCCCTATAGTGGGCTTCGGTAAAATGGCCGCCTCCGGTGATGCATGTGCAGTTTGAGATCTCAATCTCTTCCAGAGCCCACTGTAGAGAAATCTAAGGGAAAAAGGACGCTGGTCGACATCTTCTGAGAGCCCAGGGCCCATAACATTACCCCACTCCTGCCTTTTGAAGCACCATCCTTGCCTCCTGTGACTCCGCTCCACCGCAGTCACGCCCCCGGTAAAATACCTTCGGATTATGAGGCGCACTCCCAGGGAGGCGAGATCTCAATCTGCGCATGCGCCGCCTCAGGTGGCCATTTTCTCGAAGCCCACAAGGGGGTTATTATTGCGGAAAATGGACTCTGCTCATCAACACAGATACCTTCTGAGATCCCGGGCACTGCAGCATCGTGAAGCAGCGACCCTGCCTCCTTAAAAAATTATGGCTCTTGGAAAAAGAAGATGCAAAAACAGAAAATAGCCATGTGAGGAAGTGGCTACATGAAGTAGCAGTTGAGCAATCAAAGTCTATGGGAAGTGCACCTGTAGTTTCATGTGATTGTTTAGAATAATCCACAACTATAAACATCTATGGTTTGATTTCTTTGCCTATGTGGATTAAATGGGTTGTTACAGACATCTGGTGAGTATTTCTTGTCAATAACACCTTTAGAAATATATTTACCGTATATACTTGTGTATAAGCCGACTTTTTCAGCACATTTTGTATGCTGAAAAAGTCCCTCTCAGCTTATACTCGAGTGAGGGTCCCACTTACATTCCGTTTGTGGATGGTGGGGTGGCGGGGAGCGACAGTAGCGATAGCTGGCTGCTGCAGCGATCACATGTGTCCGCTACTAAAGAAAATGAATATTCACTCCTCTCCACGCCCATGGGCGTGGAGAGGAGTGAATATTCATTCTCCTTAATAGCGTACACTGTCAATTGCAGCCGGGGGCACCTGCAGCGGCTCAGCAATCATCTGTGCCCGCTATTAGAGAGTATGAATATTCACTCCTCTCCACTCCCATGGGCGTCCGTATATTTCCGGTCCCGGAAAAAACGGTACCGGAGATATCCGTGTCCCATGTGTCCATGTGTGGCAACTATGTGCCACATCAGGATCACACGTACCGGCGCTTGGGAATCTGCCCTCATAATAGTTACCTGCCGGCGCTGCGATCAGCACCAGCAGGGAACAATGATGAGTAGTAGTGTCTGCTCCCGCAGTGTCCACCTGTAAAAATAAGAATAAAATAAAAAAATCCATATACTCACCAGTTCTAAGTGTCCCCCGCAGTAATCCATGCGACCGATCACGCAGAGGAGCCGGGAAGAATGAGCCGCTGCAGCTCCAGAGAGGAGAATGTGTTATTTTTTCCTGAACCGTGTCTGCTGTGCTAACCCTGTGCGGGCGGACCCGCACAGTCCTATGGACTGTACTACCTTTTCTTCTGTTTACCCGTTATGCCAAAAAAGACCTGTTTGTTTTGATGGACAGGATAGTGGTTTATGCCATGTTTTAATAAACCACTCAGAAATGTAACGGGAATCTGTCACCCCCTGGGACTCATCAGACCTCTAACATGGGCATACAGGTGATAGAAATGTAAATCTATTCATAGTGGAAAAAGGATGTTGAAAAACAGCACTAGCAAAATAAAGAATTCCAGGTGCAAAGCCTCCCAGGTATGTACCAGTCCTTTGTGATCTAATCCAAAAAAGTATGGAGGCAGCACACAAATCAAGTGGAAAAAAAATCGATTTAAATTTTAATAGCCCATGTGGCGACGTTTCGGTCCTGTGCAAAGGCTTGAGGTCACAGCGACTCCAGGGCGCCTGCACACAAGATCACTATTGGAAAAAATATATCCGGGAGAAAAAAAAAAGCGTGACTTGCGTTATAGTTGATTTGCACATGAGCGGGATCTGGAAGACGAGACTGCACGTCACAGGGCACGGTGACGTGCAGGGGGGAGGGGTGGGGTCATTGAAATTTACTAAGCAGGCGGGGATTTCTTCCCGTCCCCTGGCCCGCAAGAATGAGAAAGCAGATTTAATAAAAAGACATTTCAAAGCAACCAAACCTCTAACATGGGCCATACAGGCAAGTATAGATTTACATTTCTATCACCTGTATGCCCAAATTAGAGGTCTGATAACTCCCAGGGGATGACAGATTCCCTTTAAAGGAACAGCATTCCTGCATCTACCTCTGTGTGCAGCTGAGTGAGCGATCTACCATTTTATATATATTTTATCTGCTTCAAGCCTTTGTGCAATATTGATTGCCCCTGATGGCCACAAGTACTGTCACAGCCAACATTGAGACATTAAGCTACGTATGACGTGCTCTATTGTGCTAAGACGTAGTCCACATACACACAGCTTATGAAGCAAGATACCTGCATGTACGTTAGTGGGAGGATGGATAGATTGCATTGCAAGAATCCCATTATCAATAGGCACAATACAGGAGAATGCAAGATTAGGAGGAAAATATCCTCAGGCAATCGTTTCTGCTAAATGGCAGAATCAGACTTCAAACATCAAAAAGCCTCTCTAATAAAAGTGACCCATATACAGATCTTACATAATCCTTCAGCAGGGAATACTTAAAGTTTTCTTTAATTACATTCCTGGGCATTTTTCACAGACTTTCTGCCTGTAATTTGTTTCAGTTTTGGTCAAGTGTTCACTCCTGCAAATATCTGTACATTTATTTTATGCAGAAAACTGCAATTCGCTCTATGATCTCCCACAGTCAGTGGCCCGTGGAGGTAACTATGGTTAACAGGAGAAGACGATGATATCAAGCAACAAATCAGCATGACAGAAAGATATCAGCGGCCATGTCCTTGTTAACACTTTCTCATGAGCTGAGACGATGATCACTGTAATGATGTAAGGTCATTTTCTGGCAGGGCTGAAATTCTGTGGAAAAGGGTCTTTAATTTTTATAGCAAGGAATGGCGGTGCTTTTTTTTTTTTGCAATTCATCTGATCACTCTTGGAAATTTGCGTCAGTCTCAAAACTTTTAACTGTGACTGTATACATTACATGTATTCCTGAAAGGGGAAGTCCATCATTCTATATTAATAGGTTATTAGGGGATTTTTTTTGCTGTAGCTCCAGTAACATGCGTGCAGAGACACAGTTCATAGTTCTGCAGAACATAAATCCTCCCCTCTCCTGATGCAGAGATGGTGTTGCATTGTAAATTAGTGCAATAAATACACCACATGTCAACAAGCTAAGCGCTCAATTTTTTTCGGTCAGATTACTGTATAATGTTTGGCATACCATTCATTTTTATGCCAGTTCAAAAAACAAATGCCATGTATTTTTGCTTGCCAATTTTAGCAGCCACCTCTCCACTAATAATTTGTAACAGGGCCTCGTTCTTTGGGACCCACATCTATAATAGATCTACTGCAAAATCCTTTGAATAAGCTATAACTGTATGAGAGGCATGTTTAGAGAAGATAATTTGGTACTTGGGAAACTGACATATGTAATGATATATCCGTCACATGCAGAGAGTACTTGTTGGGTGTTCAAGGGGAGTGATTCATGACATAAGGGATCCTTGCCATATTCCCCTGAGTATGCCGCTAGTTGGCTAAACATGTCAGGAAGGCTTAGTGTCTAACAGTTTTTGAATGGCTGGAATATCTGGCTAGCAAGTGGTACTAGTAGGTGGCAGCTATCCAGTATTTTTACTGTCTGCATAACAGTGTCACAGACATGGTGACCGGTGACAACCTGAGATAATAGGTGTCTACAGTCACAAAATAGAGTTGTACAATCAAAATTGTCAATATGTAGCAAGTAATATACCACATCTTTAAGAATAGGTTCACACACATACAGTGCCACCCATTGATCACAACTTCAGGACGGAATACCCGAAAAACGGGTTCCCGATGGGAATCGTGATTTAGCTATTCACTTCAATAAAGCCGACTGAGTCACACTGGACACTGTCTGGCAGGGGAGCACACAGACAGAAGAGAGCCCCGTACATGAACAGTAAATGGGCCCTTTACAGTCCAACAGTTCATCATAATGTGCAATTCCTCCTGCTTTGGGGATGGCAGTAGGCCCCCTGACCTCTTGGGCCCCTATGCGGCTCCACCAATGGTATGTCCGCCCCTGGTCTGGCCTCTGTCCTGGAAAAAAATCGTCTTTTTCAGACATGCACAAAAAAGCGTTCTGCTACATTTTTGTGCGTATATGAAAAAGATGAATACTGCAAGGATGGAGGACATGATGTCCAAAGTGACTCCGTTGGCTTTATCGAAAGGAATTGTTCCATCGAGGTTCCTGTCAGCATATGATTTTTCGGGGATTCTGACACCTCAGCGGAGAGCACTGCAGTTATCTGCAAAATAATAGGGTGTTTATAACAACTGAGAAAAAGTTCAATCCTCATTATATTATTTATTTCCATATGCACAAAGGCACTGGGAACTGCACATTCAATTCCAAATGAAAACATGAACAAAACATACATTTTTAAACTGAAATTTAAGACAAGGGAATAATCGGCTGCTCAAAAAAATAGCAGTGTCTGCATTTTCATTTACAAACCCGAATATTTACAGTATAAACTGAAATTTGTTTACAGACTTTCCTGTTAATCACTGAACTAATATTTCATTGTATAACCTTTATTTCTGATAACTGCTTCACATCTGTGTGGTATGGAGTCAACTAACATCTGACACCTGCGAACAGATATTCCAGCCCAAGCTGACTGGACTACAATCCACAGTTCTTTTGAATTCTTAGGTTTTGTATCAAAAACAGCATTGTTGATGTCACTCCACAAATTCTCAACTGGACTGAGGTCTGGGGCTGGCCACTTCATGACATCAATCTTGTTGGTCTGGAACCAGGATGTTGCCCGCTTGCTGGAGTGTTTGGGGTCATTGTTTGTCCTGCTGAAACACCTATTTCAAGGGCATTCTTCTTCAGCATAAGGCAACATGACCTCTTCCAGCATTTTGATATATTCAAACTAGTCCACATAGTGCCTGGTATGCGATAAATGGGCCCATCTCCATAGTATGAGAATCATCCCCAAACCATTATGCTTGTACCTCCATGTTTTACAGTCTTTACAGTGTACTGAGGCTTGAATTCAGTGTTTATGGGTCATCTCACAAACTGTCTGCGGCCTTTAGACCCAATAAGAACAATCTTGCTCTCATCTGTCCATAGAATGTCACACCACTTCTCTTTAGGCCAGTCAATGTGTTCTTTGGTAAACTAACATTTTTAACATCTATTTTTCAGCAATGGTACTTCACATGGGTTTCTTGCAAATAGTTTGGCTTCATGAAGGCATCTTCTGATTGTTGCAGGACTCAAAGGCAACTGAAGATCTTTGATCTCCCTGGAGCTGATCACTGGATGCTTCTTTCCCATTCTTGGGATTCTATGATCTATGCGGATGGTATTATTTATTTTCCTACCATGTGTTTTGTTTGCCATTTTAAAGCATTGCAAATCATTTTAGCTGAGCAGCCAATTCAATTATTGTATGCTTTATTTTATATGTTTTCCTCTCTCCGATCAACTTCTTTCTACTTCGATGCAAAGTCTGAAACGGTCCATTTTACTCACTGAGCAAGGGCTAAAACCAGTAGGTACAACATTTGCTGCCCTTCTTGTTTAAATAAGGGCCATGATTGCCACCTGTTTCTTCACAGAATGAATGACCTGACTAATTGAACTCTGCACCACTATTAATTAGAACACCCCCTTTCATTAATTGAGTCAGTTACACCCAATTAGCAGCGTGCATGTCATGACTGTTGATTCTGTTGGTTGCCCATTACTAGCCTACAGCTAGTTATGTGATTTTTTCGCTTGTTGTAATATCTTTTCTGCCCAAAACAGTAATTAAACACATTAGTGATGTTAGACTGCTATTATTTTGCACATAACTATGTTGATGCACCGGATGTCAGGAACGATCCTATACAAAACTACTGGGTCAGTTCTAGCATAAGTCTCCCTTTGGCATTTCACTACCATAGAAGATGGGAAATAATGATGACTGGAAACATTTGTTTTTTTCCAAATGATTAACCAAACGTTTTAACATTTTTTTCCCTTCAATACACATTATTGGAAATGTTAGCCTAATTCTACTGGCAATTTAACCGCTTCCCGACCGCCCACTGTACATAAACGTCGGCGCTGCCTGGGCTCTGTGTGAACGGTCGATGGTCCCGCAGCTCTCAGGACCCCCAGGGTCCTGCAAGTGCTGCGGTTGCGGTTCAGAGCGACAGCGACATGATTGGATCAGGTCCCAATGATGTTAACCCTTTGCTATCTTCTATATGCCGCAATCTATAGTGATCGCGGCACATAGAAGATAGTGAGAGGAGAGGGGGTCGTCCACTTGCCTCTCCGACGGCCCCCTGATGCCTTCCTGGACCTGCAGTTGTTATGGCAGCTGGAGGTCACATGACCGCCTCCAGATCTGCCATATATGGTGTCCTGCTAGGCTCAGCCGGCAGCTGAAGCCTAGCAGGAGACAGACAGTGTGAAACTGTCAGCAAACTTCTCATGCAATGTAATACATGTCTATTACATTGCATGAGAACAGTGATTAGAAAAATAAAAATTAATGTCCCATACAGGGACTAAGTAAAAATGTAAAAAAAAGTCTAAAAAATGTTTTCAAACTGTTAAAAAAAAAATAAAATCACAAAATAAATAAAAATAAATAAATAAAATATTAAACCAATAAATCCGTATATTTATGCAAAAACAAAAAGAGTACACATATTTGGTATCGCCGGGTCCGAAACAACCCGATTTATAAAACTGTCACACTAATTAACTCCTTCTGTGCACACCGTACTAAAAATAAATAAAAAACGGAGCAAAAAACTCTGTTTTTTCATCATATCGCAAAACAAAAAGTGGAAAAAAATGCGATCAAAAAGCAAAATGGAAATAAAAATGGTACCGCTGAAAACGTCATCTTGTTCCGCAAAAAAAAAAGCCGGCATACAGCTCCATCAGCCAAAAAATAAAAAAGTTATAGCTCTCAGAATAAAGCGATGCAAAAAAAATATTTTTTCTATAAAATTGTTTTATTGTGTAAAAGCGCCAAAACATAAAAAAAAATACAGTAAGTAGTATCGCTGTAAATGTACTGACCCGAAGAATAACGCTGCCTTATCACTTTTACCACAAGCAGAACGGCATAAAAAAAAACCTCAAAAAACAAATTCCTGAATTGTTGGTTTTTGTTAATTTTACTTCCCAAAAAACGGAATAGAGAGCGATCAAAAAATGTCACGTACCCAAAAATGGTACCAATAAAAATGTCAACTCGTCCTGCAAAAAACAAGCCGTCACATGACTCTGTCGGCCGAAATATGGAAAAATTATAGCTCTCAAAATATGGCGATGCAAAAACTAGATTTTGCAAAAAAAAGCGTCTCTTAGTGTGTGACAGCTGTCAGTCATAAAAACCCGATATATATCTGGTATCTCTGTAATCGCACCGACCCGAAGAATAAAGTCGTCTAATCACTTATACCGCACGAGGAACGGCGTAAAAAATAAATAAAACCAATTCTTCACCTGTTACTGATTTATTATGTCTCCCAAAGATAGCAGTAAGGCTCTGCTCACACTTATCCTGCGCTCTGCGCTGAGCACTTACACCAGAGTTTCCGTGTAAATCTCTGAAATACGTGATTCAGGCGGAACCCATGACGGAAGATTCCCTGTAATGATATAGGCTACTGTGGATGCCGTCTGGCCTGTGATCCCACGGTGTCAGTTTTTTTTAGGTGTGCATAAAAGTGCGGTTGGACACAGTTTTGTGTACTTCTGAAAAAAAGGACACCACTAAACAGAGGCCAGACGGAGTCCAGAGTAACTCTGCTGCCTCATTATAGTGAATGGATCCTGCAGTGGTTTCATCTGAATTACATCACTTGGAAACTTAGATGGAAACCCCGATGTAAGTGCTCAGCCTAGAGCGCCGGATAAATGTTACGTAAAATGTTCCCAATAAAAGCTTCAACTCGGTCCTCAAAAAAAGCTAGTCCTCACTCAGGTCCGTCATCTGTTAAAAATATAAGGGACTTCCAAGTTACTGGTAGCAGAAAGGCTCTGGAAAAGCGAAATGGCCCTTGCCCCCCAAAAGAAATTCAGAAAATTTTGTGCTTCCAAATCCAAATGCCTAATCTACAATAATTTGTTCTCCAAATGTCGAATAGCGCTAAGTCCCTCCCAGATCTCACCGTATGGCTAAGCGGTACGATACAGCCACATATGGGGTATTGCCACTTTTAGAAGAAATTGTGTAACACATTTCGGCACCATTTTTACCCTGTGTGAAAATGTAAAATCTGAGGGTAAAACATTCTTTTGTGGTAAAAATACAATTATGTTTTCTTCACTGCCCAATGGTATAAATGTAAAAAATTTAAAATACTCACTACTTCCCTAGATGAATTCCTTGAGAGTCGCATGTCAGCGACTCTTCAAATGTGACATGGTGTCTGCAAACTATCCCAGCCAACATAGCGCTCCTTTCTCTTCCGAACCCTGCCGTACACTAAAGCAGTGGTTTTCCCCCACATATGGAGTATCGGCGTACTCAGGAGAAATTGCACAACAAATCTCATGGTGCAATTTCTCCTGTTACCCTTATGATAATGCAAAATTAGGGGATGAAAAACAGGTTTTGTGGGAAAAATGTGAAAATTTTATTTTTACGGCTCAATATTATAAACTTCTGTGAAGCACCTGGGGGTGCAAGGTGCTCACCACACATCTAGATAAGTTCCCTAAGGGGTCTAGTTTCCAAAATGGTGTCACTTGTGGGGGGTTTCCACTGTTTAGGCACATCAGGAGCTCTCCAAAAGCAACATGGCGTCCGCTAATTATTCAAACAAATTTTACATTCAAAAAGTCTAATGGCGCTCCTTCCCTTCGGAACCCTGCAGTGCGCCCAAACAGTGGTTGACCTCACATATGGGGTATCAGCGCGCTCATGAGAAATTGCACTACAAATTGTGTAGTCCATTTTTTTCCTGATACCCTTGTGAAAATAAAAAAATTGGGTCTAAAGTAACATTTTTGTGAAAAAAAGTTAACTGTTCATTGTTTTCTTCCACATTCCAAAAATTCCCGTGAACCACCTGAAGGGTTAATAAACTTATTGAATGTGGTTTTGAGCACCTTGAGGGGTGCAGTTTTTAGAATGGTGTCACTTTGGGGTATTTTCTGTCATGAAGGCCCCTCAAAGTCACTTCAAATAAGATGTGGTCCCTAAAAAAATGTTTTTGTAAATTTTGTTGGAAAAATGAGAAATCGCTGGTCAACTTCCTAACAAAAAAAAATTTTGGTTCCAAAACTGTCCTGATGTAAAGTACACATGTGGGAAATGTTATTTATTAACTATTTTGTGTGACATATCACTCTCTGATTTAAGGGCATGAAAATTCAAAGTTTGAAAATTGCTAAATTTTCACCAAATTTCCCGATTTTTTCACAAATAAACGCAAGTGATATCGAAGAAATTTTACCACTACCATGAAGTACAATATGTCACGAAAAAAACAATCTCAGAATCAGGGGAATCCGTTGAAGCGTTCCAGAGTAATTACTTCATAAAGTGACAGTGGTCAGAATTGAAAAAATTGGCCTGGTCACGAAGGCAAAAACAGGCTCTGGGCGACGTGGTTAATAAAAGTTACATTTTATTCACTACCATTTGGTGGAAAGGAAGGTGTTTATTAAGGGAAATGAACGTTAAGGTGGATGGTCTGTCGCTTGAGACACTCTGTGAGCCAGAACAGGGGGGGGTGGGGGTGACGGGCTTGACCCAGATTACCATTCATATTGATGCCTGCTATGTAATATTTCGCACCCCCTACAATGGGTGACAGCCATCTTATCTGATGTGTTCGGACAGTTTTAGTAGAAGTTTATTTTTTGTCAGTTGTCCATATGTTCTGTTATTTGTTTCTGCCAGTAAGATAACTTACAGGAAACTTAGACTATATTCACACAGATTTTATTAAGGCGTTGAAAACGGACATGATTTTCAAGTCAAAACCTCTTCAGCAAGGACCCATCCAGATGTCAGTTTTACACGTAAAAGTGCTAACCATCATTTTCACAGATACACTGTAGTGGGTGCATGTTCTATGTGGCTTTCCACATGTCCATGTTATTTTATGAGCCAAGTGTTCCGCAACAAAAAAAAAAAGGATGTTATAGACCAAACTCGCCAGTGGATGTCTATTGGTCCATGAAGGATAAAAAAAAGGATCATAAGACTCTAGAATATCATCCTTGTTTCATCGTATGCTCTCCATTTTCACTGACTGATAGAAGAAACTTGAGAAACTTCAGGGGTTTTTTTCATACAAGACAAACTGATGGTAAAAGCGGATACTGACCAAACTGATGAGAATCTGATCAAAAACATTGTTAAAAGTTGGTCCACGTGTTTGGGGAAAACAGAAGGTGGAGTTTTTGGAGAAGTTTTCTTTTCCTGGAGACTTTTAGTGGCTTTTTACCCCCTAATCTTTTTAGCAGCCTTTTGCTTTGACGGTGCCTAGTTTGGAGCAGCTTCAATCAGCATCCGCATCAGAGGAGTGCGATGCACATTTGCTCCACCAGGCATTATTCCAAAACTCTTCAGAAGCAAAGCCGCTCAAAAAACTCCTCAGCAAAGTGGATTTCCCATAGAAATGAATGGGATGAGTTTTCCTACATGCGGCAGAGGGCTTATTACGTCAACATTATGTGCCAAGAAACGTGCACATTTTTATAATATTCTTTTGCTTTGTCTATGATTGTGTTTGATTTATAATAAAAATTCAGATTGTTACAACGGTCTTCTCTTTTTTGAATAGTAAGAGCTTTCCAAGTGTTTGTTTTTTTTGAGGAGAGAGGTGATGCTCCAAAAAAAAAACTCTGTTTAAACATAGCCTTAAAAAACCATTAGAGCAGAGGTCCCCAACCGCCGGTCCGCGGACCAGGACCGGGCCGTTGGGGTTTTTCAGCCGGTCCGCGGGGAGAGGGGGCCCCTCCAGCCTCCAGCAGGGCCGCCATCAGGGCATGACTGCCCTGACTCCAGTATGGGGCCCGGCCGGTAGGAGCCCCCTCGGAGCCCCCCTCTTGTGCGTCTCTCTCCTCATGGGGCCCCCGGCCACATGCTAAGCGCCGGGTCCGGGACATCTTAGCGCCGCGCTGCTGCGGCAGCACCTTCATGATTCCCCTGACTTCCGGTCATGTGACGGCGCCGTCACATGGCCGGAAGTCAGGAGAACCTGGTGTCAGCGATTTGGACGAGCGCCAGGATTCTGCAGGGATCGCATGGGGGTAAGTATAACAAGTTTTATTTTTTTTTAAATACAATTAACTAGGAGTGGGGGGAATGGGAGATGCACATGGGGGGAGGGGAGAGATGAGAGATGCACATGGGGGAGTGGAGAGATGAGAGATCCACATTGGGGGGAGGGGAGAGATGAGAGATCCACATTGGGGGGAGGGGAGAGATCCACATTGGGGGGAGGGGAGAGATGAGAGATGCACATGGGGGAGGGGAGAGATGAGAGATCCACATGGGGGGGGAGGGGAGAGATGAGAGATGCACATGGGGGAGGGGAGAGATGAGAGATCCACATGGGGGGGAGGGGAGAGATGAGAGATGCACATGGGGGAGGGGAGAGATGAGAGATGCACATGGGGGAGGGGAGAGATGAGAGATCCACATGGGAGGGGAGAGATGAGAGATGCACGGGGGGGATGAGAGATGCACGGGGGGGATGAGAGATGCACGGGGGGGATGAGAGATGCACGGGGGGGATGAGAGATGCACGGGGGGGATGAGAGATGCACGGGGGGTGGGTGAGAGATGCACGGGGGGTGGGTGAGAGATGCACGGGGGGTGGGTGAGAGATGCACGGGGGGTGGGTGAGAGATGCACGGGGGGTGGGTGAGAGATGCACGGGGGGTGGGTGAGAGATGCACGGGGGGTGGGTGAGAGATGCACGGGGGGTGGGTGAGAGATGCACGGGGGGTGGGTGAGAGATGCACGGGGGGGGGTGAGAGATGCACGGGGGGGGTGAGAGATGCACGGGGGGGGGGTGAAAGATGCACGGGGGGGGTGAAAGATGCACGGGGGGGGGTGAGAGATGCACGGGGGGTGGATGAGAGATGCACGGAGGGGGATGAGAGATGCACGGGGGTGAGCTGCACATGGGGGGGGTGAGAGATGCACATGGGGGGGTTATGTTTACATAACTTTGCTGCCTTATGAAGGGCGGGGGGGGCCCCCAAAAATTTCTTGCACAGGGGCCCACTACAGTCTGTGTCCGCCCCTGGGATGAAGTAAATGCAGCTGAACAGCAGCTGTCAGGACAGCTGCCCTGTCCTGCTGCAGGGCGTGATGGGGCCTCAGTGATGCGGCTCCTGGCACAGCACATTATGTGGGGCTCCTGGCATAGCTCCTGGCGGGGACCTGGTCTACACTATATGATAAGTATGCACTAAACTCCAAATCCCTCCATTACCCCGCCCCCATATGACCAAAGCCCCGCCCACCCCACCCCCTCCTTGCTGGGCCATGGAAAAAATGATCTTGCTTCAAGCCGGTCCCTGGTGCAAAAAAGGTTGGGGACCACTGCATTAGAGTATCTACAAATTACATCTTTTTCCAACCTTTTTTTGAGGGATCCACTCAAAAATGGCACTTATAAAAAGGATAGTCCTATTAATTTGTATAGGGTAATGACTTTCTGGAAATGTATTCAGGCTTTTGAACATCTTTTAGACATTTTCAAAGATACCAAGCTTTTAAAAGAAGTGACCTGTCCATCCTTCTGACGGCTTCCGCTAAGAAAACGCTCATTAAAAGGGAACTTGTCATGTCCCCAAATGCTAATCGTCTGCAGATATGGGGTTAATCCACAAGTTAATATCTTTCTCAAAATCTGCAGCCGTCGTATTGAAAGTCCAGGTACTGGGAGGAAATTAACGTTACTTCTCCCGGCAGTCTTCAGCTTTCAGTCATAGAGGCCTCAACTACAGTCACCGCTCAGTATCCCCGCCATTGACTGACAGCCGGCTCGGCACCGATAGAGATGCACCTCTATGACTGAAATCCAGCAGCTCCCGGGAGAATAAAGTTAATTTCCTCCCAGCAGCCGGGCTTTCAGAACAGAGACTGGGCAGCTTTAGAACAATATCAGTCTGGAGATTAACCTCATATCTGCAGATTAATATTATTTCGGGACATATAAATCAATGGGAAAGCTAAAAGGGACACCAAGAAGTCTTTTCAACCGTGTGTCATTGCTTATGTTTAAAAAAAATAGGGCAGTGTTTTCTTATTCGTTTAAAATTTTTTTTTTTAAAAGTCCATGAAACGTCAGTAAGATGAACCTCCATCCTTCCCCCTCCCCCCTGAAGAAAAAAGACCAGCAAGAAAAAAAGCGCTCATGTAAAGTCCAGAAAATGCTAATACAAAAGACGATTTAGGCTTACAAAACCCAAGAGAAAAGTAACAATTACAGATGAGAACCAGAACATACAAGTTCGGCGTTCATGCCGGACAATTACTGCCTGGTGCTAAACGCAGAACATGGACTTACCCCGGAGGTCCGTTGCAAAGAGAGAACGTTCGGGTTCTGATTCAAGTTCAGGTACTGTTCTGGAACCAGAACCAAACTTTGGACTAAAGTTTGGGTCGGATAACAGAACCTGAACTTAAATATTACCGCTCATCCCTAGTGACGATTCCTGAAGCGTTTTCTTCTTGAAAAACAGATGTTTTTAAACCTTGTAAGGTTTGTTCAGTTTTTTTCTTGGGCAGTGATTTTAAAACAGAAACTCTAAAACTAATGTTTATTGAACAGTTTCTGCTGCAAAAATTCTGAAAAACCACCTCAGTGTGAGCATACCTCTAGAGGTCGTCTCCGCAGAGCAGATTTCCATATGAACTACCCAAAAATCGCCCCCATAGTCTCCAGTGGGTAATCTGCGCTGCTGGTCATATTCCTGTGGATTTTCTTGCAGTTTTGAGAAGGGCTTTCCCCGTGACATGTCACCTAGTGAAGAATCTTCTGCCTGGACACCGCAGTCTGCGGCCCTACACAATGGGATGGGGTAATCCACAAGCAGACCCCACAGCAAACACCAGAGGGTCAGCCACAGATTGTGGTGCAATTACACCTCAGTGTGAACATAGCCTTAGGTAATATGTGTCATATCTGCCATGAATCCTGGAAGTCTGGGATGTCCCATGTGCCAGCTCTGCCCTTCATAAACCTGTCTAAGTACATGGGCACAAATGTCAGGAATTGCTAGAAATAACTCCACTTCTCAGTGCAATGTGAGCAGCCCCTGAGGACTGACCCTGCCAGCAGACCCCCATGCTGTACCCAGGAGAGGTGGGCAGCACAGGGCACTGCTGGGACATGCACCAGAGCAGAGTGGAGCTCCTGTGCCAGGGCCGGAGGGTGGCATCAGTGCTCGCAGCGGGCACAGGGGGCTCTCAGCCCGGCCTCCTGCATTCACAGGGAATAGGTGCCCACTGCAGCCAACTATTCAGGAGTAAGTTGGAAAGTTGCGCCCCCCATACCTGCTGATATAGCCGTCGCCGTCCCCATCACAGGTCTGGAAGAGGCGCCTCATCCTCTCCTCCTCGCCGGTGCTGGAGGTGTCGCTGCTCCCGCTGCAGCTGCTGCTCCCGGTGACTTCCACAGCCGCCGCCATAGTGCACGGCTGGGCGTCCACAGCCTGCCCACTGCTGGATGAGGAACAGCCCGGAGCCAGCTGCGGACACAGCCACCGGTTCCCCGCCCAGCTCTGCTCCCTCCCGGGGGCTGTTCCTTCCCCGCTCCCCTCCCACACCGCCCCTCATTCCCTGCGCTCCCCTGCTGAGGTGAATTGTGAGGAGGGAGAAGTTCATGGCGGGTCCATGGGGTCAGGATGCCAGGCTGTGCCCTGGATGTGGGGCATCCACTGAAATCAGAGAGATGCCCAGGAAACACGAGCTCTTCTCGGATTCATCTGACAACTTGTTACCCATATTACAGCTCTAGTGTGTGAGTCTGACCTGGAAAACCGGGCACAACCTCCAGGTACAGCCAGGCTTTTGGGGTTTATTCACACCTCGCTTTTTTGTCACAATTTTTTTTTAAATGCAAATTTTGCCTTAATTTAGGAAAATCATGTGGCGTGCAGACAGCAGATACAGAAAGGTTATTTTTAGGGCAGAAAATACACTCATATAAGTCAGCAGACCTGATACAGCAAATCCGCTGCATTTCTTGCTGCAAAATCCATATTATGCAACAGAAAAGTACCTAGAAAAAAAGGGTCCCATAACAAAAGCCCTACGTGGGTCCCCAATCTCCCACCCCCATAAAAAAAATATATAGTTGGCAGAGTAGGTGAGGTCATACCATATAGGTGCAGTTATAGAAGGATATGAATATTAACTTTTAAAGACAGTTACTTAGATTTACTGCAGACTTGTACCCCAAATCTGGACAACACCTTTAACAAAGAAAACTCCTTCCTATTGCGTGCTGTCAACAATGGCACCACATGGAAGAGAAATGTCACAAGACTGGAGAAAGAAAATAATTTCTTTACATGAGAAAGGTGACAAGAAGATCAGCAAAGTTTTACTTATTTGTCAAGATACTGTAGCAAAAGTGATGCAAAAATTTAACAAAGAGGTAACTACAACCATCTCACAGAGACGTCCAGGTCGACCATAGAAGATAACATCCAAACAGGAGCATCTTCTGATGAGAAGGGTTGAAGAAAATCGACATGCAAGTTCACTGAAGTTAGCTAAAGAAGTAGAAACAAAAAACGGGAGTGTTTCCAGTGACACAATAGGGCGCACGCTGTAGAGGAATGGCATGCATGGGTGTCATCCATGAAGGAACGCTTTCTTAAAGCCCTTGCATGAAGACCAAGATTAATGTTTTTGGAATTGTATGGCATCACAAAAGTGAGGAGTACAAAGAAAAATGCCTGGTGCCTACAGTGAAACAGGGTGGTGGCTGTGACTGTTCCACCCCTCAGTGTGTCTGGGATGCAGTGACTGATAACTCAGCCATCCAATCTGTTACAGGGGCGTGCTGGAGCTGTCAGTATTGTGATTGACAGCTCCGTGTCCAGTCTGGTGCAGGGGCTTGCTGAGCTGTCAGTGTTTTGATTTACAGCTCGGCTGTCCAATCTGAGACTGGGAGGTGCTGGCTGTCTCCAGGTGTTCATTGTCCAAGGTGATTGCCCAGCTACTTAATTGGGCTGTTAGTCCCAGAACTACAGTCAGCGTTTGTCTCTCTATGCCTTGTGTTCTGTGACTTGATCTTTCACTGCTTGACCTTGGACCTTCTTCTGACCATCCACCTGTTTAACCCCTTTGTTCTGATCTGCTATCCTCCTGGTATTTTGACCTCGGACCTTTACTGGACTACACCTTTGTCTCTTCCTTCTGTTTAAGACGTACCCTCCTGACTTATGACCTCGGACTCCTTGACTATCCCAACTCATGGCTTGTGCTTGACAAGTGACTCAGTGTCACAGTGACAGTGTTCTGGTGTGAAGCTGAATGAGTGCTGCTGGTGTTGGGGAGCTACATTTCATTGTTGGTGTCATGAATTCACAGATGTACTGCTCTATATTGAAAGGGAAGGTGCTACCATCACTTCGTGTCCTTGGTAGATATGCACTTTTCCAACATGACAATGACCCCACACCAATATCTGTTGCATTTCTGAAGACTCGGTGAAAGTGATTCTTTGGCCATATGTCTCCTAATCTGAACCCAATCGAACGCTTTTGAGGAATTCTGAAAAGACAAATCATGGAGGTTATATAAGTACTAGATGTAGCTGTTTTTGATAGGGACGTGTAATCATTTGCATCAGCTAATTTGAGTAAAACTGAAGGTTTTTTAATGAAAGTTATATTATTAAAGTTAAAGAAGTTGTCTGGTACTTTTATTAAATTGCCCAATGTATTCAGCATGTGGGCATAAGTATATTTGTAAATACCTTGTGTTGCTGATAATTCCTGTGAGTGGCGCTATCGGTGGCCGCTCACAGGCATCACGTGACCCCGCGCTGACGTCACGACAAGTAAGGTGTGACTCAGCGCTGGGGTCCCCACAGTGGCTGCTGGGTTGTTGGCGGGTTATTCCCCATGTTACACCCAGCATCCACCGTGCGCTTTCCCAATGAATGAGGAGAGGGAGAGCGCGCGGTGGATGCCGGGTGTGACGCGCCGGGTATCCCTGCCCACAACCCAGCAGCCACTGGTGGAACGCGGAAGAGGGACCCTCGGCTGCAGCATGGACTTGTCGTGACGTCAACGGATGTCATCGCTGGCTGCAGCCGGGAGTCATGTGATGCCTGTGAGCGGCCAGTGACTCCTTTTTTTTTTTGATGCTGGAGATAGTTCTTAGGCCTCATTCACACGTCTGTGTTTCAACACGTATGTGAAAAAATTGTACTGGTATCATCAGTGAATGGTCTGTGTGTCCGTTTTTACCATCAGTGTGTCATCAGTGTTTTTTACGTGTGGATAAATAAATTAGAAAGCTTTTTGTTATAGAGAGACATTAAAATCCATAAAGACATCTCCAGAGAGGTGACATATCACCCTCACATTGAACATATGGGATTAATTATAACTGGGTAAGTGAGATACTAATTATAACGGGGGAAATGAGAGAGCGCTGACACTTCAACCTCCATTGAAGTAGGACCTCCTGCAGTTACCAGGTAAATACAACAGGAGATCTGCTCTGAGAACCAGCCACCAAGTCTGGAGTTTGTATATTCGGAGGCGGAAAAGTACACTTCCGTGGCAAGAGCTTCTTCTGTTCAGCACTGGTTTCAGACTTTCTGGAGCCAGTTGTCAGTGATGAATATTGGGGTTTGTATTGATCCGATATTTATGGGAGACATATTTTCGGCATCATAGCGAAAGGACTAACATAATGCATTCACTCACATCATTGCAAGGCCATTTTAATGCTTCCAACTTAATATTGGAAGATGGATGATGCTATCCACCCCATGTTTCCGCTCTATAGAAAAGTAAAATCGTAATAGGAAACATGACAACTATATCTTCCGCCCGGGACTTCAAGGGGTGAAGATATCTTGAAAGTTGGGAATCTAATAATCTGCTAAAAGACCTAGCACATCCCACAACCAGCCCCCATATGAGCTCAACAAGGGGAGGTATGTGGGCGTAACCTTGATCCAATAAAATGAAAGTTTGGGTTTCTGTCATTGTTCATTTTCTGGAAGACACAGTTCGCTGTGAGAATATTCCATTTTCCTAATCAGAGTGCTTCCCTCCATAAAGATAAGATCTTTTCCGGCAACATAAAGTTTAGTACTTTTCTTTCGATATCCCTTTATTATTTAATGTAATTGTATATTCTGTTTTGTTCCCATTTTGTATCATCTTTGTATATTTTTTATAAACACTGCCTACCTTCCCAGATTAAATATATAAAATTTAATAGTACTGTTCCTCTTGCTTTGTAAACTGCACCCCTGAAGCCATACGCTACCTGTAACGGGTATCTAATCGGCCTGTATAAACGATTGCTGGTGGCAGCTAGTAGTTCCTTTTGTTATTGTGGAGTTGGCAGTGACTGTACTAGGGTATATTATATATATATTATATACCCTAGTACAGTGCTGGCGAACCTATGGCACACGTGCCAGAGGTGGGCACGCGCGCCATCACCGCAGCACTAGCGCTACTGGATCAGACCCGGCGGGTGAGAACTCTGAGCCCGCCGAGTGCCGATGCCAGCCCAGCTACTTCAGCTAGATGTGCGTTCTCGGATGCACATCTAGGTGAAGTGTATTGCAGCGCATGAACTTGCCAGGCCCGTGTGCCGCAATGCACACTGCTGGCCAATCAGAGGCCAGCAGCTGACGTCAGCATACAAGCGACTGGGCACATGGCAGTGGCGTCATGCGCCCCCGTCGCTAGGACGCTGGAGTCAGCTGCCGGCTACAGGAGAGGACGCTGCGCGGGAGAAGAAGGAAAGTGAGTAGGAATGTTAATTTTAATTAATTTTTTTTTTTTTAATATGCGATGAACAGCGGTGCTAGCAGGCTGGGGGGGGGAGCATATATACATGGACAGGGGGAGAGGGAGCATATATATATGGACAGGGGGAGAAGGAACATATATACATGGACAGGGGGAGAGGGAGCATATATACAGTACAGACCAAAAGTTTGGACACACCTCATTTAAAGATTTTTCTGTATTTTCATGACTATGAAAATTGTACATTCACACCGAAGGCATCAAAACTATGAATTAACACATGTTGAATTATATATTTAACAAAAAAGTGTGAAACAACTGAACATATGTCTTATATACTAGGTTCTTCAAAGTAGCCACCTTTTGCTTTGATGACTGCTTTGCACACTCTTGGCATTCTCTTGATGAGTTTCAAGAGGTAGTTACCGGAAATGGTTTTCACTTCACAGGTGTACCCTGTCAGGTTTAATAAGTGGGATTTCTTGCCTTATAAATGGGGTTGGGACCATCAGTTGTGTTGTGCAGACGTCTGGTGGATACACAGCTGATAGTCCTACTGAATAGATTGTTAGCTACTTTTTTCTTGCCATAATACAAATTCTAAGTAAAGAAAAACTAGTGGCCATCATTACTTTCAGAAATGAAGGTCATTCAGTGCTAAAAATTGGGAAAACTTTGAAAGTGTCCCCAAGTGCAGTTGCAAAAACCAAGCGCTACAAAGAAACTGGCTCACATGAGGACCGCCCCAGAAAAGAAAGACCAAGAGTCACCTCTGCTTCTGAGGATAAGTTTATCCAAGTCACGAGCCTCAGAAATCGCAAGTTAACAGCAGCTCAGATTAGAGACCAGGTCAATGCCACACAGAGTTCTAGCAGCAAACACATCTCTTCAACAACTGTTAGGAGGAAACTTTGTGCAGCTGGCCTTCATGGTAAAATAGCTGCTAGGAAACCACTGCTAAGGACAGGCAACAAGCAGAAGAGACTTGTTTGGGCTAAAGAACACAAGAAATTGACATTAGACCAGTGGAAATCTGTGCTTTGGTCTGATGAGTCCAAATTTGAGATCTTTGGTTCCAACCACCGTGTCTTTGTGAGACGCAGAAAAGGTGAACGGATGGACTCTACATGCCTGGTTCCCACCATGAAGCATGGAGGAGGAGGTGTGATGGTGAGGGGGTGCTTTTCTGGTGGCACTGTTGGGGATTTATTCAAAATTGAAGGCATACTGAACCAGCATGGCTACCACAGCATCTTGCAGCGGCATGCTATTCCATCCGGTTTGCATTTAGTTGGACCATCATTTATTTTTCAACAGGACAATGACCCCAAACACACCTCCAGGCTGTGTAAGGGTTATTTGACCAAGAAGGAGAGTGATGGGGTGGTACGCCAGATGACCTGGCCTCCACAGTCACCAGACCTGAACCCAATCGAGATGGTTTGGGGTAAGCTGGACCGCAGAGTGAAGACAAAAGGGCCAACAAGTGCTAAGCATCTCTGGGAACTCCTTCAAGATTGTTGGAAGACCATTTCCGGTGACTACCTCTTGAAACTCATCAAGATAATGCCAAGAGTGTGCAAAGCAGTCATCAAAGCAAAAAGTGGCTACTTTGAAGAACCTAGAATATAAGACATATTTTCAGTTGTTTCACACTTTTTAAGTATATAATTCCACATGTGTTAATTCATAGTTTTGATGCCTTCAGTGTGAATGTACAATTTTCATAGTCATGAAAATATAGAAAAATCTTTAAATGAGAAGGTGTGTCCAAACTTTTGGTCTGTACTGTACATGGACAGGGGGAGAGGGAGCATATGTACATGGACAGGGGGAGAGGGAGCATATATATATGGATTGGGGGAGAAGGAGCATATATACAAGGATGGGAGGGCATCATATATACAAGGATGAGGGTAGGGCATCATATATACAAGGATGAGGGTAGGGCAACATATATACAAGGATGAGGGTAGGGCAACATATATACAAGGATGAGGGGAGGGCAGCATATATACAAGGATGAGGGGAGGGCAGCATATATACAAGGATGAGGGGAGGGCAGCATATATTCAAGGATGGGGCAGCATATATACAAGGATGAGGGGGGGGCAACATATATACAAGGATGAGGGGGCCAGCATATATACAAGGATGAGGGGAGGGCAGCATATATAAAAGGATGGGGCAGCATATATGCAAGGATGGGGGGAGGGCAGCATATATACAAGGATGGGGGAGGGCAGCATATATACGAGGATGAGGGTAGGGCAGCATATATACAAGGATGAAGGTAGGGCAGTATATATACAAGAGTGAGGGGAGGGCAGCATATATACAAGGATTGGGACAGCATATATACAAGGATGGGGGGGCAGCATATATACAAGGATGGGGGAGGGCAGCATATATACAAGGATGGGGGGAGGCCAGCATATATACAAGGATGGGGGGAGGCCAGCATATATACAAGGATGGGGGGAGGCCAGCATATATACAAGGATAAGGGTAGGGCAGCATATATACAAGGATGAGGGTAGGGCAGCATATATACAAGGATGGGGGCAGTATATATACAAGGATGGGGGAGGGCAGCATATATACAAGGATGGGGGGAGGCCAGCATATATACAAGGATGATGGGAGGCCAGCATATATACAAGGATGGGGGCATATACCAAGATGGGGGTGAGCACATTCTTTATTTCTGTGGTCTCATACCCCTGCTCCTTCCCGTGGCTGCTCTATGCTGCCCTCGCCTGCTCTTTGTATATATCAGTTGTTTTTTCTAAACTAAAACCTCAATATTTAGGTTAAATTGCCGTGTTGGCATTTGACGATAAATAAGTGGGTTTTGGATTACAGCTTGGGCACTCGGTCTCTAAAATGTTCACCATCACTGCCCTAGTACATAGTATATACCCTAGTATATATATTTATACCCTAGTACAGTCATTTTTTATATTTAATCCGGGAAGGTAGGCAGTGTTTATAAAAAATATACAAAGATGATACAAAATGGGAACAAAACAATATAGAATATACAATTACATTAAATAAAAAAGGGATATCGAAAGAAAAGTACTAATATATATACACTACCGTTCAAAAGTTTGGGGTCACCCAGACAATTTTGTGTTTTCCATGAAAACTCATACTTTTATTTAGAAAATGAGTTGCAAAACGAATAGAAAATATAGTCCAGACATTGACAAGGTTAGAAATAATGATTTTTATTTGAAAGAATAATTTTCTCCTTCAAACTTTGCTTTCGTCAAAGCATGCTCCTTTGCAGCAATTACAGCATTGCAGACCTTTGGCATTCTAGCTGTTAATTTGCTTAGGTAATCTTGAGAAATTTCACCCCATGCTTCCTGAAGCCCCTCCCACAAGTTGGATTGGCTTGATGGGCTCTTTTTGCGTACCATACGGTCAAGCTGCTCCCACAACAGCTCAATGGGGCTGAGATCTGGTGACTGCGCTGGCCACTCCATTACAGATAGAATACCAGCTGCCTGCTTCTTCCTTAAATAGTTCATGGATAATTTGGAGGTGTGCTTTGGGTCATTGTCCTGTTGTAGGATGAAATTGGCTCCAATCAAGCGCTGTCCACAGGGTATGGCATGGCGTTGCAAAATGGAGTGATAGCCTTCCTTATTCAAAATCCCATTTACCTTGTACAAATCTCCCACTTTACCAGCACCAAAGCAACCCCAGACCATCACATTACCTCCACCAAGCTTGACAGATGGCGTCAGGCACTCTTCCAGCATCTTTTCAGTTGTTCTGCGTCTCACAAATGTTCTTCTGTGTGATCCAAACACCTTAAGCTTTGATACGTCTGTCCATAAAACTTTTTTCCAATCTTCCTCTGTCCATTGTCTGTGTTCTTTTGCCCATATTAATCTTTTCTTTTATTATCCAGTCTCAGATATGGCTTTTTCTTTGCCATTTTGCCCTGAAGGCCAGCATCCCGAAGTCGCCTCTTCACTGTAGATGTTGACACTGGCGTTTTGTGTGTACTATTTAATGAAGCTGCCAGTTGAGGAGCTGTGAGGCGTGGATTTCTCAAACTAGAGACTCTAATGTACTTGTCTTTTTGCTCAGTTGTGCAGCAGGGCCTCCCACTTCTCTTTCTACTCTGGTTAGAGCCTGTTTGTGCTCTCCTCTGAAGGAAGTAGTATACACCGTTGTAGGAAATCTTCAGTTTCTTAGCAATTTCTCGCATGGAATAGCCTTCATTTCTAAGAACAAGAATAGACTGTCAAGTTTCACATGAAAGTTCTCTTTTTCTGGCCATTTTGAGAGTTTCCTAGAACAAACAAATGTAATGCTCCAGATTCTCAACTAGCTCAAAGGAAGGTCAATTTTATAGCTTTTCATATCAGCTAAATCATTTTCAGCTGGGCTAACATACTTGTGCAAGGGTTTTCTAGAGTTTTCTAAACATCCATTAGCCTTCTTACACAGTTAGCAAACACAATGTACCATTAAAACACTGGAGTGGTGGTTGTTGGAGAGATGGGCCTCTATACACCTATGTAGATACTGCAATAAAAACAAGACGTTTGCAGCTAGAATAGTCATTTACCATATTAACAATGTATAGAGTGTATTTCTCATTCATTTAATGTTAGCTTCATTGAAAAAAAATGTGCTTTACTTTCAAAAATAATGAAATTTCTAAATGACCCCAAACTTTTGAACGGTAGTGTTTATATATATTCCATGGAATCGAAGGTGTATATACCAAATGCTCACTGTGAGTTTCCCAATAACTGGCCTAGTAATGGAAACAGCCACAGCATCGTCCATCACTCATCAGTCAATTGCGTAATTGTCCTGACAATTGGAGGCAGCAATAGCGCCGCTCACAGGCAGAAAAGGCAGAGGGAGGTAATTATAAAGAAGTTGCTTTTCATCATAAAAATGCTTTGACATATTTTAAATAGTAGTGTACTACCCCTTTAAAACTGGCAGCAACCAGTGGAACCCTAACTACACCCACTGTTTGGAGAACTCTGGTCAGAAGTGGTCTTCATGGAAGGAGAGTGTTCAAATAGCTATATCTTCAACTAGGGAGAAAAACCAAGTAATTCAACTATGCAGAAAAATGTCATCAGGTGCTTTGGACTGATAATTCAAAATGTGAACTATTTGGCTGTAACAGAAGGCAGTTTGTTTGCCGGAGGGTTGAAGAGCAGTACAATAATGAGTGTCTGCAGGCAACAAGGAAACATGCTGGAGATTCCTTGCAAGTTTGGGGCTGCATTTCAGCAAATAGCGTTCGGTTTTGGTCAAAATTAATTATATGCTCAATGCTTAGAAATACAGAGAGATACCTATTCATAATGCAATACAATCAGGTTGGGCTGTGGCTGTAATTGTCTCAATTTATTCTGCACCAGGACAGGAACTTCAAACATACAGTCCACGTCATTAAGAAATATCTTCAGCGTAAAGAAGAACAAAGAGTCCTGGAAGTGATGATATGGCCCCAAAAAAGGATCCGAGCATACAGACAGTCACAGAAAATCTATGGTTAGTTCTGCAAGATATTTGGAAGAACCTCTCTGCTGAGTTTTTCCCAAAAACTGTGTGTAAATGTACCAATAAGAATTGATGCTGTTTTGAAGGCAAAGTGTAGTCAAACCAAATATTAATCTAATTTAGATTTCCCTTCTGTTTATTGACTTTTTATTTTCTATTTAAAAAAAGAAAACTATTATTAACACTTCTATTTTTGAAAGCGTTCTTACTTAGCAGCATTTTTTCCACCCATGCTTAAAACATTTGCACAGCTTACACACGCACACTTTTCAGCTTTGAAATTGGAACGCGCATAAGGAATAGTCGTAGATTTATGAAAATCACAAGATCAGTAGACATGTTAATTCTAAGCAAATTATTAAAAAATGTGAAAAAAAATGTTTAAAACATCTCAAATTATTCAGTATAGAGAATGAGCGTCAAGGTACATAAATACACATACAGGTGCATCTCACTAAATTAGAATATCATAAAAAAGTTAATTTATTTCAGTTCTTCAATACAAAAAGTGAAACTCATATATTATATAGAGCCATTACAAACAGAGTGATCTATTTCAAGTGTTTATTTCTGTTAATGTTGATGATTATGGCTTACAGCCAATGTAAACACAATAGTCATTATCTCAGTAAATTACAATAATTAACAAAAATCACCTGCAAAAGCTTCCTAAGCGTTTATAAAGGTCCCTTAGTCTGTTTCAGTAAGCTCCACAATCATAGGGAAGACTGCTGACTTGACAGATGTCCAGAAGGCAGTCATTGACACACTCCACAAGGTCCGAGAGTTCCAATTTTCATTTGGAAATCAAAGTCCCAGAGTCTGGAGGAAGAGTGGAGAGGCCACAATCCAAGCTGCTTGAGGTCTAGTGTGAAGTTTCCACAATCAGTGATGGTTTGGGGAGCCATTTCATCTTCTGGTGTAGGTCCACTGTGTTTTATCAAGACCAAAGTCAGCGCAGCCGTCTACCAGGACATTTTAGAGCGCTTCATGCTTCCCTCTGCTGACAAGCTTTTTGGAGATGAAAATTTCATTCTCCAGCAGGACTTGGCACCTGTCCACACTGCCAAAAGTACCAATACCTGGTTTAAAAACAACAGTATCACTGTGCTTGATTGGCCAGCAAACTCGCCTGACCTTAACCCCATAGAGAATCTATGAGGTATTGTCAAGAGGAAGATGAGAGACACCAGACCCAACAATGCAGGCGAGCTGAAGGCTGCTATCAAAGCAACCTGGGCTTCCATAACACCTCAGCAGTGCCACAGGCTGATCGCCTCCATGCCACGCCACATTGATGCAATAATTGATGCAAAACGAGCCCCGATCAAGTATTGACTGCATTTACTGAACATACATTTCAGTAGGCCTACATTTCGGATTTTAAAAGCAATTTTCAAGCTGTTGTTATAAAGTATTCTAATTTACTGAGATAATGACTTTTGTGTTTTCATTGGCTGTAAGCCATCAACATTAACAGAAATAAACACTTGAAATAGATCACTCTGTTTGTAATGACTCTATATAATATATGAGTTTCACTTTTTGTATTGAAGAACTGAAATAAATTATTTTTTTTTATTATATTCTAATTTAGTGAGATACACCTGTATTTACACACCTTGGTTGCTATCAATGAGGTTATTAATGTTTGTCTGCAAAATCTTCTGCCACGCTGAATGTGCTTTTGTACGCAAATCGTTAAGATCCACTTCTGTCAGCTTGCTTTGCATTTGCCAAGAAATGATGTCCCAGATGTGTTCGCTGGGAGACAAATCAAGATATGCTGCAGGCCATCGTAGCACATTTTGGCCATGCAGGCTGCTCACAGTAGCATGAGCAACATGTGGTCTGGTGTCATGTGGAAAAACGGCTCCTGAGACACTTGGGAGAAATGGCAGTACCACAGGTTCCATGACTAAATCAATGTATTGTCGAGCTGTTAGTGTACCTGAAATGAAGACTAGAGGGACATGGCTACCACATATTATGTCACCCCATACCTTAATCCCAGGAGTATGACCAGAGTGATGTTGTACAATGAATGCCTCTTCATTTTGTTGCCTAAGTGGTCTTGTCAGATTCGAAGAATGACATGTAGTGAATCTGTACTCCAAGTGAAATTACACATCAGATAGCAAACCTAAAGTTGAGAACAATCTCTAAACAAACCATTAGGCTATGAAAGAGATGTCCATCTATAGGTGTTCCATTGACTTCATGCCAACGCTCTCAAAGGATATCATGATGCAGTGCAAAACATCAATGTAGGTCTATCCTTTTCAGTGGTGTGTCTCTCTTTTGTATGTATTGGACGCAATGATAGCCAGAGAATGGACTGGAGAACATGTGGGCAATGCCACAAAGAGGCCTTCATGGGAGAATGTGAAACGTTCAGACACTTAGGGGCTCTACAAATGGAGTCCACAAACTATTATAAGAAAATCTGCTCTCCAGACGTCTAAGGGCTTCTTCCCTCCTGTGGCCAATCAGTAATGTGTAGCCTGATATGGGGAATGGCCAGGTTCCATTAGAAATTATGTAACAATTGCCTATTTCTTGTGAACATGTAAAATTTGAGGACAACATGTTTTAGTAAAAAAAAAAAAAATTCTTCTCTGCCCAATGATATACAATTAAATAAAACAACTATATTTTTAAAACATTGAGGAGCGCAATTTTTAAAATAGGGTAATTTATGGGGGGGACGGGTGGTTCTGATGACCTGGCATTTCAGTGGCAGTCCTAATGTGACATACCACTCGCTAATTATTACAGAAAAATTAGCATTCTTATATATATCGCTCCTTACTTTTTGAGCTTTGTACTGTACCTGAAAAGTGTTTTTTTCAACCACATATGTTTATTGGCATATTAACCCCTTAAGGACCGAGCAATTTTTCATTTTTGTGCTTTCGTTTTTTCCTCCCTTCATTTAAAGAGCCATAACGTTTTTATTTTTCTGTCGAGATAGCCGTGTGAGGGTTTGTTTTTTGTTGGACGAGTTGTACTTTTGAATTACACCATCCATCTTATGTGAAGTACTGGAAAGCAGGAAAAAAATTCCAAGTGTGGCGAAATAGCACAAAAAGCTCAATTCCGCAAATGTTTTGAGGGATTTTGATTTATTGCATTCATTTTATGGTAGAAATGACTTTGTAGTATGATTTTCCATGTGAGTACGATTACGGAGATACCAAACATGCATAATTTTTGTTTTATGTAAGTGGGGAAAAGAATTCAGAAATCTGTAAAAAAATAAATATATTTTTGCTTGTGACGCCATTTTCCTAGAGCCATAACGTTTTCAATTTTTGGGATATGGAGCTCTGTAAGTGCTTGTTTTTTTTGCGCCCTTAGTGGATGTTTTTATTGATATAATTTTAGGGCATGTACGGTGTTTTGATAGCCTCATTACATTTCTTTGTGTTGTTGCGGCAGCCAAGAGAAAAACAGTTCTGGTGTTTTTGTTTTTTTGTCTCATTACACCATTTACTGATCAGATTAACTTATTTTATGTTTTGATAGATAAGACTTTTACGTATGCAGCAATATCAAATATGTGTTTTTTTGTTTGTTTTTTTATTTTTAATGAAGGAAAAGGAAGGTGATTTGAATTTTTATATTTTTGTTATTTTTTAAAACTTTTTTTTACTTTTCATTGTATTTGTTAGTCCCCTTTGGGGATTAGAACATGTGATCATTTGATCGCTTGTGCTATATACATCAATGCCACAGCATTGCTGTATATAGCAAAAATCACGGTCTCTGATGAACACTCTGATGAACACCAACCATGGGCTGGCTTTCACAGGAGTACCGTCATGACAGGCAAGGGTGTCTGCAGCAAGCCACTGGCCATTCTAGCAACCCATCGGCGCACCGCGATCATGCCACGGAGTGCCAATGGGCGCACAGAACGGCGTGTCTTCCTGCTGATGCGCTGTAAATGCTGCTGTCACAGACTGATAGTGGCATTTGGCAGGTTAACAGCCACGGGTGGAGCTCCACTCAACCAGCGGCTGTGAGGCTGTCAAAGGCAGATGATAGCTGATGTCATAGCCATCACCTGCTGCCAAAGATGCTGGCTGGGCTTGCAAGTCCACATCAAAGTCTAGTAGATGACATGACGCACCCTGTACATCATATGTCGTTGAGGAGTGAAGGAGAAATTGTGTAACAAAATATTAGGTCTGTTTTCTCCAATTAGTCCTTTTGATAATTAAAAATTTGGGACTAAATCAATATTTTAATTAAAAAAAAATATATTAATTTCCTCAGTCCAATGTTATAAAATTCTGTGAATCACTTGTGCATTTACCATGCTCACTGCACCCTTAGATGAATTCCAGTAGGAGTGTATTTTCCAACATGTGGCACTTGTGTAGGGGTTTCGGCTGTTTTGGCACCTCGGTAGTTCTATAAATGCGTCCATAATCTATTCCAGTTCAATTTGTTCTCTAAGAATCAAATAGAGCTCCTTCCCTTCTACGTCTATACACCCAAATAGTAGTAGTAGTTTACTTGTTACCCTTGTGAAAATGAGAAATTTGGGCTAAAGCGACACTTTTGTGGAAAAAAATGTAATATTTAATTCTCAAAGTCCAATGTTATAAAATTCTATGAATCACCTGTGAGTTCAAAATGCTCCTTAGACCCCTAGATAAATTTCTCAATGGGTGCAGCTTCCAAAATGCGATAAAATGGACCTCACAAACTATTGCTGAAATTCTCCTGTACTATAAGGAGAGGTTGAAGAAATAAGGTATTTAATATGCAATGTGTCATGCCCGCTCATCGCGCAAGTGGATTGTGGACCCACTGTGCCACAGGGCCGGGTTTACCTAGGAAAGGCGTAGCTAAGTGACTACCTGGCTTTCACTGGAGCTCCTGATGGTGGAGTCAGGCTTGAACTGCAGGTAGCCTCCAAGTACCACTCCAAGGCAGTCCCCAGTACTGCAGCTGCTGACCCCTGGGGTCAGGATAGCAGACATGGACTGGGGTCAGGATAGCAGACATGGACTGGGCTCGGAGTAATTGGAAGGACTGGATTCGGACTCCGTTCAGACTACACAGGTTCTGGATCCTCAGGCAGAACGGATACTGACACTGAGTCACAGACAGGGCTGGATTCAGATACTGGAACAGGCTCTGTCAGTACGGACTTGTGAACGCCAACCAGGACAGACACTGGTGCTGATTCAAGTATTGCCTGAATGGTTTCCGGTTTGGGTACTGCCAATGTGGATTCAGGGTTCAGGTACCGTTGGTGAGGGTTCAGGGTTCAGATACTGCAGTGCAGCTTCAGGCACAGGTACTGCATTTAGCAGTGTAAGGGTTCACATGCCACCGGTGCAGCTTCAGGCTCTGGTACCGCAGGGAGTGGTGTCAGGGTTCACGTGTCGCTGGTGCAGCTTCAGGCTCAGATACCGCTGGCATCATCTTGGGAGGGGCTATTTATACACTCCTGGCACATGCAGTCTTTGCTGGCTATATTTTAAGACAGATGTTTTTTGGAGATCCAGCTCCTCAGCTAGGGATTTTCTTACCTGGATAATCTCTGTTTCTTTTCCTACAGTTTGTTTGTGTCTTCCTCCTTAGTACCCTTTCCTTTCTTTTACGTTTGGGGTTTGGGAGGTTGTACATGTTTTCTGTATGTTGTGTGGTTCATCTTATTTTCTTCAGTCTTTTCTGTGTGTCTGTGTGAAAACATACATAGGCCTGTGCCTTTTCCTCAGATTTTTGTGTGTTTCACTTTACAGTTATTATTGTTCTAGTGTTGCATATTGTTTATAAAGAGGGTGCATTTAAGACATTCAGGGTAAGTCAATGTTGAGTGGGGGTGCTATTGCGTATACTTAGAGTGCCAGCCTCTGTGGTCAGGAAGGGACAAATCAAGGTCAGATTAGGGATTTTCCTAGTCTGAACAGGGACTTGTTGGGTTCAGAAGTTTATCTCTCTTGTTTTGTACATTACCTGTGTGAGTGTGCTTATACAGTCATAACATTCAGACAGTAATATATATTTCGGGGACTCGTCACCCTGTGTGTTCAATGAGTGATTTCAGCGTGTTGTGTATCCAGAGTGTGTGGACTGTGTTGGGCGACCTATAACAGAGGTCGAGTGCAAGATTAAGTGAGAGGAGGTGAATTAACCCAACGCAGCCAATTTCCATTTTTGTTTACATTTTTTCCGCCTTCTTCTGCCCAGACCATAAAAAAAAAAGTTATTTTTCTGTCCACAAAGGCGTATAAGGGCTTGTCTTTCGCGAGAAGAGTTGTACTTTTGAATGGCACCATTTATTTTACCACATAAGGTACTGGAAAACAGGAAAAAAATTACAAGTGTGGTGAAATTAAGAAAAAAAAAAAAACACAATTCTGACTTTTTTTGTAATTGTTTTTACAGTGTTCATTGTGTGGTAAAAACGACCTTGCAATTTGATTCTTCTCATCAGTGTGATTATGCTGATACCAAACGTTAATTTTTTTTTTTATTTTTGTGGTTAAAAAAATCTGAAGTTTGAAAAAAAAAAATTATAATAATTTGGGGATTATGTCCCCATTTTCTAAGACCCATAATGTTTTAATTTTTTGGTGGACGGACATGTGAGACGGCTTATTTTTTGTGGGGTGAGATAACGTTTTTTATTGATACGATTTTGGGATAGATATGACATTTTGATCACTTGTTACAGCATATTTTGTGGTATTACAGTGAGCAAAAAAATGTAATTTTGGCGTTCTTGATTTTTTCCCCTTTACAGTGTTTACAGATCCGGTTAGTTTTTATACTTCGATAGATCAGGCTTTTGTGAATGCGACAAGACCACGTGTATTTTTTTATTTTTATTTTTAAACAGGTTTTCCATTAATTGGACAACCCCTTATTGAGCTAAATGTTTGGCCCTGATAAAATAAAAAAGCTTATACTCACCTCCTGTGCTGGCGCCATTCCTGTGGTGTCAGCACTCGCTCTCCCCAGTGCTCCTGTGCTGTTGTTGTGACTGATGAGCCCGGCGCCCAATCAGAACTGGGGTCACTGTCCCCGCCTTCGGACAAATCGAACATAAAGCGGAAGTTTGGGCTGCAGCTGTTCTCTGACTTCCTCTTCATGTTCAAATCGACAGGAGGCGGGGACAGTGACACCAGCGATGACTGGGCGCCGCTGTCACGTGTCACAACACCACATGGGGGCCCCAGGGAGAGCGAGTGCCGACAACGCGGGAACGGAGCCAGCGTGGGAGGGGAGTATAGGCTTTTTTATTTTATCGGGGCCAAGCATGGGGGAGGACAATAAGTTGTCCAAGTAGTTCTTTAAAGGGAGGAAAAAGAATTTGATTTGAACTTTTAAAAAATATGAATATTTTTTTAAAGATTAAAACATTTTACTTGTGCTTGTTAGTCCCCTTAGGGGACTTTAACCTGAGATCATCTGATCGCTTGAGCTATATACTGCAATACCACCAATACCATAGTATTGATGAGGGTTGTGAAAATCACATTCTGTTTTGAAGCCCGGCCACAGGCTAGGTTTCAGACGAACTCTGTAATAACAAGCATGGAGGTCTTCAACAGGCCACCTGCTGTCACAGCAACCCACAATCACGTTACGGGCGTGGTGATGGTCACAATGACTCACCCCCCTGCCCGCTCTATACACCCAATACTGACTTGCGCTTTACATGTACGGCAGATGTCGGCAAAATGTTAACATTTGCAGTCGCACCCCACATCATGCTCTAATAAGCGTGCACATGACATTACCTAAAATAAATCGATGAAGAGGCAAACTCCAGAAGTACATGTGGAATTTAATTTTTCTGGCTGAAAATCCACATCTAAAAGCCTCTTCTAAAAGGCGTGGTTTTTCAAGAATACACGGTTTTTGGCGCGGTTTAAGATAGCTTTTGACACATGGTCTTGCTGCATTTTTAATTATTATTATTATTTATTATTATAGCGCCATTTATTCCATGGCGCTTTACATGTGAAAAGGGGTATACATAGCAAAAACAATTACAATAATCTTGAAAAAAACGTGACGGCCACTGGTACAGGAGGAGCAAGTACCCTGCCCGCGAGGGCTCACAGTCTACAAGGAATGGTTGAGGATACAGTAGGTGAGGGTAGGGCTGGTCGTGGAGCGGTATGGTGGAGCGATGGTTAATGCAGGTTGTAGGCTTGACGGAAGAGGTGAGTCTTCAGGTTCCTTTTGAAGGTTTCCACGGTCGGCGGGAGTCTGATGTGTTGGGGTAGAGAGTTCCAGGGTAGGGAGAAATCTTGTATGAGATTGTGGGGGGAGGAGGAGATAAGAGGGGTGTAGAGAAGAAGATCTTGTGAGGATCGGAGGTTGGGTGCGGGTATGTTACGGGAGACTAGATCAGAGATATATGGAGGAGACAGGTGGTGAATGGCTTTGTATGCCATGGTTAGGGTTTTGAACTGGAGTCTCTGAGCAATGGGGAGCCAGTGAAGGGATTGACAGAGAGGAGAGGCCGGGGAATAGCGGGGGGACAGGTGGATTAGTCGGACAGCAGAGTTTAGGATGGATTGTAGGAATGCGAGAGTGTTGGAAGGGAGGCCACAGAGCAGGAGGTTGCAGTAGTCAAGGCGGGAGATGATGAGGGCGTGCACTAGTGTTTTTACAGATTCATGGTTGAGGAATGTGCGGATCCGGGAGATATTTTTAAGTTGGAGTCGACAGGAAGTGGAGAGGGCTTGGATATGTGGTTTGAAGGAGAGTTCAGAGTCCATGGTTACCCCAAGGCAGCGAGCTTGAGGGACTGGGGAGAGTGGACAGCCATTGACGTTGATAGATAGGTCAGTTGGGGGTTTGAATGAGATGGCGGAAAGATGATGAATTCTGTTTTGTCCATGTTAAGTTTTAGAAATCTAGCAGAGAAGAAGGATGAAATAGTGGACAAACATTGTGGGATTCTGGTTAGTAGGGAGGAGATATCGGGTCCGGAGAGGTAGATCTGTGTGTCATCAGAATAGAGGTGATACTGAAAGCCATGAGACTCTATGAGCTGTCCCAGGCGTAGGGTGTAGATGGAGAAGAGTAGGGGTCCTAGAACTGAACCTTGGGGGACACCGACAGATAGGGGGCGAGATGAGGAGGTGGTGTGTGAGTGGGAGACACTGAATGTCCGGTCTGTTAGGTATGAGGAGATCCAGGATAGGGCCAAGTCTGTGATGCCGAGAGATGAGAGAGTTTGTAGCAAAAGGGAATGGTCCACTGTGTCGAAGGCAGATGACAGTTCTAGGAGGAGGAGGACAGAGTAGTGTCGCTTGGATTTGGCAATTAGTAGGTCGTTATAATATGGGGTGTATCCAGGCCCGGCGTCAGCACCCAGCACACCTGGGCAAGTGCCAGGGCCCTGAGCAGGCGGGGGGGCCCACTCACTGCCGGCCACCCCGGCGCGCTATGGGACCCGTGAGCGGTGCGGTGCCAGGTCCCCGGCAGCCGGCACAATACTTACCTCTCCCTGTGCTTCCGCAGCAGCTCCGGTCTCTTCCACGGCTGCTGCACTGTGACGTCTCAGGTCAGAGGGCGCGGTGACGTCTGTACACCGCGCTTTCTCCTAAGCAGTCAAAGCACAGAGCGGGAAGACGCCGGCGACGTTGAGTCCGGAGCAGCGGCCGCAGGTGAGAAGTGAGGTGAGCATTTGATTTTTTTTTTTTTTTATGCATAGAGGCATGGGGGCATTTATGGGGGGGACTTGACATCCTGCATGGGGGCATTATATGGGGGGGAGAGGTGACATCCTGCATGGGGCATTATATGGGGGAGGAGAGGTGACATCCTGCATGGGGAATTATATGGAGGGGAGAGGCAACATCCTGCATGGGGCATTATATGGGGGGGTGACATTCTGTATGGGGCATTATATGGGGGGAGGGCTGACATCCTGCATGGGGCATTATATGGGAGGAGAGGTGACATCCTGCATGGGGCATTATATGGGGGGGGAGAGGTGACATCCTGCATGGCTCATTATATGGGGGGGTGACATCCTGCATGGGGCATTATATGGGGGGGAGAGGTGACATCCTGCATGGGGCATTATTTTGGGGGGGAGAGGTGACATCGTGCATGGGGCATTATATGCGGGGGAGAGGTGACATCCTGCATGGGGCATTATATGTGGGGGCAGAGCCTGCATGGAGCATTATGTGGGGGCCAGTATTCTGTATTGAGCGTTATATGGGGGCCAGTATTCTGTATGGAGCGTTATATGGGAGCCGGTATCCTGTATGGAGCGTTATATGGGGGCCAGTATCCTCTATGGAGCATTATATGGGGGGCAGTATCCTCTATGGAGCGTTATATGGGGGCCAGTATCCTGTATGGAGCGTTATATGGGGTCCATTATTCTGTATGGAGCAATACCTGTATATGGGGCCCATAATACTGTACGGAGGACTATGTGGGGTCATTATTCTGTATAGAGCAATATATGGGGCCCATAATACTGTATGAAGGACTATGTAGCTGCCATAATACTGTATGAAGGACTATATTGTCCGGTATGCACTGTGCGCTGCGAGGATTCACCGGTTTCTGAGCTTTTGTAGAATTTACAATAGATATCACTCATATAATGTAAGAAGTGAAATCTTCGGCACTGTACTATATATATATTTCTCTGCGGTATCTGTGTATCGTGGTATGTGTTAAAGGGGCCCACTGAGACTCTTTCGCCCAGGGCCCACAAAAACCTGGAGCCGGCCCTGGGTGTATCAATATGTTGTGTTTTTTTTTACATGTTTGCGCTATAAAAAAAATCTCACTAAAAATTGTCTGGAATTGAGAGCGAATGCCATGTTGCATTTGGAGAGCCCCTGATGTGCCTAAATAGTGGAAACCCCCCACAAGTGACCCCATGTTGGAAACTACACCCATCAAGAATTTTATCAAGGGGTATAGTGAACATTTTCAACCCAGAGGTACGACACAGAATTTGATAACATTAGGTAATCATATTGAATAAGTTGTCATTAGTCTTGAGCGCAAGTGCTCGCTACTTGAGTTTGCATCGGATACTCAGGTATGCACCATGTATCGCGCATGCTCGAGTCCCCGTCCCGCATGTTTCACGGTTGTTAGACACGCAAAAAAAAACATGCGGGGATCGCTCGTGCATGGCAGGCAATCCCCGCAAGTTTTTTTCGCCCGCGAAGCATATGGGACGGAGACTCGAGCATGTCACTCCAGCACCTGCGATACTCAGTACATACCCGAGCACCTGATGCAAACTCAAGTAGCAAGCACTTGCGCTCGACACTAGTCACCATATCGTCATCTTTTTTTTTTTTTACTTTTGAAAAAAATCTCAAACCTAACCCCAAGCCTAATACAACCTCAACCCTAATACAACCCAAACCCCAACACTAACCCTAGACCAACCCTAGCACAACCCTAACCCCAACCTGCTCCAACCCAACCCAGCACATAGCACCGGGTGTCAGCTGTGACAATCAGTTGACACCCGGCGGCGATCGCGCCCGCATAGCCTGTGTACGGGCAAAATCAACAGGGCGTACTAATACGTATCAGGCTCTTAAGTCCCAGGGCGCAGATACGTATTAGTATGCCCTGGGCTTTAAAGGGGTTAAGCATTAATTAAACATTAATTATTGATTATTATACATTTTGCAAATCAAAAAGTATATTAAATTCGAATTTGAAGAAAGCATAACAATATAGAAAATGTCCGCAGTTCAAATGAGATCGCCTCTTTCAATATCAATTCACATTGTAATACCTTGAACATCATATTGTTTATGTAATAATCACCAATAAGAGGTTCTTATGTTGAGGTAACTTCTATATTATGTCTGAAGAAATCATATAAAGAGAAGAAAGAAAAAGAGAGAGAAAAGAGAAAAGACATAGGGACGAGGGATGGGGGGAGGGACTTATGCCTATGTAGCTATTTATGAGCACAATCACATAAATCTGTTGAAACTATTAAAACAGAGTATGAAAATCATGTGAATCCTGAAACAGAATCCATCCGCTCCAAACCCTTCTGAATTTATCGTTGGTTCCATTACATTCTGCAGAAAGTTCTTCCATTCTACATAGATTCACCATTTCATTGTACCAATCCAATATGCTAGGTGGGTTTTTAAGTTTCCAAAACCGCGGGATTACCGTCCGTGCAGCTGTTATGCAAAATGTATTGCTGATTTTAATCTGACAGCCTTACATGTCTCTGCAATTTTGCACGGACATGTAAATGACCTCATTCGCTATTATAGGAGTGAGTGCTATCCAAGAAAAACACAGATAACACTTTGTAAGGTGGCTAATGGTCGCTTAGTTGATGGAAGGTATGTATCGCAGAGATGGCTGTCCTCTGTGATATAATCCGGAGTGTTGGTCTAGTGCACGTAAGCACTAAGAGGACTGATTGGTGAACCTGGGACCGGGTTACAGGTAGTTTGGAGAGTTGGACGGGTCCGGTTACCCACATACCTCACCTCTGGGTGTGGTTAACAACCTATAAAATAAAGGCCGTTGTTTGGCACATGATCTGTGTGTTTGGAGGGAGAAGGCCTCCTGTGTGTTGTCTCCAGACCGAGCCATGATACTGGATGCTACCCAGCCTGTGTGCCCACAGGACTGGCTAAGCAGAGACTTGCTTAAAGGACACTTTACTTTGTTTGCCTGAACTAAAGGCTGTTTGTATTCATTTTTGCTTTTTGGTTTATGAAGTAATTAACTGACATGGACTTTTAAAGGAACATGCTTTCTGTTTGCCTCCTGTCGCACCCAAGTGAGTAAAAACCCTGCAATTTGTACCCAAAACACAGACGTTTGACTCAGCCCTTAAAGTGACAGTACTGTAAGATGTTGTGATCCGCTATATATGCAGCTAGTTTGCAACTGTTGTCTGGTGTTACAGTAATCTATACCTTATGGCCCAATTTTACATACAGCCCTGCTTATATTGAACTAAATACCAACAGCTGTTTTTTTTAATAAGCATCTGTAAAATGGAAGTGCTTACTGAATTGCCATATAATGTGTGTATTTTCCAGGCAGTTAAAATCTTTGCTGACGTGGAATGTCAGAGTTTGTATCACCCAGGGCTCACACGCGACAGCTGCAGAAGTCCTGGAGCCGTAGTCATGCCATCTCAATGATGGGTGCAGCCTTACTATGTAAGGAATCCCATACAGTCCACTGTACCCCATTATCACCAGAATTGGAGGCTTGAAGATGGTCAGGCAGCACTGCATTCATACATACATCTCAAGAAAGAGTGTGAAACAGAGCAGTGAGGCCTCATGGATTATGCACATGGCTGAGCAATTTGCATGGGACTTACACAAAAGTGCATAAGGCCTAACACTGACATGGAAGAATGTATAGAGACTTTGGACAATTCCAAAGTGTTAAAAAAAAGTACTAATAGGCTGATTAAAAAGTGTCCCCCTGCAAGAACCATCAGTGATCAGTCGCATTCGGCTGGAAATTTGTCAGTAAGTGTTTAATTTCTGTGTAGCGCCACAAGGGGAAATAAATATTGCACCACAAATGACAATAGTCACAATTGCTATAAAATAATAGCCTCAATCCACCAAAGGTTGAATACTGTTAAACCAAAAGAAAATACATGATGGCACTGATTCATCAAGACTGGCGATGTTCATGCTGGTCTTTATGATGGGGCGTGTTTGAGTCAGAAGCTTCTGATTATGAACCGCACACTTCTTAATGAATGAGGAGTGTCTGACAAGTGGCATGCACCTCGCCACAAATCTTACTCCAGTCCGGTACTGGAGTAGGATTTCTGCTATAAGGAATGCCACAGCTAGTCATGAATTTGGCGTCATGCCCCCCTAATTAACTCTGCCCATTTTGGCTGGGTGAAACTTGCGTGAAAATGCCAAAAATAGCTATTTTTTTGTGCAACTCAGAATTATGCAAAAATATGTTGCATTTTCAAAGTGATTCAAGATTGCTCTTCCGCTTTGATGAATCGGGACCAACATTTTTTATGCACACGCTGACTAAAACCTACAATTCAAAAGAGATTAAGTCAGTATACAATTAATTCAACTGTATACATTATCTGGGACTGAATCATTGAATCTAAATACAATCTGGCAATGTTCCACAAAAGAATAAGTAGCACTGAGCAATCATTATGATGCCAAAGCAACTAATCTGATTGTGGTCTCAGAATAACAATGTCACGACTCTGTTGTCGGGTATTCTGGGACATGGGGCTCCTTCCCTGTCCCTAAAGCTAGGGGCATCCTAGCTGGCCCTGTTCCCCAGATTACTTCTGAAGGTGAAGACGCCGGGGCCACGTACCTTGTCTGAGCTCCTCAATTCGCCCTCAGTCTGTTCCCTCTTCCCACCCAGATAAGAGGGGAGTAGTAGTGTATCGCAATACACCAACCAGACTAACAAGGTAATACAAACATGGATATAGGAAAATACCAAGCAAACAAATATATGCACACAAACAACAGAGGAAAACATCGGGGAGTGGGGGATGGGGAAATAGCAAAGTAGGAGAAGGAGAGAATTAACACACAACCAAAACCATGCAACAGTCTTAGCTAAATCCACCAAATGCCTTCTCAAACAACAACAAACCACTGAACTCCTAACCATGCAGCGATAAAGCTAGTTCTGGCAATGACTGCTAGCCAGGGTCCAGTATATATAGGAGAGGGGAGTGGCTAACAGAACAGCTGCAAGCATTAAGGCAGGAAAGCTTTCAGAAGCTCACAGTTAAGCAGATTAACCCCTGCACTTCTAAAAGAAAACTGCACCGTTTAATATGAAGGTGAAGTGCTTCTAGTCAGTGTAGGAGTAGGAGGAATCAGACACAGCGGTCTTCTGGTTCCTCTCTGTCGCGACAAACGGTGACAAACAAACTGCTGGCAAGTGACTTCCAATTGCTGTACTGGTGTATGGGTCCTGTTGGATTTTGCTTTTGCGTGAGTTGCTCATTAGTCCAAACAGGGGGTTATTTTGTGGGAAGTGACCCAGTCAGAAGGGAGAACATAATGTCTGGACAAACTGGACTGAGTTTATATAAAGTTAAGAACCACGAGTAAGCAGTTTTCTGTGGAAGGAGAGAGTGCATCTCTGAAATGCGTTGGACATACTGAATTTGGATACTTCACACCACATAGTAACATCACAAGCTGCTCACCTGCAACTCAAGTCTGACCCGCTGAGAGTGTGGGGGCAGATAATGACCAGGACACTCCCCACAGAACAACCTTTGTTTGGACTATTCAGCAACTCACACAATAAGAAAATCCAACCAGGACCATGCAGTAATTGGAAATAACTTTCCAGCAGTTTGTCATTCTGAGACCAAAAGACCTCAATCAGGTTAGTTGCTTTAGCCCCATAATGATTGCTCAGTACTGCCTACTCACTTGCGGGACATTGTTCACCGATATTTATGTTCCAAATATCTCATTCAAAAGATAGTGTATACAGTTATTTATTTTTATTTATTTATAAAGCGCCATTAATTCCACAACGCTTTACAGACATGACTATCACTGTCCCCATTGGGGCTCACAATCTACATTCCCTATTAGTATGTCTTTGGAGAGTGGGAGGAAACAGGAGAACCCGGAGGAAACCCACGCAAACACAGGGAGAACATACAAACTCCTTGTAGATGTTGTCCTTGGTGAGATTTGAACCCAGTACCCCAGCCCTGAAAACCAACAGTGCTAACTACTGAGCCAGTTATTGTGCAGCGACTTACTCTTTTGATCTGTAGTTTTTAGTCACTATGCGAAAATCGATTTTAATGTTTTTATTCCCTAAATACGGTTTAAAAAAAGTAAAAGCCACCTCAAAAAATAGCCTGGCAGATGCCAAAAAATGTGCCTTAGGAAAAACACAGTTGGCGTTTTCCTGAAGTGTCTTCTGCTTGCGAAACTCAGTGGGTTTGTGGGCATCTAAAAGACGTTGTGTGCACATACCCTTAGAAAGTGTCACGCAAGGTATGTGAAAGACTAAGTGCAACACAAAAGAAAGGGAGAAAGAGAGCCCAGACTCTAGGGAAAGGGGAAAGTGGAGACCTCCTAGGCTGATCTGATATCACCCTGTCTTCACTAACGTCCCTATATTGCTTCCTCACCAATTGCCATACACGAACCTAAGTCCTGTATTTCCCTAGCGCTTGACCCTGGATAGGAAAGTGGGGGGATGAGCTCTAGTCGATACCCACTAACGACTAAAGACAACAGGGGAGACAAAAACGGGGGAAAGTAGTTTAGCTTTAGCCGACTTCAGAGAGATAAATCCAAGCGTCCTCCTAGCACCACAGAGGAAGATAGCAGTCTGAGAGCTCCAAGCATTCACAAGAAAACATGTGAGTATATCCGGCCCCTCCCTGCTGCAAAGTGAAACTATTTAAACACCCAGGCCAGGGTGTCAATTAGCTGGAAGGAGGTAGGCGCTGGGTCCTAGAGTGAAACAGCTAAGAAGGTGTCTGTAATGCCAAACAAAGAGATCTTCTGCAACCAACTGCAGGGCGACTGTCTGTCACATCTGACACCCCTGTGACAGAAAGCTTATCATTAACAATTGTAAATTCTTCAGTTTAATGTGAAGCTTCAAATCTTATTCAGATATCCACAAATCACATGCTGCTCTATCTTTCTCCATTAATATCTATGGTGCTATTCACATGTCTGTATATTTTTGCAGACTATGTGACATGTCCATTTTTGACCCAAATGGGAGAGAAAAAACACCCATACAAGCCTATGGGTTTGTGAACATTGTGGCACCCCAGGTCTAGTCGCCACAGTGGCAGCAATGTCATGTCTGAGAGTAGGTGGGAGGTTCCCTGGTTGGGGACAATTAGCATACAGCACCTCCTGCCTCAGTCCAGGGAGGGGAGAAACCTGCCCTTTATAAACTGGATCTGGGGCGGGGTTAGAGAGAGAAGTTAGAGACGAGTTCCAGCGAAGTTGCAGATAGGGACAGGTCAGCAGCAGGCTGAGGAGTCCCTGTAGGCAGAGGAGGAACACGAGGCCAGGAGGGGAGCTAGCAGAGCTCATCCTGGCTAGAGACTTACAAAGCCGGACACTGGAGTCCGAGGCTGTGAGGGTTATAAGCCCAGCAGCAGAAAACCACCACGCAGGGGACTTCAAGTCCTCTGGCCCAAGGAAGCCTGGAGGCTCAGCCACATGAGAGGGACCACTACTGCCCCAGAGGGGTGAGAGGTACAGAAGGCCCGAGTCGCCAGTCATACGGGTGAGAACAACACGGTACACTCAGAGATGTAGGCTACCACTACATTACAGCGGGATAGCCAAGAAAGAGTGAAGTCAGCACGGTAGGCCTACAAACTCCCCCTGACCAGCGGGATTTCCCAGTTGCTCTCAGATTGACCAGGCCTCCATTGTTAACCTGTATTCCGGACGGGTCCCTTAATACCACCAACAGTAAAGACCCTGAATTGCATGACAGACTCCGTGTGGTTACTGCTGCTCCCGCGCACCATCACCACCAACATCCTTATTTACTGCTCTGAGGCTATACTCCTCCCGTGGGGAGTTATACTACCCTCTGCTGCATCCACAACACCAGCCTCAGCGGTCTGCCCTGCAGCGGCGGTTCACTCTGACCGCAATCCACGGGTGGCGTAGTCGGACATCTAATCACAAAACCCTATAAATAGACCGCCATTTTGGTTGACCACCCTGAGCCACGGGACCAGGTCCCCGCCACGCAAGGACTACAACCCCCAGCATCCACAAAAGGTCTGGTTCCGGGTATCCCCACACACACACGGCCCAGGGGGCGCGTCAACTTTTGGTGTAGTCGGCAGGATTTCGTGCACTGCGTGCCTGAAGAAAGACTGTAATACTTACCTTGGTGGAGTTTCCCGCCACCGCAGCCGTTTCCCGCCATCCGCAGCCATTTTCCCGCCATCGGGTGTCATCTTTGGGACGCCGCGCGGGAAGAAGAGGGGCATGGACGACGAAAGCGCTAGAACTGGAGCCCCGCCTTACGCACAGACGCTGCGCAAGGTCCTGAAAGGAGCCGAGCGGACGCTGACGTCACCAGGATGCGACGCAAGGTCCTCAACCCCGACGGTCGCCTGCGGAGCCGCGGCCTACAGAAGAAAAGCAACGGAAGGTAGGCCACGGTTGACTAGGGGGGAAGAAGATGTCGGAAGCGGAGGGAACTGCCACCGCCAGCGCGGCCGCTGCCGCAGTAATGCCGTTCACGATGCCTTATATCCCCGGAGCGGCCTGGTTGCCCCAGTACTCAGGGGAGTCGCATACCCTGAGCGACTTTAAAGAGAGACTGTATAGCCTGTTCAAAGTATACCCCCTGAAGGAGGAACAAAAAGTGAGCATACTGATAGGCCAGTTAACCGGCGCGGCCCAACGAGAAGTAAAATCCTGGTCAGTCAGGGACAAGGGGACCGTGAAGGAGATTTTAGCCCGTCTAAAGGACACTTTTGATACCCAGCAGAGATCAAAATGAGATTTTATGGGTGCAAGCAGCGGGCCCAAGACAGTATAAGAGACTATGCTTTGAATTTGCAAGAGGCCCTGAGAGCCATTAAGCAGGCAGACCCTGACCGTGTGCGGAATGCAGATAAACTGCTGACTGAACAATTCATTGAGGGTCTGCTGTCCAGCGCCCACCGAACCCAGTTACGCCTGATGGCCCTGCAGAACCCTGAGTTAGACTTTGCAAAGTTTAAGGACAGAGTCATCCGGGTACTCCGAGAACCCGCACCCGGTGGCGTTGCGGCCTCCAGGTGCCCTGCTATCACTTATTACCAGGAGACGGCGCCCCAGTCTACAGAACCTGCAGGAGCCAATACACAGACTACGAATAGTACCCCGTCTACCGACCTCCACCATCAGGTCCAAGAACTGACCAAAAGCGTTGCCGCACTAACCTAGACTGTGCAGTCGTTACAGTTATCCTCTCCAGGAAAGATCCAGCAGGCTACCAGTCCGGAGGACGTCCCGTGGTGCCGACAGGAGAGGATCCCACCGTCCAGAGGGAAGCCAACGGACCGCTACGACCAGGATGGACAACACATCTGCCGCCGCTGCAGCCAGCCAGGACATATTGCGAGGTACTGTAATTTAAACAAGCCAAACCTGGGGCAGAGGGCCAACCCCCAGGCGTAAGATCATCAGGCCCGTAAAACTGGCGTGACAAGTATGTGGGGGTACGACCGGTCTTGCCTGTGGTACTGGACGGCATTACTATGAGTGCACTGTTGGACACCGGGTCACAGGTAACCACCATCCCCTAGGTACTTTTCAAGCGGTACTGGAATGACACGGATATTACCCGCTACCCAGATAATGACTTGAACATCATCGCCAGCAATGGTCAGCCCGTGCCGCAGGTGGGGTTCAAGGAGGTGACCATCAAAATTGGTAAAGTCAAACTGCCGGCGCAAGGACTGATTATTGTGGACATTGACCGTCGTGAAAGTCACCCTAAAATAACCTTGGGTACTAACGTTATTGAAAATTGTCTTTCAGAGATAATTGGTATATTACAGCAGGTTGCAATGAATGCCAGCTCCAGCCAGCAGCGCGTCTTACAAAAAGAGATCAGAACCCTGACGAAGCGGCAACAGTTAGAACTGTCTGGTGGTGAGATTGGTAGCGTTAGGATGAGTGACCCATTCCCTATCGCCATGCCCCCAAAAAGCGAAATGATGATCTGGTGCCGGACTGCAATCGGGTTAAGAGGTAGAGACTGCCAAGCTATGGTAGAACCCGTTTACTCAGACAGTAGGCCCACCATTTTGACAGCACGGGGGGTGGTTGATGTCCGCCATGGGAGGGTACTCGTCCGCATCCTAAATATTGGGGAAAGAGAAGTACACTTGCCCCGGTATGCCACTCTAGCCAAATTGTTCACCATTAACCAAAACTGTGTAAAGGCCGTGGAACCCTTGCCTCCATCTCAACCAGAGGAGGGTAACGCTCCAAGAAACAAATGGAGGAATGGTGTCAGAAACTGCATGTGGGCACCGACTCCACTCCCTCATACCAGAAACAGGGAGTCTACCGGGTGGTTCAGGAGTACGAAAGAGTCTTTTCCAAACACCCGCTAGACTTTTGGGCAAGTAAAGGGGGTAGAACACCAAATCCCCACAGAAGACCATCCACCCATAAAAGAGAGATACAGGCCTGTACACCCTGCACACTATCAGAATGCCCAGGGTATGTTACGAGAAATGAAGGAGGCTGGGGTGATCAGGGATAGCAGTAGCCCCTGGGCAGCTCCTCTAGTTCTTGTAAAAAAGAAAGATGGCACGATGAGGATGTGTGTAGATTATAGAAAGGTCAACAGAATAACACACAAAGATGCGTACCTGTTACCTAGGATAGAGGAGTCTTTGGCTGCATTAAAATCTGCTAACTTCTTCTCTACTTTGGATCTCACTAGCGGGTACTGGCAGGTTCCTGTAGCAGAGTCAGACAAGGAGAAGACCGCCTTCACTACCCCGATGGGTCTCAGTGAATTCAACTGTATGCCATTTGGACTCTGCAACGCACCAGGGACCTTCCAGAGGCTGATGGAGTGCTGTCTGGGGCACAAAAATTTCGAGACGGTCCTACTCTACCTGGACGATGTCATCGTGTATTCCAAGACCTATGAGGACAATCTAAAGCATCTGGCCGAGGTGTTCAATGCCCTGGCAGGCTTCGGCCTAAAGGTGAAACCCTCCAAGTGTCATCTACTGAAGCCAAAAGTACAGTACCTGGGACACGTGGTGAGTGCTGACGGAGTAGCCCCAGACCCTGACAAGATCACGGTGATTAAGGACTGGCCAAGACCCTCCAGCATAAAGGAAGTGCGGCAGTTCCTCGGGTTGGTAGGCTACTACCGAAGATTCATCTCCGGGTTCACCAAAATAGCAGCCCCTATGCAGGACCTCCTGTTAGGTCAGTCAAAGACTAAAAGTCAGAAGCCGCCCTTTAAGTGGAACAAGCTGGAGGAGGAGTCTTTCCGCCAGCTGAAGATGGCCCTCACGGGGGATGAGATCCTGGCCTACCCTGATTACGGCCAGCCTTTTATCCTCCACACTGACGCCAGTAATGTGGGGCTAGGAGCCGTACTGTCCCAGATCCAGCAGGGCAGAGAACGGGTAATTGCTTATGCTAGCAGAAAGCTGAGACCCACAGAGAGAAACCCTGAGAATTATAGCTCCTTCAAGCTAGAGTTCCTGGCAGTGGTGTGGGCAGTCACCGAACGCTTCAAGCATTACCTGGCTTCTTCTAAGTTCACACGGACAACAACCCGTTGACACACTTGGACACTTGGTGCCCTAGAGCAGAGATGGATGGCCCGGCTGTCCAATTATGAATTTACCATCAAATACCAGACAGGGCGTGCAAATGCCAACGCAGATGGGAGAGGATCCAGAAGAACTGGAAGAAATTGAACTCCCTGCATTCCACCATCATGGGATCACCCAGTGTTCCCACTGTGTAAAGGAGAGGTGCTCTGCCACCGCTACGTTCAATCCCTTACCCCACCACGGCTGGGCAGAGAAACAAGATAGTGACCCCCCAGTCCGCCTGGTAAAAGAGATGCTGACCCAGGCTGATGCCCACCTTGATCCGGATGCTCCAGAAGAGGCCAAACAGCTGTGGAAGGAGAGGAGCAAGCTGTTTCTCTACGAGGGGAGGCTGTGCCGCAGAACCGTCAACTCTCGAACACACGAGCTGACCTGGCAGGTAGTGGTCCCAAGGCGGGATGCGGCTATGGTCCTAGAAGCATTCCATGATGGAGCAGGGCACTTTGGATGGAAGAAGCTGGAGTTCCTGTTGCGTGAGCGGTTCTTCTGGGTAGGTATGAGAGGGGCTATAGAGAGATGGTGCAGAGACTGTGGCCCGTGCAACCGAAGGAGGAAGGACCGTGCCAGCCAGAAGACTCCCCTGCGGCCCATCATCACAAAGTAGCCCCTTGAGCTGGTGGCCCTGGACCACTTAAAGCTGGCTCCAAGCAGATCGGGATACGTCTACGCCCTCACAATCGTAGATCACTACTCCCGGTTCCTAGTGGTGGTCCCTGTCAAAGACTTAACAGCTCAGACGGGTATCCAGAGCAAGTGTTGACTGATCAAGGTCCAGCGTTCGAGGCTGAAGTCTTCCAGGAATTCTGCAACCTGTATGGCTGCAAGAAGATAAGGACAACGCCTTACCACCCCCAAACCAACGGGATGTGTGAGAAAATGAACCAGGTAGTAATAGACCTGCTCCTTATTTACTGCCCTGAGGCTATACTCCTCCCGTGGGGAGTTATACTACTCTCTGCTGCATCCACAACACCAGCCTCAGCGGTCTGCCCTGCAGCGGCGGTTCACTCTGACCGCAATCCACGGGTGGCGTAGTCGGACATCTAATCACAAAACCCTATAAATAGACCACCATTTGGGTTGACGACCCTGAGCCACGGGACCGGGTCCCCGCCACACAAGGACTACAACCCCCAGCATCCACAAAAGGTCCGGTTCCGGGTATCCCCACACACACACGGCCCAGGGGGTGCGTTAACATCACAGACATTACATGTTTGCAATCAGTGCGCTGTCCGTTTTTAACATTGTAGTGAATAGAAGTTTTGCTTTGTGCAAGCGAGAAATCACTGATGAAACACTGATAGTAGAAACAGACACACAGACCAAACACTGATGAAAATCTGTCCGTTTTATTTCTCATATATGAAAAATGAGGCCTAATAGGTGAAGGGCCAAAAGACTGGGCAAAAGTCAAACCCCCAGATGCATGGTTTAATGAAGAAATTTCCATTTCCTGCTTTAAAATAAAACAAAAGGAACTTATTTATTTCCCTTTAACAACTCATCAAAAGGGCAGAAAGGAGAGCAGACGAACATGTGAATTATTCCTTTTAAGCCACGGCCCCACTATCAGTATTTGGTCAGTATTTTTTCTCAGGAGTTGGAGCCCTAACCAGTTGAGGAACAATCAGAGAAAATGTATAATAGAAACAAGTCACCAATTCTGCATTTATCACCCACTCCTGGTTTTCGCTCCCATTCCTGAGAAAAAATACTGACCAAATACTGATAGTGGGGCCGTGGCCTTAGGCTGAGTTCTCATATTGAGGACACAGCTGAAAACCACAGAGACATGTAGATAGGGTCTTCAAGCTGACTGCAATTAAAAAGAAGTTTCATTGTTAATAGACAGTGTTGTTTCACTGCATAAGACAACATTCTGTCGTTGCTATGTTGCGTACGAGTGCTATCCTGGTTTTCACGTGTAGCACTCATACCTGTGATAGTCTATGGGGCTATGCACATGTATGTGAGATATGTCCGATTTTGTTCCAAGGGTCAGATCAAAATCAGCAATGCAAGTCTATGGTTTTGTGAAAAAATCGGACCATACTTGAATGACATCTGAGTGTGGTCCGATTTTCTCAGACTGTCAGAAAGGAGAAGGTGGAGAACTTTTTTATACTCCATGTACGAGAAAAACTGATGACAATCGGACTACACACTGATCAAACCAATATAATCTCTCTGTTTTTCTCGTACATGAGAAAATCGGATGTCTGAATGATCCCTAACTGTGCAGCCATTACTAATAAAACTACTTTCAGCTGCAGTCAGTTTGAAAACTGGATCAACCTATACCTTAGCACATTTTTGGGGCATTTTTTGCCCAGCCTTATTGCCGCAGTGATTTACTCTGCTTCAGGTGTGTGCGTTCATACACATCGGTCATGCTGCGGCTTTTAACCACAGCAGCTTTGTGCCTCTACGATCTTTCCACAGTTTCCATTTAATTTTGCAGGATTAAGTGATTGTGCATGGAAACAGTGGAAAGACCGCAGCGGCACAGGTTGAATTTACAGGTTTTCTTTAGTGCTTCTAAGACAAAATATGACTCAAGATACATTGAATTTGATATCCCCAGGATGTCTATTTATGCTGCAGATTATCACAGAGGAATTCACCCTTTCGGTATGTGCACACGATGCGGATTAGAAGCCGAAATTTCCTGAGCGTTTTTGCCTCTCCTTGGCAGAAAAAAAACACATGCCGATTTACATGCGTTTTTTGACGCGGTTTTACATGTGGTTTTTGAAGCGCTTTTGAGCATCAATGAATGATTTTTGGAGCTAAATAAAGTTATTTGGTGGGACATTGCTTAAGCCCTTGGATTACCAAGAACTGGGGTGAGTATATTGGTTCATTTAAATGATTAACCCCTTTAAAGCCCAGGACGTACTAATACATATCTGCGCCCTGGGACTTAAGAGCCAGGTACGTATTAGTATGCTGTGTTGATTTCGCCCGCACACAGGCTGTGATTGTCACAGCTGACCCCCCGTGCTACGTCCTGGGAGCGATCCCGCACCGCTCCCGGCAAATTAACCCCCGCAATGCTGCGATCGAAAGGGGCAAGGGGAGGTGACCGCCGATACTCACCTCTCCTGCCGGCGTCCAATGCTGTCTGCCGCGGCTTCCCGGATGTTGCCATGACGACCCGATGTTGTCATGACAACATCCGGGTCACCAGACAGCAGGAAGATACTTTGGTCATTATCAAAGTCCAATAGTGGGACAAAGTATAAAAGAAAAAAGTGTTAAAAATTGAAAAAAAATAAAATAAAAATTTGTAAAAATATAAAAAAAAAATCAAAAAAATAATCCAGCAAAAATAAAAAATATAATGTACCCATCAATAAATATTATTATGAGAAAAAAAAAACAATAAAAGTACACATATTTGGTATCACTGCGTCCGGAATGACCTGACCTATAAAACTGTCCCACTAGTTAACCCCGTTAGTGAACACGGTAAAAAAAATGAATAAAAAACGAAGCAAATCATCATACCGCCAAACAAAAAATGGAATAACACGCGATCGAAAAAGATAAATATAAATAAAAATTGTACCGCTGAAAACGTCATCTTGTCCCGCAAAAAACAAGCCGCCATACAGCTCCATCAGCCGAAAAATAAAAAAGTTATATCTCTCAGAATAAAGTGATACAAAAAAATATTTTTTCTATAAAATAGCTTTTATTGTGTAAAAGCGCCAAAACATAGAAAAATGATATAAATGTGGTACCGCTGTAAACGTACTGACCCGAAGAATAAAGCTACCTTATCAATTTTACCACCAACAGCATAAACATTTAAAAAATAAACAATTCCTGAATTGTTGTTTTTTGTTTTTTTCTGCCTCCCAAAAATCGGAATAGAAAGCGATCAAAAAATGTCACGTGACTGAAAGTGGTACCAATAAAAACGTCAACTCATCCCACAAAAAAAAAAGTTGTCACATGACTCTGTCGTCCAAAATATGGAAAAATTATAGCTCTCAAAATATGGCAATGCAAAAACTAGATTTTTTTAAAAAATGCGTCTTTTAGTGTGAGACAGCTGTCAATCATGAAAACCTGACATGAATCTGGTATCACTGTAATCGCACCGACCCGAAGAATAAAGTCGTCTAATCACTTATGCCGCACAAGAAACGGGGTAAAAAATAAACTCTAGGGTTAGGCTTGTGCTAGGGTTAGGCTTGTGCTAGGGTTAAGGTTGGGCTAGGGTTAGGCTTGGGATTTTTTTAAAAAGTAAAAAAAAAAAAAAGATGACGATATGGCGACTAGTGTTGAGCGCAAGTGCTCGCTACGTGAGTTTGCATCGGGTGCTCGGGTGACATGCTCGAGTCTCCGCCCCATATGCTTCACGGCCCAAAAAAAACTCACGAGGATTGCCTGCCATGCACAAGCAATTCCCGCATGTTTTTTTTTGGTTGTCTAATAACAATGAAACACGCGGGTGGGTACTCGAGCACATCACTCGAGCATGCGCGATACATGGTGCATACCTAAGTACCTGATGCAAACTCAAGTAGCGAGCACTTGCGCTAAAAACTAATGACAACTTATTCAATATGATGACCTAATGTTATCAAATTCTGTCGTACCTCTGGGTTCAAGATGTTAACTATACCCCTTGATAAAATCCTTGAGGGGTGTAGTTTCCAAAATGGGGTCACTTTTGGGGAGTTTCCACTATTTAGGCACATCAGGGGCTCTCCAAACGCGACATAGCATCCGCTCTCGATTCCAGCCAATTTTGTGTTCAAAAAGTCACACAGTGCTCCTTCCCTTCTGAATTCTGCCGTGCGCCCAAACACTGTATTTTCCCCACATATGGGGTATTGGCGTACTCAGGAGAAATTGCACAAACGTTTTTGAGGTCCATTTTCTCCTCTTACCCTTATAAAAATAAAAAAATTGGGGCTAAAACATTTTTGTGGAAAAAGTTACATTTTTTAATTTTCACGGCTCCATGTTATAAACTTCTGTAAAGCACTTGGGGGTTCAGGGTGCTCACCACACATCTAGATAAGTTCCCTGAGGGGGTCTAGTTTCCAAAATGGTGTCACTAGTGGGGGGTTTCCACTTCTTAGGCACATCAGGGGCTCATCCGCTAATTATTCAAGCAAATTTTACATTCAAAATGTCCAACGGCGCTCCTTCCCTTCCGAACCCTGCCGTGCCCCAAAACAGTGGTTTTTCCCCACATAATGGGTATCTGCGTGCTCAGGGGAAATTGCACAACAAATTTTGGGGTCCATTTTTTCCTGTTACCCCTGCGAAAATAAAAAAAATTGGGTCTAAAGTAACATTTTTGTGAAAAAAGTTAAATGTTCATTGTTTTCTTCAACATTCCAAAAATTCCCGTGAAGCACCTGAAGGGTTAATAAAGTTCTTGAATGTGGTTTTGAGCACCTTGAGGGGTGCAGTTTTAGAATGGTGTCACTTTTAGGTATTTTCTGTCATAAAGACTCCTCAAAGTGACTTCAAATGTGATGTGGTCCCTAAAAAAATGGTTTTGTACATTTTATTGGAAAAATGAGAAATCGCTGGTCAACTTTTAACCCTTATAGCTCCCTAATAAAAAAAAATTTTGGTTCCAAAATTGTGCTGATGTAAAGTAGACATGTGGGAAATGTTATTTATTTACTATTTTGTGTGACATATCTCTCTGATTTAAGGGCATAAAAATTCAAATTTTGAAAATTGAAAAATTTTCAAAATCTTCGCCAAATTTCCATTTTTTTCACAAATAAATGCAAGTGATATCAAAGAAATTTTACTACAGTCATGAAGTACAATATGTCACGAAAAAACAACCTCAGAATCAGGGGGATCCATTGAAGCATTCCAGAGTAATTACCTCATAAAGTGACAGCGGTCAGAATTGTAAAAATAGGCCTTGTCATTAACGTGCAAACCATCTTGGGGGGGGGGGAGGGTTTAAAGAATGGGCTTGTTGTATTTCAAATAACGTGTTTACACTGTGTCTGTGTGTTCTTTTACATTGTTTGGTCATGAAAAGGTCTGTTTGACCTCTTCACATTTCCAAACAAAAGAGCTGTGTGTCAGCTAGTCCCATTCAGTCAATCTTCATTAGCATTTCTATTCATGTAATTTATGCAACTGCTGTGAGCTTTTTTTTTTAGCCTGGGACACTGCCATTAGGCAAACATTTCCCTGGCCATTAAATAACATCTCACAGCTGGTTCTTTAGTTGCTAGGGCCCCCCAATCAGCACTCAGCAGCGCTTTGGACACAACGTATTTATGTTGCGTCCAAAACGTGGTGTTCTAATACCGCACTTTTGTTGTCGGTACTTGTGAATCCACTGCATATAATGACACTTCAATCGGTCAAAATCTGCAGCGGAGACTAGCGTGTCTGCTACAGAAATTGACATGCTGCTGGTGAGTTTGGCCACGATCAGGAGCCGCTGCAGGTTTGATGCTGCGTGTATATACAGCATCAAACCAACAGTGTCCAGATGTTACGGTATAGTGGATGAGATCTCTAGAAATCCCATGTCCGCTATACGTGCATCAGCTGCGAACCACCCGTGAACACTGACTTGCGGTGCGTCTTTCAGGACTGCAGCATATCAATTTCTCTTGCATAGTCGCTAGTCTCCGCAACTGAAATTTGACCACTAGAATGCGATAAATCCGCATGGTTCAGTGAACACATGTAGATTTACCTGTGTTCAATAGAATGCAACGTTTTGGACGCAGCAAAAATTTGCGTCCAAAGTGCTGCTACGTCAAAATTATGGGCACAGAGCCTAAAATTAAAAAAGAAAAAAAAATTACGTGGGCTCCCGCGTCATTTTTGTAACCCGCAGAGGGAAAGCCGACCGCTGGGGGCTGATATTAGTATCTGAGGAAGGGGCCATTAGCCAACAATGTTCCATGGCTATTAATATCAGCCCACAGCTGTTTGTTTAGCCTTTACTGGCTATATTACAGGGGGACCCCAGAAAAAAATTGACATAGGGTTCCCCTATAAAAATCTAACCAGCAAAGGCTAAACTAGACAGCTGCGGGCTGGTATTAATAGCCATGGAAGGGGCCATGAATACTCCTCCCCCGCTATTAATATCACCCCTCAGCAGTCCCAGAAATGGCGCATCCATAAGATGCGCCAAATCTGGCACTTAGCCTCCGCTCTTCTTACTGCCCTGTAGCAGTGGCGAGTGGGGTAATGGGGTTGGGGTTCACGTCAGCCTTGTATTGACGGCTGACGTGAAGCCCAGGTTAGTAATGGAGGGCGTCTATAAGATGCCCCCATTACTAACCACGTGTTAAAACGGTCGCCCTTCTTCAATAAAAGACATGGCCAGAATAAAGTATTTTAATGAAATAAAACACACATGGTTGTACATTTTTTTTCCATTACACGCCTCCGCGAAGCCCTTGATCTCCTGAAAAAAACGTAAAAGGACAAACAACAATATTCTTCACCTGTCCGCCGTCAACGATGCAGTCCACAAAATGGCAAGTGTCCCACGACGAACCGGTTCAATTCTACAGCTGTGACATCAGAAATTACTGAATACAGCACTGTATACTGACTGGAGTGGAAAATCACACCCTGTCAGTATACAGGCTGCACGAGGTCACTGGGGTTCATCCGCTGAAGATCAGCTGATGAGCCCTGGTGAGCTAGAGACCATGGGAACATTCTTGTGAATGTCCCCATGGTAAACATCAGCTGATCGGTCATGAGACTGATCAGCTGATTACCGGCGTCATCAATCAGCTGATGGTCACGTGACCATCAGCTGACCACTGACGTCACCGATTACCCACTGGTCACGTTACCATCAAGTGATCGCTGACGTCACCGATCAGCTGACGGTCGAGTGACCATCAGGTGATCAGTGATGTCACCGCAGGTCCTGGAAGTACACTGCGGGGCGCGAGCCCGCGCCCTGCAGTGTACCGCTGGCCGCCGAAGAGGAAGCATCACCGAGGAGGACACCGGGGGCCGCCATACAGGTGAGTATACTGTTTTTTTCTTTTCTTTTTACTTTTTTATTCTTTCTCTTAACTACCACGGGCACGCGGGCTGGGAAGAGCAGACTGCTGCGCCTCCCATCCAAGCTGCTCTCGCTGTTATCAGCCAGAGCAGTGGTCAGATGAGGGGAGTAGCAGCTTCCTCTCCCGACCCCGGTACCAGCCGCAGTGCGATTCCGGCACGATTTTGCGCCTATTGATTTTCATTGAATTTAGCAAATAAATAAAAGTAAAAATGGCATGGGGTCCCCCTTATTTTTATTAACCAGTTGAGGGAAAGACAGCTGAGAGCTGGTCTTAATAGTCTGGGAAGGGGTAAATAAGAATGGAGACTCCCATTCTATTAAAATCAGCTCACAGCTGTTTACTTAGCCTTTACTGGCTATTAAAAAGGGGGGACCGCAAAAAAAATGATGTGGGCTCCCCCCTATTTTTAATAACCAGCAAAGACTAAGCAGACAGCTTCGGGCTGATATTAATAGGCTGGAAAGGGGCCATGGATATTTACTCCCTCACAGACTAATAACACCAACCCTCACCAGCCCCAGAAATGGAGCATCCATTAGATGCGCCAATTCTGGAGCTTAGCCTTGGCTCTTCCCGCATTGCCCTGGTGTGTTGGCAAGCGGGGTAATTGTTTTGGGGTTGAGGTTAGCTTTGTAATGTCAGCCGACATCAAGCCCAGGGGTTAGTAACGGAGAAGCATCTTACTAACCCCGTAAGTTTAAAGCAAAAAAACATACACAGAGAAAAGTCCTTTATTTGTACAAAGCATTCCCCAACCCTCGTTTACCCATTTATTACTTTCAAAAAATCAAATATTCCAAAGGGTCCATCCCAGTTGATCCCCAACTCTGCAACAATCAGATGGTGTGTTGAGCAGTGACATGAGTAAAGCGACCGCTCAACACGCCAGCCGGAACACACTGAGAGTAGCGTATGAATCTGGCTGCTGCGGCGAACGCTAACGTCACTAAGGTTATCACAGTTCATAGCAGATGAACTGCGGTAACCTTACTGACGTTACCACTCACAAACATGTCGAGCCTAGTTTAGGCCAAGCCACACAAGGACTGGGCATTATGGACATTTGATCAGTGGTCCAATGAGCCAAGATTTGAGATTTTTGTTACCAAATGACATGTCTTTGTGAGATGCAGAATAGGTGAGCAGCTGGTTTTAATATATGTGTAGTGCTGCAACGTGTAATATGGAGGGAGAAGTGTGATGTGTGCAGTGGGTGGAGTGCTTTGATGGTAACAAAGTTGGTGCTATATTCCAAATTCAAGGTACCCAACATGACTACTACAGCATTCTGCAATGACATGCCATGCCATTTCGTTTTTCACTTAATGGGATCATCATTTTTTTACGACAGCGCAATTACCCAAAACACATCTCTATATCAGGAAGTCCTATAGCATGTTGATTGTACATGGGACAAAATTTGAATGTGGCAAGTACCATAAATAAAACACTAAATTGGAAAATAGATATTGAATAGCCATAGGTGAGGACGCTATGGCTACAGTTATATGAAAAAGTTTGGGCACCCCTATTAATCTTAAGCTTAATGTTTTATAAAAATTGGTGTTTTTGCAACTGCTATTTCAGTTTGATATATGTAATAACTGTTTGACACAGTAATGATTCTGCCTTGAAATGAGGTTTATTGTACTAACAGAAAATGTGCAATCTGCATTCAAACAAAATTTGACAGGTGCATAAGTATGGGCACCTCACCAGAAAAGTGACATTAATACTTAGTAGATTCTCCTTTTGCAAAAATAACAGCCTCTAGTCGCTTCCTGTAGCTTTTAATGATTTTCTGGATCCTGAATGAAGGTATTTTTGACCATTCCTCTTTACAAAACAATTCCAGTTCAGTTAAGTTTGATGGTCGCCGAGCATGGACAGCCCTCTTCAAATGATCCCACAGATGTTCAATGATATTCAGGTCTGGGGACTGGGATGGCCATTCCAGAACATTATAATTGTTGCTCTGCATGAATGCCTGAGTAGATTTGGAGCGATGTTTTGGATCATTGTCTTGCTGAAAGATCCATCCCCTGCGTAACTTCAACTTTGTCACTGATTCTTGAACATTATTGTCAAGAATCTGCTGATACTGAGTGGAATCCATGCGTCCCTCAACTTTAACAAGATTCCCGGTGCCGGCATTGGCCACACAGCCCCAAAGCATGATGGAACCTCCACCAAATTTTACTGTGGGTAGCAAGTGTTTTTCTTGGAATGCTGTGTTTTTTTGCCTCCATGCATAACGCCTTTTTGTATGACCAAACAACTCAATCTTGGTTTCATCAGTCCACAGGAACTTCTTCCAAAAAGAAATTGGCTTCTCCAAATGTGCTTTTGCATACCTCAGCCGATTCTGTTTGTGGTGTGCTTGCAGAAACGGCTTCTTTCGCATCACTCTCCCATACAGCTTCTCCTTGTGCAAAGTGCATTGTATAGTTGACTGATGCACAGTAACACCATCTGCAGCAAGTTGATGCTGCAGCTCTCTGGAGGTGGTCTGAGGATTGTCCTTGACTGATCTCACCATTCTTCTTCTCTGCCTTTCTGATATTTTTCTTGGCCTGCCACTTCTGGCCTTAACAAGAACTGTCCCTGTGTTCTTCCATTTCCTTACTATGTTCCTCATAGTGGAAACTGACAGGTTAAATCTCTGAGACAGCTTTTTGTATCCTTCCCCTGAACAACTATGTTGAATAATCTTTGTTTTCAGATCATTTGACAGTTGTTTTGAGGAGCCCATGATGCCACTCTTCAGAGGAGATTCAAACAGGAGAGCAACTTGCAAGTGGCCACTTTAAGAAGCTTTTCTCATGATTGCATACACCTGGCTATGAAGTTCAAAGCTCAATGAGGTTACAAAACCAAAAAAAGTGCTTTAGTAAGTCAGTAAAAAGTAGGTAGGAGTATTTAAAACAAGAAAATGATAAGGGTGCCCATACTTATGCACCTGTCAAATTTTGTTTGAATGTAGATTGCACATTTTCTGTTAGTACAATAAACCTCATTTCAAGGCAGAAACATTACTGTGTCCAACAGTTATTACATATATCAAACTGAAATAGCTGTTGCAAAAACACCAATTTTTATAAAGCATTAAGCTTAAGATTAATAGGGGTGCCCAAACTTTTTCATATAACTGTATCTGTATAGTAGCGGAGGTTTAGACAACTTTTAGGATTCATATATCCGAGTAATGTTTTTGTTTTAAAAATAATTGAATTAATTTTAAATTACTTTAATGCAATAAAATTAAAATTCTATCAATGATAAAATTTTAATTACTTTAAAGCCTCACATTTAGCCAAATTAGTTCTCATACTTTGCACTGACGAGGGCCAACAGCCCGAAACACCGTATCTGCAAATTGAGATTCTGATTTTGCTTTTATCCTAAGTCATACTGCACGACTCGTTAAAGGGTTGATTGTGACTTGTAGGATTGCTGCTTCCAATAGGTGGCGCTATAGAGTACAAGTCCTCTTTTTTTCTGAAGAGGCAATTTGCACTTTAATGCAATATTATTTATTAATTTCAGTTGCACTCGTTTGCAGTACTGATCTAGAGGAATAGGTGATCTATAGGAACAAGTCACATTTTTACATTAATCGAAAATATTTATTATTGCTGCTGGGAATTTAAAAAAAAATTGTTTGAGGTTTCAAAATTCATATAAAATATAAAAAAGTCAATGCAGCTTTAGTTTTATTAAGTATTACCATGTCACACCTCGGCCGTAAGATAAGATATGAACGCATTTTTTGTTCACAATCCGGATAGAATTATCATTAAATATGAGCAGAATAAATTACTTTCCCTCGAACGTTTGTTATCCTACACTTACCCCAACATGAACTGTATAATGAGAAGGAATTTCTGAAATGCACAATCTCAAGCTCCTCTAAGTGTTGGCAGCAGAGGTTAAAGGGTGTTTCAGGTCCTGTGAAACTAAATAAATAGACGAGGAGGATGGTGATAGTCTCATTTTTAGATGTTTGGCAGCAACATTTGTAGGATTTCCACATATGTTATCTTTTGCAAAGCCTTCTGAAGCCAGTCCCGCAAATGGGAGGAACTACAAAATCCGATCCAGTTCCCCGTCACTGGGTTCGATTGTACAGTATTCACATCTTTAAAACACAGATACAAGTGATTAGATCTGCAGGCCAGCACTGCCGGGGCAGAGAAGCCATGAGCAGCTCTCTCTTTGGCGCAAAAGGTCACAAAAAATGCGCCAAAGATACCAGGAGGTGAGTGGAGTAAATCTGCGCCAAATTTTTTGACTTTTTAAAAAGTAGCAATTGATGAATCAGGCTAAAATATCTGGAATTGCCAGACTCTGCCCACAAAGCGGAAAAGAAAAAAAAACGGTGAGCACATACTGTATAAAATAGACTTCAAAAAGGCACAAATAGAATAATGAATTGGTGCAAACATAAAAAAGGTGCAAAACACATACAACTAGACAAAATAATTGTTTACAATTATAGGCCTGTGTAAACATGTCACCAATCACCAGAAAGCTGAACAAAATCCTTAATCGTCAGTGATTGGATCATCATTTATGATGGCATAAGCATTATCAGCAGCACATCACCCCCGTAAGGATGTACTTCTCATAATATGATGCTATTAAAGGGAATCTGTCACCAGGTTTTTGCTACCTCATCTGAGAGCAGCATAATGTCGGAAAAGACACCCTGATTCCAACGATGTACCACTTAGTTTACTGGTGCAGCAGTTGTGATACAACAGAGTTTTCTGTGCTGCAGATATAGCAGTGCTCAGAAAGCTAACCCTGCCCAAACCACTGATTATAAATAATAATAATAGTTTTATTTCTATAACGCCAACATATTCCGCAGCACTTTACAATTAAGCAGGGACTTGTACAGACAACAAAAACAATACAAAGTAACACATAGTGTCACGGGTGTAGTATGTATACCTATTCAGGCCTGGGATTCTAGTAGTCGATTAGAAATACCTTGGAGTTCCTTCGTGGATTGTTGCCGTGTTTTCTCCAGTGTCATCTTGGAGCTAAGTGTATTCCCCTGTTTGTTTCCCCTGTGTGTACTTTAGTTTGTAGTGGGGCAGACTTAGTGCTTACCCCTTCCGCTCCCTACCTAGGGCCTAGCCTTAGGGTCAGCTAGGGCCAGGTTTCCTGCTCGGCGATAGGTGCAGAACCTATTTAGGGTCTATAGGGAACTCATGGTGTGTCGTTTATTCTGTTTAGGGGTCTCCACTCTCCCTTTCCCTAGTTGTAGGGTTTCCCTCCCCTTTTCCAGTCATTACATGCTAGGTTCTCCCCATACCTAGTGTAATGGAGACAAAAGGGCCTCTAAGAGGATTCTTACAGGGTGCTTCAAAGATAGAGAGAGATTGCCGTCTGCTGGTCAGGCACAGTCATGCGGAACCGAGATGTACAAGAGAAGTTGAAGGGGGAGCAGATTTAGACGCTGGACTCAGTCAGGTGACTTCCAGGAAGGAGTTCCAAGGTACAAGAGGCCAGCGCGCCAAGCCTTCGTGGCAGATCTAAGCCGGGAGCCTGCGAGGTGACACAGCTGGGCGCCGGTGAATGAGCTCCGGATCCCTCACAGATGTGACTCGAGTGCTGTGCCTACTGAAGAGAGTCGGAACCTGCTTGCGGTGCTGAGTGAGTTCGCGGAACCCGACGTCGCCCGCCGACAGACGAGGTCTGGACCACCCTATCCACGGCTTCAGAGACTGCCTCCAACGGCCAGGAAGAGAGGAGTTGGGAGACTGCTGAGCCAGGAAAGTCACACCAGTGAAAGCAGAGGAGCTGCATACGTGAACAGGGCCGTCACTTCTACTGTTCACTCACGGTACCGGGGCCAGTTGGGTTTAGGTACTCAGGTTGGAAGGGGAACAGTTGGGGCGGAAGAAGCTAAACTTGCTCTAATTGATTTTGTCTGGACTATCAGCTGTGTATCCACCTGACTTCTGCACAACAAAACTGATGGTCCCAACCCCATTTATAAGGCAAGAAATCCCACTTATTAAACCTGACAGGGCACACCTGTGAAGTGAAAAACATTTCCTGTGACTACCTCTTGAAGCTCATCATGAGATTGCCAAGAGTGTGCAAAGCAGTCATCAAAGCAAAAGGTGGGTACTTTGAAGAACCTAGAATATAAGACATATTTCAGTTGTTTCACACTTTTTTGTTAAGTATATAATTCCACATGTGTTAATTCATAGTTTTGATGCCTTCAGTGTGAATGTACAATTTTCAAAGTCATGAAAATACAGAAAAATCTTTAAATGTGAAGGTGTGTCCAAACTTTTGGTCTGTACTGTATATATATAAACTGTTTATAATCATCTCCGACTGTCCTTGCCTGGTGTCTCTGTGCGTTGCTTTCCGGCACCTGCCTTACACTAGTGTGACACATAGTTCAATAGTTACAGGAGGAGTGAGGCTCCTGCTCACAGGCTTCCAATCTATAATTAACAGCTTTCTATGTACATTGTATATTGACAGTAAGCTGCTGGAGGAATGGTTGGACCAGGAGGCACGTGGGTAGTTACACAGGCAGTTTAGAAAAAAAGCCACAAGAGACAGATTTCCCAGAATAAGTTATTTGCAGAACTGCCCCAGCACTGACAGAGGAGACATTTTCTTCCAGGAGAAACTGTTAGGATCGGGGTGGTACAGCATCGGAGCTCTTGCAAAGGCCTTTTTCAAGTGCTGGACGGTAGACACAGCTGACTCAACCAGTCAGAATCTGGCTTAAGGCGGAGATGGGTGCAATAAGGGTTGAGAGTGTGGAATAAATTGTCTATACACATTGGCGAATGTTGCAAGATAAGAACTTTTCAGCGTTCCTGCAAAAGCTAATGACAGAGTAGATATAACTATTAAGAATGTTCGAAGAGAAGCACGTTTCAATGTCCCTGCAGAAGAAGAGAAATGGAAGCATGTGAACCAAAGAAGCAGGATGATGAGGAGACAGCCAGTACCCATACCACTGAAGAACAGCTACCCGATTGTCACGCAGGACAACTACGAGAATGTACATCAAAAAAGTGCTTTGCCCACAAAGAACACTCCAGTAAGAAATCAGAAGCCTCTTGAAGGGAGAAAAAGAAGCGGTGTGGTGAAGAAAAGGAGGGTTGTGGTCATGGGGGATTCCTACTGAGAGGAACAGAAGCCGCTATCTGCCGAGCGGACATCACCTCACAAGAAATGTGCTGTCTTCCAGGTGCCCAAATCAAAGATGTGTCTGCTAGGGTATTAGGACTCTTCAGTGATACCGAAGACTACCAAGGCTCACTAATACACCTAGGAACAAAGTACTCAGCAGAAAACGACCTGGAAACTATATGCAAACACTTTGAAGACCTAGGCTGGAAGTGAAGGAACTGGGAACGCATGTCGTCTTCTCATCCATCCTTCCAGTGGATGGACATGGAACAAGGAGATTAAACAGAATTCTACAGGTGAACAACTGGCTACTTCGATGGTGCCATCAGCAACGTATTGGGTTTTATGACAATGGAGTGAATTACTTGTATGATTGCCTCCTTGCCAGAGATGGGTTGCATCTTACGAAAACAGGAAAACACATATTTGGTAGACACCTTGCTACACTCGTCAAGAGAGCTTTAAACTAGAACAATATGGGATGGGAAATATACTGCCAGAAAAAAAAGTATGCAGCTAATGAATTATTTTGAGAACCCTGCTATTAGAAGTGTAAATAAAGAATAAAGACAACAAATTCTGAATGAAAACAGAGGAGCAAGAGAAACCGACTACAAACTAAAATGTGTCAATACAAATGCACAAAGCATGGGAAACAAGCAAGGAGAATTGGAGCTGCTAGCACAGAAAGAGAGATATGATGTCCTAGGCATCACTGAAACTTGGTGGGATGATACACATGATTGGGATACAAACCTTGAAGGCTACAACTTATTCATAAGCAACAGGCTTAACAAGAGGAGAGGAGGTATTGCATTGTATGTTAGGAAAGCGTATATATCTCCACAGATATCCAAGCTTCAGAGAATGGTAGCTCTGTAGAAACTGAGTAAGAATACAAGGAGAGAAGAACAGAAAGGACACTATTATAGGCCACCTGGACAAACTAAAGATATGGATGAACTCTTTTTACAACAGATGTCTTTGTTCTCAAGAAAAGTATAACATAGTGATCATGGGAGATTTTAACTAGTACCCAGATATTTGTTGGGAATCTCTCTCAGGCAAAAGTAATGGGCCCAGAAAATTCTTATCTTCTCTCGCTGACAACGCTATTTTTCAAATGGTAGAAGCGAGAACAAGAGAATCTGCCATATTGGACCTACCAACAGGGAGGAAATGGTTGAGAAAGTAAAGGTGGCTAGGAATTTAGGAGGCAGAGATCATGCTATCATCGAATTTGGATTGCGAGAGGATTCATAACTGGCTCAGTGATCGTACTCAAAGAGTGGTAATAAAAGGTTATACATCCAATTGGAAGAGTGCTTCAAGTTGGGTACCACAAGGCTCTCTCTTGGTCCCAGTATTGTAGGTAAACTAATCAAACTTGCAGATGATGCAAAGCTAGGAGGGATAGCTAACACTAGTGAAGTGTTACGAATCATGGTTCTGTGCTTCCACCTGGTAATGAAGTGTTACTAATCGTGGTTCTGTGCTTCCACCTGGTAATGGAGCAGGTCCATTAGTACGCTACTCTGGTCGCACGCGCCGCCATTGTCTTGACCCGGGAGGCGGAGTTACCACGCGTGCAGGGAAACTGTCCCAATCTTGCGTTGCATCGAGTTCTGGTGTTGTGGGATGTGTGAGGACACGGGATGCAGTGTACCTCACTGATTTCTATGCCTGGAGAAGATGGGATGCTGTCTTCCCCGGGTTGCCAAGCAACGCAGGATGCTGTTTAATTTGGCAATTAGCAATTGTGGGATTTTGTTCAGTCTGCTGTTGAAGCCATCAGGGAGTGGCTGTCTGGGCATGATTGGAAGGTAATCAACACCTGATCATTAGGCGGGTTATATAATCCTGCTCCCTACTCAGTCCTTTGCTGTTTATTGCAGTTTCCTATGCACTTGGTCATGAGTGGTGCTAGCATTAGGTTTTGCTATCTTAGCGGGGTTTTCTCTTTTGGTTACACTTCCTGGGGTTCTTGTAGAGGTACTCACCTGGTTCTCAACTAGGCACCAGCACGCGTCAGCTGTGCAGCAACAGTGGGCCTAGGAAAGGCTCTGCCAAAGTTCCTCTTCCTTTTCCTTGCAGCTGGGTAAAGAGTATTTCCGGCCCTCAATGGCTCACCTAGCTGGGCAGCTTGTCCCAAGTGCGTCTGTGGCTGCGTCTTTGCTGGTTTGGTGCCAGTCTTGCTGGGTCCCTCTGAAGTGAATAACAAGAAGACAGAGAAAGGATTCAGATGGATCTAGATAAGCTTGAACGGGAGAAAAACGAAGATCTACAGCATGGGAGAATGGGAGGAGTAGAACTAAGCAACAGCACGTGTGAAAACGTTTAATAGGTCGCAAACTGCACAGGAGTCAACAGCAGCAAAAAAGGCAAACGTTCTAGGATGTATTAAGAGAAACATAGAGTCTAGATCACATGAAGTAATTATACCCCTCTACTCCTCCTTGGTCAGACCCCATCTGCAATACTGCATACAGTTCTGGGCACAACATTTTAAAAAAGACATTGAAAAATTGGAGCAAGTTCAGACAAGAGCTACCATGATGATGAGTGGACTGCAAACTATGTCCTATGAGCAACGGGTTAAAGGATCTGGGAATGTTTAGTTTGCAAAAAAGAAGGCTGAGAGGAGACTTAATAGCTGTCTACAAATATCTGAAAGGATGTCAGTGTAGAGGGATCATCCGTATTCTCATTTGCACATAGAAACACGAGAAGCAATGGAATAATACTGAAAGGGAGAAGACACAGATTAGATATTAGTAAAAAACTTTTTGACAGTGAGGGTGATCAATGAGTGGAACAGGCTGCCATGAGAGGTGGTGAGTTCTCGTTCAATGGATGTCTTCAAACAGAGGCCAGACAGACATTTGTCTGAGATGGTTTAGTGAATCCTGGATTCAGCAGGGGTTGGACATGATGACCCTGGAGCTCCCTTTCAACTCTAACATTCTATGATTCTAACCCATGAACCGCTGGATGACACGCGAAACTTGGGACAAAGCCAGAAGAGAATAGCAGAAACTTTCTCAGGATCCATTTCGAGACATTGGGTGAAAACATGTAGCCAAGGAAAGGCAAGGAGGGTTTTTCGAGGATACAATTAGACAAATTTGTAAACCTATTGTTCTCCTGTTGATGCTGCAGAACCTGACTGATGTGTCTTCTATGGGTAGGTAGATCAGGAGAGAAAATCAGGATGTCGTCCAAATAGACAACTACGGAAACATAGAGGAGGTCCGTAAAGATGTCGTTAACAGTCCTCACTGAAGCACCTGGCCGGTGGACCAGTCAACAAGCTGTGCATGTAAACGCAGCCATTGAAGACCCAGAAGAACAGAGTTTACCAGTTTAGATAGCATGTAGAACTGGCAGGGTGATACTTAAGAGGGCAGCACCATGGCTCAGTGGCTAGCACTGCAGCCTTGCAGCGCTGGGGTCCTGGGTTCAAATCCCACCAAGAACATCTGCAAGGAGTTTGTATGTTCTCCTCATGTTTGCGTGGGTTTCCCCCCTGTTCTCCCTTTTCCTCCCACACTCCAAAGTCATACTGATAGGGAATGTAGATTTTGAGCCCCAAATGGGACAGTGCCGATAATGTCTGTAAATTGTCCGAATTGTAAAGCGCTGCGGAATATGTTGGCGCTATATAAATAAAAATGGGACAGTGCCGATAATGTCTGTAAATTGTCCGAATTGTAAAGCGCTGCGGAATATGTTGGCGCTATATAAATAAAAATAAAAAAATTATTATTATATAAGAGTTGTCCGTCAATGGAGGCAATTAAGACGGGATGATCAAGCTGTTGTGTAGGAGCTGAAGTTGAAGAACCAGATCCTGGTAGATAAAGTTGGCAGCAGAACAGGAGTTTAAATGGGCAGCCGCGGAGAGAGACCTCTCTCCCCAGACAAGGGTTACCTCAGTCAATAGTTTTGGAGAGCAATCTTTCTCACTTGGGTCATATCTCCCACCAACCCTAGGTGCTGGATTTTCCAGCCTCACTGGGCACTGACGAACATAATGCTCTCTGCCTCCACACTTGCTATCTTGATACCTTTGCTGTTACTCTTGTACAGAGTGTTTGGCCCATTCAACCTGCATTGGCTCTATAGCAAGAGGTGTGGCTTGTGGCAGCAAAAGGTACAGGAAGGTTGGAGCCAGCCTGGGTGGTCTTCTGCAGCAGAATATTACTTGAGCTTGTTCTAGAGCTCACTCATGGAAGCGGAGATCTATCCTAGTAGCCAGGTGTCACTGGTGTGTCGGGTGTGACACTGAGTCATTCTGGATCTGGCTGTAGAAGGTCGCTGCACTTGGCTTTGCAGACACCTTCTTGATTCTTTCACCATCCCTCCCTCTTTAGGACCCAGCAGTGAGATCCACTTTCTGCTGCTAATTAACACACCCGTGCTGGACCTTTAAACAACACCCAGTCTCTCCAGAGAATCGCTGGTGATAGAAGTTTATTCCTCTGTTCAGGCCTGGAGTTCTAGCCGTCGGCTTGTTTCTTCTTGGAGTCCCTTTGTGATTGTTGTCATCATTGCTCTGGTGTCTTTCCAAAGCTAAGTGTTTCCCCTTGTCTGTTTTTTTTAAATCAAATATTTTTATTGTTAAAACTTTTTTTGTAACACAACTGTAAAACAAATAAAACAACCCAACCAAAGAAGGGACCCAGTCCCTATTCTATCCCTCCCCCCACAACACATCGCCCTTTCAAACAAAACATTTTGAGTTAAATGTTCCACAGTTCTGTCCACAGCAAATGAACAATCTTACAGTATGAATAGTCACAATTGTATTGGGGTATCTAACTCTTGCTTTGGACCAGTTATATACATGTCTAAAGCAGTCCAATGTAGGATTTTGCACCTGTCAAGTAATCTATACATCAATCATAGCAGGCCAAGTCGAAATCTATGCAGTTCTCTGGATGCTAGGCCGGAGCCGTCAATCCATGGATCCCCTTGTCTGTTTACCTTGTTTGTCTTTAGTTGCAGTGGGGCTGACTAGTGCTCACCCCTCCCCCTCCCTACATAGGGCCTAGCTCTAGGGTCAGTCAGAGATCTACCCAGGTGACTGCCCTCTCCCTTTCACTAGTTGCTGGGCTCCCCCCCCTCTTCCTGTTGTCGTACGCCGGGTCCTTCCCATACCTAGCATGACATTTGTTATGATCTGCAACATGAACTAAGGAAAGATAAGGGAAAACTGTCCCTACAGTAAGACTAAGCTGAATCCCTACGATGTAGCGGGCTGCCTGTTCCTGGCGAACAGACCTGCCTTAGTCCTCGGCTAGCCTGAACGAAGACCTATAGCATAAAGGGAGGAGTCCCTAAAAGAACTAAGGACTGGGACAAAAAATGGGACACCTCCTAAACAGAGAAGTAGTTGCAGAACAAAAAAAACAAACTGACAAAAAGGTACTAAAGGTCCCAGAAGGACCAAGTGAACTGACAGAGAAAGGCACAGAAGCAGTCAAACACTGACGTCCAGCATAGCCAAAAGGGCGGAGCTGGAATATAAAGGCAAATGGTCACGTGACCGCAAAACACAAGATGGAAAAAACAAACAGGAGGGTTCTAACAGTACCCCCTCTTTTATGAGGATCCTCTGGATCCTCCAGGCCCAGGCCTATCCGAAAACCTCTTGTGGAAAGCTTTAACAAGCCTAGGAGCAGAGACATCATCCGTCCTTACTCAGGAGTTGTCTTCGGGACCGAAACCCTTCCAGGAGACGAGATACTGTAATCTCCCTCTATGCCATCTAGAATACAAGATAAGAGAAATTTCATATTTGCCGTCTTCCACCACAGGAGGAACTGTGACAGTGGCGTCCCTATCAGATACATCAGCCTTTTTCAACAAGGAAACATGAAACACAGGATTAATCTTCCAGGAAGTAGGGACATCCAACCTAACAGCAGACGGGTTAACAACCTGAAGCACTTTAAATGGACCCACAAACTTAGGACCCAGTTTTTTAGAGGGAATCCTCAACCGCAGGTGAGGACAACCAAACCATGTAACCCACAGTGAACAAACCCTCCTTATGTTTCCTGTCAAAATACTTCTTGGACTTCTTGTTAGCCTCTTGAAGGTTGCAACGTACATTAGTCCAAACTCTCTCCAAATCACCGGAAAAATTCTCCTCCTCTGGCACCGCCGACCCCAATTTGGAGAACGACCCAAAAGACAGATGTCTCCCAGTGCAACAAAAAAAAGGAGAACACCCAGCAAAGGAGGATGTATGTATTGTTAAGAGCAAATTCTGCGAGAGGCAGAAACTCAGACCACACCTCTTGATTGTCCGCCACAAAACAACGCAAAAACTGTTCAAGATTCTGGTTCTTTCTTTCAGTCTGTCCATTAGACTCAGAATGATAACCAGACGAAAATGACAAATGGACTCCCAACCTGTCACAAAAAGCACACCAAAAGCGAGCCACAAACTGAGGTCCTCTATTATAAACAATATCCGTGGGAACGCCATGGAGCTTGACAATCTCCTTAAAAAACGCCTTAGCGAGTGTCTTGGCGCAGGGCAACTTAATGAATGGAACCAAATGACATATCTTACTAAAACGGTCCACGACCACCCAGATGACAGTAAAACCCTCGGACACAGGAAGATCAGTAATAAAATCCATTGTAAGATGCATCCAAGGCGCACTAGGAACCTCCAGAGGGCAAAGCAACCCCGCAGCAGGAGTATGTGAAGCCTTTGACCTAGCACACACAGTACATTGATGCACCCACTTGATGACTTCCTTCTGCCATCCATGTCACCAAAAACTGCGACTGATAAGTCTCTTAGTCTCCGAAATTCCTGGATGTAGCGTCGGCGTCCCTGCCCTCTGCTAGGCAGGGACGCTGTTCCCCTCACCTCTCTGCTCCGAGCCCGGCGTCCTCCTCCCGCTCTGCTGGCAGCGCGCGCTCCTTCCCGGCCACTGTGCTTAGGGCGCGCGCTCCCTCCCTCTTAAAGGGGCCGCGCGCGCCATCCTAAGGAGTCCCCGGCCAATGGCCGGAGGACTTCACCATATATAAGGCACCTCCTCCAGAATGGAGGTGCCCGAGCAATGTTGTTGCACTGTTCACTACTCTGCTTCAGCCCTCAGGTCCCGTTGCCAGTTACCTGCCAGATACCTGCCAGATTCCTGCCAGCCTGCTGTCTTATTCCTGCCTGATATTCTGCTACCTGCCTGCTAACCTGAGGTCCGACGGTCTGCCTTACTACTCCTGTCAGTCTGTCTAAGGACCAGCTTGCCCGCTCACCTGGGAGCGCACATCAACTACCTGCCTGATTGCCTGAGGTCCGACGGTCTGCCTTCCAACTCTTGTCAGTCTGTCTATGGACCAGCTTGCCCGCTCACCTGGGAGCGCACATCTGCTACCTGCCTGGTAGCCTACCTGGAGGCTCTGCCGTCACGAGCTGTGATCACCCGCCTGTCCAGAGACTTCTGCCCGCTCACCTGGGAGCGCTCATCTGCTGCCTGTCTGCTAGCCTACCTGGAGGCTCTGCCGTCACGAGCTGTGATCACCCGCCTGTCCAGAGACTTCTGCCCGCTCACCTGGGAGCGCTCATCTGCCGCCTGTCTGTTGGTCTTCCTGGAGGCTCCGCCGTCACATGCTGTGACCACCCGTTTATCCAGAGACTCTCGCCTGCTCACCTGGGAGCTCACGTCTACCATCAGCCGCCACAGGTCGTACCAACCCTTTACCCAGAGACTGCCCCGGTCACTTGCCGTGACCATCTGCCCGTTCACCCAGAGACTGCCCCGGTCACTTGCCGTGACCATCTGCCCGTTCATCCAGAGACTGCCCCGGTCACTTGCCGTGACCTCCTGCCCGTTCTTCTAGAGACTGTCCCGGTCACCTGCTGTGACTGCCTGCCTGGTCGCCACCCGCTCCCTTACAAGGACCGCCCCCTTGTATAGTAGCCCAGAGGTTCCGCCTCCCAGACCCATTACAGTTTGCTCGGGCCATGGAACCCGGTGGCACCCAAGCTCCCTCGCTCTCGGACCTCTGTCATGAACTGTCCCGTCAGAGGTCCCAACAGGAGTCCATCCTGGGTCACCTGCGGAATGTCAATTCTCGCCTGGACACTCTGACTGCTCAACCAGCAACCACCGCCAGTGCCATGACTCGCAACCCGGCAGCTCCGCTGCCCACCAATACCATGGTATCCTACCCCGGACCCCGGCTTTCTGCACCTCCTCGCTTCGGAGGCGACTCCGCCCAGGCTCGGGGCTTCATAAATCAGTGCACCCTGCACTTTGAACTCCTGTCCCACCAGTTTAACTCCGACCGGGCCAAAATTGCCTTCATCATGTCCCATCTCACCGGGGAGGCCCTGGCCTGGCTAAATCCTCTATGGGAGAGAGGAGACCCCCTGGTGTCCGACTTGCCTGCCTTTCTCATGGCTTTCCGGAAAGTCTTCGACGAACCCGGACGGAAGACCTCATCCGCATCATCTCTGCTACGCCTCCGTCAGGGAAGTCTCACCGTGGGCCAATATGCCATACGGTTCCGTACCCTTGCCTCGGAGCTGGCCTGGGATAACGACGCTCTGGTTTCCGTCTTCTGGGAGGGTCTGTCCGGCCGTATTAAAGATGAACTTGCCGGTCGGGACATTCCTACCACTCTCGATGACCTAATAACTCTTGCCACCCGGATTGACCTACGGTTCCAGGAGCGTGCCAAAGAGGTCACCCGTGAGAGGAGGTTTCCACGTCTAGCTCCTACTTTTCAGAAATCCGTCTCTCCCCAGGTACACTCTCCTGAGCCTATGCAGGTCGACCAGACCAAGATGGTCAAAACCCGTCAGGACTTACGCCGTGCCGAAGGGAGCTGCTTCTACTGTGGCAGTAAGGAGCACCGGATCCGTACCTGCCCGGAGAGGTCGGGAAACGCCTGTGTCTAGGTTCGCTCAGAGAGGTCAACCTAGACAAGAATAAATCCTCTCCATCTCTGCTACTGTCAGTCTCTATTATCTGCGGGGAGAATCGTTATTTCGAACTAGCCCAACTTGACTCTGGAGCGGCCGGGAATCTTATCTCACAGTCCCTGGTAGAAAAATACCGCATTCCCACCAAACCTCTGGCTGTACCAATATCTGTCGCTGCTGTGGATGGGGGCCTCTTACCACGTCCCATCCAACTCATCACCGAATCCGTAACTCTGCAGGTGGGAATGCTGCATTCTGAGAGCATCTCTTTTCATGTTCTGCCTGGACTCTCTCACGCCCTCTTACTAGGTCTACCTTGGCTCCAGAGACATGCACCCGTGCTTGACTGGCAGACCGGAGAAGTCCTTCGCTGGGGACAGGACTGTCATAAGACTTGTTTGGTTCCTGTTCATCCCGTCCGTCCTTCTCCTACCCCAACTAATCTACCTGGACTTCCGATTCCCTATTGGTCATTTGCTGATGTCTTTAATAAAAAGGAGGCAGAGACATTACCCCCTCATAGACCATACGACTGTCCTATCGACCTGTTACCCGGTACTACTCCTCCCCGTGGGCGTATTTACCCATTGTCCGCTGCTGAGACCCGGTCGATGTCCGAATATATTGAGGAGAATTTGGCCAGGGGATTCATCCGGAAATCTACCTCCCCGGCGGGAGCAGGCTTCTTCTTCGTAAAAAAGAAGGACGGCTCTCTCCGTCCCTGTATAGACTATAGAGGCCTTAACCAGATCACGGTGAAGAATAAGTACCCCCTTCCGCTCATTCCAGAATTATTTGATCGCCTGAGGGGGGCTAGAGTCTTCACCAAACTGGACCTCCGTGGGGCGTACAACCTGGTCCGTATCCGTCAAGGGGATGAATGGAAGACTGCATTCAACACCCGGGACGGCCACTATGAATATCTGGTAATGCCCTTTGGTCTCTGTAACGCTCCTGCCGTCTTTCAAGAGTTGGTCAATGACATCTTCCGGGACCTTCTCTACTCCTGCGTTGTGGTGTACCTGGACGACATCTTGGTCTTCTCTCCGGATCTCCAGACTCACTGGAGGGACGTTCGTCAGGTCCTGCTCAGGCTCAGGCAGAACCACCTCTTCGCTAAATATGAGAAGTGCCTCTTTGAGCAGACCTCGCTTCCGTTTTTGGGCTACATTATTTCTCAGACCGGCCTACGAATGGATCCAGAGAAACTGTCTGCCATCGAGAAATGGCCCCGACCGGAGGGGTTGAAGGCCATTCAGCGGTTCCTGGGCTTCGCCAACTACTACCGCCTCTTCATACCGCACTTCTCTTCCCGGACTGCCCCAATTTCCGCGCTCACCCGTAAGGGTACTAATCCCAAAGAGTGGCCGCCCGAAGCAGAGGAGGCCTTTCTTTCCTTAAAACAGGCCTTCTCTTCCGCCCCGGTGCTGCATCGTCCGGACGGCAACAAGCAGTTCTTTCTGGAGGTTGACGCCTCCTCCTCTGGAGCCGGAGCTGTACTTACTCAAAAATCTTCTTCCGGGAGGATGGTAACTTGCGGCTTCTTCTCCAAACTCTTCTCCTCTTCTGAGCGCAATTATTCCATAGGAGACCGAGAGTTATTGGCCATCAAGCTGGCATTGGAGGAGTGGCGTTACCTACTCGAGGGGGCTCTTCATCCGGTAATAATTTACACTGACCACAAGAACTTGGCTTATCTCCAGCATGCCCAGAGACTTAATCCGCGCCAAGCCCGGTGGTCCTTGTTTTTTGCTCGCTTTGATTTTGTTCTACATTTTCGCCCGGCTGACAAGAACATCAAAGCAGACGCCTTGTCCCGATCCTTTCTGGTATCTGATCTCGAGGAAGAACCTAAACATATCATCGATCCCGCCAGAGTAATGCAGGTGGCTCCCGTGAGTCTAAATCATCTCCCTCCCGGTAAGACGTTCGTATCGGTACCTGATCGGGAGAAGATCCTACACTGGGGTCATTCGTCTAAACTAGCTGGCCACGCCGGTCAGAAAAAGACCCTCCAGCTTATTTCCCGGCACTACTGGTGGCCTAACCTGCGCAAGGATGTAATAGACTTTGTTTCTGCCTGTGTGTCCTGTGCCCGCAACAAAGTTCCGAGACACCTGCCAGCCGGTCGCCTTCTTCCTCTGCCAGTACCTGCTGCCCCCTGGCAGCATATAGCGATGGACTTCATAACTGATCTTCCCGTCTCTGCCGGTTGTACGGTCATTTGGGTGGTCGCTGACCGCTTTTCCAAGATGGCTCACTTCATTCCCCTGCCAGGCCTCCCGTCTGCACCCGAGCTGGCTAAAGACTTTATCCGCCACATCTTCCGTCTTCATGGCCTGCCCCGTCACATCGTGTCGGATCGTGGGGTACAGTTCACTTCTCGTTTCTGGAGAGCCACTTGTAAATTGCTAGACGTCACCCTGGACTTCTCCTCCGCTTACCACCCACAGTCTAATGGTCAAGTGGAGCGGATCAATCAGATCCTGACCAGTTACCTCCGGCACTTCGTTAATGCCCACCATTCTGACTGGGTGGATCTCCTGCCATGGGCCGAATTCTCGTACAACAATCACGAGAGCGAATCTTCCTCCAAATCCCCGTTTTTTGTAGTCTTCGGTCAGCATCCTCGGATCCCGTTTCCCGTCTCCACCTCGGTGGACAATCCGGCTGCGGAATCTCTTGTTAACAAATTTTCCTCCACATGGGAGAGTACCCGGTCCGCACTCCTTCTGTCATCCGAGCGTATGAAAAGACATGCTGACAAAAAACGTCTGGATCCTCCTCAATTCCGTCAAGGGGATAAGGTCTGGCTCTCGTCCAAGTATGTCCGGCTCAAGATTCCTTCCTATAAGTTAGGGCCTCGGTTCATCGGTCCTCTGGAGGTCATCAGTCAGATCAACCCGGTGGCCTATAAATTGAAACTCCCGGCCAACTTGCGGATTCCTAACTCCTTCCATGTATCTCTCCTCAAACCTGTGGTACTTAACTCTTTTTCCAAGTCTACAGGCACGCCTCCTGCTCCGGTTTCCGCTGAAAACGAATTTGAGGTAGAGAACATTCTGGCCACCAAAAGGGTAAGAGGGAAGACCTTTTTTCTAGTAGATTGGAAGGGGTTTGTTCCTGAAGAGAGAACGTGGGAGCCCCGGGAGAACATCCATGCCCCTCTCATCCTTGCTAAATTTCTGTCTGGCCTAAAAAAGAGGGGGCCTAAAGGGGGGGGGACTGTAGCGTCGGCGTCCCTGCCCTCTGCTAGGCAGGGACGCTGTTCCCCTCACCTCTCTGCTCCGAGCCCGGCGTCCTCCTCCCGCTCTGCTGGCAGCGCGCGCTCCTTCCCGGCCACTGTGCTTAGGGCGCGCGCGCGCTCCCTCCCTCTTAAAGGGGCCGCGCGCGCCGTCCTAAGGAGTCCCCGGCCAATGGCCGGAGGACTTCACCATATATAAGGCACCTCCTCCAGAATGGAGGTGCCCGAGCAATGTTGTTGCACTGTTCACTACTCTGCTTCAGCCCTCAGGTCCCGTTGCCAGTTACCTGCCAGATACCTGCCAGATTCCTGCCAGCCTGCTGTCTTATTCCTGCCTGATATTCTGCTACCTGCCTGCTAGCCTGAGGTCCGACGGTCTGCCTTACTACTCCTGTCAGTCTGTCTAAGGACCAGCTTGCCCGCTCACCTGGGAGCGCACATCAACTACCTGCCTGATTGCCTGAGGTCCGACGGTCTGCCTTCCAACTCTTGTCAGTCTGTCTATGGACCAGCTTGCCCGCTCACCTGGGAGCGCACATCAACTACCTGCCTGATTGCCTGAGGTCCGACGGTCTGCCTTCCAACTCTTGTCAGTCTGTCTATGGACCAGCTTGCCCGCTCACCTGGGAGCGCACATCTGCTACCTGCCTGGTAGCCTACCTGGAGGCTCTGCCGTCACGTGCTGTGACCACCCGCCTGTCCAGAGACTTCTGCCCGCTCACCTGGGAGCGCTCATCTGCTGCCTGTCTGCTAGCCTACCTGGAGGCTCTGCCGTCACGAGCTGTGATCACCCGCCTGTCCAGAGACTTCTGCCCGCTCACCTGGGAGCGCTCATCTGCCGCCTGTCTGTTGGTCTTCCTGGAGGCTCCGCCGTCACATGCTGTGACCACCCGTTTATCCAGAGACTCTCGCCTGCTCACCTGGGAGCTCACGTCTACCATCTGCCGCCACAGGTCATACCAACCCTTTACCCAGAGACTGCCCCGGTCACTTGCCGTGACCATCTGCCCGTTCACCCAGAGACTGCCCCGGTCACTTGCCGTGACCATCTGCCCGTTCACCCAGAGACTGCCCGGTCACTTGCCGTGACCATCTGCCCGTTCATCCAGAGACTGCCCCGGTCACTTGCCGTGACCTCCTGCCCGTTCTTCTAGAGACTGTCCCGGTCACCTGCTGTGACTGCCTGCCTGGTCGCCACCCGCTCCCTTACAAGGACCGCCCCCTTGTATAGTAGCCCAGAGGTTCCGCCTCCCAGACCCGTTACACTGGATGACCTGCCAACCGAGACTGATGACACTCCACAAACAAATCTCTCCTAAAGGCTCTAGGCACGAACAACCTCCCATGGGGAGTGTTAGATGGAGCATCATCTTGAGCTTTCAGAATCCCATTCTCCAAAACGGAGTCCAATGCCGCCACCACAACTCCTTTCTGTAAAATGCTCTCCTCCTCCTCGGCACCGACCGTAGGAGAGAAGCTGCGAGATAAAGCATCGGCTTTAACATTCTTAGTCCCAAGGATATAGGTAACAGAAAAATGAAACCGAGAAAAAAAAAGTGCCCACCTAGCTTGATGGGCATTCAAGCGCTTGGCAGCATCCAGATAGATCAAATTCTTATGATCTGTGAAAACCTGAATAGGAAATCTAGCGCCTTCCAAAAAATGACGCCAATGTTCAAACGCGAGTTTAATAGCCAGCAGCTCCCGATTTCCAACATCATAATTCAGTTCGGTTTCTGACATTTTTTTCGAAAAGAAGGCACAAGGATGTACTCCACCCTTGTTCTCCTGAGACAAAACTGCTCCGACCCCCACCGATGATGCATCGACCTCGACCAAAAGAGGTTTGGTCTCATCAGGCTGCATAAGGATAGGGGCAGAACTGAACCTCTCCTTGAGATACTCAAACGCTTCAATGGCCTCAGTAGTCCACTGGGCCGTATTCGCACCTTTCCTGGTGAGATCGGTTAGAGGTTTAACAATTACAGAAAAATTCTGCAAAACTTCACGTTGTAGCATCGGCGTCTCTGCCTTTTGCCCTGCAGAGATGCCGTCCCTCTTACCGCCGCGGTCCTGCTCCGGCGTCTTCTGGCCTCCCTGCAGCTGCTCTGTGCTTAGGGCGCGCGCGCGCTCCCTCTTAAAGGGGCCGAGCGCACCGTCCTAAAAAGTCCCCGGCCAATGGCTGGAGGACTTCCCCTATAAAAGGCACCTCCTCCAATATGGAGGTGCCTGTGCAAGGTTGTAGCTTTGTGTGTGATACTCTGCTTCAGCCCTCAGGTCCCGCTGCTAGCCTGACTGCAAATCCAGCCCGCCAGCCTGACTACAAGTCCAGCCCGCCAGCCTGACTACAAGTCCAGTCCGCCAGCCTGACTACAAGTCCAGTCCGTCTGCTTGTCTACTCTCCAGCCTGACAGTCTGTCTACAGTCCAGTCCGCCAGTCTGTCTATAGGCTCTGTCTGCCTGCTTACCTGGAAGCACCTGCCCGTTACCTGCCGTGCCTACCAGCCAGCCTACCTGGAGGCTCCTACCTGTTACCTGCCGTGCTTGCCAGCCCGCTTACCTAGAAGCACCTGCCTGTTACCAGCCGTGCCTACCAGCCCGCCTACCTGAAGGCTGTTGCTTGTTACCTGCCGTGCCTGCCAGTCCGTCTGCCCAGATCCCCCGTCAGCCTGCCTGCCGTGCTCATCAGCTGTACCGGTCAGTCCCTGCCTTCTGACCCGTGGGAGCCACCTGCTCTCATACAAGGTCGGTCCCCAGAGTAGCACCTGGTCCCTCTGCTCGGTCCTTCCCTGGTCACGGAGTTGATTGAGCCGCCGTACAGCCTTGGTCGGTCCGAGTTGATACCTAGTTACGCCCCTCTGGTCCTTCCTTGCACCGCAGCACAGAGGTTCCACCACCAGGATCCGTAACACACGTACACTCTGCCAATGGGACTCTAGATCTGGTGAATAAATCAAAATGTCATCCAAATACACAAACACATTCTTACCAATCAAAGGTCTCAGGATGTCATTAATAAGGTTCTGAAAAAATGCAGGTGCATTGGTAAGACCAAAAGGCATCACCAGATTCTCAAAATGACCTACCGGAGTGTTAAAGGCAGTTTTCCATTCATCACCCTCCTTCACTCGTAACAAATTGTATGCCCCCAGAGATTAATTTTAGAGAACCACTTAGCCCCCACTAACTGGTTAAACAAGTCAGGAATTAACGGCAATGGGTAGGAATTGCGTACGGTAATCTTATTAATTTCACGAAAATCCAGACATGGACGTAAACCCCTGTCCTTTTTTTAAACAAAGAAAAATCCAACTGCCACAGGCGACTTAGAAGGTCTAATGTGACCAGCAGCCAGGCTAGTCTGTATGTATTCCTCCAGGGCCTTTCTTTCAGGGATAGTCAGATTAAACAAGCGACTCTTGGGAAGAGTAGCTCCCGGAACAAACTCAATGACGAAATCATAATCCCTATGAGGAAGTAAAATTTGCCACTCCTCCTCCGAAAAAACCCTCCAAAAATCTTGAATAGGTACAGGTAATTCCCCTTTTTCCACAGCCGCAATGCGACCATTACAACATTTATCATAGCACTTCGGACTCCAAGACTTAATCACATTAGTAGACCAGTCCAGTAAAGGATTGTGCAGTTTTAACCAAGGCAATCCTAGAACAACCGGAGAGGGTAAATTATCTAAAACAACCAAGTCCAAAATTTCTTGGTGCACTCCATTGATAGTGAGGGGAAATGCAGCAACCTTGTGAGTAATACATTTCAAGGGAGCGTTATCAATTGCAATCACAGAAATAGGTGATGACAAAGGTTTGGATTTCAATTTAAGGTTTTCCAAAAACCCTTTATCAATCACATTAAGTGTTGAACCACAATCCACAAATACCTGAAATTCAATCAAATCTCCCTGCAAAGTAGTACTCCCAGAAAGAAATACTCCTGCAGAGAGTAAACAAGCTATACGGGCGTAACTGACCTTTTTTTTTTTCCTTTACTTAAACGAAGCTCACAATACTTAATCAAATGGTCAGCTTTACCATAATAAAGACACAATCCCTCGGCGAACCTCCTGTCTCTTTCCTGAGAGCGGAGTGACATCGCCCCAACCTACATCGGTTCTCCGCCGTCTGAGCAGATTTTCTGGGGACTGGAAACTGACATTACAGGAGTCTTTACCTCATTCAGCCTGAACCTCAGCCTCCTGTCCACACGAACAGCTAATTGAATGGCATCTTGCAAAGTCTCAGGTGCAGGGAATGCAATTAGCAGATCCTTAACCCTTTCTCTCTGACCAGCAAGAAATAAACATTTCAGCACAGGATCATTCCATTTAACTTCTGAGACCCATCTCCTGAAGTGTGTGCAATAATTTTCAACATCACCTGACCCCTGATTCAAACGCCTGAGTTCTGCCTCAGCAGATGAGATTCGATCAGGATTGTCATATAATACCCCTATAGCAAAAAAAAATTCTTCAACAGACCTTAAACACGGATCATTATGTTGGAGAGAAAAGGCCCACCCCTGTGGTTCCCTGTGCAAAAGTGAAATAATAAAACCAATGCGCTGTGATTCATTCCCAGAGGACCTTGGTCTCAAACGAAAATATAACAAACAAGCATTTTTAAAGGAAAAAAAATCTTGCTGTTTACCATAAAAAACATCAGGCAGTCCTACCTTGGGTTCGACAAAATGCGCTCCAGAACAGCTACTCACGTGTTGCTGAAGCCCGGCCACCTCCAGAGAGAATCCCTGCAGGCATTGAGCCAAATCCTGGACGGAAACCATACTGAACCCGAATTTCTTTCCTTTTAGTTTTTTTGGGCTGGACTTACTGTTATGATCTGCAACATGAACTAAGGAAAGATAAGGGAATATTGTCCCTACAGTAAGACTAAGCTGAATCCCTATGATGTAGCAGGCTGCCTGTTCCTGGCGAACAGACCCACCTTAGTCCTCGGCTAGTCTGAACGAAAACCTATAGCATAAAGGGAGGGGTCCCTAAAAGAGCTAAGGACTGGGACAAAAAATGGGACACCTCCTAAACAGAGAAGTAGTTGCAGAACAAAAAAAAACAAACTGACAAAAAGGTACTATAGGTCCCAGAAGGACCAAGCGAACTGACAGAGAAAGGCACAGAAGCACCTGGCTAGAGAAGCAGTCAAACACTGAAGTCCAGCACAGCCATAAGGGCGGAGCTGGAATATAAAGGCAGATGGTCACGTGACCGCAAAACACAAGATGGAAAAAACAAACAGGTGGGTTCTAACAACATTATCACCAGCCATATAAAAAAAGAAAAAAAAAACAACTGACGTTTGTTTGTTTTTTGTGTTTTTTTTTGTTGTTGTTACCGGGTTTACGGATCCCGTTTCGGTGCTGGCAGAGCAGCTTTGGAGTCTGTCACTAGAGCTGACTGACCTTCGATTAGAGTTTCAGCAGCAACGTCAGCGGCTGCAGACTCCTAATGTTGGGGACTATGCAGGTAGGCCGATCCAGCTTGAACCCAAAATTGCCCTGCCAGACAGATTTTCAGGAGGTAGAGACAAGTTTTTTGTTTTGAAAGAAGCTTGTAAATTGTATTTTAAGTTTCGACCTTAATCCTCTGGAGATGAGGAGCAGCGAGTGGGGATTGTGATCTCACTGTTGCAAGGAGATCCTCAACCCTGGGCTCTCTCTTTGCCACAGGGTTCTGTTTGTCTCTAGTCGGTTGAGGGATTTCTCAGGGCTCTGGCCCTCATCTATAATGATCCTGACTGAATCTCTTTGGCTGAATCCAGGCTGCGTTGCCTTCAGCAGGGAAATCGGGCAGTGGAGACCTATAGTTCTGAATTCCGTAGATAGGCAACTGATAACAAATGGAATGACCTGGCTCTTAGAAGCCAATTTTGTCAGGGGCTTTCAGAAATGTTGATGGATGGATTGGCAGTTTACGAAACCCCGGGGTCCTTAGAGGCTGCCATGTCATTGGCTATACACGTGGACAGGTGCCCTCGGGATAGGTGGGTGAAACCACCTTCTCCTGAGCCCTCTTTTCGGGGCAACGCCTTTTTTCTGGAAGGGCAGTCTGGGGGTGAACCTGTGCCTTGGTAGATGGAGGAACTCATGCAGTTAGGGGGAGCTGCTGCATCGCATATTTCCCCTGAGATCCATAAGAGAAAGGGGGTGGTTTTTTTTGTGGTAATAAGGGACATTTTATTGGGGTCTGTCCCTCGATTCTTAAGCAAAAAGAAACTGGATTAACCCTTGGTAGTGTGGCATTGAATAATCCCGGGGTGTGTTTGTCTTCTACATGCAGTTCTTGGGTTGTCCTGACGGCAGAGGTGGTGCTAGAGAGCAAGACTGAGAACATTTCTGTGTTTGTAGACAGTGGAGCTGAAGTCAGCATGGTTGATGCTGGGTTTTTGAGAACTCATGGGCTTACTTTCTGTACATTAACTAAGCCCATTCCTATTTATGCCATTTACTCAGCGCCACTTGCACAGAGAGCTCTGACTTAGACTGTACATAATATAAGACTGAGGGTGGGTTCTTCTCATTATGAGGTAATTCCCTGTTATGTCCTGGAGGGCCTTTCCACTCCGATTGTACTTGGTCTACCCTGGTGGGTAAAACCTAATCCGATAGTGGATTGGCAATCTAGGGAAATTGTTGAATGGGGAGATTAATGTCATGAGAACTGCTTAAACATTTCCCTTTCTGCAGTCTCTACGGAGACCTTGCCTGAGTTTCTGTCTGATTTTGAGGACGTATTTTCTGAGAAGGGGTGTCAGGATTTGCCTCCACATCTGGGTATGACTGTCCTAATAACCTGACTCCCAGAGCTAAACTATCCAAGTCCAGACTGTATAATCTTTCTGGCCCTGAGAGACAAGCCATGAAGGATTTCATTGCTGAGAGTCTGGAGAAGGGACATATCAGACCCTCATCTTCGCAGCAGGGATCTTCTTCATTAAGAAGAAAGATAGGGGTCTCCGTCCCTGTTTAGATTTCCGGGAATTGAATCAAATTACCGTCTGAGATCCGTACCCTCTTCCTCTGATTCCAGATTTATTCAACCAGGTTGTGGGAGCTAAGGTGTTCTCCAAGTTGGATTTAAGGGGAGCCTACAATCTGGTTAGAATCAGAAAGGGGATGAATGGAAAACGGCATTCAATACCCCTGAGGGGCATTTCGAGAGTCAGGTTATGCCTTTTGGTCTGACCAATGCACCTGCGGTGTTCCAGCATTTCATAAACAATATTTTCCATCATTTAGTGGGCAGGTTTGTGGTGGTCTGTTTGGATGATATATTAGTTTACTCACCTGATTTTGAGACGCATCAGGATCATGTTAAACAGGTACTACAGATATTAACAGATAAACTATATGCCAACTAGTGAAATGTGTTTTTGTTTTCCAGGAGGTGCAGTTTTTGGGGTACTTGTTGTCATTACCGGGTTCTTGGATGGATCCAGAGAAGATCCGTGCTTTACTTGATTGGGACCGTCCCGAAAGCCTGAAGGCATTACAGCGCTTTCTGAGATTTACTACTTTTTACCAGAAATGTATCCAAAATTATTCAGTAATTGTGAAACCACTCACTGACATGACAAGAAAGGGGTTCGATCTTTCTAACTGATCGAATGCCGCCCAGCAGGCTTTTTCCTCCTTAAAGAGATGTTTTGCCACAGTACCTATACTCAGTCAACCTGATGTTTTTCAATCTTTCGTTGTAGAAGTTGATGAGTCGGAGGAGGGTTGGGGCTGTGTTGTCTCAGGGTCCATCCCTCGGTAAAATGGCATCCATTTGCTTTCTTTTCCAAGAAATTATATTCAGCTGAGAGAAATTATGACGTGGGTAATAGGGAGCTTTTGGCGATTAAATTGGCTTTAGAAGAATGGTGACATTGGTTGGAGCGAGCAGTCCATCCTATTACTGTTATCACAGACCATAAGAACCTGTCATATCTTCAGTCTGCTAAACGTCTCAACCCTAGGCAGGCTAGATGGTCTCTGTTTTTTACTAGGTTCAAATTTTATTGTCACTTTCCGTACAGGGGTTATAAACAGCAAGGCTGATGCTTTATCTCGGAGTTTCCCTGGTGGTGGTGACCATGAGAACCCTAGCCCTATTTTGTAGAGGGGGGGGGGGAGTAATTTTAGCTTTGTCCCCTGACCTGAAGATTGTGGATTCTCGTCCTCATGTCGTTCCCTTCAGTACTTGGTACACTGGAGTGGTTGTGGTCCAGATGAAAGGATGTGGGTTACAGCATCAGAAGTGAATGCCCCTAGATTGATTCGCTCTTTCCATGCCTCTCATCCAGAGAAACCTAGTCCTGAGTGTCCGGAGGCCACTCGTAGAAGGGGGGTTACTGTCACGGGTGTGTCGGGTGTGACAGACAGTCATTCTGGATCTGGCTGTAGAAGGTCGCTGCACTTGGCCTTGCAGACACCATCTTGATCCTTTCACCATCTCTCCCTCTTTAGGACCCAGCAGTGAGCTCCACTTTCTGCTGCTAATTAACACACCCATGCTGGACCTTTAAATAACATCCAATCTCTCCAGAGAATCGCTGGTGATAGAAGTTTATTCCTCTATTCAGGCCTGGAGTTCTAGCCGTCGGCTAGTGTCTTCTTGTAGTCTCTTTGTGATTGTTGTCGTGATTAGTCTGGTGTCTTCCCAAAGCTAAGTGTTTCCCCTTGTCTGTTTACCTTGTTTGTCTTTACTTGCAGTGTGGCTGACTAGTGCTCACCCCTCTCCCTCCCTACCTAGGGCCTAGTTCTAGGGTCAGGCAGGGATTAGGTATCCTGCTGGACGATAGGTGAGGAACCTATTTATTGATGATAGGGAAGCCAGGGTGCTGTAAGATCTACCCATGGGTCTCCACTCTCCTTTTCCCTAGTTCCTGGGCTCTCCACCCCCTTACCATCGTCGTATGCTGGGTCCTTCCCATACCTAGTATGACACCAGGAGTTTAACGACATCCAGGGAAGATAGCAGATCTCTGCCTTCATCCTTAATACAACCAGACAGACTCTGCCAGAGGGTTGCCACCAGGGCTTCTTTACTCCAAGCCAACTCCGCAGCCAGGATATGGAAGTGCAATGTGTTACGGGTCCGGGTGGTGGAACCTCTGTGCTTCGGTGCAAGGAGGGACCAGAGGGGCGTGACTAAGTGCCTATTCGGCCAAGGTCACACGGCGGCTTAGTCGACTCCGTGAACCAGGGAGGGACCGCGCAGGTGGACCATGTGCCACTCTGGGACTGACCTTGTGTGAGAGCAGGTGACTCCCACGGGACAGATGGCAGGAACTGACCGGTACAGCGGATGAGCATGGCAGGAAGGCTGATGGGTGGTCCGGGTAGATAAGCAGGTTGGTTCGGCAGATAGCCAGACGGGTGCTCCGGGTAGGCAAGCAGGCGGACACGGCAGGTAACTGGCAGGTGCTCCGGGTAGGCTGGCTGGCGGGCACGACAGGTAACAGGCAGATGCTCCAGGTAGGCAGGCTGGTGGGCACAGCAGGTTACACGCAGGTGCTCCAGGTAGGCTGGCTGGTGGGCACGACAGGTTAGCGAGTAGGACTGTTAGACAGACTGGCGGGCTGAACTATTAGACAGACTGGTGGGCAGAACTGACAGGCAGCGGGACCTGAGGGCTGAAGCAAGTGTTAGCACACGGAACAACAACCTTGCACAGGCATCTCCATTTTGGAGGAGGTGCCTTATATAGGAGAAGTCCTCCGGCCATTGGCCGGGGACTTTATAGGACAGCGCGCGCGGCCCCTTTAAGAGGGAGGGAGCGCGCCCTAAGCACAGTGCCTGGGAAGCTGCGCGCCACAGCAGCAGGGGAGCAGGAAGACGCCAGACCTGGACCGCGGCGGTGAGGGGAACAGCGTCTCTGCCCAGCAGGAGGCAGAGACGCCGATGCTACAGTACCCCCCCCCCTTTATGCCCCCTCTTCTTTAGGCCCGTGAGAAATTTTTTAAGACGATGAGGGGCATGAATGTTCTCCCTGAGTTACCAAGACCTCTCCTCAGGGCCAAACCCCTTCCAATCCACAAGAAAGAAAGTCTTTCCTTTTACCCTCTTGGTGGCCAAAATGTTTTCTACCTCAAAGACGTCCTCAGCGGAGACTGGAGCTGGAGTGGTACCTGGATCATCAGAGAAAGAATTAAGGACAACAGGTTTGAGGAGGGATACATGAAAGGAGTTGGGAATCCGTAAGGTGACCGTGAGTTTCAGCTTGTAAGCCACAGGATTGATTTGGTTCAAAACCTCGAATGGACCGATGAACCGCGGACCCAACTTATAGGAAGGTATCTTGAGATGAACATATTTGGAGGAAAGCCAGACCTTGTCTCCTGGACAGAATTGAGGCGGATCCAGACATCTCTTATCAGCTTGTCTCTTCATCGGCTCGGAGGACTGAAGAAGTGCAGATCTAGTGTCTTCCCAAATAGTTGAAAATTCGCTGACAAGAGACTCCACGGCAGGATTGTCCACTGAAGAGGAGATGGGAAACGGAATCCGGGGGTGTTGACCGTAGACCACAAAGAACAGGGATTTAGAAGAAGACTCGCTCTCATGGTTGTTATAGGAGAACTCGGCCCAGGGCAGGAGCTCAACCCAATCGTTATGGTGAGCGTTGACAAAGTGCCGGAGAAAGCTGGTAAGGATCTGGTTGATACGTTCCACTTGACCATTGGATTGAGGATGATAAGCAGAGGAGAAATCCAAGGAGACATCCAGCAGCTTGCACTTAGCTCTCCAGAAGCGCGAAGTGAACTGAACCCCGCGATCAGACACAATGTAGAGGGGTAGGCCGTGAAGACGAAAGATGTGATGGATGAAGTCCTTAGCCAGCACAGATGCAGACGGAAGACCAGGCAGAGGGATGAAGTGGGCCATTTAAGAAAAGCGGTTAGCGACCACCCAAATGACAGTACAACCGGCAGAAACAGGGAGATCCGTGATGAAGTCCATTGCAATGTGTTGCCACGGAGCGGAAGGCATGGGAAGAGGAAGGAGATGGCCGGATGGAAGGTGCCTGGGAACCTTGTTATGGGCACAAGAGGAACAAGCCGCAACAAAGTCCGCAACATCCTTGCGCAGGGAGGGCCACCAGTAACGTCGGGCGATGAGCAGAAAGGTCTTCCTCTGGCCAGCATGACTGGCTAGTTTGGATGAATGGCCCCAGAGTAGAACCTTCTTTCGATCCGGAACTGCTACAAAGGACTTACCGGCTGGAAGATGAGACAGGTCAAACGGAGCCACAGTCATTACTTTGGAGGGGTCAATTATATGTAGAGGCTCCTCCTCCTGGTCGGAAGACAGGAATGAGCGGGATAGAGCGTCAGCCTTAATGTTCTTGTCCGCCGGGCAGTAATGCAGAGTGAAGCAGAATTTGGCAAAGAATAGAGACCACCTGGCCTGACGCAGATTTAGTCTTTGGGCGTTCTGTAAATATGCAAGGTTTTTGTGGTCAGTGTAGATGACCACCGGGTACAGAGCCCCCTCCAGCAAGTAGCGCTATTCCTCCAGCGCTAATTTGATGGCAAGCAGCTCACGATCTCCTATGGAGAGGTTGCGCTTGGGCGAGGAGAAGAGTTTGGAGAAGAAGCCGCAGGTTACCATTCTCCCAGACGAGGATTTCTGGGTGAGCACCACTCCTGCTCAGGAGGAGGATGCATTAACCTCCAGGAAGAACTGCTTGTTGCAATCTGGACGGTGTAGCACAGGAGCAGAGGAGAAGGCTTGTTTAAGGGAGACGAAGGCCTCCTCCGCTTTGGAAGTCCATTCCCTGGGATTTGCTCCTTTACGGGTGAGCGCGGAGATGGGAGCAGTCCGGGAGGAGAAATGAGGAATGAAGAGGTGGTAATAGTTTGCAAAGCCCAGGAATTGCTGAATCGCCTTCAACCCCTCCGGTCGGGGCCACTTTAAGATGGCAGAGACCTTCTTGGGATCCATCCGCAGACCAGTCTCGAAGATAATATAGCCCAGGAACAGTAGGGAGATCTGCTCAAAGAGGCATTTCTTGAATTTAGCGTATAGGCGATTCTGCCGGAGCCTTAGCAGAACCTGACGAACATCCCTCCGGTGTGAGGGCAGATCCGGAGAGAAGACCAAGATATCGTCCAGGTACATGTGGCACCCCAGGGGTCTGGTTTTCCACAGTAATGTAATGTTATGTCTGAGAGCAGGTGGGAGGTCCTTTGGTTAGGGATCCTGTGCATGCCACACCTCCTGCCCAGTCTTGGGAGGGGAAGAACTTCCCCTGTATAAACCCGGGGCTGAGGCAGGGAGAGTCAGACAAGGAGAGTGGAGACAAGAAGCAGCATAGGAAACAGCAGAGTTACAAGGAGTCAGGGGCTGGCAGCTGCAGCGCTCGCCCTGACTAAGAAGATTCTTTACCGGACCCGGAGTCCGAGGCTGTGGGGACTAACTTCTACCCAGCAGCAGAATCCGTCAGGCAGGGGATTTCAGGTCCTCTGGCCCAGAAGCCCGAAGGCACGGTCACACGCGTGGGACCAGCACCGCCATCGTGGAGCGGAAGCCATTAGAAGGCCCCGAGTCACCGGCCATACGGGTGAGCACCACACGGTACACTCAGGGACGTGGGCTACTTACATCAGCTTCTAGCAAGGTAGCCAGAAGAGTACAGTCAGTTTGTGAGGCCTACAACTACGCCTGGCCAGGGGAGATCCCATCTGCTCAAAGATTGACCAGGCCCCGTTTGCTAGCAAGTACTCCGGGAGGGTCTATCGTTGTTACCAGTAAAGACCCTGAACTACACCGTACCGTCTCTGAGTGGTTCCTGCTACCCCCATCATCCACGTCGGCTGCCCTGAGGCCATACCCCTCCCGTTGGGGGTTATACTATCACGCTGCACAATCCTACCACCGGCCTCAGCGGTCTGCCCTGCAGCAGCAGCTCCCTGGCTGCACTCAACGGGTGGCGTAGTCATCAACTATTTACTACTAATAGACTGCCGTCTAGTTTGACTCCCTGGGCACGGACCGGGTCACCGCCACGAGACTACAACCCTCCACTGATCCGGCTCCGGGTAGGCTCCCGCATGCGCAACGCAGCGCGACACAGGCCCAGGGGCGCGTCAACTTTGGCGTAGTCGGCAGGATTTCGTGCCCGCAACCACCGGGTACTGCGTGCCTGAAAAGCAAAGACTGTTCAAACTTACCAGTGGTGAAGATTCCCGCTATCCGTGGAGGTTTCCCGCCATCCGGCGCCATCTTCTACCTTCTTCCCGCCATCGGTGAAGTTTCCCGCCATCCGGCGCCATCTTCGGCCTTCTTCCCGCCATCCGTGGAGTTTTCCCGCCGTTGGACGCCATCTTGGGGACGCCGCGCGGGAAGAAGAGGGGCGTGGACTCCGAAAGCGCGCGAGAACTGAAGCCCCGCCTCACGTCCGGACGTTGCGTAAGGTCCTGGAAGGAGCCCAGCAGACGCCGACGTCACAGGAGCGCGACGGAAGGTCCTCAACCCTGACGATCCACTGCGGAGCCGCGGCCTACGGAAGAGGATCATCGCAAGGTAGGCCACGGTCCACTAGGGGGGAGGAAGATGTCGGATACGGAGGAGAGCTTCACTGCCCCAACCCCCGCCAGCGCTACCGCTGCTGCAGTTATGCCCTTCACCATGCCCTATATCCCGGGAGCAGCTTGGCTACCCCAGTACTCAGGGGAGTCACATACCCTGCATGACTTTAGAGAAAAGCTGGATAGCCTCTTCCAGGTGTACCCCCTCACAGAAGAGCAAAAAGTGAGCATCCTGGTGGCCCAACTAACCGGGGCAGCCAAAAGGGAAGTAAAATCCTGGCCACCTGGGAGGAAGACTGTCGCAGGGATACTAACCCGGCTGAAGGACACCTTTGATACCCGCACCTCAGCCGAGATTAAGCTTAGATTCTACGGGTGCAAGCAGCGAGCGCATGAGAGTATAAGGGACTATGCATAAACCTACAAGAGGCCCTGAGGGCCATAAAGCAGACCGACCCTGATGGGGTGGGAAACGAGGACAGGCTGTTGACTGAACAATTTATAGAGGGTTTATATTGCAATGCCCACCGAACCCAGTTGCGGGCAATGGCCTTACAGGATCCCCATCTGGACTTTGCACAGTTCAAGGACAGAGCCATCCGGGTGCTCCGAGAACCGGCACCAGGTGGCGTTGTGACCCACAGACGCCCCACTACCACTTACTACCAGGAGGCGGCGCCCTTGTCAGCAGGGCCTGTGGGAGCTGATGCGCAGGCTTTGGACAATGACCCGGCTCCAGACCTACACCATCAGGTCCAAGAGCTAGCTAAGAGCGTTGCTGCGCTAACCCGAACTGTGCAGTCTTTACAGGTTTCCACCCCAGGGAAGATCCAGCTGGCATCCGGACCGGAGGACATCCCGTGGCGTCGACCAAGGAGGACCCCACCGGCCAGAGGAAGACCCAGTGACCGATACAGCGAGGACGGACGACCCATCTGCCGCCGCTGCAATCAACCCGGACATATGGAAAGGTACTGTTCTTTAAACGGGCACAACCTGGGGTAGAGGGCCAACCCCCAGGAAAAAGATCACCAGGCCCATCGAACTGGCGCGACAGATATGTGGGAGGACGTCCAGTCTTGCCTGTGGTACTGGATGGCATTCCCATGAGTGCCCTACTGGATACCGGGTCACAGGTCACCACCATCCCGTACGTGCTCTTCAAGCAGTACTGGAATGACTCGGATATTACCCACTACCCTGACGACGACTTGAGTATCATCGCCAGCAATGGCCAGCCCGTGCCACAGATCGGATTTAAGGAGGTGGCCCTCAAAATCGGTAGAGTCGAACTGGCCGCACAGGGACTGATCATTGTAGATGTTGATAAACATGAGAGTCACCCAAAAATAACTCTAGGAACTAACGTAATTGAAAATTGTCTTGCAGAGGTGATTTTCCTTTTACAGCAGGTTGCCAAGAACGCCAGCTCCGGCGAGCAGCGGGTGCTCCAGAAAGAGATCCGGGCACTGATGCAACGGCAACAAGTGGAACTCTCCGGCGGTGAGATTGGTAGCGTAAGAATGTGTGACCCTTTTCCTATTGCCATGCCCCCAAAAAGTGAAATGATGATTTGGTGCCGGGCAGCTATTGGTCTGAGAGGAAGAGATTACCAGGCAATGGTAGAACCAGTTTACTCAGACAGTAGGCCCACCATTTTGACAGCACGGGGGGTGGTCAATGTACGCCATGGGAGGGTGCCCATTCGCATAATAAATATCGGGGAGAGGGAAGTGTACCTGCCCCGGTATGCCACTCTAGCCAAATTATATACCACTAATCAAAATTCTATACAATCTGTGGAACCCTTGCCTCCATCTCACCCGGAGGAAGGTAACGGCTCTAAGAAAGACATGGAGGACTGGTGTCAGCAACTACATTTGGGTACTGATTCCACTCCCTCACATCAGAAACAAGGAGTCTATCGGGTGGTTCAAGAGTATGAGAGAGTGTTTAGTAAACACCCGTTAGACTTCGGGCGAGTCAAGGGGGTAGAACACCGCATCCCCACGGGAGATCATCCTCCCATAAAAGAGAGGTATCGACCCGTACCCCCTGCACATTACCAACACGCCAAGGGGATGCTTAGAGACATGAAGGAGGCTGGGGTAATCCGGGATAGCTGTAGCCCCTGGGCAGCCCCACTAGTTTTAGTCAAAAAGAAAGACAACACCATGAGGATGTGTGTAGATTACCGGAAAATCAACCGTATCACACACAAGGATGCGTACCCCTTACCAAGGATAGAGGAGTCATTGGCTGCTTTAAGATCTGCTAACTTCTTCTCTACCTTGGATCTCACTAGCGGGTACTGGCAGGTTCCTGTAGCAGAGGCGGACCGGGAGAAGACCGCATTCACCACCCCGATGGGACTTAGTGAGTTCACCTGCATGCCGTTCGGACTCTGCAACGCCCCAGGAACCTTCCAACGATTAATGGAGTGCTGTCTGGGCCACAGAAACTTCGAGACGGTCCTGTTGTACCTGGACGATGTCATCGTATACTCCAAAACTTATGAGGACCACCTGAAACACCTGGCGGAGGTGTTCAAAGCTCTGGCGAGTTACGGCCTAAAGGTGAAACCCTCCAAGTGTCACCTCCTGAAACCAAAGGTGCAATACCTGGGACACGTGGTGAGCGCTGACGGAGTGGCTCCCGACCCCGATAAGATCACCGCAATTAAGGGATGGCCAAGCCCCTCCAGCGTAAAAGAAGTGCGGCAGTTCCTAGGGTTGGTAGGCTACTACCGAAGGTTTATTCCCGGTTTCACCAAAAAGGCAGCGCCTATGCAGGACCTCCTGATAGGCCAGTCCCGGAAGGCCAAGAACCAGAAGCCGCCCTTCAAATGGGAAGAGCTAGAAGAAGAGTCCTTCCGCCAGCTGAAGATGGCCCTCACGGGGGATGAAATCTTGGCGTACCCAGACTATAGCCAGCCCTTCATCCTCTACACCGACGCCAGTAACATCGGGCTAGGAGCCGTACTATCCCAGATTCAGCAGGGGAGAGAACGAGTGATCTCCTATGCCAGCCGAAAACTGCGACCCACCGAAAGGAACCCCGAGAATTACAGCTCATTTAAGCTAGAGTTCCTGGCCGTGGTATGGGCAGTCACCGAGCGCTTTAGGCATTACCTCGCTTCTTCCCGGTTCACCGTACACACGGATAACAACCCGTTGATACACCTGGACACGGCAAGACTCGGTGCCCTGGAGCAGAGGTGGATGGCCCGTCTGTCCAACTACGAGTTCACAATCAAATACCGGGCAGGACGCTCCAATACTAACGCGGATGCCCTGTCCAGGATGCCCAACCTGCCGGACGAAGGAGAAGATCCGGAGGGACTGGAAGAAGTTGAACTCCCTGCGTTCCACCGTCATGGGACTATCCAGTATTCCCACCGGGTAAGGGGTAAACAGGCTGCTACGTTGAACCCCTTACCCCACTACAACTGGGCGGAAACGCAAGACAGCGACCCTGCCGTCCGACTGGTGAAGGAGATGCTGACTCGGCCGGAGGCTCGACTTGAACCAGACGCTCCGGAGGAAGCCAAACAACTATGGGCGGAGAAGAGTCGACTATTCCTTTACAAGGGGAAGTTGTGCCGCAGAATGGTCAACTCCCGGACGCATGAACTACTCTGGCAAGTAGTGGTGCCACGAAGAGACGCAGCCATGGTGATGGAGGCATACCACGACGGAGCTGGATACTTCGGGTGGAAAAAGCTGGAGTTCCTGCTGCGCGAGCGGTTCCACTGGGTAGGCATGAGGGGAACCATCGAGAAGTGGTGCAGAGACTGTGGCCCGTGCAATCTGAGAAGGAAGGACCGGGCCAGCCAGAAGACTCCCCTGCAGTCCATCGTCACCCGGCAACCGTTGGAACTGGTAGCCTTGGATCATGTAAAACTGACCCCAAGCAGAAGTGGCTACGTCTACGCGTTAACCATCGTGGATCATTACTCCCGGTTCTTGGTTGTCGTCCCCGTCAAGGACTTAACGGCTCAAACAGCAGCTAGAGCCTTCCAGCAGCACTTCTGCCGTCCACACGGGTACCCGGACCAAGTGCTGACGGACCAGGGACCTGCCTTTGAAGCGGAGGTCTTCCAGGAATTCTGCAATCTGTATGGCTGCCGGAAGATAAGGACGACACCCTACCATCCGCAAACTAATGGACTTTGTGAAAAAATGAACCAGGTGGTAATGGATCTGCTAAAAACATTGCCCCTGGAAGAACGCAGTCTGTGGCCTGAGAAGTTGCCCGATCTGGTGGACCTATACAACCACATCCCGGTAGGTTCCACCAACTGTACCCCGGCTTACCTAATGAGGGCGAGACCTGGTAAGTTACCTGTTGACCTGGAAATGGGAGTCCTGACACCTGAGGACACTTCACCAGAAACAGACTGGGACACAGAGAGGCAGCAGCAGTACCGGAGAGTACAAGAGAGCGTGGAGCGAAGTCTCTGTCAGGCTAGGGAAAGACAAGAGAAGACTTACAACCAGTATGCTCCCGCTGTTCCCCTGGTACCCGGAGAGCAGGTCTTGAAGAGGAAAAGACGGCTCCACAAGTTGGATGACCAGTGGGAGGAGGACCCGTACACCGTACTGCCCTCAAGCCACGAGAACCCGAAGGTCTGTACCATCAGTAAAGACGGAGGGGAAACCACAGCCATTGTATCCCGGGACCACCTGAAGAAGTGTCCCGAACAACTGAGGAACCCTGAAGAGGAACAAGAAGACCATCGACCCGTGGAAGAAAGGGAAGATATGGTTAGTACTGTGCTCGGGGACTTCCCTCAGTCTTGGACTCAAGTCAATGGTGCAGTTGTGGTACCCGTACTCACCTTCCTCCAACCATCATCCCAAGAACCTACGGAGCAACGGGTAGAGCTGGAAGAACAGCCGGTCCAGGAGGCAGAAGACTCCACACAAGCAGAACAGGAGAATCAACCCTCTGCTTATAGTGAGCCTGCCGTACCCCTAGTGAGACAAAGAGCCTGTAGACAGCTGCCCAGTTTACCCTTGACAGCTCCTACACCCTGTAGTTCAGGGACAGACAGTCAGCTCCGTAGGTCCACTCGGGCCACTAGAGGCCAGTTACCCGCACGCTGGAGAATTTAAAGTGTATAAATTGTTTTATTTATGTTTTTCTGTGTATTGTTGCTTGTGAATAATTTTGTGTTTCCAGTTGTTTTTAGGAAACCTTGGTGGATTTACCGGGAATCCTTGTATATAGTTGGAGCGTAACCCAGGATGGACTAGAGACTGTTAAGGACTCGGGGTAGGACAGACCCCTACCTGGTTACGTCTCCCTGTGTTGGTGAAATGGACACCTTTGCTTTTCTTCAAAGACTGCACCCGGTTGCGGACACGGCGCAACCATCTTATGTGTTTTTCTTATTGTGTTGTTATTGTTATACTTTGTTATGTTTTTCTAAATGTGTTTAGTCCCGGAGTACTAAATTTCACTAGGGGGGAATGTGGCACCCCAGGGGTCTGGTTTTCCACAGTAATGTAATGTTATGTCTGAGAGCAGGTGGGAGGTCCTTTGGTCAGGGATCCTGTGCATGCCACACCTCCTGCCCAGTCTTGGGAGGGGAAGAACTTCCCCTGTATAAACCCGGGGCTGAGGCAGGGAGAGTCAGACAAGGAGAGTGGAGACAAGAAGCAGCATAGGAAACAGCAGAGTTACAAGGAGTCAGGGGCTGGCAGCTGCAGCGCTCGCCCTGACTAAGAAGATTCTTTACCGGACCCGGAGTCCGAGGCTGTGGGGACTAACTTCTACCCAGCAGCAGAATCCGTCAGGCAGGGGATTTCAGGTCCTCTGGCCCAGAAGCCCGAAGGCACGGTCACACGCGTGGGACCAGCACCGCCATCGTGGAGCGGAAGCCATTAGAAGGCCCCGAGTCACCGGCCATACGGGTGAGCACCACACGGTACACTCAGGGACGTGGGCTACTTACATCAGCTTCTAGCAAGGTAGCCAGAAGAGTACAGTCAGTTTGTGAGGCCTGCAACTACGCCTGGCCAGGGGAGATCCCATCTGCTCAAAGATTGACCAGGCCCCGTTTGCTAGCAAGTACTCCGGGAGGGTCTATCGTTGTTACCAGTAAAGACCCTGAACTACACCGTACCGTCTCTGAGTGGTTCCTGCTACCCCCATCATCCACGTCGGCTGCCCTGAGGCCATACCCCTCCCGTTGGGGGTTATACTATCACGCTGCACAATCCTACCACCGGCCTCAGCGGTCTGCCCTGCAGCAGCAGCTCCCTGGCTGCACTCAACGGGTGGCGTAGTCATCAACTATTTACTACTAATAGACTGCCGTCTAGTTTGACTCCCTGGGCACGGACCGGGTCACCGCCACGAGACTACAACCCTCCACTGATCCGGCTCCGGGTAGGCTCCCGCATGCGCAACGCAGCGCGACACAGGCCCAGGGGCGCGTCATACACCACCACACAAGAATACAGGAGATCATGGAGAATGTCGTTAACCAGCTCCTGGAAGATGGCTGGAGTATTACAGAGACCAAAGGGCATCACGCGGTATTCATAGTGACTGTCCCGGGTGTTGAATGCCGTCTTCCACTCGTCTCCCTGGCGGATCTGGACCAAATTGTACGCCTCACGACGATCGATCTTGGTGAAGATCTTCGCGCCTTTAAGGCTGTCGAACAGCTCCGAGATGAGAGGCAGGGCGTACTTATTTTTGATGGTAATCTGGTTAAGGTCCCTGTAATCGATACAGGGACGTAGAGAGCCATCTTTCATCTTGACGAAGAAGAATCCTGCTCCAGCCGGAGAGGTGGATTTCTGGATAAATTCCTTAGCAAGATTCTCTTCTATGTACTCAGACATGGCCCGGGTCTCAGCCAACGACAAGGGGTAGATTCGTCCGCGGGGAGGAGAAGCACCAGGTACCAGGTTGATGGGGCAATCATACGGCTTATGAGGTGGTAGTGTCCTGCTTCCTTTTTGTCGAAGACTTCCACATAGAACCAGTAGGGTTCAGGCAGACCAGGTAGATTAGGCGGAGTAGATGGGGGTCGAGCTGGACGAACCAGAACCAGACAGGACTCATGGCATTCCTGACCCCAACGGAGCACTTCACCAGATCTCCACTTCAGGACGGGCTCATGTCTTTGTAACCAGGGTAAACCAAGCAAGAGGGGGTGAGAGAGAACGGACAGCACATGAAAGGAGATCGTTTCTGAGTGCAGCATTCCCACCTGAAGGGTTACAGGCTCTGTGATGAGAAGGATGGTCTCTGGAAGAAGCCTCCCATCCACGGAGGCAACCGCCAACGGTTCAGCCAGACGTACGGTAGGAATCTGATACCGCTCCACAACAGCCTGTTGAATGAGATTCCCAGCGGCTCCGAAATCCAGATGGGCAGTCTCGAAGAAGCAGGTCTCACCACTGGAAATAGAAACAGACAGAGTCAAGGACGGAGAGGCTTTATTCTTGCCTAGGATGACCTCTCCGAGCAGTTTCGTCTGGGCTCATCGAAGACCTTCCGGAAGGCAGCGAGGAAAGCCAGAATATCGGACACCAGGGGATCCCCTCTTTCCCACAGAGGGTTTAGCCATGCCAATGCCTCCCCGGTGAGGTGAGGCATGATGAACGCCAACTTGGCCCGGTCGGAGGTGAACTGGTGTGCCAGGAGTTCAAAGTGCAGCGTGCACTGATTTAAGAAGCCCTCACGTAAGACAGGTTCACCACCAAAACGTGGAGGCGCAGAGAGCCGGGGTCCAGAGCTGGGTGCCACAGCGCCACTGGGTTGAGGTGCCGCCGAAGCGGGTGCCGCTCGGCAAGAGACGGATACAGATGGGGTGGACAGCGTGTCCAGGCGGGAGTTGACAGTCCGCAGATAAGACAGGATAGTCTCCTGTTGGGATCTCTGACGTGAGACCTCCTGGTACAGGTCAGAGAGCGAAGGAGCCTGGGGGCCACCGAGTTCCATGGCCTGTGCAAACTGTTACGGGTCCGGGTGGTGGAACCTCTGTGCTTCGGTGCAAGGAGGGACCAGAGGGGCGTGACTAAGTGCCTACTCGAGGTCACACGGCGGCTTAGTCGACTCCGTGAACCAGGGTGGGACCGGGCAGGTGGACCAGGTGCCGCTCTGGGACCGACTTTGTGTGAGAGCAGGTGACAGGACAGATGCGAGGAACTGACCGGTACAGCGAATGAGCACGGCAGGAAGGCTGACGGGTGGTCTGGGTAGATAAGCAGGCTGGTTCAGCAGATAGCCAGATGGGTGCTCCGGGTAGGCAAGCAGGAGGGCACGGTAGGTAACTGGCAGGTGCTCCGGGTAGGCTGGCTGGCGGGCACGACAGGTAACTGGCAGGTGCTCCAGGTAGGCAGGCTGGCGGGCACGGCTGTTATGTTCTGCTACCAGAGCTAAGGAAAGAGAGGAGATCTGTCCCTACGATAGAACTCAGCTGAATCCCTACGATGTAACAGGGAACCTGATCCTGCGATCAGACCTGCTAAAGTCCTAAGCTAGTCTGTACGGAGACCTATAGTTGTGGGGAAGGAATCCCTACAAGTACTAAGGACTGGGAGGAAAATGGGACACCTCCTAACAGAAATAGTAGCAGACAGACGAACAAACAAAATATATAGAACATAGAGGTCCATAGACCAAGCAAACTAACAGAGTTAGATACAGAGCACAGGCTAGCTAGAAAGTAGTTATACAATGAAGTCCAGCAAAGCCAGAAGGGCGGAGCAGGATTAAATAGGCCAACAAGTCATGTGACCAGCAAAGGAAAAAACCTAAGTGCAAGGTTCTAACAGTACCCCCCCTTCTAAGAGGATCCTCCGGATCCGCTAGGACCAGGCTTATCAGGAAATCTCCTGTGAAACGCTCTGATAAGTCTGGACACGGAAACATCATCTGACCTCACCCAAGAGTTATCCTCGGGTCCGAAACCTTTCCAGGCCACAAGATACTGCAAACTACCTCTATACCGTCTAGAGTTAAGGATGCGAGAAATTTCATATTCCCCGTCCTCCACCACCGGAGGAACAGAGGCAGAGGCGTCACCATCCGACACAACAGCTTTATTTAACAGAGAGACATGAAATACCGGATTAATTCTCCAGGAGGTAGGAACCAACCTAACAGCAGATTGGTTGACAACCTGAAGCACCTTAAAGGGCCCTACAAACTTGGGACCCAATTTCTTAGAAGGAATCCTCAACCGCAGATTCCTAGAGGACAACCAAACCATGTCACCAACAGCGAACAAAACCTCCTGTCGTTTCCTATCAAAGTAGTCTTTAGATTTTCTGTTGGCCTCCTGAAGATTACCACGCACATCCGTCCAAACTCTCTCCAAATCACCGGAAAAATTCTCCTCCTCAGGCACGGCAGATCCCAACTTGGAGAACGACCCAAACGACGGATGTCTCCCAGAACAACAAAAAAAAGGCAAACAACCAGCAGAAGAAGATGTATGATTGTTCAGAGCAAATTCAGCAAGTGGCAGAAACTCAGACCACCCCTCTTGATTGTCTGCCACAAAACAACGCAAGAACTGCTCAACATCCTGGTTTTTCCTTTCTGTCTGGCCATTAGATTCAGGATGATATCCGGCGAGAACGACAAATGAACTCCCAACCTGTCACAAAAGGCACGCCAAAAACGAGCCACGAACTGAGGACCCCTATCAGAAACAATGTCAGTAGGAACGCCATGAAGTCTGACAATTTCCTTGACAAAGGCCTTAGCGAGAGTTTTAGCGCAGGGCAGTTTGACGAAGGGAACCAAGTGACACATCTTGCTAAAACGGTCCACGACCACCCAGATGACAGTAAAACCCTCAGAGGGGGGAAGGTCAGTTATAAAGTCCATAGCCAAATGTGTCCAATGAGCACTGGGAACCTCCAAAGGACAAAGCAACCCCGCAGCAGGAGTATGTGAGGACTTAGATCTAGCACATATAGTACATTGACGCACCCACTTAATGACTTCCTTCTGCCATCCAGGCCACCAAAAACTGCGACCCACCAGTCTCTTGGTCTCAGAGATTCCGGGATGACCTGCCAACCGAGATTCGTGACACTCAACAAACAAATCTCTCCTAAAGGTCCCAGGCACAAACAACCTCCCATGAGGAGTGTTAGATGGGGCATTCTCCTGTGCTTTAAGAATCTCATCTTCCAAAACGGAGTCCAAAGCAGCTATCACAACACCTTCTTGTAAAATGTTCTCCTCTTTCTCAGCACCGACTATGGGAGAAAAACTGCGAGACAAGGCATCCGCCTTAAATTTCTTAGTACCAGGGATGTAAGTAACGGAGAAATTAAACCGCGAGAAAAACAGTGCCCACCTAGCCTGACGGGCATTCAGGCGCTTGGCAGCATCAAGATATATCAGATTTTTATGATCCGTAAGAACCTGAACGGGAAATTCCGCACCTTCCAAGAAGTGGCGCCAGTGTTCAAATGCGAGTTTAATAGCCAATAATTCCCGATTACCAATATCGTAATTCAGTTCAGTCTCCGAAAATTTTTTTGAAAAAAAGGCACAGGGATGTAATCCATCCCCGTTATCCTGAGACAATACTGCGCCAACCCCCACATCAACCTCAACCAAAAACGGCTTAGTCACATCAGGCTGCATAAGGATGGGAGCAGAGGTGAACCTCTCCTTGAGATACACAAAAGCTTCAATGGCCTCAGAAGACCACTGAACCGCATCAGCACCTTTCCTGGTGAGATCGGTCAGAGGTTTGACAATACTAGAAAAAATTTTTATGAATTTTCTGTAATAATTGGCGAAACCTAAAAACCTCTGTATCGATTTCAAACCAATAGGCCTAGGCCATTCCTGTACAGCTTGAACTTTAACCGGGTCCATCTCAAAACCTTCGCTGGAGATAATGTAACCCAAAAAACTAATTCTCTGTACAGCGAACTCACATTTCTCCAGCTTAGCAAAAAGCGAATTGTCCATTAATAACTGTAATACCTCACGTACGCTCCGCCAATGAGACTCCAGATCCGGCGAATAAATCAAAATGTCATCCAAATACACAACCACATTTTTGCCGATCAAAGGTCTAAGGATGTCATTAATAAGATTCTGAAAAAATGCAGGAGCATTAGTAAGACCAAAAGGCATAACCAAATTCTCAAAATGACCCACAGGAGTGTTAAAAGCAGTCTTCCATTCGTCACCCTCCTTCATGCGCAACAGATTGTATGCCCCCTTAAGGTCAATTTTAGAGAACCACTTGGCCCCCATTAACTGGTTAAACAGATCAGGAATCAATGGCAGTGGGTAAGGATTGCGTACAGTAATTTTGAAAATCCAGACAAGGACGTAAACCGCCGTCCTTTTTTTTTACAAAAAAAAATCCAACCGCCACAGGAGACTTAGAGGGCCCAATGTGACCGGCGGCCAAACTTGTCTGTATGTATTCCTCCAAAGCCTTCCTCTCAGGAATAGTAAGGTTAAATAAACGACTTTTAGGAAGAGTCGCTCCAGGGACAAATTCAATAGAACAATCATAGTCTCTATGGGGAGGCAAAACCTGCGATTCCTTCTCAGAAAAAACTCTCCAAAAATCCTGAATAGGAACAGGCAATTCTCCCCTATCCAAAGCTGCAATACGCCCGTTACAACACTTGTCATAACATTTATGGCTCCAGGATTTAATTTCACTGGTAGACCAATCCAGTACAGGATTGTGAAATTTTAACCAGGGCAATCCCAATATTACTGGAGAAGGCAAGTTATTCAAAACTACCAAATCCAATTTCTCATGGTGAACACCATTAATAGTGAGAGGAAATTCACAGACCTTGAGAGTAATATTCTTCAAAGGGGAACCATCCACAGAAACCACAGCAATGGGGGATGATAAAGGTTCGGGTTTTAAATTGAGTCTTTCCAAGAATCCCCCATCAATTACATTCAGAGTAGACCCACAATCAACAAACACCCGAAATTCCATTAATTTTTCCTGAGCAATCGTGGAAGCAGCTAAAAATACACCCTTGGAATTTAAACAGGCAATACGGGCATGACTGACCATTTTTTTTTCTTTCTTCATACAAAGCTCACAGCCTTTAATCAAATGACCAGATTTTCCGCAATAGAAACACAAGCCTTCAGAAAATCTACGGTCTTTTTCTTGAGAGCGAGGTGCCACCGATCCAATCTACATCGGTTCACCACTGTTAGTACACACATTCTCATAACCAGAAACTGACATAGCAGAGGATTTGCTCTCATTAACCCTTGCACGCAGTCTCCTATCCACCCGTATAGCTAATTGCATAGCCTGTTGCAAATCTTCAGGTGTAGGATAAGCAATTAGCAGGTCTTTAACCCTTTCATTGAGCCCAGCAAGAAATAGACTTTTCAGAGCAGAATCGTTCCACCCTGTTTGAGTAGACCAACGACGGAAATGAGTACAATATTTTTCCACATTACCTGATCCCTGTTTCAAACGTCTCAACTCAGTCTCAGCTGATGCGACACGGTCAGGATCATCATATAATAGTCCCAAAGCAGAAAAAAAACTATCCACTGATCTGAAGCATGTATCACTAGGTTGCAAAGAAAAGGCCCACTCCTGAGGCTCTTTGCGCAAAAGTGACATTATGAACCCTATGCGCTGGGATTCATCCCCAGAGGACTTGGCTCTCAAATGAAAATACAATAAGCAAGCATTTTTAAATGAAAAAAATTCTCGGTGTTCACCAAAAAATAAATCCGGCAAACATACCTTAGGCTCCAAGAAATGTGCTCCAGGACAGTTACTCACGTGCTGACGGAGCTCGGCCACCTCCAGAGAGAGTCCCTGCAGGCGATGAGCCAAATCCTGAACCGACACCATGATGGAACAGAAAAATCTTTCCTTAGAGAATTTGCAGGCTGGACTTACTGTTATGTTCTGCTACCAGAGCTAAGGAAAGAGAGGAGATCTGTCCCTACGATAGAACTCAGCTGAATCCCTACGATGTAACAGGGAACCTGATCCTGCGATCAGACCTGCTAAAGTCCTAAGCTAGTCTGTACGGAGACCTATAGTTGTGGGGAAGGAATCCCTACAAGTACTAAGGACTGGGAGGAAAATGGGACACCTCCTAACAGAAATAGTAGCAGACAGACGAACAAACAAAATATATAGAACATAGAGGTCCGTAGACCAAGCAAACTAACAGAGTTAGATACAGAGCACAGGCTAGATAGAAAGTAGTTATACAATGAAGTCCAGCAAAGACAGAAGGGCGGAGCAGGATTAAATAGGCCAACAAGGTCATGTGACCAGCAAAGGAAAAAACCTAAGAGCAAGGTTCTAACAACGGCAGGTTACAGGCAGGTGCTCCAGGTAGGCAGGCTGGCGGGCACAACAGGTAACAGGCATGTGCTCCAGGTAGGCAGGCTGGCGGGCACGGCAGGTTACAGGCAGGTGCTCCAGGTAGGCTGGCTGGTGGGCACAGCAGGTTAGAGAGCAAGACTGTTAGACAGACTGGGGGGCAGAACTGACAGGCAGCGGGACCTAAGGGCTGAAGCAAGTGTTAGCACATGGAACAACAACCTTTCACAGGCACGTCCATTTTGGAAGAGGTGCCTTACATAGGAGAAGCCCTCCGGCCATTGGCCGGGGACTCTATAGGACTGCACGCGCGGCCCCTTTAAGAGGGAAGGAGCGCGGGCGCTCCCTAAGCACAGTACCCGGGAAGCTGCGCGCGGTGCGCGCCACAGCAGCAGGGGTGCAGGAAGACGCCGGACCTGGACCGCGCCGGTAAGGGGAACGGTGCCTCTGCCCGGCAGGAGGCAGAGACGCCGATGCTACACAATGCATACTGAGCCATGGTGTCAGTGCCTTGTCTTAAGGTGAAAAGGGATGAGGCGACTTAGGAGGTGCGGCCTGGTTCCTTGAACACTGCATGAAACATCACCAGAAACTTCCCTAAATTGTGGGTCTCTGGACCTCGACGTTGCCAAATAGGATTTGCCCAAGCTATGACTTGTCCCAGTAGCAGAGAAACGATAAATGCAATCTTGATGGAAAGAGATGAGCATGGAGCGTGAAATGGATTTGGCATTGGTTTATGAAGCTCCGGCTCTCCTTGGGATCTTCATCGTAGCGGGATGGGAGTGGAAGCTGGAACTTAGCTGCTCCACCTGAAACCGGAGCCTTAGGCGGTTCCCCTGGGGATGCTGCCAGTCCTGAGGAAGAATGAGCTGTCACGGCTGAGACGCGGGACAAGATGGAAACAGGTGTAAAAGAGCAATTGGTGGGATATTTAAAATAGAACTTTTAATCCTAATAATTAAATAACCACAAGAACAAACAGATAGTAAATACAGAGTCCTCATCGACACTGATGACAAAAAAACAGCTCAGAAAACACCTCTATGTGAATAACTGATCCTCTAGCGGCAATTAAAATAGAGCATGATTTGCTACTGCCCATGGGTATCTTGTAAGTCTAGCATAAGGAGCATCTTAATAAATGTTGTGAACCATCAAACCAATAGACCCATATGTCATTATGTCTCATAGATGTAACAATCTCACCAGTATTCAGTATTGTGGAGTAACTCTCAAGCCCGGTAACGCAAAGTAGAGGTCCTGAAGTATCATCTCTCCCTTGGGCTGACAGGTTCTTAAAAATGTGGCTTCCAATCCGTTTCCTCTAATTGATTCATCAGGGGAGGCTATTAACATCAGGGGTCTAAACCACCATTTCAAAATCATGTTGCCGCAACTTGCAGTCATCAGACCTCTGTGCTGTCAAACAGAGGTGGATAAATCCTGTAGTTGAGTTGCCACAACATTGATTGCTTGCAGCAGCTGGTCTTAGCGCTCATGTTGAGAACAGACCTCCTCAAACAGGACTTGTACATGAGACTTGGGACCTCTGGGTCCCAATTTGTCAGTAGGTCCATGGCTTGTGACAGCACTGGGTGTGGACTCACCGTGCCACTGGTAGGGATTACCCTGGAGGGGCATGACTAAGTGTCTACCTGGTCTTCACTAGAGTCACTAGAGCCTCTGATGAGGAGGAGGTGTTTAGGCTGTAATGATGACACTCAAGGGCAGTGCCCGGACCTGAAGCAGCTAATCAACGGGTCAATGCCGTAATACAAGTCATAGAGGGAGAAAGCTCCGATGGTGTCAGCAAATCTGAGGTCAGGACAGGCAGATCAGGTTCATATGACATAGCTAGGGTGAGAAGCGTATAGATCAGATAGGACAATTAAACATGTGGTTCGGTAACAGAAACGTCAGAACAATACAACACCTTAGCAAACACTAGAGGAAAAGGCAGCTAGGAGTTCAGCTCAAGCAAGGAGTGAAGGGAGGAGATGCCTAATATACAGTTATATGAAAAAGTTTGGGCACCCCTATTAATCTTAAGCTTAATGTTTTATAAAAATTGGTGTTTTTGCAACAGCTATTTCAGTTTGATATATGTAATAACTGTTGGACACAGTAATGTTTCTGCCTTGAAATGAGGTTTATTGTACTAACAGAAAATGTGCAATCTGCATTCAAACAAAATTTGACAGGTGCATAAGTATGGGCACCCTTATCATTTTCTTGTTTTAAATACTCCTACCTACTTTTTACTGACTTACTAAAGCACTTTTTTTGGTTTTGTAACCTCATTGAGCTTTGAACTTCATAGCCAGGTGTATGCAATCATGAGAAAAGCTACTTAAAGTGGCCATTTGCAAGTTGTTCTCCTGTTTGAATCTCCTCTGAAGAGTGGCATCATGGGCTCCTCAAAACAACTGTCAAATGATCTGAAAACAAAGATTATTCAACAAAGTTGTTCAGGGGAAGGATACAAAAAGCTGTCTCAGAGATTTAACCTGTCAGTTTCCACTGTGAGGAACATAGTAAGGAAATGGAAGAACACAGGGACAGTTCTTGTTAAGGCCAGAAGTGGCAGGCCAAGAAAAACATCAGAAAGGCAGAGAAGAAGAATGGTGAGATCAGTCAAGGACAATACTCAGACCACCTCCAGAGAGCTGCAGCATCAACTTGCTGCAGATGGTGTCACTGTGCATCGGTCAACTATACAACGCACTTAGCACAAGGAGAAGCTGTATGGGAGAGTGATGCGAAAGAAGCCGTTTCTGCAAGCACGCCACAAACAGAGTCGGCTGAGGTATGCAAAAGCACATTTGGAGAAGCCAATTTCTTTTTGGAAGAAGGTCCTGTGGACTGATGAAACCAAGATTGAGTTGTTTGGTCATACAAAAAGGCGTTATGCATGGCGGCAAAAAAACACAGCATTCCAAGAAAAACACTTGCTACCCACAGTAAAATTTGGTGGAGGTTCCATCATGCTCTGGGGCTGTGTGGCCAATGCCGGCACCGGGAATCTTGTTAAAGTTGAGGGACGCATGGACTCCACTCAGTATCAGCAGATTCTTGACAATAATGTTCAAGAATCAGTGATAAAGTTGAAGTTACGCAGGGGATGGATCTTTCAGCAAGACAATGATCCAAAACACCGCTCCAAATCTACTCAGGCATTCATGCAGAGGAACAATTACAATGTTCTGGAATGGCCATCCCAGTCCCCACACCTGAATATCATTGAACATCTGTGGGATCATTTGAAGAGGGCTGTCCATGCTGGGCGACCATCAAACTTAACTGAACTGGAATTGTTTTGTAAAGAGGAATGGTCAAAAATACCTTCATCCAGGATCCAGGAACTCATTAAAAGCTACAGGAAGCGACTAGAGGCTGTTATTTTTGCAAAAGGAGGATCTACTAAATATTAATGTCACTTTTCTGGTGAGGTGCCCATACTTATGCACCAGTCAAATTTTGTTTGAATGCAGATTGCACATTTTCTGTTAGTACAATAAACCTCATTTCAATGCAGAAACATTACTGTGTCCAACAGTTATTACATATATCAAACTGAAATAGCTGTTGCAAAAACACCAATTTTTATAAAACAATAAGCTTAAGATTAATAGGGGTGCCCAAACTTTTTCATATAACTGTATACCCTGATGGCTGGGGATAGGCCAGGTAAGCAGAACTCTGCAGGACACAGCAGGGTTAAACTCCTGCAGAGTCAGGCTGTGCCTCCCTATAGCCAAGTGGAGACATCAGAAGATGCAGCAGTGCTGGGAGTGCTGCAAGAGGCAACTCAGTGAGATGGCCCGACACAAGGAGAAGCAGAGCGGTTACGACAGTCCGCAGAGAGTAGAGCAGCGCTGAGTAGATGTGCGAGTTGCGGCGTGACAGGCAGTGATAATCTCCTGCTGATAAAACGCTGATAATATTGAAACTAACCACACAGCCTAATAAGTGACATATCACTGAAATCAGTGTCTCAGCCCCTATTTCATGCTGCCCCCAGATTACATAGCAAAACCTGCTGACAAATTTTCTTTACTAAGATGATTCTCTTCCTATTAGTTTTCGTCAGCCTATGTAAACAAGCTAGTAAAGTACGGCTGTTCGACTGGTCTATCGTTTCGCATTAGCATGCCCAAATCGGTCTGTCTAAATGGATCATTAGTTATGGTGAGCATACTTTGTAGAACTTGTTGTTTTAATTTCACATTTCTATGATGTTAGAAACTTCCATCACTATCTATTACACAAATATAGTGTGATTCATGAAATTACAATATTTGTCATGTCACCACTAAAGATTCTTTTAACCCTTGCTGGAAACCTTTTTACAAATGGTTTATAAGAAATAATCTCAAACATGAGATGTATCACTTATAAAACCACTCATAATTAAAACAAATGCAAAACATAGCATAAAAAAATACATTTATATTATATATTACAGAAATGTATGAAATGTCTGACCTTCTGTCATTATTTTGCCTTTGATGCATTTTTTCCATTCTTCCATACTTGTGCAGAAATGTATTACTCAGAGCATGGAAGCTGGTTTCAGTAATGTGTTATCAAGATGAAGGCAAAAAAAAAGAGAGAAGATCTTTGGCATAATCATTGTACTTATGTGTCCTCTGTGGACATCTGTTTATGGGTTTCGATTATTGTACATGAATATGCTCCATGTAAATCTCTGAAACAATAGTCATAAAAAAACCTCTTCTGCTCAGGCAATAATTTTACAAGAATTCTGCTGGTGAGGTCTACCATTGTTAGCAAAATTAAAACGTCTAACTTTAAGTGGTCTTGTTCACATGAACGTATTTTCGGTCTGAAAAAAACCACAGCACTCGGACCAATGTTAATCAATGGGGCAGTGCAGATGAGTGATATTTTTTCACTGACCAAATTTGTGTGTGGAAAAAAAAAATCGCAGTATGCACTAGGACCTTCTGTTAATCGGAAGAAACTGACCCATTCAAGTCTATGGTTGTGTTAAAAAAATCCAATGCCATACAAAGACACTGTATCCGATTTATACAAATACATTGCAATTCTGTAACATAACAAACTGTAAATGGTCTTGTAAATGATTAATAGCTGCTGCTGGTAATATATGGACAGCACACAGATGACAAGCGAGAAAAAAATATGAATGATTAATTATATATTCGTGTGAACCTACCCTAAGCTACAGATGAGCAGATCTTTTGAAATTCAAATTTTCCCCAAAATTTTGATTTGCAGTGAAAGAAGTCACAGAGAGAGGAGAGAAAGGACCCTGCTGACCATAAGAGCTTACCCACAAAAGAGAGACTTATCCAGTGACTCTGGAGATGGAAAATGACTCTGCAGTACAAACTGTGCTTCTCAGGGAAACTCTGATCTGTGATGACCCAGATACTGATCACCAATGTACAACGTATGATAATCCGCTAGATATCATAGCTACAGGGCATTATGGGGTAGCCCATGCAACAATGCAAAATGACATTGGCTTTCTATCTGAGACTTTAGCAGTGTAGGAAATGGTGGCCGGAAAGCTTTCTTTTTTGATCTCCGAATCGAATCTCAAAATTTCACAAATTTCAGGTAATTCGACCTGATCCAGTGGCGTACCACCAATGGCGGCAGGCCAACCAGTTGCCATGGGGCCCGTGATGCTGATACAGTTGAAAGCAATAATAAGAGAGGGAGCATCAGCTGAAGCTTCCTACCCCATCATTCTCCCTCAGCGTCTGACGTTGCACAGCAGGTTTGATGACGTCACTACATGGCGCACGCTACATTGAGATATGAGGGTGCTTCTGAACACTCGCTGCAGGGACCAGAGCAGTGGGGCCACAAGGAGGAGAGGTGAGTGTTGGTATTTATTTTTTAAATCAGTGAGCACATGGTGTTGGCCATAATACTGTATGGAGAACTATGGGGAGTGCATTATTCTGTATGGAGGACTATTGGGGGCGCATTATACTCTATGGAGGACTATGTTGTGCATTATACTATATAGAGGACTATGGCGTGCATTATACTATATGGAGGACTATGGCGTGCATTATACTATATAGAGGACTATGGGGTGCATTATATATATGGAGGACTATGGAGTGCAAAGCAGGTACACTTCATAGAGGGCTATGTGGGTGCCATTATATTGTATGCAAGCAATTATACAGTGTGAAGATTTGTGTGGGGTCCATCATACTGTGTAGAAAGCTGTGTGAGGGCCATTATACAGTGTGGTGAAGTGTGAGGCCATTATACTGTATTGTGGGGTATGGGTTGGGCCCAGTTAGAACTTCTGCTAAGGGCCCCTATGATTTCTATGTATGTCACTGCTCTCATGGAAAGCCATGAATAGGATGAATCGGCTCGGTTACCACAAATATAATATAAACCCTGTTTAAGCACCTTAGGAACAATCTTACCATGGCTGCCTAACCAATGTTGAAACCATATTATTATATACCTTTTAATTTGGCTATGTGATTAACATACATCAGCCTTAGCCATACTGTGGGTGGAAAAAGTATGCCAGACAGTTCTAAGTATGTTTCCAGGTCTGAAAGAGCATTGTGAGCAGTGTGGTCTATGTCTATTTCAACATCATCACTATAATCTGGGAGATTAAGATCGTTAATTGTTATTGGGATACCAGTCAGATGGATTCCTTTGTGGTTCGTCGGAACGTAGGATCAGACTAAGCAGTTTATGGTGTTGAGATGTTTGGCTGTTTCTTGATGTAAAAGTCAAATAGAGTTCTTCTGCTGTTCTTTATTCACTTGCATACAACAACACCAAAGATAAAAGAACATGTGGAGTAGCATATTCATTTTGAAAGTCTCTCAGTGGTTATTCTTCTTTTCCTCGAAAGGCCTCACCCTTTTGGCACAAATCCTTACCAATCGTAAGATTAATCTTTTTACAGTGAGAAGCAAGGATCCAATTTTGTTTCCCTTTCAACTTTAGTGATGTAGATGTGGTCAGTAGTACCTGGTGTGGGCCATCAAATCAGGGTTCCAGATGTTTTCTCACAGAACTTCTTACCACCTAATCTCCTGGTTGCAGGGGGTGATTGCCAAATAGGCCCTGTGGTAAAGAAGAGAAGATTTTGCCATGCAAATTTTTCAATTGCCTGTGAAGATGAACAACATAGTCATTTAGAGACGTGTATTGTCCATGTAGCTCTTGTGGAAAGAAGACACCAGTTAAGGGTGACCTCCCAAACATGACTTCAAATAGTGAAAGTCCATGGGTTCCCTGTGAGGTATGCCTCATAGCAAATGTCGCGCCCCCTGGGCCTGTGTTGTGCAGGGAATACCCGGAGCCGGATCGCTGGGGGTTGTAGTCTCCGTGGCGCTGACCCGGTCCGTGCCCAGGGTGGTCAATTTAGTGGCAGTCTTATTAGTGAGATAATAGTCCGACTATGCCACCCGTGGATTGCGGTCAGTGGGGGCCGCCGCTGCAAGGCAGACTGATGAGCCCGGTGTTATGTGTGCAGCTAAGAATGGGATGACTCCCCACGGGAGAAGTATAGCCTCAGGGCAGTTAGTGTGGATGATGGGAGTGATGGTGCACGAGCGTCCCAGCACTGGTAGTGCTGGTGCGGCGAAGAAGCACAGAGACGTGTGGTTGCGGTTTCCAATGCTTTACTCACAGTTCTTTACTGGTCCTAGTCACCTCGGTACCGGCGGTGACTGCCCAAGTCGTGCTGCGTCCACCAGGCAAGGGGCTCGACCAACTCCCAGGCAATTCCAGAGCGTGGCACAGGGCTCCCTTCTCTTCCCTTCTCTGGCCGTGCCCCACCAGTGACTCTACGTTTGTCCGGCTGCCTCAGGCCTTCTCTTGGTACGCTGATCTCTGCGTCCCTGACCCTATGTGGTGTGCCTTCCTGGTAGGTGTAGTGAGGGGTCGCACCGAGATATAGTCACGACCGCCGGTCTTTGGCTGAGGATTAGTCGCCTCCACCAATTTGGGATCCGGTACCCTGCTCTGCCAACCCGTCACCCGCAATCTCCTGGGCCTATGGGGTTCTTTCTTCTCACGTGTCTCTGGGCCTCTCTTAATGTTCTGTTCCTTGTTTCCTTCCTCTTCTGTTCCTGTTCTCTCTGCTGTTTCTGGCCTCCACTCCAGGCCTGCCTCGTGGAGCTGGGCCCAGACTGAGCCACAGCTCCCTGTCAGCCCTCTCTGGCTGAACTCCTCTCTGAACAGACTCCCCGGACTGAACACTGTTCTAAGATGGTGCCCACCTTATATACCTCCCTCTATGTGTGAGCCCAGGTGACTAGCAACCAATGGGCTCCTACCTTTGCCCAGAGACCCACCCCTATCTGCTCCTACACCACTGGGTTTTCCTCCCCCTCCCCACTCCAGCCAGGGACAGATGCTGTCGTGCCTGCACTTCTGTCTAGTGGGAGCACCGTTGAGCTGTCCCTCGGAAATGGGGTGTGTGTGGTGCATGCAGCCTACCGAGTCCTGGTCCACACTCCATCCTTACCCGGGAGTGGAATATCACACCTCTGGTTTGAGGTGCAATACCCCTGTAGCAGCCGAGCCCTCGGGGTGCTACACAAACAATGCCAGAAGCAAGGCTTGCACCCAGGTGAATTTTGTTTCTTTACAGATTTAACTATTTTGTTCTTTAAAATACTATTTGCTCTTTCAACCTTTCCTGATGATTGTAGATGATATGAAGTATGAAGGTGCTGGTTAATTTGCAAACCTTTCAACATCTCTGCATATATCTGCCCTGTGAAGTGGGTTCCTCAGTCAGACTCCACTGTCTCAGGTAGGCCATATCTGCACACAATTTCAGATATCAATTTCCTAGTTGTCGCTGCAATTGTTGCCTTGGCAACAGACCAGGCTTCTACCCAAGAGGTGAACATATCCACACATATCAAGAAATACTCAAAGACACCACACTTGTGTAGTTGAATATAGTCTATTTGTAGTCTTTGAAAAGGGTAGTCACGCTTTGCAAGATGTTTACTCTGAATCTTAGTCACTTTGCCTAGATTGCAACAAAATGGTGTAAAAAATGTTTGATTGGTGCAAAAAACAAATTGTGGAAACCCTAGTGCAACCCAGAATTTCTTGACAATGGCAATCATTCTCCCTTTGGAAACATGAGATGAAACATGAGCTAGGCTTCCTAAAACGGGATACAAGGCTGGAGATGCACACAATCCACCATCCTCATGTTTCCACACATTATCAATTGACGTACAAGCAATGTTTCCCCACTTCCTGTGGGTTTTGGGGCCTGCAAGCTTCTGCAAGGTTGTCAGAGTATCCATTGGAAAATTATTATCATCTTTTAGGGTGTCTCGAAGAAACATAAAAGCGTCCTTTTTTGCATCTTTGTCTTCCCTGTTGTTGCCCATAGTTGTCATTTCAGCATCATCCAGCTCTGGATTTGGAAGGTTTTAGAAAGGTCCCCCGCCTGCTCACAAATATGCTCTGGTTCTTGTCCATCCTCAACAGTTTGAAGTGGAAACAAGGTAGCAGGGTTCAGTACACTGCATCAGCAAATGGTGATATTAGATGGTACCAGGAAGGAGATCTTGTATTTGGTTAGTCTGGCAACTGAGAGATATCTTGTGGTCAATCTGTGGAGTACTGCTTGTACGGCATCTGGAACCATAAGAAACAAATGTTTACTAAGAACAATATATGCCGTCTTCTCAACCAGCATAGCTGCTGCTGCTACTGACTTAATACATGCAGAACCTGCTGAGATAACAGAATCCAGTTTTGCACTGAAGTACCCTACTGACTTTTCTCTGCACTTCTGGGTAAGTACTCCTGAAATCTGCCTCTCCTGTTTATAGCAGAACATGTAGAATGACTTAGTATAATTTGGGAGTGCCAGTGAAGGGGCACTCTCATGACTCTGTTGTCAGGTATCCCAGGGCCAGGGGTCCTTCCCTGGCCCTAATACTAGGGGCGCCCTAGCTGGCCCTGCTCCCCGGATTACTTCTGATGGTGAAGATGCAAGGGCCACCTACCTTGTCTGAGCTTCTCAATCCTCCCTCAGTTTGTTCCCTTCCCCCACCCAGGAAATAGGAGAGTAGCAGTGTATGGCAGTACACCAACCAGACTAACAAGGTAATACAAACAGGGCTAAAGGAAAATACCAATCATACAAATATATGCACACAAACAACAGAGAATAACACCGGGGAGTTGAGGAAGGGGCAAAACCAAAATAGGAGAAGAAGAGAATTACACAAAACCTAAACCACACAACAGTCTTAGCTTAAATCCTCCAAATGCCTTCTCAAACAAACAACTCTCCACCACACTCCTAGCACCATGCAGCATAAGCTAGCTCTGGCAATAACTCTAAGCCAAAGCCCAGAATATATAGTAGTAGGGAGTGGCTAATGACGCGCCCCCTGGACCATGTTGTTAGGGATACCCGGAGCCGGATCAGATGGGGGTTGTAGTCTCCGAGTGGCTGTGACCCGGTCCGTGCCCAGGGTGTCAAACTCAGTGTGCGGCAGTCCTGGTAGTTGTTGTTTCTGTGTCGACTACGCCACCCGTTGATTTGCGGTCAAAAGGCCGCCGCTGCAGGATGGTCCGCTGAGGCTGGTGGTGTGTGTGCAGCTGTGGTAGTATAACCCCCAACGGGAGGGGTATAGCCTCAGGGGGTCAGACGTGGAGGATGGTGGTTGTGAAGGTGCAGCAAGGAGACTCAGAGGCATGAAATGCAGTTCAGGGTTTTTACTCACTGGTGTTGCTCGGGTCACTCTGCAGATCAGTGACCACCCAAGCCGTGCTGCGTCCACCAGGTCCTGGACTCGGCCAACTCCCGAGCAATTCTTGAGTATGGTCCTGAGCTCCTTTCTGACTCTCCCTTCTTCTGGCCGTTCCCACCAGGGGTCCACCTCTGTCCAGCTCCCTCGGGCCTCTTAGTGGTTGAACCTTCTCTGGCTTCCCTGGCCCTACTCGTGGTGTGCCTTCCTGGTGGATTTGGTGAGGGTCGTGGCAGATCCTGCCCACGACCTCCGGTTCCTGGCTAAGGTGTGCTTTAGCCTCTGCCAGCTTAGGATCCGGTACCCTTTTGCCGACCCTTCACCCTTATCAGCTCTCATACAGGCTCTTGGGGTCCCTTCTGCGCCTCTGGGTCTCTCTTCCTTCTCCTCTGCTTCACTGCAGGCTCTCTCTCTGACTGACTGACTGACTCTGTCCTAAGATGGTGCCCACCTTATATACTCCCTCTATGTGTGAGCTCAGGTGACCAGCACCCAATGAGCTCCTACATTTACCCAGACTACTCCCCCTATCTGCCCCTACACTACTGGGATGTTCCACCCCCCTCCCACTCCAGCCAGGGACAGACGCTGTCGTACCTGCACATATACTGGTGGGAGTACCGTTGTTCTGTCCCCCGGAAATGGGATGTATGTAGTGCATGCAGCCTACTAGCTCAGTTCCATACTCCATCCTTACCCGGAAGTGGAATACCACACCTCTGGGTTGAGGTGCAATACCCCTGTAGCAGCCGAATCCTCAGGGTGCTACATTCCCCCCTGGTAAATCACAGCACGTCCTCGGGCTGTAAAAGAATAAACATCCAAAAACATACAATTTTTTTCAAAACATAAACATATAAAACATTATATATATCATAAAACTTTTCATATTAAACATTCTTGTTCCTCCGGCCACGGTGCAAATTGTGACCAGGTAAGTGCCACAGTCTCTGGTAGAAAAAACAACAGTTTCCTATAAAACCGGTAGGGGGCGCTTTAAGAAGCGCAACTATGTACAAATAGGGGAAGGTATGGCCGCTCTCAGTCCTCGGCCAATGGGGAAGAGGAATGGCTGTTCACAGTCCTCAGCCTGTTGGGGGATAGGGACACACGGGTACAGTTCACTGGTCCCAACGGGGACTATATTTTAAACTATTAACTGTTCTTGTACCCTGATGGGTAACTATTTTACAGTTTCACGATACCGTACTCTAATGACGGCGTCCTCCTGTTCCTTCTCGCGGGCAAACTTCAGACCCGTCCGGGTCCTCTTGCTCCTCCTCACACCGCAGCTCCTCCTCCGTCAGCCGGTGTACATGAAGGGCGTACGGTCCTTTGGCACATTTGTGCCGGGTGAATGTGACCTCGTCCCCTACATATAGGTCACGTTCTCTGTGTCCCTCCGGCAGATGACTTTCAACGTCTCTGCGGGTAACAAAGACGTCGCCGGGGGTCTGATGATCCCTGATGAAACCCCAACCGTGCTGCAGTTGGAATTTAATCACAGTCCCGGTGGCACGGGGACAATGAGCTGCACGGGGGTTCCTCCGGGTCCGGCTCTTCTGTTCAGCGCTCTGTATTTGCAGCCGCTGCTCACGGACCCGCCTCTCTCTCCTTTCCCTGTCAAAGACCTCTAGCTGCTGCCGGCAGCACTCTGCACGCTCAGCTGCGGCCGCCCGTGTTTCTTGGGTGAACCCCATGAGGTCTCCTCCAGTGGGGTCCCACTCAAACTGCGCCTCCTCCAACGAGAGCGGGGTCATCTTGACAGGCGCCGGAGGCGGTATCAGGGGCTCATCCAGGGGTCTTTCTTTCCGGAGTCGGGGATGGTGGTACTCCGGTGGCCACACAAAGGGCTGCCCATCCGGGCAAGTGTGCTGGGCAAACAAGTCTTCACCCAGGTGTGGCGCTGTGGATGTTGAGGGCGCGGAGGTGGTAGCGGCGCCCAGGTTTACCAGGCCTTGCGACCAGGCTTGGGGCACCCTGAAGGTGAAGGGCACCGTAAAGACGGCGGCGCCCGGGTGTTCCTGGCCTTGCGACCAGGCCGGTGGCTCGGCAGAGGTAGAGGGCGCTGTTGGTACTGCGGCGCCCGGGGGCACTCGGCCTTGCGACCAGGCCGGTGGCGTCTCCTGCTTGGCCGCGCTCTGGATTGAGGCGCGTGACGTAGCAGGGGGCGTGGCCGCGGCTCCGGCCGCTTGAGGCCTAGCTTGGAGCGATGACGCAGCGGATACGGGAACGGTGAGTGGGGCTTCGGGCTCTGCGACGGGGAGCTGGGGCAGGTTTGCGGCTTCTGGGCACGGGATGCTGTCGTCCCCATTACCTGCCTTCATCTCTTCGGCTCCCTCCGCGGCGTCGTCTCCGGCCGTCGTCCCTCCTTCGCCGTCCTCAGAGGTGGATTTGCTCCTCGCTGCGGGTGGCATGCTTCGCTGGCGGGCTCCAGCCTGCTGGGCCATCTCTCTGCTCCACTCCGCCAGTGTTTCCTGCTGCACCCGGGCCATCCTCCGTGCGAGGCCCTCCAGCGCGGTCTGTGCACGCTCCTGATCTCCGGGGAGCTGCGCCAGGATCTCCAGCAGGCCTTCTGGAGTGGCGACCTGCAACAGGCTCCTGACCACTGGGTCGGTGCTGCCTGACTCTCCCTCCATCTCCGGGTGTGTTCTCTCTGGACTCTCCTCCAGACTCCTCCAGGCTGCTCCCATCTTCTTTCTTTTGTTCTGTATACGCCCATACTGAGGGCGGTCCTGGGGCAACTTTGTGATTGCCAGTTCCAGGGGTAGTTCTCTCACGCTGATGGACATATCAATCATCACAGTCTCTGCTGGTGGGGGCGGTTTCCACTTTTGGCGCCATTTTCTGTCCTGGCCCACGATGGGAGGTGGCCTCTTGCCATCCTTTGGCACGCCCATAATGGCGTCTGCTCTGCCAAGGCGGGAAATCTTTTCTGATGGCGGGAATCGCTTCCCAGTGGCGGGAAACTCTGTGGATGGCGGGAAAAGACTGCAGATGATGGGCAAATGGCGGGAACTGATCCGAGATGGCGTCCGATGGCGGGGACCCTCTGGAATCGGCGGGAGACTTCTTTTTGAGGTAAATGCGAACTTTTCTTCAGGCACGCAGTACCCGGTGGTTGCGGGCACGTGATCCTGCCGACTACGCCAAAGTTGACGTGCCCCCTGGGCCATGTTGTTAGGGATACCCGGAGCCGGATCAGATGGGGGTTGTAGTCTCCGAGTGGCTGTGACCCGGTCCATGCCCAGGGTGTCAAACTCAGTGTGCGGCAGTCCTGGTAGTTGTTGTTTCTGTGTCGACTACGCCACCCGTTGATTTGCGGTCAAAAGGCCGCCGCTGCAGGATGGTCCGCTGAGGCTGGTGGTGTGTGTGCAGCTGTGGTAGTATAACCCCCAACGGGAGGGGTATAGCCTCAGGGGGTCAGACGTGGAGGATGGTGGTTGTGAAGGTGCAGCAAGGAGACTCAGAGGCATGAAATGCAGTTCAGGGTTTTTACTCACTGGTGTTGCTCGGGTCACTCTGCAGATCAGTGACCACCCAAGCCGTGCTGCGTCCACCAGGTCCTGGACTCGGCCAACTCCCGAGCAATTCTTGAGTATGGTCCTGAGCTCCTTTCTGACTCTCCCTTCTTCTGGCCGTTCCCACCAGGGGTCCACCTCTGTCCAGCTCCCTCGGGCCTCTTAGTGGTTGAACCTTCTCTGGCTTCCCTGGCCCTACTCGTGGTGTGCCTTCCTGGTGGATTTGGTGAGGGTCGTGGCAGATCCTGCCCACGACCTCCGGTTCCTGGCTAAGGTGTGCTTTAGCCTCTGCCAGCTTAGGATCCGGTACCCTTTTGCCGACCCTTCACCCTTATCAGCTCTCATACAGGCTCTTGGGGTCCCTTCTGCGCCTCTGGGTCTCTCTTCCTTCTCCTCTGCTTCACTGCAGGCTCTCTCTCTGACTGACTGACTGACTGACTCTGTCCTAAGATGGTGCCCACCTTATATACTCCCTCTATGTGTGAGCTCAGGTGACCAGCACCCAATGAGCTCCTACATTTACCCAGACTACTCCCCCTATCTGCCCCTACACTACTGGGATGTTCCAACCCCCTCCCACTCCAGCCAGGGACAGACGCTGTCGTACCTGCACATATACTGGTGGGAGTACCGTTGTTCTGTCCCCCGGAAATGGGATGTATGTAGTGCATGCAGCCTACTAGCTCAGTTCCATACTCCATCCTTACCCGGAAGTGGAATACCACACCTCTGGGTTGAGGTGCAATACCCCTGTAGCAGCCGAATCCTCAGGGTGCTACACTAACACTGGATGGCTGAGAGCCTTAATGCAAGTAAGCTTCCAGGAGCTCACATCTGAGCAGATTAACCCCTGCACTGCTGAAAGAAACCTGCTCCATTTAATATGAAGGTGAAAGGCTTCTAGTAAGTGCAGGAGTGGGAGGAATCAGACGCTGCGGTCTTCTGGCTCCTCTCTGTCGCGGTAAACCCGTGATAGGCAATAAGTATTGCAGCTTTCAGACAGTCCACTGCCTGTTTCTTCTCCTCAGACAACTTGGCCTCTTTGAGTGGTAAGAGCATATAATGGAGCAGCAAGTTGAGACATATTTGGTATCCACTGTCTACAATATCTAACTAGCCCCAAAAATCCTCTGACCTGCTTGGCACTCTATGGATACGGTGCCTTTTGTATCACTGAGACTTTATATGGAGTGATATGTTTAGAGCCTTGTGAAATACAACGGCCCAGGAAAGTGACTTTTTACAGGCAAAATTGGAGCTTGTTAGGGGTTACTTTACATCCCTCAGTACTCAAGTGTGAAAGCAAAGAAGCAGTTGCACATTGCTGTTTTGAAAAGGATGTTAGCAGAATGTTATCAATATATTGTATGATTACAACTTCTGTTGGGGATTGCCACCTATCCGGGACTTGTTTCATGACCTAACCAAATTCTGATGGTGAAAAGACTATTCCATGTGACAATCTGTTCTAGGCTTGCTGCTGCCCCTCAAATGTAAAGGCAAACAGATGCTGGGAATCAAGGTGCACAGGTAAACAGAAGTATGCATTGACCAAATCTATTACACTAAACCAGAAGGCATCTGGTGGGATTTCTCCGAGAATATTGTGAGGGTTTGGTACAATTGGATGATCTTCTTGAATAATTTTATTCACAGCATGAACGTCACGACCCAACTGCAACTGGCCTGGCTTCCCAAGCTTAGCCAATAGATACAAAGGTGTATTTAGTGATGACCCTTGATTCACAAAGGATTTCATTCGGTCTCTTAAACCATTAAATTGTTTGAGGCTGAGAGGATACTGCGCAGCTCTGGGTAGCTGAGCTCCGGTTCTGAGTTTGATAACCACTGGGTCAGCTCATTTAATAAGACCCAAAGTGTCTCCTTTCCAAGCCCAGACTTCTGGGGGAACATCCTTCAGCTCAGGAGGAATGTCCTTCTCTGAGGTACTAAAGAATGCCATTAGGGGGATCAGACTTTCAAGTATTATGGTCTTCCGATCTCTCTGAAGTAGTCACAATGAGCCCATCATCTTTGTACTTTGTTTGCTTTTAGTTTCATCATCCCTTCCCAGCAAGTTGCAAGGAACAGAATCACTGAGGATGAAAGAAAGTGAAGTACTGATGGGCCCTATCATTATTGGGGTTTCTGTTTTCTTGAGTGTACTGGGTTTACCATCTAGGCCTACAACTTCAATTAATCCTATGGCCTTTAGGGTAGGGCCTTCAGATTACTATGGGGTAGTGCTAGCTGCTCCAGTTTCCACCAGACACTCTATTGTGTTAAAGATCGTATCAAAGAGGGTAAAGTGGACAAAGGCATCACCCCCTAGGTAGAACCGGAAGCTCTTCATTTCAGTTGTTTTACTGCCCTTTTTTTATTTGTGGCCTTACACTTGCTTCTGGAAGTGGCCCAGTTAATCACAATTGAAGCACCTCACCTTACTGAGGTCCACCCTTCCAAAGAACACCCTTGTGGGTTTATAGGCATTTTTAAGCACCATTACCTTCTGGAATTTCTTTTCCTCCTCCTCTTAAACATTCCTTTGATTTGAACTAGCCATACTCATGAATGCTAGGACTGATTTCTCACGCCAATCAGCATGAGCGGAAACTAATGAGTCTTCTTTTTCAGTCCAGACACCAAGATGTCAACATTTTTCCCATTCCTTTGTCCTCCAGGCTCCCTACTGCCTCCTTGACTGGCTGCCTAAATCTCTCAATGCAATCAATCCACTGGTTCCTTAACCTTTTATTGAATATTTGTCACCCTTACCCTGGACTGGGGAGGAAAAGCCTCTTAATTTTTCTTTGGATTTGGATGACATATTCCAATGCTTTTTTGAAGGGGGTTTTATTGTTCAGTTAGGTTAAATGGTAGAAAAAGCCTTGTGCAGATGGCAGTAGCATCAATCTGTCCAGCTATTGTTTTCATTATCTGCAACAAGTTTCTCCATTTGGGATTGTAGCTGACTGTAATGTTATACAGCTCATTTGCAAACCCATACACCATTGCTTATTGGTTTGGTGATTGATGAGAGAAACCCCTTCATTTCCCCAGGTGTCCACGGGACATGTTGGGTGATTCTCCTATCTGGCTGAATATTTGTACCAGGTATAAATTGTTCTCTGACAAGATAGGCAGAGGCCTGATGTGACACTTGTACCTCAATAATCCTGTCTATATCTTTTTGGTTTATTTTTTGGAGTGATCAGAAGTTCTCCCTTCACTCCACAATAAACTCCCCCTCCCCTAAACTTAGGTCCCACTCTTTCCACTTGGTACAGTAGATAAGAATGGTCTAGGTCGCCATGTTGCCTAGTCTTATTCTGTGGTCTCAGCACAGAAAGAGTCAGGGCTGCCACCAGGAATTTCAGAGCCCAATACTGGTAAAATGTTTGGGCCCCCTTGAGACTCCGCCCAAGCTCCACCTCCACCCCATTTCCACCTCCACCCCTTAAACCTTCCACAGCCCCACCGCCCACTCTTGGAACAACTCCACTTCTGCATCACGTCCTCACCAATCACACATTAACAGTTCCCATCAGGGCCGGACTGGCCATCTGGCAAATGCCAGATGGGCTGATGCCATCTGTGGGCCTCTCCTTCACTCCAGGGACGCACATGCAACCCTTCCCCCTAGCGTCCCATTTGTTATATTTAGATTCCTGTGCTGTGCAGGGATTAACTCCAGTGGTGCCCTGACCTCTGCTTCTTCTTATCTGCATTCAGTACATGAAGGAGGAAGGGGAGCGTGTCGCTGAGGCAGCCAGTCAGCTTAAAGAGGTTTGTCCAATCTAAAATGAAAACTCTCCTCGCTTTTGGACAAATCCAGAAGTGCAGAGAAAGTGAGAACTGCATCGGCTTTCTCACCTCCTTTGGATATCAGTTACGTCCAAAGGAGGGGAGAGGGAAGAAGCCGCTGAATTGCTGCAGGGATCACCTGGAACAGTGTCAGTGACGCGCCCCTGGGCCTGTGTCGCGCTGCGTTGCGCACGCGGGAGCTTACCCGGAGCCGGATCTCTTGAGGGTTGTAGTCTCGTGGCGGTGACCCGGTCCGTGCCCAGGGAGTCAAACTGAGCGGCGATGTAACAGCGGTAGATGTAGGACGACTACGCCACCCGTTGAATGCAGCTATGGAGCTGCCGCTGCAGGACAGTCCGCTGAGGCCGGTGGATGGATGGTGCAGCGTAGATGGTATAACCCCCAACGGGAGGGGTATGGCCTCAGGGCAGCAGATGTGGATGATGGGGGTAGCAGGAACCACTCAGAGACGGTGCGGTGTAATTCAGGGTCTTTACTGGTAACAACGATAGACCCTCCCGGAGTACTTGCTAGTGAACGGGGCCTGGTCAGTCCTTGAGCAGATGGGATCTCCCCTGGCCAGGCGGAGTTGTAGGCCTCCCAAACTGACTGTACTCTTCTGGCTACCTTGCTAGAAGCGGATATAAGTAGCCCACGTCCCTGAGTGTACCGTGTGGTGCTCACCCGTATGGCCGGTGACTCGGGGCCTTCTAATGGCTTCCGCTCCACGATGGCGGTGCTGGTCCCACGCGTGTGACCGTGCCTTCGGGTTTCTGGGCCTGAGGACCTGAAATCCCCTGCCGGTCGGCTTCTGCTGCTGGGTAAGAGTTAGTCCCCACAGCCTCGGACGCCGGGTCCGGTAAGAAAGCTTCTCAGTCAGGGCGAGCTCTGCAGCTGCCAGCCCCTGACTCTTTGTAACACTGCTCCCACAGAGCTCCTGTTGTTTCTTCCTATGCTGCTTCTCTGTCTCTACTTCTGTTCTTCTTCTACTCCAGGCTCAGGCCCCAGGACAGGGCCTGCCTGTGGAGCAGAGCCCATAGAGCAGCTCTGCTCCCTGTCTTCTCCTCTCTGAAACTCTCTAACCCTGCCTCAGCCCCAGGTTTATATAGGGGAAGTTCTTCCCCTCCCAAGACTGGGCAGGAGGTGTGGCATGCACAGGATCCCTGACCAAAGGACCTCCCACCTGCTCTCAGACATAACATTACATTACTGTGGAAACCAGACCCCTGGGGTGCCACATTCCCCCCTAGTAAAATTTAGTACTCCGGGACTAAACATATTTTAGAAAAACATAACAAGATATAACAATAACAATACAATAAAGAAACACATAAAGGTGGTCACGGCGTGTCCGCAACCGGGTGCAGTCTTTGAGGGAAGCAAGGTGTCCATTTCACCAAAACAGGGTGACGGTGTCCATTTCACCAGAACAGGGAGACGTAACCAGATAGGGGTTTGTCCTTCCCCGAGTCCTTAACAGTCTTTAGTCCATCCTGGGTTACGCTCCAACTATGTACAGGGTGGCCGCTCTCAGTCCTCGGCCAGTGGGGAAAAAGGGACGGCTGTTCACAGTCCTCAGCCTGGTAAGGGATAGGGAATGGCTGCTCACAGTCCTCAGCCTGGTAAGGGATAGGGACACACGGATAACAGTTCACACTTGTCCCAACGGGGACCACACTTCAATCATTTAACAGTTTCAGCAAGTTCTCATACCCTGACGGGTAACTATGTACAGCTCTTTATTTATGCTACTTCCCTTCAGTAGTGGTGTCCTCTCTTTGTCTCCTCCTGATGGTAGTCTTCAGACCCGTCCGGGTCCTCTTGGCTTTCCTCGTATTGGTAGTACTGCAGCTCCTCCTTGGTTAGCCGGTGAATGTGGAGGGTGTACAGTCCTTTTGCACCTGGGGAGTTCAGGCCTTGCGACCAGGCGTGGAGAGGGTCGCCGTTGATGACGCCCGGGGTCAGAGGGTGCAACTTTGGGCCTGGGCGCGGGCTGGTGGTGGTAGTGCCCAGGGCTGGAGGGCTTGGCCGCAGGGCTTGTTGCGGGGGCTGGAGCAGGTCGGTGTCTGCAGCGCCCGGAATCGGCGGCTCCACCAGGGGGCCCGGGAGCAGGCTGACGCTGGCAGCGTCCGGGACAGGGAGACTCCTCTTACCTGCTCCCGCGACCGCTCCTGCGTCACGCGTCTTCTCCCGGCGCTGGTCGGGGCCGGCGACGACTGGGGCACTGCCGATGCTGGGCAGCTTAGTCTGCTGCCAGTCCGCCATCTTGCTGTCCGTTCCTGGTGTCCTCCTCCCCCCTAGTGGACCGTGGCCTACCTTTTGGAGATCCTCTTCCGTAGGCCGCGGCTCCGCAGTCAATCGTCGGGGTAGAGGACCTGGCGTCGCGCTCCTGTGACGTCGGCGTCTGCTGGGCTCCTTCCAGGACCTTACGCAACGTCCAGACGTGAGGCGGGGCTTCAGTTCTCGCGCGCTTTCGGAGTCCACGCCCCTCTTCTTCCCGCGCGGCGTCTCCAAGATGGCGCCGGATGGCGGGAAAACTCCTCGGATGGCGGGAAGAAGGCAGAAGATGGCGCCGGATGGCGGGAAAACTCCTCGGATGGCGGGAAGAAGGCAGAAGATGGCGCCGGATGGCGGGAAAACTCCACGGATGGCGGGAATCTTCACAGATGGCGGGAATCTTCACCACTGGTAAGTTTGAACAGTCTTTTTCAGGCACGCAGTACCCGGTGGTTGCGGGCACGAAATCCTGCCGGCTACGCCAAAAGTTGACGCGCCCCTGGGCCTGTGTCGCGCTGCGTTGCGCACGCGGGAGCTTACCCGGAGCCGGATCTCTTGAGGGTTGTAGTCTCGTGGCGGTGACCCGGTCCGTGCCCAGGGAGTCAAACTGAGCGGCGATGTAACAGCGGTAGATGTAGGACGACTACGCCACCCGTTGAATGCAGCTATGGAGCTGCCGCTGCAGGACAGTCCGCTGAGGCCGGTGGATGGATGGTGCAGCGTAGATGGTATAACCCCCAACGGGAGGGGTATGGCCTCAGGGCAGCAGATGTGGATGATGGGGGTAGCAGGAACCACTCAGAGACGGTGCGGTGTAATTCAGGGTCTTTACTGGTAACAACGATAGACCCTCCCGGAGTACTTGCTAGTGAACGGGGCCTGGTCAGTCCTTGAGCAGATGGGATCTCCCCTGGCCAGGCGGAGTTGTAGGCCTCCCAAACTGACTGTACTCTTCTGGCTACCTTGCTAGAAGCGGATATAAGTAGCCCACGTCCCTGAGTGTACCGTGTGGTGCTCACCCGTATGGCCGGTGACTCGGGGCCTTCTAATGGCTTCCGCTCCACGATGGCGGTGCTGGTCCCACGTGTGTGACCGTGCCTTCGGGTTTCTGGGCCTGAGGACCTGAAATCCCCTGCCGGTCGGCTTCTGCTGCTGGGTAAGAGTTAGTCCCCACAGCCTCGGACGCCGGGTCCGGTAAGAAAGCTTCTCAGTCAGGGCGAGCTCTGCAGCTGCCAGCCCCTGACTCTTTGTAACACTGCTCCCACAGAGCTCCTGTTGTTTCTTCCTATGCTGCTTCTCTGTCTCTACTTCTGTTCTTCTTCTACTCCAGGCTCAGGCCCCAGGACAGGGCCTGCCTGTGGAGCAGAGCCCATAGAGCAGCTCTGCTCCCTGTCTTCTCCTCTCTGAAACTCTCTAACCCTGCCTCAGCCCCAGGTTTATATAGGGGAAGTTCTTCCCCTCCCAAGACTGGGCAGGAGGTGTGGCATGCACAGGATCCCTGACCAAAGGACCTCCCACCTGCTCTCAGACATAACATTACATTACTGTGGAAACCAGACCCCTGGGGTGCCACATCAGCACCAGAGGTGAGTACAAATGTTATTTTTTTACTGGGAAGAATAAAATAATAGTCATTGAGAAGGGGTTGTCTGAGTAGTGGCAAACCCTTTAATTTTACATTTATCATCAATCACTAAGCAACTAAAAGGGGCTAATGAAAATGTAGAAAAAGGGTGCAATACAGTCATGGTGGCTGTTTAGGGGGTTAGAGCAGCTGACAGGTTCCTGTTAATGGTACATTTAGGTGCAGTCAATGTACCCTGAAGGGGTGGTTCGAAGAGAATAATGATTTTCATCCTAAATACTATTTGTTCTAATAATCTAATGCCATTTCCAATGTGCTTTAATTAATAGTCCTTATTATCCCCTCTCTAATCTAACTGCTTTAGTTATTTTTTTATCTATTTCCTCTTTGATGATGTTCCGTTTGAAAATTCCCATTGCATGCTGGGATATTCAATTGAGTCATCATCAGGAGGCAGAGGCTGCGATCAGTGCCTCAGCCTCTGTCCCCACCCTAAAATGAAGTGTCATCCAGGGGTGGACATATCATTGATGTAACCTGTGGTGCCACACAGGGGCCCAAGAGATTAGGGAGCCCATTTCCACCTCCAAAACAGGTAGAGTTCATTTACTGTTCTTGTTTGTGTCTCCCAATGGCATCATGACGTCCATTTCAGAGGCTGGGCTAGTCCCTGCTCTACTGAGCATGTGTCAGTTGTAAATTCTGACGTATGCTCAATAGGACTTCCCTTGCAATATTCTTCTCAGTGCACAGTGAGAGTGCACAACCTCACCGGCTCTAATGGGAAGGGACGAGCCGAAAACAGAGGGCACTGTTAGTGCGCATTGTAAGGAGCGAACGGGGAGAGCAGAGATCAGCCCTGCCTCCAATAGTGAAGCCACTTTCGTGGGTGGGCCTGGTCCCCACTTGCTGCATTCTTTCTTTAATTGACAGCTGGCTGTGCATCAGTGCCCAGCCGGCTGTCAGTGAAAGTGCTGGGACGTGCTTATAGTTGCTGCTCTCACTACTATGTGCGGTGACTTATTGCTTGGGGCATGACTGAAATCCGGTGGCTCCTGGGAGAAATAAAATGTATTTTATCCCATGTGCCGCACTTTCAGTACAGCAGCTGGGCACTTCATAATTCTATTGACATGCAGAATAACCCTACATCTGCAAGTAAATAGAGTTATCTAACCTGACGGGTTCCGTTTACATTTCACATAGCGTTATTCTGGCTTCACAGCAGTTTGGATTCTGTAAATGTGATATATATCTTGAACGATCCACAAAAATTGACGAACAGATGTCACATTCACTTCATAGCAAGTGGGCGTGTGTGCTCGCAAATGCCAGGGCTGAATTTAAGTCCCAGTCCGACCCTGGTTCCCATTGAACCATATCACATACATAGCCAGCAGTTTTTGTTTTGCCCAAATTTTTTAAGCCGCCACTACAACAAGGTAGACTCTTCTGACTGGGCCCTCCTTACTCTAACCTGTTAAAAATGTCTTAAAATATCCAATACTCTTTTTAGTTGAAAAGAAAATGTAACAGCACCAGAAAATTGAAATGACTGGTGTAAAGCCTCCCAGACAATATTCCAATTGTCGTGAGATATATATATATATATATATATATATATATATATATATATATATATATATATATATACAGTGCTGGCCAAAAGTATTGGCACCCCTGCAATTCTGTCAGATAATACTCAGTTTCTTCCTGAAAATGATTGCAATCACAAATTCTTTGGTATTATTCTCTTCATTTAACTTGTCTTCAATGAAAAAAACACAAAAAGAATTTTCCTAAAGCCAAAATGGATATAATTCCACACCAAACCTATAAAAGGGGGTGGAAAAAAGTATTGGCACCGTTTGAAAAATCATGTGATGCTTCTCTAATTCATGTAATCAACAGCACCTGTAACTTACCTGTGGCACCTAACAGGTGTTGGCAATAACTAAATCACACTTGCAGCCAGTTAACATGGATTAAAGTTGACTCAATCTGTCCTGTGTCCTTGTGTGTACCACATTGAGCATGGAGAAAAGAAAGAAGACCAAAGAACTGTCTGAGGACTTGAGAAACCAAATTGTGAGGAAGCATGAGCATTCTCAAGGCTACAAGTCCATCTCCAAAGACCTGAATGTTCCTGTGTCTTCCGTGCGCAGTGTCATCAAGAAGTTTAAAGCCCATGGCACTGTGGCTAACCTCCTTAGATGTGGATGGAAAAGAAAAATTGACGAGAGATTTCAACGCAAGATTGTGCGGATGGTGGATAAAGAACCTCGACTAACATCCAAACAAGTTCAAGCTGCCCTGCAGTCCGAGGGTACAACAGTGTCAACCCGTACTATCTGTCGGCGTCTGAATGAAAAGGGACTGTATGGTAGGATACCCAGGAAGACCCCACTTCTTACCCCGAGACATAAAAAAGCCAGGCTGGAGTTTGCCAAAACTTACCTGAGAAAGCCTAAAACGTTTTGGAAGAATGTTCTCTGGTCAGATGAGACAAAAGTAGAGCTTTTTGGGAAAAAGCATCAACATAGAGTGTACAGGAAAAAAAAGAGGCATTCAAAGAAAAGAACACGGTCCCTACAGTCAAACATGGTGGAGGTTCCCTGATATTTTGGGGTTGCTTTGCTGCCTCTGGCACTGGACTGCTTGACCGTGTGCATGGCATTATGAAGTCTGAAGACTACCAACAAATTTTGCAGCATAATGTAGGGCCCAGTGTGAGAAAGCTGGGTCTCCCTCAGAGGTCATGGGTCTTCCAGCAGGACAATGACCCAAAACACACTTCCAAAAGCACTATAAAATGGTTTTAGAGAAAGCACTGGAGACTTCTAAGGTGGCCAGCAATGAGTCCAGACCTGAATCCCATAGAACACCTGTGGAGAGATCTCAAAATGGCAGTTTGAAGAAGGCACCCTCCAAATATCAGGGACCTGGAGCAGTTTGCCAAAGAAGAATGGTCTACAATTCCAGCAGAGCATTGTAAGAAACTCATTGATGGTTACCGGAAGCGGTTGTTCGCAGTTATTTTGGCTAAAGGTTGTGCAACCAAGTATTAGGCTGAGGGTGCCAATACTTTTGTCCGGCCCTTTTTTGGAGTTTTGTGTGAAATGATCAATGATTAGATTTTTGCTTCATTCTCTTTTGTGTTTTTTCCTTGCAAGCAAATTAAATGAAGAGAATAATACCAAGTAATTTGTGATTGCAATCATTTTCAGGAAGAAACTGAGTATTATCTGACAGAATTGCAGGGTTGCCAATACTTTTGGCCAGCACTATATATATATATATATATATATATATATATATATATATATGTAGAAAGAACTGACCAGCACATCCTAATGTGAACAGGTGCAAGCTGCAGAAACTGAATAAGATATATAAAAAGAAAGCACAGCAGCACTCAATTATGGCCAAAATACATAAAGACAATAAAAATGTTTGATTTAAACTGTGTTATTACTCAATGAACTTTACTTACAAAAAACGGAGGTTCTTAGCGCATAAATTGGCCAATTCATGTGTGCCCATCAACTGCTGCAAGGCGACCTCCCATCTGATGGGTACTACTCAGCCTACATGCCTCTCTTGGGCTACAAGCCTATAACTCTGGACAGAACATGTCACTTCCGGGCTGAAACACCTACAATTTAAATGGGCTGGTAGAGTAGAATATACATCACCTGCTGGTTAAATGGGGGGAGTGCAAGGTCAAACAGGAGGCAGTTACCACCTCCTATAGTAATATGTAAAAAGAACTGACCAGCACATCCTAATGTGAACAGGTGCAAGCTGCAGAAACTGAATAAGATATATACCCCCCCCCCCACTTGCTGAGCTAATAAATCATCTTTTTTTGGAGTGCTGTTTCTACTATTTTTTTCATATATAAGAAGGTTTGGTATTTACCTGGAGGACGGGCACCCACCCATTTACAAGTTGTTTGCTTGTGCTGCTCTTTTTCCTTTTTTTTCTCTCTCTCTCTCTCTCTCTATATATATATATATATATATATATATATATATATACAGTACAGACCAAAAGTTTGGACACACCTTCTCATTTAAAGATTTTTCTGTATTTTCATGACTATGAAAATTGTACATTCACACTGAAGGCATCAAAACTATGAATTAACACATGTGGAATTATATACTTAACAAAAAAGTGTGAAACAACTGAAAATATGTCTTATATTCTAGGTTCTTCAAAGTAGCCACCTTTTGCTTTGATGACTGCTTTGCACACTCTTGGCATTCTCTTGATGAGCTTCAAGAGGTAGTCACCCGAAATGGTCTTCCAACAATCTTGAAGGAGTTCCCAGAGATGCTTAGCACTTGTTGGCCCTTTTGCCTTCACGCTACGGTCGAGCTCACCCCAAACCATCTCGATTGGGTTCAGGTCTGGTGACTGTGGAGGCCAGGTCATCTGGCGTAGCACCCCATCACTCTCCTTCTTGGTCAAATAGCCCTTACACAGCCTGGAGGTGTGTTTGGGGTCATTGTCCTGTTGAAAAATAAATGATGGCCCAACTAAACACAAACCGGATGGAATAGCATGCCGCTGCAAGATGCTGTGGTAGCCATGCTGGTTCAGTATGCCTTCAATTTTGAATAAATCCCCAACAGTGTCACCAGCAAAGCACCCGCACACCATCACACCTCCTCCTCCATGCTTCACAGTGGGAACCAGGCATGTAGAGTCCATCCGTTCACCTTTTCTGCGTCGCACAAAGACACGGTGGTTGGAACCAAAGATCTCAAATTTGGACTCATCAGACCAAAGCACAGATTTCCACTGGTCTAATGTCCATTCCTTGTGTTCTTTAGCCCAAACAAGTCTCTTCTGCTTGTTGCCTATCCTTAGCAGTGGTTTCCTAGCAGCTATTTTACCATGAAGGCCTGCTGCACAAAGTCTCCTCTTAACAGTTGTTGTAGAGATGAGTCTGCTGCTAGAACTCTGTGTGGCATTGACCTGGTCTCTAATCTGAGCTGCTGTTAACCTGCGATTTCTGAGGCTGGTGACTCGGAGAAACTTATCCTCAGAAGCAGAGGTGTTTCTTTGTAGCGCTTGATGGTTTTTGCAACTGCACTTGGGGACACTTTCAAAGTTTTCCCAATTTTTCAGACTGACTGACCTTCATTTCTTAAAGTAATGATGGCTACTCTTTTTTCTTTACTTAGCTGCTTTTTTCTTGCCATAATACAAATTCTAACAGTCTATTCAGTAGGACTATCAGCTGTGTATGTGAGCCTCACTCCTATTGAACTAGAGTGTGCAAAGCAGTCATCAAAGCAAAAGGTGGCTACTTTGAAGAACCTAGAATATAAGACATATTTTCAGTTGTTTCACACTTTTTTGTTAAGTATATAATTCCACATGTGTTAATTCATAGTTTTGATGCCTTCAGTGTGAATGTACAATTTTCATAGTCATGAAAATACAGAAAAATCTTTAAATGAGAAGGTGTGTCCAAACTTTTGGTCTGTACTGTATATATATATATATATATATATATATATATATATATATATATATATATATATATATATATATATATATATATATATAAAATAAATAAAAGGCAGGCAGCCCTCCAATTGTGAAAAAAACATGAGAACTTTATTAGCCCATCAGATGTGGCAACGTTTCGGCTGAGAACAGCCTTTTTCAACTTGTGCCATTCCAGAGGAGGAAGACATCATTTATGTATCGCCACCACTTAATTACCATCTAGTAGTGGTGGGACACATAGATGAGGTCCTCCTCCAAAGTCGTCATTATGTTTCGGGTCCAGGTGGTGGAACCTCTGTGCTTCGGTGCAAGGAGGGACCAGAGGGGCGTGACTAAGTGCCTACTCGGCCTGACCCAGGTCACACGGCGGCTTAATTGACTCCGTGAACCAGGGAGGGACCGGGCAGGTGAACCAGGTGCCACTCTGGGACCGACCTTGTGTGAGAGAAGGTGACTCCCATGGGTTAGATGACAGGAACTGACCGGTACAGCGGATGAGCACGGCAGGAAGGCAGACGGGTGGTTCGGGTAGATCAGCAGGCTGATACGGCAGATAGCCAAACTGGTGCTCCGGGTAGGCAAGCAGGAGGGCATGGCACGGGGTGCACTTAGATAGTACCGGGCAGCCCGCCTAGTCGAATAGTATGGGCGTAACTAATAGGCTGTAAGCCGGATACTGTGCACTACCCTAGTGTGAACAGCGCCCTATACAAGCCTATCTTTGTGCAATTTTAATACTAAGCAGTCACCCCGTCCATGAAATGGTAGATTGTGAGTGATTGTCTCATCAGTATTTTGCACCTGTGTAGCCGCCATCTTTATTTGGGTCTGCTGCATTCTGGTAGTGCATTTGGCTTTGAAGATCTGGGCAGGTAAACACTGCTGCCCTTTTTTGCTGTTTTTTTTTTTTTAATTTTTGGGGGAATTTTAATTCTTCTTAGTGTGGTTTTTGCTGTGAGTGTTTAGAGTAGGACTCGTAAGCATGAGGACCCTTGACGCGGGTTACGAGCTTAAGTATTTTGGCCAAAATATCAACTAATACCTCATATATTATATATATGTAATTTTGCACACTTTTATTCCAGGGTGCACCCAGGCCCATCAGTGCGGGCATTGTAAACTAGGGTGTCTGTTCCCAGGGGGTGCACTTGGATAGTACCGGGCAGCCTGCCTAGTCGAATAGTATGGGCGTAACTAATAGGCTGTAAGCCGGATACTGTGCACTACCCTAGTGTGAACAGCGCCCTATACAAGCCTATCTTTGTGCAATTTTAATACTAAGCAGTCACCCCGTCCATGAAATGGTAGGTTGTGAGTGATTGTCTCATCAGTATTTTGCACCTGTGTATCCGCCATCTTTATGTGGGTCTGCTGCATTCTGGTAGTGCATTTGGCTTTGAAGATCTGGGCAGGTAAACACTGCTGCCCTTTTTTGCTGTTTTTTTTTTTAATTTTTGGGGGAATTTTAATTCTACTTAGTGTGGTTTTTGCTGTGAGTGTTTAGAGTAGAACTTGTAAGCATGAGGACCCTTGACGCGGGTTGCGAGCTTAAGTATTTTGGCCAAAATATCAACTAATACCTCATATATTATATATATGTAATTTTGCACACTTTTATTCCAGGGTGCACCCAGGCCCATCAGTGCGGGCATTGTAAACTAGGGTGTCTGTTCCCAGGGGGTGCACTTGGATAGTACCGGGCAGCCCGCCTAGTCGAATAGTATGGGCGTAACTAATAGGCTATAAGCCGGATACTGTGCACTACCCTAGTGTGAACAGCGCCCTATACTAGCCTATCTTTGTGCAATTTTAATACTAAGCAGTCACCCCGTCCATGAAATGGTAGGTTGTGAGTGATTGTCTCATCAGTATTTTGCACCTGTGTATCCGCCATCTTTATGTGGGTCTGCTGCATCCTGGTAGTGCATTTGGCTTTGAAGATCTGGGAAGGTAAACACTGCTGCCCTTTTTTGCTGTTTTTTTTTTTTGATACAGCAGATAGTCAGACAGGTGCTCCGGGTAGGCAGGCTGGCGGGCACCGCAGGTAACTGCCAGGTGCTCCAGGTAGGCAGGCAGGAGGGGATGGCAGGTTACTGGCAGACTGGAGAGCAGAACTAATAGACAGACTGGCGGGCTGGACTGTAAGACAGACTGGCGGGCAGGACTGACTGGCAGCGGGACCTGAGTGCTGAAGCTAGTGTTAGCACACGGAACAACAAGTTTGCACAGGCACCTCCATTTTGGAGGAGGTGCCTTATATAGGAGAAGTCCTCCGGCCATTGGCTGGGGACTCTTTAGGATGGCTGCCCCTTAAAAAGGGAGGGAGCGCGCGCCCTAAGCACAGTGCCCGGGAAGCTGCGCACGGTGCGCGCCACAGCAGCAGGGGAGCAGGAAGACGCCGCACCAGGACCGAGATGTGAGGCAGGGGGTACTTATTTTTTATGGTAATCTGGTTTAGGCCCCTGTAATCGATACAGGGACGTAGAGAGCCGTCTTTATTCTTGACGAAGAAGAATCCTGCTCCAGCCGGAGAGGTGGATTTCTGGATAAATCCTCTAGCAAGATTCTCCTCTATGTACTCAGACATGGCCCGGGTCTCAGCCAGTGACAAGGGGTAGATTCTCCCGCGGGGAGGAGAAGCACCAGGTACCAGGTCGATGGGGCAATCATGCGGCCTATGAGGTGGTAGTGTCTCCACTTCCTTCTTGTCAAAGACGTCCGCATAGGACCAGTAGGGTGCCGGCAGACCAGGTAGATTAGCTGGAGTAGATGGGGGTCGAGCAGGATGAACCGGAACCAGACAGGACTCATGGCATTCCTGACCCCAACGGAGCACTTCACCAGATCTCCAATTCAGGACGGGCTCATGTCTTTGTAACCAGGGTAGACCTAGCAAGAGGGAGTGAGAGAGACCGAACAGCACATGAAAGGAGATCTTCTCCGAGTGCAGCATTCCCACCTGAAGGGTTACAGGCTCTGTGACAAGCAAGATGGTCTCCGGAAGAAGCCTCCCATCCACGGAGGCAAGCGCCAACAGTTCAGACAGACGTATGGTAGGAATCTGATACCGCTCCACAACAGCCTGTTGAATGAGGTTCCCAGCGGCTCTGGAATCCAGATGGGCAGTCTCGAAGAAGCGGGTCTCACAACTGGAAATTAGAAACAGACAGAGTCAAGAACGGAGAGGATTTACTCTTGCCTAGGACGAACTCTCCAAGCAGTCCTAGACACTGGAGTTTCCCGGCCTCACCGGGCAGGAATGGATCAGATGCTCTATACTGCCATAGTAGAAGCAACTCCCCTCGGCTCAGCGTGTCTCCAGGCAAGACTTGACCATCTTGGTTTGGTCAATTTGCATAGACTCAGGCGAACATGCCCGGGGAATTACTGGTTGCAAGCCTGGCATTTGGAATGCTGGAGCGAGACGTGGAAATTTTCTTCTCTCCCGGGTAGTCTCCTTAACACGTTCCAGAAAACGGATGTCAATCCGGGTAGCTAATGACACCAGGTCGTCCAGGGTGGAAGGAATGTCACCACTGGCTAGCTCATCTTTGATCCGTCCGAAAAGACCCTCGCAGAAGGTGGACACCAGGGCCTCATTGTTCCAGGCAAGTTCAGATGTGAGGGTTCGGAAACATATGGCATATTGGCCCACAGTGAGACTCTCGTGGCAGAGACAGAGAAGTGAGGAGGCAGTAGAAGATTTTCGTCCGGGCTCATCGAAGACCTTCCAGAAGGCAGCAAGGAAAGCCAGAAGATCAGACACCAGGGGATCCCCTCTTTCCCACAGAGGGTTTAGCCATGCCAATGCCTCCCCGGTGAGGTGAGACATGATGAACGCCACCTTGGCCCGGTCAGAGGTGAACTGGTGTGCCAGGAGTTCAAAGTGCAGCGTGCACTGGTTTATGAAGTCCCGACATAGGACAGGATCACCATCAAAACGTGGAGGCGCAGAGAGCCGGGGTCCAAAGCAAGGTGCCACAGCGCCACTGGGTTGAGGTGCCGCCGGAGCGGGTGCCGCTCGGTTAGAGACGGAAACAGTCGGGGTGGACAGCGTGTTCAGGCGGGAGTTGACTGTCCGCAGATAGGACAGGATAGTATCGTGTTGGGATCTCTGGCCTTGATACAGGTCAGAGAGCAAAGGAGCCTGGGAGCCACCGGGTTCCATGGCCTGTGCAAACTGTTACGGGTCCAGGTGGTGGAACCTCTGTGCTTCGGTGCAAGGAGGGACCAGAGGGGCGTGACTAAGTGCCTTCTCGGCCTGACCCAGGTCACACGGCGGCTTAGTCCACTCCGTGTACCAGGGAGGGACCGGGCAGGTGAACCAGGTGCTACTCTGGGACCGACCTTGTGTGAGAGCAGGTAACTCCCATGGTCAGATGACAGGAACTGACCGGAACAGCGGATGAGCACTGCAGGAAGGCAGACGAGTGGTCCGGGTAGATCAGCAGGCTAATGCAGCAGATAGTCAGACAGGTGCTCCGGGTAGACAGGCTGGCGGGCACCGCAGGTAACTGGCAGGTACTCCAGGTAGGCAGGCGGGCACGGCAGGTTACTGACAGACTGACGGGCAGAACTAATAGACAGACTGGCGGGCTGGACTGACTGGCAGCGGGACCTGAGGGCTGAAGCAAGTGTTAGCACACGAAACAACAACCTTGCACAGGCACCTCCATTTTGGAGGAGGTGCCTTATATAGGAGAAGTCCTCCGGCCATTGGCCGGGGACTCTTTAGGATGGCGCACGGCCCGTTTAAGAGGGAGGGAGCGTGCGCGCCCTAAGCACGGTGCCCGGGAAGCTGTGCGCGGTGCGCGTCACAGCAGGAGGGGAGCAGGAAGACGCCGGACCAGGACCGCGGCGGTGAGGGGAACGGCGTCTCTGCCCGGCAGGAGGCAGAGACGTTGATGCTACAAATTGCAATACTGGCGCAAGTTGATGCCATATTTGCTCCCCATGGCGGTTCCCCGCTTTTGCAAAAAGAACTCAATCGCCAACTAGGAAGTAATTATTTTTTAAAACCATATGAAGAAGAGAGATTCATTGCATAAATTCAAAGAACATAATTTACATTTTACCTCAGTGATGCCTCGCTCATGGTCTATTGAGGTATATAGCGATGTAACATCAAAGGAAGCCAAGATGACCTTACCTGTCAAGTTGACCTCCCTCAGTTTTTGTAAAAAAATCTGTAGTGTCTTTAATCCAGTAATAAGCCACTCACAATCGTATATTAATGATTTTGTCTAAAAAAATTATATTATTAAATATCGAGTTGACCCCCGATACGATGGGCCAACCCGGTGGATCATTTAACGATTTGTGTATTTTTGGTAGTGTATATATCACCGGTGAGGTGGGATGTTCTATATACAGAAATTCATAAAGATATTGATCGAAAACTCCCTTGCTTCACTAAGAATATACTTTAATTCCCTTAATATTTTGAATTTGGGATCACCACTCAACTTCTGATATACTTCTGTATTTTTTAAGACCACATATTACCACCACATACTGACTGAATACTACCATACTGATCATTAATAAAAAAAACACAATACTAATATTACGATAAATGCCATTATACACATGAGCTATACACATAGTATACAGTGTATAGTGTAAGTGTACAGGTAATACAAAGATTACCAGTGACATTATACACAGGAGCGCTGTATATACACTGTGTTCCAAATTATTATGCAAATAATATTTTCTCAGATTTTCCCAAATTACCTATATAAATTGCAGTCATTGTAATTTTCCAGTCAAATAACTATTAGAGTACAATTGAAAGGTTTTTGTACAAACTGCCTATGATAACAGTATATTTTTAAAAAAAATAAAACACTCAAACTGCACTCAAAATGCATGTTCCAAATTATTATGCACAGCAGAGTTTTCAACCTTTTCATTTTAATAAAGAACAAAAAAATGGTCATTTTTGAAATTATAAGCATTAGCAGGTTATTACAAACTGAAATCAAACAGTTTTCAACTCAAAACTTTATTCTAGGTGATGTTACATTTGTACATAGGACCGCTTGTTCGAAAGGAGCTTCTGAACTCTCTCATTCATTGAATTTGTCAGGTTTTGGATGGTTTCTGCTTCAATTGTTTTGCATTAGGACAGAATACCCTCCCAGAGCTGTTGCTTAGATGTGAACTGCCTCCCGCCATCATAGACACTCCTTTTGATGATGCTCCAGAGGTTCTCAATGGGGTTGAGGTCAGGGGAGCATGGGGGCCACACCATAAGTTTGTCCCCTTTTATGCCCACAGCAGCCACAGATGCAGATGTGTTATGTGCAGCATGAGACGGGGCATTCAAGGTCCTCTGGGAATGAATCACAGCGCATTGGTTTTATTATGTCACTTTTGCGCAATGAACCACAGGGGTGGGCCTTTTCTCTCCAGCCTAATGATCCGTGTTTAAGGTCTGTTGAAGAATTTTTTTCTGCTATGGGGCTATTATATGACGATCCTGATCGAATCTCATCTGCTGAATCAGAACTCAGGCGTTTGAATCAGGGGTCAGATGATGTTGAAAATTATTGCACACACTTCAGGAGATGGGCTTCAGAAGTTAAGTGGAATGATCCAGCGCTGAGATGTTTATTTCTTGCTGGTCCGAGTGAAAGGGTTAAGGATTTTCTAATTGCATTCCCTGCACCTGAGACTCTGCAGGATGCTATGCAGTTAGCTGTTCGTATAGACAGGAGACTGAGGTGCAGGCTTAATGAGGTAAAGACTCCTGTAATGTCAGTTCCTAGTCCCCAGAAAATCTGCTCTGATGGCAGAGAGCCGATTGAGGTTGGGGCGATATCACTCCGCTCTCAGGAAAGAGACCGAAGGCTTACCGAGGGATTGTGTCTTTATTGTGGTAAAGCTGACTATTTGATTAAGTATTGTGAGCGTTGTTTAAGTAAAGAAAAAAAAAGGTCAGTTACGCCCATATAGCTTGTTTACGCTCTGCAGGAGTATTTCTTTCTGGGAGTACTACTCTGCAGGGAGATTTGATTGAATTTCAGGTATTTGTGGATTGTGGTTCAACACTTAATGTGATTGATAAAGGGTTTTTGGAAAACCTTAAATTGAAATCCAAACCTTTGTCATCACCTATTTCTGTGATTGCAATTGATAACACTCCTTTTAAATGTATTACTCAGAAGACTGCTGCATTTCCCCTCACTATCAATGGAGTTCACCAAGAAATTTTGGACTTGGTTGTTTTGGATAATTTACCCTCTCCAGTTGTTCTAGGATTGCCTTGGTTAAAACTGCACAATCCTTTATTGGACTGGTCTACTAATGTGATTAAGTCTTGGAGTCCGAAGTGCTATGATAAATGTTGTAATGGTCGCATTGCGGCTGTGGAAAAAGGGGAATTACTGGTATCTATTCAACATTTTTGGAGGGTTTTTTCGGAGGAGGAGTTGCAAGTTTTACCTCCTTATAGAGATTATGATTGCGCCATTGAGTTTGTTCCAGGTGCTACTCTTCCCAAAAGTCGCTTGTTTAATCTGACTATCCCTGAAAGAAAGGCCTTGAAGGATTACATACAGACTAGCCTGGCTGCTGGTCACATTAGACCTTCTAAGTCGCCTGTGGCAGTTGGATTTTTCTTTGTTAAAAAAAAAAGGACGGCGGTTTACGTTCATGTCTGGATTTTCGTGAAATTAATAAGATTACCGTACGCAATTCCTACCCATTGCCGTTATTTCCTGACTTGTTTAACCAGTTAGTGAGAGCCAAGTGGTTCTCCAAAATTGATCTCTGGGGGGCATACAATTTGTTACGAGTGAAGGAGGGTGATGAATGGAAAACTGCTTTTAACAATCCGGTAGGTCATTTTGAGAATCTGGTGATGCCTTTTGGTCTTACCAATGCACCTGTATTTTTTCAGAACCTTATTAATGACATCCTGAGACCTTTCGATTGGTAAGAATGTGGTTGTGTATTTGGATGACATTTTGATTTATTCACCAGATCTAGAGTCCCATTGGCAGAGTGTACGTGAAGTTTTGCAGTTATTGAGTGACAATTTACTCTTTGCTAAGCTGGAGAAATGTGAGTTCGCTGTGCAGAAAATTAGTTTTTTGGGCTACATTTTCTCCAGCGAGAGCTTTGAGATGGACCCTGTGAAGGTTCAGGCTGTGCAGGAATGGCCTAGGCCTATTGGTTTGAAATCTATACTGAGATTTTGGGGTTTTGCCAATTATTACAGGAAATTCATTAAGAATTTTTCTGTAATTGTTAAACCTCTAACCGATCTCACCAGGAAAGGCGCGAATACGGCCCAGTGGACTACTGAGGCCATTGAAGCGTTTGAGTATCTCAAAGAGAGATTCAGTTCTGCTCCTATCCTTATGCAGCCTGATGAGACCAAGCCTTTTTTGGTCGAGGTCGATGCTTCATCGGTGGGGGTAGGAGCAGTTTTGTCTCAGGAGAACAAGGGTGGAGTACATCCTTGTGCCTTCTTTTCGATAAAATTTTCGGAAACCGAACTGAATTATGATGTTGGAAATCGGGAGTTGCTGGCTATTAAACTTGCGTTTGAACATTGGCGTCATTTTTTGGAAGGCGCTAGATTTCCTATTCAGGTTTTCACAGATCATAAGAATTTGAGTTATTTGGATGCTGCCAAGCGCTTGAATGCCCGTCAAGCTAGGTGGGCACTTTTTTTTTCTCGGTTTCATTTTTCTGTTACCTATATCCCTGGTACTAAGAATGTTAAAGCCAATGCTTTATCTCGCAGCTTCTCTCCTACTGTCGGTGCCGAGGAGGAGGAGAGCATTTTACAGAAAGGAGTTGTGGTGGCGGCTTTGGTCTCCATCTAACACTCCCCATGGGAGGTTGTTCCTGCCTAGAGCCTTTAGGAGAGATTTGTTTGTGGAGTGTCATGAGTCTCGGTTGGCAGGTCATCCAGGAATTTCTGAAACTAAGAGACTTATCAGTCGCAGTTTTTGGTGGCCTGGATGGCAGAAGGAAGTCATCAAGTGGATGCGTCAGTGTACTGTGTGTGCTAGGTCAAAGGCTTCACATACTCCTGCTGCGGGGTTGCTTTGCCCTCTGGAGGAGATTTTATTACTGATCTTCCTGTGTCCGAGGGTTTTACTGTCATCTGGGTGGTCGTGGACCGTTTTAGTAAGATGTGTCATTTGGTTCCATTCATTAAGTTGCCCTGCGCCAAGACACTCGCTAAGGCGTTTAAGGAGATTGTCAAGCTCCATGGCGTTCCCACGGATATTGTTTCTGATAGAGGATCTCAGTATGTGGCTCGCTTTTGGAGTGCTTTTTGTGACAGGTTGGGAGTCCATTTGTATTTTCGTTTGGCTGAGTCTAATGGACAGACTGAAAGAAAGAACCAGGATGTTGAACAGTTTTTGCGTTGTTTTGTGGCGGACAATCAAGAGGTGTGGTCTGAGTTTCTGCCTCTCGCAGAATTTGTTCTTAACAATCATACATCCTCCTCTGCTGGGTGTTCTCCTTTTGTTTGTTGTACTGGGAGACATCTGTCTTTTGGTTCGTTCTCCAAATTGGGGTCGGCGGTGCCGGAGGAGGAGAATTTTTCCGGTGATTTGGAGAGAGTTTGGACTAATGTACGCTTCAACCTTCAAGAGGCTAACAAGAAGTCCAAGAAGTATTTTGACAGGAAACATAAGGAGGTTTTGTTTACTGTGGGTGACATGGTTTGGTTGTCCTCGAAGAACCTGCGGTTGAGGATTCCCTCTAAAAAACTGGGTCCTAAGTTTTTGGGTCCATTTAAAGTGCTTCAGGTTGTTAACCAGTCTGATGTTAGGTTGGATGTCCCCTACTTCCTGGAAGATTAATCCTGTGTTTCATGTTTCCTTGTTGAAAAAGGCTGATGTATCTGATAGGGACGCCACTGTCACAGTTCCTCCTGTGGTGGAAGACGGCGAATATGAAATTTCGCGTATCTTGAATTCTAGATGGCATAGAGGGAGATTACAGTATCTTGTCTCCTGGAAGGGTTTCGGTCCCGAAGACAACTCCTGGGTAAGGACGGATGATGTCTCTGCTCCTAGGCTTGTTAAAGCTTTCCACAGGAGGTTTCCGGATAGGCCTGGGCCTGGAGGATCCTCATAAAAGAGGGGGTACTGTTAGAACCCTCCTGTTTTGTTTTTTCCATCTTGTGTTTTGCGGTCACGTGACCATCTGCCTTTATATTCCAGCTCCGCCCTTATGGCTGTGCTGGACTTCAGTGTTTGACTGTTTTTCTAGCCAGGTGCTTCGGTGCCTATCTCTGTCAGTTTGCTTGGTCCTTCTGGGACCTCTAGTACACTTTTGTCAGTTTGTCTTTTTGTGTTCTGCAACAACTTCTCTGTTTAGGAGGTGTCCTATTTTTGTTCCAGTCCTTAGTTCTTTTAGGGACCCCTCCCTTAATTCTATAGGTCTTCGTTCAGACTAGCCGAGGACTAAGGCGGGTCTGTTCACTAGGAACAGGCAGCCCGCTACATCGTAGGGATTCAGCTTAGTCTTACTGTAGGGACAGCTTTCCCCTATCTTTCCTTAGTACATGTTGCAGATCATAGCAGTAATACATGGATCACCAGTGACATTATACACAGGAACTCTGTATATAGTGTTCGTGTACAAGTAATACAGTGATCACGAGTGACATACACAGGAGCTCTGTATATAGTGTCAGTGTACACAAAATACAGTGATCACCAGTGACATTATACACAGGAGCTCTGTATATAGTGTATAGTGTACAGGTAATGCAGGGATCACCATTGACAATATACACAGGAGCTCTGTATATAGTATATAGTGTACAGGTCATACAGTGATAACCAGTGACATTATACTTAGGAGCTCTGAATATAGTATATAGTTTATAGGTAATACAGTGATCACCAGTGACATTATACACAGGAGTTCTGTATATAGTGTACAGGTAATACAGGGATCACCAGTAACATTATACACAGGAGCTCTGTGTATAGTGTCAGTGTACAGGTAATACAGTGATCACCACTGACAGTACACAAAGGAGCTCTGTACAGTATATAGTGTCAGTGTACAAGTAATACAGTGATCACAGGTGACATTATACACAGGAGCTCTGTATATAGTGTCAGTATACAGGTAATACAGTGATCACCAGTGACATTATACACAGGAGCTCTGTATATAGTGTCAGTGTGCAGGTAATACAGTGACCACCAGTGACATTATACACAGGAGCTCTGTATATAGTGTACAGGTTATACAGTGATAACCAGTGACATTATACATAGGAGCTCTGTATATAGTGTATAGGTAATACAGTGATCACCAGTGACATTATACACAGGAGCTCTGTATATAGTGTCAGTGTAGAGGTAATACAGGGATCACCAGTAACATTATACACAGGAGCTCTGTATATAGTGTGCAGGTTATACAGTGATAACCAGTGACATTATACACAGCAGCTCTGTATATAGTGTATAGGTAATACAGTGATCACCAGTGACATTATACACAGGAGCTCTGTATATAGTGTCAGTGTACAGGTAATACAGTGATCACCAGTGACATTATACACAGGAGCTTTATATATAGTGTCAGTATACAGGTAATACAGTGATCACCAGTGACATTATACACAGGAGCTTTGTATATAGTATGCAGTGTATAGTGTCAGTGTACAGGTAATACACTGACTCACTGGTAACATCTCTAGTTGAAGACTTTCATCTTCGCTTTTCTTGTTCATGCAGCAAGACCACCATCACTTCTTCCAGCCAGGACTCGTCTCTGCAGAAAATAACACATAGTTATCTAGAGCAGTTTCCAGAGCACATTCCCCAATTTTTCCCCAACTTCTACACTACATCAGATCAAGAAAAAAGCGATATAGTGTCGCCCTGCACAGTAACAGAACCCCCCACTGAAAACAGTATCCTCAAAAATAAAATACACCACAGCAGTAATAATATCCCTTAAATAGCCCCTCCAGTAATAAGGTCCCACATCCTACTCCCATATGTACTTCATACTGGACCCCATGTCTCATTCCTGGCCCCATATGTCTTCATCCTGACCTATGTTCTCCCATCCTGCCCCCATGTCATCTCCCATTCTGCCCCCGTGTCTCTTCATTCTGCCCCCATGTCGCTCCATTCTGCCCATGTCTCTCCATTCTACCCCCATGTCATCTCCCACTCTACCCCCATGTCATCTCCTATTCTGCCCCCATGTCTGCTCGTGTCAATGGGGTCTGCTGAGAAGAGTCTAGATTGGGGAGGGGAGTGGAATTACTGGGGGGGGGGCATAATTTCTGGACAGTCTTGTACAGGTCCTGGAGACACAGATGATTTGGGTGGGTTCAGTACACCAGTTCTCACACAATCATATTACGCAAGGGAAATGTAAGTTATTACTGCAAATGTAAATGTGTAAATTACCTTCTACAGCTGTCAGTAATAGAGGGGGGGTCCTGTTGTACATAATAAACCAACGTGATGATGGCTGTTGAAAGTTAATTTATTACAATAAGTGACAGGGTAATGCATTTCCATAAAATTAATGAGTGCTGCACTATCATATACAGTAAGCAGCACACTTTATATAGTTAAACACAACTAAAAAGCCAACTGGACACCTCCTGAGGGGCAACATCAAGAATGGTTGTGAAGTGACCAGATAAAGTCCATTCTCATCCTTCAGCTTGGCTCAGCCGGGGACGGCTCTTCTTTAGCACGTTATTCATGAAGGAGTTAGGAAAGCATTTTATTACTAAGCAGATATTGTCTTTCTTGTTAACATTGTTTTTATTAAAAAATTTCTAATTATTATACCAAATGAGATTAAACAACAGGAAGGAAAAGAAAAGGAAAAATATGGGGCGAACAAGGAAAAAAAGATAACACGGGATAAGGAAATATCGCAAAGCAGTAACAGATATTCTATTTCTGATACATATACCAAGACATATTAAGATACACTGCTGATTTAGCAAGTTTTCCCACCTACTAAGAATGGAGAGGTCTGTAATTTTTATCATAGGTATACTTCACTTGTCAGCTGACATGCGCTGGAAAAGATGTGGGCTCAGCATCGGACCCCACATCAAACAGGGGGAGGTGACTTATGACATACAGTTATATGAAAAAGTTTGGGCACCCCTATTAATCTTAACTTAATGTTTTATAAAAATTGGTGTTTTTGCAACAGCTATTTCAGTTTGATATATGTAATAACTGTTGGACACAGTAATGTTTCTGCCTTGAAATGAGGTTTATTGTACTAACAGAAAATGTGCAATCTGCATTCAAACAAAATTTGACAGGTGCATAAGTATGGGCACCTCACCAGAAAAGTGACATTAATATTTAGTAGATCCTTCTTTTGCAAAAATAACAGCCTCTAGTCGCTTCCTGTAGCTTTTAATGAGTTCCTGGATCCTGGATGAAGGTATTTTTGACCATTCCTCTCTACAAAACAATTCCAGTTCAGTTAAGTTTGATGGTCGCCGAGCATGGACAGCCCTCTTCAAATGATCCCACAGATGTTCAATGATATTCAGGTCTGGGGACTGGGATGGCCATTCCAGAACATTGTAATTGTTCCTCTGCATGAATGCCTGAGTAGATTTGGAGCGGTGTTTTGGATCATTGTCTTGCTGAAAGATCCATCCCCTGCGTAACTTCAACTTTATCACTGATTCTTGAACATTACTGTCAAGAATCTGTTGATACTGAGTGGAATCCAACTTTAACAAGATTCCCGGTGCCGGCATTGGCCACACAGCCCCAAAGCATGATGGAACCTCCACCAAATTTTACTGTGGGTAGCAAGTGTTTTTCTTGGAATGCTGTGTTTTTTTGCCGCCATGCATAACGCCTTTTTGTATGACCAAACAACTCAATCTTGGCTTCATCAGTCCACAGGACCTTCTTCCAAAAATAAATTGGCTTCTCCAAATGTGCTTTTGCATACCTCAGCCGACTCTGTTTGTGGCGTGCTTACAGAAACGGCTTCTTTCGCATCACTCTCCCATACAGCTTCTCCTTGTACAAAGTGCGTTGTATAGTTGACCAATGCACAGTGACACCATCTGCAGCAAGTTGATGCTGCAGCTCTCTGGAGATGGTCTGAGGATTGTCCTTGACTGATCTCACCATTCTTCTTCTCTGCCTTTCTGATGTTTTTCTTGGCCTGCCACTTCTGGCCTTAACAAGAACTGTCCCTGTGTTCTTCCATTTCCTTACTATGTTCCTCACAGTGGAAACTGACAGGTTAAATCTCTGAGACAGCTTTTTGTATCCTTCCCCTGAACAACTATGTTGAATAATCTTTGTTTTCAGATCATTTGACAGTTGTTTTGAGGAGCCCATGATGCCACTCTTCAGAGGAGATTCAAACAGGAGAACAATTTGCAAGTGGCCCCTTTAAGTAGCTTTTCTCATGATTGCATACACCTGGCTATGAAGTTCAAAGCTCAATGAGGTTACAAAACCAAAAAAGTGCTTTAGTAAGTCAGTAAAAAGTAGGTAGGAGTATTTAAAACAAGAAAATGATAAGGGTGCCCATACTTATGCACCTGTCAAATTTTGTTTGAATGCAGATTGCACATTTTCTGTTAGTACAATAAACCTCATTTCAAGGCAGAAACATTACTGTGTCCAACAGTTATTACATATATCAAACTGAAATAGCTGTTGCAAAAACACCAATTTTTATAAAACATTAAGCTTAAGATTAATAGGGGTGCCCAAACTTTTTCATATAACTGTACCTATACGTCATAGGTCGTAAAGGGGTTAAACTGCCTGGCCCAAAACTTTACTTGGTAAGTAGGACCTGCGATGACTTCATTGAGTCATGTGACAGGTCACGCGACCGCCGATGTCAGCGGTCACGTGACCTGTCACATGACTCAATGACGTCATATCAGGTCCTCACACCACCGCGAGCCGCCCAACACACCACAAGCATCACTGAGGAGACCGGGGGACATCGGAAGGTAAGTATAATCTTTATTTTTTATTTTAAATTCTATTTTTTACAGGTACCATGGTACCCAGGTCTGGATGAGATACTCCTCTTCTCCAGGCCTGGGTACCATCCGCACATTGAATCGCTTCATATCCGCGTGTGCACATGTAATGATGCGGATATCAAGCGTTTCAATGCAAGTCAATGGCGACAATTACGCTGCGTGTCCACAAAATTAATGGACATGCTGTGTATTTTTCTGCAATGATAATCTGCAGCGGAAATTTCTGCAGCATGTGCCCAGCACATGCGGATTATCATTGGGGACCATGGGGCACGTATAACCAAGCGTTTTTCAAGTGTTTTCGCTGCGGAAATTCCGTGGCAATAACGCTTGAAAAACGCATAGTGGGCACGCAGCCTAACACTGACAGAATATGTTGTGGTATATAACTTCTTGAACACTCCATATATTGTAAGGCAGCGCTAGTCATCATACTGGGGGATACTCGCTGCACCGGGTAAATTAAAGCACACATGCAATGTCCTTCCGGTATTTCACAATAAAGCCGTTTATTATTTATCATAAACTGCTTATCACACATATAATGTCCACGAGCCTATCCAGTGGCAGCTAAGCCCACTTGGCTCAGTTACAGCCTTCAGCAAAGTAACTATCACAATGTCCATATAACGTACCGCTTTTACCTTGTGCCGGGTCTTAACGGTTTCGTTCTGCCACCGCTGTGGCTTTTAGGCTTCCCAGGTGGGGGTCTCCAGCCCTCGTACCTTCGAAGGCTACTGGTATGTCCTCACTCTTTAACATCCAGCCTCTGCCTTTCAGGACTCTTGTCTTTCAACAGGCCTCACTAGGCCTCACACTCTAGCAGTGTCCCACACAGGAACAGGCCTCAGGCCTTACACACCCCCTGTCTCAAGACTACCAGGGTTTATATATCCTGTAGTACACACCCACAGGACCTGTGCTGATGTCACAGTCATGTGATCAGACATTCTGTGCATACAGGACCTGTGCTATGTCATAGTCATGTGACCAGTCACCTGAGGGGGAAGGTACATGGTCGGCAAAAACACATCCTGGACCATTACCGTAATGCCAAGCAAGCCGCTGCATTACATATCCCCCCCTCTGTTCAAACTTGTGGGGTTGAACACATAGTATACACAATTACCTCATAACCCACAGTTCACACCAAGTCCATGTACTTGACAATGGCGTTGCTCAGTCCCTGGAACATTAGTCATCGACATTAGCCCATCTCTTAGGGACCTATCATCCGTCATTGTCACCGACTTCGTCACGTCACATTTCTGGGTCATAACCTTGTCAGACCTCCCCCGCTCCCAGCGGTCAGTTGTAACCTTGTCAGATCTCCCCCGCTCCCAGCGGTCAAAACAGCAGTGTGACTCACATGCCCTGGTATCTAAGGTCCGGTTCGACTCCGTACTGTCCCGTCCTCTATTGGGTCGTTTGTATGGGCCCCTCAAACCTAAGTTACTGGAGGTCTCACTACCTCTAAACCCACGCCCACTACTCTCAGGACATCTTGAAAGGTCCCTAACTTCAGCTGTAGCTGTTCTGTTATTTAGGGGGCCCTTTCTCTGTCTGGTCTCACAATTTCTAGACGGCTGCCATCTTCTGCTGCTCAGATGAAGCTGTCTATCCACTCGCAGTCTAGCAAGATTCAACTGTTCTACTTCTCGCAGGCAGGTCACTCGGTACTCCATCAGCATGCGCATATATTCCAGGCTTTCTTCCTACAGCGGAGAATGACACCATGCCGTCTTCATCTGGCATCCAGTCCTGACGATCACGTGGACTGCTTACTTTCATCACACCAGACTTCTTTACCATCATCTGCATGGCTCGGCCATTTCTCCCAATGAGCTTTCTCACCAGAACATGAGGCACCCGGATGACCTCTTCCCGCAGACTGTGAGCTTTTCTCATAAGCTCCAGTTGTCTAATGGCTTGTTCCGTCTTCAACCGGAGAAACCGCTTCGTGCGAATACATCGCCAGTGCATGTCACCCAGGATCGCCACCCTCTTTGCTGTGACTTCGGTCGTGGACAGGACCACCAGCTGTTTAGCTTCTGAAGTAGAGTACACCTTACAGGCTCCCACGGCCTTCTTAAACTCTTCATGCACGGACTTACTGGTGCATTCTTCCCTCAAATCCTCGGGTACATCTATGAGGCATTTGTACCGGGACGTTTCTGTCTCACCAGTGGTCCCCAAAAGATCCTCTAGCTCAGGTTTCAGGGGCAACTGACTTTCAGCTTCTTCACCCTGTATGCTTCCCCGGAGCGGACTCACAGCTACAAACTCAAGAATTTCCGTCTTGACCACTTCCATTTCATCTTTATCTTCGGTTAACACTCTCTTAGCTCTCCTCAGGTCCACCTTCTCATGGTATAAGGGAGTGAGTGCAACTTTTTTTTCTTTTTCCTTCTCCAAGGAGGCCTCGTTCACTGAGTGATGCTTTGCCAGGCGACTTTTGAGCTTGAAAACTTCTTCCTCTAGCTCAGCTACTTGCCTCTCAGCAGCACATCTGTGAAGCTCTTCCTGCTTCAACTGCTCCTTTAACAGTAGAGTTCTCTCAGACCTCTCTGTCTCCAATGCGCCCACTCGGCTCTCAACAGCCAGTCTCTCAAGCTTCTCTTGCTTCAAATGGGCTTGTAGTGACTCCTTGAGCTCCTTGATCTCGGCTCCTACATCCACCGAATCATCCGAGCTCGTATTATTCAAGGAGGTATCTGTTTCATACCTCCCATCTCCAGTGGCCAACTCCTGGCCCTGGTCTGTGGCTTCTCCTATAGACTCCTCCATCTTTTTCCGCTCAGCTTCCATCTTGCTGATTCTTTCCTTAAGGCACGTCTCTGCCCTCTGCAGATTATCACAGAACGTCTGCAGCTCCTTCACCTGAGCTTCCAGATCTAGGCTTTCTGCGGAGATCACCATTTTCATCACAGGTGTCCTGCAGAGTGGTCTCAGCCACTTGGCGCATGTGTTCTGCACCCGCCTTATCATCCTCTAGTTTTTCTTTAACCTTGAGGAGATCCTCATAGTCTCTTTTAATTTGTTGCAGTTCCCTATTGAACTTTTCATGCCTCTTTTCTGCCTCTTTCAGGGCGGATAGCTCCCAGTCTCGCTGGTACAGAGAGTCCACCAGCCGCTCCTTCTCCTGCCTTAGAGGCTTTACTTGGTCCTGGCATTGCTGCAGCTCCCTCATGAGTTCACCATATTCCTTCTTGGAGTCACACAGCTCCTGGTTGAACTGTTCGCGCAGTTGTTTTAGGTTTTGGTCACGCCCAGAAACTTCATTCTGCAGCGCCTCCTTCTCACTGTGCTGTCTCTGTATCTCCAGGGTTTGCACCACAGTCATCTTCTCTTTGGTCGTGAGTTCTGTCTGGTGTGACCTCTCACCGATTTCTTCCGCCTGTTTCCTGAACTTCTTGGCATCTTCTTCAGCTTTGGCTTGGGCTTGACTCATTTCCACCACTTGTATTTTAAGGCGTTCGGCTTCAGCACTTATGTCGAGCTGTCGTCGATGATCAGCCTCTAGGGTCTTTTGGAAGCCTTCGGTCTCCTCAGCTAGTTGCTGCTGCATCTGCTCCTTGTCTTCTTGGAGTTTCTTAGCTTGCTCCATGGCCAGTTCCTTCTGTTTCTGCAGTATCTCCGCTTCGGCTTTCAGACGGGTGGCTTCTTGAACAGCTTGCATCTTCTCTTTGAGCATCTTTTCAGCTAAGGCTCGCTGCTCATTTAGGTTGTCCTCAGCGAGCTTGCGTAGTCGTGCAGCCTCCTGGGCCTCTATGCTCAGTCGGGCAGCCTCCTCTGCTACCTGTTTCATCTTCTCGACTTCCTCGACAAGGAATTTTTGTGTGTCGTCTTTGTCTTTCATTATAAGAATCTTGTTTTCCTCTTCTATACGGACTTTCAGTTTCACCAGCTCTTCCATCTGTATTTTGACTTTGAAGAGTTCGTCTTCCACCAATTTCTTTTGCCTCAGGGACTCAGTCACTTCTTTCAGATCTTGATCCTTCTGTCTCAGTACTGTACCGGAGGTTGCTACTGGCAACGTCATCTCCTCTTCTGCCTCTAAAGGAGGATCCACACTTGAAATAAAGGCACACAGTACTACATTTTCTTTATTTTCACTTTCAGCAACGACTACAGGAGCAACCTTCTTGTGGCCCTTGCGCCGTCGACGACGAGAGGGGGACTCTCTCCCCTCGTCTAGCCCCTCCTGACTGAGCTCTCTTTCTACTTTTGTAGTGTCACCGTCAGTTGTGGGGTCTGCGTCACTCCCTATGGTGTCGTGGACCAATAAGTCACCTCCCACCTTGACGTCACCCCCTTCTACTGGAGCTACTCCATTATCAACGGTCACATTGTCATTTTTAGGCGGTATCAACCCACCACCAGTAAATTTTTTTTATTTTCTATCCTCCACGCTGTTTTGAACAACCGCCCCTTTTTTAGACCCCGCCCCCTTTTTAACAACCACACCAGTAGGGGAATTTTTACAAGAAAAATCAACAATAGTTTTAGGACTCAGTTCACAACAGTTCTTACCACCTCCCCGGGCACTCTGGGACAACAAGGGCGCCCCCGGAGAGTTCAAGGAATGGTCCACTGCCGCCTCTCTGTAACGGGCCAACAGCTCCGGCCCTTCCTGCACCACGACCTCTTGTCGTTTCTCCCATACCTGCTATTGTTTCTCAAATGCCTGCTGCGAGTCCTGTTGTCGTTTCTCAAATGCCTGCTGCTGCGATTTTAACAGGCACTTTAATCGCTCAATAGCTTCAGACTCATTTGCTGCTCCCTTCACAGCCATCTTTATCTGCTCCTGCATTTCTTCAGGACACTCCATTTTCCTGCAGGATGCTTGCAGCCGGTCATCTAACCCCTTCTCCATTCCGTCTGGAGATACTGCACCATTCACAGCCATCGCGGTACACTATTCACACTAGACACTGCTCTCCCCAGAAAATTTTCGTGGCCCCACCGAGCCAGAGCAAACCGGATTTGAGTGCGACGACAATTTTCGTAACCCCTGCCGAGTGACCGCAAGATACTTTAATCTTCGTGACCCCGCCGAGCCACAGCAAAACCGGGTTTGAGTGCGACGACAATCTTCGCAACCCCACCGAGTTGCAGCCAGATGCTTTAATCTTCGTGACCCCGCCGAGCCACAGCAAGATGCTTGCATCCACACTCATCGTTCAATGCCGTTACCTCTAGCAACAAGGCTGCCGTTTCCCCTAGCAACCGGGCTGCAATTGCCTGCATTCTCGAACCATATGTAAGGCAGCGCTAGTCATCATACTGGGGGATACTCGCTGCACCGGGTAAATTAAAGCACACATGCAATGTCCTTCCGGTATTTCACAATGCAGCCGTTTATTATTTATCATAAACCGCTTATCACACATATAATGTCCACGAGCCTATCCAGTGGCAGCTAAGCCCACTTGGCTCCAGTTACAGCCTTCAGCAAAGTAACTATCACAATGTCCATATAACGTACCGCTTTTACCTTGTGCCGGGTCTTAACGGTTTCGTTCTGCCACCACTGTGGCTTTTAGGCTTCCCAGGTGGGGGTCTCCAGCCCTCGTACCTTCGAAGGCTACTGGTATGTCTTCACTCTTTAACATCCAGCCTCTGCCTTTCAGGACTCTTGTCTTTCAACAGGCCTCACTAGGCCTCACACTCTAGCGGTGTCCCACACAGGAACAGGCCTCAGGCCTTACACACCCCCTGTCTCAAGACTACCAGGGTTTATATATCCTGTAGTACACACCCACAGGACCTGTGCTGATGTCACAGTCATGTGATCAGACATTCTGTGCATACAGGACCTGTGCTATGTCACAGTCATGTGACCAGTCACCTGAGGGGGAAGGTACATGGTCGGCAAAAACACATCCTGGACCATTACCATAATGCCAAGCAAGCCGCTGCATTACAATATACACTGCTCAAAAAAATAAAGGGAACACTTAAACAACAGAATATAACTCCAATTAAATCAAACTTCTGTGAAATCAAACTGTCCACTTAGGAAGCAACACTGATTGACAATCAGTTTCACATGCTGTTGTGCAAATGGAATAGACAATAGATGGAAATTATTGGCAATTATCAAGACACCCTCAATAAAGGAGTGGCTCTGCAGGTGGGGACCACAGACCACATCTCAGTACCAATGGTTTCTGGCTGATGTTTTGGTCACTTATGAATGTTGGTTGTGCTTTTGACTCGCCCCCTGGGCCGTGGGGCACGCGGATCCGGGCAATAGGGAAACGATGGGGGTAGTAGTGGCGGCCCGGTCCCGCGGCTCAGGGTGGTCAGGCCAATGGTAGTCTGCTATGTAGTGGTTGATAATGTCCGACTACGCCACCCGTGGATTGCGGTTATTAGGAACCGCGCTGCATGCAGACCGCTAGGGCTGATGAGGTGTGCAGCTAGGGTAGTGTGACTCCCCACGGGAAGAGTGCGGCCCCAGGGCAGTATAATGGATGGTGGGAGTGATGGTAGTGAGAGTCCCAGTGCTGATAGTGCTGGAGGAGCAAGGAGCACACAGACAACAGGTTGCAGTCCAGGGTTTTTACTAGAACAGGTAAATTGACCCACAAACAGTCCCAGCTAGGAGGGGACCTGGATGTCTGAGAGCAACGGGGAAATTGGCCCTGGTCAGGGTGAGGGTGTAGGCCTACCGTGCTTTCTGTGCTCCTTCTGGCTATCTCCTCGTTATAGGGTAACAGCCCACGTTTCCGAGCTTTCCGTGTATTCTCGCCTGTATGGCCTGCGACGTGGGTTCCTTTCTGCTCCCAGCCTTGTACGGCTTTGCTGGTCCCTTCTGTTGTGGCAGGGCCTCCAGGCTTCTTAGGCCAAGGAATATACTGTCCCCTGCGGACTGGTTATCTGCTGTAGGATGTGGAATCCTCCCAGCCTCAGACACCAAAGTCTGGTAGATTAAGTCCTCTATCTGCCAAGACAGGCTCACTTCGCCTCTTGTCTCTGGCTTGTGGCTCTCCTCCTGCCACACTTCCTCTTAGGTGCAATACAACTTTCTGTCCCTGCTCTGCTCCGGGACACGTCTCAGTGCTGAGACAGGCCTTCCAGTTCTCTCTAACCCTGCCCCCAGTACCAACTTTTATAGGGGCAGCCTGCTCCCCCTACTGGCCTGAGACAGGAGGTACTGCATGCTAATGTTCCCCTGACTAGAGAACCTCCCCATTGCTCTCAGACACAGCTTTATTACATTTTGTGGCATCCAGGCAGGGTGACACATTCCCCCCTAGTGAAATTTAGTACTCCGGGACTAAACAATAAACAAAGACACTATGCATAACCATAAAACATTAATAGACAAACGACGCACAGATTGAGTTCTTAAGGTCACAGTGTGGCCTGTGACCGGGTGTCCATATCACCAATACAACGGGGAGCCTTAACCAGGTGGGGGTCTGTCCTACCCCAAGTCCTTCACAGTCTTAGTTCATTCCTGGGTTAGGCTCCGAACGCAGTCCATACAAGGTCCCGTTTATAAAAAGTCCATAACCTTTGAGTCCTTACGGTAGCTGCAAGAAACTGAAACACAGAATTACCAAACATGCATGTAACTTTGCAAACAATTCAACATTTGGCAACAAGGTTATTTACAGTTTTAGTGCATCCTATATTCTCCAGCGAGCGGGTATCTGCCCCTTTGTGCTCCTGGTTGACCTCCGTAGCCCACTGTCTGGTGGTGGACCAACCTGGCTTTCCCCACTAGCGTTAGGGGTACAGCTACCAGCTGGGTGTACAGGTAGGGCAGGCAGCTGTCTGCGGGTCCTTTGGCTTACCGCAGGCATGGCAGGCTCACTGTCAGCAGAGGGTTGACTCTCCTGGGCTGCTGGTACAGGCTCTTCTGCCTCTGGAACTGCTTGCTCCTCTTCACCTTCCGGCTCTGGTGTTGGTTGTTGCTGTGCCGGTTGCAGGAAATGCAGGACGGGTACCACTATGGCATCATTTATGCGAGTCCAGGACTGAGGGAACTCTCCGAGAATGGTGCTGATCATTTCTTCCTTGTCCTCTGCGGGTTCAAGGTCACTCTGATCCTCTTCTGCACTACGGAGTTGCTCGGGGCATCTTTTGAGGTGGTCTCTGGAGACGGTGCTAGTGGTTTCTCCTCCGTCCTTGGTGATCACGCACACCTTCGGGTTGTCGTGATCAGACTGCAGTACGGTGTAGGGTTCCCTTTCCCACTGGTCGTCCAACTTATGTAGCCTTCTCTTTCGCTTCAGGACTTGCTCACCAGGTTCTAGGGGACCAGCAGGGGCGTGTTGGTTGAAGAGTCTTTCTTGCCGTTCTCTCACCTGGGCCAGGCTCCTCTCCACACTCTCCTGTACCTTCTTGTACTGCAGTTGCCTTTCCGTATCCCAGTCCACATCCGGGGAGGTGTCCTCAGGCGTCAGGACTCCCATCTCCAGGTCTATGGGCAGCTTACCTGGTCTGGCTCGCATCAGGTAAGCCGGGGTGCAGTTGGTAGCATTCACCGGGATATGATTGTATAAGTCTATCAGATCCGGCAGTTTTTCTGGCCACAGGCTGCGTTCCTCCAGGGGCAACGTCTTCAGGAGATCAATAACTATATTGTTCATCTTCTCACACATCCCGTTGGTTTGTGGGTGGTAAGGCGTTGTCCGAATCTTCTTACAGCCATAGAGGTTGCAGAACTCCTGGAAGATTTCAGCCTCGAACGCTGGACCCTGGTCTGTCAGGACCTGTTCCGGATACCCGTGTGGACGGCAGAAGTATTGCTGGAAGGCTCTGGCCGCTGTTTGGGCTGTCAAGTCCTTTACCGGGACCACCACTAGAAAAAGGGAATAGTGGTCCACGATTGTCAGGGCATAGATGTATCCTGACCGGCTGGGAGCCAATTTGACATGGTCCAGAGCTACCAGCTCAAGAGGCTGCGTGGTGACGATAGACCTCAAGGGTGTCTTCTGGCTGGCACGGTCCTTCCTCCTTAGGTGACAAGGGCCACAGTCTCTGCACCATTTTTCTACAGCTCCTCTCATGCCGACCCAAAAGAACCGTCCTCTTAGCAGGAACTCCAGTTTCTTCCAACCGAAGTGCCCCGCTCTGTCATGGTAAGCCCCCAGGACCATAGCTGCATCCCGCCTTGGAACCACGATTTGCCAGGTCAGCTCGTGTGTCCGGTGGTTGACAATCCTTCTGCACAACTTGCCTTCGTAGAGGAACAGCTTGCTCTTCTCCTTCCATAGCTGCTTGGCTTCCTCTGGGGCTTCCGGGTCCATGCGGGCGTCTTCCTGGGTCAACAGATCTTTCACCAGGCGGATGGCAGGGTCACTATCTTGGGTCTCGGCCCAGCTGTGGTGAGGTAGGGGATTGATCATCACGGTTGTTAGATCCTCCTCCTTCACGCGGTGGGAGTATTGAGCGGCTCCATACCAGTGAAACGCAGGGAGTTCTACCTCCTCCAGCTCTTCTGGGTCTTCGTCACCTTCAGATAAGTGAGGCATTCTTGATAGGGCGTCCACGTTGGCATTAGTTTTGCCTGCCCGGTACTTGATCACGAAGTCATAGTTGGAGAGACGGGCCATCCACCGCTGTTCCAGGGCACCCAGTCTTGCATTGTCCAGGTGTGTCAACGGGTTGTTGTCCGTGTACACGGTGAACTTTGCGGAGGCCAGGTAATGCTTGAAGCGTTCCGTCACGGCCCACACCACCGCCAAGAATTCTAGCTTGAAGGAGCTGTAATTCTCCGGGTTCCTCTCGGTGGGTCTCAGCTTCCGGCTGGCGTACGTGATCACCCTTTCTCTGCCCTGTTGGTTTTGGGACAGTACGGCTCCCAGTCCCACATTACTGGCGTCTGTGTGAAGGATAAAAGGCTGGCCATAATCAGGGTAGGCCAGGATCTCATCCCCCGTGAGGGCCATCTTCAACTGGTGGAAGGACTCCTCTTCCGGTTTATCCCACTTGAAGGGTGGCTTTTGACTTCTGGACTTAGACTGTCCGATCAGGAGGTCCTGCATAGGAGCTGCCATCTTGGTGAACCCGGGGATGAATCTTCGGTAGTAGCCTACCAACCCGAGAAACTGTCTCACCTCTTTGATGTTCGAGGGGCTTGGCCAGCTCTTAATTGCCGTGACCTTGTCAGGGTCGGGGGCCACTCCTTCCGCGCTTACCACGTGCCCTAGGTACTGGACCTTTGGTTTCAGCAGGTGACACTTCGATGGTTTCACCTTCAGGCCATAGCCTGCCAGGGCTTCGAACACCTCGGCCAGGTGCTTCAGATGGTCCTCGTAGGTCTTCGAATAGACGATCACGTCGTCCAGGTAAAGGAGGACCGTCTCGAAGTTTCGGTGCCCTAGACAGCATTCCATCAGCCGCTGGAAGGTCCCTGGTGCGTTGCAGAGCCCGAAAGGCATGCAGTTGAATTCGCTCAGTCCCATCGGGGTGGTGAAGGCGGTCTTCTCCTTGTCAGCCTCAGCCACAGGAACCTGCCAGTACCCGCTAGTAAGGTCCAAAGTAGAAAAGAAGTTAGCTGATTTTAGTGCGGCTAAAGACTCTTCTATTCTAGGCAGCGGATATGCGTCTTTGTGGGTGATATGGTTGATTTGTCTATAGTTGACGCACATTCTCATGGTGCCGTCTTTCTTTTTCACCAGAACCAAGGGGGCTGCCCAGGGGCTACAGCTGTCTCTAATGACCCCAGCTTCTTTCATTTCTCTTAGCATGCCCTTGGCGTTCTGATAATGTGCAGGGGGTACAGGTCGGTGTCTTTCTTTTATTGGTGGGTGGCTCCCTGTGGGGATGTGGTGTTCTATCCCTTTTACTCTGCCGAAGTCTAGCGGGTGCTTACTAAAGACTCTCTCGTACTCCTGTACCACCCGGTAGACTCCTTGTTTTTGGTGCAGGGGAGTGGAGTCAGCACCCACGTGGAGTTTCTGGCACCAGTCCTCCTTTTGTTTCTGGGAGCCATTACCCTCCGCCTGAGGAGATGGAGGCAAGGGTTCCACGGCCCTGATAGCTTTGTGTTCGACAACAAACAGTTTGGCGAGTGTAGCGTACCTGGGTAAGTGTACTTCCCTCTCCCCAATGTTGAGGATGCAGACGGGCACCCTCCCATGACGGACATCAACCACCCCCCTGGCTGTCAAAATGGTGGGCCTGCTGTCTGAGTACACGGGTTCTACCATGGCTTGGTAGTCTCTACCTCTCAACCCGATTGCAGTCTGACACCAGATCATCATTTCACTTTTGGGAGGCATGGAAATGGGGAATGGGTCACTCAGTCTTACGCTACCGATCTCACCACCAGACAGTTCTACCTGCTGCCGTCTCATCAGGGCTTTTATCTCCTTGTTGAGGACTCTCTGTTGGCTGGAACTAGCATTCACCGCCACCTGTTGTAGAATTACAATTACCTCTGAAAGACAATTTTCAATTACGTTAGTACCCACAGTTATTTTAGGGTGACTTTCACGACGGTCAATGTCCACAATAATTACTCCCTGTGCCGGCAGTTCAACTTTACCAATTTTAATGGTCATCTACTTGAACCCCATCTGCGGCACGGGTAAGCCATTACTGGCGATGATGCTCAAGTTACTGTCTGGATACCGTGTGATATCAGCATCAGTCCAATACTGCTTAAAAAGTACATAAGGGATAGTGGTTACTTGTGACCCAGTATCCAGCAAGGCGCTCATGGGGATACCGTCCAGCACCACGGGTAAAACCGGGCGCCCCCCAACGTACTTATCACGCATATTATAAGGGCCTGGTGATCTTATGCCTGGGGGTTGGCCCTCTGCCCCAGGTTGGACCCGTTTAAATTACAGTACCTGGAAATGTGTCCGGGCTGGTTGCATCGACGGCAAATGAGCTGTCCATCCTCTGCGTAGCGGTCTGTGGGCCTCCCTCGGAACGACGGGATCCTCCTCTGTCGACGCCACGGCTCCGGACTTGAAGCCGTCTCGATGGGTCTTGACGGGTCCACTTGCAACGCCTGGACGGTCCTGGTCAACGCCGCGACGCTCCTGGTCAGCTCCTGGACTTGGTGGTGCAGGTCTTTCGACGGGGCTTGGTTCAGGGCCTGTGCATCAGCCCCCACGGGATCCATAGAGGAGGGCGCTGCCTCCTGGTGGTAGGTGAGAGCAGGGCGCCGGGGGTTTATAGCGCCACTGGTTGCAGATTCACGGAGCACCCTTATGGCCCTGTCCTTAAATTGGGCAAAGGTCAGGTCGGGGTTCTGAAAGAACATGAGGCGCAGTTGGGCCCTGTGGGCACTAGACAGCAGACCTTCTATGAATTGTTCTGTCAGTAACTTATCCGTTTCCTGCACACTGCCAGGGTCAGTTTGTTGGATAGCCCTTAGGGCTTCCTGCAAATTTAGGGCATAGTCTCTGATGCTGTCCTGTGCCCGCTGCTTACATCCATAGAACCTCATTTTAATTTCAGCGGAGGTACGTGTGTCAAAGGTACCCCGCAGCCGGGCCAGAATACCCTTCACAGTCCTTTTCTCCTCAGTGGGCCATGATTTTACCTCCCTCTGGGCTGCGCCAGTTAACTGCCCTGTTAATATGCTGACCTTCTGTTCCTCTGTCAGGGGGTAAACCTGGAACAAACTGTACAGCCTTTCCTTAAAGTCAGTTAGGACATGGGGCTCCCCTGAGTACTTGGGCAGCCAGGCCGCTCCAGGGATGTAGGGCAGGGAAAAGGGCATCACCGCTGCTGCAGCTGCGTTGGTGGTAATGGGGGCCTCCGTGTCCGACATCTTCCTCCCCCCTAGTCAAGCGTGGCCTACCTTCCAACGATCCTCTTCTGTAGGCCGCGGCTCCGCTGCTGCTGCTCTGGACGAGGACCTTGCGTCGCGTCCTGATGACGTCAGCGTCGCTCTCTCTCCCTTCTAGGACCTTGCGCAGCGTCGGTGCGTGGGGCGGAGCTTCGGGTCTCGCGCGCTTTCGGCGTCCACGCCCCTCTTCTTCCCGCGCGGCGTCCTGAAGATGGCATCCGATGGCGGGAAGCAGCTGCGGATGGCGGGAAACAACTCCGGACGGCGGGAAACGGTCCAAGATGGCGTCTGATGGCGGGAATCGGCTCCGGATGGCGGGAAACTTCGACACAGGTAAGTTACAAAAGTCTTTTTCAGGCATGCAGTACCCGGTGGTTGCGGGCACGAAATCCTGCCGACTACGCCAAAGCTGACTCGCCCCCTGGGCCGTGGGGCACGCGGATCCGGGCAATAGGGAAACGATGGGGGTAGTAGTGGCGGCCCGGTCCCGCGGCTCAGGGTGGTCAGGCCAATGGTAGTCTGCTATGTACTGGTTGATAATGTCCGACTACGCCACCCGTGGATTGCGGTTATTAGGAACCGCCGCTGCATGCAGACCGCTGGGGCTGATGAGGTGTGCAGCTAGGGTAGTGTGACTCCCCACGGGAAGAGTGCGGCCCCAGGGCAGTATAATGGATGGTGGGAGTGATGGTAGTGAGAGTCCCAGTGTTGATAGTGCTGGAGGAGCAAGGAGCACACAGACAACAGGTTGCAGTCCAGGGTCTTTACTAGAACAGGTAAATTGACCCACAAACAGTCCCAGCTAGGAGGGGACCTGGATGTCTGAGAGCAACGGGGAAATTGGCCCTGGTCAGGGTGAGGGTGTAGGCCTACCGTGCTTTCTGTGCTCCTTCTGGCTATCTCCTCGTTATAGGGTAATGTGACACCCCAGGGGTCTGGTTGCCACGGTGATAGAGATATTACGTCTGAGAGCAGGTGGGAGGTCTCTTGGTCAGGGATCCTATGCATGCCACACCTCCTGCCCAGTCCTGGGAGGGGAAGAACTTCCCCTATATAAACCTAGGGCTGAGGCAGGGTTAGTGAGTAGAGAAGAAGTAGAGACAGAGAAGAGCAGCAGATATAGGAGAAGAACATCAGGAGCTCTGTGGGAGCAGTGCTATAAGGAGTCAGGGGCTGGCAGCTGCAGAGCTCGCCCTGACTGAGAAGCTATCACCGGACCCGGAGTCCGAGGCTGTGGGGACTAATCTTTACCCAGCAGCAGAAACCGCCCGGCAGGGGATTTCAGGTCCTCTGGCCAAGAAACCCGAAGGCACGGTCACACGCGTGGGACCAGCACCGCCGTCGTGGAGCGGACGCCACTAGAAGGCCCCGAGTCACCGGCCATACGGGTGAGCACCACACGGTACACTCAGGGACGTGGGCTACTTATACCCGCCTCTAGCAAGGTAGCCAGAAGAGTACAGTCAGTTTGGGAGGCCTACAACTCCGCCTGGCCAGGGGAGATCCCATCTGCTCAAGGACTGACCAGGCCCCGATCGCTAGCCAGTACTCCGGGAGGGTCTATCTTTATCACCAGTAAAGACCCTGAACTATACCGCATCGTCTCTGAGTGATTCCTGATACCCCCATCATCCACGTCGGCTGCCCTGAGGCCATACCCCTCCCGTTGGGGGTGATACTACCACGCTGCACAATCCTACCACCGGCCTCAGCGGTCTGCCCTGCAGCGGCAGCTCCTTCGCTGCATTCAACGGGTGGCGTAGTCGTCCAACATCTACCGCTAATACAACGCCACTTAGTCTGACTCCCTGGGCACGGACCGGGTCACCGCCACGAGACTACAACCCTCAACAGATCCGGCTCCGGGTAAGCTCCTGCATGCGCAACGCTGTGCGACACAGGCCCAGGGGTGCGTCAACTTTTGGCGTAGTCGGCAGGATATCGTGCCTGCAACCACCGGGTACTGCGTGCCTGAAAAAGACTGTTCAAACTTACCAGTGGTGAAGATTCCCGCCATCCGTGGAGGTTTCCCGCCATCTGGCGCCATCTTCTACCTTCTTCCCGCCATCCGCGAAGTTTTCCCGCCATCCGGCGCCATCTTCTGCCTTCTTCCCGCCATCCGTGGAGTTTTCCCGCCGTTGGACGCCATCTTGAAGACGCCGCGCGGGAAGAAGAGGGGCGTGGACTCCGAAAGCGCGCGAGAACTGAAGCCCCGCCTCACGTCCGGACGTTGCGTAAGGTCCTGGAAGGAGCCCAGCAGACGCCGACGTCACAGGAGCGCGACGGAAGGTCCTCAACCCTGACGATCCACTGCGGAGCCACGGCCTACGGAAGAGGATCATCGCAAGGTAGGCCACGGTCCACTAGGGGGGAGGAAGATGTCGGATACGGAGGAGAGCTTCACTGCCTCAGCCCCCGCCAGCGCCACCGCTGCTGCAGTCATGCCTTTCACCATGCCCTATATCCCGGGAGCGGCCTGGCTACCCCAGTACTCAGGGGAGTCACATACCCTGCATGACTTTAGAGAAAAGCTGGATAGCCTCTTCCAGGTGTATCCCCTCACAGAAGAGCAAAAAGTGAGCATCCTGGTGGCCCAATTAACCGGGGCAGCCCAAAGGGAGGTAAAGTCCTGGCCACCTGGGGGGAGGACTGTTGCAGGGATACTAATCCGGCTGAGGGACACCTTTGATACCCGCACCTCAGCCGAGATTAAGCTTAGATTCTATGGGTGTAAGCAACGAGCACATGAGAGTATAAGGGACTATGCACTAAACCTACAAGAGGCCCTGAGAGCCATTAAGCAGACCGACCCTGACGGTGTGGGAAACGAGGACAGGCTGTTGACCGAACAATTTATAGAGGGACTATATTGCAATGCCCACCGGACCCAGTTGCGGGCAATGGCCTTACAGGATCCTCATCTGGACTTTGCACAGTTCAAGGACAGAGCCATCCAGGTGCTCCGAGAACCGGCACCGGGTGGCGTTGTGACCCACAGGCGCCCTACTATCACTTACCACCAGGAGGCGGCGCCCTTGTCGGCAGGGCCTGTGGGGGCTGATGCGCAGGCTTTGAACAATGACCCGGCTCCGGACCTGCACCATCAGGTCCAAGAGCTAGCTAAAAGCGTTGCTGCGCTAACCCGAACTGTGCAGTCTTTACAGGTTTCCACTCCAGGGAAGATCCAGCTGGCATCCGGACCGGAGGACATCCCGTGGCGTCGACCAAGGAGGACCCCACCGGCCAGAGGAAGACCCAGCGACCGATACAACGAGGACGGACAACCCATCTGCCGCCGCTGCAATCAACCCGGACATATGGCAAGGTACTGTCCTTTAAACTGGCACAACCTGGGGTAGAGGGCCAAACCCCAGGAAAAAGATCATCAGGCCCATCGAACTGGCGCGACAAATATGTGGGAGGACGTCCAGTCTTGCCTGTGGTACTGGATGGCATCCCTATGAGTGCCCTACTGGACACCGGGTCACAGGTTACCACTATCCCGTACGTGCTCTTCAAGCAGTACTGGAATGACTCGGATATCACCCGCTACCCTGACGACGATTTGAGTATCATCGCCAGCAATGGTCAGCCCGTGCCACAGATTGGATTTAAAGAGGTGACCATTAAAATCGGTAGAGTTGAACTGGCGGCACAGGGACTGATCATTGTAGACATTGACAAGCACGAGAGTCACCCAAAGATAACTCTAGGAACTAATGTAATTGAAAATTGTCTTGCAGAGGTGATTTTCCTTTTACAGCAGGTTGCCAAGAACGCCAGCTCCGGCCAGCAGCGAGTGCTCAAGAAAGAGATCCGGGCACTGATGCGACGGCAACAGATAGAACTCTCCGGTGGTGAGATTGGTAGCGTAAGAATGTGTGACCCTTTCCCTATTGCCATGCCCCCAAAAAGTGAAATGATGATTTGGTGCCGGGCAGCTATTGGTCTGAGAGGTAGAGATTACCAGGCAATGGTAGAACCAGTTTACTCAGACAGAAGGCCCACCATTTTGACAGCACGGGGGGTGGTCAATGTACGCCATGGGAGGGTGCCCGTTCGCATAATAAATATCGGGAAGAGGGAAGTGTACCTGCCCCGGTATGCCACGCTAGCCAAATTGTATACCATCAATCAAAATTCCATACAGTCCGTAGAACCCTTGCCTCCATCTTCCCCGGAGGAAGGTAACGGCTCTAAGGAAACAATGGAGGACTGGTGTCAGCAACTACATTTGGGTACTGACTCCACTCCCTCACACCAGAGACAGGGAGTCTATCGGGTGGTTCAAGAGTACGAGAGAGTGTTTAGTAAACACCCGTTAGACTTCGGGCGAGTCAAGGGGGTAGAACACCGCATCCCCACGGGAGACCATCTTCCCATAAAAGAGAGGTATCGACCCGTACCCCCTGCACACTACCAACACGCCAAGGGGATGCTTAGGGACATGAAGGAGGCTGGGGTGATCAGGGATAGCTGTAGCCCCTGGGCAGCTCCACTAGTCTTAGTCAAAAAGAAAGACAACACCATGAGGATGTGTGTAGATTACCGGAAAATCAACCGTATCACACACAAGGATGCGTACCCCTTACCAAGGATAGAGGAGTCTTTGGCTGCTTTAAGATCTGCTAACTTCTTCTCTACCTTGGATCTCACTAGTGGGTACTGGCAGGTTCCTGTAGCAGAGGCGGACCGGGAGAAGACCGCATTCACCACCCCGATGGGACTTAGCGAGTTTACCTGCATGCCGTTCGGACTCTGTAACGCACCAGGAACCTTTCAACGATTAATGGAGTGCTGTCTGGGCCACAAAAACTTCGAGACGGTCCTGTTGTACCTGGACGATGTCATCGTATATTCCAAGACTTATGAGGACCACCTGAAACACTTGGCGGAAGTATTCGAAGCTCTGGCAAACTACGGCCTAAAGGTAAAACCCTCCAAGTGTCACCTCCTAAAACCAAAGGTGCAGTACCTGGGACACGTGGTGAGCGCTGACGGAGTGGCTCCCGACCCTGATAAGATCACCGCAATTAAGGAATGGCCAAGTCCCTCCAGTGTAAAGGAAGTGCGGCAGTTCCTCGGGTTGGTAGGCTATTACCGCAGATTCATCCCCGGTTTCACCAAAAAGGCAGCTCCTATGCAGGACCTCCTGATAGGCCAGTCCCGGAAGGCCAAGAACCAGAAGCCGCCCTTCAAATGGGAGAAGTTAGAAGAAGAGTCCTTCCGCCAGCTGAAGATGGCCCTCACGGGGGATGAAATCCTGGCGTACCCTGATTACAGCCAGCCCTTTATCCTCTACACCGACGCAAGTAACATCGGGCTAGGAGCCGTACTGTCCCAGATCCAGCAGGGGAAAGAACGAGTAATCGCTTACGCCAGTCGAAAACTGCGACCCACCGAAAGAAACCCTGAGAATTACAGCTCATTTAAGCTAGAGTTCCTGGCAGTGGTGTGGGCAGTCACCGAACGCTTTAAGCACTACCTCGCTTCTTCCCGGTTCACCGTGTACACGGGTAACAACCCGTTGACACACCTGGACACGGCAAGACTCGTGCCTTAGAGCAGAGATGGATGGCCCGTCTGTCCAACTACGAGTTCACAATCAAATACCGGGCAGGACGCTCCAATACCAACGCGGACGCCCTGTCCAGGATGCCAAACCTACCGGACGTAGGAGAAGATTCAGAGGGGCTGGAAGAAGTCGAACTCCCCGCGTTCCACCGTCATGGGACTATCCAGTATTCCCATCGGGTAAGGAGTAAGCAAGCCGCTACGTTTAACCCCTTGCCTCAGTACAACTGGGAGGAAACGCAAGACAGTGACCCTGCCGTCCGACTGGTGAAGGAGATGCTGACTCGGCCAGAGGCTCGCCTTGACCCAGACGCTCCGGAGGAAGCCAAACAACTGTGGGCTGAGAAGAGTCGACTGTTCCTTTACAAGGGGAAGTTGTGCCGCAGAATGGTTAACTCCCGGATGCATGAACTAATCTGGCAAGTAGTGGTGCCACGAAGAGACGCAGCCATGGTGATGGAGGCATACCACGACGGGGCTGGACACTTCGGATGGAAGAAGCTGGAGTTCCTGCTGCGCGAGCGGTTCCACTGGGTAGGCATGAGGGGAACCATCGAGAGGTGGTGCAGAGACTGTGGCCCGTGCAACCTAAGAAGGAAGGACCGTGCCAGCCAGAAGACCCCCCTTCAGTCCATCGTCACCAAGCAGCCGTTGGAACTGGTAGCCTTGGATCATGTAAAACTGACCCCAAGCAGAAGTGGCTACGTCTACGCGTTAACCATTGTGGATCATTACTCCCGGTTCTTGGTTGTCGTCCCCGTTAAGGACTTAACAGCTCAAACGGCAGCTAGAGCCTTCCAGCAGCACTTCTGCCGTCCACACGGGTACCCGGACCAAGTGCTGACGGATCAGGGACCTGCCTTTGAAGCGGAGGTCTTCCAGGAATTCTGCAATCTGTATGGCTGCCGGAAGATAAGGACGACACCCTATCATCCGCAAACTAATGGACTTTGTGAGAAAATGAACCAGGTGGTAATGGATCTTCTGAAAACATTGCCCCTGGAAGAACGCAGTCTGTGGCCTGAGAAGCTGCCCGACCTGGTGGACCTATACAACTACATCCCTGTAGGTTCCACCAACTGTACCCCGGCTTACCTAATGAGGGCAAGGCCTGGTAAGCTACCTGTTGACCTGGAGATGGGAGTCCTGACACCCGAGGACACTTCACCGGAAGCAGACTGGGACACAGAGAGGCAGCAGCAGTACCGGAAAGTACAGGAGAGCGTGGAGCGAAGTCTCTGTCTCGCTAGGGAAAGACAAGAGAAAACTTACAACCAGTATACTCCCACTGTTCCCCTGGTACCCGGAGAGCAGGTCTTGAAGAGGAAGAGACGGCTCCACAAGTTGGACGACCAGTGGGAGAAGGACCCGTACACCGTACTGCCCTCAAGCCACGACAACCCGAAGGTTTGTACCATCAGTAAAGACGGAGGGGAAACCACAGCCATTGTATCCCGGGATCACCTGAAGAAGTGTCCCGAACAGCTACGGAACCCAGAAGGAGAGCAAGAAGACCCTCGACCCGTAGAGGAAAGGGAAGATATGGTTAGTACTGTGCTCGGAGACTTCCCTCGGTCCTGGACTCAAGTCAATGGTGCAGTTGTGGTACCCGTCCTCACGTTCCTCCAACCAGCATCCCAAGTGCCTACGGAGCAACAGGTAGAGCTGGAAGAGCAGCCGGTCCAGGAGGCAGCAGACTCCACACAAGCAGAACAGGAGGATCAACCCTCTGCTCATAGTGAGCCTGCCGTACCCCTAGTGAGCCAAAGAGCCCGTAAACAGCTGCCCAGTTTACCCTTGACAGCTCCTACACCCTGTAGTTCAGGGCCAGACAGTCAGCTCCGTAGGTCCACTAGGGCCACTAGAGGCCAGTTACCCGCACATTGGAGGATTTGAAGTGTTTAAATTGTTTTATTGAGGTCACCTGTCTGTTACTTGTAAATAATTATGTGTTTCTAGTTATTTTTAGGAGTCCTTGGTGAGTTTACCGGGAATCCTTGTACAATTGGTTGGAGCGTAACCTAGGAATGGACTAAAGACTGTTAAGGACTCGGGGCAGGACAGACCCCTACCTGGTTACGTCTCCCTGTTTTGGTGAAATGGACACCTTGCTTTTCTTCAAAATTGCACCCGGTTGCGGACACACCGTAACCATCTTTATGTGTTTTTCTTATTGTATTATTATTGTTTATACCTTGTTATGTTTTTCTAAAAATATGTTTAGTCCCGGAGTACTAAATTTCACTAGGGGGGAATGTGACACCCCAGGGGTCTGGTTGCCACAGTGATAGAGATATTACGTCTGAGAGCAGGTGGGAGGTCTCTTGGTCAGGGATCCTATGCATGCCACACCTCCTGCCCAGTCCTGGGAGGGGAAGAACTTCCCCTATATAAACCTAGGGCTGAGGCAGGGTTAGTGAGTAGAGAAGAAGTAGAGACAGAGAAGAGCAGCAGATATAGGAGAAGAACATCAGGAGCTCTGTGGGAGCAGTGCTATAAGGAGTCAGGGGCTGGCAGCTGCAGAGCTCGCCCTGACTGAGAAGCTATCACCGGACCCGGAGTCCGAGGCTGTGGGGACTAATCTTTACCCAGCAGCAGAAACCGCCCGGCAGGGGATTTCAGGTCCTCTGGCCAAGAAACCCGAAGGCACGGTCACACGCGTGGGACCAGCACCGCCGTCGTGGAGCGGACGCCACTAGAAGGCCCCGAGTCACCGGCCATATGGGTGAGCACCACACGGTACACTCAGGGACGTGGGCTACTTATACCCGCCTCTAGCAAGGTAGCCAGAAGAGTACAGTCAGTGTGGGAGGCCTACAACTCCGCCTGGCCAGGGGAGATCCCATCTGCTCAAGGACTGACCAGGCCCCGATCGCTAGCCAGTACTCCGGGAGGGTCTATCTTTATCACCAGTAAAGACCCTGAACTATACCGCATCGTCTCTGAGTGATTCCTGATACCCCCATCATCCACGTCGGCTGCCCTGAGGCCATACCCCTCCCGTTGGGGGTGATACTACCACGCTGCACAATCCTACCACCGGCCTCAGCGGTCTGCCCTGCAGCGGCAGCTCCTTCGCTGCATTCAACGGGTGGCGTAGTCGTCCAACATCTACCGCTAATACAACGCCACTTAGTCTGACTCCCTGGGCACGGACCGGGTCACCGCCACGAGACTACAACCCTCAACAGATCCGGCTCCGGGTAAGCTCCTGCATGCGCAACGCTGTGCGACACAGGCCCAGGGGTGCGTCAGTAACAGCCCACGTTTCCGAGCTTTCCGTGTATTCTCGCCTGTATGGCCTGCGACGTGGGTTCCTTTCTGCTCCCAGCCTTGTACGGCTTTGCTGGTCCCTTCTGTTGTGGCAGGGCCTCCAGGCTTCTTAGGCCAAGGAATATACTGTCCCCTGCGGACTGGTTATCTGCTGTAGGATGTTGATTCCTCCCAGCCTCAGACACCAAAGTCTGGTAGATTAAGTCCTCTATCTGCCAAGACAGGCTCACTTTGCCTCTTGTCTCTGGCTTGTGGCTCTCCTCCTGCCACACTTCCTCTTAGGTGCAATACAACTTTCTGTCCCTGCTCTGCTCCGGGACACGTCTCAGTGCTGAGACAGGCCTTCCAGTTCTCTCTAACCCTGCCCCCATTACCAGCTTTTATAGGGGCAGCCTGCTCCCCCTACTGGCCTGAGACAGGAGGTACTGCATGCTAATGTTCCCCTGACTAGAGAACCTCCCCCTTGCTCTCAGACACAGCTTTATTACATTTTGTGGCATCCAGGCAGGGTGACACACTTTCACACTCATGATAGCATGAGACGGACTCTACAACCCACAGACGTTGCTCAGGTAGTGCAGCTCATCCAGCATGGAACATCAATGCAAGCTGTGGCAAGAAGGTTTGCTGTGTCTGTCAGTGTAGTGTCCAGAGGCTGGAGGCGCTACCAGGAGACAGGCCAGTACACCAGGAGACGTGGAGGAGGGCAACAACCCAGCAGCAGGACCACTACCTCCGCCTTTGTGCAAAGAGGAACAGGAGGAGCACTGCCAGAGCCCTGCAAAATGACCTCCAGCAGGCCACAAATGTGCACGTGTCTGCACAAACGGTTAGAAATCGACTCCATGAGGGTGGTATGAGGGCCCGACGTCCACAGATGGGGGTTGTGCTCACAGCCCAAGACCATGCAGGATGCTTGGCATTTGCCACTGAACACCAGGATTGGCATAGTCGCCACTGGCACCCTGTGCTCTTCACAGATGAAAGCAGGTTCACACTGAGCACATGTGACAGACGTGACAGAGTCTGGAGACTCCGTGGAGAGCGATCTGCTGCCTGCAACATCCTTCAGCATGACTGGTTTGGCAGTGGGTCAGTAATGGTGTGGAGTGGCATTTCTTTGGAGGGCTGCACAGCCCTCCATGTGCTCGCCAGAGGTAGCCTGACTGGCATTAGGTACCAAGATGAGATCCTCAGACCCCTTGTGAGACCATATGCTGGTGCGGTTGGCCCTGGGTTCCTCTTAATGCAGGACAATGCCAGACCTCATGTGGCTGGAGTGTGTCAGCAGTTTCTGCAAGATGAAGGCATTGAAGCTATGGACTGGCCCGCCTGTTTCCCAGACCTGAATCCGATTGAGCACATCTGGGACATCATGTCTCGCTCCATCCACCAACGTCACGTTGCACCACAGACTGTCCAGGAGTTGGTGGATGCTTTAGTCCAGGTCTGGGAGGAGATCCCACAGGAGACCATCCGCAACCTCATCAGGAGCATGCCCAGGCGTTGTAGGGAGGTCATACAGGCATGTGGAGGCCACACACAATACTGAGCCTCATTTTGACTTGTTTTAAGGACATTACATCAAAGTTGGATTAGCCTGTAGTGTATTTTTCCACTTGAATTTTGGGGGTGACTCCAAATCCACGCCTCCATTGGTTAATAAATTTGATTTCCATTGATGATTTGTGTGCGATTTCGTTGTCAACACATTCAACTTTGCACAGAACAAAGTATTCAATGAGAATATTTCATTCATTCAGATCTAGGATGTGTTATTTGAATGTTCCCTTTATTTTTTTGAGCAGTGTGTATATAATATATATATATATATATATATATATATTTTTATCTCTGACCAGCATGTCCTAAATGTGAACAGGTGCAAGCTGCAGAAACTGCTTAAGATATATAAAAAGAAAGCACAGCAGCACTCCATTATCGCCAAGATACATAAAGACAATAAAACCATTTGATTTAAACTGTGTTATTACTCAATAAGCTTTACTTACAAAAAATGGAGGTTCTTAGCACATAAATTGGCCAATTCATGTGTGCCCATCAACCGCTGCAAGGTGACCTCCCATCTGATGGGTACTACTCTGCCTACATGCCTCTCTTGGGCTACAAGAGCAGGTGATGTATATTCTACTCTACCAGCCCATTTAAATTGTAGGTGTTTCAGCCCAGAAGTGACATGTTCTGTCCAGAGTTATAGGCTTGTAGCCTATATATATACAGGGTGGTCCAAAAGTAGGTGGACAGAAAGTGTAATAAAATGTTCCTGTGCTGAGATAATCTTATAAATGTGCCCCTGCTGTGTACTGTGTAATGGCTGTGTCTGACCGTACAGGAACATGGTCTGATCATACCACATCTCCTGGGCAGGGGAGGAAGCAAAAGAGTATATAGACATTGCAGCAGGGGATCACAGCTGATTCTTTGTTTGAAGAAAAACATTGTTTAAAAACAGGCAGGGAAATGTTTTACTTCACAAAAAGAATTAGCTGTGATCCCCCTGATGTTATATCTGTATACTCTTTTGCTCGCCCCCCACCCCGCCCAGGAGATGTGGTATCATCAGACCATGTTCCTGTACGGTCAGACACAGCCATTACACAGTACACAGCAGGGGCACATTTATAAGATTATCTCAGCACAGGAACATTTTATTACACTTTCTGTCCACCTACTTTTGGACCACCATATATATATACATTCATACATATATACCTGTTGTAGACAGGTATAGAAAAAAATTATGTAAAATAGGGAAGCTTGAAAATATAGAAAAGTTGATACTGTTTTTATCAATTATCAAAATACAAAGTAAATGAACAAGAGAGAAATCTAAATCAAATCAATGTTTGGTGACTGCCCCATTATCTCCATTAATTCTTCTAAATACACAGTCCCGGATTTTGTAGTATAAGGCTATGTTCACACGTCGCATTTTTGCCACATTTTTACTGCTTTTTTCTATGTGTTTTTCAGCAAGAAGCGCTGCATTTTTAGACTGTTTTCCCACGATTAATTTTTGGTGAGTTTGTGATGTTGCACATTTTTTCTGCGCTGTGTTCATACACATTGGGTTTTTTCAGCATCACAAATCTGCAGCAAAACCCAACTCTGGGAGGAAATCAGATGTCAAAAACGCAGGTTTTGCTGCGTTTTTTTTATTTTTATTTATTTATTTTTTTTTTTTCAGCGTTTTTTTTCACTGTACTTCTGTCTCTATTTATGCATTTACATAAAGTTCTGTGAAAAAAAAAAAATCTCATTCTGGTTTTGGCATAGTAGGGGAGGTGAATTGTTCAGGAATAGTTTAGACACTGGCAATGCATTGAGTTTGTAGGACACTGTTTACTTTCACACTATGGGGTCTGCTATTCAGTAGCACAGGCACTGTTCAATTTCACACCTCACTGGGCCACAGGTATTGTTCAATCTAGCAAGTAGCTCAGCTAATGTTTATATTGTACACATCACTAATTTATTTAAACTCTCCTAATACAAACAACCGTATCAGTGACCAAGACAGGATGGTAAAATCACAAAAATAAATGAGTTTCACATACTGCTGTATTTTCTTATTTTCACTAAAAACGCAGCAAAACCTGATAGATATGTTCACACATCATGTTTTTTCAGTGTTTTTTCACTACCCATTACTTCCAATGGGTGAAAAACTCAGAAAAAACGCTGAAAGAAGTGACATGCTCTATTTTCCAAAAACCCAACCAAGGCACAAAATATGCAACAAAAAAAACACAAGATGTGTGAACAGAGAATTCTGTTTTTTTCATAGACTTTGCTGGTACTGCAAAATGCAGCTGAAAATGTGCATAAAAATCTGCAGCAAAAAAAACGCTGAAAACCCAACATGTGTGAACATAACCTTAGGGTTCCCGCAAAGTGGATAGGATTGATAGAAATCTCATGCCCATTATGCTTTTTTTTTCACTCAGCATAAACTGACATTCGGTTCACGTTTCAAATCTGCAACATGTCGATTTCTCTTGCAGGTACGCTGAGTTTTATGTGGGGAGTTCCCACAGAATTGCATTAGATGTGGGAAAACTACAGGTAAAAAACGCATGTAATCCGCACATGACTTTATCAATAAAGTTGTCACAGCCAAATACCAGGAAGTATCAGAAACAAAATAGGTTTATTTAAAGCATGACACACCAAGAGCAGACAAAAAGTAACGTAAAAAATATGATTAAAATACGTATAAAAAAGAGGCATTGAAAAAACGCAAGTAACCTAATTTATATAATAAGTCCAGAAATACTGGAAAAAATCTGCAACATCAAAAATTCATCAAATGCTCATATAAGAACATAGCCTTAGTATCCCAGCAAAGTGAATGAGATTTCTGAAATCTCATGCACTCGTTGCTTATTTTTTCCTTGCAGATTTGAAGTAGCTTCAAATCTGCAGCATGTCAATTCTTTCAGCATTTTTGCAGCGTTTTTCAACCATTCTACGGCAAAAATGCATTAAAAAAAAACGCTTCAAAAACAAAATGGAAAAATTCTGGAAAAACTTCTGTATTTTACACAGCATTTTTCCTGCCAACACATCAAGATCTGCAGCAGATTTTTATGCTGCAAATCCTAAACGTCTGCGCATAGCCTTAGGCTGCGTGCACACGATGCGTTTTTCATGCGTTTATGCTGCGGAATTTCCGCAGCGGAAACGCATCAAAAACGCATGGTAATCCGCACCCCATGGTCCCCAATGGCATTCCGCAATGTCAATGCACATGCTGCGGATTTTTCCGCAGCGTTTCTGCAGCGCTCATAAATCCGCAGCATGTTCATTAATTTTGCGGAAGCGCCGCCATTGACTTGAGACGCATAGAATCCGTGTCTGTACATTTGTACAAGCGGATTATATGCGGTTCAATGTGCGGATGGTACCCAGTTCTGGAGGAGAGAAGACTCTCATCCAGACCTGGGTACCATTGTACCTGTAAAAAAAAGAATAAAATAATAAATAAAGTTTATATTCACCTGTCCGGCGGCCCCTGCAGCGCTTCTCCTTCCAGGACCTGAGATGATGTCGCGGTCATGTGACCGCAGGCTGTCTCGCGAGATGCCGGCAAGCCAGGAAGGAACCAGGAAGGAGCGCGACAGCACACGCGGCGGCATCGGAGGTAAGTATAGCTTTATTTTTTTATTTTTACGGTCACACTATATAAATCCAGGGCAGTCACGGGGCGGTGACCGGCTTGTGACCTGCCTGTCACCTCCCCATGACCCCCTGTGATGTAATAGAAGCCCCAGCCAGCTCTGATTGGAGCGATCGATGATAACATCGATCGCTCCAATCAGAGTACCTGAATACAGGTGACAGGGCGGTCACAGGGCGGTGACCGGCTTGAGACCTGCCTGTCACCTCCCTGTGATCCCCAGTGATGCTGCCCAGGCTCCAGCCATCTCTGATTGGTGCGATCGATGTCATCATCGATCGCACCAATCAGAGTACCTGACCGGGAGGTGACCGGGTGGTGACCGGCCTGTGACCTGCCTGTCACCACCCTGTCACCCCCCTGTGACCGCCCTGCAGATCCTCACACTTGGTGAGGATTTCTACAGAGCGGTCACGTCTGATCTGCGCTGTGCTGGGCCTTGTAGTGCCACAGAATCTTCTGTTACACTACAAGACCTTTCTCCTACCTGCTCCTGTCGCTGCTGCTTCTCCGGCATCCTGCTGCGTTCTCCAGGGTCCTGGATCTCCTGCTCCGGCGACCTGCTGCTGTCTGCAGGGTCCTGCATCTCCTGCTCCGGCGTCCTGCTGCAGTCTCCAGGGTCCTGCATCTCCTGCTCCGGCGTCCTGCTGCTGTCTCCAGGGTCCTGCATCTCCTGCTCCGGCGTCCTGCTGCTGTCTCCAGGGTCCTGCATCTCCTGCTCCGGCGTCCTGCTGCGGTCTCCAGGGTCCTGCATCTCCTGCTCTGGCGTCCTGCTGCGGTCTCCAGGGTCCTGCATCTCCTGCTCCGGCGTCCTGCTGCGGTCTCCAGGGTCCTGCATCTCCTGCTCCGGCGTCCTGCTGCTGTCTCCAGGGTCCTGGATCTCCTGCTCCGGCATCCTGCTGCTGTCTCCAGGGTCCTGGGTCTCCTGCTCCGGCGTCCTGCTGCTGTCTCCAGGGTCCTGGATCTCCTGCTCTGGCATCCTGCTGCTGTCTCCAGGGTCCTGGATCTCCTGCTCCGGCGTCCTGCTGCTGTCTCCAGGTTGCTGGGTCTCCAGCTCCTTATCCTGCTGCTGCGGATCCTGCTTCAGAGCCTCTTCCAGAACCTGCTGCTGATCATGCTGAAAGAAGAACAGAGAAGACTGGTAAGTCCATCTCTGTTCTCCCCTCATCCACCCCACTCCTCCTCTCCCCCCTCCTTTTACCCCCAATCCTCCTCCCCCCCAGTTTTTTTTTTTTCATGCGTCCTGCAGCGGCAGAGCGCTGAGCAGTGTCTACGTCACTGATCAACGTCCGTGCTCGCTGCTTTTCAGGACTTTTTCTTATCCCTGTCAATTCTCCCCCCCCACCTTTGCACCACATCCGTGCACACACCCAGCTGCTGCCGAGAGTTGATTGGTGACATAGTTCACCCATCCGCACTCGTGCTCGCTGTTTGCACCACCTACTGTAGTTCCTTTTTTTCTCTTTTTTTTTCAGAAAAAAAAGTTCACACCAAGCACACTGACACACACACACTCTAAATAAAGTACTGACACACACGCACCACATACACGAGAAAAAAAAATGGCCGGCTCATCCCGAACTCGCTATTCAGCGGAGGAGGCATACGCTATTGTTGCCTCCGACATTGAGACTGACAGTGAGGGCGAGGATCCCACATTTCTTTACTTTTCTGATCCCTCATCGTCCTCCTCTTCTTCCTCTTCCTCCTCTTCCTCCTCAGGTGCTGCTGGACCGCCCCGCAGTCGTCGCAGGAGAGATGTTCCAGCGCCCCCCACTACTGACCCCATATGGACCTCGCCCCCTGAAAATTTTGAGCCACTGATTCCTGATTTCGTGGCGGAATCAGGAATCAAGTTTGACACCACCGGCCTCACAGAAATAGACTTTTTCAAAGTCTTTTACTCTGAAGATTTTATAAATCTCATGGTGGGCCAAACTAATTTGTATGTTCATCAATTTTTGGAACAAAACCCCTCTTCATCATTTTCTAACTGGTCTCCTGTAGACGCAGAAGAAATGATGAAGTTTTGGGGCCTGGTCCTTCATATGGGCATCCTGAAAAAAACAGAGGTTCGGCAATACTGGAGTGTTGACGTTTTGTACCCGGACACGTTTTGAGGCCATCCACAAGTTCTTGCATTACCAAGATAATGCAAGGTGTCCTGCACGCGATGATCCGAACTTTGATTGTCTTTTCAAAGTTCGGCCGGTCATCGAGCACTTCAACAACAAGTTTGGTGAAGTGTACGTGCCCCAAAGGGACATCTGTGTGGATGAGTCCTTAATTTCTTTTAAGTGGCGGCTTGGATTCCGGCAGTACCTGCCCAGTAAAAGGTCCAGGTACGGGATCAAGCTGTATAAACTTGTGAGAGTACCTCAAGGTACACTCACAAGTTTAGAGTTTATGAAGGAAAGGACTCCCGGATTGAACCCCCTGAATGCCCCCCTGTTCTGGGAGTGAGTGGGAAAATTGTGTGGGACTTGGTGCACCCACTGCTGGATAAAGGTTACCACCTGTACGTGGATAACTTTTATACAAGCATCCCGCTCTTCAAGTCCCTCTCTGCGCGACATACCGCAGCTTGCGGTACTGTCCGCAAAAATCAGAAAGGCCTCCCAAAGACGCTAATTGGGCAGCTGCTCAGAAGGGGTGAGAGCAGAGCCCAATGTAGCGACCACCTGTTGGTGGTCAAGTACAAGGACAAGAGGGATGTCCTTCTCTTGACCACCGTGCATGGTGATGGCAGCACCCTCAGCACTGTAAGAGGTTCCACTACACAGGTCGCCCAACCAGACTGTGTAGTGGGGTACAACAAGTACATGGGGGGAGTTGATCTCTCCGATCAAGTCCTCCAGCCATACAGTGCTTTGAGAAAGGCCAAGGTATGGTATAAGAAGCTGGCCGTGCACATTGTTCAGATGGCAATGCACAACGCTTTCCTTCTGTCAAAATGTGCAGGCCAGACTTCTGCGTCGTATCTTCACTTCAAGGAGACAGTTATCAAGGCCCTGATATTTGGCAGTGGTGGCGGAGCGGGCCCCACTACTTCTGGAACTGAAGGACCTCGAATTGTACCGGGCCAGCATTTCCCGGGGCAGATCCCTCACAGCGGAAAAAAATGTAAGTCACAAAAGAAGTGCCGAGTGTGTTACCGAAGGGGAATACGCAAGAACACCATTTACCAATGCGACACCTGCCCTGACAAACCTGGCCTCTGCATGAAAGACTGCTTCAAAAGGTACCATACTTCCATGGACTATTGAATTAATTTCTGACGCATGACAACCTGACGAACACTACACAGCTGACGTAGTGTTCATCAGGTTGTTATACTTCAGTTGTGTAGTGTTTGTCAGCTTGTCCTACACAACTGGCGTATAACAATATATTATAAAATTGACAAATCAGGTATCCGTTCCAAAAAGGGGGCACTTGTTGGGCATTTCCACTGTTTAGGCACATCAAGGGCTCTGAGAACGTGACATGACGCCCGCAGACCATTCCATCAAAGTCTGCATTCCAAAGCGTCACTCCTTACCTTCCGAGCCCTGACATGTGCCCAAACAGTAGTTTTCTCCAACACATGGGGTATCAGCGTACTCAGGAGAAATTGCACAACAACTTTTGGGGTCCAATTTCTCCTAGTACCCTCGTGAAAATAAAAATATTGCGGCTAAAAGAGCGTTTTTGTGGAAAAAAAATGATTTTTTTTTTTCACGGCTCTACGTCATAAACCTTTGCAAAACACTTTGGGGTTCAAAGTGCTCACCACACATCTAAATAAGTTCCCTGAGGGGTCTAGTTTCCAAAATGGGGTTACTTGTGGGAGAGCTCCCATGTTTAGGCACACAGGGGCTCTCCAAACGCGACTTGGTGTCCGCTAATAAATTGGAACCATGTCGCGTTTGGAGAGCCCCTGTGTGCCTAAACATTGGAGCTCCCCCACAAGTGACCCCATTTTGGAATCTAGACCCCCCCAAGGCACCTATCTAGATGCATAGTGAGCACTTGGAACCCCAAGATGCTTCACAAATTAATCCGTAAAAATAAAAAAGTGTTTTTTTTCCCACTTTTTCATTTTTACGAATCAATTTGTGAAGCACCTGGGGGTTCCAAGTGCTCACTATGCATCTAGATAGGTGCCTTGGGGGGGTCTAGTTTCCAAAATGGGGTCACTTGTGGGGGAGCTCCAATGTTTAGGCACACAGGGGCTCTCCAAACGCAACATGGTGTCCGCTAACAATTTGAGCCGATTTTCTATTCAATTTGTTAGCGGACACCATGTCGCGTTTGGAGAGCCCCTGTGTGCCTAAACATTGGAGCTCCCCCACAAGTGACCCCATTTTGGAAACTAGACCCGTCAAGGCACCTATCTAGATGCATAGTGAGCACTTGGAACCCCCAGGTGCTTCACAAATTAATCCGTAAAAATAAAAAAGTGTTTTTTTTTTTCCACTTTTTCATTTTTACGAATCAATTTGTGAAGCACCTGGGAGTTCCAGGTGCTCACTATGCATCTAGATAGGTGCCTTGGGGGGTCTAGTTTCCAAAATTGGGTCACTTGTGGGGGAGCTCCAATGTTTAGGCACACAGGGGCTCTCCAAACGCAACATGGCTTCCGCTAATTATTCAAGCAAATTTTACAATCAAAAAGTCGAATGGCGCTCCTTCCCTTCCGAGCCCTGCCGTGCGCCCAAACAGTGGTTTTTCCCCACATATGGGGTATCTGCATGCCCAGGGGAAATTGCACAATAAATTTTGTGGTCCATTTTTTCTTGTTACCCCTGAGAAAATAAAAAAAATTGGGTCTAAAGTAACATTTTTGTGAAAAAAGTTAAATGTTCATTTATTTCTTCCACATTCCAAAAATTCCTGTGAAGTACCTGAAGGGTTAATAAAGTTCTTGAATGTGGTTTTGAGCACCTTGAGGGTGCAGTTTTTAGAATGGTGTCACTTTTGGGTATTTTCTGTCATAAAGACCTCTCAAAGTGACTTCAAATGTGATGTGGTCCCTAAAAAAATGGTTTTGTAAATTTTGTTGGAAAAATGAGAAATCGCTGGTCAACTTTTAACCCTTATAGCTCCCTAACAAAAAATGGTTCCAAAATTGTGCAGATGTAAAGTAGACATGTGGGAAATGTTATTTATTAAGTATTTTGTGTGACATATCTCTCTGATTTAAGGGCATAAAAATTCAAATTTTGAAAATTGCAAAATTTTCAAAATTTTCGCCAAATTTCCATTTTTTTCACAAATAAACGCAAGTGATATCAAAGAAATTTTACCACAATCATGAAGTACAATATATCATGAAAAAACAGTCTCAGAATCAGGGGGATCCGTTGAAGCGTTCCAGAGTAATTACCTCATAAAGTGACAGTGGTCAGAATTGTAAAAATTGGCCTGGTCATTAACGTGCAAACCACCCTCGGGGGTAAAGAGGTTAAAAGGCGTTATAACAGTTTGTATGTGCTAGGGTGGAACATAATTTTCTAAAAATAATCAGACAACCTTGAGCCAGGATTTGTTCACAGTCTGTACCTCATTAGTACAAAACGATGGCAAATTTGTGTTCCAGTATTTATCAGCCATGTACATTCTTATCCTCATTACTAGGTTGAAGAGAACACCATTAGGAGACCCTTACCTTGGATTTGAAGGACACACACATAGGGTTTGGAAGCATGCCAAAGGAACAGCATATTTTGAGGAGAATAATAAAGGGAATCTGTCACCCCCTGGCAATTATCAGACCTCTAATATGGGTATACAGGTGATAGAAATGTGAATCTATACTTACCTGTATGCCTCATATTAGAGGTCTGGTTGCAAAGAAATGTCTTTTTATTCTTTTCAGTTTTTGATGCTTCCAGTCCGGGGGACAGGAAGAAATGGCCGCCTACTATTCGAATTATAATTTTTTTCCCCTCCCCTGCACGTCACAGTGCCCTGTGACGTGCAGTTCCCATGGCCGGATCCCATATCTGCACAATTTACCTGGTACGCAAGGCGCAGTAATTCCTGCGGTCTGTGTATTCTTGTAGACCAGGGAACTTGTGCGCAGGTGCCGGGAAGCTAGAGCTGCTGCATAAGCAGCTTAATTGTCTCCTGTTGCACCATTTGTTGCTGCTGCTCATTGTACTGCTGTAATAATTGCTGGTGCTGCTGATGTTGTGCCTGCTGAGCTTGCACGAGATGTTTAAGCAGGTCCTCCATCTTGAATGGCGTCGCTTGTTGTCCTGAGGCAGACTTGACCCAGGACATGCTTTACGTCTTGTAGCAGTCACACGTATCTGCTGGGAATGCTGCCCGCACTACTAAAACCAATTGTGGGGTTTCTACTCACTTGGATGCGTCAGGAGGCAAACAGGAAGCATGTTCCTTTAAATGTCCATGTTGGTTTATTACTTCATTAACCAGGCAAAAGCAAAAGCAATACAAACAGCCTTTAGTTCAGGCAAAAAACAAAGTAAAGAGTCCTTAAGGTAAATTCTCTGCTTAGCCAGTCCTGTGAAAACACAGGCTGGGTAGCATCCAGTTCATTGGCTCAGTCGAGAGACCACAACACACAGGAGGCCTTCTCCCTCCAAACACACAGACATGTGCCAAACAATGGCCTCCATTTTATATCTTAACCACACCCAGAGGTGAGGTATGTGGGTAGCTAGACCCGCCCATCTCTCCAACTACCAGTAACCCGGCCACAGGTGCACCAAACAGTCCTTTTAGAGCCTACGTGCACTAGAGCAACATTCCGGGTTACATCACAGAGGACAGTCATCTCTGTGATACATACCTCCCATCAACTATGTGTCCATTAACCACCTTACATACTTCCACCCTCTGCTGAAAGTCGTGGGGCTTGGCACCTTCTACTACTAGACAGGGAATTCTGAGAGGGCATCGGCATTACAATGTAGCTTCCCTGCTCTATGTTCTACATGGAATATGAAATCCTGTAGGGCTAAAAACCAGCAGGTGACCCTAGCATTTTTTCCCCTCATCCATTTGAGTGGGGCATGGTTGGATACCAATCTAAACTTTAATCCTAACAGATAGTACTGTAACGTGTCCACCGCCCACTTTATGGCCAAGCACTCCTTCACTATAACAGAATAATTTTTCTTGCAGGATGACAGCTTCCTACTCAGGTAGGGGACATGGTACTCCTCTCTTGGGAAAGGACTGCTCCTAAACTGACATTTGAGGCATCTGTGGGAGTATAAATTCCCTCTTGAAGTTGGGGGTAACAATAACTGGTTGCCTACACAGAGCCCCTTTCATTTCTTGAAAGGCCATCTCTGCCTCTACAGTCCACTTGGCCTTGGCTGATTTTGTCCCCTTAAGGAGGTCAGTCAGGGGTTCGGCCATCATGGCAAAGTTTGGGATGAACCTCCTGCAGTATCCCACGATTCCCAGAAAGTCTCTAACTTGCTTCTTCAACAGCGGTCTCGGCCAAGTTTGGATTGCTTCCACTTTAGTGATTTGGGGTTTGATCTCGCTTCTACCCACTACATATCCCAGGTATTTGGCTTCTTCTTTCTCCATGGCACATTTTCTTCAGATTTATTGAAAACCCCGCCTTCCTTAGAGCATCAAACACCGCCAGGACCTTTTCCAGATGACTTTCCCAGTCTGGGCTGAAGATTACAATATCGTCCAGGTATGCCGCGCTGTATTTCTTATGGGGCGCAAAGATTCGATCCATGGCTCTCTGAAAGGTGGCAGGGGCCCCCTGCAGTCCAAACGGCATCCAGACATATTGGAAGCATCCGTCTGGCGTAGAAAACGTAGCCTTCTCCTTGGCTCCCTGTGATATGGGTATCTGCCAATATCCCTTCATCAAATCCAAGGTGGTTATGTACCTTGCTGGCCCAAGTCTCTCGATCAGCTCATCGACATGCGGCATCGGATATACTTCGAATTTGGAGACCTTATTCAACTTCCGATAGTCATTACAAAATCTCCATTCGCCATCTGGTTTTGCGACCAGGACAATCGGACTAGATTAACTGCTCTTGGATTCCTCAATGACCCCGAGTTTCAGCATACGACTCACTTCTTTGGAGATCAACTCCCATTGGGCCTCAGGAATTCGATAGGGCTTCAAGTTCACCCGCACATGTGGCTCCGTCAGAACCTCGTGTTCTATGACCTTGGTGCATCCCGTCGATTCCGAGAACAGATCCCTGTTCTTTTGCAGCAACTCCCGACACTGCTGTTTTTGGGCCTTCATCAGCATTTCCGCTATTGCGACTCCTCAAATCTCACCTTCTGGTTCAACCAGCAAGCACAGAGCTTCAACAGCCTCCCTGTCTTGCCACGGCTTGATGAGACTGACGTGGTAGATCTGGTATGGCTTACGTCGTCCTGGTTGATGAATCTTATAATTCACTTCACCAACCTTTTCCACCACCTCATACGGCCTTTGCCACTTGGCCAAGAACTTACTTTCTGTAACATCCCTGGCGGCGTGCTTGCATGGTGCACCACCTCCCACCATGCAAGACCGCAATCTTACCTGTCAGTCCATGCTGCACTCTTTGCTTCAGTACCTGTGACGCGCCCCCTGGGCCTGTGTTGTGCAGGGGAACCCGGAACCGGGCCTGTTGTAGAATGCTGGGGGTTGTAGTCTCCATGTGGCGGTGACCCGGTCCGTGCCCAGGGTGGTCAAACCAGTGGCAGTCTTAATGTATAGCAAATGTCCGACTACGCCACCCGTGGATTGCGGTCAGTGGGGACCGCCGCTGCGCTGCCGACCGCTGAGGCTGATGTTGTTTGCGCAGCCGAGTATGGGATAACTCCCCACGGGAGAAGTATTGCCTCAGGGCAGCTAATGTGAGAGATGATGGGAGTGATGGTGTGAGGGTCCCAGTGCTAATGGTGCTGGTGCGGCAAGGAATCACAGAGACGTGAGGTGCAGTTCAGGGTCTTTACTGATGGTACAAGGCAGACCCTCCCGGGAGTACTGGCTAGTATAATGGGCCTGGTCAGTCTGCGAGCAAGCAGGAGTTCCCCTGGCCAGGTGGAGTTGTAGGCCTCTCCATTTATCTGCACTCTTCCTGGCTACCTTGCTGTCAGCGGTTACAAGTAGCCCACGTCCCTGAGTATACCGTGTGGTGCTCACCCGTATGGCTGGTGACTTGGGGCCTTCTGTTAGCCTCCGCTCCTGGATGGCGGCGCTGGTCCCTTCTTTGTGACTGAGCCTCCGGGCTTCTATGGCCAGAGGACCTGGAATCCCCTGCCGGCTGGTTTCTGCTGCTGGGTATATATCAGTCCCCACAGCGTCGGACTCCTGTGTCCGGTTTTAGTAACTTCAGCCAGGGCGAGCTATATCTCTGCTCACAGCCCCTGGCCTTCTGCCTCTGCTCCTACAGAGCTCCTGATGTATCTTTCCTGTGTCTGGAACTTTACTCCAGGCTCTGACTGACTTAATCCCGCCCCAGACCCTGTTTATAAGGGCAGATTCCTCCCCTCCCAGGTCTGGGCGGGCAGTGTTGCATGCTTAGGGCTCCTGACCAGAGAAACCTCCCACTTGCTCTCAGACATAATATCTCTATTACTGTGGCAACCAGACCCCTGGGGTGTCACATTCCCCCCTAGTACATTTTAGTACTCCGGGACTAAACACATTTTTAAAACATAATAACAGGGTATAAACAATAATACGATAACATATTTACAAGAAGCTTTAGTTCTTTAAAGGTCACGGCGTGTCCGCAACCGGGTGTCCATATCACCCAAGGTGAAGCTTTAAGCGAAGTAGGGGACCAGTCCAAAGCAAACCCCTTGCGTTGGCCTTGGGCGTGGCTGCAAGGGTAGACTAACTACTTTGGGCCGCAAGGAGGCCACGCCAGACAGGTTTTCTCTTCCGCGGCCGTCTTCGCAAGAGGCACCAAGGTGCAACTATCTACAAAACTGTTCGGGTTATCCAACGTCCATAACCTGTTAGTCCATAAAAATCTGCAGGGTAACTGAGAAACATAATTAATAACAGGCAACAAACATAAACCATAAACAGTTAACCGATAAATTCACAGTGCATTAGTTTAGATTCTCCAACGAGCGGGCATTTGACCTCTAGTGACTCTAGTGGACCTACGGAGCTCACTAACTGGTTCTGCACTACAGGGTGTAGGAGGTGTTATGGGTAAGCTGGGCAGCTGTCTGCGCACTCTTTGGCTCACTAGGGGCACGGCAGGCTCACTACTAGCAGAGGGTTGATCCTCCTGTACTGCTGGTGTGGACTCTTCTGCCTCTTGGGCCGGCTGCTCTTCCAGCTCTACCGGTTCCTCTGTAGGCACTTGCGGGGCTGGCTGGAGAAAGGTGAGGACGGGTACCACGACAGCGCCGTTTACTTGTGTCCAACACCGGGGGAAGTCTCCGAGTACGGTACTGATCATTTCTTCCCTTTCCTCTGCGGGTTGAGGGTTTCCTTGAGCTTCTTCAGGGCTTTGCAGCTGCTCGGGACACTTCTTCAGGTGGTCTCTGGAGACAATGACTGTGGTTTCTCCTCCATCCTTACTGATTATGCAGATTTTTGGGTTCTCATGGCTTGATGGCAGTACGGTGTACAGTTCCTTCTCCCACTGGTCGTCCAACTTGTGGAGCCGCCTCTTCCTCTTCAAGACCTGCTCTCCAGGTACCAGGGGAACAGCAGGAGCATACTGGTTATAAGCCTTCTCTTGCCTTTCTCTAGCTTGAGACAGACTTCGCTCGACGCTCTCCTGTACTTTCCGATACTGCTGCTGCCGTTCTGTATCCCAGTCTGCCTCTGGCGAGGTGTCCTCAGGCGTCAGGACTCCCATATCCAGGTCAATAGGCAGCTTACCAGGTCTTGCTCTCATTAGGTAAGCCGGGGTACAGTTGGTGGAACCTACAGGGATGTGGTTATACAGGTCCACCAGATCGGGCAGTTTCTCAGGCCACAGACTGCGTTCTTCCAGGGGCTATGTTTTTAGCAGATCTATCACCACCTGGTTCATCTTCTCGCAGAGTCCATTATTTTGAGGGTGATAGGGCGTTGTTCTTATCTTCTTGCAGCCATACAGGTTGCAGAACTCCTGGAAGACCTCCGCTTCGAAGGCTGGTCCTTGGTCTGTCAACACTTGGTCCGGGTACCCGTGTGGACGGCAGAAGTGCTGCTGGAAGGCTCTAGCTGCTGTTTGAGCCGTTAAGTCCTTGACCGGGACCACCACCAGGAACCGGGAGTAATGATCTACGATTGTGAGGGCGTAGACATACCCAGATCTGCTTGGAGCCAGTTTCACATGGTCCAGGGCTACCAGTTCCAGTGGCTGTCTGGTGATGATGGGTTGCAGGGGAGTCTTCTGGCTGGCTCGGTCTTTTCTTCTCAGGTGGAACGGGCCACAGTCTCTGCACCACCTCTCGATGGCTCCTCTCATGCCTACCCAGTAGAACCATTCACGCAACAAGAACTCCAGCTTCTTCCGTCCGAAATGCCCTGCTCCGTTGTGGTATGCCTCCAGAACCATAGCCGCGTCTCGTCTTGGGACCACTACCTGCCAGGTCAACTCATGTGTTCGAGAGTTAACCATTCTCCGGCACAGCTTCTCCCTGTAGAGGAACAGCTTACTTTTCTCCTTCCACAGTTGCTTAGTCTCCTCCGGAGCATCTGGGTCAAGACGGGCATCGGCCTGGGTCAGCATTTCCTTCACCAAATGGACTGCGGGATCACTGTCTTGCGTCTCCGCCCAGTTGTAGTGGGGCAAGGGATTGAACGTCACGGAGCGCCTGTCCTTCACACGGTGGGAATACAGGGTAATCCCATGACGGTGGAACGCAGGGAGCTCAACTTCTTCCAGATCTTCTGGATCTTCCCCTACGTCCGGTAAGTTCGGTATTCTAGACAGGGCATCCGCGTTGGCATTTGAGCGTCCTGCCCGGTATTTGATGGTGAATTCAAAGTTGGACAGGCGGGCCATCCATCTCTGTTCCAGGGCACCGAGCCTTGCAGTGTCCAGGTGTGTCAACGGGTTGTTATCCGTGTACACGGTGAATTTGGAGGAGGCAAGGTAATGCTTGAAACGTTCGGTTACTGCCCACACTACTGCCAGGAACTCCAGCTTGAATGAGCTATAATTCTCAGGGTTCCTCTCCGTGGGCCGTAGCTTTCGGCTGGCGTAAGCGATTACCCGTTCTTTCCCTTGCTGGATCTGGGACAGTACGGCTCCTAGCCCGATGTTGCTTGCGTCCGTGTGGAGGATAAAGGTCTGGCTGTAGTCTGGATATGCCAGGATTTCATCCCCCGTGAGGGCCATCTTCAGCTGGCAGAAGGACTCCTCTTCCAGCTTTTCCCACCTAAAGGGCGGCTTCTGGTTTTTGGCTTTCCGAGATTGACCTATCAGGAGGTCCTGCATAGGGGCTGCCATTTTGGTGAAACCGGGAATGAATCTTCGGTAGTAGCCTACCAACCCAAGGAACTGCCGCACTTCCTTTATGCTGGAGGGTCTTGGCCAGTCCTTAATCACGGTGATCTTATCAGGGTCAGGAGCCATTCCGTCAGCACTCACCACGTGTCCCAGGTATTGCACCTTTGGTTTCAGGAGGTGACACTTAGAGGGTTTCACCTTTAGGCCGTAGTTTGCCAGAGCTTCGAACACTTCTGCCAGGTGTTTCAGGTGGTCCTCGTAGGTCTTGGAATAGACGATGACATCGTCCAGGTATAACAGGACCGTCTCGAAGTTCCGGTGTCCCAGACAGTATTCCATCAACCGTTGGAAGGTTCCTGGTGCGTTGCAGAGCCCGAACGGCATACAGTTAAATTCGCTGAGACCCATCGGGGTGGTGAATGCGGTCTTCTCCTGGTCCGCCTCTGCTACAGGAACCTGCCAGTACCCGCTAGTGAGATCCAAAGTAGAGAAGAAGTTAGCAGATTTTAATGCAGCTAAGGACTCTTCTATCCTTGGTAACGGGTACGCATCTTTGTGTGTGATACGGTTGACCTTCCTGTAGTCTACACACATTCTCATGGTGTTGTCTTTCTTTTTCACTAAGACTAGTGGAGCTGCCCAGGGGCTACAGCTGTCCCTGATTACCCCAGCCTCCTTCATGTCTCTAAGCATCCCCTTGGCGTGTTGGTAGTGTGCCGGGGGTACGGGTCGGTATCTCTCCTTTATGGGAGGATGGTCTCCCCTGGGGATGTGGTGTTCTACCCCCTTTACTCGCACGAAGTCTAGCGGGTGTTTACTAAACACTCTCTCGTACTCTCGAACCACCCGATAGACTCCCTGTTTCTGGTGTGAGGGAGTGGAGTCAGTACCCAAATGCAGTTGCTGACACCAGTCCTCCATTGGTTTCTTAGAGCCGTTACCTTCCTCTGGTTGAGATGGAGGCAAGGGTTCCACGGCCTGTACAGAGTTTTGGTTGATGGTGAACAATTTGGCTAGCGTGGCATACCGGGGCAGGTGTACTTCTCTCTCACCGATATTTATGAAGCGAACGGGCACCCTCCCATGGGGTACATCGACCACCCCCCGTGCTGTCAAAATGGTGGGCCTACTGTCTGAGTAGACGGGTTCTACCATTGCTTGGTAGTCTCTACCTCTTAGACCAATAGCTGCACGGCACCAAATCATCATCTCACTTTTTGGGGGCATGGCAATAGGGAACGGGTCACACATTCTCACGCTACCTATCTCACCACCAGATAGTTCCACCTGTTGCTGCTTCATCAGTGCCCGGATCTCTTTTTGGAGCACACGCTGCTGGCCGGAACTGGCGTTCTTGGCAACCTGCTGTAAAATGAGAATCACCTCTGCAAGACAATTTTCAATCACATTAGTTCCCAAGGTTATTCTAGGGTGACTCTCATGACGGTCTATGTCCACTATAATCTGTCCTTGTGCCGCCAGTTCGACTTTACCGATCTTAATGGTCACCTTTTTGAATCCCACCTGCGGCACGGGCTGACCATTGCTGGCGATGATACTCAGGTCGTCATCTGGGTAGCGGGTTATGTCCGAGTCATTCCAGTACTGTTTAAAGAGCACGTACGGGATGGTGGTCACCTGTGACCCAGTGTCTAGTAGGGCACTCATAGGAATGCCATCCAGTACCACAGGCAAGATTGGACGTCCCCCTACGTATTTATCACGCCAGTTTGATGGGCCTGATGGTCTTATGCCTGGGGGTTGGCCCTCTACCCCAGGTTGTGCCCGTTTAAATGACAGTACCTTGCCACATGTCCGGGTTGATTGCAGCGACGGCAGATGGGTCGTCCGTCCTCGTTCTATCTGTCGCTGGGTCTTCCTCTGGCCAGTGGGGTCCTCCTCAGTCGGCGCCACGGGACGTCCTCCGGTCCGGATGCCAGCTGGATCTTTCCTGGAGAAGAGACCTGTAAAGACTGCACAGTTCTGGTTAGCGCGGCAACGCTCTTAGTCAGCTCTCGGACCTGATGGTGCAGGTCTGTAGCCGGGTCACTGTTTAAAGCCTGCGCATCAGCTCCCACAGGCCCTGCAGACAAGGGCGCCGTCTCCTGGTGATAAGTGATAGCAGGGCGCCTGTGGGTTACAGCGCCACCTGGTGCCGGTTCTCGGAGCACCAGGATGGCTCTGTCCTTGAACTGTGCAAAGTCCAGGTCAGGGTCCTGTAAGGCCATTGCCCACAACTGGGTTCGGTGGGCATTGCACAGTAGACCCTCAATAAATTGTTCAGTCAACAGCTTATCTTCATTTCCCACGCTGTCAGGGTCTGCCTGCTTAATGGCTCTCAGGGCCTCTTGTAGGTTTAGAGCATAGTCTCTTATACTCTCATGTGCCCGCTGTTTACACCCGTAAAATCTGAGCTTTATTTCGGCTGAGGTGCGGGTATCAAATGTGTCTTTCAGCCGGGCTAGTATTTCTCTGACAGTCCTCTTCCTCCCAGGTGGCCAGGACTTTACCTCCCTTTGGGCTGCCCCGATTAATTGGGCCACCAGGATGCTCACTTTTTGCTCTTCTGTGAGGGGGTACACCTGGAAGAGGCTATCCAGTCTTTCTCTAAAGTCATTTAGAGTATGTGACTCCCCTGAGTACTGGGACAGCCAGGTTGCCCCCGGGATATAGGGCATGGTGAATGGCATGACTGCTGCAGCGGTTGCGCTGGCGGTGGCTGTGGCAGTGGAGCTCCCCTCGGTATCCGGCATCCTCCTCCCCCCTAGTGGACCTTGGCCTACCTTGCGATGCTCTTCTTCCGTAGGCCGCGGCTCCGCAGTCGATCGTCGGGGTTGAGGACCTGGCGTCGCGCTCCGATGACGTCAGCGTCGCTCTTCCTCCCTTCCAGGACCTTGCGCAGCGTCAGAGCGTGGGGCGGAGCGTGGGGCGGAGCTTCGGATCTCGCACGCTTTCGGCGTCCACGCCCCTCTTCTTCCCGTGCGGCGTCCCAAAGATGGCGTCCGAAGGCGGGAAGAAGGCAGAAGACGGCGGGAAACGTTCCAAGATGGCGTCTGATGGCGGGAATCGGCTCCGGATGGCGGGAAACGACTCCGGACGGCGGGAAACTTCACCACAGGTAAGTATAAAAGTCTCTTTTTCAGGCACGCAGTACCCGGTGGTTGCGGGCACGAAATCCTGCCGACTACGCCAAAGTTGACGCGCCCCCTGGGCCTGTGTTGTGCAGGGGAACCCGGAACTGGGCCTGCTGTAGAATGCTGGGGGTTGTAGTCTCCGTGTGGCGGTGACCCGGTCCGTGCCCAGGGTGGTCAAACCAGTGGCAGTCTTAATGTATAGCAAATGTCCGACTACGCCACCCGTGGATTGCGGTCAGTGGGAACCGCCGCTGCGCTGCCGACCGCTGAGGCTGATGTTGTTTGCGCAGCCGAGTATGGGATAACTCCCCACGGGAGAAGTATTGCCTCAGGGCAGCTAATGTGAGAGATGATGGGAGTGATGGTGTGAGGGTCCCAGTGCTAATGGTGCTGGTGCGGCAAGGAATCACAGAGACGTGAGGTGCAGTTCAGGGTCTTTACTGATGGTACAAGGCAGACCCTCCCGGGAGTACTGGCTAGTATAAGGGGCCTGGTCAGTCTGCGAGCAAGCAGGAGTTCCCCTGGCCAGGTGGAGTTGTAGGCCTCCCCGTTTATCTGCACTCTTCCTGGCTACCTTTCTGTCAGCGATTACAAGTAGCCCACATCCCTGAGTATACCGTGTGGTGCTCACCCGTATGGCTGGTGACTTAGGGCCTTCTGTTAGCCTCCGCTCCTGGATGGCGGCGCTGGTCCCTTCTTTGTGACTGGGCCTCCGGGCTTCTATGGCCAGAGGACTTGGAATCCCCTGCCGGCTGGTTTCTGCTGCTGGGTATATATCAGTCCCCACAGCCTCGGACTCCTGTGTCCGGTTTTAGTAACTTCAGCCAGGGCGAGCTATATCTCTGCTCACAGCCCCTGGCCTTCTGCCTCTGCTCCTACAGAGCTCCTGATGTATCTTTTCCTGTGTCTGGAACTTTACTCCAGGCTCTGACTGACTTAATCCCGCCCCAGACCCAGTTTATAAGGGCAGATTCCTCCCCTCCCAGGTCTGGGCGGGCAGTGTTGCATGCTTAGGGCTCCTGACCAGAGAAACCTCCCACTTGCTCTCAGACATAATATCTCTATTACTGTGGCAACCAGACCCCTGGGGTGTCACACCTGCACTGTCCATGTCTCTTGTCTGATTGCTTAGGGCGTCGGCGCGGCTTTCTGCTTGTTTCTTATAGCTACTGTGTGCACAGTCCTAATGCGTCCCCAGCCTATTGCTGTGAGTCACTGGATACTTAAACCCCCTCCACCCAGTAGGAGGTGCCTGAGCAACCCTTTCACTCAGTTTGTCTTTTGCAACTGAGTTGCTAGGTCCTGTCCTGTATCTAGTCTGTTTCCGCCACCCTGGGGGCTGAGTTACCAGGCTCGTTCCTGTATCTTGTTCCCGGTTTAGTTCCTGGCTGAACAGTGTCCTAGCCCATTACTTGTTTCTCTCTATGTCCGTACCTTCCCTTTTCCTACAGTGTCTGAACCTGCACCTAACTCCAACTCGTTGTCTCTGTACTTCTGTTTGTGAGTTTTGTGTCCACTCGCTACTTCATTGTAAGTACCTTGTGTGTATCTGGTTCTGCTTGTCACCTTTCCCTGCCTCCGCATCTACCTCCTGTGTTCTAACCATCTTCCTGTATTTTCCAGTCTGTTCCATATGAACAGAGCCCTGTCCTCTCTGCCTTCACCTTCTGCTCTGTTCTGCTCTGCTTGTTCACCGCTCCGGCGGTTCTGCTCTGCTCCGCTTGTTTACCGCACCTGCGGTTCTGTTCTGCTCTGCTTGTTCACCGCTCCGGCGGTTCCGCTCTGTTCCGCTTGTTTACCGCACCTGCGGTTCTGTTCTGCTCTGCTTGTTCACCGCTCCGGCGGTTCCGCTCTGCTCCGCTTGTTTACCGCACCTGCGGTTTTGCTCCACTCTGCTTGTTCACCACACCTGCGGTTTTGCTCCACTCTGCTTGTTCACCGCACCTGCAGTTTTGCTCTGCTCTGCTTGTTCACCGCACCTGCAGTTTTGCTCCGCTCTGCTTGTTCACCACACCTGCGGTTTTGCTCCGCCCTGCTTGCTCACCGCACCTGCGGTTTTGGTCCGCTCTGCTTGTTCACGGCACTTGCGGTTTTGCTCCACTCTGCTTGCTCACCGCACCTGCTGTTTTGGTCTGCTCTGCTTGTTCACCGCACCTGCAGTTTTGCTCCGCTCTGCTTGTTCACCGCACCTGCGGTTTTGCTCCGCCCTGCTTGCTCACCGCACCTGCGGTTTTGGTCCGCTCTGCTTGTTCACGGCACTTGCGGTTTTGCTCCGCTCTGCTTGCTCACCGCACCTGCTGTTTTGGTCTGCTCTGCTTGTTCACCGCTCCTGCGGTTTTGCTCCGCTCTGCTTGTTCACCGCACCTGCAGTTTTGCTCTGCTCTGCTTGTTCACCGCTCCTGCGTTTTTTCTCTGCTAGTCCATCGCACCTGCGGCTCTGTTCCTGTATCCCAGTCTGTACTGGTCCCTATCCAGCCTGCGTTCATACCTGCCAGTATCTGCCTGTCTGCATACCAGCCGTGCTTGCCAGTACCCACCTGCTGTCATACCAGCCATGCCTGCCAGTACCCACCTGTCTGCATACCAGCTAACCTGCCTGTTCCTGCATTCCCTGGTGTGGGTCAACAGCTTTGACCGGGGTCTGACCTGGAGTAGCACCTGGTCCCTCTGCTCGGTTCCTCCCTGGTTCACGGAATCGACTGAGCCGCCGTGTGACCTTGGTCGGATACGCCCCTCCAGGCACTTTTCGGTTCATGGTACAGTGGGATCACTAATCACGCTCACGCCAGTCTGTCCGGGCGTGAGCGTAACATTTTCCACGGTAGGAATCAGTACGAGGACTCTGTCACTAGGATTGAACTGCCGCACTCTGGCTGACCGGTTGTAGACCCTGGCCTGCACCTCTTGTGCCTTCGCAATCCTCTCCTGCATCAGGGCGACATGCTCGATGACGCTCCTGTGGGGCGTGACTTCGGCTTCCCAGGTTTCCTTTGCTACATCCAGGAGACCCCGTGGATGTCAGCCATACAGGAGTTCAAATGGCGAGAACCCAGTAGAGGCCTGTGGAACCTCTCGGATAGAGAAAAACAGGAGACAGTCCCAGTCTCCGCCATCCTTTTCTATGACCTTCCTCAGCATACTCTTCAGAGTCTTGTTGAGCCTCTCCACGAGGCTATCTGTCTGACGATGGTACACTGAAGTTCTCAGTTGGGAGATTTTCACTACCTTACACAATTCTCTCATCACCTTACTCAAAGGGTGTTCCCTGGCCGGTAAGGATCTTCCTTAGTAACCCTGTCCTGGAGAAAACATGGACCAATTCTCAAGCTATACTCTTGGCGAAGGAGTTTCTCAGAGGGATTGCTTCAGGATAGCAGGTGGCATAGTCCAAGATGACCAATATACAGTGGGGAAAAAAGTATGTAGCCAGCCACCAATTGTGCAAGTTCTCCCACTTAAAAAGATGAGAGAGGCCTGTAATTGACATCATAGGTAGACTTCAACTATGAGAGACAAAATGAAAAAACAAATCCTGAAAATCATATTGTCTGATTGGGAAAGAAATTTTTTTCAAATTTTGGTGGAAAATAAGTATTTGGGCAAATACAAAAGTTCATCTCAATACTTTGTTATATATCCTTTGTTGGCAATGGACAGAGGTCAAACGTTTTCTGTAAGTCTTCACAGGGTTGGCACACACTGTTGCTGGTATGTTGGCCCAGTCCTCCATGCAGATCTCCTCTAGAGTAGTGATGTTTTGGGGCTGTCGCTGGGCAACACGGACTTTCAACTCCCTGCAAAGGTTTTCTATAGGGTTTAGATCTGGAGACTGACTAGGCCACTACAGGACCTTGAAATGCTTATTCTGAAGCTACTCCTTTGTTGTCCTGGCAGTGTATTTGGGATCAATGTCATGCTGAAAGACCTAGCCATGTTTCATCTTCAATGCCCTTGCTGATGGAAGGAGGTTTGCACTCAATCTCATGATACATGGCCCCATTTATTCTTTCATGTACATGGATCAGTCGTCCTGGTCCCTTGGCAGAGAAACAGCCCCAAAGCATGATGTTGCCACCCCCATGCTTCACAGTAGGTATGGTGTTCTTTGGATGCAGTTCAGCATTCTTTCTCCTCCAAACACGATGAGTTGTGTTTCTACCAAACAGTTCTACCTTGGTTTTATCTGACCATATGACATTCTCCCAATACTGTTCTGAATCATCCAAATGTTCTCTAGCAAACTTTAGACAGGCCCGGACATGTAATGGCTTAAGCAGGGGGACACGTCTGGCACTGGAGGATCTGAGTCCCTGGCGGCGTAGTGTGTTACTGATGGTAGCCTGTTTAACGTTGGTCCCAGCTCTCTGCAGGTCATTCACTATGTCCCCCCGTGTGGTTCTGGGATTTTTTCTCACCGTTCTTGAGATCATTTTGACCCCACGGGGTGATATCTTGTGTGGAGCCCCAGATCGAGGGAGATTATAAATGGTCTTGTATGTCTTCTATTTTCTAATTATTGCTCCCACAGTTGATTTCTTCACACCAAGCGGCTTGCCTATTGCAGATTGAGTCTTCCCAGCCTGGTGCAGGGCTACAATTTGTTTCTGGTGTCCTTCGATAGCTCTTTGGTCTTCACTATAGTGAAGTTTGGAGTGTGACTGTTTGAGGTTGCGGACAGGTGTCTTTTATACTGATAACAAGTTCAAACAGGTGCCAGTACTACAGGTAATGAGTGGAGGACAGAGGAGCCTCTTAAAGAAGAAGTTACAGGTCTGAGAGAGCCAGAAATCTTGCTTGTTTGTAATTGACCAAATACTTATTTTGCACCAAAATTTGAAAAAGATTTCTTTCCAAATCAGTCAATGTGATTTTCAGGATTTGTTTTCTCATTTTGTCTCTCATAGTTGAGGTCTACCTATGATGTCAATTATGTCCTCTCTCATCTTTTTAAGTGGGAAAACTTGCACAATTGGTGGCTGACTAAATGCTTTTTTTCCCCACTATATATTGATGCCCACGAACAGATTTATCCAGGGGACCGACCAAGTCCATAGCAATTCTCTTGAATGGCACTTCAATAATGAGCAATGGCATGAGGGGACTTCGAAAGTGAGAGTTGAGGGAGGTTAACTGGCACGTAGGGCAGGACCTGCAAAACTTAAATATTTCCTGGTGACATTCGGGCCAATAGAACCTCTACACGATCCGTTCCTGCATTTTTTCCACTCCCTGATGTCCTCCCAAGACAGCATAAAATAGGGAAACCTTGTGTCAGCCCCCGGCTCCTGTGCAATCCCATTTATGACCGTGACATTGCTAAAGGCTTCCTTCAGAGTTAGGTCCCTATGTTGGGCTGACACAAAATTCTCGCTGGTCAACCCTAATTCAGGAATATCAGACTCAGGGGACACTACTACCTCATCCCCCACAAGAACACAAAAGGGAAACCCATCTGACTCTGGGTGTGGTGTTACCTCTTCAGGGTTAACTGGTTTCTTATCCGAGCCAGCGAACCCTGAACCCTTCTCCCTCAGATCCCAAGACAAACAAAAGTCCTTTCCTATAATAATGGGGTGCAACAAGTCCTGGACTAGTGGGACTCAGTACCGTGGGCCGTTTCAATGTCCACTCTGGACATGGGGTAGTCTTTAGCATCACCATGAATGCATCGTACGACAACCTTTTTTCCTGGGATCAGTTGGAGATGAAGTGTGGCCATCACAAGGGTCACCAGACTCCCGGAGTTTAGCAGTCTCGTTACCTGCCATCCATTTACCTTCACGGGACATGATTGTGGCCCATCGCTGGGTGGACAGTTCACACTGCAGGATACGCATAGTATGACCAGCGGCTTCCTAGGCTGCAGTCCATCTGATCGGGGGTCAGGGGACAACGGGCGGCTATATGGCCTGGGCCGTGGAACTTCCAGCAAATGATATCACCCATAGGGACCTTGGGCATTACATCCCCCGCCCCTTGGACGCTCCACCCCCTTTTGGGCCTCTGCCCCCTGTTGGGACCCCCAGTATGGAGTGGGCTGCCTTCCCAAGGAACCCTCAACCCCCTAATATTTCTCTACAAGTCCGATCAATTCATCAGCATTCCGGGGATCACCCTGGATAACCCAAGTCTGTATTGACCTCGACAGGGAATGCACCACCACTCACTCTACCATCTGCGCAGGTGTAGAGGACTCCGGCTGCAGCCATTTTTGGACCAGGTGCAAAAGGTCAAACATTTGGGAGCGAGGTGGTTTGTCCCGGCAATATGCCCAGCGGTGGACCCGCTGTGCCCTGACAGTCATTGTCACCTCCAAATGCACCAGAATTTCCATTTTTAGCTTGCCGTACTCTTTGGCGTCCTGCAAGGCCAAGTCATAATAAGCCTTCTGGGGCTCCCCTTTCAAGTATGGTGCCAGCACCTCTTCCCACTGCTCTGGCAGAAGTTTCTCCCTCTCGGCGACCCTTTCGAACACAGTCAGGAAGGCCTCTATGTCATCCCCCGGTGTCATTTTCTGCAAGGCTCTCCTTACTGCCTTCCGGATGGAAAAATCGTCCACTAACCGTGTCGGAACATTCGCCATGCCACGGATCGCCTCTGCGAGCAAATCAATTTGCTGGTTCTGTTGGAGCTGCTGCTGAAGCTGGAGCTGCTGCATAAGCAGCTTACTTATCTCCTGTTGCACCATTTGTTGCTGATGCTCCCTAGGCTGCTGTAATAATTGCTGGTGCTGCTGATGTTGTGCCTGCTGAGCTTCCACGAGATGTTTAAGCAGGTTCTCCATCTTGAATGGCGTCGCTTGCTGTCCTGTGACAGATTTACCCAGGACATACGTTACGTCTTGTAGCAGTCACATGTATCTGCTGGGAATGCTACCTGCACTACTAACACCAATTGTGTGGTTTCTACTCACTTGGGTTCGTAGGGAGGCAAACAGGAACTATGTTGCTTTAAATGTCCATGTTGGTTTGTTTATTACTTCATAAACCAGGCAAAAGCAAACGAATACAAACAGCCTTTAGGTCAGGCAAAAACAAAGTAAAGAGTCCTTAAGGCAAAGTCTCTGCTTAGCCAGTCCTGTGGACACACAGGCTGCGTAGCATCCAGTTCATTGGCTCAGTTGGGAGACCACAACACACAGGAGGCCTTCTCCCTCCAAACACACAGACCATGTGCCAAACAACGGCCTCCATTTTATATCTTAACCACACCCAGAGGTGAGGTATGTGGGTAGCTAGACCCGCCCATCTCTCCAACTACCAGTAACCCGGCCACAGGTGCACCAAACAGTCCTCTCAGTGCTTACGTGCACTAGAGAAACATTCCGGGTTACATCACAGAGGACAGTCATCTCTGTGATACATACCTCCCCGTTAGCCACCTTACTAAATAAATATATATATATATATATATATCACATACACACACACACACACACACACACGAAACTAGAAGTTTACATACACTATATAAAAAGACACAAAAGCATGTTTTTCTCAATAAGATAGAGACAGACTTTTCTCATGATGCTATCTATTTTGTGTAGTGCGCCAGTCCCTCCTGCGGCAAAATCCCACAACATGATGCTGCCATCCCGGTGTTTCACAGTCGGGATGGTATTTTTAAGCTGCCAAGCTTCTCCCTTTTCCTCCAAATGTAACAATGGTCATTATGCCCAAAAAGTTCTATTTTAGTTTCATCAGACCACAGGACATGTCTCCAAAAATTAAGGTCTTTGTTCCTGTGTGCATTTGCAAACATGAATCTGGCTTTTTTATGTTTCTTTTGGAGTAGTTGCTTCTTCCTTGCAGTGTTTCCTTTCAGCCTATGTTGATACAGTACTCATTTCTCTGTGGATATTGACACAATCTTACCAGCTTCCGCCATTATCTTCACAAGGTCTTTTCCATTTGTCCTTGGGTTGATATGCACGTCGGACCAAAGCACGTTCATCTCCTTCCTGAGCGGTATGATGGCTGGACATTCCTATCTGGTTTGTACTTGCATATAATTGTTTGTAAAGATGAACGAGTCATCTTCAGGTATCTTGAAATTGTACCCAAGGATGAGCCAGACTTGTGCAAGTCCACAATTCTCTTCCTGATATCTTGGCAGATTTCTTTAGACTTTCTCATAATGCAACACAAAGAAGTAGTGTGTTTAAGGTGCACATTAAAATACATCCACAGGTGTGTCTCTAATTAACTCCGATGTTGCCAGAAAACCTATCAGAAGCTTCCAAACACATGGCATCATCATATGGGCAGTCCAGAATTGTTTAAAGGCATAAGAAACTTAGTGTATGTAAACTTTTGACTTTGCAGCAAGTAATAAAAAATGCCTTAAAGCATTCTCTCTCTTATTATTCTGGCATTTGGCAAATATTAAAAATTATGGTAATCCTAATTGACCTAAAATGGGAAAGGTTTATTCTGATTTCATGTCAGATATTGAGAAAAACATGCATATGTGTCTTTTTATATAGTGTATGAAAACTTCTGGTTTCAACTGTATATGCGTCCTGGTATATATGTCCCTCATCCTGGCTCCATCCTGGTATATGGCTTGGTATATGTCCCCCATTCTGCTGCTGTTCTTTAACCCCTTTAAAGCCCATGACGTACTAATACGCGTCTGTACCCTGGGACTTAAGAGCCTGACCCGTATTAATACGTCATCGCGATCGCCCGCGCACACACACTGTGCGGGCGCGATCGCCGCCGGGTGTCAGCTGATTGTCACAGCTGACACCCGGTACTATGTGTAGGGAGCGGTCCCGCACCGCTCCCGGCATATTAACCCCCGCAATGCTGCGATCGAAGTCGATCGCAGCATTGCGGTGGCTAAGGGGAGGTGATCGCAATGCTCACCTCCTCTTCCGGCCTCCAGCGCTGTCTGCCGCGGCTTCCCGGGTGTTGCCATGACGACCCGGGTCACCAGACAGCAGGAAGATTGTTTGGTCATGCGCAGTGCATGACCAAACAATCTTCTCACTGTGCATCGCTGACTGCCTGCATGGCACAGGGATGGTGCTCCATCCCTATGCTATGCAGGCGATCAGAATAAAAAAAGTGAAAGTTCCAGAGTGGGACAAAGTAAAAAAGTAAAAAAACTTTCAGAAAGTGAAAAAAAAAATAAAAAAAAATGTAAAAATATTTAAAAAAAAAATTAAAAAAATAATCCACCAAAAATAAAAATATAATGTACCCATCAATAAATATTATTATGAAAAAAAAAAAACAACCAAACAATAAAAGTACACATATTTGGTATCACCGCATCCGTAACGACCTGACCTATAAAACTGTCCCACTAGTTAATCCCTTCAGTGAACACGGTAAAAAAAATAAATAATAAACAAAGCAAAAAACAATGCTTTATCATCATACCGCCAAAACAAAAAATGGAATAACACGCGATCAAAAAGACGAATATAAATAAAAATGGTACCACTAAAAATGTCATCTTGTCCCGCAAAAAACAAGCCACCATACAGCTCCATCATCCGAAAAATCAAAAAGTTATAGCTCTCAGAATAAAGCGATGCAAAAAAATATTTTTTTCTATAAAATAGCTTTTATTGTGGAAAAGCGCCAAAACATAAAAAAAGATATAAATGTGGTGCCGCTGTAAACATACTGCCCCGAAGAATAAAGCTACCTTATCAATTTTACCACACGCGGAGTAGAATAAAATTTAAAAAAAAAAACAATTCCTGAATTGTTGGTTTTTGTTTATTCTGCCTCCCAAAAGCTGGAATAGAAAGTGATCAAAAAATGTCACGTGCCTCAAAATGGCACCAATAAAAACATCAACTCATCCCGCAAAAAACAAGCCATCACATGACTCGGTCGGCCAAAATATGGAAAAATTATAGCTCTCAAAATATGGCAAAAACTAGATTTTACAAAATATGTCTTTTAGTGTGTGACAGCTGTCAATCATAAAAACCCGATATCATTCTGGTATCTCTGTTGTCGCACCGACCCGAAGAATAAGGTCGTCTAATCACTTATACCGCACTAGGAACGGCGTAAAAAATAAACGCTAGGGCTGTGGTTGGGGTTAGGGTTGTGCTAACGTTAGGGTTGATGATATGGCAACTAGTGTTGAACGCAAGTGCTCGCTACTTGAGTTTGCATCGGGTGCATTGAGTATCGCGGGTGCTCGAGTCTCCGCCCCATATGCTTCGCGGTCAAAAAAAACTCGCGGGGATTGCCTGCCATGCACGAGCGATCCCCGCATGTTTTTTTTTGGGGTGTCTAATAACTGTGAAACATGCGGGCGGGGACTCAAGCATTTCACTTGAGCACCCGTGATACATGGTGCATACCCGAGTACCCGATGCAAACTCAAGTAGCGAGCACTTGCGCTCAAGACTAATGACCACTTATTCATTATGATGACCTAATGTCATCAAATTCTGTGTCGTACCTCTTGGTTCAAAATGTTCACTATACCGCTTGATAAAATCCTTGAGGGGTGTAGTTTCCAAAATGGGGTCACTTGTGGGGGGTTTTAACTATTTAGGCACATCAGAGGCTCTCCAAACGTGACATGGCGTCCGCTCTTGATTCCAGCCGATTTTGCGTTCAAAAAGTCACAATGCTCCTTCCCTTCTGAACTCTGCCGTGTGCCCAAACACTGTATTTTCTCCACATATGGGGTATTGGCGTACTCAGGTGAAATTGCACAAAGGTTTTTGGGGTCCCTTTTCTCCTCTTACCCTTGTGAAAATAAAAAAATTGGGGCTAAAACATCATTTTTGTGGAAAAAGTTTGATTTTTTTATTTTCACGGCTCCATCTTATAAACTTCTGTAAAGGACTTGGGGGTTCAAGGTGCTCACCACACATCTAGATAAGTTCCCTGAGGGGTCTAGTTTCCAAAATGGTGTCACTTGTGGGGGGTTTCCACTGTTTAGGCACATCAGGGGCACATCCGATAATTAATCAAGCAAATTTTACAATCAAAAAGTCAAATGACGCTCCTTCCCTTCCGAACCCTGCCGCACGCCCAAACAGTGGTTTTCCCCCACATATGGGGTATCTGCTAACTCAGGAGAAATTGCACAACAAACTGGATAGTGCAATTTCTTCTGTTACCCTTATGAAAATGCAAAAGTGGGGGCTGAAAAACATTTTTGTGGGAAAAATGTGAAAATTGTATTTTTACGGCTCAATGTTATAAACTTCTGTGAAGCACCTGGGGGTTCAAAGTGCTCACCACACATCTAGATAAGTTCCCTGAGGGGTCTAGTTTCCAAAATGGTGTCACTTGTGGGGGGTTTCCACTGTTTAGGCACTTCAGGGACTCCCCAAATGCAACATGGCGTCCGCTAATTATTCAAGCAAATTTTACATTCAAAAAGTCAAATGGCGCTCCTTCCCTTCCGAACCCTGCCGTGCGCCCAAACAGTGTTTTTTTCCCCATATGGGGTATCTGCTTACTCAATAAAAAAAAAATTTTGGTTCCAAAATTGTGGTGATGTAGACATGTGGGAAATGTTATTTATTAACTATTTTGTGTGACATATCTCTCTCATTTAAGGGCATAAAAATTAAAATTTTGAAAATTGCAAAATTTTCAAAATTTTTGCCAAATTTCCATTTTTTTCACAAATAAACGCAAGTGATATCGAAGAAATTTTACCACTATCATGAAGTACAATATGTCACGAAAAAATAGTCTCAGAATCAGGGGGATCTGTTGAAGCGTTCCAGAGTAATTACCTCATAAAGTGACAGTGGTCAGAATTGTAAAAATTGGCCCGGTCATTAACGTGCAAACCACCTTGAGTTGTAAAGGGGTTAATGTATAGAAAAAAATAAACCATTATACTCACCAGGGGCATACATAAAAGTCATGGGGCTCCATAGAAGAAGTATAGTGCACCCCCCATAGTCCTCCATAAATATACTGCACATTCAATAAAGTCTAATGCACGTCGATAGTCCTCCATAAAGTATAATTCACCCCCATAGTCATCCATAGAGTATAATGCACCCCCATAGTCATCCATGTAGTAGAATGGCAACTGATTTAAAAAATAATAAATAAATACTCACCTTCCCATCGCTCCCCCGCCTTTAGCATCCTCTTGTGAAGCCGGCAGCCGACTTCGGCATGCGTCCAGATTGCATGACATCACGTGCGCGCCATCAGCTGCTGACCTCTGATTGGCCAGCAGCGTGTATTGTCATGTACATACCCAAAGGGTCTGTGCGTCGCAATACAGTTCAACTGGATGTGCGTCAGAGGACACACATCCAGTTGAAGTTTCTGCTGGTATCGGCGGGCCCCTGACCTGAAAAGCCCAGTCACAGTGGCGAATGCTGTGACCGCGGTCGTTATGCTCCTGCCTGGTGACTATCAGCGGCAAAGCCTATCCTCACCATCAGAGACTCTAGTGAATACCTGGTAGTCACTTAGTTCAGCCCCTCCAAGGTAAACCTCGCCTATGGAGAAGTGGGTCCACACCTACCAGCGTTACAACAAATCATGTAATGATCAAAAATTAAATTATTCCTCATGTACACACAAGAATGATTATTCTGAAAAGTCATCTGAAAGTAACTACAGATCACAGCTTGCTGTTAGTTACTTATCCTTGAAAATAGATAAGAAGCGCACTCTGCTTTGTTCGTGGTGGTCCTGGCCGGACTGGAAAGTTCCCGATAGTCAAAATAAGAGGTAATCAGCCGCACTCATGGTGCCTCTTATAGTGGCTTATCCTTGATACAGACCTGAAACTTTTTTCAGAGTAGGGTTCGCTACAATGTTTCAAGTCTAAATACACTGCTCAAAAAAATAAAGGGAACACTCAAATAACACATACTAGATCTGAATGAATGAAATATTCTCATTGAATACTTTGTTCTGTACAAAGTTGAATGTGCTGACAACAAAATCACACAAAAATCATCAATGGAAATCAAATTTATTAACCAATGGAGCCCTGGACTTGGAGTCACCCCCAATATTCAAGTGGAAAAACACACTACAGGCTGATGCAACTTTGATGTAATGTCCTTAAAAGAAGTCAAAATGAGGCTCAGTATTGTGTGTGGCCTCCACGTGCCTGTATGACCGCCCTACAATGCCTGGGCATGCTCCTGATGAGGCTGCGGATGGTCTTCTGTGGGATCTCCTCCCAGACCTGGACTAAAGCATCCGCCAACTCCTGGACAGTCTATGGTGCAACGTGATGTTGGTGGATGGAGCGAGACATGATGTCCAAGATATGCTGAATCGGATTCAGGTATGGGGAACGGGCGGGCCTGTCCATAGCTTCAATGCCCTCATCTTGCAGGAACTGCTGACACACTCCAGCCACATGAGGTCTGGCATTGTCCTGCATTAGGAGGAACCCAGGGCCAACCGCACCAGCATATGGTCTCACAAGGGGTCTGAGGATCTCATCTCGGTACCTAATGGCAGTCAGGCTACCTCTGGCGAGCACATGGAGGGCTGTGCGGCCCTCCAAATAAATGCCACCCCACACCATTACTGACCCACTGCCAAACCGGTCATGCTGAAGGATGTTGCAGGCAGCAGATCGCTCTCCACGGTGTCTCCAGACTCTGTCACGTCTGTCACATGTGCTCAGTGTGAATCTGCTTTCATCTGTGAAGAGCACAGGGCGCAAGTGGTGACTATGCCAATCCTGGTGTTCTGTGGCAAATGCCAAGAGTCCTGCACAGTGTTGGGCTGTGAGCACAACCCCCATCTCTGAATGTCGGGCCCTCATACCACCCTCATGGAGTCGGTTTCTAGCCGTTTGTGCAGACACATGCACATTTGTGGCCTGCTAGAGGTCATTTTGCAGGGCTCTGGCAGTGCTCCTCCTGTTCCTCCTTGCACAAAGGCGGAGGTAGCGGTCCTGCTGCTGGGTTGTTGCCCTCCTACGGCCCCCTCCATGTCTCCTGGTGTACTAGCCTGTCTCCTGGTAGCGCCTCCAGCCTCTGGACACTACGCTGACAGACACAGCAAACCTTCTTGCCACAGCTCTCATTGGTGTGCCATCCTGGATGAGCTGCACTACCTGAGGAACTTCTGTGGGTTGTAGAGTCCGTCTCATGCTATCACGAGTGTGAAAGCACAACCAACATTCAAAAGTGACCAAAACATCAGCCAGAAAGCATTGGTGCTGAGATGTGGTCTGTGGTCCCCACCTGCAGAACCACTCCTTTATTGAAGGTGTCTTGATAATTGCCAATAATTTCTATCTATTGTCTATTTCATTTGCACAACAGCATGTGAAATTGATTGATTTCACAGAAGTTTGATTTACTTGGAGTTATATTCTGTTGTTTAAGTGTTCCCTTTATTTTTTTGAGCAGTGTATATTCATTATGGTAAAATACATGTGTTTCACAAATCTCTAGTCTATTGGGTTTGCTATAATGGCACTAAGGTTTAAAAACATTTAATTTGGGGGGCCGCATTATTGGCATGACAAAGTGACATTTTTAGTGATACCATTTTATTTTCTATTCACCTTTTGAACTGGTACTCATCTTGCAGACATGGTCTCCCATCCAGGTCCCCCATATTGCAGACATGGTCTCCCATCCAGGTCCTCCATATTGCAGACATGGTCTCCCATCCAGGTCCCCCATATTGCAGACATGGTCTCCCTTCCAGGTCCCCCATATTGCAGACATGGTCCCCCATCCAGGTCCCCCATATTGCAGACATGGTCTCCCATCCAGGTCCCCCATATTGCAGACATGGTCCTCCATCCAGGTCCCCATTATTGCAGACATGGTCCCCATATTGCAGACATGGTCTCCCATCCAGGTCCCCCATATTGCAGACATGGTCCCCCATCCAGGTCCCCCATATTGCAGACATGGTCCCACATATTGCAGACATGGTCCCCCATCCTGGTCCTTGTCTTGCAGACATGTCCCCCATCCAGGTCCCCATGTTGCAGACATGTCCCCCATCCAGGTCCCCCCATACTGCGCACAGAGTCCCCCCCCATACTGCGCACAGGGTCCCCCCCCATACTGCGCACAGGGTCCGCCCCCCCATACTGCGCATAGGGTCCCTCTACCCCCCCATACTGCGCACAGGGTCCGTCTCCTCCCCCCATACTGCACACAGGGTCCGTCCTCTCCCCCCATACTGCGCACAGGGTACCCGTCCCCACATACTGCGCACAGGGTCCCCGTCCCCCCATACTGCGCACAGGGTCCCCGTTCCCCCATACTGCGCACAGGGTCCCCGTCCCCCCATACTGCGCACAGGGTCCCCGTCCCCCCATACTGCGCTCAGGATCCCCGTCCCCCCATACTGCGCTCAGGGTCCCCGTCCCCCCATACTGCGCATAGTGCCCCCCCCATACTGAGCACAGGTACCCTGTGCTGTATTTCACATGACAGAGAAAAAAAAAAAGATTCTCACCTGTCCTCCGTTCCCTCAGTGTCCTTTCTGCACCTGTGGCCCGCAGGCACAGACCCCATCACCATCGCGGCTCTCTGCAGCAGCCGCCGACCTCAGCGCTGTAGTGCAGTGTATTGCCGCTCAGAGACCGGCTCTCTGCACAGCAGTACCAGTGTCAGCCGCCGGCCTATCAGAGGCTAGCAGCTGACATCTGCGCTGGGACGCAGACGTCAGCTGCTGGCCTCTGATAGGCCGGCGGCTGACACTGGTATTGCTGTGCACAGAGCCTGTCTTTGCGCGGCAATACACTGCATTACAGCGCTGATGTCGGCGGCTGGAGAGAGCCGCGATCGTTACCGGGTCTATGTGCCTGCGGGCCGCAAGAAGCAGCCGGAGGGGCCACATGTGGCCCGCGGGCCGCGTGTTTGAGACCCCTGGTCTAGCATCAGAGGCCGGTCTCTTAGGTAATAAGCACAGAGCTTACAAGCTCTTTTCAATAGAGTTTTCAAGTGCTGCTCTAAGGCTATTTGGAGTGCTGGATCCGGCTAGCTTCATTGTTCCTGCTGTTCTCCGATGCTGCAGAAGACAAACCTGCCTTTGTTTGCAGCATTGGAGAGCACAGTTTGGACCAGCAGATCAATAATGCTCGTGGACTGAATTGTCAATCAATCAGAAGTGCAAACTTTTCCAGGAAGCAGGAAATCAGTAGAAGAGGAGCGGATCGGCGCTCTCCTGAAGAATGAAGATGATACAACCTTTTTAAGGTAAATATGATAATTTAACAATAGTAATAAACAAATTGTAATTATAATAGTTATGTGTTATCAGTGGCATTAATAGGCCCAGGCACACATGTTCTTCTTCTTTGTTCTGGATCCAGAACCAGGTTGGTGATAAGCACTTTCTGCGGATCACAGTGGTTGGGTAAGTTGCCACTTCAGTCCTATAGAAGAAGTGATCACAGCAATCTCATAGAAAGACAGAAGCCAGTCTGTAAAAGGTAAACCTATGCTGAACTTTTTAATAGTACAGGGAATTTAAGATGGCATGGGGACAATATGTGACTGTCCTTGGATGTTTATGGAGAAAAGCAAAGAGCTATAGTTGTCTGATTAGCAGAGGTGCATCAAACCTGGATAAAGTAATACATACTGTTGTAGGTTGACTCACTCGACTTCTTAAAGAGGTAGACACAGGAACCATTTCTATTTAAAGTCCGTCTGGCTTATTGCAATCCTCATAAACCACGTCACCAAAAAACTTAAATACAGCCTTTGTCAGGCACAAGGTAAAACACAAAGTAACAAGTCTGTGCAATAGTGCTGGTTAGTAGTGTTGAGCCACCCCCGTAGTGTTCGAGTTCGGTTCGGTTCGTCGAACACCCGTGTGTTCGCCGAACTGTTCGTCGAACACCTTCGAACACCGTTAAAACCAATGGCAGGCAAACAAAAACACATAGAAACACATAGAAAACACCTTCAAAGGTGTCCAAAAGCTGACAAACTGCTCAGAAGACACAACTAACACATGGAAAAGTGACAAGTACATATAGTCATGCGAAAAGAAAAGAGGTGGAGGAGTAAAAGGAGGGGGAGACACAGATATAGGCATGTCATGCCCTTCTAAAATCCAAAAAGTGAGAAGCCGACACGTTCAGTCCGCTCCTGCCCGTGCCACCTCCGTGTCGCCGGGTTTGTGCCAGAGCCGCGGTAAACCCTGACGGCCAGCCCCCCTCTCCCAATACTGGTGCCTGTCCGCTGGTGGGTCGAGCGAGCCCCCCTGTGGTGGAGGCAGCTCTAAGCTTTTTAATTTAAATTGTCTCTCTAATTTGAATGAATACACTTTAAATCCATTTACAAGGATCTATTGGAGGGCAAGTCTCATGCCAGCAGCCGCGTAATTCCAGCTCCAGTAGCGTCCACTAAAGCTGCTGCAGTTAAAAAGCTTTTATAAGGATCGAGCTCGGCTGTCCACCGCAAGGCATCCTACTGCCAGTCCCAGCCCCTATGCCTTGGGGTGCCTCCTGATGCTCTTCACTGAGTATCCCGTGGTCCCGAAGCATTTCCTTTGAAAAAATTAAGTGTCCAAACTACAGGTGGTGTAGCTTGCTTAACAGCCGGGATAATCCGCTGACTAGCAGACACTGCTACTAGGCACAAAGTATTTCCTGGGCTAGATGCAGTTAAAAATTTGTAATTAGATACTCTCGTTGGATGCTGAGAAAGCATTCCATAGAGTCTCCTGGCACGCCATATATGATTCTCTTAAAAAGCTTGGGGTAGGGGTCTAGGGGACCCTTTTATAGCCAAAATCACGGCCCTGTATCACAATACGTCACCTAGGCTGAAGATAAATGGAACTGTAGCACCCTGAGGGCTCGGTTGCTACAGAGGTATTGCACCTCACCCAGAGGTGTGATATCTCACTCTCAGGTAAGGATGGAGTGTGGATCAGGACCCGACACCTGCATGCATTACACCACATTGCCGTGGGGCAGGGCGACCAATATGCCTCTGAGATGGGCACGACAGTCCCTGTCCCTGGCTGGAGTGGGGGGAGGGAACACTGAGGAAGGGGAACCCTGTAGTGCAGGAGCAGGGAGGAAGCAGTTCCTGGGTGCATTGAGAAGGGAGTATAAAAGGTGGGCACCATCTTAGTTCAGTGCAGAGAAGTCTGAGCAGAAGTGGCAGGGAGCAGGGGCTCTGCATGAGCTCTGCTCCGGAGGCGGGCCTAGTAACAGAGGCCCAGGCCTGGAAGAGGGAGAAGGAAGGAAGAGGAGCGGAGAAGGCTCCAGGAACGAGGAATGAAGGGATCCCAGGGGTAACATAGTAACATAGTTTGTAAAGCCGAATAAAGACTTGCGTCCATCAAGTTCGACCTGTTAGTTCTGTAATTGCTAAAGTTGATCCAGAGGAGGGCAAAAACCCCAAATGATTTGGCCAATCTTCACCTGAGGTAAAATTCCCTCCCGACTCTGAAACCAGCAGTCAGAATAAATCCCTGTATCAACCTACTATTTTATTTTATTTTTAAGTATATGCTGAAATCTGCCTGGTATCTAGAAATGCATCCAGTCCCCGCTTGAACTGGTGTAGTGAATCCGACATTACCGTCTCCTCACTCAGTGAATTCCATATTCTCACTGCTCTTACCGTAAAGAACCCCTTCCTATGCTGGTGCTGAAACCTTTTCTCTTCCAGTCTTAGTGAGTGCCCTCTTGTTACCGTAATATCCCTCCTTTTGAACAAATCCCGGGCAAGATCTCTATACTGTCCCCTAACATATTTGTACACATTTATTATGTCCCCCCTCAACCTTCTCTTTTCCAAGCTGAATAGTCCTAGTTTTGCCAACCTCTCTGGGTATTGCAGTCCCTCCATTCCCTTTATTAATTTTGTTGCCCTCCTTTGTACCTTTTCAAGCTCATTTATATCCTTTCTATATATTGGGGCTCATAACTGAGCACAGTATTCCACGTGTGGTCTGACCAGTGCTTTGTACAGTGGAAGAACAATGTTCTCATCCTTTGCAGCTATACCTCTTCTGATACATCCCATTACCCTGTTTGCCCTTACAGCAGCGGCCTGACTTTGGGCACTCCAATTTAGTTTGCTATCAATCAAGATGCCCAAGTCCTTCTCCATCTCTGAATTCCCCAATGATTTCCCATTCAGTGAGTACTGGTGACTTCCATTTTTCCTTCCCATATGTATGACCTTACATTTCTCCTCGTTAAACCTCATTTGCCATTTAATGCTCCACCTACCCAACTTATCCAAATCCCTCTGTAGGTCTGCACTGTCCTCTTTTGTATTAATTGTTTTACATAACTTTGTGTCATCTGCAAATATTGATATTTTACTATTTATCCCGTTGACTATGTCGTTAATAAAGATATTAAATAACATTGGGCCTAGTACAGACCCCTGTGGTACCCCACTAGTGACGCTTACCCAATCTGAGTTTATTCCATTTATAACCACCCTCTGCCTTCTATCCTTTAGCCAGTTAGCTACCCACTTGCAGACATTTTCCCCCAGCCCCATCATTCTCATTTTTTATACCAACCTATTATGTGGCACGCTATCGAACGCTTTTGAGAAGTCGAGATACACGACATCCACTGGTTCCCCCTGATCTACTCGAGAGCTAACCTCCTCGTAGAAGTCAATCAGGTTTGTTTGGCAGGAGCGATTCCTCATGAATCCATGTTGGTTCGGGATTAAAAGATTATTAGCATCAAGATGCTCCGTAATTGCCTCTTTAATGAAGCTTTCAAAAATTTTGCCCACAACGGACGTCAGACTCACCGGCCGATAGTTTCCGGCGTCACTTTTCGCTCCCTTTTTGAATATTGGCACTACATTCGCCTGTCGCCAATCAAGTGGTACAGACCCAGTCTCAACAGAGTCCTTAAATATAAGATATAACGGTCTGTCTATCACATTACTTAGTTCCCTTAGTACCCGTGGGTGTATGCCATCAGGTCCTGGTGATTTGTTTATTTTAATGTTACTGAGGCGTTTCTGTACCCCAGCTTGGGTTAGATTTGTCATACTTAGTGGAGGATTAAGTTTGTCACTTCTCATTTCTCCTGTTAGTTCGATTTCCTTTGTGAAAGTTGTTGAAAAAAAATTATTTAATAGATTAGCTTTATCCTCATCTTTCTCTATGATTTTGCCTTCCTCACTTTTTATCGGTCCAATATTATCCGATTTAATCCTTTTACTATTTATATACGTAAAGAACTGTTTGGGATTTGATCTACTTTCCCTAGCAATACGTCTCTCTGTTTCCTCCTTCGCTATTTTTATTTGTTTTTTACAGGTTCTCGTTTTTTCCTTGTAACACATTAGTGCTTCCTTACTGTTTTCCTGTTTTAATCTCTTGAATGCCTCTTTTTTGCTATTTAACGCCCCTTTTACGTTCTTGTTCAACCATATTGGTTTCCTCTTATTTCTGGCCATTTTATTCCCATACGGTATATACCTCTCGCACTGAGTATTCAGAATTCTTTTGAAGGTTTCCCATTTACTATTCGTATTCCTTTGATTAAGAACTTTGTCCCAGTCAATAAGTTGAAGGCTTTCTTTCAGCTGATCAAACTTCGCCCTCCTAAAGTTTAATGTTTTTGTTGTTCCCTTATTGATAACCCTACTGAAGGGCATTTTGAAGTCGATAATATTATGGTCGCTATTACCTAGGTGCCCCCCTATATGTACCTCAGTTATTCTATCAGGCCTATTAGTCAATATTAAATCCAACACGGCCTTCCCTCTCGTTGGTTCCTGCACTAGTTGGGAGAGATAATTATCCTTAATATTTGTCAAGAACCTTTTACCTTTCTGAGATCTACAGGTTTCTGTTTCCCAGTCAATATCCGGGTAGTTGAAATCCCCCATTACAATCACTTCATTATGTTTTGCTACTTTGTCTATTTGTCCTAATAGCAGATTCTCATTCTCCTCTGTTATATTTGGAGGCTTATAGCAGACCCCCAGTAATATTTTATTATTATTTTTAGTTCCCTCTATCTCTACCCACATGGACTCGACCCCCTCTTCTCCCTCTCCTATATCTTCCCTTAGTCTGGGTTTTAGACATGACTTTACATATAAGCAGACTCCTCCGCCTTTCCCCTGTTTCCGGTCCCTTCTAAATAAACTATAATCTAATAAATTTACCGCCCAGTCGTAGCTATCGTCTAGCCAAGTCTCTGTTATACCTACGATGTCATACCTCTCCTCCGATATAAGCGCCTGCAGCTCATCCGCCTTATTGGTCAGGCTTCTTGCGTTGGTCAGCATGCAAGATAAAACTTTGGGGTTATTTAGCATCCTATTCTTCTCTAACGATCTAACTGTACTATCCCCACCCCCCTCTCCACCCTCATTATATTCACTTCTCCCCTTCCCCCTTGCTTGCCTCACATCCCACCTATTTCCTTGGTTTCCCCCCCCGTCTCTAGTTTAAAAACTCCTCCAACCTATTAGCCATCTTCTTCCCCAGCACCGCTGCACCCTCCCCATTGAGGTGCAGCCCGTCCCTACGGTAGAGCCTGTAGCCGACCGCGAAGTCGGCCCAGTTCTCCATGAACCCAAACCCTTCTGCCTTGCACCAACTCTTTAGCCACTTATTGACCTCCCTAACTTCCCGTTGGCGCTCCTGTGTGGCTCGCGGGTTGGTAGTATTTCTGAGAAAACTACCTTTGAGGTCCTTGCCCTAAGCTTCCTACCTAGGTCCCTGAAATCATTTTTAAGGACCCTCCATCTACCACTCACTTTGTCATTGGTGCCGATGTGGACCATGACCGCTGGGTCTTCGCCAGCCCCACCCAGTAACCTGTCAACCCGATCCGCGATGTGCCGGACTTGAGCGCCAGGGAGGCAGCACACCGTTCGGCGATCCCGGTCTTTGTGACAGATTGCCCTGTCTGGCCCCCTAATAATAGAGTAACCCACTACCAGAACCTGTCTTGCCTGCCCTACACTTCCCCCCTCCCCCTCATTACTGGAGCATACACTCCCCCGGCGGTCAGAGGATCTGTCGTGCTCCAATAATGCCGGTTCTGAACCAGCCTTCCTATACTTCTTCCCTCTATCCCTCCTAACTGTTATCCAGCTCCCTGCCTGTTCAGCCTGCACTTCCCCTCTATGCTCCACCCCCAGTATTGACCCATTGAGTGTCTGCTCGGTGAGCAGCAAACTCCATTCCATGTTGTCGATGCTCCTCAGTACCGCTATCTGAGCACTTAGATCCAGAATTTGGGCTTCCAAGTGCACGATATGCTCACATCTCTCGCAGCAGTATGGATCCTCGAGCGGTTGCTCACGGAATGCATACATTGCGCAAGATGTACACTGCACGGCTCCGGCCAACATGGACGTCATTCTAAATATGGGGATACAGTCAGTATATATATACAAGTACAAAACACAATTATTTATATATAGGTGTATGAACGGGGATCAATTAGGGATGTGCAAGTGTATCAATTAGATATCGGCGGGGGATCAGTTAAGTATCAAGTATGGACGGGGGAATCAGATAAGTAGGTCAGGTGGATTAATTAAGTAAAAAGTAAAGTAAAGAAAGAATGAAATACAGTCAGCAATTCAGTCCTAAGTCCTCCCTTCCAAACTCCCTGAATCCAAAGTCACTGAAAAACAAGTCACACACTTACTTTCGTTCGCACTTATGCTCCGGACACATGCAGCTCGTTCACACTCGCAAACTAAGAGATTTAAAGAGTTTTTTTTTTTTTTTTTTCTTCCTTTTCCAGCAATGTACCCTTCACCTCAATGCACTTCCAAAGGACTTGATGTCCAACCAGCTGCCCCTTATAAACCCTTAATTATGACCCCTTCCCCTTAATTAACCCCTTGTGAGTAAATCTACACCTCAGGATTTTATTGCAATGTAGTTAACCCTTAAATACACAGGTAGTAAACTAAGAAACTAAAACTGTAGTGAGAAAATAGGTTTTAAAAAGCCCAATAAATCTAAACAGGTAGAAAAGCACTCAGCAGGTCACAATGCAGCACTCACCGCAAATCACACAGGTATTTTCTGCAGGATTCCCAAATACCTCTTCACTGAAAAACAAGTCACACACTTACTTTCGTTCGCACTTACGCTCCGGACACACGCAGCTCGTTCACACTCGCAAACTAAGAGATTTAAAGAGTTTTTTTTTTTTTTCTTCCTTTTCCAGCAATGTACCCTTCACCACAATGCACTTCCAAAAAAGTCGCCACCGCACGCCCGAATCCACCTGCGTGGAGGGATCAGGCCAAAGGGGGAGACCGGTCCCCGAAACTAGTGGAGGCAGGAAACGACCCTCAGCTAGAAACCGGAGGCTGTGACATTTTATGTGGCGCAGCCCCTCGCTACACCCGCTAGGAAGGCACCACATAGGGTCAGGGAAACTGGCGCCAAGTTTACCAAGAGGAGGCCCGAGGCAGCCGGACAGAAGGGTTGGTAAGAAAGGTCAGACAAAGGACACACAAAGGGGGTCCTGTGAAGCGCTCCAAAGTTATTTGGGAGTTGTCTGAGCCCCTCACCTGGTGAGCACAGTACGACGTGGGCAGCCGTTACCTGCAGACGTGGTCTGGATAATAAGAACTGTGAGTAAAGGCCCTGGACTGCATCACTGACTCCGTGTCGTTACTGCTGCTGCCCTGCACCATCACCCCCATCCTCCGCATACACTGCCCTGAGGCTATACTCCTCCCGTGGGGAGTTATGCTACGCTCTGCTGCACCCACAACACCAGCCTCAGTGGTCTGCCCTGCAGCGGCGGTTCACTCTGACGGCAATCCACGGGTGGCGTAGTCGGACATTTAAACATCAAAACCACATAAATAGTTCTGCCACTGGTTTGACCACCCTGAGCCACGGAACCGGGTCGCCGCCACGAAGACTACAACCACCAGCATCCACCAAAAAGGGTCCGGCTTCGGGTGTCCCAAGGCCCAGGGGGTGCATCAGAACATTTTCATCACCTTTCACAATCACCAATGGGACAAGGCAGGGATGTCCTCTGTCCCCTCTCTTATACATCCTAGTGACGGAGCACCTGCTCTCATCAATTCGCCATAACCCCAATATTAGGTGGATTGAGGTGGGAGGCACCGAGTACAAGTGCTCTCTATTTGCTGATGATGTCCTAGTATATATCACTCAATCACATATATCCATCCATGCTGTTATGGCTGAAATAGATCACTTTGTTACATGGTCAAATTTTAAAATCAATGCAGCAAAGTCCGAGGCCCTCGATGTCTTCCTCCCCAAATCCATATAGGATTCCATCCAGTCCAACTTTCCCTTTGCCTGGCCCTCACAGGGTATCAAATACTTAGGAATTCCTATTCATAGAGACCTCTCCCATCTATGTTATCTTAATTTTGGGCCCTTTATTGAACAACTCCATACAGACCACGGTTGGCAAGTTAGAACTGTAAGATTCACTACGTGAACCACTGGTGTTTTGTGGAAAAGCACATGTACACTGTGTTCCAAATTATTATGCAAAAAGTGTTTAGGAGTGATAAGGGAAGAATTTGTTTGTTTGTCAGTTAAACTCATTGATGGTGATGTGTGTCAGGGCTCTTTATATCACTGTAAGCAATTGCAGACACCTGTGCTAATTAGTTTGGCAGGTGTGTCCAATGAAAGGCAAGACTACTTAAGAAGGCTGTCTCACATTATTAAGCAGCCTACATTTTCTGCCAAAATGGGAAAGAAAAAGGATGTGTCGGCTGCTGAGAAGCAACAAATTGTGGAGTGTTTAGGTCAAGGCATGACTACAATCAACATTGTGCGATGATCAGGATGAAGTGTCTTGGCAATCAAGAAGTATGTAGCTGATTCACAGTACACACGTGTGCGTGCTGATAAGGGCAAATTGAGGACTCTTTCCTACAGGCAATTACGTCAGGTTAAAAGAGCAGCGGCAAAAAAGCCTTGTCATAGCAGCAGACAAGTTTTTGAAGCTGCTGGTGCCTCCAACGTCCCCCGAACAACAAGATGCAGGGTCCTTCAGAGGTTTGCAGCTGTGCATACGCCATCCTGTCGACCTCCTCTATCCACTTCACACAAGCAGAAACGGCTCCAGTGGGCCAAACATTACATGAAGACTGATTTCAAAACTGTTTTGTTCACGGATGAGTGCCGTGCAGCGCTCGATGGTCCAGATGGATGGAGTGGAGGATGGCTGGTTGATGGACACCCCACGCAAACACGGCTACAGCGCCAACAAGGAGGAGGTGGAGTAATGTTTTGGGCTGGAATCATGGGGAGAGAGATTGTCGGCCCCTTTAGGATCCCTGAAGGCGCTAAAGATGAACTCCATAATGTATGTGGATTTTCTCAAACAGCACTTCCTGCCATGGTTCAAGAAGAAGAACCGTGTATTTCACAGCAAGATCATTTTTTTGCATGATAATGCACCATCTCATGCTGCACATAAAACATCTGCATCTCTGGCTGATATGGGCATAAAAGGGGACAAACTTATGGTGTGACCCCCATGCTCCCCTGACCTCTACCCCATTCAGAACCTCTGGAGCATCATCAAAAGGAGTGTCTATGATGGCGGGAGGCAGTTCACATCTAAGCAACAGCTCTGGGAGGGTATTCTGTCCTCATGCAAAACAATTGAAGCAGAAACCATCCAAAACTTGACAAATTCAATGGACGAGAGAGTTCAGAAGCTCCTTTCGAACAAGGGGTCCTATGTGAAAATGTAACATCACCTAGAATAAAGTTTTGAGTTGAAAACTGTTTGATTTCAGTTTCTAATAACCTGCTAATGCTTATAATTTCAAAAATGACCATTTTTTTGGTCTTTATTAAAATGAAAAGGTTGATCGAAAAGTTTGGGGGATCTAAGAGTGTGGCAACCCAGTAGTCATGATTACTTCGAATTCTGACAATATGAGGGTCATGTTGCAGGTAGTGCAGCAAGAAGGCACTTATGTGTCTTGCGCATCTCGGAGCCCCAAAATTATTTTCTGGGCTAGATGCAGCTAAAAATTATTATTAATTTTAAATCTGGTGAAGCTTAGTATAGATGGCCTAATAGGATCAGTGCTGCACACTGCTACAAAGCCCAAATTATTTTCCAGTCAAGATACAGATAAACATGATTAGTAATTTGAAAGCTTAAAACGGTTGGTAGGGTGATTTTAACCAATCATCAAGCTTTTACTCTCCCCAGGATGACACAGGGGTAGAAAAGTCGTTTCGGATCCATGATTTGTTCATCTTTATGAACGTGAGTCTGTCTACATTATCAGTGGAGAGCCGCGTGCGCTTATCTGTCAGCACACCACCAGCAGCGCTGAACACACGTTCAGACAGAACGCTGGCTGCGGGGCATGACAAGATCTCCAAGGCGTAAGTGGCTAGCTCCGGCCATTTATCCAGATTGGAAGCCCAAAAAGAGCAAGGGTCCAGTGACACAGTCATGGCTTCAATGTTTACTTGGAGATACTCCTGTACCATCGTCTCTAGGCGTTGACTATGTGTCAGACTTCTTGTCTCCTGTGGCCTTGCAAAGGATGGGCTAAAAAAGTGGTGAAATGATTCCGCAAAATTGATGTTACCAGCAGATACTGTGGTTCTGTTACGGTTTGAGTGCTGAACACTTGACGGTCCCACGGTTGGCAAGTTGGAACTGTGAGATTCACTACGTGCACCACTGGTGTTTTGTGGAAAAGCACATGTAAGATTCTGCAACAGTCTCTGCTGATACTCCTGCATGCGTGCATCCCTTTCTATGGCAGGAATAATTTCTGCAAATTTACTTTTGCACCGGGGATCTAACAGTGTGGCAACCCAGTAGTCAGGATTATTTCTAATTCTCACAATTCGAGGGTCATGTTGCAGGTAGTGCAGCAAGAAGGCACTCATGTGTGTTGCGCATCCAGGAGCACCAAGTCCCTGTTGTGTTGGTGGCGAGGTAACAATCATGCTTCCTTCCTCTGTCCTCTCCCCCCAACCTCGCACAACAGAAATGTGATCAAGGTCTCCCTCATCTGATGAGTCTTCCATCAGTTCGTCCTCCACTTCTTCCTGGGCTCCTGGACCTTCCTCACTAGTTTGGCTGCTACCATGCGCCCTGGTAAAACCATCTCCCCCACCCTCACATGCCTGCCGCCTTGGTGCTGCCGACCGTCTGGACCTTGCAGATGTTAGCCCTTCCGCATACAACTCCTCCTCCTCTACTTCCTCCACCTCCTCTTGTGCCACCACCTGACTCCGAATTCTGTTTAACATGTGCTCCAGCATGTAAATCACCGGAATAGTCATGCTGATAATGGCATCGTCAGCACTAAACATCTTCGTCGCCATTTCAAAACTGTGCAGAAGGGTGCATAGGTCCCTGATCTGAGACCACTCCTCCAGCGTGATTTGCTCCACCTCTGGATCTCGTTGGCCCAGGCTATACGTCAGAACGTATTGCACCAGGGCTTGTCGGTGCTGCCACAGTCGCTGCAACATGTGCAGAGTTGAATTCCACCGGGTAGGCACATCGCATTTTAGCCGGTGAAGTGGCAGGCCCAACGACTTCTGTAGAGATGTAAGTCGCTGAGCTGCGGGATGCGAACGGCGGAAGTGAGCACACAGCGACCGTGCCCTCTGCAGAAGGCCATCTAGTCTGGGATAGTGGGCTAAAAATTGCTGGACAACCAGGTTCAACACGTGAGCCATACAAGGCACGTGTGTGACATTGCCCCGGCGAAGGGCCGCACCCAGGTTTGCAGCATTGTCGCACACGGCCTTCCCTGGTTTCAGGTCCAGTGGAGACAACCATTCATGAAATTGGTTCTCCAGAGCTGACCACAACTCCTCAGCTGTGTGACTCACATTTCCCAGACATTTCAAAGTAAAAACCGCCTGATGACCTTGAGCCCTACTGCCAGCATAGTAAGGAGGTGTGCAGGATCCCTTCTGCGCAGTTAGAAAGCTTGTGGCATGACCAGACAGGCTTTGGGTGCAGGTGGAAGACCGAGAGGAGGTTGAGGAGGCAGAAGCAGTGGAGGAACTTTGACATAAAGAGGATTGACGCACAACTCGTGGGGACGGCAAGACTTGGACAGCAGCCCCTTGTCCTGCTGTCACCATAGTTACCCAGTGCCCAGTCAGCGACATGTAACGCCCCTGTCCATGCCTACTCGTCCAAGTGTCTGTGGTGAAATGCACCCTGTCACACACAGAGTTTCTCAAAGAAGCCGTGATGTTGTGTGCGACATGCTGGTGGAGCGCAGGCAAACCTTTCTTTGAGAAGTAGTGCCGACTGGGCATCTGGTACTGGGGCACTGCGACGGACATAAGGTCTCGAAAATCCTCTGTGTCCACCAGGCGGAAAGGCAGCATTTCTGTAGCCAAGAGCTTGCAGATGGTGAAATTCAACCTCTTAGCTTTCTCATGGCTAGGAGGAAATGGTCTTTTACTTGTCCACATCTGAGGGACCGAGGGCTGGCTATTGTGCTTAGACGGGGTTGATAAGGGTGTCCCCGGCAAACTGCCGGTCTGTGAGGAAGATGCAGGCGGACATGTTAGATTGCCTTGATCCAAAGGTGGTGCTATCGATGTCGGACAGCGCTCAACACCAGCTGGTGTTACCACCTCCAAAGAAAATGATGACCTGCCAATCACGCTGGCTGTTGCGGGTAAAGAGGTGGCAGGTCTGCGCCCCAAAACAGGTGTGACTGCTGTCCCCCCAGTCACAGAGGATGAAGAGGCCGCGGATGCACAAGATATGGCAGACAGTGGTTGGCCCGGCCGGCTAGGCCGCATTGTAGCACACTGAGCTTCCCACTGCAACTTATGCTTCATGTCCATGTGCCGGTTCATGCATGAAGTACTCAAACTATGTATTTTTTGGCCTCTACTTAGCTTTTGCTGACAAATGTTACAGATAACACGAGTTGGGTCATCTTTATCGATCTGAAAAAATGCCCAGGCTATGCAAGGCTTAGCACCCATGCGACCTGAAGAGCCACCACGACTTGTGGTGAAAGGCAGAGTTGTGTTTGAGGATGCAGTTGTTGACGTGCTTCCAGTACTACGTCTCTGTCCAGGAAGGCGCAACCTGACCTCGTCGTCTTTAGCATCTTCCTCCACCTCCTCTGCTGACCTCATCTCTTGGCTGACTGTGGGTTGACAGTAAGTGGGATCTCCAACCTCATCATCATCACCCTGTGCGTTATCACACCCGTCGTCCTCAGAGCCAACCTGTTCCTGCCCTGACAAAAAACTAAAGTTGTCGCTCCAATCAGGTATTTGAGTCTCATCATCGTCTTCCTCATTGTCTCCACCAACAGGAGTTACAGTTTGGGAATGAGGGTCTACATTATGGTCAGAACCTTCTGCGTCTGGTCCTGGATCCGACTCATAAAGATTCTGGGCATCAGTGCAGATCATTTCCTCGTCTGGATTCACAGAAGCGCTGGAGTCGACCTCTGATTCCCAGGCTATAGTATGAGTAAACAGCTCTGCAGACTCAACCATCTGTTCTACCTCATACTCAGACGGGCAGCTGGAGATTTGGGAGCTGTGAGGAAGCAAGTGCGATTGGGGTGACACCTTTGAGGACTGGAGTATTTGTGATGTTGAAGTTGATGTGGAGGAGAGCCCACTTAAAGGAGCACTTGATATTCGTTGAAGCACCTGCTGTTTTTGTGCCTCATCTGGAATTTGTAGCGATTGGCGTGGCCGTAAGAAAGGGATCTTATCACATTGTCCGCTAAAAGAAGTAGACATTTTAGTTTGGCTGGAAGATGGTCTTTCTTCTGCAGATGTTACTGTTGCTTTAACACCTACCCAACGGACACAACCTTTTTTCCCCTTCCCAACACGCCTATTGCCCTTTCCACCAGCAGCAGGCCTTTTTCCACTCATTTTGGTGGTTAACTAATTCACAACTCTGGAGTTGTTTGCACAAAAAAACAATGGATGGGAACCGAGCAGAGCTGAGTGGCCAAACTGTGGTATTAGGCCAAAACTATTGGCTGGGCTAGATGCAGAAAAAAATTATATTCAATTTGCAACCTGATGGAGGTCAGTATAGATGGACTAATAGAACAAGTCCCACACACAGCTAGAAGCCCAAATATTTTTTCAGAGGTAGATGCAGAAAAAAATTGTATTCAGTTTGCAACCTGATGGAGGTCAGTATAGATGGACTAATAGAACAAGTCCTACACACAGCTAGAAGCCCAAATATTTTTTCAGAGGTAGATGCAGAAAAAAAATATATTCAGTTTGCAACCTGATGGAGGTCAGTATAGATGGACTAATAGAGAAAGTCCCACACACTGCTAGAAGGCCAAATATTTTTTCAGAGCTAGATGCAGACAAAAAAATTATTTTTAATTTGCAACCTGATGGAGGTCAGTATAGATGGACTAATAGAGAAAGTCCCACACACTGCTAGAAGGCCAAATATTTTTTCAGAGCTAGATGCAGATATAAATTATTTTTAATTTGCAACCTGATGGAGGTCAGTATAGATGGACTAATAGAACAAATCCTACACACAGCTAGAAGCCCAAATATTTTTTCAGAGGTAGATGCAGAAAAAAAATATATTCAGTTTGCAACCTGATGGAGGTCAGTATAGATGGACTAATAGAGAAAGTCCCACACACTGCTAGAAGGCCAAATATTTTTTCAGAGCTAGATGCAGACAAAAAATTATTTTTAATTTGCAACCTGATGGAGGTCAGTATAGATGGACTAATAGAGAAAGTCCCACACACTGCTAGAAGGCCAAATATTTTTTCAGAGCTAGATGCAGATATAAATTATTTTTAATTTGCAACCTGATGGAGGTCAGTATAGATGGACTAATAGAGAAAGTCCCACACACTGCTAGAAGGCCAAATATTTTTTCAGAGCTAGATGCAGAAAAAAATTATATTCAGTTTGCAACCTGAAGGAGGTCAGTATAGATGGACTAATAGAACAAGTCCCACACACAGCTAGAAGGCCAAATATTTTTTCAGAGGTAGATGTAGATAAAAATTATTTTTAATTTGCATCCTGATGGAGGTCAGTATAGATGGACTAATAGAGAAAGTCCCACACACTGCTAGAAGGCCAAATATTTTTTCAGAGCTAGATGCAGACAAAAAATTATTTTGAATTTGCAACCTGATGGAGGTCAGTATAGATGGACTAATAGAGAAAGTCCCACACACTGCTAGAAGGCCAAATATTTTTTCAGAGCTAGATGCAGACAAAAAATTATTTTTAATTTGCAACCTGATGGAGGTCAGTATAGATGGACTAATAGAGAAAGTCACACACACTGCTAGAAGGCCAAATATTATTTTAGAGCTAGATGCAGATAAAAATTATTTTTAATTTGCAACCTGATGGAGGTCAGTATAGATGGACTAATAGAGAAAGTCCCACACACTGCTAGAAGGCCAAATATTTTTTCAGAGCTAGATGCAGAAAAAAATTATATTCAGTTTGCAACCTGATGGAGGTCAGTATAGATGGACTAATAGAACAAGTCCCACACACAGCTAGAAGCCCAAATATTTTATCAGAGGTAGATGCAGAAAAAAATTATATTCAGTTTGCAACCTGATGGAGGTCTGTATAGATGGATTAATAGAACAAGTCCCACACACAGCTAGAAGCCCAAATATTTTTTCAGAGGTAGATGTAGAAAAAAATGATATTCAGTTTGCAACCTGATGGAGGTCTGTATAGATGGATTAATAGAACAAGTCCCACACACAGCTAGAAGCCCAATATTTTTTCAGAGGTAGATACAGAAAAAAAATATATTCAGTTTGCAATCTGATGGAGGTCAGTATAGATGGACTAATAGAGAAAGTCCCACACACTGCTAGAAGGCCAAATATTTTTTCAGAGCTAGATGCAGACAAAAAATTATTTTTAATTTGCAACCTGATGGAGGTCAGTATAGATGGACTAATAGAGAAAGTCCCACACACTGCTAGAAGGCCAAATATTTTTTCAGAGCTAGATGCAGAAAAAAATTATATTCAGTTTGCAACCTGATGGAGGTCAGTATAGATGGACTAATAGAACAAGTCCCACACACAGCTAGAAGCCCAAATATTTTTTCAGAGGTAGATGCAGAAAAAAATTATATTCAGTTTGCAACCTGATGGAGGTCTGTATAGATGGATTAATAGAACAAGTCCCACACACAGCTAGAAGCCCAATATTTTTTCAGAGGTAGATGCAGAAAAAATATATATTCAGTTTGCAACCTGATGGAGGTCAGTATAGATGGACTAATAGAGAAAGTCCCACACACAGCTAGAAGGCCAAATATTTTTTCAGAGCTAGATGCAGATATAAATTATTTTTAATTTGCAACCTGATGGAGGTCAGTATAGATGGACTAATAGAGAAAGTCCCACACACTGCTAGAAGGCCAAATATTTTTTCAGAGCTAGATGCAGAAAAAAATTATATTCAATTTGCAACCTGATGGAGGTCAGTATAGATGGACTAATAGAACAAGTCCCACACACAGCTAGAAGGCCAAATATTTTTTCAGAGGTAGATGCAGATAAAAATAATTTTTAATTTGCAGCCTGATGGAGGTCAGTATAGATGGACTAATAGAGAAAGTCCCACACACTGCTAGAAGGCCAAATATTTTTTCAGAGCTAGATGCAGACAAAAAATTATTTTGAATTTGCAACCTGATGGAGGTCAGTATAGATGGACTAATAGAGAAAGTCCCACACACTGCTAGAAGGCCAAATATTTTTTCAGAGCTAGATGCAGACAAAAAATTATTTTTAATTTGCAACCTGATGGAGGTCAGTATAGATGGACTAATAGAGAAAGTCCCACACACTGCTAGAAGGCCAAATATTTTTTTAGAGCCAGATGCAGATAAAAATTATTTTTAATTTGCAACCTGATGGAGGTCAGTATAGATGGACTAATAGAGAAAGTCCCACACACTGCTAGAAGGCCAAATATTTTTTCAGAGCTAGATGCAGAAAAAAATTATATTCAGTTTGCAACCTGATGGAGGTCAGTATAGATGGACTAATAGAACAAGTCCCACACACAGCTAGAAGCCCAAATATTTTTTCAGAGGTAGATGCAGAAAAAAATTATATTCAGTTTGCAACCTGATGGAGGTCTGTATAGATGGATTAATAGAACAAGTCCCACACACAGCTAGAAGCCCAAATATTTTTTCAGAGGTAGATGCAGAAAAAAATTATATTCAGTTTGCAACCTGATGGAGGTCTGTATAGATGGATTAATAGAACAAGTCCCACACACAGCTAGAAGCCCAATATTTTTTCAGAGCTAGATACAGAAAAAAAATATATTCAGTTTGCAACCTGATGGAGGTCAGTATAGATGGACTAATAGAGAAAGTCCCACACACTGCTAGAAGGCCAAATATTTTTTCAGAGCTAGATGCAGACAAAAAATTATTTTCAATTTGCAACCTGATGGAGGTCAGTATAGATGGACTAATAGAGAAAGTCCCACACACTGCTAGAAGGCCAAATATTTTTTCAGAGCTAGATGCAGAAAAAAATTATATTCAGTTTGCAACCTGATGGAGGTCAGTATAGATGGACTAATAGAACAAGTCCCACACACAGCTAGAAGCCCAAATATTTTTTCAGAGGTAGATGCAGAAAAAAATTATATTCAGTTTGCAACCTGATGGAGGTCTGTATAGATGGATTAATAGAACAAGTCCCACACACAGCTAGAAGCCCAAATATTTTTTCAGAGGTAGATGCAGAAAAAAATTATATTCAGTTTGCAACCTGATGGAGGTCTGTATAGATGGATTAATAGAACAAGTCCCACACACAGCTAGAAGCCCAATATTTTTTCAGAGGTAGATACAGAAAAAAAAAATATTCAGTTTGCAACCTGATGGAGGTCAGTATAGATGGACTAATAGAGAAAGTCCCACACACTGCTAGAAGGCCAAATATTTTTTCAGAGCTAGATGCAGACAAAAAATTATTTTTAATTTGCAACCTGATGGAGGTCAGTATAGATGGACTAATAGAGAAAGTCCCACACACTGCTAGAAGGCCAAATATTTTTTCAGAGCTAGATGCAGATATAAATTATTTTTAATTTGCAACCTGATGGAGGTCAGTATAGATGGACTAATAGAGAAAGTCCCACACACTGCTAGAAGGCCAAATATTTTTTCAGAGATAGATGCAGAAAAAAATTATATTCAGTTTGCAACCTGATGGAGGTCAGTATAGATGGACTAATAGAACAAGTCCCACACACAGCTAGAAGGCCAAATATTTTTTCAGAGGTAGATGTAGATAAAAATTATTTTTAATTTGCAGCCTGATGGAGGTCAGTATAGATGGACTAATAGAGAAAGTCCCACACACTGCTAGAAGGCCAAATATTTTTTCAGAGCTAGATGCAGACAAAAAATTATTTTGAATTTGCAACCTGATGGAGGTCAGTATAGATGGACTAATAGAGAAAGTCCCACACACTGCTAGAAGGCCAAATATTTTTTCAGAGCTAGATGCAGACAAAAAATTATTTTTAATTTGCAACCTGATGGAGGTCAGTATAGATGGACTAATAGAGAAAGTCCCACACACTGCTAGAAGGCCAAATATTTTTTTAGAGCTAGATGCAGATAAAAATTATTTTTAATTTGCAACCTGATGGAGGTCAGTATACATGGACTAATAGAGAAAGTCCCACACACTGCTAGAAGGCCAAATATTTTTTCAGAGCTAGATGCAGAAAAAAATTATATTGCAACCTGATGGAGGTCAGTATAGATGGACTAATAGAACAAGTCCCACACACAGCTAGAAGCCCAAATATTTTTTCAGAGGTAGATGCAGAAAAAAATTATATTCAGTTTGCAACCTGATGGAGGTCTGTATAGATGGATTAATAGAACAAGTCCCACACACAGCTAGAAGCCCAAATATTTTTTCAGAGGTAGATGCAGAAAAAAATTATATTCAGTTTGCAACCTGATGGAGGTCTGTATAGATGGATTAATAGAACAAGTCCCACACACAGCTAGAAGCCCAATATTTTTTCAGAGCTAGATACAGAAAAAAAATATATTCAGTTTGCAACCTGATGGAGGTCAGTATAGATGGACTAATAGAGAAAGTCCCACACACTGCTAGAAGGCCAAATATTTTTTCAGAGCTAGATGCAGACAAAAAATTATTTTTAATTTGCAACCTGATGGAGGTCAGTATAGATGGACTAATAGAGAAAGTCCCACACACTGCTAGAAGGCCAAATATTTTTTCAGAGCTAGATGCAGAAAAAAATTATATTCAGTTTGCAACCTGATGGAGGTCAGTATAGATGGACTAATAGAACAAGTCCCACACACAGCTAGAAGCCCAAATATTTTTTCAGAGGTAGATGCAGAAAAAAATTATATTCAGTTTGCAACCTGATGGAGGTCTGTATAGATGGATTAATAGAACAAGTCCCACACACAGCTAGAAGCCCAAATATTTTTTCAGAGGTAGATGCAGAAAAAAATTATATTCAGTTTGCAACCTGATGGAGGTCTGTATAGATGGATTAATAGAACAAGTCCCACACACAGCTAGAAGCCCAATATTTTTTCAGAGGTAGATACAGAAAAAAAAAATATTCAGTTTGCAACCTGATGGAGGTCAGTATAGATGGACTAATAGAGAAAGTCCCACACACTGCTAGAAGGCCAAATATTTTTTCAGAGCTAGATGCAGACAAAAAATTATTTTTAATTTGCAACCTGATGGAGGTCAGTATAGATGGACTAATAGAGAAAGTCCCACACACTGCTAGAAGGCCAAATATTTTTTCAGAGCTAGATGCAGATATAAATTATTTTTAATTTGCAACCTGATGGAGGTCAGTATAGATGGACTAATAGAGAAAGTCCCACACACTGCTAGAAGGCCAAATATTTTTTCAGAGATAGATGCAGAAAACAATTATATTCAGTTTGCAACCTGATGGAGGTCAGTATAGATGGACTAATAGAACAAGTCCCACACACAGCTAGAAGGCCAAATATTTTTTCAGAGGTAGATGTAGATAAAAATTATTTTTAATTTGCAGCCTGATGGAGGTCAGTATAGATGGACTAATAGAGAAAGTCCCACACACTGCTAGAAGGCCAAATATTTTTTCAGAGCTAGATGCAGACAAAAAAATATTTTGAATTTGCAACCTGATGGAGGTCAGTATAGATGGACTAATAGAGAAAGTCCCACACACTGCTAGAAGGCCAAATATTTTTTCAGAGCTAGATGCAGAAAAAAATTATATTCAGTTTGCAACCTGATGGAGGTCAGTATAGATGGACTAATAGAACAAGTCCCACACACAGCTAGAAGCCCAAATATTTTTTCAGAGGTAGATGCAGAAAAAAATTATATTCAGTTTGCAACCTGATGGAGGTCTGTATAGATGGATTAATAGAACAAGTCCCACACACAGCTAGAAGCCCAATATTTTTTCAGAGGTAGATGCAGAAAAAATATATATTCAGTTTGCAACCTGATGGAGGTCAGTATAGATGGACTAATAGAGAAAGTCCCACACACAGCTAGAAGGCCAAATATTTTTTCAGAGCTAGATGCAGATATAAATTATTTTTAATTTGCAACCTGATGGAGGTCAGTATAGATGGACTAATAGAGAAAGTCCCACACACTGCTAGAAGGCCAAATATTTTTTCAGAGCTAGATGCAGAAAAAAATTATATTCAATTTGCAACCTGATGGAGGTCAGTATAGATGGACTAATAGAACAAGTCCCACACACAGCTAGAAGGCCAAATATTTTTTCAGAGGTAGATGCAGATAAAAATTATTTTTAATTTGCAGCCTGATGGAGGTCAGTATAGATGGACTAATAGAGAAAGTCCCACACACTGCTAGAAGGCCAAATATTTTTTCAGAGCTAGATGCAGAAAAAAATTATATTCAGTTTGCAACCTGATGGAGGTCAGTATAGATGGACTAATAGAACAAGTCCCACACACAGCTAGAAGGCCAAATATTTTTTCAGAGGTAGATGCAGATAAAAATTATTTTTAATTTGCAGCCTGATGGAGGTCAGTATAGATGGACTAATAGAGAAAGTCCCACACACTGCTAGAAGGCCAAATATTTTTTCAGAGCTAGATGCAGACAAAAAATTATTTTGAATTTGCAACCTGATGGAGGTCAGTATAGATGGACTAATAGAGAAAGTCCCACACACTGCTAGAAGGCCAAATATTTTTTCAGAGCTAGATGCAGAAAAAAATTATATTCAGTTTGCAACCTGATGGAGGTCAGTATAGATGGACTAATAGAACAAGTCCCACACACAGCTAGAAGCCCAAATATTTTTTCAGAGTTAGATGCAGATAAAAATTATTTTTAATTTGCAACCTGATGGAGGTCAGTATAGATGGACTAATAGAGAAAGTCCCACACACTGCTAGAAGGCTAAATATTTTTTCAGAGCTAGATGCAGACAAAAAATTATTTTGAATTTGCAGCGTGATGGAGGTCAGTATAGATGGACAAATAGAACAAGTCCCACACACTGCTAGAAGGCCAAATATTTTTTCAGAGGTAGATGCAGAAAAAAATTATATTCAGTTTGCAACCTGATGGAGGTCAGTATAGATGGACTAATAGAACAAGTCCCACACACTGCTAGAAGGCCAAATATTTTTTCAGAGCTAGATGCAGAAAAAAATTATATTCAATTTGCAACCTGATGGAGGTCAGTATAGGTGGACTAATAGAACAAGTCCCACACACTGCTAGAAGCCCAAATATTTTTTCAGAGCTAGATGCAGAAAAAAATTATATTCAATTTGCAACCTGATGGAGGTCAGTATAGATGGACTAATAGAATGATGCTATGGCCAAAAGATTTTACTTCACTAGGTGCAGTAAAAAAATTGGTATTCTATACACAGGTGGTATATCTTGCAACACAGATAGGCTACTCCACTGACTAACACACTCTGCAATAGGCCAAAAAGGATTAGCTTTGCTAGATTCAGCCAAATGCTGTGAAAAAAACTTGCACAGCACTGGCACAGACCTGCCTGGCAAAAACTGATAGGAACTGATGTAACCTAGTCCTGAAAAGGACTGCAATTACAATTAGTCTTTACTCCCACAATCTATCTATTTAAGAGCACAGACCTGCCTGATAAAAGTCGTAGGAAATGCTGTAACATAGTCCTCAAAAGGACTGCAATCACAACTATTCCCTACTCCCAAGCTATCTGTAGATTTGTGTGAAAATTGGCTTGAAATTAACAAGGTATAGCGCACACAGCAACAGCGGTGCCGTCTAACACGCAGCTGCAGCAGTGAGAAAATGGTGGCGACGGGGAAAATGGCTTGGTCTTATAGGGCAAGGACATGTGACGTACACTGCCAATGACACATGCCCTTGCTTGTGTGAAAAAAAGCACTTCGCTCCGTGTGTGCGCTGCTGATAGGCTGACAGATTGCACCTCCCCACTGTAAATGCGGGAAAGAGAAAAAAAAATGGAGATCTTCATTATTCCTGCAGAGATCCATCCCCTGCCCCTCCCCCCACCCCGCTGTACACTCAAACTGCATATTAACATTAATTTTCATCATTACTGAGAAAAAATCCAGTTATGATTTTGGTGCACGAACAGTTATCGAACATAACCTCGAACAGCCGAATTTTTCTCAAATCGTTCGTGTTCGCCGAACGGCTCGAACACCGCCCAAAACAGCTCGAATTTGAGATTGGCGAAGAGTTCGAGTCGAACAACGCTCATCTCTACTGGTTAGCCCAGCTGGCTTAGAGTTCAGCTTCCATGTCCTTTAGCAATCCCGCAGACCTGCAACCTCCATAAGTCCAGGATGTGTGAAACAAACAGCTCTAAATTTACCCAGTCAATCCCACTCAGGGGTGGAGATATGGTGAGCAGCTGTTCAGCTACTCCTAATCAAGATGTCATGGTGGATTAACCCCTTTTAGTCCTATATGCATTAAAGCATTACTTCAAGTTTCTTTCCCAACCACTAGGTGTCTAACAGCCACTGCCTACCAGAATATTGTAGCAAAATTGATACAAAAATTTAACAAAGATGGAACTGCAACCATCTCACAGAGACGAGGTATGACATGCATGGGTGTAGTCCTTGATGGAAGCCTCTCTTAAAGCCCCTGGACAAGAAAGTCAGTGTTTCATTTGCCAGGGCACATGCTGAAAAATATAACGACTACTGGGACTATGTACTCTGGAGTGATGAGACCAAGATAAATGTTTTTTGGAACTGTTTGCTTCAAAACTGTATGGCGTCGTAAAGGAGTATAAAGAAAAAATGCACGGTGCCTACAATGAAACATGGTGGTGGCTTTATCTTTATGTGGGGCTGCATGAGTGCTGCTGGTGTCGAGAGCTACATTTCATTGATGTTATCATGAATTCACAGATGTACTGCTCTATATTGAAGAGAAGATGCTACCATCACTCTGTGCCCTTTTTCATCATGACAATGATCAAAAAAACACATCTAAGGCCACTGTTGCATTTCTAAAGGAGATCAGGGTGAAAGTGATTCAGTGGCCAAGTGTCTCCTGATCCGAAACAAATTGAACACCTATCGGGAATTCTAAAGAGACAAGTTGTCATCACTCTCCAAACAACATCCAGGTTCTAAAAGGTTTTTCTTGAAAAATGGAAAAAGATTGATGGTGCAATATGTTGCCAACTTATTCATTCCAGGCCCGGAAGACTTGGTGCTGTCCAAAATCATTGAGGTCATACAAAATACTAGATATAGTAGATTTAGATGTGGGGTGTATTCATTTTTGCATTAACTTATTTGAGTAAACCGGAGATTTTGTAATGAAATTATATTATTAACCTTACTTTCATGTTATGGGTTAATAAAGTATTCTATGAAACTCAGTCTTGTCAAAATGTTGGAAACGATTCTTGTGTTAAGTGAGATATTTATTAAAATCTTTTTCAAAGGCGGTATCCTCATTTATTGAGGACTATATAGTATAGAAGTAATGTCTGCTTGAGGAGGGTAACACATTATTGGAGACACAGCTGCATCTCCAGCTTCATAGCAAAAGCAAGCAAATAGCACTAAAAGATGGATTGTGTGTGGCATTAATACTATCTGATACCAATATCTGGTCTCATTTCATAATGCTGTGTGAGGTTAGGAGAAGAACTTACTCTGCATCTACTGTGCACCACCTCAGTCTGTAGAAAATTATATGTTTTCACAACCCACAGATATTATTTTTTGTAACTTAAAAGGGGTTTTCTCATGACCAAAGTACATTTTAATGAATAGTCTTGGAATAATAATAACTTCCACAATTGAATGTGTTTAAATAAAATGTTCCTGTGCTGAGATAATCCTATAAATGTGTCCCCGCTGTGTACTGTGTAATGGCTGTGTCTGACCGTACAGGAACATGATCTGATCATATCACAGCTAGTGGGCTGAGGAGGAAGCAAAAGAGTATACAGACATTACAGCACGGGATCACAGCTGATTTTTTCTGTGAGGTAAAACATATCCCTGCCCGTTTTTAAGCAATGTTTTACCTCAAAGAATGAATCAGCTGTGATCCCCTGCTGTAATGTCTGTATACTCTTTTGCTTCTCCCCTGCCCAGGAGATGTGGTATGATCAGACCATGTTCTGTACACAGTCAGACACAGCCATTACACAGTACACAGCAGGGGCACATTTATAGGATTATCTCAGCACAGAAATATGTTTTTTAAATACATCCAATTGTGGAATTTATTATTCAAAGATCTATTGATTAAAACTAACTTTGGTAGTGGGACCACCCCTTTAAGTGCACTAATTTTAACTACTGCAAGATTTATATGCTACAACGTCAACACTAGATGTACACAGCTTTTAGACTTTTTGTAGCCCCTTTCTCATGAGAAAGCTTCTTCACAGCACTGCATATGGTAGCTAAAGAGTTCCCTCTAGTGGTAAGATTCTAAAACAAACCTGGAATAAGCAGGCTAAATTAATTCTATAGTAAAACAGTTTATAAAATCTATAGAAAGTGCATGCATAGCTTTGTCCAAGAACCTTGATGAGTCAGCTGAGGCATTGAAATATGTTAAGTGGACAAGACAGGAAACAAAAATAAATGGTTTGAAATACATTCACTTTGTCCAGTCAATGACTGAACAGGTAATCTGATTCCTAGATGAACAGGCAAGTGAAATGTGTTTCAAGATAAACACACCATTATGGGCTGATTCCCTAATGTGAAGGTCAATGCAGAGGTGTATCTAGGCTTTCTGGCATCTGAGGCAAGAATTCAGTTTGGCGCCCCCCCCCCAGCACATATGAGATTGGCATGCATAGGCCACGGCACCACTATCAGCATTTGGTCAGCATTTTTCTCAGGAGCTGGAGCCAAAACCAGATGAGGAACAATCAGAGAAAAGGTATAATAGAAACAAGTCACCAATTCTGCATTTATCACCCACTCCTGGCTTTGGCTCCCACTCCTGAGAAATAATACTGACTGAATACTGATAGTGGGGCCGTGGCCTTAGTCACGTGCCGACGAGCTGCTCTCCCTAATTCTCTCAATGTTCAGTGAAAAACTGAGAGAAGCAGAAAGAGAAGCTCGTTTTCACGTGACCGTAAGAATGAAAATCGCACATGAGAGAAGTGGCCATGTGATATCAGACTGATGGAACCTGTAAGCAGAGCTGAATCCTGACAGTGAGCATATTAGACAGTTAGAATTGGCATGCTACAGGGCTTCATTTTATAATTAAAGGGCTCGTCCAGGTTAGAGATTAAAGTCTGCAGTCATCCAAGTGTCTTCAGGCTTCTGAATTCTCACAGCGCATGCATTGCACATTTTTAGGAATCTCCCTTGCACATGTGTGTGATTTGTATACTTCTGGCCACATTCCGACTAGACGTGTCCAGCCTCGCTCAATTCATTGTCAGTGAGTGAGTCCATGCATGTCTAGTCAGCATGTGATCGCAAGTATACAAATCGCTGGCACTAGAGAATCCTGACAGCGTGCAGTGAGCACTGTGAGAATTCAGAAGTCTGCACTCACATAAAATGACTGCAGACTCATCACAAACTTGGACAATCCCTTTAATGCTCCTAACATATATAAAAATATGAGCATTAGTTAGTATCACAAAAAAAACATTTACATCCAGGTACCTGATAGATGACGCTGTCTCTGGAGTCTTTCTCTTTTTTTACTTCTTCATCGTGACTTTACTCATCCACAACTCGTAAAAATGTCTGCCCTATACTGAGCCCCTGAATAAATAATTGCCCCTCACTATAATCCCTGCACAAAATATGACCCCCACACTGTCCCTCTTAAGGTACATGCTCTCCACACTGTCCTCTTCTTTTCATACTGGGCCGCCTCTTCACACTGTCCTCTCACACTGTGTCCCCCCTATGGGGCCCATTCTCTATACTGTACTCCCTCATCACACTTCACCTCCTTGGCTTATTGTCCCCCTCCTGGGTGCGCCTTTACACTGTCACCCCATACTATACCCCCAACACCAGTCAGTCTCTATTCTGTGCCCACTCACACTTTTCTCCCCCCATTATTTCCCCCTCCCTTCCTCATACTGTCTTCTCTCACATCCCCCTGCTAACCATACGGTTTCCTCATATATTTACCCTCGCACATCCCCCCAATTCCCCATACTGTGTCTGCACACATCACATCTCCCTCGCTCCCCATACTGTGTCCACATACATTCCCCTCCTTCGCTCCCCATATGGCGTACTCACCCATTCACCCCATTCTCTGCCCGCACCAATCACCCACACACAAAATCTCTCCCACCCCCCTCTCCCCACACTAAATCTCCCCCCACACTAAATCTTCACCCAGCCATACAATAAATCTCCTCCCACACTAAATCTTCCCCCATAATAAATCACCCCCCAGCCATACCATAAGTCACCCCCCATAGTAAATCACCCCCCAGGCATACCATAAATCACACCCATACCATAAATCACCCTCCAGCCATACCATATATCTCCTCCATAGTAAGTTAACCCTCAACCATACCATAAATCACCCCCATAGTAAATCTCCCCACAGTCATACCATAAATCACCTCCATAGTAAGTTAACCCTCAGCCATACCATAAATCACCCCCCATAGTAAATCTCCCCCCAGCCATACCATAAATCACCCCCCATAGTAAATCACCCCCCATAGTAAATCACCCCCCCGCCATACCATAAATCAACTCCCATAGTAAATCTCCCCCCAGCCATACCATAAATCACCTCCATAGTAAGTTAACCCTCAGCCATACCATAAATCACCCCCATAGTAAATCTCCCCCCAGCCATACCATAAATCACCCCCCATAGTAAATCATCCCCCATAGTAAATCACCCCCCCGCCATACCATAAATCAACTCCCATAGTAAATCACTCCCCATAGTAAATCACCCTCCAGCCATACCATAAATCACCCCCCATAGTAAATCACACCCCATAGTAAATCACCCCCCCCGCCATACCATAAATCAACTCCCATACTAAATCACTCCCCATAGTAAATCACCCCCCATAGTAAATCAACCCCCAGCCGTATCATAAATCACCCCATAGTAAATCTCCCCCCAGCCATACCATAAATCACCCCCCATAGTAAATCACCCCCCATAGTAAATCTCCCCCCAGCCATACCATAAATCACCTCCATAGTAAGTTGACCCTCAGCCATACTATAAATGACCCCCCATAGTAAATCTCCCCCCAGCCATACCATAAATCACCCCCATAGTAAATCACTCCCCATAGTAAATCACCCCCCCGCCATACCATAAATCAACTCCCTAAGTAAATCTCCCCCCAGCCATACCATAAATCACCTCCCATAGTAAATCATCCCCCATAGTAAATCACCCCCCCGCCATACCATAAATCAACTCCCATAGTAAATCACTCCCCATAGTAAATCACCCCCCATAGTAAATCACCCTCCAGCCATACCATAAATCACTCCCCATAGTAAATCACACCCCCATAGTAAATCACCCCCCCTCCATACCATAAATCAACTCCCATACTAAATCACTACCCATAGTAAATCACCCCCCAGCCATACCATAAATCACCCCCCATACCCCCGCCATACCATAAATCAACTCACATACTAAATCACTCCCCATAGTAAATCGCCCCCATAGTAAATCACCCCCCAGCCATACCATAACTCACCCCCCATAGTAAATCACTCCCCATAGTAAATCTCCCCCCAGCCATACCATAAATCACCCCCATAGTAAATCACCTGCCATAGTAAATCTCCCCCCAGCCATACCATAAATCACCTCCATAGTAAGTTAACCCTCAGCCATACCATAAATCACCCCCCATAGTAAATCTCCCCCCAGCCATACCATAAATCACCCCCCATAGTAAATCACCCCCATAGTAAATCACCCCCCCGCCATACCATAAATCAACTCCCATAGTAAATCTCCCCCCAGCCATACCATAAATCACCTCCCATAGTAAATCATCCCCCATAGTAAATCACCACCCCGCCATACCATAAATCAACTCCCATAGTAAATCACTCCCCATAGTAAATCACCCTCCAGCCATACCATAAATCACCCCCCATAGTAAATCACCCCCCCGCCATACCATAAATCAACTCCCATAGTAAATCACTCCCCATAGTAAATCACCCTCCAGCCATACCATAAATCACCCCCCATAGTAAATCACACCCCATAGTAAATCACCCCCCCTCCATACCATAAATCAACTCCCATACTAAATCACTCCCCATAGTAAATCACCCCCCAGCCATACCATAAATCACCCCCCATACCCCCGCCATACCATAAATCAACTCACATACTAAATCACTCCCCATAGTAAATCGTCCCCATAGTAAATCACCCCCCAGCCATACCATAACTCACCCCCCATAGTAAATCACTCCCCATAGTAAATCTCCCCCCAGCCATACCATAAATCACCCCCCATAGTAAATCACCTGCCATAGTAAATCTCCCCCCAGCCATACCATAAATCACCTCCATAGTAAGTTAACCCTCAGCCATACCATAAATCACCCCCCATAGTAAATCTCCCCCCAGCCATACCATAAATCACCCCCCATAGTAAATCACCCCCATAGTAAATCACCCCCCCGCCATACCATAAATCAACTCCCATAGTAAATCTCCCCCCAGCCATACCATAAATCACCTCCCATAGTAAATCATCCCCCATAGTAAATCACCACCCCGCCATACCATAAATCAACTCCCATAGTAAATCACTCCCCATAGTAAATCACCCTCCAGCCATACCATAAATCACCCCCCATAGTAAATCACCCCCCCGCCATACCATAAATCAACTCCCATAGTAAATCACTCCCCATAGTAAATCACCCTCCAGCCATACCATAAATCACCCCCCATAGTAAATCACACCCCATAGTAAATCACCCCCCCTCCATACCATAAATCAACTCCCATACTAAATCACTCCCCATAGTAAATCACCCCCCAGCCATACCATAAATCACCCCCCATACCCCCGCCATACCATAAATCAACTCACATACTAAATCACTCCCCATAGTAAATCGCCCCCATAGTAAATCACCCCCCAGCCATACCATAACTCACCCCCCATAGTAAATCACTCCCCATAGTAAATCTCCCCCCAGCCATACCATAAATCACCCCCCATAGTAAATCACCTGCCATAGTAAATCTCCCCCCAGCCATACCATAAATCACCTCCATAGTAAGTTAACCCTCAGCCATACCATAAATCACCCCCCATAGTAAATCTCCCCCCAGCCATACCATAAATCACCCCCCATAGTAAATCACCCCCATAGTAAATCACCCCCCTGCCATACCATAAATCAACTCCCATAGTAAATCTCCCCCCAGCCATACCATAAATCACCTCCCATAGTAAATCATCCCCCATAGTAAATCACCACCCCGCCATACCATAAATCAACTCCCATAGTAAATCACCCCCCATAGTAAATCACCCCCCAGCCATACCATAAATCACCTCCCATAGTAAATCACTCCCCATAGTAAATCTTCCCCCAGCCATACCATAAATCACCCCCCATAGTAAATCATCCCCCATAGTAAATCACCCCCCCACCATACCATAAATCAACTCCCATACTAAATAACTCCCCATAGTAAATCACCCCCCAGCCATACCATAGATCACCCCCATAGTAAATCACTCCCCATAGTAAATCTCCCCCCAGCCATACCATAAATCACCTCCCATAGTAAATCTCCCCCCAGCCATACCATAAATCACCTCCCATAGTAAATCATCCCCCATAGTAAATCACCCCCCCGCCATACCATAAATCAACTCCCATAGTAAATAACTCCCCATAGTAAATCTCCCCCCAGCCATACCATAAATCACCTCTCATAGTAAATCTCCCCCCAGCCATACCATAAATCACCCCCATAGTAAATCTCCCCCCTGCCATACCATAAATCACCTCCCATAGTAAATCATCCCCCATCGTAAATCAGCCCCCAGCCATACCATAAATCACCCCCCATAGTAAATCACTCCCCATAGTAAATCTCCCCCCAGCCATACCATAAATCACCCCCCATAGTAAATCATCCCCCATAGTAAATCACCCCCCCCACCATACCATAAATCAACTTCCATAGTAAATCACCCCCCATAGTAAATCACCCCCCATAGTAAATCACTATGGACCAACTGAAGGCATTCCGGATTTTTATGGTCAGTATAGTCACTGGGAACTTAGGTCCTTCAAGTAGATGTTGCCATGGCTCTACAGCATAAGTGTCAAACTTTGGCCCTTGGGCCAAATCTGGCCCACAGGGGATTGATTATATTTGGCCCGCAACACCAGAACCGCCGCCATTATTCTGTATGGAAGACTGTGTGTGCCCATTATACTGTATACTGGTTGGCCCAAGACTTTGTCCAAGTTTTTCATTTTGGCCCTCTATGTGTTTATGTTTGACATCCCTGTCTACAGCTAATTTTAAAAGTGTAGACTCAGAACAAACCACTGATAGCTGAATGTGTTACAGCAGAAGTTGTGCAGAGCTATATACTGTAGTTCTACTAGTATTACAGCTCTGCTAACCAGGCAGTAAGGAGACTGTAGAGTTGTGAGCTGCTCAGGAAACAACTTCAAAATGACCCTTGAATGTCCACAATTTGTTTTTCATCGTTGCAATCCAGGAGTCATAGCTTATTTCTTGGTGACATAGCTCTATACCAAAGCTTGTTTTTTTTTTTTTGCAGGATGAGTTTTATTGGTCAGTGTCACCATTTTGGGGTACAAACAACATATTGCTTAAACTTTTTATGCGCATAGCAACACCCGTTACCCAGCAATTCTGCTGTTTTTTGTTAGTTAAAATGTGACGCTCTGCAATTTCTGCTAAGTTCCCGGCCTTCCCAGCGCCTGCGCACAAGTTCCCTGCTCCACAAGGCTGTACGGACGGCAGGGAGTAGAGCGCTGTCCGTACAGAGGAAACAGCGCAGGCGCAGGATGCGGCCGGGAACTGCACGTCACTGGGCCCTGTGACGTGCAGGGGAGGTGGGGAGAGTATGAAAATAGGGCTAGTACGCGGGCATTTCTTGGCATCTGGGGGACGCGAAGCTTAGCAGAAATCATTTAATAAAAATGCGATTACACAGAAACCAGACCGCTAATATATACAGGTAAGTATAGATTCACATTTCTATCACCTGTATGCCCATATTAGCGGTCTGAAAAGTCCCAGGGGGTGACAGATTCCCTTTAACGAGCCTTGAAATATGACTCCGGATAAAAGCCAAGTCAAAATCTCATTTTGTAGACTGTATTTCAGGGTATTGCCCCTCATTAGTGCCTAAAAATTGAGATTCTGATTTGGCTTTTATCCCGCTTGTACTGACAAGGGGCAATACCCTGAAACACTGTCTACAAACAGATTTTGAATTTGCTTTTATCTTAAGTCATATTTCAAGGCTCGTTAAAGGGTCGATAAGGACTTGTAGGATTGCTGCTTCCAATAGGTGGCGCTACAGTTCATGTCCTCTTCCTCTCTGAAGAAACAATTTGTATCTTATTTAGAAGTAATTTGGATTATGATATTTAGTGATTACCGTACAGTTACTGTAAAGACTACCCTACACACCCCCCCTTTCCCTAAATCCATTTATTGTGTGTGATCACCAGTCCCCTTGAATTCTCTTTATTCAACATATAAACTTATGTATTTTTAGCCATTTATTAATTTATTTTAACTTCTATTCAAGTGTGGTATTTTTTTCTTGCAGGCTTTATGGTTAACCTTCCACACATTTCCATCTTGTGTAAATTAGTAATCTTGACGTGAGAAACAAAAGTTGCATCATTTACGGAATTCTTCATAATTAGTTTACCACTAGATGGAGCCAGAGGCCGCCTGACCGTGTAATCCTGCAGTCACACAGACCGTGACAAAGGTGTAAGTACAGACTGATTCCTGGACCGGCTGCAGGTCTCCTGACCAGAACGTTTCAGCCTCATACGCATACATAACATTATGCAAATAAAGACAAGATCCAATTACAATTTATAAGGTTTTAATGTAATTTAATGAATTCCAAATGGTCAGAAACACATCTGAGATCAGGATGGACAAGTTCTTCGTATTTACAAGCTGCTCATGTACAATTTTAGTATTATTTATTATTATAGCGCCATTTATTCCATGGCGCTTTACATGTGAAAAAGGGGTATAATACAAGAACAATTACAATAATCTTGAACACAATGTGACAGCGACTGGTACAGGAGGAGCGAGGACCCAGCCCGCGAGGGCTCACAATCTACAAGGGATGGGTGAGGATACAGTAGGTGAGGGTAGAGCTGGTCGCGCAGCGGTATGGTGGAGCGGTGGTTACTGCAGGTTGTAGGCTTGTCGGAAGAGGTGGGTCTTCAGGTTCCTTTTGAAGGTTTCCACGGTAGGCGAGAGTCTGATACGCTGGGGTAGAGAGTTCCAGAGTAGGGGGGAAGCACGGGAGAAATCTTGTATGCGATTGTGGGAGGAGGAGATAAGAGGGGAGTAGAGAAGGAGATCTTGTGAAGATCGGAGGTTGCGTGCGGGTATGTAACGGGAGACTAGGTCAGAGATATATGGAGGAGACAGGTTGTGAATGGCTTTGTATGTCATGGTTAGGGTTTTGAACTGGAGTCTCTGAGCAATGGGGAGCCAGTGAAGAGATTGACAGAGAGGAGAGGCCGGGGAATAGCGGGGGGACAGGTGGATTAGTCGAGCAGCAGAGTTTAGGATAGATTGGAGGGGTGCGAGAGTGTTAGAGGGGAGGCCACAGAGCAGGAGGTTGCAGTAGTCAAGGCGGGAGATGATGAGGGCGTGCACTAGTGTTTTTGCAGATTCATGGTTGAGGAATGTGCGGATCCAGGAGATATTTTTGAGTTGGAGTCGGCAGGAAGTGGAAAGGGCTTGGATATGTGGTTTGAAGGAGAGTTCAGAGTCCAGGGTTACCCCAAGGCAGCGAGGTTGAGGGACTGGGGAGAGTGGGCAGCCATTGACGTTGATAGATAGGTCAGTTGGGGGGGTTGAATGAGATGGCGGAAAGATGATGAATTCTGTTTTGTTCATGTTAGGTTTTAGAAATCTGGCAGAGAAGAAGGATGAAATAAGAGACAGACATTGTGGGATTTTGGTTAGTAAGGAGGTGATATCGGGTCCAGAGAGGAAGATCTGTGTGTCATCAGCATAGAGGTGATAATGAAAGCCGTGAGACTCTATGAGCTGTCCCAGGCCGAAGGTGTAGATGGAGAAGAGCAGCGGTACAATTCCTGACGATCTAGAAAGAATAAGGAAAAAAGTGGTGTAAGTACAGAATGATGTCAAGTGTGAGGCAGTGACCGGGATTGTATACGAGGGACGTTATATATCCCCCAGAATGTGTACAGAGACCTATTAAATCCATTGGAGTGCATTGCAGTCACACACACAGCTGTGGCTGCAATGCAGGAATGAAGGTGAGCAATGACCTGGTCAGATTATCTGGCTAAGGCAGATTAAGTAAAACCCGTCAGGGCCTTCATTTCTTGGAGGAGGTCACAGGAGGCAGTGGGGCGGCCTCCTCCCTCCAACCCGGGTTTTCCAGTGGCTCTTGCCACAGGTCCTTTAAAACTCCTGCACTAACTATTAGTGTTGTTCTATGTTGCAACCTGCTAGGAGCACAGCAGGTTAGCTCAGCAGGATTGAGGGTGGCTGAACCACTGCCTGGGAAGGCTCTGCACCTGTCAGGCTCTGAATGGCCCGTTGTGGCCGTTGTCCCCGGCAACCATTGTGTATGGACTTTCTGGTAACCCGGCTGCGACCTGGAGGACTTTTTGTTAACCCGTGAGTTGCTGAAATAAAAGCTGTTTATGTAGGACTTGCTTGGGTCACTGCCTCAGTTACTGCATGGTGTGAACACCGCCGCCTTACAGCTTGGTGGAGAATGCGGGCATAGTGACTGAGGCATACCCCACCGGCCGCTGCATGACCACAATTTGGCGTGCCACCTTTCAGTTCCACCCCATGGACAAAATGGAGGAGCTGTTTAAGCAGCTGGTACTCACCCAGCAGCAGCAGATGCAGTCTCAGCGGCAACAGCAGGAGCAGTACCTGAGTCTCCAACGGTAACAGCAGGAGCTGCACCAGGATCTCCAACGGCAGCAGCAAAAAACAAATGAACTGATGATGCAACAGATTGCTGCCCTGCGGGAGACGCCGACGGCATCAGCCCCGGAACGTCGAGACGCCCGGGACAAGGTTCGCTCAGCGTTGAGGAAGATGGGACCGGAGGACGACGTGGAAGCCTTCCTTACCATCTACGAACGCACAGCAGAGCGGGAAAACCTGCCAGCCGACCAGTGGGCGGAAGTGGTGGCTCCGTTTTTGGTTGGCGATGCCCAGAAGGCCTGTTTCGACCTCAGTCAGGAGGACGCCCGGGACTACCAGAGGCTCAAAGGTGAGATCCTTGCCCGGCTGGGGGTCAATACATACGTGAGGGCTCAGCGTGTGTTTTCGTGGGCCTATGTGGAGACCCGACCTGCCCGGTCTCAGGCTTATGACCTCCTGCAGCTGGTAAAGAGGTGGATCCAACCTGAGACTTTGTCCCCAGCCCAGATAGTGGAGAGGGTGGTGGTTGACCAACGTTGGGTGGGGCAATGGGACCCCGGCACCCTCGACCAGGTGGTCAGTTTGGTCGAGCGCTACTCGGCTACTCAGGACTTCATTCGAGACTCCGCCCCATTTCGGCTGTCACGCCGATCCCAGCCAACCCAGGAGTCGGGAAAGGGGTCGCGTCCCTCTGCTGGGGACAGTCAGCACCGTACCCGTGCTGAAGGGGAACCCCGGAGTGAGAGTGGCAGGAGACCGCTTCCCTCCCAAACTGTCATAAGACCTAACAGAACCACCACCCTTAGGTGCTGGCGGTGTCAGGGGCTGGGACATGTGATTGCTAATTGTCCCCTGACTACGGAACCCATGGACTGCGGATATAACCGCAGGGTCTCAATGTACGCCCAGACCGTCTGCACAGCGAGCGCCGAATCCCGGGACAGTGAACTCCAACTATGCCAGGTACTGGTTAATGGGTACCCCACGGAGGCCCTCCTGGACTCAGGGAGCCTTGTGACTTTGGTACATGGGTCGTTGGTGGCAGGAGACAACCCCGGTGAACGGCCCGTTGGGGTTGTGTGTATCCATGGGGACCTCCGAGAGTACCCAACTGAGGAGGTAGTCCTGTCCACGCCGTGTGGAGAACTAAAACATGTGGTAGGGGTGGTAAAAACTCTTCCCTATGGGACTGTGTTGGGAAGAGACTTGCCCCTGTTCTGGACTCTGTGGAAAAACAAAATCCACTCTCACCCGGTAAAATGTATTACAGGCATTGTACCCGACGAAACAGAGTCAGGGGAACCTGCCGTAGGGGTGTCCAACCTAGGGACAGAGTGTGACCCCGATAGGTTTCCCTTAGAGGTGCTGGCAGGAGAGGTCGAGGAGAACCCATCGATCCCCGAGCTGGAAGTGTCCCGGGCCACGTTTGGGACGGCTCAGCTACAGGATCCCACCCTGGCTCAGGCGCGGGAAAGGGTGTTAGAGGTAAATGGCGTAGCTCAACAGCCCGGTGCCGATACTGTATTTCCACGCCTGGTAATCAACAGTGAGTTGCTCTATAGGATAGATAAGATCAGGGACGAGGTTGTGGATCAGTTAGTGGCACCTCAGTCGTACCGTCGGGCGATTCTCGAGATGGCACACTCACACCTGCTGGGTGGACACTTAGGGGTAAAAAAGACGCTAGAACGTATCTTGCAGCGGTTCTTTTGGCCTGGGGTTTACGCGGAGGTCAAAAGGTACTGCGAATCCTGCCCCGAATGTCAGCTGACCACACCCACTGCAAGTTTCCGTAGCCCATTGGTACCTCTGCCAGTGATAGAGGTGCCTTTTGAACGGATTGCAATGGATTTGGTTGGACCCATTGTAAAATCCGCCCGTGGACACCAACATATACTGGTAGTCGTCGACTATGCCACTCGGTACCCGGAAGCTATACCACTACGCCACACCTCGGCAAAACTGATTGCACGGGAGCTGTTTGCCATGTTCTGTCGCCTTGGACTCCCCAAGGAGATCCTGACGGATCAGGGGACCCCCTTTATGTCCAAAGTGACAAGGGAACTATGCAAATTGCTAAAAATTAAACAATTGCGCACCTCGGTGTACCACCCTCAAACCGACGGGCTAGTAGAATGGTTCAATAAAACCCTCAAGTCCATGTTAAAAAAGGTGGTTTCTAAGGATGGAAGGGATTGGGACATGTTGTTACCCTATTTGATGTTCGCCGTCCGTGAGGTACCCCAGGCTTCCACAGGGTTCTCTCCCTTTGAGTTATTGTACGGCAGACACCCTAGGGGTCTGTTGGACGTAGCTAAAGAGACATGGGAACAAGAGCCAACTCCGCATAGGAGTATAATTGAACACGTGGCTAGTATGCAGGACCGGATCGCGGCGGTCATGCCCATCGTGAAAGAGCATCTGTTAGATGCCCAGGCAGCTCAGAGGCGCACATATAATAAAAGAGCCAGAGTCAGAACTTTTAACAAGGGTGATCGGGTGTTAGTACTGGTACCCACAGCCGAGAGTAAGTTCATGGCCAAGTGGCAAGGACCGTATGAGATTCGAGAAAAAGTGGGGGAGGTAAATTACCGGGTGTATCAGCCCGGAAGGAGGAAACCTGAGCAGCTTTACCATGTAAACCTGCTAAAGCCTTGGAAAGATCGAGAGTGTTTAGTTACAGTCGTCACCCCGGGCATAACACCAGAGAATTCTCCACCTTCAGCCAGGGAAGCATCCGAGGGGGAGGTCAGGATAAGTGATGCCCTCACTAAACAGCAGCGACGGGAGGCTCGCTTGCTGGTGCAGCACAATACCGACGTGTTCTCAGAGCTACCAGGTAGGACTACGGTTATCCAACATGACATTGTCACCGAACCTGGGGTACGGGTACGAATAAAACCGTACCGGGTACCCGAGGCCCGGAGGCAAGCCATCACGGCTGAGGTAAAACAAATGCTTCAGTTAGGCGTCATAGAGGAGTCACGGAGTGAGTGGGCTAGCCCCATCGTACTGATTCCAAAACCAGACGGATCATTACGCTTCTGTAACGATTTCCGGAAATTGAATGAAGTGTCAAAGTTCGACCTTTATTCAATGCCCCGGGTGGACGAGCTGATTGAGAGACTGGGGCAGGCCCAGTACTTTACCACGCTCGATCTCACCAAGGGTTACTGGCAGGTACCTCTCACAGATTCGGCGAAGGAAAAGACCGCCTTCGTAACTCCAGAGGGTCTATACCACTATGTGGTCTTACCTTTTGGGTTACATGGGGCCCCGGCTACATTTCAGAGGTTGATGGACATAGTGCTCAAGCCTCATCAGGAGTACGCGTCCGCGTATCTAGATGATATTATCATCTTTAGCACCAACTGGCATACGCACCTATCACAGGTACAGGCAGTGCTGGATTCTCTCAGAGCCGCAGGGTTAACGGCAAACCCCCAAAAATGTGCGATAGGGCTAGAGGAAGCCCGATATTTGGGGTATGTGATAGGCCGAGGAACTATCAAGCCCCAAATCAATAAAGTTGAGGCTATAAAAAACTGGCCTAAACCGTCAAGTACAAAACAGGTGAGGGCGTTCCTTGGCATCCTTGGGTATTACCGCCGGTTTATACCTAATTTTGCTGGGCGAACGGCAGCCCTGACCGATCTCTTGAAGGGAAAAAAATCGGTAATGGTTCGGTGGAACCCTCAGGCAGAAGAAGCTTTTCAGTCCATGAAGTTGGCCCAGCCGGTCCTCATTAGCCCCAACTTCAAGGAAACCTTCATTGTACAGACAGATGCCTCGGAGGTAGGCCTAGGGGCGGTATTGTCACAAAAAGTGAATGGTGAAGAGCACCCGGTCACCTACTTGAGTAGAAAACTTGTCTCGGCAGAGAAAAACTATAGCGTGGTAGAGAAGGAGTGTTTGGCTAATAAGTGGGCCTTGGAATCACTACTTTATTATTTACTCGGGCGTCAGTTCCGCTTGGTGACGGACCACTCACCCTTGGTAGGGATGAGGAATGCCAAGGAGAGGAATGCACGAGTCACCAGGTGGTTCCTGTCTCTGCAAAATTTCAGTTTCTCTGTAGAACATCGCCCTGGGAAGTTGCAAGCAAACGCGGATGCCCTGTCCCGGGCACCCTGTATGGTGGCAAATGTTCAACCCCACAAGTTTGAACAGAGGGGGGGGATATGTGAGGCAGTGACCGGGATCGTATACGAGGGACGTTATATATCCCCCAGAATGTGTACAGAGACCTATTAAATCCATTGGAGTGCATTGCAGTCACACACACAGCTGTGGCTGCAATGCAGGAATGAAGGTGAGCAATGACCTGGTCAGATTATCTGGCTAAGGCAGATTAAGTAAAACCCGGCAAGGCCTTCATTTCTTGAAGGAGGTCACAGGAGGCAGTGGGGCGGCCTCCTCCCTCCAACCCGGGTTTTCCAGTGGCTCTTGCCACAGGTCCTTTAAAACTCCTGCACTAACTATTAGTGTTGTTCTATGTTGCAACCTGCTAGGAGCACAGCAGGTTAGCTCAGCAGGATTGAGAGTGGCTGAACCACTGCCTGGGAAGGCTCTGCACCTGTCAGGCTCTGAACGGCCCGTTGTGGCCGTTGTCCCCGGCAACCATTGTGTATGGACTTTCTGGTAACCCGGCTGCGACCTGGAGGACTTTCTGTTAACCCGTGAGTTGCTGAAATAAAAGCTGTTTATGTTGGACTTGCTTGGGTCACTGCCTCAGTTACTGCATGGTGTGAACACCACCGCCTTACACAAGAAAATGTGACAATTTTAGTTTGGCAGCTAACAAATACTGTATAAAAGCAATATGGTAACAAGTTCCAGGTTGTAGCAGCCGCTGCCTTCCCAGCCTTGCCTGCTTCCTACCTTCGCACAATGGTGCACAGCACTATCGTGACTGACAAGGGAGCAGGGATTCATTTGAGGTTTTAGTGCATGAGCTTTGATCATGTCCAAGCTATAGGAATAATGTAGTCAGGGTTGAGGTCCAATTATAATGAGAAAACCAGTGCTCCTGGAAATGCTCGTTTCCCGACTGTTGGCCTGGATAAGCAGGCTGCCAACACCCAAGCGTTTTACTCATTTGTAACATGCAATGATTTTTAAGCTTGGAGCTTCTTGGTGGCACATGTCCTATGTAAACAGGATGTGCTGTCAAGAAGAATATTCTAGAACTCAGAACAATTGAAATTCTAGAGGTTTTCCATTTCAGAAAACCTATGTCCCCCAGCTGCAGTATACCAGGAGCACAGATGTGCTGGACCTGGGGAGATTGAATAAAAAAGTTTTTATATTAAAAAAACAAACTGCAGCTTTGGGCCAGGTTTCTGGATACTGAAAATTACTTTAAAGGGGGTTTGTCCAGTCTCAAATGATAAGTCTGCAGTCAGTGTGTGTGACTGCAGACTTATGAATACCCCTAGTGCAGGCACTGTACGCTGCAGGGACTCGCCGGTTTCTGAGCTGTGAACGGCAGTGATGTATGCGATATGCCTACTCCTGGGCAGAACCAGTCTAGTGGGTGCAGCATCACTCGATAACACTCGTATGGAGCGAGGCCGTGCCCACTAGACGGCTTCTCCCTGGGAGTAGGCATATCGCATATGTGGCACCCCAGGGGTCTGGTTGCCACAGTGGTAGAAATACTATGTCTGAGAGCGAGCATGGGTTTTCCTGGTCAGGAGCAATATTGCATGCCACACCTCCTGTCCCAGTCCAGGGAGGGGAGGAACCTGCCCTTTATAAACTGGATCTGGGGCGGGGTTAGGTAGTCCGAGAGAAGTCTAGTTCCACAGTAAGGGACAGAGCAGCAGCAAGGAGCTCTGTAGGAGCCAGGAGCTGAAGGCCAGGGACTGGAAGCTAGCAGAGCTCGTCCTGGCAGAAGACACAGAGAACCGGACACCGGAGTCCGAGGCTGTGAGGATATTAACATCCAGCAGCAGAAACCACCTGGCAGGGGATTTCAGGTCCTCTGGCCATAGAAAGCCCGGAGGCTCAGTCACACGCAAGGGACCAGCACCGCCATCGAGGAGCGGAAGGAACCAAAGGCCCCAAGTCACCAGCTATACGGGTGAGCACCACACGGTACACTCAGGGACGTGGGCTACTACACGACTACAGCAAGGTAGCCAGGAAGAGTGCAGTCAGACGGGAAGGCCTACACCTCCACCTGGCCAGGGGGACTCTTGTTCGCTCACAGACTGACCAGGCCGCTAATGTTAGCCAGTACTCCCGGCAGGGTCTCCTTCATTACCAACAGTAAAGACCCTGAACTGCACTGCACGGACTTTGAGTCATTTCTGCTGCGCCTATGCACCACAACCCTCACCATCTACACACGCTGCCCTGAGGCTATACTCCTCCCGTGGGGAGTTATACTACCCACTGCTGCGCACCCAACATCAGCCTCAGCGGTCTGCCCCGCAGCGGCAATTCTCAGTGATCGCAATCCACAGGTGGCGTAGTCGGACATTTAAACATTCAAAACCAAGTAAACAGATCCGCCACTGGTTTGACCACCCTGAGCCACGGGACCGGGTCGCCGCCACGGAGACTACAACCCCCAGCATTACACAGAGACCCGGCTCCGGGTATTCCCTCACACACGACCCAGGGGGCGCGTCAACTTTGGCGTAGTCGGCAGGATTTCGTGCCCGTAACCACCGGGTACTGCGTGCCTGAAGAAAGACTGTGATACTTACCGTGGTGAAGTTTCCCTCCATCCGCAGCCGTTTTCCCGCCATCCGCAGCCATTTTTCCGCCATTGTGTGCCATTTTCGGGACGCCGCGCGGGAAGAAGAGGGGCGTGGACGCCAAAAGTGCGCGAGAGCTGAAGCCCCGCCTGACGTACTGAAGCTGCGCAAGGTCCTGGAAGGAACCCAGCGGACGCCGACGTCACCAATGCGCGACGCAAGGTCCTCGACCCCGACGATCGCCTGCGGAGCCGCGGCCTATGGAGAAGAAGCAACGAAAGGTAGGCCACGGTTAACTGGGGGGGGGGGGGGGGAGACACCAGGAATGGAGGGAGCTCCCACCGCCAGCGCGGCTGCTGCCGCAGTGATGCCGTTCACGATGCCGTATATCCCCGGAGCGGCATGGTTACCCCAGTACTCAGGGGAGTCGCATACCCTGAGCGACTTTAAGAAAAGACTGTATAGCCTATTCAAAGTATACCCCCTGTCCGAGGAACAAAAGTGAGCATCCTGATAGGCCAGTTAATCGGAGCAGCCCAAAGAGAAGTGAAGTCCTGGTCAGCCAGGGAAAAGGGGACTGTAAAGGAAATACTGGCCCGTCTGAAGGACACTTTTGATACCCGCACCTCAGCAGAGATCAAATTAAAATTTTATGGATGCAAACAGCGGGCACAAGACAGTATACGGAACTATGCTTTGAATTTGCAGGAGGCCCTGAGCGCCGTTAAGCAGGCAGACCCTGACAGCGTGCGGAATGAGGATAAGCTGTTGACTGAACAGTTCATTGAGGGTCTACAGTCCAGCGCCCATAGAACCCAGTTGAGTGTAATGGCCTTGCAGAACCCTGATTTGGACTTTGCGCAGTTTAAAGACAGGGCCATCCGGGTGCTCCGAGAACCGGCACCAGGTGGCGCTGTAACCCACAGGCGCCCCACTGTAACGGGTCTGGGAGGCGGAACCTCTGAGCTACTATACTAGGGGGCGGTCCTTGTAAGGGAGCGGGTGGCGACCAGGGTAGACGGGCAGGCAGTCACAGCAGGTGACTGGGACAGTCTCTGAATGAACGGACAGGAGGTCACGGCAAGTGACCGGGGCAGTCTCTGGATGAACGGGCAGGAGGTCACGGCAAGTGACCGGGGCAGTCTCTGGATGAACGGGCAGGAGGTCACGGCAAGTGACCGGGGCAGTCTCTGGATGAACGGGCAGGAGGTCACGGCAAGTGACCGGGGCAGTCTCTGGATGAACGGGCAGGAGGTCACGGCAAGTGACCGGGGCAGTCTCTGGATGAACGGGCAGGAGGTCACGGCAAGTCTCTGGGTAAAGGATTGGTACGACCTGTGGCGGCAGATGATAGACGTGAGCTCCCAGGTGAGCAGGCGAGAGTCTCTGGATAATCGGGTGGTCACAGCATGTGACGGCGGAGCCTCCAGGAAGACCAACAGACAGGCAGATGAGCGCTCCCAGGTGAGCGGGCAAGAGTCTCTGGAATAGCAGGTGGTCACAGCACGTGACGGCGGAGCCTCCAGGTAGGCAAGCAGGCAGGTAGCGGAGGAGCGCTCCCAGGTGAGCGGGCAGGAGTCTCTGGAATAGCAGGTGGTCACAGCACGTGACGGCGGAGCCTCCAGTTAGGCAAGCAGGCAGGTAGCGGAGGAGCGCTCCCAGGTGAGCGGGCAGGAGTCTCTGGAATAGCAGGTGGTCACAGCATGTGACGGCGGAGCCTCCAGGAGGGCTAGCAGGCAGGTAGCAGATGTGCGCTCCCAGGTGAGCGGCCAAGCTGGTCCATAGACAGACTGACAGGAGTAGGAAGGCAGACCGTCGGACCTCAGGCTAGCAAGCAGGTAGCAGGAGTATCAGGCAGGAAACAGACAGCAAACTGGCAGGACTCTGGCAGGAATCAGGCAGGTAACTGGCAACGGGACCTGAGGGCTGAAGCAGAGTAGTGAACAGTGCAACAACATTGCTCGGGCACCTCCATCTTGGAGGAGGTGCCTTATATATGGTGAAGTCCTCCGGCCATTGGCCGGGGACTCCTTAGGATGACGCGCGCGGCCCCTTTAAGAGGGAGGGAGCGCGCGCGCGCCCTAAGTACAGTGGCCGGGAAGGAGCGCGCGCTGCCAGCAGAGCGGGAGGAGGACGCCGGGCTCGGAGCAGAGAGGTGAGGGGAACAGCGTCCCTGCCTAGCAGAGGGCAGGGACGCCGACGCTACAGTACCCCCCCCTTTAGGCCCCCCCTTTTTTAGGCCAGACAGAAATTTAGCAAGGATGAGAGGGGCATGGATGTTCTCCCGGGGCTCCCACGTTCTCTCTTCAGGACCAAACCCCTTCCAATCTACTAGAAAAAAGGTCTTCCCTCTTACCCTTTTGGTGGCCAGAATGTTCTCTACCTCAAATTCGTTTTCAGCGGAAACCGGAGCAGGAGGCGTGCCTGTAGACTTGGAAAAAGAGTTAAGTACCACAGGTTTGAGGAGAGATACATGGAAGGAGTTAGGGATCCGCAAGTTGGCCGGGAGTTTCAATTTATAGGCCACCGGGTTGATCTGACTGATGACCTCCAGAGGACCGATGAACCGAGGCCCTAACTTATAGGAAGGAATCTTGAGCAGGACATACTTGGACGAGAGCCAGACCTTATCCCCTGGACGGAATTGAGGAGGATCCAGACGTTTTTTGTCAGCATGTCTTTTCATACGCTCGGATGACAGAAGGAGTGCGGACCGGGTACTCTCCCATGTGGAGGAAAATTTGTTAACAAGAGATTCCGCAGCCGGATTGTCCACCGAGGTGGAGACGGGAAACGGGATCCGAGGATGCTGACCGAAGACTACAAAAAACGGGGATTTGGAGGAAGATTCGCTCTCGTGATTGTTGTACGAGAATTCGGCCCATGGCAGGAGATCCACCCAGTCAGAATGGTGGGCATTAACGAAGTGCCGGAGGTAACTGGTCAGGATCTGATTGATCCGCTCCACTTGACCATTAGACTGTGGGTGGTAAGCGGAGGAGAAGTCCAGGGTGACGTCTAGCAATTTACAAGTGGCTCTCCAGAAACGGGAAGTGAACTGTACCCCACGATCCGACACGATGTGACGGGGCAGGCCATGAAGACGGAAGATGTGGCGGATAAAGTCTTTAGCCAGCTCGGGTGCAGACGGGAGGCCTGGCAGGGGAATGAAGTGAGCCATCTTGGAAAAGTGGTCAGCGACCACCCAAATGATCGTACAACCGGCAGAGACGGGAAGATCAGCTATGAAGTCCATCGCTATAGGCTGCCAGGGGGCAGCAGGTACTGGCAGAGGAAGAAGGCGACCGGCTGGCAGGTGTCTCGGAACTTTGTTGCGGGCACAGGACACACAGGCAGAAACAAAGTCTATTACATCCTTGCGCAGGTTAGGCCACCAGTAGTGCCGGGAAATAAGCTGGAGGATCTTTTTCTGACCGGCGTGGCCAGCTAGTTTAGACGAATGACCCCAGTGTAGGATCTTCTCCCGATCAGGTACCGATACGAACGTCTTACCGGGAGGGAAACGATTTAGACTCACGGGAGCCACCTGCATTACTCTGGCGGGATCGATGATATGTTTAGGTTCTTCCTCGAGATCAGATACCAGAAAGGATCGGGACAAGGCGTCTGCTTTGATGTTCTTGTCAGCCGGGCGAAAATGTAGAACAAAATCAAAGCGAGCAAAAAACAAGGACCACCGGGCTTGGCGCGGATTAAGTCTCTGGGCATGCTGGAGATAAGCCAAGTTCTTGTGGTCAGTGTAAATTATTACCGGATGAAGAGCCCCCTCGAGCAGGTAACGCCACTCCTCCAATGCCAGCTTGATGGCCAATAACTCTCGGTCTCCTATGGAATAATTGCGCTCAGAAGAGGAGAAGAGTTTGGAGAAGAAGCCGCAAGTTACCATCCTCCCGGAAGAAGATTTTTGAGTAAGTACAGCTCCGGCTCCAGAGGAGGAGGCGTCAACCTCCAGAAAGAACTGCTTGTTGCCGTCCGAACGATGCAGCACCGGGGCGGAAGAGAAGGCCTGTTTTAAGGAAAGAAAGGCCTCCTCTGCTTCGGGCGGCCACTCTTTGGGATTAGTACCCTTACGGGTGAGTGCGGAAATTGGGGAAGTTCGGGAAGAGAAGTGCGGTATGAAGAGGCGGTAGTAGTTGGCGAAGCCCAGGAACCGCTGAATGGCCTTCAACCACTCCGGTCGGGGCCATTTCTCGATGGCAGACAGTTTCTCTGGATCCATTCGTAGGACAGTCTGAGAAATAATGTAGCCCAAAAACGGAAGCGAGGTCTGCTCAAAGAGGCACTTCTCATATTTGGCGAAGAGGTGGTTCTGCCTGAGCCTGAGCAGGACCTGACGAACGTCCCTCCGGTGAGTCTGGAGATCCGGAGAGAAGACCAAGATGTCGTCCAGGTACACCACAACGCAGGAGTAGAGAAGGTCCCGGAAGATGTCATTGACCAACTCTTGAAAGACGGCAGGAGCGTTACAGAGACCAAAGGGCATTACCAGATATTCATAGTGGCCGTCCCGGGTGTTGAATGCAGTCTTCCATTCATCCCCTTGATGGATACGGACCAGGTTGTACGCCCCACGGAGGTCCAGTTTGGTGAAGACTCTAGCCCCCCTCAGGCGATCAAATAATTCTGGAATGAGCGGAAGGGGGTACTTATTCTTCACCGTGATCTGGTTAAGGCCTCTATAGTCTATACAGGGACGGAGAGAGCCATCCTTCTTTTTTACGAAGAAGAAGCCTGCTCCCGCCGGGGAGGTAGATTTCCGGATGAATCCCCTGGCCAAATTCTCCTCAATATATTCGGACATCGACCGGGTCTCAGCAGCGGACAATGGGTAAATACGCCCACGGGGAGGAGTAGTACCGGGTAACAGGTCGATAGGACAGTCGTATGGTCTATGAGGGGGTAATGTCTCTGCCTCCTTTTTATTAAAGACATCAGCAAATGACCAATAGGGAATCGGAAGTCCAGGTAGATTAGTTGGGGTAGGAGAAGGACGGACGGGATGAACAGGAACCAAACAAGTCTTATGACAGTCCTGTCCCCAGCGAAGGACTTCTCCGGTCTGTCAGTCAAGCACGGGTGCATGTCTCTGGAGCCAAGGTAGACCTAGTAAGAGGGCGTGAGAGAGTCCAGGCAGAACATGAAAAGAGATGCTCTCAGAATGCAGCATTCCCACCTGCAGAGTTACGGATTCGGTGATGAGTTGGATGGGACGTGGTAAGAGGCCCCCATCCACAGCAGCGATAGATAATGGTACAGCCAGAGGTTTGGTGGGAATGCGGTATTTTTCTACCAGGGACTGTGAGATAAGATTCCCGGCCGCTCCAGAGTCAAGTTGGGCTAGTTCGAAATAACGATTCTCCCCGCAGATAATAGAGACTGACAGTAGCAGAGATGGAGAGGATTTATTCTTGTCTAGGTTGACCTCTCTGAGCGAACCTAGATACAGGCGTTTCCCGACCTCTCCGGGCAGGTACGGATCCGGTGCTCCTTACTGCCACAGTAGAAGCAGCTCCCTTCGGCACGGCGTAAGTCCTGACGGGTTTTGACCATCTTGGTCTGGTCGACCTGCATAGGCTCAGGAGAGTGTACCTGGGGAGAGACAGATTTCTGAAAAGTAGGAGCTAGACGTGGAAACCTCCTCTCACGGGTGACCTCTTTGGCACGCTCCTGGAACCGTAGGTCAATCCGGGTGGCAAGAGTTATTAGGTCATCGAGAGTGGTAGGAATGTCCCGACCGGCAAGTTCATCTTTAATACGGCCGGACAGACCCTCCCAGAAGACGGATACCAGAGCGTCGTTATCCCAGGCCAGCTCCGAGGCAAGGGTACGGAACCGTATGGCATATTGGCCCACGGTGAGACTTCCCTGACGGAGGCGTAGCAGGGATGATGCGGATGAGGTCTTCCGTCCGGGTTCGTCGAAGACTTTCCGGAAAGCCATGAGAAAGGCAGGCAAGTCGGACACCAGGGGGTCTCCTCTCTCCCATAGAGGATTTAGCCAGGCCAGGGCCTCCCCGGTGAGATGGGACATGATGAAGGCAATTTTGGCCCGGTCGGAGTTAAACTGGTGGGACAGGAGTTCAAAGTGCAGGGTGCACTGATTTATGAAGCCCCGGGCCTGGGCGGAGTCGCCTCCGAAGCGAGGAGGAGCAGAAAGCCGGGGTCCGGGGTAGGATACCATGGTATTGGTGGGCAGCGGAGCTGCCGGGTTGCGAGTCATGGCACTGGCGGTGGTTGCTGGTGGAGCAGTCAGAGTGTCCAGGCGAGAATTGACATTCCGCAGGTGACCCAGGATGGACTCCTGTTGGGACCTCTGACGGGACAGTTCATGACAGAGGTCCGAGAGCGAGGGAGCTTGGGTGCCACCGGGTTCCATGGCCCGAGCAAACTGTAACGGGTCTGGGAGGCGGAACCTCTGAGCTACTATACTAGGGGGCGGTCCTTGTAAGGGAGCGGGTGGCGACCAGGGTAGACGGGCAGGCAGTCACAGCAGGTGACTGGGACAGTCTCTGGATGAACGGACAGGAGGTCACGGCAAGTGACCGGGGCAGTCTCTGGATGAACGGGCAGGAGGTCACGGCAAGTGACCGGGGCAGTCTCTGGATGAACGGGCAGGAGGTCACGGCAAGTGACCGGGGCAGTCTCTGGATGAACGGGCAGGAGGTCACGGCAAGTGACCGGGGCAGTCTCTGGATGAACGGGCAGGAGGTCACGGCAAGTGACCGGGGCAGTCTCTGGATGAACGGGCAGGAGGTCACGGCAAGTGACCGGGGCAGTCTCTGGGTAAAGGATTGGTACGACCTGTGGCGGCAGATGATAGACGTGAGCTCCCAGGTGAGCAGGCGAGAGTCTCTGGATAATCGGGTGGTCACAGCATGTGACGGCGGAGCCTCCAGGAAGACCAACAGACAGGCAGATGAGCGCTCCCAGGTGAGCGGGCAAGAGTCTCTGGAATAGCAGGTGGTCACAGCACGTGACGGCGGAGCCTCCAGGTAGGCAAGCAGGCAGGTAGCGGAGGAGCGCTCCCAGGTGAGCGGGCAGGAGTCTCTGGAATAGCAGGTGGTCACAGCACGTGACGGCAGAGCCTCCAGGTAGGCAAGCAGGCAGGTAGCGGAGGAGCGCTCCCAGGTGAGCGGGCAGGAGTCTCTGGAATAGCAGGTGGTCACAGCATGTGACGACGGAGCCTCCAGGAGGGCTAGCAGGCAGGTAGCAGATGTGCGCTCCCAGGTGAGCGGCCAAGCTGGTCCATAGACAGACTGACAGGAGTAGGAAGGCAGACCGTCGGACCTCAGGCTAGCAAGCAGGTAGCAGGAGTATCAGGCAGGAAACAGACAGCAAACTGGCAGGACTCTGGCAGGAATCAGGCAGGTAACTGGCAACGGGACCTGAGGGCTGAAGCAGAGTAGTGAACAGTGCAACAACATTGCTCGGGCACCTCCATCTTGGAGGAGGTGCCTTATATATGGTGAAGTCCTCCGGCCATTGGCCGGGGACTCCTTAGGATGACGCGCGCGGCCCCTTTAAGAGGGAGGGAGCGCGCGCGCCCTAAGCACAGTGGCCGGGAAGGAGCGCGCGCTGCCAGCAGAGCGGGAGGAGGACGCCGGGCTCGGAGCAGAGAGGTGAGGGGAACAGCGTCCCTGCCTAGCAGAGGGCAGGGACGCCGACGCTACACCCGCTATCACCTATCACCAGGAGGCGGCGCCCTTGTCTGCAGAGCCTGTGGGAGCTGATGCACAGGCTTTGGACAAAGCCCCGGCTGCAGACCTGCACCATCAGGTCCAAGAGCTGACCAAAAGCGTTGCCGCGATAACCAGAACTGTGCAGTCTTTACAGGTGTCCCCTCCAGGAAAGATCCTACTGGCTTCCAGTCCGGAGGACGTCCCTTGGCGCTGACAGAGGAGGATCCCATCGTCCAGATGAAGGCCCAGCGACTGCTACGACCAGGACGGACAACCCATCTGCCGCCGCTGCAACCAACCAGGACATATGGCAAGGTACTGTCATTTAAACGGCTCAACCTGGGGCAGAGGGCCGACCCCCCAGGCATAAGACCACTAGGCCCATCGAGCTGGCGTGATAAGTACGTAGGGGGACGACCGGTCTTGCCTGTGGTGCTGGATGGCATTCCTATGAGTGCACTACTGGACACTGGGTCACAGGTAACCACCATCCCCTATGTGCTTTTTAAGCGGTACTGGAATGACTCAGATATTACCCGCTACCCAGATGACGATTTGAGCATCATCGCCAGCAATGGTCAGCCCGTACCGCAGGTGGGATTCAAGGAAGTGACCATCAAAATTGGTAAAGTTGAACTGCCAGCGCAAGGACTGATTATTGTGGACATTGACCGTCGTGAAAGCCACCCTAAGATAACCTTGGGTACTAATGTTATTGAAAATTGTCTTGCAGAGATAATTGTCATATTACAGCAGGTTGCGGTGAACGCCAGCTCCAGCCAGCAGCGTGTCCTACAAAAAGAGATCAGAGCCCTGATGAAAAGGCAACAGGTAGAACTGTCTGGTGGTGAGATTGGTAGTGTTAGGATGAGCGACCCATTCCCTATCGCCATGCCCCCAAAAAGTGAGATGATGATCTGGTGCCGGACTGCAATCGGGTTAAGAGGAAGGGACTACCAAGCCATGGTAGAACCCGTCTACTCAGACAGTAGGCCCACCATTTTGACAGCACGGGGGGTGGTCGATGTACGCCATGGGAGGGTACCCGTCCGCATCCAAAACATTGGGGAAAGAGAAGTATACTTGCCCCGGTATGCCACTCTAGCCAAATTGTTCACCGTTAACCAAAACTCTGTAAAGTCTGTGGAACCCTTGCCTCCATCTCAACCAGAGGAGGGTAACGGCTCCAAGAAACAAATGGAAGACTGGTGTCAGAAGCTGCATGTGGGCACTGACTCCACTCCCTCACACCAAAAACAGGGAGTCTACCGGGTGGTGCATGAGTATGAAAGAGTCTTTAGCAAACACCCGCTAGACTTTGGGCAAGTAAAGGGGGTAGAACACCACATCCCCACAGGAGACCATCCACCCATAAAGGAAAGATACCGACCTGTACCCCCTGCACACTATCAGAATGCCAATGGAATGTTGCGAGAAATGAAGGAGGCTGGGGTAATCAGGGACAGCTGTAGCCCCTGGGCAGCTCCACTAGTTCTTGTGAAAAAGAGAGATGGCACCATGAGAATGTGTGTAGATTACAGAAAGGTCAACCGTATCACACACAAAGATGCGTACCCGTTACCTAGGATAGAGGAATCTTTAGCTGCATTAAAGTCTGCTAACTTCTTCTCCACTTTGGATCTTACTAGCAGGTACTGGCAGGTTCCTGTAGCAGAGGCAGACAAGGAGAAGACCGCGTTCACCACCCCGATGGGTCTTAGCGAATTCAACTGTATGCCGTTCGGGCTCTGCAACGCACCAGGAACCTTCCAGCGGTTGATGGAGTGCTGTCTGGGGCACAGGAATTTCGAGATGGTCGTGCTATACCTGGACGATCTCATCGTGTATTCCAAAACATATGAGGACCATCTGAAACACCTGGCAGAGGTGTTTGACACCCTGGCAGGCTACTGCCTAAAGGTGAAACCCTCCAAATGTCATCTACTGAAACCAAAGGTACAGTACCTGGGACACGTGGTGAGTGCTGACGGAGTAGCTCCAGACCCTGATAAGATCACAGTGATTAAGGACTGGCCAAGACCCTCCAGCATAAAGGAAGTGCGGCAGTTCCTCGGGTTGGTAGGCTACTACAGAAGATTCATCCCCGGGTTCACCAAAATGGCAGCCCCTATGCAAGACCTCCTGTTAGGTCAGTCAAAGACCAAGAATCAGAAGCCGCCCTTCAGGTGGGACAAGCTGGAAGAGGAGTCTTTCTGCCAGCTGAAGATGGCCCTCACGGGGGATGAGATCCTGGCCTACCCTGATTACGGCCAGCCTTTTATTCTCCACACGGACGCGAGCAACATCGGGCTAGGGGCGGTGCTGTCCCAGATCCAACAGGGCAGAGAATGGGTAATCGCTTATGCCAGCTGAAAACTACGGCCCACAGAGAGAAACCCTGAGAATTATAGCTCCTTCAAGCTAGAGTTCCTGGCAGTGGTGTGGGCAGTGACGGAACATTTCAAACATTACCTTGCCTCTGCCAAGTTCACTGTGTACACGGACAACAACCCGTTGACACACCTGGACACTGCAAGACTTGGTGCCCTGGAGCAAAGATGGATGGCCCGGCTGTCCAACTATGAGTTTACCATCAAATACCGGGCGGGACGCACAAATGCCAACGCAGACGCCCTGTCCAGGATGCCAAACTTGCCGGACGGAGGGGAAGATCCAGGAGAACTGGAAGAGATTGAACTCCCTGCGTTCCACCGTCGTGGGATTACCCAGTGTTCCCACCGTGTAAGGGACAGGCACTCTGCCACGTTCAATCCATTACCCCACTACAGCTGGGCGGAGACGCAAGACAGTGACCCAGCCGTCCGCCTGGTGAAAGAGATGCTGACACAGGCTGATGCCCGCCTTGACCCAGACGCTCCGGAAGAAACTAAACAGCTGTGGAAGGAGAAGAGTAAACTGTTTCTCTACAAGGGGAAGCTGTGCCGGAGAATTGTCAACTCCCGGACACATGAGCTGACCTGGCAGGTAGTGGTCCCGAGACGAGACGCGGCTATGGTCCTGGAGGCATACCACGATGGAGCAGGGCACTTTGGATGGAAGAAGTTGGAGTTCCTGTTGCGTGAACGGTTCTTCTGGGTAGGCATGAGAGGGGCCATTGAGAGATGGTGCAGAGACTGCAGCCCGTGCAACCTGAGAAGAAAGGACCGTGCCAGCCAGAAGACTCCCCTGCAGCCCATCATCACCAAGCAGCCACTAGAACTGGTAGCCCTGGACCATGTGAAGCTGGCTCCAAGTAGGTCCGGGTACGTCTACGCCCTCACCATCGTAGACCACTACTCCCGGTTCCTGGTGGTGGTCCCTGTTAAGGACTTAACAGCTCAGACAGCAGCTAGAGCCTTCCAGCAGCACTTCTGCCGTCCACACGGGTATCCAGAGCAAGTGTTGACTGACCAAGGTCCAGCCTTCAAAGCGGAGGCCTTCCAGGAGTTCTGCAACCTGTATGGCTGCAAGAAGATAAGGACAACACCCTATCACCCCCAAACCAACGGATTGTGCGAGAAGATGAACCAGGTGGTGATAGACTTGCTGAAAACGTTGCCCCTGGAAGAACGCAGTCTGTGGCCTGAAAAACTGCCTGATCTGGTGGACTTGTATAACCACATCCCAGTAAATTCCACCAACTGCACCCTGGCTTACCTAATGAGAGCAAGACCTGGTAAGCTGCCTATTGACCAGGATATGGGAGTCCTGACACCCGAGGACACCTCGCCAGAGGCAGACTGGGATACAGAACGACAGCAGCAGTACCGGAAAGTGCAGGAGAGTGTTGAGAGAAGTCTGTCTCAAGCAAGAGAAAGGCAAGAGAGGACTTGCTCCCGCTGTTCCCCTGGCACCTGGAGAGCAGGTCTTGAAGCAGAAGAGGCGGCTCCATAAGTTGGATGACCAGTGGGAGAAAAACAGTACACAGTACTGCCCTCAAGCCATGAAAATCCGAAAGTATGCGTTATCAGTAAGGATGGAGGAGAGACCACAGCCACTGTCTCCAGAGACCACCTGAAGAAGTGTCCCGAGCAGCTGCAAAGCACTGATGAAGACCAAGATAGCCCGCAACCTGCAGAAGAAAGGGAAGAAATGGTCAGTACAGTACTCAGAGAATTTCCCCAGTCCTGGACCCAAATTAACAACGTTATTGTGGTACCCGTCCTTACCTTTCTCCAGCCAGCCCCTCAAGGGCCTACAGAAGAGCAAGTAGTGTTGGAAGAGCAACCGGCCCTGGAGGCAGAAGATTCCATACCAGCAGCCCAGGAGAATCAACCCTCTGCTAGTAGTGAGCCTGCCGTGCCCGTGGTAAGCCAAAGAGTACGCAGAAAGCTGCCCAACCTACCCGTAACGTCTCCAAACACCTGTAGTGCAGACACTAGTGAGCCCACTACACAAGGGGTGGAAACAGGGGACCCAGAAAGAACACCACCAGATAGTGTGTTACGTAGGTCCACCAGGAGCACTAGAGGTCAAATGCCCGCTCGCTGGAGAATTTAAATGTGATATAAATACCTGTATATAGCAAATGTTAAAATGTTTTATGTTTGTTGCATGAATACTAATTATGTTTCTCAAGTTCCCCGACAGGGTCTATGGACTGACAGGTTATGGACAATGAATAACCGGAACTGTACCTTGTAAATAGTTGCACCTGTTAAGTGCCCCTTTTGTGCCAGACCACAGAACAAAAACCCGTGGAGGTGGCTGAAGACATGGTCCAACGCCGGATCATCAACGCCCTGTAGCCACCCCAGGGCCAACGTTGAGGGTTTGGGACGGGTCCCTCAAAATACATCTTGGGTGACATGGACACCTGGTTACGGAAGCGCCGTGACCTATAAAGACTAAACTTCTTGTATATATGTTGTGTTATTGCTTATACCCTGTTATGTTATGTCTTAAAAAAAAAAAAAAGTGTTTAGTCCCGGAGTACTAAAATTTACTAGGGGGGAATGTGGCACCCCAGGGGTCTGGTTGCCACAGTGGTAGAAATACCATGTCTGAGAGCGAGCATGGGTTTTCCTGGTCAGGAGCAATATTGCATGCCACACCTCCTGCCCCAGTCCAGGGAGGGGAGGAACCTGCCCTTTATAAACTGGATCTGGGGCGGGCTTAGGTAGTCAGAGAGAAGTCTAGATCCAGAGTAAGGGACAGAGCAGCAGCAAGGAGCTCTGTAGGAGCCAGGAGCTGGAAGCTAGCAGAGCTTATCCTGGCAGAAGACGCAGAGAACCGGACACCGGAGTCCGAGGCTGTGAGGATAACATCCAGCAGCAGAAACCACCTGGCAGGGGATTTCAGGTCCTCTGGCCATAGAAAGCCCGGAGGCTCAGTCACACGCAAGGGACCGGCACCGCCATCGAGGAGCGGAAGGAACCAAAGGCCCCAAGTCACCAGCCATACGGGTGAGCACCACACGGTACACTCAGGGACGTGGGCTACTACACGACTACAGCAAGGTAGCCAGGAAGAGTGCAGTCAGACGGGAAGGCCTACACCTCCACCTGGCCATGGGGACTCTTGTTCGCTCACAGACTGACCAGGCCGCTAATGTTAGCCAGTACTCCTGGCAGGGTCTCCTTCATTACCAACAGTAAAGACCCTGAACTGCACTGCACGGACTTTGAGTCATTTCTGCTGCGCCTATGCACCACAACCCTCACCATCTACACACGCTGCCCTGAGGCTATACTCCTCCCGTGGGGAGTTATACTACCCTCTGCTGCGCACCCAACATCAGCCTCAGCGGTCTGCCCCGCAGCAGCGGTTCTCAGTGATCGCAATCCACGGGTGGCGTAGTCGGACATTTAAACATTCAAAACCAAGTAAACAGATCCGCCACTGGTTTGACCACCCTGAGCCACGGGATCGGGTCGCCGCCACGGAGACTACAACCCCCAGCATTATACAGAGACCCGGTTCCGGGTATTCCCTCACACACGGCCCAGGGGGCGCGTCACATACATCACCATTCCAGGCTCAGAAACTGGCCAATGCATGCAGTGTGCGCGCTGAGGGGATTAACAAGTCACAGTGACTGTACTTATTTTAGACCAGACAACCCCTCTAACGATCAATCTGTGCATATGAAAGTGTGGTGGGCCAGTCTAAATAGGCCATTAAATATTTAATGGTCACTGTCAGCCAATATGAGTGCACCCTTATTAACATTGACCTATAGATCTTACTGAAGATCCCAGAAATGTAAAGGTTAGGGTTCATGGGGTTTGTGATTGACCCAGATTGTGCCTTTCTGCTTTATAAGCCAAATTACACAACACAGTTCATTAAGACTGGCATTGTGCATGTCACCGGGCATAACCGCATCACAAGAGAAGTAGTGCTCGTTACTCGTTTGCCGAGGGTGCTCGGGGATACACCAAGTATCGCGGGTTGCTCGAGTGACATGTTAGGGTCCATGTGGCCGCATGTTTTGCAGTTTTTAGACAGCCACAAAAAATGCAGGGATGGTCTGACAAACGCAGGCAATCCCATGTTTTGTGGAGGTCAAACAGCCGCGAAATATGCAACTGCAGGGACTCGAACATGTCACTCGAGCACCCGCAATACCCGATGCATACCCGAGCACCCTCGGCAAAGGAGTAACGAGCACTTGCACTCATCACTAAAGATAAGCCATGCACCAATGGGGAAGGCACAGTGTCCAGAACAGTTGTAAAACAAGCAGGGCAGTTTCCTGGTGCATGTGCAATACTAATGACCTCATTGGGGAGATTTAGCAAAGCAGTCAAAAATAAACCAAAAGTATTTGCTGCCCATAGCAGCCTGTCAAAGCAGCTTTTATTTTTCCAAAGCTACAAAAATTCTGCCGGCAGATGACAGCTTGCTATGGGTAATAGTTTGTTTCAGACAATTTTGATAAATTAAATCCAAGTTTTTATATTCTGAGCATGAATAGTTAAAAATACACAAAACAGTACAATGTACGTTAGGACACAACTGTTCCCATGCAACCTAGTACCCACACAATAATATCAGGGCACGACAAGGGGCATGGAAGTTACTGTATGCCTTGTTTGACGCCACATTCATCATTTTGATAAAATGAATGGGTAACACAAAGGCAAACCTCCCTGCTCCAGCACAACAGAACATTTTGTAAACTTAGAACATAGAAAATGGGTTCTCATAAGAGAGGGCTTGAAGCACAAGTAATAAGACTAACCAGGATGACATTGTTCTCAGATGTCCACAAAAATTTCGACTAATAAGACTTATCGGGCTCTAGAGTGGTGGCAAAAAAATTTGGGGGCTGGATTACTTTGATGAAGTCTTTTTGCAATTGTTTTCCACTCAAACCCCCACAGTAAGAAAACATTGAAAATTCTTAAATAATCCAGCAACTTTTCCATGCGGGTTATGCTGCAGAGGATGGTACCGCCATCATGTGATGGCTTCTCTTAATCTATCACCAGAATTACAAATGAGAGTCCCGCCGGGAAATCCTCCAATAAATTTGAATGTAAAAGTGTCAGAATATGGTTTGTGCTTACCTCCTAACAGGCTCCTTATGGTGTGCATTAAGTGAAGGGTTGATTACGTTACCTACAAATATGAAAAAAAATGTGAGAATCCTCAAAACAGAAAATTAAATCTTCATTGTCACATGCAATTTTTCTATATTATTTGCAATTACACCCCCAGAATTAAAGCTGAGTCCCCCCTACCCCATGTAGGGAATGGGCGTCTAACCCAGTTTGATGCATAGCAACCAGGAATATTGCCTTAAGTGGACTTATTTGGAGCAGATCCCTTTCCTGATTTGTGGAAAGTCAAGCAACCAATTTTTCCAACACCTATAGGAAATCAGAGGCAATTGCTGCAGATAAGGCATTATTGACCCAATAAGAATATGCCTTAAAGGGAACCTGTCAGCAGGCTTTTCCCAAAAGAGACAAGGCTAGTACGCCCTGATATACAGCATACTAATATGCTAAGTGAACAGAATCCCAGCAATAACATCATATATATTATTCAGAGCACCCAATTAAGACAAGTGTCAAAAAAGAAATGGGTGCCCTTTCCCAAAACTCATATAGCGATACTTACACTGGAGAACACATGGCTTTTATTATCTTATCCAAAAAATTATTTTATTCATCAGAATAGTTAAAAAAAAAAACTACAAAAATTGATATAAACTGCACACAAAGACAGAAGAATAAAAAGCGCTTATCCCAAATTTTCCATAATTCATACGAATAGTTTCCCATGTTAATGAATACAGGACCATAAATATACTCATGCTGTCAAATATAATGTAATACAGAATCTTTATCCATGTTTTAGACCGTCAGATACCAATACTCAGCATGAGCGCCGTAAATCCAACAAAGGGACTCCCAAACTCCAGTCCTCACGGCCACCCACAGGTCATGTTTTCAGGATTTACATAGTGCTGCACAGCTAAGAGAATTCCTGATGCCTTGATGATACTTCCACCACCTGGCCGAATGCTAAGAAAATCCTGAAAACATGAGCTGATGGGGTCCGTGAGGACTGGAGTTTGGGAAACACTGCATTAGACCATATAAAGCCTCATGTGGAGTGCTGCTGCAGTGTGCCCATAGAGCTGCGTAACATTTGTGTGGTTTTTTTTTTGAGCTGGAGGACAGAGGCTGTGTACCTTGAGTAATGCAGAACTGAGGGGCAGGAGCTGTGTGCAGGGGGCTTACACCAGTGGTTAATGCAGACCTGGGGGGCAGAGGGTTTTACCTAGGGCAATGCAGACCAGATGGAAAGGAGCTGTGTGCAGGGAGCTTGTACCTTGGGTAGTACATAAATGGGGGAAAAAGATGTGTGCAGGGGGCTTGCAACTTGGGTATTGCAGAAATGGGGGCTGGGGCTGTGTGCAGGGGGCTTTTACCTAGGGTAATTTAGAACTGGGGGTCAGGGGCTGTGTGCAGGGGGCTTGTACCTTGGGTAATACAGAACTGGCAGTCTGATCCTCATAGTCCCACCACTTTCCCCATAGACCCCTTTCATACAGCCTGATACTCATAGTCCACTCACTTTCCCCATAGTTCCCTCTCATACCGTCTGCTCCTCATAGTTCCCCCAATTTTCCCATAGTCCCCTCTCATACAGCCTGCTTCTCATAGTCCCCCCACTTTCCCCATAGTCGCCTCTCATACAGCCTGCTCCTCATAGTCCCCCCACTTTCCCCATGGTCCCCTCTCATACAGCCTGCTCCTCATAGTCCCCCCACTTTCCCCATAGTCCCCTCTCATACAGCCTGCTCCTCATAGTCCTCCCAGTTTCCCCATAGTCCCCTCTCATACAGCCTGCTCCTCATAGTCCTCCGAGTTTCCCCACAGTCCCCTCTCATACAGCCTGCTCCTCATATTCCCCCACTTTCCCCATAGTTCCCTCTCATACAGCCTGCTCTTCATAGTCCCCCCACTTTCCCCATAGTTCCCTCTCATACAGCCTGCTCCTCATAGTCCCCCCACTGTCCGCATAATCCCCTCTTATACAGCCTGCTCCTCATATTCCCCCACTTTCCCCAGTCTCCTCTCATACAGCCTGCTCCTCATAGTCCATCCACTTTCCCCATAGTCCCCTCTCAAACAGCCTGCTCCTCACAGTCCCCACACTTTCCCCATAGTCCCCTCTCATACAGCCTGCTCCTCACAGTCCCCTCTCATACAGCCTGCTCCTCATAGTCCTCCCAGTTTCCCCATAGTCCCCTCTCATACAGCTGGCTCCTCATAGTAGCCCCACTTTCCTCATAGTTCACTCTCATACAGCCTGCTCCTCATAGTCCCCCCACTTTCCCCATAGTCCCCTCTCATACAGTCTGCTCCTCATAGTCACCCCACTTTCCCCATAGTCTCCTCTCATACAGCCTGCTCCTCATAGTCCCCCCACTTTCCCCATAGTCCCCTCTCATACAGCTGGCTCCTCATAGTCCCCCCACTTTCCTCATAGTTCCCTCTCATACAGCCTGCTCCTCATAGTCCCCCAACTTTCCCCATAGTCCCCTTTCATACCATTCTGCTCCACATAGTCCCCCACTTTTCCCATAGTGCCCTCACATACAGCCTACTCCTCATAGTCCCCCCACTTTCCCCATAGTTCCCTCTCATACAGCCTGCTTCTCATAGTCCCCCCACTATCCCCAGGCTCCTCTCATACAGCCTGCTCCTTATAACCCCCCCCACTGTCCCCTCTCATACAGCCTGCTCCTCATATTCCCCCAGTTTCCCCAGTCTCCTCTCATACAGCCTGCTCCTCATAGTCCCCCCACTTTCCCCATAGTCCCCTCTCATACAGCTGGCTCCTCATAGTCCCCCCACTTTCCTCATAGTTCCCTCTCATACAGCCTGCTCCTCATAGTCCCCCCACTTTCCTCATAGTTCCCTCTCATACAGCTTGCTCCTCATAGTCCTCCCAGTTTCCCCATAGTCCCCTCTCATACAGCCTGCTCCTCATAGTCCTCCCACTTTCCCCAGGCTCCTCTCATACAGCCTGCTCCTCATAGTCCCCCCATTTTCCCCATAGTCCCCTCTCATACAGCTGGCTCCTCATAGTCCCCCCACTTTCCCCATAGTCCCCTCTCATACAGTCTGCTCCTCATAGCCCCCACACTTTTCCCATAGTCCCCTCTCATACAGCTGGCTCCTCATAGTCCCCCCACTTTCCTCATAGTTCCCTCTCATACAGCGTGCTCCTCATAGTCCCCCCACTTTCCCCACTGTCACCTCTCATACAACCTGCTCCTCATATTCCCCCACTTTCCCCATAGTTCCCTCTCATACAGCCTGCTCCTCATAGTCCCCCTACTTTCCCCAGGGCTCCTCTCATACAGCCTGCTCCTCATAGTCCCCCCACTTTCCCCATAGTCCCCTCTCATACAGCCTGCTCCTCATAGTCCTCCCAGTTTCCCCATAGTCCCCTCTCATATAGCCTGCTCCTCATAGTCCTCCCAGTTTCCCCATAGTCCCCTCTCATACAGCCTGCTCCTCATATTCCCCCACTTTCCCCATAGTTCCCTCTCATACAGCCTGCTCCTCATAGTCCTCCCACTTTCCCCAGGCTCCTCTCATACAGCCTGCTCCTCATAGCCCCCACACTTTCCCCATAGTCCCCTCTCATATAGCTGGCTCCTCATAGTCCCCCCCACACTTTCCTCATAGTCTCCTCTCATACAGTCTGCTCCCCATAGTCCCCTCTCATACAGCCTGCTCCTCATAGCCCTCCCAGTTTCCCCATAGTCCCCTGTTATACAGCCTGCTCCTCATATTCCCCCACTTTCCCCATAGTTCCCTCTCATACAGCCTGCTCCTCATAGTCCCCCCACTTTCCCCATAGTCCCCTCTCATACAGCTGGCTCCTCATAGCCCCCCCACGTTCCCCATAGTCCCCTCTCATACAGCCTGCTCCTCATAGTCCCCCACTTTCCTCATAGTTCCCTCTCATACAGCCTGCTCCTCATAGTCCCCCCCACTTTCCTCATAGCCCCCACACTTTCCCCATAGTCCCCTCTCATACAGCTGGCTCCTTGTAGTCCCCTCTCAGTCTGCTCCTCATAGTCCCCCCACTATTACACACTGCCCCCCATGATCTTCCCTCTCACACAGATTCCCATCTCTCTCTCCTCTTACAGATCTGTCCTTTCGCTCTCTGTCCCTCTCCACCTTCCCCTAGTAGCTGCAGCAGGATGGATCATAGACTGTATGGACCAGCATGCACTGCTGCTACTTCCTGTTATGTGCAGAACGCTATAAACCAGAAGCCCCGCCCGTTCCCGAGAGACTCCGCCCATTTCCGAGAGACCACGCCCCTGAGATCTCCATGACAACACGTCAGCGACAGTTACAGTGAGAAGCCACGCCCCTGCGCCCAGTATTGCTGAGGGCGGAGGAGCAGAGCCAGCAGCGATATGACCGCGCACACCGGGGGTCCGAGGTCTGTGCTGCGGGTGGTGGAGCCCCCGGCTGAGGCTGTGCGATGTACGAGCTGTGAGCATTGTGTGTGTATATAGATAGCAGTGTACATACATACATGGGTGATGGTGGTCTCTGCACTGCTGGGTTATTCTGGGGGATTCAGCTGACACCAAATATAGAAATATACTAATGGAATAAATACACTTTAACCCCTTCCTGACAGTTCTGATTTCCGCACTGTTATTTTTCCTCCATAACTCTTCTTCTTCTGTCGGCAGAACCCTGCGACGGCTCCTGATTTGCTGAGTGATTTCCTCTTATTAATGACTCCATTCACGTGTCCATATAATGTGCATCCAGGGGCCGAGAGATAAAGGGGGTTTATTGGGGGATGGGTTCTGCTATTGAATGTCACCATTTTATCTTCTGATAAATTCCAACTGCAGTGAAAAAAGCGCAATCCCACAACTCTGTATTATTTCCAGTGTTCATTATATGGTAACAATGTCCTGGCAATGATTCCCGGGCAGTACGATTTCAGCGATACCAAACATACATAGTTATTTTTTTCTTTACGTGTAGAAAACAAATCGGAAATTTGTAAAAAAAAAAAAAAAAAAAAATTCCCTTGTGTTGTCATTTTCTGAGACCCGATAGGTTTCCCAGTGTTGGTGGATGGGGCTGTGCGAGGGGTTCGCTTTTTGCGCCCAGAGCTGATGTTTTTATTGATATAATTTAGGGGTAGATACGATGTTTCGATCGCCTCATGTTGCATTTTTTCCTCATTACGCTGTTACTGATTGGGTTAATTAATTTTATATTTTGATATAGAAATCGGGATACCTCACTATGTGTCAATTTTTATTTTTTATTTATTTTTAATGGGGGAAAAGGAGGGTGATTAGAACTTTTTTTTCCTTTTCACTGTAATTATTAGTCTGATCTTCTGATCGCTTGTACTTTATACAGCAATGCCACTGTATTGCTGTATATAGAAAAAAATCTCGGTGTTTGATCTCCTATGAATGACAACTAGAATCTGGAGTTCACCAGAGTACTGTCAGTACTGACGAGCAACCGGGGTCTTCAGCAGACCCCCAGCTGTCATGGCAACCCAGCGCCTCACAATCACGTTGCGCTGGCGCCAAAGGGCAATTAGAAGAGCACTACCCCGGACCGTGCTGTTAATGCCCCTGTCACAGATTGACAGCAGCATTCTCATCAAGAGAATGCCAAGAGTGTGCAAAGCAGTCATCAAAGCAAAAGGTGGCTACTTTGAAGAACCTAGAATATAAGACATATTTTCAGTTGTTTCACACTTTTTTGTTAAGTATATAATTCCACATGTGTTAATTCATAGTTTTGATGCCTTCAGTGTGAATGTACAATTTTCATAGTCAAGAAAATACAGAAAAATCTTTAAATGAGAAGGTGTGTCCAAACTTTTGGTCTGTACTGTATGTAATAACTGTTGGACACAGTAATGTTTCTGCCTTGAAATGAGGTTTATTGTACTAGCAGAAAATGTGCAATCTGCATTCAAACAAAATTTGACAGCTGCATAAGTATGGGCACCCTTATAATTTTCTTGTTTTAAATACTCCTACCTACTTTTTACTGACTTACTAAAGCACTTTTTTTGGTTTTGTAACCTCATTGAGCTTTGAACTTCATAGCCAGGTGTATGCAATCATGAGAAAAGCTATTTAAAGTGGCCACTTGCAAGTTGTTCTCCTGTTTGAATCTCCTCTGAAGAGTGGCATCATGGGCTACTCAAAACAACTGTCAAATGATCTGAAAACAAAGATTATTCAACATAGTTGTTCAGGGGAAGGATACAAAAAGCTGTCTCAGAGATTTAACCTGTCAGTTTCCACTGTGAGGAACATAGTAAGGAAATGGAAGAACACAGGGACAGTTCTTGTTAAGGCCAGAAGTGGCAGGCCAAGAAAAACATCAGAAAGGCTGAGAAGAAGAATTGTGAGATCAGTCAAGGACAATCCTCAGACCACCTCCAGAGAGCTGCAGCATCAACTTGCTGCATATGGTGTCACTGTGCATCGGTCAACTATACAACGCACTTTGCACAAGGAAAAGCTGTATGGGAGAGTGATGCGAAAGAAGCCGTTTCTGCAAGCACGCCACAAACAGAGTCGGCTGAGGTATGCAAAAGCACATTTGGAGAAGCCAATCTCTTTTTGGAAGAAGGTCCTGTGGACTGATGAAACCAAGATTGAGTTGTTTGGTCATACAAAAAGGCGTTATGCATGGCGGCAAAAAAACACAGCATTCCAAGAAAAACACTTGCTACCCACAGTAAAATTTGATGGAGGTTCCATCATGCTTTGGGGCTGTGTGGCCAATGCCGGCATCGGGAATCTTGTTAAAGTTGAGGGACGCATGGATTCCACTCAGTATCAGCAGATTCTTGACAATAATGTTTAAGAATCAGTGATAAAGTTGAAGTTACGCAGGGGATGGATCTTTCAGCAAGACAATGATCCAAAACACCGCTCCAAATCTACTCAGGCATTCATGCAGAGGAACAATTACAATGTTCTGGAATGACCATCCCAGTCCCCAGACCTGAACATCATTGAACATCTGTGGGATCATTTGAAGAGGGCTGTCCATGCTCGGCGACCATCAAACTTAACTGAACTGGAATTGTTTTGTAAAGAGGAATGGTCGAAAATACCTTCATCCAGGATCCAGGAACTCATTAAAAGCTACAGGAAGTGACTAGAGACTGTTATTTTTGCAAAAGGAGGATCTACTAAATATTAATGTCACTTTTCTGGTGAGGTGCCCATACTTATGCACCTGTCAAATTTTGTTTGAATGCAGATTGCACATTTTCTGTTAGTACAATAAACCTCATTTCAAGGCAGAAACATTACTGTGTCCAAAAGTTATTACATATATCAAACTGAAATAGCTGTTGCAAAACACTAATTTTTATAAAACATTAAGCTTAAGATTAATAGGGGTGCCCAAACTTTTTCATATAACTGTATTAGCAAACAACATTGTTCACCTAACTAAGAGGAGACCGCAATCAGGGTTAGACAAATACTAGCCTGACCTTCAGAAATACACTACTATATTGTGTTTAAATTGACTTGTATATGTATGTGTATTTGCTTATTAAGATTTTACTCTGTATCGTCATAGCATTTAAGGAGTTAAGCAACTGTTATCCAACGTTATCCAATGTATGGGCAGTCTGTGTGGCATCTGTCAGGAATCCAGGATAAATGCTAACATGCCCATCTGTTCTCCATTGCCATTATTACATTACTAATCAAATTGTTGATGCAATTTTTCTGTCCAACAAAAGCATTGGAAACGGGGAATAGTAGGAAGGGGATTGACTGGGGCGGGACTGTAAGGATTCCTGTCAATTCCTAACACAAAAGGCACCATATATATATTCCTATACACGTAGAATTATTTTCTGTACCAGTAGATACTTTGGTGTCACGCGGACGTCGGTTCATGTGCTTTGGTGGTATGTGGATGTTAAGCCTAGTGCTTCGCTGGCATGCGTAAGCTGAGGCATGTGCTTTGGAGGCAAGTAAATGCTGGGCCATGTGCATCAGCAACATCCAGATGCGGGGCCGTGTCCTTCGGTGGCACCCGGACGCAGGGCCGTGTCCTTCGGTGGCACCTGGACGCGGGGCCGTGTTCTTTAGTGGCACCTGGACGCAGGGCCGTGTGCTTCGGTGTCACCCGGACGTGGGACCATGTGCTTCGGTGGCACCCGTATGCGGGACCGTGTGCTTGAGTGGCACCAGAACGCAGGGCCATGTGCTTCGGTGGCACCCTTACGCGGGACCGTGTGATTCGGTGGCACCGGGACTCATTGTTGTGTGCTTCCGTGGCTTCGGTATGCGGGGCCGTTTGCTTTGGTGGCACCCGAACGTGGGACCGTGTGCTTCGGTGGCACCAGGACATGGGACTGTGTGCTTCAGTGGCATCCAGATGCGGGGCTGTGTGCTACGGTGGCACACGGACGCGGATTGTGTGCTTTGGTGGCACCCAGACGCGGATTGTGTACTTTGGTGGCACCCGGACGTGGAACCGTGTGCTTCGGTGGCACCTGGATGTTGGACCGTGTGCTTCGGTGGCATCCAGATGCGGACTGTGTGCTTTGGTGGCATGCAGATGCGGGGCCGTGTGCTTCGATGGCACCGGGACGCATTGCCATGTGTTTGAGTGGCACCAGTATGCAGGGCCACGTGCTTCGGTGGCACCCATATGCGGGACCGTGTGCTTCGGTGGCACCGGGATGCGGGGCTGTGTGCTTCAATGGCACCGATACGCATTGCCGTGTGTTTGAGTGGCACCAGCATGCATTGCCGTGTGCTTCGGTAGCACCCTTACGCGGAACCGTGTGCTTCGGTGGCACCAGGACATGTTGACATATGCTTCGGAGGCACCGGTACGCGGGACAGTGTGCTTCGGTGGCACCCAGATGCGGATTGTGTGCTTCAGTGGCACCCGGACGTGGAACCATGTGCTTTGGTGGCATACGGATGCGGGGCTGTGTGCTTCGGTGGCACTGGGACGCATTGCCGTGTGCTTCCGTGGCACCGGTACGCAAGACTGTGTGCTTCGTTGGCACTCGGATGTGGGGCCTTGTTCTTCGGTGGCACCGGGACACCGGGCCGTGTGCTTCGGTGGCACTCAGATGCGGGACCGTGTGCTTCGGTGGCACAAGAACGCATTACCGTGTGCTTGAGTGGCACCAGTACGCAGGGCCGTGTGCTTCGGTGGCACCCATATGCAGGACCATGTGCTTCGGTGGCACCAGGATGCGTTGCCGTGTGCTACCGTGGCACCGGTATGCGGGTCTGTGTGCTTTGGTGTCACCCGGAGGTGGGAACGTGTGCTTTGGTTGCACCGATACGCATTGCCGTGTGTTTCAGTGGCACCAGTACGCATTGCCGTGTGCTTCGGTGGCACCCTTACTCGGGACCGTGTGCTTCAGTGGCACCAGTACGCGGATTGTGTGCTTCGGTCGCACTCGGACGTGGGACCGTGTGCTTTGGTGGCATCCGAATACGGGTCGTGTGCTTCGGTGGCACCAGGACGCATTGTGGTGTGCTTGAGTGGCACGAGTACGCAGGGCCGTGTGCTTCAGTGGCACTTTTACGCGGGGCCATGTGCATCGGTGTCACCTGGACGTGTTGTAGTGTGCTTCCGTGGCACCGGTACGCGTAACTGTGTGCTTTGGTGGCACCCGGACGCGGATTGTGTGCTTCGGTGGCACCCAGGCGTGGGACCGTGTGCTTCGGTGGCACCGTAGGTGTTGCCGCGTGCTTCGTTGGCACCGGTACGTGGTACTGTGTACTTCGGTGGCACCCGGACGTGGAATGTGTGCTTCGGAGGCCCCCGGACGTGCGACCGTGTGCTTCGGTGGCATCCGGATGTAGGGCCGTGTGCTTCGGTGGCACCGGGACACATTGCCGTGTGCTTCTGTGGCACCGGTACACAGGACCGTGTGCTTAGGTGGCTCCCATACGCGGGACCGTGTGCTTCGGTGGCACCCGAAAGCGGGACCGCATGCTTCGGTGGCACCAGTACGCGGGACCGTGTGCTTCGGTGGCATCCGGGCGCGTGACTGTGCTTTTAAGGCATCCAGATGTGGGCCGTGTGCTTCGGTGGCACCGGGAAGTGTTGCCGTGTGCTTCCGTGGCACCGGTACGCAAGACCGTGTGCTTCGTTGGCACCCGGACGCGGGGCTGTGTTCTTTGGTGGCAACCGGACGTGGGGCCGTGTTCTTTGGTGGCAACCGGACATGGGGCCGTGTTCTTTGGTGGCAACCGGACATGGGGCCGTGTGCTTCGGTGGCACCCGGACACGGGGCCGTGTGCTTCGGTGGCACCCAGATGCAGGACCGTGTGCTTCGGTAGCACCCGTACGCGAGACTGTGTGCTCGGTGGCACCCGGAGGCGGAACCATGTGCTTTGGTGGCATCCTTATGCGGTGCTGTGTGCTTCGGTGGCACACTTACGCGGGACCGTGTGCTTCCATGGCATCGGTATGCAGAACCGTGTGCTTCGGTGCCACCCGGACGCGGATTGTGTGCTTTGGTGGCACCCGGATGCGGATTGTTTGCTTCGGTGGCACCCGGACGTTGGACCGTGTGCTTTAGTGGCACTCAGACGCGGGAACGTGTTCTTCGGTGGCATCTGGATGCGGGACCGGGTGCTTCGGTGGCACCCTTACGCGGGAACGTGTGCTTCGGTGGCACCGGAATGCATTGCCGTGTGCTTGAGTGTCACCAGTATGCAGGGCCGTGTGCTTCGGTGGCACCCTTACGCAGGACCGTGTGCGTCGGTGGCACCAGGATGCGTTGCCGTGTGCTACCGTGGCACCGGTATACGGGACCGTGTGGTTTGGTGTCACCCGGACGCGAGGCCGTGTGCTTCAGTGGCACCCGGACACGGGGCTGTGTGCTTCAGTGGCACCCTGATGTGGTTTGGTTGCACCGATATGCATTGCCGTGTGTTTGAGTGGCACCAGTATGCATTGCTGTGTGCTTCGGTGGCACCCTTACGTGGGACCGTGTGCTTCGGTGGCACCGGTACACGGGACCGTGTGCTTCGGTGGCACCCGGATGCGGGGCTGTGTGCTTTGGTGGCACCTGGACACGGGGCCATGTGCTTCGCTGGCACCCAGATGCAGGACCGTGTGCTTCGGTGGCACCCGTACACGGGACTGTGTGCTTTGGTGGCACCCGGACGCGGGACCGTGTGCTTCGGTGGCATCCGGATGCGGGGCCGTGTGCTTCGGTGGCACCTGAACTCATTGCCGTGTGCTTGAGTGGCACCAGTACGCAGGGCCGTGTGCTTCGGTGGCACCCATATGCGGGACCGTGTGCTTCGGTGGCACCAGAACATGTTGCCGTGTGCTTTGGAGGCACCGGTACGCGGGACTATGTGCTTCGGTGGCACCCAGATGCGGATTGTGTGCTTCGGTGGCACCCAGACGTGGAACCGTGTGCTTTGGTGGCATACGGATGCGGGGCCATGTGCTTCCGTGGCACCAGGACGTGGGACAGTTTGCTTCAGTGGCACACGGATGCGGGACCATGTGCTTCGGTGGCACCCGTACGCGAGACCTTGTGCTTCGGTGGCACCCGGACGCAGATTGTGTGCTTCGGTGGCACCCAGGCACGGATTGTGTGCTTTGGTGACACCAGTATGCAGGGCAGTGTGCTTCAGTGGCACCAGAACGCAGGACCGTGTGCTTCCGTAGCACGGGTACGCAAGACTGTTTGCTTTGTTGGCACTCGGACGCGGGGCCTTGTTCTTCGGTGGCACCTGGACGCGGGGCCGTGTGCTTCGGTGGCACCCGGACATGGGGCCGTGTGCTTCGGTGGCACCCAGATGCGGGGCCGTGTGCTTCGGTGGCACCAGTACACATTGCCATGTGCTTCGATGGCACCCTTACGCGGGACCGTGTGCTTCAGTGGCACCAGTATGCGGATTGTGTGCTTCGGTGGCACCCAGACGGGGATTGTGTGCTCCGTTAGCACTCGGACGTGGGAGCGTGTGCTTCGGTGGCATCCGGATACGGGCCGTGTGCTTCGGTGGCACTGGGACGTGTTGTGTGCTTCGGTGGCACCAGTACGCGTAACTGTGCTTTGGTGGCACCCGGACGCGGATTGTGTGCTTCGGTGGCACCCGAAAGCGGGACCACTTGCTTTGGTGGCACCCGGACGTGGGACCGTGTGCTTTGAAGGCATCCAGATGCGGGGTTGTGTGCTTCGGTGGCACCGGGAAGTGTTGCCGTGTGCTTCCGTGGCATGGGTACGCAAGACTGTTTACTTCGTTGGCACTCGGACGCGGGACCATGTGCTTTGAAGGCATCCAGATGCGGGGCCTTGTTCTTCGGTGGCTCCCGGACGCGGGGCCGTGTGCTTCGGTGGCACCCATATGCGGGACCGTGTGCTTCGGTGGCACCAGGATGCGTTGCCGTGTGCTACCGTGTCACCGGTATGCGGGTCTGTGTGCTTTGGTGTCACCAGGAGGCTGGAATATGTGCTTTGATTGCACTGATATGCATTGCCGCGTGTTTGAGTGGCACCAGTATGCATTGACATGTGCTTTGGTGGCACCCTTACGCGGGACCGTGTGCTTCGGTGGCACCGGCACACAGGACCATGTGCTTCGGTGGCACCCAGACGGGAATTGTGTGCTTCGGTGGCACTCGGACGTGGGACCGTGTGCTTCGGTGGCATCCAGATACAGGCCGTGTACTTCGGTGGCACCGGGACACCTTGCCGTGTGCTTCAGTGGCACCTTTACGCAGGACTGTGTGCTTCGGTGGCACCGGGACGTGTTGTAGTGTGCTTCCGTGGCACTGGTACGCGTAACTGTGCTTTGGTGGCACCCGGACACGGATTGTGTGCTTTGGTGGCACCCAGGCGTGGGACCGTGTGCTTCGGTGGCATCCGGATGCAGGGCCGTGTGCTTCGGTGGCACCCTTACACGGGACCGTGTGCTTCCATGGCACTGGTACGTAGAAGCGTGTGCTTCGGTGGCACACGGACGCGGATTGTGTGCTTTGGTGGCACCCGGACGTGGAACCATGTGCTTCAGTGGCACCATGGATGCGGATTGTGTGCTTCGGTGGCACCCGGACGTTGGACCGTGTGCTTGGTGGCACCCGGACGCGGGATCGTGTGCTTTGGTGGCATCCGGATGCGGGGCCATGTGCTACGGGGCCATGTGCTGGGAAGATGGGGTACTCAGAGCCGGGTCAGATGTTGAGAACGGGGATGCAGTCGTGGCCTCGACCTGTTCCGTGCCCAGAGCCGTCACATTAAAAATGATGTTAGGGCTTTCCGGGTTGAGTGGTAATTGTCGACTACGCCACCTGTGGTGTCTGGTGATGCGCCACCAGCGCCGCTACAGTCCGCTGAGGCCCGATGTCATGGCGGCTAAAGTTCTCGCTGCTCCCCACAGGCGGAGCGCGGCCTCAGGGCAGGCAAGGCAGGATAAAAGGGGGGTAGTAGTGTGGGAGTGCGGGCACCGTGTCGCGTGGTATGGCGCGTAATGAACAGTCCGGAGGCCATAGGGATGAATTTCCAAGGCTTTACTCACAGTTCTCATAAGCAGCGCAAGGCTTCTCCCTGCTCTTCGCGGAGTCCTGCGGCCACCAGGGACGGGGGTCCGACTACCTCCGAGGAAGTCCAGTGTGAGGTAGCATCCCTACACCAGAGTGTTCCTGCACTACAGACTTTACCCTTTCCCGTCTGTGCGTGTGTGGATAGGCCGGGTCTCCCTTTGAGCTCCTCTCAGGTGTATGGCTCGGGTGGCAATTCCTCTCCATCCCAAGCCCGGCGGGATCCTCAGGGCCTAACCGGGCTTTCCCGTCCTGGACATAGAGTATGAGGTCGGGTGTCGGGGGCCGGTACCCCTCTTGCATGCAGCCGGAATCCCTCTGAATAGATCAGGTAGAATAGGACAGGTGGCGTGCTCCGCTCCGTCTGCATCCTCCCCGGGACCCATTTGCTAGGGAGCCACACTCTAAAGCTCCCGGGCCTTCTTGATCCTGGTCCTTGGCCGGGTTGAGACATTCCTTGTCTGCAACCTACCTCTCGTCCCAAGGCCAGGGTACGAGGGCTGTGTCCCTTCTCGGTGCAGGCCCACACAGGGAGGGAGGTCACATAACACACAGTAGTTTTACAGCAACCAAGACCAAGATAAAAGATGGCATTCTATTAAATATGAAATTAGAAGTGTCACTAACTAACTGTTCCTCCACCCACACCCACTAACTGGTTCCTACCACTTTGTGTTCCCCAGTCTCCCTGTAACCAGGGGAGCAGCACCTAGTGCATACTAGCTCCCTCTGGTGGAAATGTGGTGTTGGATACAAAACTAGGTAACTACCATCGCACCGGACTTACCTCAGAGGAGGAACACCACACTCCATTAAAGAAGTGCAGCATTCCTGTGGCGGTCGAACCCTCAGGGGCGCCACATTCCCCCCTGGTAAAACATAGCACGTCCGTGGGCTGCAAAGGAATAGCACCCAGGAAAATTCTTTTTAGATAAACAAATAGAACTATCATCCCTTTATGGGAGGCACATTTCTTGTAACGTTGCATAACAGTTATAAAAGTACAAAAGTGCAAAAGTATAAAATTATAAAAATACAGAGATATAAAAGTGCAAAATTATAAATTAAGACAAGAGACTTTTTGATTAAGACAGCGAACTGCTTAAAGGTGACGACGGTCAGTTCAGTAGCAAGAGGGACCTGACCTAAACCCTCTAAGTGGGCCCTGGGGTGGCTGCAGGGCATGAAGATCCGGAGCTGGAGCCCCACACAAGCCACTCCAGACAGGTTTTGCTTCTGAGGTCTGAGGTAGAAAGTAGGCACGGTTTTGTATAAAACCAATAGGGAGCACCTAAATAGATGCATAACTATTTACAATGCAGTCCGCCGCCTGCCATAGTCCGCAGGGACCAAAGTCTCTATAAGAAAAGGAAAACACACGAAAAATAGCAGCAATAGTTAAACTTCAAACAATAACTACAGCAGCCGGGGCTGCTTCAGACTTGGGGCTCACGTGGAGGGAAGGGTTCATTCCTCCCGACAGAGGCTAGCCGGTCACCTGAGGCTGAGGGCGGGGTGGCATCACTCCCAGACACTTTGCGGACGTCCAGGGCGTACCACCCACGCTCCCTCTGGTGGCGAGTGAAAGTCACAGTATCGCCCGGGAAGAGGTTCCGGCCGGGGTGTCCCTTCTTAAGGCGCGGCTCGACGTCCCGCCTGCTGACGAACACATCGTCCTGGAACATGGGACACTGGATAAACCCCCACCCCGCCTCATGGTGAAAACGCACAACCTGGCCTTCATACCGGGGACTAGGATGGGTTGCCTCCTCCAGTCGCGCCCGAGTCTTTGTAGCCTTGGTCCTCACCTCGAGGCGCTCGCAGCGTTGCTCCCGCCAACGTTGCTCCCGTGCCAGTTGGAAGACCTGGTCGCTGCACCATTGGCTCCTCCTGCGCGCTTCAGATCTGGTCTCTCGCAGGCAGCCCATAAGGTCGCCCCCCTGGTTTTCCCAGGCCCACTCCTCGGCCTCGGGCCAGGTCACCGCTGGTGCAGGTAGCGGGGTGAGGACGGGTTGCTGCAAGTCCTCGGAAGATACGGACCAGTCCGGGTTGGAGCTGGTAGCCTCCTCCGCAGCTCCAGGCACCTCCGTTACCGAGCTCTCGTGACAGCGTAACCCCCCACCAATAGCTCCCGGTTGCAGCTCAGGAGCTAGTGCTTGCTCCCAGGTGACTGCGTAGGGGACTATGTACTCCGCCATGAGGTCCAGGATCGTCTCTGATGGCTCCACAGCCGGGGCAGAGGTTGCACTCTCACCTGCCGCTAGGTCACTCTCCACTTCGACCTCCGGGTCGACTGGTCCTGGAACCTCCTCTCCTCGACGGCGGTCTCGGATCCGCTGCAGCATCTCCGCTTTCCACTCAGCCGTCGCTGCCTCCTGGGCCTCCTTGCAAGTCCTGGAGCTTCCGAATGGAGAAACTCTATATCTCCCGGTGTTAATACGCCGCCACTTCGCTCTCTGCCGGGTGAAGGGCCTGGACCAGGTTCAGTGGTCACGTGGTCTCGCTCCCCAGAGGCATCCATGACTGCCTCCGTTGACTGCCAAGCTCCGACTGACATGGCCGCACCTTGTTGCTTTCCTTCTTCTTCCTCCTCTTTCGGGGCGGTTCCTGGGCGGCATGCTGACTGGCCCGCCTTCGTTCAGCCCATCCTGTTTGACGGGCATTACCCCACGGACAGTCTCTGATGGAAGGGGCAGTCCACATTTTTGGCGCCAAGCGGGAGCCCAGCCCACGATGGGAGGTGTACAAAGACAGTCTTTTCACAGCATTATGGCGCCTGTTCTTCTTGGGCGGGCGCCATTTTAAGTGCAAAACAACAGTCCAAGGTGTAAGGCACACTGTACCCGATAGCAATGGGCACTTTTCTCCATTGCTGCGGGCACGATATCCTGCCAACTACGCCAGTGATGTGCCGCTCGCAAGCCCTGCCTTGGGAAGATGGGGTACTCGGAGCCGGGTCAGATGTTGAGGACGGGGATGCAGTCGTGGCCTTGACCCGTTCCGTGCCCAGGGCCGTCACATTGAAAATGATGTTAGGGCTTTCCGGGTTAAGTGGTAATTGTCGACTATGCCACCTGTGGTGTCTGATGATGCGCCACCAGCGCTGCTAGCAGTCCGCTGAGGCCCGATGTCATGGCGGCTAAAGTTCTCGCTGCTCCCCACAGGCGGAGCGCGGCCTCAGGGCAGGCAAGACAGGATAAAAGGGGGGTAGTAGTGTGGGAGTGCGGGCACCGTGTCGCGTGGTATGGCGCGTAATGAACAGTCCGGAGGCCATAGGGATGAATTTCCAAGGCTTTACTCACAGTTCTCATAAGCAGCGCAAGGCTTCTCCCTGCTCCTCGCGGAGTCCTGCGGCCACCAGGGACGGGGGTCCGACTACCTCCGAGGAAGTCCAGTGTGAGGTAGCATCCCTACACCAGAGTGTTCCTGCACTACAGACTTTACCCTTTCCCGTCTGTGCGTGTGTGGATAGGCCGGGTCTCCCTTTGAGCTCCTCTCAGGTGTATGGCTCGGGTGGCAATTCCTCTCCATCCCAAGCCCGGCGGGATCCTCAGGGCCTAACCGGGCTTTCCCGTCCTGGACATAGAGTACGAGGTCGGGTGTCGGGGGCCGGTACCCCTCTTGCAGCCGGAATCCCTCTGAATAGATCAGGTAGAAGAGGACAGGTGGCGTGCTCCGCTCCGTCTGCATCCTCCCCGGGACCCATTTGCTATGGAGCCACACTCTAAAGCTCCCAGGCCTTCTTGATCCTGGTCCTTGGCTGGGTTGAGACATTCCTTGTCTGCAACCTACCTCTCGTCCCAAGGCCAGGGTACGAGGGCTGTGTCCCTTCTCGGTGCAGGCCCACACAGGATCTGTGCTCCCGGAGGGAGGTCACATAACACACAGTAGTTTTACAGCAACCAAGACCAAGATCAAAGATGGCATTCTATTAAATATGAAATTAGAAGTGTCACTAACTAACTGTTCCTCCACCCACACCCACTAACTGGTTCCTACCACTTTGTGTTCCCCAGTCTCCCTGTAACCAGGGGAGCAGCACCTAGTGCATACTAGCTCCCTCTGGTGGAAATGTGGTGTTGGATGCAAAACTAGGTAACTACAATCGCACCGGACTTACCTCAGAGGAGAAACACCAAACTCCATTAAAGAAGTGCAGCATTCCTGTGGAGGTTGAACCCTCAGGGGCACCACAGTGGCACCGGAACACATTGCCGTGTGCTTGAGTATCACCAGTACGCAGGGCCGTGTGCTTTGGTGGCACCCTTACGCGGGACCATGTGCTTCCATGGCACTGGTACGAAGAACCGTGTGCTTCGGTGACACACGGACGCGGATTGTGTGCTTTGGTGGCACCCGGACGTGGAACCGTGTGCTTTGGTGGCACCCGGACGCAGATTGTGTGCTTTGGTGGCACCCGGATGTGGGACCGTATGCTTCAGTTGCATCCGGATATGGGCCGTGTGCTTCGGTGGCACTAGGACGCATTGCAGTGTGCTTGAGTGGCACCAGTACGCAGGGCCGTGTGCTTCGGTGGCACCTTTACACTGGACCGTGTGCTTCGGTTGCACCGGGACGTGTTGTAATGTGCTTCTGTGGCACCGGTACGCGTAACTATGTGCTTTGGTGGAACCCAGATGCAGATTGTGTGCTTCGGTGGCACCCAGGCGTGGGACCTTGTGCTTCGGTGGCATCCGTATGCAGGGCCGTGTGCTTCGGTGGCACCGGGACGCACTGCCGTGTGCTTCCTTGGCACCGGGACCGTGTGCTTCAGTTGCACACGGATTCTGGACCGTGTGCTTCGTTGGCACCCGTACGCGAGACCGTGTGCTTCGGTGGCACCCGGACGCAGATTGTGTGCTTCGGTGGCACCCAGGCGCGGATTGTGTGCTTCAGTGACACCAGTACGCCGGGCCGTGTGCTTCAGTGGCACCAGAACGCGGGACCGTGTGCTTCCATGGCACCGGTACGCGGTACCGTGAGCTTTGAAGGCATCCGGATGCGAAGCCGTGGGCTTCGGTGGCACCAGTACGCGGGACTGTGTGCTTCGATGGCACCATAGGTGTTGCCGCATGCTTCGTTTGCACCGTTGCGCGGTACTGTGTACTTCGGTGGCACCTGGACCCGGAATGTGTGCTTCGGAGGCACCCGGACGTGGGACCGTGTTCTTCGGTGGCATCCGGATACGGGCCGTGTGCTTCAGTGGCACCGGGATGCATTGCCGTGTGCTTCAGTGGCACCTTTACGCAGGACCGTGTGCTTCGGTGGCACCGGGATGTGTTGTAGTGTGCTTCCGTGGCACCGGTATGTGTAACTGTGCTTTGGTGCCACCTGGACGCGGATTGTGTGCTTCGGTGGCACCCAGGCGTGGGACCGTGTGCTTCGGTGGCATCCGGATGCAGGGCCGTGTGCTTCGGTGGCACCCTTACTCGGGACCGTGTGCTTCCATGGCACCGGTACGTAGAAGCGTGTGCTTCGGTGGCACACGGACGCGGATTGTGTGCTTCGATGGCACCCGGACATTGGACCGTGTGCTTTGGTGGCACTCGGACGCGGGAACGTTTGCTTCAGTGGCATCCGGATGCGGGGCCGTGTGCTTCGGTGGCATCCGGATGCAGGGCCGTGTGCTTCGGTGGCACCGGAATGCATTGCCGCGTGCTTGAGTATCACCAGTACGCAGGGCCGTGTGCTTCGGTGGCACGCTTAAGCGGGACCATGTGCTTCCATGGCACCGGTACGCAGAACCGTGTGCTTCGGTGGCACACGGATGTGGATTGTGTGCTTTGGTGCCACCAGGACGTGGAACCGTGTGCTTTGGTGGCACCTGGAAACGGATTGTGTGCTTTGGTGGCACCTAGATGTGGATTGTGTGCTTCGGTAGCACCCAGCCGTGGGACCATGTGCTTTGGTGGCACCGGTACGCGTAACTGTGTGCTTTGGTGGCACCCAGACGCGGATTGTGTGCTTCGGTAGCACCCAGGCGTGGGACCGTGCGCTTCGGTGGCATCCGGATGCAAGGCCGTGTGCTTCGGTGGCACCGGGACGCACTGCCGTGTGCTTCCGTGGCACCGGGACGCGAGACCGTGTGCTTCAGTGGCACACGGATGTGGGACCGTGTGCTTCGTTGGCACTCGTACGCGAGACCGTGTGCTTTGGTGGCACTCGGACGCAGATTGTGTGCTTCGGTTTCACCCAGGTGCGGATTGTGTGCTTCGGTGACACCAGTACGCAGGGCCGTGTGCTTCAGTGGCACCAGAACGCGGGATCGTGTGCTTCCGTGGCACCGGTACGCGGGACCGTGAGCTTTGAAGGCATCCGGATGCGAAGCCGTGGGCTTTGGTGGCACCCTTACGCAGGACCGTGTGCTTCAGTGGCACCGAAGGTGTTGTCATGTGCTTCGTTGGCACTGGTACGTGGGACTGTGTGCTTCGGTGGCACCTGGACGCGGAATGTGTGCTTCGGAGGCACCCGGACGTGGGACCGTGTGCTTCGGTGGCATCCGGATGCGGGTCCGTGTGCTTCGGTGGCACCGGGACACATTGCCATGTGCTTCTGTGGCACCGGTACACAGGACCGTGTGCTTAAGTGGCACCCATACGCGGGACCATGTGCTTCGGTGGCACCCGAAAACGGGACCGTGTGCTTCAGTGGCACCAAAGGTGTTGTCGCGTGCTTCGTTGGCACCAGTACGCGGGACCGTGTGCTTCGGTGGCACGCGGACGCGTGACTGTGCTTTGAAGGCATCCAGATGTGGGCCGTGTGCTTCGGTTGCACTGGGTAGTGTTGCCGTGTGCTTCCGTGGCACTGGTACGCAAGACCATGTGCTTCGTTGGCACCCAGATGCGGGGCTGTGTTCTTTGGTGGCAACCGGACTTGGGGCCATGTTCTTTGGTGGCAACTGGACATGGGGCCGTGTGCTTCGGTGGCACCTGGACATGGGGCCGTGTGCTTCTGTGGCACCCGGACACGGGGCCGTGTGCTTCGGTGGCATCCGGATGCGGGGCCGTGTGCTTCGGTGGCATCGTAACACATTGCTGTGTGCTTCCGTGGCACCAGAACACAGGACCGTGTGCTTAGGTGGCACCCGTAAGCGGGAACGTGTGCTTCGGTGACACCCGAAAGCGGGACCATGTGCTTTGAAGGCATCCAGATGAGGGCCATGTGCTTCGGTGGCACCAGGAAGTGTTGCCGTGTGCTTCCGTGGCACAGGTACGCAAGACCGTTTGCTTCGTTGGCACTCGGACGCGGGGCCTTGTTCTTCGGTAGCACCTGGACGCGGGGCCGTGTGCTTCGGTGGCACCCAGATGCGGGGCCGTGAGCTTCGGTGGCACCAGTACGCATTGCGGTGTGCTTCGGTGGCACCTATACGCAGGACCGTGTGCTTCGGTGGCACTCGGACATGGGACCGTGTGCTTCGGTGGCATCCGGATGCGGGGCCGTGTGCTTCGGTGGCACCGGGACACATTGCCGTGTGCTTCTGTGGCACCGGTACACAGGACCGTGTGCTTAGGTGGCACCCATACACTTGACCATGTGCTTCGGTGGCACACGAAAGTGGGACCGCGTGCTTCGGTGGCACCAGTACGCGGGACCGTGTGCTTCGGTGGCATCCAGATGCGGGCCGTGTGCTTCGGTGGCACCGGGAAGTGTTGCCGTGTGCTTCCGTGGCACCGGTACGCAAGGCCGTGTGCTTCGTCGGCACCCGGATGCGGGGCTGTGTTCTTTGGTGGCAACCGGACGTGGGGCCGTGTTCTTTGGTGGCAGCAGGACATGGGGCTGTGTGCTTCGGTGGCACCCGGACACGGGGCTGTGTGCTTTGGTGGCACCCAGATGCAGGACCGTGTGCTTCGGTAGCACCCGTAAGCAAGACTGTGTGCTCGGTGGCACCCAGACGTGGGACCGTGTGCTTTTGTGGCACCCGGAGGCGAAACTGTGTGCTTTGGTGGCATCCGGATGCGGGGCTGTGTGCTTCGGTGGCACACTTACGTGGGACCGTGTGCTTCCATGGCACCGATATGCAGAATCGTGTGCTTCGGTGGCACCCGGACGCGGATTGTGTGCTTCGGTGGCACCCGGATGTTGGACCGTGTGCTTTGGTGGCACTCAGACGCGGGAATGTGTGCTTCGGTGGCACCGGAATGCATTGCCGTGTGCTTGAGTGTCACCAGTACGCAGGGCCATGTGCTTCGGTGGTACCTTACGCTGGACCGTGTGCTTCGGTGGCACCAGGATGCGTTGCCGTTTGCTACCGTGGCACCGGTATGCGGGGCCGTGTGGTTTGGTGTCATCCGGACGCGAGGCCGTGTGCTTCGGTGGCACCCGGACACGGGGCTGTGTGCTTCAGTGGCACCCAGATGTGGGACCGTGTGCTTTGGTTGCACCGATATGCATTGCCGTGTGTTTGAGTGGCACCAGTACGCATTGTCGTGTGCTTCGGTGGCACCCTTACGCGGGACCGTGTGCTTCGGTGGCACCGGTATGCGGGACCGTATGCTTCGGTGGCACCCGGATGCGTGGCTGTGTGCTTCGGTGGCACCCGGACACGGGGCCATGTGCTTCGGTGGCACCCAGATGCAGGACCGTGTGCTTCGGTGACACCCGGACGTGGGACCTTGTGCTTCGGTGGCATCCGCATGGGGGGCCGTGTGCTTCGGTGGCACCGGAACGCATTGCTGTGTGCTTGAGTGGCACCAGTACGCAGGGCCGTGTGCTTCGGTGGCACCCATATTCGGGACCATGTGCTTCGGTGGCACCAGGACATGTTGCCTTGTGCTTTGGAGGCACTGGTACACGGGACCGTGTGCTTTGGTGGCACCCAGACGTGGATTGTGTGCTTCGGTGGCACCTGGACGTGGAACCGTGTGCTTTGGTAGCATACGGATGTGGGGCCGTATGCTTCCATGGCACCGGTACGCGGGACCGTGTGCTTCAGTGGCACACGGATGCGGGACCGTGTGCTTCGGTGGCACCCGTACGCGAGACCGTGTGCTTCGGTGGCACCCGGACGCAGATTGTGTGCTTCGGTGACACCAGTACGCAGGGCCGTGTGCTTCGGTGGCACCAGAGCGTAGGACCGTGTGCTTCCGTAGCACCCTTATGCGGGACCGTATGCTTCGGTGGCACCGAAGGTGTTGCTGCGTGCTTCGTTGGCACCGGTACACGAGACCGTGTGCTCAGTGGCACCCAGATGTGGAACCGTGTGCTTCGTTGGCATCCGGATGCGGGGCCGTGTGCTTCGGTGGCACCAGAACACAGGAGCGTGTGCTTAGGTGGCACCCGTAAGCGGGAACGTGTGCTTCGGTGACACCCAAAAGCGGGACCGCTTGCTTCAGTGGCACCCGGACGCGGGACCATGTGCTTTGAAGGCATCCAGATGCGGGGCCGTGTGCTTCGGTGGCACTGGGAAGTGTTGCCGTGTGCTTCCGTGGCATGGGTACGCAAGACCGTTTGCTTCATTGGCACTTGGACGCGGGGCCTTGTTCTTCGGTGGCACCCGGACATGGGGCCGTGTGCTTCGGTGGCACCGAAACGCATTGCCGCGTGCTTGAGTGGCACCAGTACACAGGGCCATGTGCTTCGGTGGCACACATATGCGGGACCGTGTGCTTTGGTGGCACCAGGATGCGTTGCCGTGTGCTACCGTGGCACCGGTATGCGGGTCCGTGTGCTTTGGTGTCACCCGGAGGCGGGAACGTGTGCTTTGGTTGCACCAGTACGCATTGCTGTGTGCTTCAGTGGCACCTTTACGCAGGACCATGTGCTTCCGTGGCATCAGTACGCGTAACTGTGCTTTGGTGGCACCCGGACGTGGATTTTGTGCTTCGGTGGCACCCAGGCGTGGGACCGTGTGCTTCGGTGGCATCCGGATGCAAGGCCGTGTGCTTCGGTGGCACCCTTACGCGTAGGACCGTGTGCTTCCATGGCACCGGTACGTAGAACCGTGTGCTTCAGTGGCACCTTTACGCAGGACCATGTGCTTCCGTGGCACCGGTACTCATAACTGTGCTTTGGTGGCATCCGGACGCGGATTTTGTGCTTCGGTGGCACCCAGGCGTGGGACCGTGTGCTTCGGTGGCACCCTTATGAGGGACCGTGTGCATCCATGGCACCGGTACGTAGAACCATGTGCTTCGGTGGCACACGGACGTGGAACCGTGTGCTTTGGTGGCACCGTGGATGCGGATTGTGTGCTTCGGTGGCACCCGGACGTTGGACTGTGTGCTTTGGTGGCACCCGGACGTGGGAACGTGTGCTTCGGTGGCATCCGGATGCGGGGCCGTGTGCTTCGGTGGAACCGGCACGCATTGCCGTGTGCTTGAGTATCACCAGTACGCAGGGCGTTGTGCTTCGGTGACATCCTTACGCGGGACCATGTGCTTCCATTACACCGGTACGGAGAACAGTGTGCTTCGGTGGCACATGGACGCGGATTGTGTGCTTCGGTGGCACCCGGACGTGGAATCGTGTGCTTTGGTGGCACCCGGACGCGGATTGTGTGCTTCGGTGGCACCCAGACGTGGAACCGTGTTCTTCGGTGGCATCCGGATGCGGGACCGTGTGCTTCGGTGGCATCCAGATGCGGGGCCGTGTGCTTCGGTGGCACTGGGACGCAATGCCGTGTGCTTGAGTTGCACCGGGATGCATTGCCGTGTGCTTTCGTGGCACCAGTATACGGGGCCGTGTGCTTCGGTGTCAACCAGAGGCGGGACCATGTGCTTTGTTGGCACCGGGATGCATTGCCGTGTGCTTTCGTGGCACCGGTATACGGGGCCGTGTGCTTCGGTGTCAACCAGAGGCGGGACCATGTTCTTGGGTGGCACCGGGACATGTTGCCTTGTGCTTCGGTGGCACCGTTACGCAGGACCGTGTTCTTCTGTGGCACCCGGACGCAGATTGTGTTCTTCGGTGGCACCCAGACGGTGGCATCCGGATAACAGGCCGTGTGCTTCGGTGGCACTGGGACGCATTGCCTTGTGCTTGAGTGGCACCGGGACGCATTTCCATGTGCTTGAGTGGCACCGGTATGGGGGAAAGTGTGCTTTAGTGGCACACAGATGCGAGACCGTGTGCTTCTGTGGCACCGATACACGAGACCGTGTGCTCGTTGACACCCGGACGTGGAACCGTGTGCTTCGGTGGCATCTGGATGCGGGACCGTGTGCTTCGGTGGCATCCGGAATCGGGGCCGTGTGATTTGGTGGCACCCGGACGCAGATTGTTTGCGTCGGTGGCACCCAGGCGTGGATTGTGGATGACACCATTACGCAGGGCCGTGTGCTTCAGTGGCACTGGTATGTGGGACTGTGTGCTTTGTAGGCATCCAGATGCGAAGCCGTGGGCTTCAGTGGAATCAGTATGCATTGCTGTGTGCTTCGGTGACACCGGGATGCAGGACTGTGTACTTCGGTGGCATCCGGATACGGGGCCGTGTGCTTCGGTGGCACCGGAACGCATTGCTGTGTGCTTGAGTTTCACCAGTACGCAGGGCCTTGTGCTTCGGTGGCACGCTTACGCGGGACCGTGTGCTTCAGTTGCACCAGGATGTGTTGCCGTGTGCTACAGTGGCACCGGTATGCGGGGCCGTGTGGTTTGGTGTCACCCGGATGCGAGGCCGTGTGCTTCGGTGGCACCCGGACACGGGGCCGTGTGCTTCAGTGGCACCCAGATGTGGGGCCGTGTGCTTCGGTTGCACCAGTACGCGTTGCCGTATGCTTCGGTGGCACCTGTACACAGGGCCATGTGCTTCGGTGGCACCCTTACGCGGGATCGTGTGCTTCGGTGGCACCCGGACGTGGGGCCGTGTACTTCGGTGGCACCCTTACGCGGGATCTTGTGCTTCGGTGGCACCCGGACGTGGGATCGTGTGCTTTGGTGGCATCCAGAAGCAAGGCTGTGTGCTTCGGTGGCACCGTGATGCACCGCCGGTGCTTCCGTAGCATTGGTACCCGGGTCCGTGTGCTTCAGTGGCACACGGATGCGGGACCGTGTGCTTCGGTGGCACCTGAACACGGGACCGTGTGCTTCCGTGGCACAGGTACGCGGGATCGTGTGCTTCGGTGGCACCCGGACATGGCATCCGAACGCGGGACCGTGTGCTTCCGTGACACCGGTACACAGGATCGTATGATTCGATGGCACCCAAACGCAGGACTGTGTGCTTTGAAGGCATCCGGATGCGAAGCTGTGTGCTTCGACGGCAACAGGACACATTGCAGTGTGCTTGAGTGGCACCAGTACGCAGGGCCGTGTGCTTCGGTGGCAACGGTATGCGGGGCCGTGTGCTTCGGTGGCACCTGTACGTGGATTGTGTGCTTCGGTGACACCCGGACGTGGGACCGTGTGCTTCGGTGGCAACCGGATGCAAGACCGTGTGCTTCCGTGGCACCGGGACACATTGCCGTGTGCGTCCGTGGCACCGGGACATGTTGCCATGTGCTTTAGTGGCACTTTGGTGGCATCCGGATGCGGGGCCGTGTGCTTCAGTGTCACCCATATGTGGGACCGTGTGCTTCGGTGGCACCAGGATGCCTTGCCATGTGCTACCTTGGCACCGGTATGCAGGGCCGTGTGCTTCAGTCTCACCCGGAGGCGGGACTGTGACCTTCGGTGGCACCGATACACATTGCCATGTGTTTGAGTGGCACCAGTACACATTGCAGGTGCTTCGGTGGCACCATTACGTGGGACCATGTGCTTCGGTGGCACCGGGATGTGTTGCCGTGTGCTTCAGTGGCACTGGTACGCGGGACCGTGTGCTTCGGTGACACCCGAACGTGGGACCGTGTGCTTCGGTGGCATCCGAATGCGGGGCCGTGTGCTTCGGGGGGAACCGTGACGCATTGCCATGTGCTTGAGTGGCACCAGTACACAGGGCCGTGTGCTTCAGTGGCACCCTTATGCGGAACCGTGTGCTTCGGTGGCACACGGACGCAGATTGTGTGCTTCGGTGGCACCTGGACGTGGGACCGTGTGCTTCGGTGGCATCCGGATGCAAGGCCGTGTGCTTCGGTGGCACTGGGACGCATTGCCGTGTGCTTCCGTGGTACCGGTAGTCGGGACTGTGTGCTTCAGTGGTATACGGATGTGGGAACGTGTTCTTCTGTGGCACCCGTACGCGAGACCGTGTGCTCGGTGGCACCCGGACGTGAGACCGTGTGCTTCGGTGGCACCGGAACGCATTGCCATGTGTTTGAGTGGCACCAGTATGTATTGCCGTGTGTCTCGGTGGCACCCTTATGTGGGAGCATGTGCTTTGGTGGCACCGGGACGTGTTGCCATGTGCTTCGGTGGCACCAGTACGTGGGACCGTGTGCTTCGGTGGCACCCGGACGTGGATTGTATGCTTCAGTGGCACATGGATGCGGGACCGTGTGCTTCTGTGGCACCCGTACGCGAGACCGTGTGCTCGTTGGCACCCGGACGTGAGACCGTGTGCTTAGATGGCACCTGGATGTGGGATCGTGTGCTTCTGTGGCATCTGGATGCGGATTTTGTGCTTCGGTGGCACCCGGATGTGAATTGTGTGCTTCGGTGACACCAGTATGCAGGGCTGTGTGCTTCAGTGGCACCAGAATGCGGGACCGTGTGCTACCGTGGCATCAGTACGCAGGATCGTGTGATTCGGTGGCACCCAAACGCTGGGCCATATGCTTAAGTGGCACCCGAACGTTGGACCGTGTGTTTCAGTGGCACCCGAACGCGGGCTTCGGTGGCACCCGGACGCGGGGCCATGTGCTTTGAAGGCATCAAGATGTGGGGCCGTGAGCTATGGTGGCACCGGGCATTGTTGCTGTGTGCTCCCGTGGCACCAGTACATGAGACCATGTGCTTTGGTGACATCCGAATGCAAGGTTGTGTGCTTCGGTGGCACCGAGACGCATTGCCGTGTGCTTCCATGGCACTGGTACATGGGACAGTTTGCTTCAGTGGCACACGGTTGCAGGACCGTGTGCTTCGGTGGCACCCGTACGCGAGACCATGTGCTCGGTGGCACCTGGAAGTGGGACCGTGTGCTTCGGTGGCATCCGGATGCAAGGCCGTGTGCTTCGGTGGCACTGGGACGCATTGCAGTGTGCTTCCGTGGTACCGGTACGCGGGACTGTGTGCTTCAGTGGTATACGGATGCGGGAACGTGTTCTTCTATGGCACCCATACGCGAGACCATGTTCTCGGTGGCACCCGGACGTGGGACCGTGTGCTTCGGTGACATCCGGATGTGGGGCCGTGTGCTTCGGTTGCACCGGAACGCATTGCCATGTGTTTGAGTGGCACCAGTATGCATTGCCGTGTGTCTTGGTGGCACCCTTATGTGGGAGCATGTGCTTCGGTGGCACCGGGACGTGTTGCCATGTGCTTTCGTGGCACCGGGACGTGTTGCCATGTGCTTCGGTGGCACCGGTACACGCGACCGTGTGCTTCGGTGGCACCCAGACGTGGATTGTATGCTTCAGTGCACATTGATGCGGGACCGTGTTCTTCGGTGGCACCCGGATGTGGGATCTTGTGCTTCGCTGGCATCCGGATGCGGATTTTGTGCTTCGGTGGCACCCGGATGTGGATTGTGTGCTTCGGTGACACCAGTATGCAGGGCTGTGTGCTTCAGTGGCACCAGAACGCAGGACCGTGTGCTTCCGTGGCATCAGTACGCGGGATCGTGTGATTCGGTGGCACCCAAATGCTGGGCCATATGCTTAAGTGGCACCCGAACGCGGGACCGTGTGCTTTGAAGGCATCAAGATGTGGGACCGTGAGCTTCGGTGGCACCGGGCAGTGTTGTCGTGTGCTTCCGTGGCACCGGTACGTGAGACTGTGTGCTTCTTTGGTACCCCGACGCGGGGCCGTGTGCTTCCGTGGCAGCCGGACGTGGGACCGTGTGCTTTGGTGACATCCGAATGCAAGGTTGTGTGCTTCGGTGGCACCAAAACGCATTGCCGTGTGCTTCCGTGGCACTGGTACACGGGACAGTTTGCTTCAGTGGCACACGGTTGCAGGACCATGTGCTTCGGTGGCACCCTACGCGAGACCGTGTGCTCAGTGGCACCAGTACGTGGGACCGTGTGCTTCGGTGGCACCTGGATGCAGGACCGTATGCTTCTGTGGCACTGGTATGTGGAACCGTGTGCTTCGGTGGCACCCGGACGCGGATTGTGTGCTTTGGTGGCACCCGGATGCGTTTTGTGTGCTTCGGTGGCACTGTGACGCACCGCCGGTGCTTCCGTAGCATTGGTACCCGGGACCGTGTGCTTCAGTGGCACACGGATGCGGGACCGTGTGCTTCCATGGCACTGGTATGCGGGATCGTGATTCTGTGGCACCCGAACGCGGGTCCTTGTGCTTTGAAGGCATCCATGTGTGCTTCAGTGGCACAAGGACGCATTGCCGTGTGCTTGCGTGGCACCAGTACACAGGGCCGTGTGCTTCAGTGGCACCGGTATGTGGGGCCATGTGCTTTGGTGGCAGATGTACATGGGGCCGTATTCTTCAGTGTCACTCGGAGGCGGGACCGTGTGCTTTGGTGGCACCGGTACACATTGCCGTGTGCTTCGGTGGCACCCTTACGTGTGAAAGTATGCTTCAGTGGCACGGGATGTGTTGCCGCGTGCTTCGTTGTCACCGGTACGCGGGACTGTGTGCTTCGGTGGCACCCGGACAAGGAATGTGTGCTTTGGTGGCACCCAGACGTGGGACCGTGTGCTTCATTGTCATCGGTATGTGGGACTGTGTGCTTCGGTGGCACCCAGACGCGGAATGTGTGCTTCGATGGCACCCGGACGTGGGACCGTGTGCTTAGGTGGCACCCGGACGCGGGACCGTGTGCTTCGGTGGCACCAGTACGCATTGCCGTGTGCTTGAGTGGCACCAGTACGCAGGGCCACGTGCTTCGTGGCACCAGTATGCGGGCTGTGTGCTTCGGTGGCACCAGTACGCATTGCCGTGTGCTTCGGTGGCACCTTTACGCGGGACCGTGTGCTTCGGTGGCACCGGTACATGTTGCCGCGTGCTTCGTTGGCACCAATACACGGGACTGTGTGCTTCGGTGGCATCCGGATGCGGGCCGTGTGCTTTGGTGGCACCGGGATGAATTGCCGTGTGCTTGAGTGGCACCAGTACGCAGGGCCGTGTGCTTCGGTGGCACCCTTACGCGGGATCGTGTGCTTCGGTGGCACCGGGATGAATTGCCGTGTCCTTGAGTGGCACCTGTACGCAGGGCCGTGTGCTTCGGTGGAACCCTTACGCGGGATCGTGTGCTTCGGTGGCACCCTGACGTGGGACCGTGTGCTTTGGTGGCATCCGGATGCAAGGCTGTGTGCTTCGGTGGCACCGTGACGCACCGCCAGTGCTTCCGTAGCATTGGTACCCGTGACCGTGTGCTTCAGCGGCACACGGATGCGGGACCGTGTGCTTCTGTGGCACCTGAACACGGGACCGTGTGCTTACGTGGCACAGGTACGCGGGATCGTGTGCTTCAGTGGCACCCGGACATGGCATCGTGTGCTTCCATGGCACCCGAACTCGGGATCGTGTGCTTCCGTGACACCGGTACACAGGATCGTATGATTCGGTGGCACCCAAACACAGGACTATGTGCTTTGAAGGCATCCGGATGCGAAGCTGTGTGCTTCGACGGCAACAGGACACATTGCAGTGTGCTTGAGTGGCACCAGTACGCAGGGCCGTGTGCTTTGGTGGCAACGGTATGCGGGGCCTTGCGCTTCGGTGGCACCTGTACGCGGGGCTGTGTTCTTCGGTGTCACTTGGAGGCGGGACCATGTGCTTCGGTGGCACCGATACGCATTGCCGTATGTTTGAGTGGCACCAGTACGCATTGCTGTGTGACAATGGCACCCTGTGCTTCGGTGGCACCGATACGCATTGCCGTATGTTTGAGTGGCACCAGTACGCATTGCTGTGTGATTCGGTGGCACCCTTACGCGGGACCATGTGCTTCGGTGGCACCCGTACGTGGGACCGTGTGCTTTGGTGGCACCCCAACCCAGGACCATGTGCTTCGGTGGCACTCGAACGCGGGACCGTGTGCTTCGGTGGCACCCGAACGCGGAACCGTGTGCTTCGGTGGCACCCAAACACGGGACCGTGTGCTTTGAAGGCATCCAGATGCGAAGCCGTGTGCTTCGGTGGCACCGGTACACATTGCCGTGTGCTTCGGTGGCACCCTTATGCAGGACCGTGTGCTTCAGTGGCACCGGGACGTGTTGCAGCATGCATTGTTGTCACCGGTACGCGGGACTGTGTACTTCAGTGGCACCCGGACATGGAATGTGTGCTTCAGTGGCACCCGGACGTGGGACTGTGTGATTCATTGTCACCGGTACGCGGGACTGTGTGCTTCGGTGGCACCCAGACGCGGAATTTGTGCTCCGGTGGCACTTGGACGTGGGACCGTGTGCTTAGGTGGCACCCGTACTCAGGACCGTGTGCTTCGCTGGCACCCATACGCATTGCCGCGTGCTTGAGTGGCACCAGTACGCAGGGCCACGTGCTTCGGTGGCACCGGTATGCGGGCCGTGTGCTTCGGTGGCACCAGTACGCATTGTCGTGTGCTTCGGTGGCACCAATACGCGGGACTGTGTGCTTCGGTCACACTCGGACGCGGGACCGTGTGCTTCGGGGGCATCTGGATGCGGGCCGTGTGCTTCGGTGGCACCGGGACAAATTGCTGTGTGCTTGAGTGGCACCAGTACGCAGGGCTGTGTGCTTTGGTGGCACCCTTACGCGGGCTTGTGTGCTTCGGTGGCACTGGGATGTGTTGCCGTGTGCTTTCGTGGCATCGGTACACGTAACCATGTGCTTCGGTGGCACACGGACGTGGATTGTGTGCTTCGGTGGCACCCAGACGTGGGACCGTGTGCTTTGGTGGCATCCGTACACAAGACTGTGTGCTCGGTGGCACCCGGACGTGAGACCGTGTGCTTCGGTGGCATCCAGATGCGGGGCTGTGTGCTTCGGTGGCACACGGACGCGGATTGTGTGCTTCGGGGGCACACAGACGTGGATTGTGTGCTTCACTGGCACGCAGATTCGGGACCATGTGCTTCGGTGGCATCCGGATGCGGGGCCGTGTGCTTCGGTGGCACCGGGACGCATTGTCATGTGCTTGAGTGGCACCAGTACGCAGGGCCATGTGCTTCAGTGGCACCCCTATGCGTGATCGTGTGCTTCGGTGGCACCGGGACGCGTTGCCGTGTGCTTCAATGGCACAGGTACGTGGGACCGTGTGCTTCAGTGGCACATGGATACGGGTCCGTGTGCTTCGGTAACACCCGGACTTGGGTCCGAGTGCTTTGGTGTCACCCAGACGCGGGATCGTGTGCTTCGGTGGCACCCGGACACGGGATCGTGTGCTTCGGTGGCACTGGTATGCGAGATAGTGTGATTCTGTGGCACCCGAACGCGGGACCTTGTGCTTTGAAGGCATCCGGATGCGAAGCCGTGTGCTTAGGTGGCACAAGGACGCATTGCCGTGTGCTTGTGTGGCACCAGTATGCGGGGCCGTGTGCTTCAGTGGCATTGGGATGCTCGGCCATGTGCTTCGGTGGCACCTGTTCATGGGGCCGTATTCTTTGGTGTCACTCGGAGGCGGGACCGTGTGCTTCGGTGGCACCGATACGCATTGCCGTGTTTGAGTGGCATCAGTACGCATTGCCGTGTGCTTCGGTGGCACCCTTACGTGGGACCGTGTGCTTTGGTGGCACCTGAACACGGGACCGTGTGCTTCCGTGGCAACGGTACGCGGGATCGTGTGATTCGGTGGCACCCGGGCGCAGATTGTGTGCTTCGGTGTCACCCGGACATGGGACCGTTTGCTTCCATAGGACCAGAACGCGGGACCGTGTGCTTCCGTGGCACCGGTACACAGGATTGTATGATTCGGTGGCACCCAAACGCGGGACTGTGTGCTTTGAAGGCATCCGGATGCGAAGCTGTGTGCTTCGATGGCAACAGGACACATTGCCGTGTGCTTGAGTGGCACCAGTATGCAGGGCCATGTGCTTCGGTGGCAACGGTATGCGGGGCCGTGTGCTTCGGTGGCACCTGTATGCGGGGCTGTGTTCTTCGGTGTCACTCGGAGGCGGGACCATGTACTTCGGTGGCACCGATACGCATTGCCGTGTGTTTGAGTGGCACCAGTACGCATTGCTGTGTGATTCGGTGGCACTCTTACGCGGGACCTTGTGCTTCGGGGGCACCGGTACACATTGCCGTGTGCTTTGGTTGCACCCTTACGCGGGACCGTGTGCTTCAGTGGCACCGGGACGTGTTGCCACGTGCTTCGTTGTCACCAGTACGCAAGACTGTGTGCTTCGATGGCACCCAGACGCGGAATGTGTGCTTCGGTGGCACCCAGACGTGGGACCGTGTGCTTCGTTGTCACTGGTACGCGGGACTGTGTGCTTCGGTGGCACCCAGATGTGGGACCGTGTGCTTAGGTGGCACCCGTACACGGGACCGTGTGCTTTGGTGGCACCAGTACGCATTGCCGTGTGCTTCGGTGGCACCTTTACGCGGGACCGTGTGCTTCGGTGGCACCGGGGCGTGTTGCCGCGTGCTTTGTTGGCACCAATATGCGGGGCCGTGTGCTTCCGTGGCACCGGTAGACATGACCGTGGTGCTTAGGTGGCACCCGTACGCGGGACCGTGTGCTTCAGTGGCATCCGGATGCGGGGCCGTGTGCTTTGGTGGCACCAGAATGCATTGCCATGTGCTTAAGTGGCACCAGTACGCAGGGCCGTGTGCTTCGGTGGCACCCATATGCATTACTGTGTGCTTCCGTGGCACCGGTAAGCAAGTCCATGTGCTTCGGTGTCACCCAGAGGCGGGACCGTGTGCTTCAGTAGCACCGATACGCATTGCCGTGTGTTTGAGTGGCACCAGTACGCATTCCCGTGTGCTTCGGTGGCATCCTTACGCGGGACCGTGTGCTTCGGTGGCACTGATATGCATTGTCGTGTGTTTGAGTGGCACCAGTATGCATTGCCGTGTGCTTCGGTGGCAACCTTACGCGGGACCGTGTGCTTCAGTGGCATCGGGATGTGTTTAAGGGTTATTCGGAGGCGGGACTGTGTGCTTTGGTGGCATCCAGACATGGATTGTGTGCTTTGGTGGCACCCGGATGTAGGACCGTGTGCTTCGGTGGCACATGGACACGGATTGTGTGCTTCGGTGGCACCCGGACGCAGGAACGTGTGCTTCGGAGTCATCTGAATGCGGGGCCGTGTGCTTTGGTGGCACTGGGATGCTTTGCCGTGTGCTTTCGTAGCACCGGTATGCGGGGCCGTGTGCTTCGGTGTCACCCGGAGGCGGGACCGTGTGCTTGCACCAGTACACATTGCCGTGTGCTTCGGTGGCACCAGTACGCAGGGCCGCGTGCTTCGGTGGCACCCATATGTGGGACCATGTGCTTCGGTGGCACCGGGATGCGTTGCCGTGTGCTTTCGTAGCACCGGTATGCGGGGCCGTGTGCTTCGGTGTCACCCGGAGGCGGGACCGTGTGCTTGCACCAGTACACATTGCCGTGTGCTTCGGTGGCACCCTTACGCGAGACCGTGTGCTTCGGTGCCACCGGGACATGTTGCCGTGTGCTTCAGTGGCACCGGTATGCGGGACCGTGTGCTTTGGTGGCACCCAAATGCGTATTGTGTACTTCGGTGGCACCCGGACGTGAAACCGTGTGCCTTGGTGGCATCCGAATGCGGGGCCGTGTGCTTCGGTGGCACCGGGACGCATTGCCGTGTGCTTCCTTGGCACTGGTATGTGGAACCGTGTGCTTCGGTGGCACCCGGACGCGGATTGTGTGCTTCTGTGGCACTGGGACGTGTTGCCGTGTGCTTTGGTGGCACTGGTACACGGAACCGTGTGCTTCAGTGGCACACGGACGCGGATTGTGTGCTTCTGTGGCACCCGGACGTAAAACCGTGTGCTTTGGTGGCATCCAGGTGAGGGGCTGTGAGCTTTGGTGGCACCGGGACGCATTGCCGCGTGCTTCCATGGCACCGGTACGTAGGACCGTGTGCTTCATTGGCACACGGATACGGGACATGTGCTTCAGAGCACCCGGGCGTGGGACCGTGTGCTTCAGTGGCACCAGAATGCGGGACTGTGTGCTTTGAAGGCATCCGGATGCGAAGCCGTGTGCTTCGGTGGCAAAAGGACGCATTGTCGTGTGCTTGAGCGGCACCATTACGCAGGGCCGTGTGCTTCGGTGGCACCGGTATGCGGGGCCGTGTGCTTCTGTGGAACCTGTACACGGGGCCGCATTCTTCGGTGTCACTCGGAGGCGGGACCGTGTGCTTCGGTGGCACCGATACGCATTTCCGTATGTTTGAGTGGCACCAGTACGCATTGCCGTGTGCTTCAGTTGCACCTTTACGCGGGACCGTGTGCTTCGGTGGCATCCGGTTGTGGGGCCATGTGATTCGGTGGCATCGGGATGCGTTGCCGTGTGCTTTGGTGGCACCGATACGCATTGCCGTGTGTTTGAGTGGCACCAGTACGCATTGCCGTGTGCTTCGGTGGCACCCTTACATGGTACCATGTGCTTCGGTGGCACCGGGCCGCATTGCCATGGGCTTGAGTGGCACCAGTACGCAGGGCCGCATGCTTCGATGGCACCCATATGCGGGACCATGTGCTTCGGTGGCACCCGGACGTGAAACTGTGTGTTTTGGTGGCATCAGAATGCGGGGCCGTGTGCTTCGGTGGCACCGGTACGCAAGACCGTGTGCTTCAGTGGCACCCGGACGCGGATTTGTGCTTTGGTGGCACCTGGTCATGGATGTGGGGCCGTGTGCTCCAGTGGCACCGGTACGAATTCCTGTGTGCTTTTGTGGCACCAGTACGCGGGACCGTGTGCTTCAGCGGCACACGGATGCGGATTGTGTGCTTCAGTGGCAACCGGTCGTGGATCCATGTGCTTCGGTGGCACCAGGACGCATTACAGTGGGCTTCAGTGGCACCAGTATGCAGGGCCGCGTGCTTCGATGGCACCCATATGCGGGACCGTGTGCTTCGGTGGCACTGGGATGCATTGCCGTGTGCTTTCGGGGCACTGGTATGTGGGGCTGTTTGCTTCGGTGGCACCCGGACATGGGACTGTGTGCTTCGGTGGCACCAGGACGCATTGCCATGTGCTTGAGTGGCTCCTGGACACGGGGACGTGTGCTTTGGTGGCATCCGGATACGGGACCTTATGCTTCGGTAGCATCTGGATGCGGGGCTGTGCTTTGGTGGCACCGGGACGCATTGTCGTGTGCTTCGGTGGCACAGATACGTGGGACTGTGTGCTTCGGTGGCATCAGGGGTGCAAAACCATGTGCTTCGGTGGCACCGGGACGTGGGACCGTGTGCTTTAGTGGCATCCGGATGCGGAGCTGTGTTCTTCGGTGACACACAAACGCGGATTGTGTGCTTCAGTGGCACACAGACGCGGATTGAATGCTTCGGTGGCACCCGGACACGGGACTGTGTGCTTTGGTGGCATCTGGATGTGGGGCTGTGTGCTCCGGTGGTACCGGGACGAATTCCCGCGTGCTTCCGTGGCACCAGTACGTGGGACGGTGTGCTTCAGTGGCACCCGGATACGGATTGTGTGCTTCAGTGGCACCCGGTCGTGGATCCGTGTGCTTCGATGGCACCAGGACGCATTACCGTGGGCTTCAGTGGCACCAGTACACAGGGCCGCGTGCTTCGATGGCACCCATATGCGGGACCGTGTGCTTCGGTGGCACCGGGATGCATTGCTGTGTGCTTCCGTGGCACCGGTATGCGGGGCCGTGTGCTTCGGTGTCAACCGGAGGCGGGACCGTGTGCTTCGGTGGCACCTATACACATTGCAGTGTGTTTGAGTGGCACCAGTACGCATTGCCGTGTGCTTCGGTGGCACCCTTACGCGAGACCGTATGCTTCAGTGGCACCCGGGCGCGGACTGTGCTTCGGTGGCACCCGGTCGTGGAACCGTGTGCTTTGGTCGCATCCGGATGCAAGGCCGTGTGTTTCCGTGGGACCGGGACGTGTTGCCGTGGCACTGGGATGGGTTGCCGTGTGCTTTGGTGGCACCGGTATGCGGAACCGTGTGCTTCGGGGGCACACGGACGCAAATTGTGTGCTTCGGTGGCACCTGGATGTTGGACCGTGTGCTTCGGTGGCACCAAGACGCATTGCCGTGTGCTTCCGTGGCACCGGTACACGGGAAAGTGTGCTTCGGCAGCACGCATACGTGAGACCGTGTGCTCGGTGGCACCTGAATGCGGGACCATGTGCTTCGGTGGCATCCGGATGCGGGACCGTGTGCTTCGGTGGCAACGGGATGCCTTGTCGTGTGCTACGTGGCACCAGTATGTGGGGCCATGTGCTTTGGTCTCACTCGGAGGCGGGAACGTGTGCTTCGGTGGCACTGATACGCATTGCCATGTGTTTGAGTGACACCAGTACGCATTGCCGTGTGCGTCCCTGGCACCGGGACATGTTGCCGTGTGCTTTGGTGGCACTTTGGTGTGCTTTTTGTGGATGCGGGACTATGTGCTTTGGTGGCATCCGGATGTGGGGCCGTGTGCTTCAGTGGCACCCATATGCGGGACCGTGTGCTTCGGTGGCACCACGATGCCTTGACATGTGCTACCTTGGCACCGGTATGCGGGGCCGTGTGCTTCAGTCTCACCCGGAGGCGGGACCGTTTCCTTCGTTGGCACCGTTACGCATTGCCATGTGTTTGAGTGGAACCAGTACGCATTGCAGGTGCTTCGGTGGCACCGTTACACGGGACCATGTGCTTCGGTGGCACCAGGATGTGTTGCCGTGTGCTTCAGTGGCACTGGTACGCGGGACCGTGTGCTTCGGTGGCACCCGGACGCGGATTGTGTGCTTCGGTGGCATCCGGATGCGGGGCGTGTGCTTCGGGGGGAACCGTGACGCATTGCCATGTGCTTGAGTGGCACCAGTACACAGGGCCGTGTGCTTCAGTGGCACCCTTATGCGGAACCGTGTGCTTCGGTGGCACACGGATGCATATTGTGTGCTTCGGTGGCACCTGGACGTGGGACCGTGTGCTTCGGTGGCATCCGGATGCAAGGCCGTGTGCTTCGGTGGCACTGGGACGCATTGCCGTTTGCTTCCGTGGTACCGGTACGTGGAACTGTGTGCTTCAGTGGTATACGGATGCAGGAACGTGTTCTTCTGTGGCATCTGTACGCGAGACCGTGTGCTCGGTGGCACCCAGACGTGAGACCGTGTGCTTCGGTGGCACTCGGACGCGGGACCGTGTGCTTCAGTGGCATCCAGATGCGGGACCGTGTGCTTCGGTGGCACCGGAATGCATTGCCATGTGTTTGAGTGGCACGAGTATGCATTGCCGTGTGTCTCGGTGGCACCCTTATGTGGGAGCATGTGCTTTGGTGGCACCGGGACGTGTTGCCATGTGCTTCAGTGCAACGGTACGCGGGACCGTGTGCTTCGGTGGCACCCGGACGTGGATTGTATGCTTCAGTGGCACATGGATGCGGGACCGTGTGCTTAAGTGGCACCCGTACGCGAGACCGTGTGCTCGGTGGCACCCGGACGTGGGACTGTGTGCTTAGGTGGCACTTGGATGTGGGATCGTGTGCTTCAGTGGCATCCGGATGCGTATTTTGTGCTTCGGTGGCACCCGGATGTGGATTGTGTGCTTCGGTGACACCAATATGCAGGGCTGTGTGCTTCAGTGGCACCAGAATGCGGGACCGTGTGCTACCGTGGCATCAGTATGCAGGATCGTGTGATTCGGAGGCACCCAAACGCTGGGCCATATGCTTAAGTGGCACCTGAACGTTGGACCGTGTGCTTTGGTGGCACCCGAACGCGGGAACATATGCTTCGATGGCAACCGGATGCATTGCCGTGTGCTTCGGTGGCACCTGGACACGGGGCCATGTTCTTTGAAGGCATCAAGATGCGGGGCTGTGAGCTTCAGTGGCACCGGGCAGTGTTGCCGTGTGCTCTCGTGGCACCGGTACATGAGACTGTGTGCTTCTCTGGTACCCCGACACGGGGCCGTGTGCTTCTGTGGCAGCTGGAAGTGGGACCCTGTGCTTCGGTGGCACCAGTACTCATTGCCGTGTGCTTCGGTGGCACCTTTAAGCGGGACCGTGTGCTTCGGTGGCACCGGGGCGTGTTGCCGCATGCTTTGTTGGCACCAATACGCGGGGCCGTGTGCTTCCGTGGCACCGGTAGATAGAACCGTGGTGCTTAGGTGGCACCCGTACGCGGGACCGTGTGCTTCAGTGGCATCCAGATGCGGGGCCGTGTGCTTTGGTGGCACCAGAACGCATTGCCATGTGCTTGAGTGGCACCAGTACGCAGGGCCATATGCTTCGGTGGCACCCATATCCGTTACTGTGTGCTTCCGTGGCACCGTAAGCAAGTCCATGTGCTTCGGTGTCACCCAGAGGCGGGACCGTGTGCTTCATTAGCACCGATACGCATTGCCGTGTGTTTGAGTGGCACCAGTATGCATTGCCGTGTGCTTCGGTGGCATCCTTACGCGGTACCGTGTGCTTAGGTGGCACCGATACGCATTGCCGTGTGTTTGAGTGGCACCAGTACGCATTGCCGTGTGCTTCGGTGGCAACCTTACGCGGGACCGTGTGCTTCAGTGGCACCAGGATGTGTTTAAGGGTTATTCAGAGGCGGGACTGTGTGCTTCGGTGGCATCCAGACATGGATTGTGTGCTTTAGTGGCACCCGGACGCAGGAACGTGTGCTTCGGAGGCATCTGAATGCGGGGCCGTGTGCTTTGGTGGCACTGGGACACATTGCCGTGTGCTTGAGTAGCACCAGTACGCAGGGCCGCGTGCTTCGGTGGCACCCATATGTGGGACCATGTGCTTCGGTGGCACCGGGATGCGTTGCCGTGTGCTTTCGTAGCACTGGTATGCGGGGCCGTGTGCTTCGGTGTCACCCGGAGGTGGGACCGTGTGCTTGCACCAGTACACATTGCCGTGTGTTTGAGTACGCATTGCTGTGTGCTTCTGTGGCACCCTTACACGAGACCGTGTGCTTCGGTGGCACCGGGACATGTTGCCTTGTGCTTCAGTGGCACCGGTATGCTGGACCGTGTGCTTTGGTGGCACCCAAATGCGGATTGTGTACTTCGGTGGCACCCGGATGTGAAACCGTGTGCTTTGGAGGCATCCGAATGCGGGGCCGTGTGCTTCGGTGGCACCGGAACGCATTGCCGTGTGCTTCCTTGGCACTGGTATGTGGGACCGTGTGCTTCGGTGGCACCCGGACGCGGATTGTGTGCTTCCGTGGCACTGGGACATGTTGCCATGTGCTTTGGTGGCACTGGTACGCGGAACCGTGTGCTTCAGTGGCACACGGATGCAGATTGTGTGCTTCTGTGGCTCCCGGACATAAAACCGTGTGCTTTGGTGGCATCCAGGTGCGGGGCCATGTGCTTCGGTGGCACCGGTATGCAGGGCCGTGTGCTTCTGTGGAACCTGTACACGGGGCCGCATTCTTCGGTGTCACTCGGAGGCGGCACCGTGTGCTTCGGTGGCACCGATACGCATTTCCGTATGTTTGAGTGGCACCAGTACGCATTGCCGTGTGCTTCAGTGGCACCTTTACGCGGGACCGTGTGCTTCGGTGGCATCCGGATGTGGGGCCGTGTGATTCGGTGGCATCGGGATGCGCTGCCGTGTGCTTTGGTGGCACCGATACGCATTGTCGTGTGTTTGAGTGGCTCCAGTACGCATTGCCCTGTGCTTCGGTGGCACCCTTACACGGAACCAAGTGCTTCGGTGGCACCGGGCCACATTGCCGTGGGCTTGAGTGGCACCAGTACGCAGGGCCGCTTGCTTCGATGGCACCCATATGCGGGACCATGTGCTTCGGTGGCACCCGGATGTAAAACCGTGTGCTTTAGTGGCATCCGAATGCGGGGCCGTGTGCTTCGGTGGCACCGGGATGCGTTGCCGTGTGCTTCGGTGGCACCGGTACGCGAGACCGTGTGCTTCAGTGGCACCCGGACGCTGATTGTGTGCTTTGGTGGCACCCGGTCATGGAACCGTGTGCTTTGGTAGCATCTGGATGCGGGGCGTGTGCTCCGGTGGCACCGCGACGAATTCCTGTGTGCTTCCGTGGCACCAGTACGCGGGACCGTGTGCTTCAGCGGCACACGGATGCGGATTGTGTGCTTCAGTGGCACCCGGTCGTGGATCCGTGTGCTTCGGTGGCACCAGGATGCATTACCGTGGGCTTCAGTGGCACCAGTATGCAGGGCCGCGTGCTTCGATGGCGGGACCGTATGCTTCGGTGGCACCGGGATGCGTTGCCGTGTGCTTTCGGGGCACCGGTATGCGGAGCCATGTGCTTCGGTGGCACCCGGACATGGGACTGTGTGCTTCGGTGGCACCAGGATGCATTGCCGTGTGCTTGAGTGGCTCCTGGACACGGGGACGTGTGCTTTGGTGGCATCCGGATATGGGACCGTATGCTTCAGAAGCATCTGGATGCGGGGCTGTGCTTCGGTGGCACCGTGATGCATTGTCGTGTGCTTCGGTGGCACAGATACGTGGGACCCTGTGCTTCGGTGGCATCCGGGTGCAAAACCATGTGCTTCGATGGCACCGGGACGTGGGACCGTGTGCTTTGGTGGCATCCGGATGCGGAGCTGTGTGCTTCGGTGACACACAAACGCGGATTGTGTGCTTCGGTGGCACACAGACGCGGATTGAATGCTTCGGTGGCACCCGGACACGGGACTGTGTGCTTTGGTGGCATCTGGATGCGGGGCTGTGTGCTCCGATGGCACCGGGATGAATTCCCGTGTGCTTCCATGGCACCAGTACGCCGGATCGTGTGCTTCAGTGGCACACGGATACGGATTGTGTGCTTCAGTGGCACCCGGTCATGGATCCGTGTGCTTTGGTGGCACCAGGATGCATTACCGTGGGCTTCAGTGGCACCAGTACGCAGAGCCGCGTGCTTCGGTGGCACCCATATGCGGGACCGTGTGCTTCGGTGGCACCGGGATGCATTGCCGTGTGCTTCCGTGGCACCGGTATGCGGGGCCGTGTGCTTCGGTGTCAACCGGAGGTGGGACCGTGTGCTTCGGTGGCACCTATACGCATTGTAGTGTGTTTGAGTGGCACCAGTATGCATTGCCGTGTGCTTCGGTGGCACCCTTACGTGAGACCGTGTGCTTCAGTGGCACCCGGGCGCGGATTGTGTGCTTCGGTGGCACCCGGTCGTGGAACCGTGTGCTTTGGTCGCATCCGGATGCAAGGCCGTGTGTTTCCGTGGGACCGGGACGTGTTGCCGTGGCACTGGGATGTGTTGCCGTGTGCTTTGGTGGCACCGGTATGCGGAACCGTGTGCTTCGGGGGCACATGGACGCAAATTGTGTGCTTCGGTGGCACCCGGATGTTGGACCGTGTGCTTCGGTGGCACCAAGACGCATTGCCGTGTGCTTCCGTGGCACCGGTATGCGGGAAAGTGTGCTTCGGCAGCACGCATACGTGAGACCGTGTGCTCGGTGGCACCTGAATGCGGGACCATGTGCTTCAGTGGCATCCGGATGCGGGGCTGAGTGCTTTGGTGGCACCCATATGCGGGACCGTGTGCTTCGGTGGCAACGGGATGCCTTGTCGTGTGCTACGTGGCACCAGTATGTGGGGCCGTGTGCTTCCGTCTCACTCGGAGGCAGGACCGTGTGCTTCGGTGGCACTGATATTCATTGCCATGTGTTTGAGTGGCACCAGTACGCATTGCCATGTGCTTCGGTGGCACCTTTACGTGGGACCGTGTACTTCGGTGGCACTGGTACGCGGGACCGTGTGCTTCGGTGGCACCCGGACGCAGATTGTGTGCTTCGGTGACTCCCGGACGTGGGACCGTGTGCTTCGGTGGCATCCGGATGCAAGACCGTGTGCTTCAGTAGCACCGGGACGCATTGCCGTGTGCGTCCGTGGCACCGGGACATGTTGCCGTGTGCTTTGGTGGCACTTTGGTGTGCTTTTTGTGGATGCGGGACCATGTGCTTTGATGGCATCCGGATGCGGGGCCGTGTGCTTCAGTGGCACCCATATGCGGGACCGTGTGCTTCAGTGGCACCAGGATGCCTTGCCATGTGCTACCTTGGCACCGGTATGCGGGGCCGTGTGCTTCAGTCTCACCCGGAGGCGGGACCGTGTCCTTCGTTGGCACCGATACGCATTGCCATGTGTTTGAGTGGCACCAGTACGCATTGCAGGTGCTTCGGTGGCACCGTTACGTGGGACCATGTGCTTCGGTGGCACCGTTACGTGGGACCATGTGCTTCGGTGGCACCAGGATGTGTTGCCGTGTGCTTCAGTGGCACTGGTACGCGGGACCGTGTGCTTCGGTGGCACCCGGACGCGGATTGTGTGCTTCGGTGACACCCGGACGTGGGACCGTGTGCTTCGGTGGCATCCGGATGCGGGGCCGTGTGCTTTGGGGGGAACCGTGACGCATTGCCATGTGCTTGAGTGGCACCAGTACACAGGGCCGTGTGCTTCAGTGGCACCCTTATGCGGAACCGTGTGCTTCGGTGGCACACGGACGCATATTGTGTGCTTCGGTGGCACCTGGACGTGGGACAGTGTGCTTCAGTGGCATCCGGATGCAAGGCCGTGTGCTTCGGTGGCACTGGGACGCATTGCCATGTGCTTCCGTGGTACCGGTAGTCGGGACTGTGTGCTTCAGTGGTATACGGATGCAGGAACGTGTTCTTCTGTGACACCCGTACGCGAGACCGTGTGCTCGGTGGCACCTGGACGTGAAACTGTGTGCTTCGGTGGCACTCGGACGCGGGACCGTGTGCTTCGGTGGCATCCGGATGCGGGGCCGTGTGCTTCGGTGGCACCAGAACGCATTGCCATGTGTTTGAGTGGCACCAGTATGCATTGCCGTGTGTCTCGGTGGCACCCATATGTGGGAGCATGTGCTTTGGTGGCACCGGGACGTGTTGCCATGTGCTTCGGTGGCACCGGTACACGGGACCGTGTGCTTCGGTGGCACCCGGACGTGGATTGTATGCTTCAGTGGCACATAGATGCTGGGCCATATGCTTAAGTGGCACCCGAACGCGGGACCGTGTGCTTCTGTGGCACCCGAACGCGGGACCATATGCATCGATGGCACCCGGATGCATGGCTGTGTGCTTCGGTGGCACCCGAAAGCAGGCTTTGGTGGCACCCGTACGCGGGGCCATGTGCTTTGAAGGCATCAAGGTGTGGGACCGTGAGCTTCGGTGGCACCGGGCAGTGTTGCCGTGTGCTTCCGTGGCACTGGTACGTAAGACTGTGTGCTTCTTTGGTACCCCGACGCGGGGCCGCGTGCTTCCGTGGCAGCCGGACGTGGGACCGTGTGCTTTGGTGACATCCGAATGCAAGGTCGTGTGCTTAGGTGGCACCAAGACGCATTGCCGTGTGCTTCCGTGGCACTGGTACACGGGACAGTTTGCTTCAGTGGCACACGGTTGCAGGACCGTGTGCTTCGGTGGCACCCGTACGCGAGACCGTGTGCTCAGTGGCACCTGTACGTGGGACCGTGTGCTTCGGTGGCACCTGGATGCAGGACCGTATGCTTCTGTGGCACCGGTACGCGGAACCGTGTGCTTCGGTGGCACCCAGACGCGGATTGTGTGCTTCGGTGACACCAGTACACAGGGCCGTGTGCTTCGGTGGCACTAGAACGTGGGACCGTGTGCTTCTGTGACACCAGTACGCGGGATCATGTGATTCGGTGGCACCCGGACGCGGGGCCGTATGCTTAGGTGGCACCCGTATGCGGGACCGTGTGCTTCGGTGGCACCGGAACGCATTGCCATGTGCTTTGGTGGAAACAGTACGTGGGACCGTGTGCTTCAGTGGCACACGGATACGAAGCCATGTGCTTCGGTGGCACCCGAACGTGGGACCGTGTGCTTCATTGGCACACGGATACGAGGCCATGTGCTTCGGTGGCACCCGAACGTGGGACTGTGTGCTTCGGTGGCACCCTTACGCGGGACCGTGTGCTTCGAAGGCACCTGGATGCATTGCCGTGTGCTTCGGTGGGACCCGAACGAGAGGATATGTGCAGTGGCGTACCTCCAATGGCGGCAGGCCTGCTTTGCGGCCCATTAGTCAGGGGGCCCCCATATCTGTCCATGGGCAGACATACCGCCGGTGCAGCTGCACCGGGGCCTGGAGGGTCAGAGGGTCCTTGCCGGGCGGCTAATATTGAGTGGAATCTGGCCTGCTTCTCGGAGCCCGAAGCTCCGGGGGGGGCCCATGGCCAGATTACCCTCTTCACACGCGGTGGGCAGGGAGCGATGGGAGTGAGGAAATGGGAGCGGATCTGGAGAAATCCGTCCTCTGCTTCCTGCCAGGTGCTTCCTCCATGACACAGACGCGTGCAACTTGATGATGTCATCATGCAGCGTGCGCCTGGGTCAGGGAGAAGGTTGCTGGGTACAAGGATGCTGCAGGAGAGTGAGCTGAGAGGTAAGTTGTATTTTTTTTTTTTTTTACTGAAATGTTGGAGAGACGAACAGGAGAATGAGGGGAGTTGGGGGAGAGCAATTATGGGGATGGTAGCGATGGGGACAGCAATGATGGATGGTGGTGATGGGGAGAGCAATGATGGGGCTGATGGGGCTGGGGAGAGCAATGATGGGGCTGTGGAGAGCAATGATGGGGATGGTGGGGCTGGGGAGAGCAATGATGGGGATGGTGGCAGCAATGATGGGGATGGTGGCGATGGGGAGAGCAATGATGGGGCTGATGGGATGAGGGAGAGCAATGGTGGGGCTGGGGAGAGCAATGATTGGGTGGTGGCAATGGGCACAGCAATGATGGGTATGGTGGCGATGGGGAGAGCAATGGTGGGAATGGTGGGGCTGGGGACAGCAATGATGGGGCTGATTGGACTGGGGAGAGCAATGATGGGGCTGGGGAGAGCAATGATCAGGCAGGGGAGAGCAGTGATGGGGTTGGGGAGAGCAATGATGGGAATGGTGGGGCTGGGGAGAGCAATGATGGGGCTGGAGAGAGCAATGATGGGGATGGTGGCAATGAGGAGAGCAATGATGGGGCTGGCGAGAGCAATGATGGGATGGTGGGGCTGGGGAGAGCAACGATGGGGCTTGGGAAAGCAATGATGGGGCTGATGGGGCTGGAGAGAGCAATGATGGGGAGTGTGGGGCTGGGAAGAGCAATGATGGGGATAGTGGCGATGGGGAGAGCAAAGATGGGGATGGTGGAGCTGGGGAGAGCAGTGATGGAGATGGTGGGGCTGGGGAGAGCAATGATGGGGACGGTGGGGCTGGGGAGAGCAATGATGGGGCCGGGGAGAGCAATGATATGGAGAGCAACGATGGGGATGGAGAGAGCAATGATGGGGCTGGGGAGAGAAAAGATGGGGCTGGGGAAAGCAATGATGGGGCTGGGGAAAGCAATGATGGGGCTGGGGAGAGCAATAATGTGGTAGGGGAGAGCAATGATGGGGTTGAGGAGGGCAGTGATGGGGTTGGGGAGGGTAATGATGGGGTTGGGGAGAGCAATGATGGAGATGGTGAGAGCAATGATGGGGATGGGGAGAGCAATGATGGGGATGGTGAGAGCAATGATGGGGGTTCTGGGAGAGAGCAATGATGGGGGTGCTGGGAGAGCAATGATGGGGGTTCTGGGAGAGAGCAATGATGGGGGTGCTGGGAGACAGCAATGATGGAGGTGCTGGGACAGAGCAATGACGGGGGTGCTGGGACAGAGCAATGACGGGGGTGCTGGGACAGAGCAATGATGGGGTGCTGGGAGAGAGCAATAATGGGGGTGGTGAGAGAGAGCAATGATCGGGGTGCTGGGAGAGAGAGATGACGATGGTGCTGGGAGAGAGCAATGATGGAGGTGCTGGGACAGAGCAATGATGATGGTGCTGGGAGAGAGCAATGAAGGGAGTACTGGGAGAGAGCAATGATGGGGTTGCTGGGAGAGAGAAATTATGGGGGTGCTGGGAGAGAGACATTATGGGGGTGCTGGGAAAGAGTAAGTATGGGGGTGCTGGGAGAGAGCAATTATGGGGGTTTCACTTTGCTTGTATTGTAAAGCCTTGTCTATTTTCCGTGTGTATATAGCCTTACAGTTAATTGGGGAGAGTCACAGAGACTGAATAATTTATATTTTTGGCCGGTGGAGATTATAGTTAATGGGGGGCACAGTGCTGCTTATCACTTTATATTTTGATTACTAAGTGACCAATAGTATAATAATGGTGGGGTACATATCTGTATTCAGGGGCGCAGTGTGGGGGAGACACATGTATATATACAATATATGTGACCTTGTTATTTTTAGGGCTGCACTGATCATTGTCACAAGCTGGGAGATGTCGACATCAAGGTCTGACCAGACGGAGAAGAAACATCAAAAACCATCTCTGATCAGATGACACGTCAGCGGTAAGTACCTGTATGTAAATATTATTCTGTATCTGCACTATAGGACTTGGAGTGATATATGTTATCTGTAAAATCCTTTAGGCTGCATTGTCACATTTGTGTGAAATGTCCATGTAATGCCAGATTTTTTATCGGATGGTCCACGGACTCGTAGAGTTTTATAGATCCATTCATACATGAAAATCATGGATCTGAGAGGGTCAGAGAATGTCCTGTTCTGAGCTGATTTTGAGGATCACAATAGGACATGCTCAATGCATCTGTAAATCAGGGCAGCACACCGACACTGCACACAGATGCAGGAATGTAGCCGTATTATGTATAGCATACTCCCTTAGTATATAGTGTACTCACTTATTATGTATAGCGCCGTCCCTAGTTTTATAGTTTCATCTTTTATTATGTATAAAACCCTCCTTTACGTATCATACTCCCTAGCTCAAGGAGGTTACAGTTGGGGGATCATACTGTGTTGGGGTCACCATACTTTGCTTTGGGAGTTGAGGTGGGGTACAGTAGGGTCATTATACTGTGCATGTGGAGGAATTCACCATGGGGGTATCATACTGTGTTTGGGGTACACTTTTGTTGGCATCATACTTTATGGGGTCAATGAAAGAGGAATCTAGGACTTCAGGAGGAAAATTACTATGTAAAGGATGGAAAGTTATGAGATCTGCTCTTCTGTGACCCCGACAATTATTTAATTTTTTTTTGGGGGGGAGGGGGTAGGGCCCAATTAGACCTTCTGCTATGGGGTCCCATGATTCCTATGTACGCCCCTGGATGTGTGCTTTGGTGGCTTCGGTGGCGCCCGGACACGGGACTGTGTGCTTCGATGGTACTGGTAAGTGGGACCGTGTGCTTCGGTGGCACTGGGACGCGTTGCCGTGTGTTTCAGTGGCATGTGGAAGTCGGGCCATTAAACGGTACACAGCAGGGGCACATTTATAAGATTATTTTAGCACAAGAACATTTTATTTAAATATATCCAATTATGGTAGTTAAGTTATAACCCCTTTAAGTACCAGATGTGGAGCTGTAAGCAGAGTCACGGACAACTAGGACACAGCAAGGAGCTGCATCCAGGATCATGGCACCAGGGACACAGCCGGGATCAGGTTCATGACCACAAGCTATAACAAGAAATGGGCCTTGGACATAACCAGTATACAGCAGGAGCAGATCATGAACTCAGAACTAGATGTAAGGAACAGAGTCCAGGACAAATTCAAGTTGGGAACCATGGAAAGCGACCAGGATTAGGCGAGTGGTCACAGCATAGGCCAAATACAGGGAGTAATTGGCATGGGCAGGACTTTGTTGCACCCTCCGTGAAATCAGATGTGAACGCATACTCACACGGTGTCTGTTGTTGCAGAGATCAAAGGAGCGACAAGGTGCAACAAGATGTGGACACTAGATGATAAGAGGTGGCCGGAGTATGGAGGTCTGACACAGCAAACATTGGCCAAACAAGGCCAAGTCACAGCAAGGACACAATCTAAGCAGCACTGCAGTAGCCAAGTAAGTCTTATTCTAATTCATTGGATGGGGCTGTATGGTCAGATGAAGACGCATGCAGTAAGGAAGGAAATATGTGTAACACGTTAATAAAGTGTTTGAAAGCTGTGAAGTGTGGCTGAAAGCTCAGAACAGTGAGTTACTAGTCACAGCGCAGGATATGTTTTTTGTCATCCACTTATACATTTGTAGTAAGAGCATCAGGGAAGGAGAGTACGTGGATGTTTTTTTTTTGCCTAAGTATTGGTAGCAAAGACAGACTTAGCCAGGTAGCGAGGAAGCAGAGGAGAAATTATTAATGGAATTCAGAAAAAAAAATATTTTTCCACTTTCAAGACTGTCCTATTTATGAATAGAAGCGGACTCACTAAAAGGGCAGTGTAGGCTGCCAGCTGTCAAGGTGATTAGCTTATTAGTGGAAGTTTGAGAGGTGAATTCGGTGTAATGTGATGGTGATGGTCAGAAATTTTTACTCATTGTTGGATTCCCTAAAGTTTACATGTAGGGTGATTCTGATGAGGAAGATCTCTTTCAGCCACATGCCATTAAAGCTTAGTTGGGATGAAGAAAAAGTTTCATAAGATCAGGGTTATGGACTAATTGAATGAAGATTTGGAGGTGTTCAAAAAAGTTCTAGCAGCTTTTAATGAACCGTGGTGGCTCTGAAAACCGGGGTAGAAGGTAATCAGTAAGTATTGTAATACAATAATACTATATAGCATACATATCGTATCTAGAAAGGTTTACAAGATAAAATGTTTGTCAGGAGTTCTTTAAAGAAGATCTGTCACTTGCCATAAATATGGAAATATTTTACCTGGTCTAAATGATTTTGTTACCCTGAAGATCTTTTGGAAAAAAAATTACATATTTATGGCAAATGACAGTTTGTCTTTAAATCATGCATTTTGTTAGCTCTTTAATGCTACTGCACTTTGATCATTGTGGCCCAATTTTTGTGCAACTTGCAACGTCACATGCTATTTCATACATATTGTTTTTTAGCTCTGTCTTGTCAGTACATCACATTCATCTTATTCCCCTCTTGGTTTCCTAAACTGAAGGCTAAATATCTCCATGGCATTCTGACCTCACGACTAGTCAACAAAAGCCTGACCCCTTCAGTTCAGCGTCCAGGTCAGTGGTACCTGGCAGTTAGACAGAAGGCCCAAAAATCAATTACCTTTCGACGTCCCCAGTGCAGCATTTGATTAGTCAGGGCTGGCGTGACATAATTTGTGCAAGCCCTGGCTAAACAAAAGCTAAGCCGGAAGGTAAGAGATTCGCAGGACTTCCGTTTTGCTGCTAGGTACTGCTGACCTGGACACTGGAACAGAGTCCCGCGAAAGTATCTGCTCATCTCTACTAGACACCTCTGGTCTCATCTCCCAATATGCAATGGAACGGGTATTTAAATATGTTAAGGAAGAGTTTACTGTCTCAATAGACATCTAATGGTCAGTTGGTCCTTTATAAGTTGGCAGGAGTGGCCGACTTCACAACATATTGATGATCTATCTATAGAAAAGGTCATCAATATTGGCTCTGTGGAAGTCCGACACTAAGCATCTCCACCATGCAGCCATTATCAGCTCTGGCGGCAGCCAGATTTGCACAGGAGAAAAGAAGCTATTCTGCAGTAGCCACCAGTGGCAGCTACTCATTGAATGGAGGTACACAGGGGCGTAACTATCGCAGTTGCAGAGGGGGCAACCACAACTGGGCCTGTACAGGAGGGGTGCCCGCCAACAGCAGTGCCAACTACAGTTGGATGTGTTTCCGAGGACGCACATTCAGCTGAAGTGTATTTCAGCTCAGAGACACTCCGGCTTCCTGCGCTGCAATACATGCCATTGGCCAAACAGAGGCCAGCAGCTGACGTCGGTGTCACTTGGCAGTGAAGTCATGCCTTACTATGGCAGGAACGCCGATGTCAGCTGCCGGCCTCGGCACCGCCAACAGATGAGGACACTACACGTCATGGGATTGGAAGAAGGTGAGAGGAATGTTTTTGTTTTGTTTTTTTATGTAGAAGCAGAAGCAGAATGGAGGACATGTATACCAATATGAAGGACATGTATACCAGGATGGGGGGGGCATGTAAACTAAAATGAGAGACATGTATACCAGGAAGGGGGACATATATACCAGGAAGAGGGACATGTGTAGCACCCTGAGGATTCGGCTGCTACAGGGGTATTGCACCTCAAGCCAGAGGTGTGGTATTCCACTCCCGGGTAAGGATGGAGTGTGGAACTGAGCTCAGTAGGCTGCATGCACTACATACATCCCATTTCCGGGGGACAGATCAATGGTACTCCCACTAGGTATATGTGCAGGTACGACAGTGTCTGTCCCTGGCTGGAGTGGGAGGGGGGTGGAACATCCCAGTAGTGTAGGGGCAGATAGGGGGAGCAGTCTGGGTAATGCTAGGAGCTCATTGGGTGCTGGTCACCTGAGCTCACACATAGAGGGAGTATATAAGGTGGGAACCATCTTAGATCAGGGTCAGACAGGCAGACAGTTACCAGTCAGTCTTTTGTAGAGGGTCAAGCAGTCCTGAAAGAAGAGAGAGAGGAGAAAAGAAGGACCCAGAGGGGAAGAAGAGGGAACCCCAAGAGCCCAAATACAACCAGAAGGGTGAAGGGTTGGCACAAGGGTACCGGATCCCAAGCTGGTGGAGGGCACTAATCCTCAGCCAGAGACCGGAGGTTGTGGGCAGGATCTGCCACGACCCCCCACTAAATCCACTGCGAAGGCACACCGAGTATAGGGTCAGGGAACCCAGAGACAAGGGTTTTACCAACAAGAGGCCCGAGGGAGCCGGACATAAGTGGATCCCTGGTGGGGAAGGCCAGAGAAAAGGAACGTCAGAAAGGGAGCTCAGGATCACGCTCCAGAATTACCTGGGGGTTGGCCGAGTCCAGGACCTGGTGGACGCAGCACGGCTCGGGCGGTCACTCAAGGCCGGAGTGACCAGCACAACAGCAGTAAGTAAAAACCCTGAACTGCACAGCCCGACTCTGAGTCTGATTACCATCCTCACTGCACCACCACAACCACCATCCTCTACAACTGACCCCCTGAGGCTATACCCCTCCCGTTGGGGGTTATACTACCAGAAGCTGCACACACACCACCAGCCTCAGCGGACCCTGCTGCAGCGGCGGCCGTATTGACCGCAAATCAACGGGTGGCGTAGTCGACACTAAAGAACATCCAGCAACATCTGTAGGACTGCCACACACTGAGTTTGACACCCTGGGCACGGACCGGGTCACCGCCACTCGGAGACTACAACCCCCATCTGATCCGGCTCCGGGTATCCCCCAAACAACACTGGCCCAGGGGGCGCGTCACATGTATACCAGGAAGGTGGACATGTATACCAGGAAGAGGGACATGTATACCAGGATGGGTAACATGTACAGTACAGACCAAAAGTTTGGACACACCTTCTCATTTAAAGATTTTTCTGTACTTTCATGACTATGAAAATTGTACATTCACACTGAAGGCATCAAAACTATTAATTAACACATGTGGAATTATATACTTAACAAAAAAGTGTGAAACAACTGAAAATATGTCTTATATTCTAGGTTCTTCAAAGTAGCCACCTTTTGCTTTGATGACTGCTTTGCACACTCTTGGCATTCTCTTGAAGAGCTTCAAGAGGTAGTCACCGGAAATGGTCTTCCAACAATCTTGAAGGAGTTCCCAGAGATGCTTAGCACTTGTTGGCCCTTTTGCCTTCACTCTGCGGTCCAGCTCACCCCAAACCTTCTTGATTGGGTTCAGGTCTGGTGACTGTGGAGGCCAGGTCATCTGGCGTAGCACCCCATCACTCTACTCCTTGGTCAAATAGCCCTTACACAGCCTGGAGGTGTGTTTGGGGTCATTGTCCTGTTGAAAAATAAATGATGGTCCAACTAAACGCAAACCGGATGTAATAGCATGCCGCTGCAAGATGCTGTGGTTGCCATGCTGGTTCAGTATGCCTTCAATTTTGAATAAATCCCCAACAGTGTCACCAGCAAAGCACCCCCACACCATCACACCTCCTCCTCCATGCTTCACGGTGGGAACCAGGCATGTAGAGTCCTTCCGTTCACCTTTTCTGCGTCGCACAAAGACACGGTGGTTGGAACCAAAGATCTCAAATTTGGACTCATCAGACCAAAGCACAGATTTCCACTGGTCTAATGTCCATTCCTTGTGTTCTTTAGCCCAAACAAGTCTCTTCTGCTTGTTGCCTGTCCATATCTGAGGTTTCCTAGCAGCTATTTTACCATGAAGGCCTGCTGCACAAAGTCTCCTCTTAACAGTTGTTGTAGAGATGTGTCTGCTGCTAGAACTCTGTGTGGCATTAACCTGGTCTCTAATCTGAGCTGCTGTTAACCTGCGATTTCTGAGGCTGGTGACTTGGATAAACTTATCCTCAGAAGCAGAGGTGACTCTTGGTCTTCCTTTCCTGGGGCGGTCCTCATGTGAGCCAGTTTCTTTGTAGCGCTTGATGGTTTTTGCAACTGCACTTGGGGACAATTTCAAAGTTTTCCCAATTTTTCACACTGAATGACCTTCATTTCTTAAAGTAATGATGGCCACTCGTTTTTCTTTACTTAGCTGCTTTTTTCTTGCCATAATACAAATTCTAACAGTCTATTCAGTAGGACTATCAGCTGTGTATCCACCTGACTTCTGCACAACACAACTGATGGTCTCAACCCCATTTATAAGGCAAGAAATCCCACTTATTAAACCTGACAGGGCACACCTGTGAAGTGAAAACCGTTTCCGGTGACTACCTCTTGAAGCTCATCAAGAGAATGCCAAGAGTGTGCAAAGTGGTCATCAAAGCAAAAGGTGGCTACTTTGAAGAACCTAGAATATAAGACATATTTTCAGTTGTTTCACACTTTTTTGTTAAGTATATAATTCCACATGTGTTAATTCATAGTTTTGATGCCTTCAGTGTGAATGTACAATTTTCATAGTCATGAAAATACAGAAAAATCTTTAAATGAGAAGGTGTGTCAAAACTTTTGGTCTGTACTGTATATCAGCTTGAGGGACAAGTACACCAGAATGAGAGGCACAGATACGAGGATGGGAGGTCATATATACCTAAATGGAGGACATGTATACCAGGATGGGGGACATGTATACCAGGATGGGAGGGCATGTATACCAGGTAGGGGGACAGGTATACTAGAATGGGGGACAGGTATAAAAGGATGCGGGACATGTAGACCAGAATGGGGGACATGTATACCAGGATAGGGGACATATATACCAGGATGGGAGGGCATGTATACCAGGTAGGGAGACAGGTATACCAGGATGGGGAACAGTTATAACAGTATGCGGGACATGTAGACCAGGATGGGGGACATGTATACCAGGATGGGGGACATGTATACCAGGATGGGGGACATGTATACCAGGATGGGGGACACGTATAACAGGATGGGGGGACACGTATAACAGGATGGGGGGACACGTATACCAGGATGGGGGACATTCAGTGTGGAAAATAAGTATTTGATACACTGACGATTTGGCAAGTTTTCCCACCTACAAAGAATGGAGAGGTCTGTAATTTTTTATCATAGGTACACTTCAACTGTGAGAGACAGAATCTGAAAATAAAAAAACAGAAAATTATATTGTATGATTTTTAAATAATTAAATTTCATTTTATTGCATGAAATAAGTATTTGATCACCTACCAACCAGCAAGAATTCTGCCTTTCACAGACCTGTTAGTTTTTTTTAAAGAGGCCCTCCTATTTGCACTCATTACCTGTATTAATTGCACCTGTTTGAACTCGTTACCTGTATAAAAGACACCTGTCCACACAATCAATCATACTACAACCTCTGCACCATGGCCAAGACCAAAGAGCTATCTAAAGATACCAGGGATAAAGTTGTAGACCTGCACAAGGCTGGTATGGGCTATAGGACAATAGGCAAGCAGCTTGGTGAGAAGGCATCAACCGATGGCACAATTATTAGAAAATGGAAAGAACACAAGGTGCCTGTCATTCTTCCTTGGTCTGGGCTCGCCTTGTGGGGTAAGGATGGGGTAAGGACAGGAATCAACGCAGATCTACAAGGGAGGACCTGGTCAATGACCTGAAGAGAGCGGAGTCCACAGTATCAAACATTACTGTTAGTAACACACTACGCCATCATGGATTAAAATCCTGCAAGGCACGCAAGGCCCCCCTGCTCATGCCAGCACTAGTGATTAGCAAGCACTAAAATGCTCGGGTACTGAGTCGACAAAATTGGAATGCTCGAGTGCTCGATTCGAACAACAAGCCCAATGTAAGTCTATGGGAAACTCGAGCATTTTTGCGGCGGCCCGCCCCACACCCCGTTGGTCTGCAGAGGGCCTCAAAATTGCCGAAATCGATGGGAACAGTGCTCAAATGACATGGGAACAGCATGGAGAAGACCCCTAGAAGCATCTCATACTCCCAGGTCACTGCTGTCAACAATGTTGGCAGAGTATTATGCTACTTTTACGGACTCAAAATAAAACATACAAAAACGAGACCAAAATGGATTTTCCTGAGAAAAATATTAAGGAACATCCTTTCCAGGGTAATGACTTGTATATAAGGCAAAATAAACAAAAACAAAAGTGTTCCTTCACACCTTGGGTTATGTTCACACATAGCGTTTTTGATGCATTTTTGCACTTTTGCATTGCTTTCAACTGTGAAAAATACATTTACCAGTAAATGTCATTTTAACATTTTACTACCTTATCTTCCCATGTGGTGTGCGAGACATGATCAGACAAATCCTGTTTCATTTATGAAGGAGGGAATTTGAAAGTCACAAAGCCTATCAGTCATGTAAAGTGTGGGAAAGACTTAGTGCAACACAAAGGGAAGAGGGAAAGGGAGCCCAGACTCTAGGGAAAGGGGGGAGTGGAGACTTCCTAGGCTGATCTAATATCACCCTGTCTCCACTAACATCCCTATATTGGTTCTTCACCAATTGCCGCACGTGAACCTCACCCTGTCTTTCCCTGGCATTTGGCTCTGGCTAGGGAAGGGAGGGGGATGAGCGCTAGTCGATCCCCACTGACAGCTAAAGACAACAAGGGGGAACAGACAAGGAAAGATAGCTTAGCTTTTAGTCGACTCCAGAGAGATGAACACCCGTCTCACAGCTTCAGAGAAGATGAAGTAATGCACTTGCTCCGAGCCTTCACTGTTATGATCTGCAACATGTACTAAGGAAAGACAGGGGAAAGCTGTCCCTACAGTAAGACTAAGCTGAATCCCTAAGATGTAGCGGGCTGCCTGTTCCTAGTGAACAGACCCGCCTTAGTCCTCGGCTAGTCTGAACGAAGACCTATAGAATTAAGGGAGGGGTCCTAAAAGAACTAAGGACTGGGACAAAAAAGGGACACCTCCTAAACAGAAGTTGTTGCAGAACACAAAAAGACAAACTGACAAAAAGTACTAGAGGTCCCAGAGGACCAAGCGAACTTGACAGAGAAAGGCACAGAAGCACCTGGCTAAAGAGACAGTCAAACACTGAAGTCCGCACAGCCAAAAGGGCGGAGCTGGAATATAAAGGCAGATGGTCACATGACCGCAAACCACAAGACAGAAAAAACAAACAGGAGGGTTCTAACATTCACAAGGAGTAATGTGAGTATTACCGGCACCTCCCTCTAGCAGACAGCAGGTATTTATATGCCCAGACCAGGGTATTTATTAGCAAGAGGAAGGTAGCCGCTGGGTCCTAGAGAGACAGCCTCTAAGAAGGTGTCTGTAATGCCAAACGAAGAGATCTCCTGCAACCAACTGCAGGGCGACTGTCTGTCACTTCTGACACACCCGTGACAGCCTACTTTTATAAGGCCATCAGGCGGCCCTTACTATTCTTAAAGGACCAGCAGTCAGCCCTTTAGAGGTCCATCAGCCGATTATGCTTTGTTGTTCCCCTTATTAAAGAGTGGGTCTCCTATGCTGTTATTGTGTATGTAGTGACTGCAAAGGCTGCCAAAAATTTGGACGCACCCCAATACCCCTTTGAAAAGACATAGAGGAGGGCATCAGTAAAAAAAATGTTCACATTATAAAGGAGTGCATCTCCTATTGTGGTAATGCCCATGCAGTGATTGCAAGGGCTGCCTAAACTTGGGAAATACCCCAATGCCAATTTTAAGACACATAGAGGTGGGCCTGAGTAACGACATGTTCCCATTAGAAAGGAGCAGTTCTTCTATACAGTTATTGTGTATGCAGTGACTACAATGGCTGCCTAAATTTGGGAAATGCCCCAATACCAATTTAAAGATGCATAGATGTGGGCCTCCGTGACAACATGTTACCATTAGAAAGGAGCGGTTCTGCTATATGTAATGAACGACCCAAAAGGGGACATTACAAACATTTCAGCATTCATAGAAGTCTGTGGAATCATTTATGCTTTGATGTATTACCTGGTGTCACTCTGTTAAATTAACCCCTTAAGGAGGGAGCCAATTATGCCCTTAATGACCGGGCCAAATTTTACAATTCTGACCAGTGTCACTTTATGAGGTAATAACTCTGGAATGCTTCAACGGATCCCACTGATTCTGAGATTATTTTTTGTGACATATTGTACTTCATGATTGTGGTAAAATTTCTTCAAGAAGACTTGCAATTACTTGTGAAAAAAAATGGAAATTTGGCGAAAATTTAGAAAATGTTGCAATTTTCAAACTTTGAGTTTTCACGCCCTTAAATCAGAGAGATATGTCACACAAGATACTTAATAAATAACATTTCCCACATGTCTACTTTACATCAGAACAATTTTGGAACCAAAATTTTTTTTGTTCAGAAGTTATAAGGGTTAAAAGTTAACCAGCGATTTCTCATTTTTCCAACAAAATGTATAAAACCTTTTTTTTAGGGACCACATCATATTTGAAGTGACTTTGAGGGATCTATATGACAGAAAATACCCAAAAGTAACACCATTCTAAAAACTGCACCCCTCAAGGTGCTCAAAACCACATTTAAGAAGTTTATTAACCCTTCACATGCTTCACAGGAACTGAAGCAACGTGGAAGGAAAAAATTAACATTTAACTTTTTTTCACAAAATGTTTACTTCAGACCCAATTTTTTTATTTTCACAAGGGTAATGAGAGAAAACGGACCACAAAATTTGTTGTGCAATTTCTCCTGAGCATGCCGATATCCCGTATGTGGGGGACAACAACATACCCCAAAAATGTTTTTCAGCCCTCAATTTTGAGTTTTCATAAGAATGACAGGAGAAATTGCCACATGCCATTTTTTGTGCAATTCCTCCTGAGTAAACCAATACCCCATATGTGGGGAAAAAACATGGCACGGCAGGGTTTGGAAGGGAAAGAGCACCATTTGACTTTTTGAATTTTAAAATTTGCTTGAATAATTAGTGGATGCCATGTCGCGTTTGGGAAGCCCCTGATTTGCCTAAACAGTGGAAAATCCCCACAACTGACACCACTTTGGAAACTAGACGCCTCAGGGAACTTACCTAGATGTGTGGTGAACACTTTAAATTCCCAGGTGTTTCACAGAAGTTTATAACATGGAGCCGTAAAAGTAAAATTTTCACATTTTTCCCACAAAAATGTTTTTCAGCCCCCAATTTTGCATTTTCATAAGGGTAACAGGAGAAATTGCCCTGTAAAGGACATATTAATATTCATGCTATCCAAGTGTACAGGACATATTGATACTCATGCTATAGCAACTCCATTTTGTCTGCTTGCTTTAAAATCATGTTATTATACTCCTTGCATAACATGCATTCTTTCCTTCTTTTCTCATGCTTCACATGCATCTTTCCCACACTAACCTTTTCTCACAAAAACATTCTGTGAGACACCCTGCTCCCGTTATCTGACTAGCCTGAGCCGGGATGGGTAACCTTGTAAATTTCCATCATGCGCTGAACTAACGATGATAAATGACCATATGTGTGTTTCTGTAATAATTGCACCAACATTGGCCTAAGCCTGTAGTACTGTAGTACGGTTGTAGATGATTGGCTATTAATAAACTCAAAACAATATAAAATGCTAAGTAGAAATAAACGGAATTAGAGATTCTCTGAATCCTCCCATACAGAGCACTGTCTCCGTTTGGTTTTCTGTGGATTGCGCAATCAACCTTGTAACATAATAATTTGACACTCACTTGGTCCACCGTGAAGGGACGTTGGTGCCCTCCCTCAACAGCTTGGTGCCGTGACTCGGATCCCTAACCAGGGATGCCCCACCACCCCTGGACGTCCACAAAGAGAGACTTGCTTTCGACCTCCCCCACTGGAATTGGGACTGATCATCCCCCACAAAAAGCCACGGTAAGTGCATGAGTTCTTTACTAGTGATACTGACCGTTTGCCATGGTTTCTACGTGGTGTGTAGTTGTTTGCAGTATCTCCGGACGTCTTGGTTGGATATAGTCAAAGGTGAGACTATAAGGGGTGTAGTCCCATTAGGGGTCTGATATTGTTAACTTTCAAAGCAGTATCACCTCGGATTGACAAGTGAATATTGTGTGAATCTTCCTTAATCTTCCTTCTGACAAAGATCCTTAGGAGACTGAACACTGTTAGGTTCAGTCGCGGCAGGTGATCGAAGATTGAGTAGGACACGCACACAGATATACATATATCGAGTGTCCGGAGGGCTGCAAACGTGAGCCCTCCTCCTTTCACCTAGACCGTACTTGTGACTCCCCCCGACGGGAGGGTTGAAGTCAGTGGAAAAGCAGCTGAGGTGCGGACTCATGCTGTGCACAAATCAAGGATCTTTTGTCAGTTGTAGTGATTAATCAATGTTTCCGTGGAGCAGAAAGAAATTGTCTCCCCTGCAGGAGGGAGAGGATGTGATTAATATCATGGTCGGTCGAGAGGGGAAAAGATCATTTAAGAATGCACCAAAAGTGTTTAAGGTGTTAAATTTTCCCGTGGAGGGGAGACTTCAGCCTGTATTATGGGATGAAGGCATCCGGCAGAAAAGGGGTAGATTAGTTGACTGTGGATTGTTGGAAGACGCTGAAAAGTTTAGGAAAGTTGCAAATGAGATTTGTGGTGAGGGGTATGTTGAAATAGAGGAGGAGACGAAGCCTGGTTGTTTCAATTATCTTTATGTCAAGAAGGGAGAATTATCTAGCGCTGTAACAAAGATTGGCTGTTTTGTGCTACAAAATGAAGCTGATGTGGAAAAAAGGCTGCGCTGAGTTTATCGAAAGAAGAGAAAAAGTATGTGCAGAAACTTAAACAGTTAACTAAAATATACGAGCTACCAGATAAGGGCCGGTTAATTATGAAGAAGAAAAAGGGCAAGCTAGAAGATAAAGGATTGTTACAAATAGCTTTAGCTTGATATAGAACAGCAGAGAATTTGTCAAGGAAGGGTGGGTAGAGGAATAAAATACAGACAATAAGGGAAAGATGCCATGTTATGTGTATTACAAAGATACTGCTCTCCAGCCACCGCTCGATAATGGCGGGGGGGGGGATTGACCTGTACTAATTGTGGCCAGCGGAATCCATTGTTAGCAGATTATTGTGTTGCATGTCACGCACCCCGTCCAAGAGGCCCACCCCTCACTACTACCCAAGCCACTCCTAGTGCCCCATTGTCATCCTGCAGCGGCCATGTTGCTACACCCATTGCATCACCTCCGGCCTCTGACCAGATGTCCCTTTGGTAGCGGCCATCTTGGCGCACCCTTCTTGTAGTGTGCTTCCTTCTGGTGGCGGCCATCTTGGCACACCTGGAATACAGGCCGCAATACACACTACACCCAGAATGTGTATGAGGAAGATCATCATGATCAGTGTGTGACAGAGCATTAAACGCCAATATGTATGAGAATGGAAGAATAGCCTTAATTAGTTTGCAAAGAAAATGTCTAGCTGTCTGCTGCTGCCGTGGCAGCAGGACAACTCTGAGGAAGTACTATTACAATACGTGGATGATCTTCTCTTGTGTGCCCCCACGGAGCAAATGTCCATCAGGGCAAGTGTTAGCCTCCTCAAGCATCTAGCAAAACTGAATTGTCGAGTCTCAGCCTCGAAACTTCAGTTTTGCCTTGGTCAAGTGGTTTTCTTAGGCCACTGCCTAAAGCCCCCGTCTCACATAGCGAGATCGCTAGCGAGATCGCTGCTGTGTCACGGTTTTGGTGACGCAACAGCGACCTCACCAGCGATGTCGCTATGTGTGACACTTTGCAGCGATCAGGCCCCTGCTGTGAGGTCGCTGATCGGTGCAAAGTGTCCTGGACCATTTTTTGGTCGTTGCCCTCCCGCTGGTCAGCACACATCCCTGTGTGTGACCAGCAGGAGTAGCGATCAGGCTGGTAACCATGATAAACATCGGGTTACTAGGGGCACACGCGCACTTAGTAACCCGCTGTTTATCATGGTTACGAGCCTGCTAAAGTGAGCGGTAACCTCCCGCTCACCATAGCAGAGTGGTAACCATGATAAACAACGGGTTACTAGGCGCGCGTGTGCCCCTAGTAACCCGATATTTATCATGGTTACCAGCCTGCTCCTGCTTCAGCAGGCTGGTAACCAGGAGCAGGACATCGTGGAAAGATTCTTTCCACGATGTCGCTGCTCTCCTGATCGTTGGTGAGCCTGCCTGTTTGACAGCTCACCAGCGACCACATAGCGACGCAGCAACGATCCCTGACAGGTCGTATCGTCGTCGGGATCGTTGCAGTGTCGCTAAGTGCGACGGGGCCTTTACTCAGAGTGCCAGACATCTCACAGAAGAAAGGAAAATGGCTGTCTACCTGCTACCATTCCCAAAATATCCCATAGAGCTGCAACGGTTCCTTGGACTATGTACATATTGCAGACAATGGATCCCAGACGCCTCACGTCTGATGCAACCCCTATATGATGCACTAAAAGAAGATATTCTGGCTGATGTAAATAACAAGGACCACCAAGAACAGCTGCAACAAGCCTTTGAGCAACTAAAATCAAGGATAATGACAGCCCCTGCCCTTGGAAATCTGGACTATGCTCAACCTTTCCATTTGTATGTCTCTGAGACGGGAGGGCATGCAGCTGGGGTACTCACGCATGTAGCGCTGGCGTCCCTGCCCTCTGCTAGGCAGGGACGCTGCTCCCCTCACCGCTCTGCTCCGTGCCCGGCGTCCTCTCCCCGCTCTGCTGTCAGCGCGCGCTCCTGCCCGGCGTCCTGTGCTTAGGGCGCGCGCGCGCGCGCTCCCCTCCTCTTAAAGGGGCCGCGCGCGCCGCCCTAAAGAGTCCCCGGCCAATGGCCGGAGGACTTCATCATATAAAAGGCACCTCCTCCAAAATGGAGGTGCCCGAGCAATGTTGTTTGCACCTGTGTCTCACCTGTGCTTCAGCCCTCAGGTCCCGTTGCCAGTTACCTGCCAGTTACCTGCCTGATTCCTGCCAGTTACCTGCCTGATTCCTGCCTGAATACTTGTTACCTGTCTGCCAGTCTGAGGTCCGACGGTCTGCCTTACTACTCCTGTCAGTCTGTCTAAGGACCAGCCTGCCCGCTCACCTGGGAGCGCATATCAGCTACCTGCCTGCTTGCCTGAGGTCCGACGGTCTGCCTTACTACTCCGGTCAGTCTGTCTATGGACCAGCTTGCCCGCTCACCTGGGAGCGCTTCTCCGTTACCTGCCTGCTTGCCAGCCCGGAGGCTCCGTTGTCACGTGCTGTGACCACCAGCTATCTCAGAGACTCTTGCCCGCTCACCTGGGAGCGCATCTCCGTTACCTGCCTGCTTGCCAGCCCGGAGGTCCCGTTGTCACGTGCGGTGACCACCAGCTATTCCAGAGACTCTTGCCCGCTCACCTGGGAGCGCTTCTCCGTTACCTGCCTGCCTGCCAGCCCGGAGGCTCCGCCGTCACGTGCCGTGACCACCTGCTATTCCAGAGACTCTCGCTTGCTCACCTGGGAGCACCCATCTACCATCTGCCTGCTAGCCTACCCGGAGGCTCTGCCATCACAGGTCGTACCTACCCCTTACCCAGAGACTGCCCTGATCACTTGCCGTATCTCCCTGTCCGTTCACCCAGAGACTGCCCTGATCACTTGCCGTATCTCCCTGTCCGTTCATCCAGAGACTGCCACCCGCTCCCTTACAAGGGCCGCCCCCTTGTATAGTAGCTCAGAGGTTCCGCCTCCCGGACCCGTTACAGTTTGCTCGGGCCATGGAACCCGGTGGCACCCAAGCTCCCTCGCTCACGGACCTGTGTCATGAACTGTCCCGTCTGAAGTCCCAACAGGAGGCCATCCTGGGTCACCTGCGGAATGTTAATACTCGCCTGAACACTCTGTCTGATCCACCAACAACCTCCGCCAGTACCATGGTATCCTTTTCCGGACCCCGGCTCTCTGCACCTCCTCGCTTCGGAGGCGACTCCGTCCTGGCTCGGGGCTTCATAAATCAGTGCACCCTGCATTTTGAACTATTATCCCACCAGTTTAACTCCGACCGAGCCAAAATTGCCTTTATCATGTCCCATCTCACCGGGGAGGCCCTGGCCTGGCTAAATCCTCTATGGGAGAGAGGAGATCCCCTGGTGTCCGACTTGCCTGCCTTTCTCATGGCTTTCCGGAAAGCCTTCGACGAACCCGGACGGAGGACCTCATCCGCATCTTCTCTGCTTCGCCTCCGTCAGGGAAGCCTCACCGTGGGCCAATATGCCATACGGTTCCGTACCCTTGCCTCGGAGCTGGCCTGGGATAACGAAGCCCTGGTATCCGTCTTCTGGGAGGGTCTGTCCGGCCGTATTAAAGATGAACTTGCTGGTCGGGACATTCCTACCACTCTCGATGATCTAATAACCCTTGCCACCCGGATTGACCTACGGTTCCAGGAGCGTGCCAAAGAGGTCACCCGTGAGAGAAGGATTCCACGTCTAGCTCCTACTTTCCAGGAACCCGTCATTCCTTCCGTTTCTCCACAGGTACACTCTCCTGAGCCTATGCAGGTCGACCAGACCAAGATGGTCAAATCCCGTCAGGATTTCCGCCGTGCCGAGGGGAGCTGCTTCTACTGTGGCAGTAAGGAGCATCTGATCCGTGCCTGCCCGGAGAGGTCGGGAGAACGCCTGTATCTAGGTTCACTCAGAGGGGTCGATCTAGACAAAAATAAATCCTCTCCATCCCTGCTGTTGTCAGTCTCAATCATCTGCGGGGAGAATCGTTATTCCGAACTAGCCCAACTTGACTCTGGAGCAGCCGGAAATCTTATTTCACAGTCCCTGGTGGAGAAATTCCGCATCCCCACCAAACCTCTGGCTGTACCCTTGTCTGTTGTTGCCGTGGATGGGGGCCTCTTACCTCGCCCCATCCAATTCATCACCGAATCCATTACTCTGCAGGTGGGAATGCTGCATTCAGAGAGTATCTCCTTTCACGTTCTGCCTGGTCTCCCTCACGCCCTCTTGCTAGGTCTGCCTTGGCTCCAGAGACATGCACCCGTGCTTGACTGGCAAACCGGAGAAGTCCTTCACTGGGGACAGGCCTGTCATAAAACCTGCCTGGTTCCCGTCCATTCCGTCCGTCCCTCTCCTATCCCAGCTAATCTACCTGGACTTCCGATTCCTTATTGGTCTAGTGCTGATGTCTTTGTTAAGGAGGAGGCAGAGACATCACCACCTCATAGACCATGTGACTGCCCCATCGATCCCGCCAGAGTAATGCAGGTGGCTCCCGTGAGTCTAAATTGTCTCCCTCCTGGTAAGACGTTCGTATCGGTACCTGATCGGGAGAGAATCCTACACTGGGGTCATTCGTCTAAACTAGCTGACCACGCCGGTCGGAAAAAGACCCTCCAGCTTATTACCCGACACTACTGGTGGCCTAACCTGCACAAGGATGTTATGGACTTTGTTTCTGCCTGTGTGTCCTGCGCCCGCAACAAAGTTCCGAGACACCTGTCGGCCGGCCGCCTTCTTCCTCTGCCAGTACCTGCTGCCCCCTGGCAGCATTTAGCGATGGACCCTCCTCAATTCCGTCCTGGGGATAAAGTCTGGCTCTCGTCCAAATATGTCCGACTCAAGATCCCTTCCTATAAGTTAGGGTCTCGGTTCATCGGCCCACTGGTGGTCATCGGTCAGATCAACCCGGTAACCTATAAATTGAAACTCCCGGCCAACTTACGGATCCCTAACTCCTTCCATGTATCTCTCCTCAAACCTGTGGTACTTAACTCTTTTTCTAAGTCTACAGGTACGCCTCCTGCTCTGGTTTCTGCTGAGGACAAGTTTGAGGTAGAGAACATTCTTGCCAGCAAAAGGGTAAGAGGAAAGACCTTTTTTCTGGTAGATTGGAGGGGGTTTGGTCCTGAGGAGAGAACGTGGGAGCCCCGGGAGAACATCCATGCCCCTCTCATCCTAGCTAAATTTCTGTCTGGCCTAAAAAAGGGGGGGCCTAAAGGGGGGGGTACTGTAGCGCTGGCGTCCCTGCCCTCTGCTAGGCAGGGACGCTGCTCCCCTCACCGCTCTGCTCCGTGCCCGGCGTCCTCTCCCCGCTCTGCTGTCAGCGCGCGCTCCTGCCCGGCGTCCTGTGCTTAGGGCGCGCGCGCGCTCCCCTCCTCTTAAAGGGGCCGCGCGCGCCGCCCTAAAGAGTCCCCGGCCAATGGCCGGAGGACTTCATCATATAAAAGGCACCTCCTCCAAAATGGAGGTGCCCGAGCAATGTTGTTTGCACCTGTGTCTCACCTGTGCTTCAGCCCTCAGGTCCCGTTGCCAGTTACCTGCCAGTTACCTGCCAGTTACCTGCCTGATTCCTGCCAGTTACCTGCCTGATTCCTGCCTGAATACTTGTTACCTGTCTGCCAGTCTGAGGTCCGACGGTCTGCCTTACTACTCCTGTCAGTCTGTCTAAGGACCAGCCTGCCCGCTCACCTGGGAGCGCATATCAGCTACCTGCCTGCTTGCCTGAGGTCCGACGGTCTGCCTTACTACTCCGGTCAGTCTGTCTATGGACCAGCTTGCCCGCTCACCTGGGAGCGCTTCTCCGTTACCTGCCTGCTTGCCAGCCCGGAGGCTCCGTTGTCACGTGCTGTGACCACCAGCTATCTCAGAGACTCTTGCCCGCTCACCTGGGAGCGCATCTCCGTTACCTGCCTGCTTGCCAGCCCGGAGGTCCCGTTGTCACGTGCGGTGACCACCAGCTATTCCAGAGACTCTTGCCCGCTCACCTGGGAGCGCTTCTCCGTTACCTGCCTGCCTGCCAGCCCGGAGGCTCCGCCGTCACGTGCCGTGACCACCTGCTATTCCAGAGACTCTCGCTTGCTCACCTGGGAGCACCCATCTACCATCTGCCTGCTAGCCTACCCGGAGGCTCTGCCATCACAGGTCGTACCTACCCCTTACCCAGAGACTGCCCTGATCACTTGCCGTATCTCCCTGTCCGTTCACCCAGAGACTGCCCTGATCACTTGCCGTATCTCCCTGTCCGTTCATCCAGAGACTGCCACCCGCTCCCTTACAAGGGCCGCCCCCTTGTATAGTAGCTCAGAGGTTCCGCCTCCCGGACCCGTTACAACGCAGAGACACTGTACAAAGCAGCGCCCAGTCGGTTATTACTCAGCGCATCTGGACCCAGTAGCCAGGGCCTCCCCCAGCTGTCTACGAGCGGTTCACGCCACACAGCAGTTACTTGAAAAGATGGCGGACATCATCCTTGGACATGAGACTCACATTTATGCTCCACACGATATTGCAGCTGTTTTGGCTTTACAGCAACCTAAACATCTGTCCACACAGAGACACCTGCGGCTGCAGTGTTCGTTGATTTTGCCAGAAAATGTGAAGTTACACCGGTGCACCACCATCAACTCGGCCACCCTGCTACCAGCACCTGAAGGAGAGGGGAAAGAGGCTCCACCGCATGATTGTCTGGAACAAATTACTTCGGCGTCAACTCCACTTGTTTTAGTGGGGGAAGTACCCTTGGATGATCCAGAACTTATGTTATATACGGATGGATCCAGATAGGTTGACACCTCTGGCAGGTTTAATATTGGATATGTTGTCACAACTGAAGATACATTGGTAGAGGCTGCAACCTTACCACTGCCAAGAAGCTGGTCTCTGAAGTTGTTTGCCAGTATGGAGTACCAGAAGTTATCGAAAGTGATCAAGGACCAGCCTTTTCCTCATGCGTATATCAAGAAATACTTACCATGATCGGATGAACAGTGGTGTTACATACTCCTTACCATCTACAGTCAAGTGGCAAGGTGGAGAGATTGAATGGCACACTGAAAAGGCAATTAACCAAAATGATGCAGGAGACTACGGCCCAGTGGCCTGAGCTCCTTCCCATTGCACTATATCACATACGCACCACCCCCAAAGGGAAACGCAAACTATCACCCTATGAGATACTATTTGGGTCACAACCAGCCATAGCTAGATTTACCCCACAACAATTATCAGAAGAAACAGATCATGTTGTGCAATATAAGATTCAGATTGCCAAAGCCTTAACTAACACTCATGCGTTAGTATCATCTTCTATTCCAGATCCAGCTGATGCAGAAGGTTGTCATACCCTCAAACCTGGAGATTATGTGTATGTGAAGAAGCATGTTCGGAAACATGGACTAGAACCATTGTATGACGGACCATACCAAGTGCTCCTGACAACCCCAACAGCAGTAAAACATGAATTTTCTGAATATAAGCCCAGTGATCCAACATGTGGCAATCCGGATGTTGGATATTATAGCCCCCTGGGACAAATGTCTTCATGGTGTATGTTATCAAATAACACAGTGTTTATCGATTTGGTACATAAATTAGTATTACAGCACTCTGCTTTATGGGATCTGCCATCAGCCACATATTGGGTCTGTGGGAATAATGCGTACAAATGGCTCCCAGTCGGAGTAGGGGGGTCTTGTACGTTGGCCCGGCTAACTCCAGCCACTTATCTTATTCCCCATAGTAAAGTAGATTTGAAAGCCATCCCTCTTCATACCATCTATAAACGTGCTAAGGACAACACCTCACGCCCATCAGGAAGACCTCATTTAGTACAAATGACTATACCCAATAAGATAGCTAGTACTGTCTTCCTCTACCCTATGGTTACACAAATGTGGGACAAATTAGTGGAAGTCACTGATTACTTAGATGATCAGATTTGGAGAGTATTGGAATAATTAATACCACTGTTGCGGTGCAGAATCAACTTATTATAGTAGCTAATCAACATACTTTAGTGCTGGACTAATTGACAGCAGCTCAAGGAGGGATGTGTCAGGTTATAGGCCCAGCCTGTTGTCACTATATTGACCCCGACTCTACCATACGGTTAAAGACTAAATTGGAAGACATTAGGAAACTCAGGGAAGAATATAACAAACTTAATAAATTGACCAAAAACAGTTGGTGGTCTGATACGTTTTCCTTTTTAAATCCTGCTAATTGTTTTAAAGGGATTGGTGGATGGATTGCTGGAATATTACAAGGAGTGTTGCATATTGCTGCTTGCATCTTGTTACTATATGTTTTACTAAAACTAGTCTTTTATTGTATCCCAATTTGCATGAGGAAAACCTGCCAATCATCAGTGAGCAAGGAGGACGCTGTCAACCAACATCCAGTGCTACTATACACGGACCTCCCAGATGTGACCAGCATTGAGGACCTGGACGACAAGGGAATGATGACCTTTACCCGCTTGCCCCGACCAACCTCACGTCTGAACATCAGAGCTTTATGCTTTATGCTCAACAAACAAGGGGGGATGGACATACCGCGACAGCCTCAATTGGTAACAAGGGCACTAATTGAGTGAAGACCAATGTCCCTCAGACTCAAAACATGACCCTGGGAAAGCACCTCTATTGTTGATAATAACATAATTTTTAGGCGGGAATGTAAAGGACATATTAATATTCATGCTATCCAAGTGTACAGGACATATTGATACTCATGCTATAGCAACTCCATTTTGTCTGCTTGCTTTAAAATCATGTTATTATACTCCTTGCATAACATGCATTCTTTCCTTCTTTTCTCATGCTTCACATGCATCTTATGCATCTTTCCCACACTAACCTTTTCTCACAAGAACATTCTGTGAGACACTCTGCTCCCGTTATCTGACTAGCCTGAGCCGGGATGGGTAACCTTGTAAATTTCCATCATGCGCCAAACTAACGATGATAAATGACCATATGTGTGTTTCTGTAATAATTGCACCAACATTGGCCTAAGCCTGTAGTACTGTAGTACGGCTGTAGATGATTGGCTATTAATAAACTCAAAACAATATAAAATGCTAAGTAGAAATAAACGGAATTAGAGATTCTCTGAATCCTCCCATACAGAGCACTGTCTCCGTTTGGTTTTCTGTGGATTGCACAATCAACCTTGTAACATAATAATTTGACACTCACTTGGTCCACCGTGAAGGGACGTTGGTGCCCTCCCTCAACAGCCCCATACCATTTGGTGTGCAATTCCTCCTGAGTAAGCCAATACCCCATATGTGGGGAAAAAACACTATTTGGGAGCACGGCAGGGTTCGGAAGGGAAGGAGCACCATTTGACTTTTTGAATGTAAAATTTGCTTGAATAATTAGCGGACGCCATTTCGTGTTTGGGGAGCCCCTGATGTACATAAACAGTGGAAACCCCCCACAAGTGACCCCATTTTGGAAACTAGACCCCTCAGGGAACTTATCTAGATGTGTGGTGAGCACCATGAACTGCCAGGTGCTTCTCAGAGGTTTATAACGTAGAGCCGTGAAATTAAAAAATCTAATTTTTTTCCACAAAAATTTACTTTTAGTCCCAATTTTTTTATTTTCACAAGGGTAACAGGAAAAAATAGACCCCAAAATTTGTTGTACAATTGCTTTTGAGTATGGACATACCCTATATGTAGGGGAAAACTATTGTTTGGGCGCACGGCAGGGCTTGGAAAGGAAGGAGTGACGTTTGGAATGCAGACTTTGATGAAATGGTCTGCGGGTGTCATGTCGCGTTTGCAGAGCCCCTGATGTGCCTAAACAATGGAAACCCCCCAAAGGGACCCCATTTTGGAAACTACACCCCTCAAGGATTTTATCCAGGGGTATAGTGAGCATTTTGAACCCACAGGTACTACACAGAATTTGATAACATTAGGTCGTCATACTGAAAATTTCAATCTCTTTCACAAAAATGTAGTTTTAGCACCAAATTTGTACGTGGATAATAGAAGAAAACGGACCCCATAATTTGTTATGCTATTTCTCCCGAACGCGATGATGCCCCATATGTCATCAGAAATTACTGTTAGGCCACACGTCAGAGCTGAGAAGGAAGGAGCACTATTTGGCTTTGGGAGCATAGATTTTGGAAGAATAGTTTGTGGGTGACATTTGCGGAGCCCCCAAGCTGCCAGAACAGCAGAACAACCTCAAAAGTGACCCCATTGTAGAAATTACACATCTCAATGAATTCATCTACTGCTGCAATGACTATTATGTAACATCCAAGCCAGGCTTTATTCTGGAGAATTCCAAATATGCCAGTTTAGTGCCCATACATTGCGCCCCCATAAAGTGTAGTGCCTCCATACATTTCTCCTGGTGACACACACCTTGTAAATTAAGTGCTCTCCTCGCTATAATAATGTCAAACATGTGGCTGCTTACTGCGGTTTAGGCTCAGCGGGGATCAGAAGGAGTGGGCATTTGGATTTGGGAGCACAGAATTCACTGGATTTTATTTGAGTGGGCGGGAGCCGTCCCTTTTCCAGAGTCTTTGTTTTACCAGTAACGTGGGACCCCCTATAGTCCCAGTGACAGATGACAGACCTGAGAGGGGGCTGTTTTGTGTGGGATAAATTAGGGGTTTTATTGGTAACATTTTGGGGTACATAATTTTTGATTGTTTCCAGAATAAGACAGGATCACCAGTCTATGCTGAGCACTTATGACAGGGTTTCCGTGTAAATCCCACAAAAATGCGATTCAGACGAAACTCCCAATGGAACTACCCACCACAAAGGCAGATGGTGACACTTTGAAGCTCATTTGAAGTCTGCCCGTCGTCTCCATCTTTTTAGGCACACACAGATCTGTGGTCATCCACACTTGTGCGCTAAAAAAGCCTAAAATTATGGTACGCACGCTGGAGCAGAGACCAGTCCAAAGAGACTCCATAATTATTATTATTATAATTATTATTTATTATTATAGCGCCATTTATTCCATGGCGCTTTACATGTGAAAAAGGGGTGTAATACAAGAACAATTACAATAATCTTGAACACAATGTGACAGCGACTGGTACAGGAGGAGAGAGGACCCTGCCCGCGAGGACTCACAATCTACGAGGGATGGGTGAGGATACAGTAGGTGAGGGTAGAGCTGGTCGTGCAGCGGTATGGTGGAGCGGTGGTTACTGCAGGTTGTAGGCTTGTCGGAAGAGGTGGGTCTTCAGGTTCCTTTTGAAGGTTTCCACGGTAGGCGAGAGTCTGATACGTTGGGGTAGAGATTTCCGGAGTAGGGAGGAAGCACGGGAGAAATCTTGTATACGGTTGTGGGAGGAGGAGATAAGAGGGGAGTAGAGCAGGAGATCTTGTGAGGATCGGAGGTTGCGTGCAGGTATGTAACGGGAGACTAGGTCGGAGATATATGGAGGAGACAGGTTGTGATTGGCTTTGTATGTCATGGTTAGGGTTTTGAACTGGAGTCTCTGAGCAATGGGGAGCCAGTGAAGAGATTGACAGAGAGGAGAGGCCGGGGAATAGCGGGGGGACAGGTTGATTAGTCGAGCAGCAGAGTTTAGGATAGATTGGAGGGGTGCGAGAGTGTTAGAGGGGAGGCCACAGAGCAGGAGGTTGCAGTAGTCAAGGCGGGAGATGATGAGGACGTGCACTAGTGTTTTTGCAGATTCATGGTTTAGGAATGTGCGGATCCGGGAGATATTTTTGAGTTGGAGTCGGCAGGAAGTGGAAAGGGCTTGGATATGTGGTTTGAAGGAGAGTTCCGAGTCCAGGGTTACTCCAAGGCAGCGAGCTTGAGGGACTGGGGAGAGTGGGCAGCCATTGACGTTGATAGATAGGTCAGTTGGGAGGGTTGAATGAGATGGCGGAAAGATGATGAATTCTGTTTTGTCCATGTTAAGTTTTAGAAATCTGGCCGAGAGGAAGGATGAAATAGCAGACAGACATTGTGGGATTTTGGTTAGTAAGGAGGTGATATCGGGTCCAGAGAGGTAGATCTGTGTGTCATCAGCATAGAGGTGATAGTGAAAGCCAAGAGACTCTATGAGCTGTCCCAGGCCTAAGGTGTAGATGGAGAAGAGCAGGGGTCCTAGAACTGAACCTTGGGGGACACCGACAGATAGGGGGCGAGATGAGGAGGTGGTCTGTGAGTGGGAGACACTGAATGTCCGGTCTGTTAGGTATGAGGAGATCCAGGATAGGGCCAAGTCTGTGATGCCGAGAGATGAGAGAGTCTGAAGTAAGAGGGAATGGTCCACTGTGTCAAAGGCAGATGACAGGTCTAGGAGGAGGAGGACAGAGTAGTGTCACTTAGATTTGGCGGTTAGTAGGTCGTTTGTGACTTTAGTCAGTGCAGTTTCAGTAGAATGGTGTGGTCGGAAACCAGATTGTAGGCGGTCGAAGAGGGAGCAGGAGGAGAGGTGGGAGGACAGTTCAGAATGGACGTGTTGTTCCAGTAGTTTTGAGGCATAGGGGAGAAGTGATATGGGGCGATAGCTAGACACGGAGGATGGGTCAAGGGAGGGCTTTTTGAGGATGGGTGTCATTGAGGCATGTTTGAAGCATGATTGGAAGACACCAGTTGTTAGTGACAGGTTGAAGAGGTGGGCTAGGGCTGGGATGAAGATAGTGGTAAGGTTTGACATGAGGTGGGACGGGATTGGGTCAAGTTTACAGGTGGTGAGGTGTGATTTGGAGAGTAAGGAGGAAAGTTGATCTTCAGAAATGGTGGAGAATGTGGTTTTGGAGGAGGAGGGTTGAGTAGGTGTGGGGGGGCTGTGGGGGCTTTAGGCAAAAACTTTGTCTGATGGTGTCAATCTTCTGCTTGAAGAATGAGGCAAAGTCTTCGGCTGAAATAAGAGGAGAGGGAGGAGGCACTGGGGGACGGAGGAGAGAATTGAAGGTGTTGAATAGTTGTTTAGGGTTGTGAGACAGGGAGGATATGAGAGATGCAAAGTATGTTTGTTTTGCTGCAGTGAGTGTGGACTTGAAGGTAGTGAGGGACTGTTTGAATGCGATGAAGTGCTCATGGGAGTGGGACCTTTTCCATCTACGTTCAGCAACCCTGGAGGCCCGTCGCAGTTCTTTAGTTAGGCTGGTGTGCCAGGGTTGTCTGTTGATTGTGCGAGCCTTGGTATGTGTGAGGGGGGCGACCGAATCGAGAGCTGCAGCTGTTGTGGTGTTGTATAAAGTGGCAGCAGCATCTGCATCATGTAAGGAACTAATGTCTGTAAGAGGGAGGAGGGATTCAGAGAGAGAGTGTAGGTCAAGGTGTTTGAGATTTCTACGAGGGTATGCAAGTTTGTGGAGTGGGGATTGTTGCCCCGGGGAGGAGAGAGAAGAGAATGTGAGTAGGTTGTGGTCAGAGAGAGGGAGAGGTGAGTTAGAGAGGTTAGATAGGGAACAGAGGCGGGTGAAGATGAGGTCCAGCGTGTGCCCGTCTTTGTGGGTGGGTGTGGAAGACCACTGAGTAAGACCAAAGGAGGAAGTGAGGGATAGAAGCTTAGAGGCAGCTGAGAGGGAAGTGTCAATGGGGATGTTAAAGTCGCCCATGAGGATAGTGGGGATGTCAACGGAGAGGAAATGAAGAAGCCAGGTGGTGAAGTGGTCAAAGAAAGTGGTGGTTGATCCTGGGGGGCGGTAGATGACAGCCAGTTGGAGGTTGGAGGGGGAGTAGATGCGCACGCAGTGCACTTCAAAAGAGGGGAGAGTAATTGCGGGCGGCAGTGGGATATGGGTGAAGGAGCACTTTTCTGAGAGGAGGAAACCTATTCCTCCACCGTGCTTGCCGGTGGGGCGGGGGGTATGGGAGAGGTGGAATCCGCCATACGAAAGTGCAGCAGGAGAGGCTGTGTCGGAGGGGGTGAGCCAGGTTTCAGTGATGCCGAGGAAGGAAAGCTTGCTAGTGATGAAGAGATCGTGAATGTAGGAAAGTTTATTGCAGACCGAGCAAGCGTTCCATAGAGCTCCTGTTAGTGGAACTTGGGAAGCGGGGGCTGGGCGTATAGGTCTAAGGTTAGAAGGGTTACGAGAGTTTGGGATAGATCGTGGGTAGGAGGTGGAAGTGATTGTATGGATGTGGTGAGGAGGGCCGGGATTTGGAGAGATGTCGCCGGCAGTAAGGAGGAGCAGAGAAAGCGTTATTAGGTGGGAACAGGAGAGGGCATGAGGTGGCTGTCTGTGTTTGGAGACAAAAGGATTGTATATTGAGGAATAGCTCTGAGGAGAAGGTGAGATGGGTGGGGAGAATGGAGGGAGAGATGAAGAGTTCCTTACTAGGTGTAGGGATTAGGGGTGGTTGTAAGAAGTGAAGGATTAATGGGGGTGAGAGTGAAAACAAAGACAAACATTGTTTACTATGACAAAGTATCCAGTTTCCTTCAGGTTCTATTCAGGATTAATTCAAATTTCAGACACTTCAGCTCATGGACACAGACTGAAGTCTGACACAGACTCCTAGTTCTCAATATATGGGCTACAGAATGTATTCAGCTGTGAAGCAGATGGGAGTGGTCTGTGCTCATCTTGATCATCTGATTAGATTGAACCAGATGCTGGATGCTCGAGACAGGGTAAACAAGGCCATAAATGAAAGTGGGGGGTGGCTGGGTCACATACCAGTGGGAAATAGGGGTAGAGAAATATAGAGAAATCTGCATGGGAGTCAAGAAGGAAAAGTTGGGTGACGTACCATTAGAGAATTGGAACAGAACGGTATAGGGAAGACAGCATGGAATTCAGCATAGGAAAAGTTGGGTGACGTACCATTAGAGAATTGGAAAAGAATTGTATAGGGAAGACAGCATGGAATTCAGCATAGGAAAAGTTGGGTGACGTACCATTAGAGAATTGGAACAGAACGGTATAGGGAAGACAGCATGGAATTCAGCATAGGAAAAGTTGGGTGACGAACCATTAGAGAATTGGAACAGAACGGTATAGGGAAGACAGCATGGAATTCAGCATAGGAAAAGTTGGGTGACGTACCTGTAAGAGGAATGGATAAACAGATGCTGATTAGAGTGCGGTGATGGCAGGTAAGGTACAGTCTGCATGCATCATGTTATTCAGGATTAATTCAAATTTCGGACACTTCAGCTCATGGACACTTCAGCTCATGGACACTTCAGCTCATGGACACTTCAGCTCCATAAGCCTCATAAGTGAGTGGCTCCATCTGGGTTTTTTGTCTGAATTGTGTTTTTGGTGAATTTACACAGAAACCCCAACGTAAGCGCAGGATAAACGTGAGCCGAGCCTTATTCTGATTTTTTTGGAGGCAAAATGAACACAGCAGTACCAGAATAGTTTTTTCGAGGTTCACCGTGCGGGTATAAGTGATTAGGTGGATTTATTCTTCGGGTCGGTTCGATGACTGCGATACCAGATTTATGTGTTTTTTATTTTAGGTTTTGCAGCTATCACACAATAAAAATGCTTTTTTATAAAAAGTAGTTATTTTCGTTGCCATATTCTGAGAGCTGTAATTTTTTTTATCTTTTGGTGAACAGAGCTGTATGATGGCTTATTTTTATGCGGGACTTATTTTTTTGGTACCATTTTGGGGCACATAGTAATTTTTGATTGCTTTTTATTCAGATTTTTAAGACACAGAATGAACAAATACCAGCAATTCAGTTATTGTTTTTAATTTTTATTCTTTTGCGCCTTTCGCCGTGCGGTAAAAGTAATAAGACCAATTTGTCTGCCGGGTCGGTCCGATTACAGTGATACCAGATTTATATAATTTTTTTATACTTTGCTATTTTTACAGGTTAAAAACAGTATTTTACAAAAAAGAACTTGATTTTGCATCATCGCATTCGGAGAGCTGTAACTTTTTTATTTTTTTGCCGAATGAGCCATATTATGGCTTCTTTTTTGACGGACGGTTTGGCATTTTTATTTGTATAATTTTTTTTTTTTTACGTACGACTTTTTGATCGCTTTTTATTCACTTTTTTTGTCAGTATGATGAAAAAGTGTCATTTTTGGCGTGTTTTTTATTCACATTTGCCAAATGGACTAAATAACGCGACAGTTTTATAGAGCGGGTCGTTCCGGACATGGCGATACCAATTATGTGTACGTTTTTTCATTTATTTTTGTTTGATCACAAACGCTGAGTTTTGAGAGGCGAAACGGATTTTAGAGATTTGTGTGCGCTTTTTGTGTGTTTTTTTGTTTTTTTTTTTACACATTTTATTTAACTTTTTTTTTACTTTTTCACCAAGTCCCACAGTGGGACATGTGTGATTGTCACTTTGATAGCTGGTCTCAAACTCTGCAGCTTATTGCTGGATCTCACAGGCCTGAGATCACAGGATACCATCGTAACCATCAGGACCCGCGATTCTCATCGCGGGAGTCCGATGGTTACTAAAGGGGTCACAAGACCCCTCCAGTGGGCCCTGATGCTGGTCGATGGATGTCCCCTCCTATCCTAGCAAGCAATGCACTGCTTAGCTAATCTGCATCCACAGTGGCAGACTCGCTCCTCCCACTGCAGTGCCACTGCTATGTATTAGAGTCAGACTAACACCTTTGCAAAAGAAGTGTCACTAAACCTCTCCTACACAGATCTCAGTAAACTCACCTCTTCTGCCACTATAGAATCAGATTAGCTGAGCAGTGCATAGCTGTGCTAGGGACACTTCACCTGCAGAGATATCAATCTGACCAGCTCCCATCAGCCCCCTGCAATGTTTTCACAGGGAGCCAATGGGTCACCACAGCTGCCGCCCGCCCGGACATTCTCCCTCTTCTGCTGTTAGTGGTGGCAACAAGAAGAATTCTGTGAGCTTGACGATTGGTAGGAAAAACAATTCTGCAACTTCAGCGTCGTGTAGGAAAAGCAGTTTTCATTTTTTAATTTTATTTAATGTGAAAATTGTATGTATAATAGAATAGTGGACCTATATACATCAATTTTGGGGGAGGTTGTTCATATGCTATGTGTAAGAGAGGGTCATTTGGCTATACTTGCTACATTATGTGTGGGGGAGGGGAACTTGGCTGTGCATACTATGTGTGGGGGAGGGAGGACTTGGCTGTGCATAAAATGTGTGGGGGAGGAGGGGACTTGGCTGTGCATACTATGTGTAGGGGAGGAGGGGACTTGGCTGTGCATACTATGTGTGGGGGAGGAGGGGACTTGACTATATGTGGTATGTGTGGGGCAGGAGTATTCTCTATGAATTTATTTTTTTGGTAGCAGCTTTATTGTAAATGTATGCTACATGTACTGTATGCAATATGTGGGCAGAAAGAATACTTTATAAACCATAAAATAGATCATGGCTTTGAAAATTGTACATTCACACTGAAGGCATCAAAACTATGAATTAACACATGTGGAATTATATACTTAACAAAAAAAGTGTGAAACAACTGAAAATATGTCTTATATACTAGGTTCTTCAAAGTAGCCACCTTTTGCTTTGATGACTGCTTTGCACACTCTTGGCATTCTCTTGATAAACTTCCAAGAGGTAGTAACCGGAAATGGTTTTCATTTCACAGGTGTACCCTGTCAGGTTTAATAAGTGGGATTTCTTGCCTTATAAACGGGGTTGAGACCATCAGTTGTGTTGTGCAGAAGTCTGGTGGATATGTAGCACCCTGAGGATTCGGCTGCTACAGGGGTATTGCACCTCAACCCAGAGGTGTGATATTCCACTCCCGGGTAAGGAAGGAGTGTGGAACTGAGCTCAGATAGACTGCATGCACTACATACATCCCATTCCAGAGGAGCAGGCCGACGGTACTCCCACTTAGAAATGTGCAGGTACAACCGAGCCTGTTCCTGGCTGGAGTGGGAGGGGGGTGGTACATCCCATGTAGTGTAGGGGCAGATAGGGGGAGCAGTCTGGGTAGTGATAGGAGCTCATTGGGTGCTGGTCACCTGAGCTCACACATAGAGGGATATATAAGGAGGGCACCAACTTAGATCAGGGTCAGACGCTGAGAACAAGTTGGAGAGGAGAGAGAAGGAAACAGCAGCCCTGGAGAGAGAGAGAGTGGAGCAGAGAAAGACCCAGAGGGGGAAGACTGAAGGGACCCAAGAACCCAAATTAGAGCACCGGGTGAGGAGTCAGCAAGAGGGTACCGGAACCCAAGCTGGTGGGGGCAAAGACATTCCCCAGCCAGAGACCGGAGACCGTGGGCAGTGTCTGTCACGGTCACCCACCACATTCACCCCGAAGGCACACCACGTGGAGGGTCAGGGAACCCAAGGCCAAGGGTGTCCCAAAAGAAGGCCCGAGGGAGCTGGACCTAGGTGAATCACTGGTGGGGACGGCTGAAGAAAGGACAGAGGGAGAGCTCAGGGCCACGCTCCGGACTTGTTTGGGGGTTGGCTGGATCCAGGACCTGGTGGACGCAGCACGGCTCGGGTGGTCACTAGCAGCTGGAGTGACCGAAACATCAGCAGTAAGTAAACACCCTTAACTGCACAACCCGAGTCTGTCTTCATTGCCGGCTGCACCGCACCACCACAACCCCCATCCTCTGCGCCTGTCCCCTCTGAGGCTATACCCCTCCCGTTGGGGGTTATCCCACCAAGCTGCGCATCCACCATCAGCCTCAGCGGACCCTGCAGCAGCGGCGGCCACAGTGACCGCATCACAACGGGTGGCGTAGTCGACACAAAAGAACTTTAATAACATCTGTAGGACTGCCACATAACACTGAGCTTGACGCCCTGGGCACGGGACCGGGTCACAGCCGCTCGGAGACTACAACCCCCCATCTGATCCGGTGCCGGGTATTCCCCTCAAAAAGGAATATGTCCCAGGGGGCGCGTCAGATACACAGCTGATAGTCCTACTGAATAGACTGTTAGAATTTGTATTATGGCAAGAAAAAAGCAGTAAAGAAAAATGAGTGGCCATCATTACTTTAAGAAATGAAGGTCAGTCAGTCCGAAAAATTGGGCAAACTTTGAAAGTGTCCCCAAGTGCAGTTGCAAAAACCATCAAGCGCTACAAAGAAACTGGCTCACATGAGGACCGCCCCAGGAAAGGAAGACCAAGAGTCACCTCTGCTTCTGAAGATAATTTTGTCCGAGTCACCAGCCTCAGAACTCGCAGGTTAACAGCAGCTCAGATTAGAGACCAGGTCAATGTCACACAGAGTTCTAGCAGCAGACACATCTCTACAACAACTGTTAAGAGGAGACTTTGTGCATCAGGCCTTCATGGTAAAATAGCTGCTAGTAAACCACTGCTAAGGACAGGCAACAAGCAGAAGAGACTTGTTTGGGCTAAAGAACACAAGGAATGGACATTAGACCAGTGGAAATCTGTGCTTTGGTCTGATGAGTCCAAATTTGAGATCTTTGGTTCCAACCACCGTGTCTTTGTGCAACGCAGAAAACGTAAACAGATGGACTCTACATGCCTGGTTCCCACCATGAAGCATGGAGGAGGAGGTGTGATGGTGTAGGGGTGCTTTGCTGGTGACACTGTTGGGGATTTATTCAAAATTGAAGGTATACTGAACCAGCATGATAACGACAGCATCTTGCAGCGGCATGCTATTCCATCTGGTTTGCGTTTAGTTGGACCATCATTTATTTTTCAACAGGACAATGACTCCAAACACACCTCCAGGCTGTGTAAGGGCTATTTGACCATGAAGGAGAGTGATGGGGTGCTACGCCAGATGACCTGGCCTCCACAGTCACCAGACCTGAACCCAATCAAGATGGTTTGGGGTGAGCTGGACTGCAGAGTGAAGGCAAAAGGGCCAACAAGTGCTAAGCATCTCTGGGAACTCCTTCAAGATTGTTAGAAGACCATTTCCGGTTACTACCTCTTGAAGCTCATCAAGAAAATGCCAAGAGTGTGCAAAGCAGTCATCAAAGCAAAAGGTGACTACTTTCAAGAACCTAGAATATAAGACATATTTTCAGTTGTTTCACACTTTTTTGTTAAGTATATAATTCCACATATGTTAATTCATAGTTTTGATGCCTTCAGTGTGAATGTACAGTTTTCATAGTCATGAAAATACAGAAAAATCTTTAAATGAGAAGGTGTGTCCAAACTTTTGGTCTGTACTGTATGTTCAGGAGGGGGCTTTGCTGTAAATGTTATGTATAGGGTGAGGGCTGCACTTTTATTAGCTAATTTACGTGGGGTAGAATCGCTTCTCGGCCTTTTGGCTAAGATCAAGTGTAGTATCTTTCGAGAAAGATGCTTTTGGCCGTCGGCCGCCCTAGTAGACTGATACACTATGCACACTGGGGTTTAGGTGCTTGTTAGTACGCCTGGTGGCTAATATAGTCATCTGGTGGAAATCATGGCCCCCAAGGATCGACGCCATTGGGCCAGGGAAGATCGAAAGCCCGAAGTGTGAAGTGCCCCAGGATTAGTGACCCTGGGGTGCCTTAACTCACTGGGATTGGAAACCCCACTTGAGGTTTTGCCACATTTGCACAAGCACTTCAAATTTAATTTTCTTTCTTTGCACACACCCTTATTCTGGACCTTCTGGCCTTAGCATGGGGAATTTTTCAATTCCCGGTCGAAGGTCCGGGCAGTATTATACTGTGAAACTTTCACTATTTATTTAATCTTTTTGTCACTGTGTGTCCACTTATTCACGTGTGTCCACGTTTTACTAGGATTTTTACTAGGATTTTGTCGGTATGCGGTTCCCTTACGGGTTCCTCTCTTGGCAGGTCTGGGGAGGGGGGGGGGGGGGGGGGAGTGTGTGGCCATCAGGTTCCACTCCCCCTGACTCTCCTCTTTCGGGAGGAGAGCGTTGTTGGCTCCCTTCTTCCGGGAGGGGAGCACAGTCTTTGGCTTCCAGTGCCTTGCTCGGGTGAAAACTCGGGTAGGTGCTGGGGGTAAGATTGGGTTCAGGGCCGTAACTACAACCGGGGCAGCCGGGGCACTGCCCCGGGGCCCCAACCACCCAAGGGGCCCCAAACTGATGGTAAAAAATTGTATTTTAATACTTTAATTTCTCTTAAAATACCCAGCTCCTATATTCCTGTCAGACAATGTCACCTGGAGGACAGGAGAGACTATCATTTCAATAATTTCCAGGAGCTCTGCCAGCTGTCAATGAATGGAAACCTGCACTGGCCTGGAGAGTCTCATAGCACAAGATTTGTAACAATATGTTAGTCTGGAGATCACAGAGAGTTGGCAAGGCAGGCACAGTGCACACTGACTGTAAAAAACTTTCAGCATCATTGAGAGAAGACAGTCTCAGCTGACACAAATATCTCTGTGACAAACTGTGAGAAGCCCTGCTATAGGTCTATACTGCTGCGAGGGGGAGGGAATGGGGGGGGGGGGGGGGGGGGAGTCTCCATAATCACACATTCCTCCCGGCTCCACAAATATCTCTGTGACAAACTTCTAAAACTTGCATCATAAACAACAAAATCTATTAAAGGTCTTGCGGAACGTGGTGAAGCCTGTGTGTTGTATACAACAATGCTTAGCAGGCTTCACCACGTTCCGCACAACCTCTAGTGATTGTAATGTTGAGGGGCCCCACTATGAAGTTTTGCCCCGGGGCCCCGAAGTTTATAGTTACGGCACTGATTGGGTTGCCTCTGGCTTTGGCTGGAGGTGGCTATTTGTCCCTGTTCCTCGCTGTGGCCTTCTGGCTCGGAGGGACGGGGAATGGTTTGGGGGACCCTTCTCCTTTTGGAGAGGGTTTCAAGATGACAAGCATCCTAGTGCACTTTTTTTGTGGCACTTGTCACTTTTTTAAGCGCACTCGGGTTTAGACACGAATTCGGGCTTTCAAAAAAAAAAAAAAAGAGGTCTCAGTTAGACATCTGTTATTTAAATCCATGTTCCATCCATGTTTTTTTTATGGACTGAATATGTACCCTTCTTAGACTATGGGGCCGTCCACATGTCCATATTTTAAATTTTTTTTGCATGCAGTGAAAACTCACACTCTGCCCAAACAGCAATAAAAATCTGATCCAGCACTCTGATGTAAATCGTTTTAATTTATTTTTTATGTACCCAAAAAAAACCAGACATTTGCATGAAGCCCAGTCTGTCCTAATGTAGCAGAATTTCTGTGGAGAATTAAAATAGCAAATCAGCAAGAATCCAAATGAAAATCCACAAAAAAAAAAAAATCTGCATTAAATTGCGTGATTTTTGGTGCAGATCTTTCTGGTAACTCACTATGGAAGACAGAAAAAAGAGAGGGGTCGCTCACTGGTCTATTCGGGTGCTCTGAAGAAAAGAGTAATCTCAATTGCAAAAAGAACTTCGGCACTCCATACATGAAAATATAAGAAATATTGTATCTAGACTAATGTCACTTTGAAAAATGAAGGTTTTTTGCGCAGAATTTGGCCAATATATGTGTGCCCATCAACCACGACAAGGTCACCTTCGTATGATGGGAAACTACGCTACGCTACCACTGGATATGCCACTCTTGGGCTGTAAGCCTGTATGGACAATATGTCTCTGCTTGGGCTTTTATGGAAGACAGCAGCGTGTAAAATAAAGAACTTGTATAATCTTGTCCCCTGGCACATTTGTGTCTCTTTGTAGTCTGAAAGTAAAAAGAAATTATATACTTAAATGACCCCTGTAGCTTGCCAGAACCGCTACCCATGTGCCCAACTGGTATTCTCAATTTCTATTATGGCCTGAAGGTCACATGACTAATGCAGTCAGTCAGTAGCCACATATGTGATAAAATCATCACCACTGCGGCAACTGCACTTCCAGGCTGGAGCAGGGAGTAAACCGGTGTCCCTGCATGGAGGGAGAAGGGGACACCATGCAGGGAAGCCGGGCATAGCGCTACACTTGTAGTGGTGGATGTAAGGTGAAAAATGCGCCAAGTTCATTAAGAGGCACACTCTGTTTTAAACGCTGTATGGTGCCTCAATGTACATGACTTTTGAGTATAAACAGATACAATTTACAATGTAAATTAACAGTCAGGTGGGCCCTGTGGGATCAATTCCTCCTGTGGTCCCCAGGCACCCCAGTCTGACGCTGACAGGAAGTATAAGTAAAAAGAACAGTATGATCGCTGGTCAGAAACTTCTGATGACGATATTGAATATATACGTTAATATACAGAACCTTTCTCACATCAAAAAGATTTCCAGGAAGATATTATTCCTGAGCCTTCCAGATTTTTACCAGAGGAAGTGAAGCATCTTCAGGAACTGACTCCCGCAAATAGGACAAAAAAGTCCTTTAGAAAGCGGGCTCTGGTTCAAATAGAGGTCTGTATGAAGCTGATGAAAATATGTTATGGCATCTAAAGGCTCATGAATACAACTGTAGTAGAGGGCAATGAATCATCAGGAGAATTCTTGCAGGATGTGCCAGAAATGAGGAAAGATTGCCATCTGCTGGCAAGGTGAAATCAAGCAGAACCAAGTTGTGCTAGAAGAGTTGAAGGGGGAGCAAATTCAGATGCCGGACCTTATCAGGTGACCCCAGGAAGGATTTCCTGAATATAAAAGTCCAGCGTGCCAAGACACAGGCAAATTTGGCGCCAGGCAGCAGAGTGGAGCAGACGTGCTCCAGATGGACTGCAGAGGCCAATGCAACAGGTCTCAGCTGGAGGCCTGCACTGCACCAGAGTCAGACACTGCCTGAGAGGCTCTGGACTCCTCACAGAAGTGCCCTGAGCCCTGCGTATGTTGGTCAGAGTCAAGACCTGCACCCCACACTGAGTAAGTTCCCGAGACCTGACACCGCCTGTCAAGAGCCAAGGTCTAGATCCCCTTACCCCAAGCGTGAGAGACTACCATCAATGGTCAAGCCGAGATGAGCTGAGAGAGAACTGCGACAGGAGAGATGCGCCAGCAACAGCGGAGGAATCGCACAAGCGAACAAGGCCGTCACTTCCAACTCTCACCTACAGTACCGGGGACAGTTGGGATTAGGTTTTCATATTGGGTTGGGGCCGATTGGTGCGTGGGAGGCTAAATGAGATCTGATAGACTTTATCCAGAAGAGACATGCGGCCTAGCGTGAAGAACCAATGACCTCCACTAGGGACATACAAAGAGAGCTCACATGGTGACTCCCACGACTAGGTGCATCACAATTTTGCAAAGAACTTTACCGTTATTCACTGCAACTATATCTTATTGTTTTTCCAAGTTGCTGTTTATTATCCCTGTTACTAACCCCCTTTCATAATACTTGTTATACATATAAAGTGGTTTTATCAATCCCTGACTGTTCTTGCCTTCTGTCTCTGTGCATTACATTCCGGCACCTGTGTTACACAACAGCAAGACAAATCATGGTAATGTTGCTGTAACTAGAAATATTAAAGAACCTGAATGTGCTACAAGAACAATTCGCAAAGAGATTTCTAGATCTGACTTGGACCAAGTCTTCTCTGGAAACATAACAGTGTCAGATGATCTTACTCAGAACACTCTTGACATGGAAAATGTAAGGTTTACTTGTAATTTAAAGGAGATTTTACGAAAGTCGTTGAAAGAAAATACATACAGTGGGTAAGTATTCAGACCCATTTCAATTTTTCCCTCTTTGTTTCATTGCAGCCATTTGGTAAATTCTAAAAAGTTACCGTATTTTTCGGACTATAACACGCACTTTTTTCCTGCAAAATTTTGGAGGAAAGTGGGGGGTGCATCTTATAGTCCGAATACTATATACATGGCTGTGCATTGTGGTGGGTGTGGGGGAGCGTCAGCGGGGGATCAACGTGGCACAGGAGGCAGCAGCCACCGGCTGGAGCCTACGCTGTGCCCGCTAGTAAAGAAAATGAATATTCCCTGCTCCCCACGCCCATGGGCATGGAGAGCAATGAATATTTATTTTTCTTAATAGCCGGCACACTGGAGCCGCAGCACGGCTCCTGCTGCCGCTCTGCGGTCTGTGTGCCCGCTTTTAAAGCTCATGAATATTGCCTACAACCCACTCCCATGAGTTGTAGTGAATATCCATGGTCTTTAATAGCAGGCACACTGACCGCAGAGCGGCAACAGGAGCCGCGTTGCGGCTCCAGTGTGACATCTATTGAACAGACTGAATGGTCACTGCTCCCACGCACAGAGTCCCGGCGTGGGGAGCAGTGACTATTCCAGCACAGCATCGCACACTGTGTGAGGGCGCATGGCAGGGACGCCATGCGCGCCCTGCCATGCGCGGCTCACACAGTGAGAGTGTTGGCAGCAGAGCTGGACAGCGCTGGAGGAGAGAGGAGGTGAGTACGATTGTTTATTTTTTTTTGTAGGCAGCGTGATTGGTGCTCAGAGGGTGCCATGCATACCAGGATGGGGGCTCAGAAGGTGCCATGCATACCAGGATGGAGGCTCAGAAGGTGCCATACATACCAGGATGAGGTCTCAGAGGGTGCCATGCATACCAGGATGGGGGCTCAGAGGGTGCCATGCATACCAGGATGGGGGCTCAAGGGGTGCCATGCATACCAGGATGGGGGCTCAAGGGGTGCCATGCATATTAGGATGGGGGCTCAAGGGGTGCCATGCATACCAGGATGGGAGCTCAAGGGGTGTCATGAATACCAAGATGGGGTATAAAGGGGTGCCATGCATACCAGGATGGGGGATCAAGGGGTGCCATGCATACCAAGATGGGTGATCAAGGGGTACCATGCATACCAGGATGGGGGATGAGGGCCAGGTATACCAGGATGGGATGGGGGCCACTTATACCAGGAAGGAGGGGCCATACATACCAGGATGGAGGATATTAATAGAATTGGGGGACATTACCCTAATACCACTGTCAGCAGCAGACCCCCTCCCCCATAACAGGGCATCATGACCACATTTTTTGCTTACATTTTTTTTTACTATTTTCCTCCTTTAAAACCTAGGTGCGTCTTATGGTCCGGTGCGTCTTATAGTCCGAAAAATACGATAATTTTTTTTTCTTATTAATGTACCCCATCTTGACTGAAAAAAAAACCCACAAATGTACAAATTTTTGCAAATTTATTAAAAAAGAAACACTGAAATCACATGGTCATAAGTATTCAGACCCTTTGCTCAGACACTCATATTTAAGTCACATGCTGTCCATTAGCTTGTGATCCTCCTTGAGATGGTTCTACTCCTTCATTGGAGTCCAGCTGTGTTTAATTAAACTAATAGGACTTGATTTGGAAAGGCACACACTTGTCTATATAAGACCTCACAGTGCATGTCAGACCAAATGAGAATCATGAGCTCAAAGGAACTGCCCAAGGAGCTCAGAGACAGAATTGTGGCAAGGCATAGATCTGGCCAAGGTTACAAAAGAATTTCTGCAGTACTCAAGGTTCCTAAGAGCACAGTGGTCTCCATAATCCTTAAATGGAAGAGGTTTGGGACCACCAGAAGTCTTCCTAGACCTGGCCTGGCCAAACTGAGCAATCGTGGGAGAAGAGCCTTGGTGAGAGGTAAAGAAGAACCCCAGGATCACTGTGGCTGAGCTCCAGAGATGCAGTAGGGAGATGGGAGAAAGTTCCATAAAGTCAACTATCACTGCAGCCCTCCACCAGTCGGGCCTTTATGGCAGAGTGGCCCGAAGGAGGCCTCTCCTCAGTGAAAGACATGAAAGCCCACATATAGTTTGCTCAAAAACACATGAAGGACTCCCAGACTATGAGAAATAAGATTCTCTGGTCTGATGAGACGAAGATAGAATTTTTGGTGATAATACTAAGCGGTATGTGTGGAGAAAACCAGGCACTGCTCATCACCTGCCCAATACAATCCCAACAGTGAAACATGGTGGTGGCAGCATCATGCTATGGGGGTGTTTTTCAGCTGCAGGGACAGGACAACTGGTTGCAATTGAAGGAAACATGAATGCGGCCAAGTACAGAGATATCCTGGATGAAAACCTCTTCCAGAGTGCTCTGGACCTCAGACTTGGCCGAAGGTTCACCTTCCAACAAGACAATGACCCTAAGCACACAGCTAAAATAACAAAGGAGTGGCTTCAGAACAACTCTGTGACCATTCTTGACTGGCCCAGCCAGAGCCCTGACCTAAACCCAATTGAGCATCTCTGGAGAGACCTGAAAATGGCTGTCCACCAATGTTCACCATCCATCCTGACGGAACTGGAGAGGATCTGCAAAGAAAAATGGCAGAGGATCCCCAAATCCAGGTGTGAAAAACTTGTTGCATCATTCCCAAGAAGACTCATGGCTATACTAGCTCAAAGCTGTGCATCTACTCAATACTGAGCAAAGGGTCTGAATACTTATGACCAAGTGATATTTCAGTTTTTCTATTTTAATAAATTTCCAAAAATTTCTACATTGCTGTTTTTTTTAAAGTCAAGATGGGGTGCAGAGTGTACATTAATGAGAAAAAAATGAACTTTTTAGAATTTACCAAATGGCTGCAATGAAACAAAGAGTGAAAAATTTAAAGGGGTCTGAATACTTTCCGTGCCCACTGTATATGGGACCTCGTTTTCAGACTATGTACGACTCCAGCAGGATTCCTAGCTGTTTACATTCTACAATGAAGTGTAGAAATCCTCTGCTTATCACTGCGCTGCCCATACTGCAGGACAGACTTTAGGAGACCTGACAGCAGACACTCAAGCACATACAATACTTCACCCTGCTATGAGGATGAATTATGGGATGAACCGGCGGTTACCTATTCAAGGACTATAAGAAAAGTTAGAACTTGAAAATATTCTCCATTTTACTTCAGTCGATTAAGGTATGAATCACCATTGGACAAATAAAATTCTGACATCTCTGTCATCCTTAATGAGTCCAATCACTTAAATTTGAGTAATGTTGGCTTTGGTAACGCTGCAGTAGATAGAACTTCAGCCAGTCAGCTAGCAGAGGAGGGTGGCCAGCAGGCAAGAATATCTGTACCAGTTTCCTCCAAGTCCCAATCTTTTAAGAACATTATATCAGATCTGTGTACGAGTCTGCACTCAAGGTTACAGAATGTTGCAAGAGAGACTGAGCAAAAAATGTCTTTTTACATATACAGTTATTGCGTATGCAGTGACTGCAACGGCTGCCTAAATGTGGGAAATACCCCAATACCAATTTAAAGACACATAGAGGAGGGACTCCGTAGCAACAACTTGTTTCCATTAGAAAGGAGTGTTTCTGCTATACAGTTATTGCGTATGCAGAGACTGCAACAGCTGTCAAAACTTTTAAGGCACTCCAATGCCCCTTGGATGAGACATAGAGGAGGGCCTCATGAAAAATATGATCCCATTATTAGGAAGTTGGTCTCCCATACTGTTATTGCCTATGCAGTGAATGCAAGGGCTGCCAAAGATTTGGACGCATTCCAATGCCCCTTGGAAGAGACGTAGAGGAGGGCCTCATGAAAAATATGTTCCCTTTATTAGGAAGTGGGTCTCCCATACTGTTATTGCCTATGCAGTGAATGCAAGGGCTGCCAAAGATTTGGACACACGCCAATGTTCCTTGCCAGAGACGTAGAGGCTGGGCTTCATGAAAAACATGTTCCTATTATTAGGAATTGGGTCTCCCAAACTGTTATTGCCTATGCAGTGAATGCAAGGGCTGCCAAAAGTTTGGACGCACTCCAATGCCCCTTGGAAGAGACGTAGAGGAGGACATCAGTAAAAAAATGTTCCCATTAGAAAGGAGTGGGTCTCCTATACTTGTAATGCCCATCCACGGGCTGATAAACATTTACCCCTGGTACGTGTCTAGCTTGGATGCCCAATAATTATAAGGCACAGAGGAATCACGGAGGACTTTGGTACGGTCGCCAAGGTACTTCTTCAGCATCTTCCCAAACTTTTCCCTACTTGTGAGACTACCCTGTGCATCAGGGCTTGTGCCATGGGAGGGTCTGAGAAAACTGTTCCAGAGCTTTGACAGTGTTCCTCTGCCTCTGCTGGATTGGAATTGTGTCTTTCTCGCCTGTACTCCTTGGTTGTCCAAGGAACTGTGACCTCTGCCGCCAGCGTTTTCAGATGGGAATTTTTTTATATTCAATCTGTTTTATTAAACATCAATTAAGCATTAATTATTAATCATTTTACAAATCAAGAAAAATATATTGTATTCAATTTTGAAGAAAATATAACAAAATAGAATTATAGAAAAATGTCCAAAGTTCAAATGGGGTCACTTTTTTCAAATAATTCAAATGGTAGTGTATTGAACAATATAATAGTTGGAAGGTAACCGCCTATAAGAGAATCATATATATTGAGGAAAATTCTATATTATTTCTGAAAAGCACATATAAGAAGAAAAAAGAAAAGAATGGAGAAAAGAGAAAAGAAAAGGCAAAGGGTCAAGGGGGAGGGGGGAGGTCCTTATGCCTGTGTGACTAATTATGAACACAATCACATGTATCTGTTGAAACTATTAGAACTGGGTATGAAAATCAGGTGAGTCCTGGAACATAATCTATCCGCTCCAAACCCTTCTGAGGCTATGTGCCCACGTTGCAGAAATGAAGCAGAAAATTTCTGCTTCATTTCTGCAAGTCCTCTACCGGAGAAACGCATGCGGAATTCCGCACGCGTTTATCGCGCGTTTTTCGTGCGTTTATCTTGCGTATTCCACATGCGGAATTGCCTTGCGTTTTTAATGCATTGCACAAGGCAATTCCGCTTGCGGAAACGCAAAATTAATTGACATGCTGCGGATTTTTGAACGCAGCATAAACGCTGCGGAAAAATCCGCAGCATGTGCATAGAACTTGCGGAATCCCCTTGGGGACCATGGGGTGCGGGTTACCATGCGTTTTACAAGCGTTTCCGCTGCGGAAATTCCGCATCAAAAATGCTTGTAATCCGCAACGTGGGCATGCAGCCTAAGTTTATCATTGGTTCTATTACATTCTGCAGACAGTTCTTCCATTCTACATAGATTCACCATTTTCTTGTACCAATCTAATATGTTAGGGGGGGTTTTAAGTTTCCAAAACCGTGGAATTACCGTCCATGCCGCTGTTATGCAAAATCAAAGTAAATCCTTCTTTTGTACACCTATTGAGGAAGGAAGGATTGACAGAAGGGCTATTTGAGGAGACCCCAATATTCTGTTTCTTGTGTAACATTGGTAATTGTCAAATACCTTCTCCCAAAATGGTTTAATTTTAGAACACTCCCACCATATATGAATCACAGAACCCAGTTCACTTTCACATCTCCAACGTGTTTCTGAAACTGTAGGGAACATTGCATGTAGTTTAGATGTGTAGTGATACCATTGTGTAAGTATTTTATAGTTCTTTTCTTGTGCAGTCCCAGCATTAGTGAGCTTATGCTTGAAGAGGAACCCTTTTGCCTCCTCAAGAGGGGATAAACTAACCCCAAATCCCTCTCCCATGCTTGCTGAAATGCCAGTTCCTCCGTTCCCTCCTCTCTGCCCAATCCCTCATATATCACAGAAATAGCATGAGTCGGACCACGTTCCTGAAGGAACATATTTTCAAAGAAGGTGTAGTTTGAGAATGAATTTACATTAGGATTGTGTGCTGCTAGAAAGGATCGCATTGGCAAATATTGAAACCACTTGATTTTAACATTTGGGGATTTTGTTTGTAAAGATACAAAAGTAGGTATCATGCCATTTTCCAAAATCTGAAATAATCGGGTGTCCTCCACTGCCCTCCGACCGAGGAAAGATCCGCACAAATATCCGGGTAGAAAGGAAGGGGTATAAAATTTTGATGTGAGTGGGATAATAGTTCTACTTGGAAACACATTTTTCCTCAGAGATTGCCATGTTTTAAGTGTTTCCCTAGATAGATTGCATTTGGCCAAGGTCACTGAGGCTTCTTGGCACCATGGTAAATGTCGTAAAGGGACTTCTGAGCCCTCCTGTTCCACTCCCACCCATTGTTTAGAGTCTGCATGAAAGAGCGAATCTAAAATCCTCATCAAGGCAGAAGCCTGAAAGTACCTATAGAAATTCGGAAAGCCCGCTCCTAATGATTTGTGACGAGAAAACCCGTATGTTTATGTGGGGTTTAATCTTACCCCAAATTAATTTGATTAAAGCGGATCTTAGTTTACGAAAGAAGCTATGAGGAGGAGGGATCGGAACAGTTTGAAAAATATATAAAAAAACGACGTAATATATCCATTTTGATGGCATTCATTCTTCCAAACTAAGATAGCTTCAGTTTGCCATATTTCAATAAATCTCAATATGTTCTGTGCAATAAAGCTTGATGATTAAGCTCAAATAATTTATTAGGGTTCGAGGGAATATAAACCCCTAAATATTTCAATGATTCTTTCTGCCATTTAAATGGGAATTTAGTCATAACTTGTGAGATTTCAGTCTGTGGAATAGATATATTCAAGGCCTCTGTTTTAGAGTAATTGACTTTAAAATTACTAACTGCTACAAATCTATCAAATACTTTTAGGATCATTGGAAATGATATTTGTGGTTGGGATATGTAAAGAAGAAAATCATCTGCATACAGAGCTGCTGTATAAGACTTAGATCCCACTTTGTATCCATGAATATTATTATTGTTTCTGAGGGCATTGGCCAAATGCTCCATTACCACTACATACACTACCGTTCAAAAGTTTGGGGTCACCCAGACAATTTTGTGTTTTCCATGAAAACTCATACTTTTATTTATCAAATGAGTTGCAAAATGAATAGAAAATATAGTCCAGACATTGACAAGGTTAGAAATAATGATTTTTAGTTGAAAGAATAATTTTCTCCTTCAAACTTTGCTTTTGTCATAGAATGCTCCCTTTGCAGCAATTACAGCATTGCAGACCTTTGGCATTCTAGCTGTTAATTTGCTGAGGTAATCTTGAGAAATTTCACCCCATGCTTCCTGAAGCCCCTCCCACAAGTTGGATTGGCTTGATGGGCACTTTTTGCGTACCAGACGGTCAAGCTGCTCCCACAACAGCTCAATGGGGTTGAGATCTGATGACTGCGCTGGCCACTCCATTACAGATAGAATACCAGCTGCCTGCTTCTTCCCTAAATAGTTCATGCATAATTTGGAAGTGTGCTTTGGGTCATTGTCCTGTTGTAGGATGAAATTGGCTCAAATCAAGCGCTGTCCACAGGGTATGGCATGGCGTTGCAAAATGGAGTGATAGCCTTCCTTATTCAAAATCCCATTTACCTTGTACAAATCTCCCACTTTACCAGCACCAAAGCAACCCCAGACCATCACATTACCTCCACCATGCTTGACATCTTTTCAGTTGTTCTGCGTCTCACAAATGTTCTTCTGTGTGATCCATTCACCTCAAACTTTGATTTGTCTGTCCATAAATCTTCTTTTCCAATCTTCCTCTGTCCAATGTCTGTGTTCTTTTGCCCATATTAATCTTTTCCTTTTATTAGCCAGTCTCAGATATGGCTTTTCTTTGCCACTTTGCCCTGAAGGCCAGCATCCCGGAGTCGCCTCTTCACTGTAGATGTTGACAGTGGCGTTTTGCGTGTACTATTTAATGAAGCTGCCAGTTGAGGAGCTGTGAGGCGTCGATTTCTCAAACTAGAGACTCTAATGTACTTGTCTTGTTGCTCAGTTGTGCAGCGGGGCCTCCTACTTCTCTTTCTACTCTGGTTAGAGCCTGTTTGTGCTCTCCTCTGAAGGGAGTAGTACACACCTTTGTTGGAAATCTTCAGTTTCTTGGTCATTTCTCGCATGGAATAGCCTTCATTTCTAAGAACAAGAATAGACTGTCGAGATTCACATGAAAGTTCTCTTTTTCTGGCCATTTTGAGAGTTTCATAGAACAAACAAATGTAATGCTCCAGATTCTCAACTAGCTCAAAGGAAGGTCAATTTTATAGCTTCTCAAATCAGCCAAACCGTTTTCAGCTGGGATAACATACTTGTGCAAGGGTTTTCTAAACATCCATTACCCTTCTTACACAGTTATCAAACACAATGTACCATTAAAACACTGGAGTGGTGGTTGTTGGAGATGGGCCACTATACACCTATGTAGATATTGCAATAAAAACAAGGTCTGGGGAGGGGGGGGGGGGGGGGGGGGAGTGTGTGGCCATCAGGTTCCACTCCCCCTGACTCTCCTCTTTCGGGAGGAGAGCGTTGTTGGCTCCCTTCTTCCGGGAGGGGAGCACAGTCTTTGGCTTCCAGTGCCTTGTTCGGGTGAAAACTCGGGTAGGTGCTGGGGGTAAGATTGGGTTCAGGGCCGTAACTACAACCGGGGCAGCCGGGGCACTGCCCCGGGGCCCCAACCACCCAAGGGGCCCCAAACTGATGGTAAAAAATTGTATTTTAATACTTTAATTTCTCTTAAAATACCCAGCTCCTATATTCCTGTCAGACAATGTCACCTGGAGGACAGGAGAGACTATCATTTCAATAATTTCCAGGAGCTCTGCCAGCTGTCAATGAATGGAAACCTGCACTGGCCTGGAGAGTCTCATAGCACAAGATTTGTAACAATATGTTAGTCTGGAGATCACAGAGAGTTGGCAAGGCAGGCACAGTGCACACTGACTGTAAAAAACTTTCAGCATCATTGAGAGAAGACAGTCTCAGCTGACACAAATATCTCTGTGACAAACTGTGAGAAGCCCTGCTATAGGTCTATACTGCTGCGAGGGGGAGGGAATGGGGGGGGGGGGGGGGGGGGGGGAGTCTCCATAATCACACATTCCTCCCGGCTCCACAAATATCTCTGTGACAAACTTCTAAAACTTGCATCATAAACAACAAAATCTATTAAAGGTCTTGCGGAACGTGGTGAAGCCTGTGTGTTGTATACAACAATGCTTAGCAGGCTTCACCACGTTCCGCACAACCTCTAGTGATTGTAATGTTGAGGGGCCCCACTATGAAGTTTTGCCCCGGGGCCCCGAAGTTTATAGTTACGGCACTGATTGGGTTGCCTCTGGCTTTGGCTGGAGGTGGCTATTTGTCCCTGTTCCTCGCTGTGGCCTTCTGGCTCGGAGGGACGGGGAATGGTTTGGGGGACCCTTCTCCTTTTGGAGAGGGTTTCAAGATGACAAGCATCCTAGTGCACTTTTTTTGTGGCACTTGTCACTTTTTTAAGCGCACTCGGGTTTAGACACGAATTCGGGCTTTCAAAAAAAAAAAAAAAGAGGTCTCAGTTAGACATCTGTTATTTAAATCCATGTTCCATCCATGTTTTTTTTATGGACTGAATATGTACCCTTCTTAGACTATGGGGCCGTCCACATGTCCATATTTTAAATTTTTTTTGCATGCAGTGAAAACTCACACTCTGCCCAAACAGCAATAAAAATCTGATCCAGCACTCTGATGTAAATCGTTTTAATTTATTTTTTATGTACCCAAAAAAAACCAGACATTTGCATGAAGCCCAGTCTGTCCTAATGTAGCAGAATTTCTGTGGAGAATTAAAATAGCAAATCAGCAAGAATCCAAATGAAAATCCACAAAAAAAAAAAAATCTGCATTAAATTGCGTGATTTTTGGTGCAGATCTTTCTGGTAACTCACTATGGAAGACAGAAAAAAGAGAGGGGTCGCTCACTGGTCTATTCGGGTGCTCTGAAGAAAAGAGTAATCTCAATTGCAAAAAGAACTTCGGCACTCCATACATGAAAATATAAGAAATATTGTATCTAGACTAATGTCACTTTGAAAAATGAAGGTTTTTTGCGCAGAATTTGGCCAATATATGTGTGCCCATCAACCACGACAAGGTCACCTTCGTATGATGGGAAACTACGCTACGCTACCACTGGATATGCCACTCTTGGGCTGTAAGCCTGTATGGACAATATGTCTCTGCTTGGGCTTTTATGGAAGACAGCAGCGTGTAAAATAAAGAACTTGTATAATCTTGTCCCCTGGCACATTTGTGTCTCTTTGTAGTCTGAAAGTAAAAAGAAATTATATACTTAAATGACCCCTGTAGCTTGCCAGAACCGCTACCCATGTGCCCAACTGGTATTCTCAATTTCTATTACGGCCTGAAGGTCACGTGACTAATGCAGTCAGTCAGTAGCCACATATGTGATAAAATCATCACCACTGCGGCAACTGCACTTCCAGGCTGGAGCAGGGAGTAAACCGGTGTCCCTGCATGGAGGGAGAAGGGGACACCATGCAGGGAAGCCGGGCATAGCGCTACACTTGTAGTGGTGGATGTAAGGTGAAAAATGCGCCAAGTTCATTAAGAGGCACACTCTGTTTTAAACGCTGTATGGTGCCTCAATGTACATGACTTTTGAGTATAAACAGATACAATTTACAATGTAAATTAACAGTCAGGTGGGCCCTGTGGGATCAATTCCTCCTGTGGTCCCCAGGCACCCCAGTCTGACACTGACAGGAAGTATAAGTAAAAAGAACAGTATGATCGCTGGTCAGAAACTTCTGATGACGATATTGAATATATACGTTAATATACAGAACCTTTCTCACATCAAAAAGATTTCCAGGAAGATATTATTCCTGAGCCTTCCAGATTTTTACCAGAGGAAGTGAAGCATCTTCAGGAACTGACTCCCGCAAATAGGACAAAAAAGTCCTTTAGAAAGCGGGCTCTGGTTCAAATAGAGGTCTGTATGAAGCTGATGAAAATATGTTATGGCATCTAAAGGCTCATGAATACAACTGTAGTAGAGGGCAATGAATCATCAGGAGAATTCTTGCAGGATGTGCCAGAAATGAGGAAAGATTGCCATCTGCTGGCAAGGTGAAATCAAGCAGAACCAAGTTGTGCTAGAAGAGTTGAAGGGGGAGCAAATTCAGATGCCGGACCTTATCAGGTGACCCCAGGAAGGATTTCCTGAATATAAAAGTCCAGCGTGCCAAGACACAGGCAAATTTGGCGCCAGGCAGCAGAGTGGAGCAGACGTGCTCCAGATGGACTGCAGAGGCCAATGCAACAGGTCTCAGCTGGAGGCCTGCACTGCACCAGAGTCAGACACTGCCTGAGAGGCTCTGGACTCCTCACAGAAGTGCCCTGAGCCCTGCGTATGTTGGTCAGAGTCAAGACCTGCACCCCACACTGAGTAAGTTCCCGAGACCTGACACCGCCTGTCAAGAGCCAAGGTCTAGATCCCCTTACCCCAAGCGTGAGAGACTACCATCAATGGTCAAGCCGAGATGAGCTGAGAGAGAACTGCGACAGGAGAGATGCGCCAGCAACAGCGGAGGAATCGCACAAGCGAACAAGGCCGTCACTTCCAACTCTCACCTACAGTACCGGGGACAGTTGGGATTAGGTTTTCATATTGGGTTGGGGCCGATTGGTGCGTGGGAGGCTAAATGAGATCTGATAGACTTTATCCAGAAGAGACATGCGGCCTAGCGTGAAGAACCAATGACCTCCACTAGGGACATACAAAGAGAGCTCACATGGTGACTCCCACGACTGGGTGCATCACACTTTTGCAAAGAACTTTACCGTTATTCACTGCAACTATATCTTATTGTTTTTCCAAGTTGCTGTTTATTATCCCTGTTACTAACCCCCTTTCATAATACTTGTTATACATATAAAGTGGTTTTATCAATCCCTGACTGTTCTTGCCTTCTGTCTCTGTGCATTACATTCCGGCACCTGTGTTACACAACAGCAAGACAAATCATGGTAATGTTGCTGTAACTAGAAATATTAAAGAACCTGAATGTGCTACAAGAACAATTCGCAAAGAGATTTCTAGATCTGACTTGGACCAAGTCTTCTCTGGAAACATAACAGTGTCAGATGATCTTACTCAGAACACTCTTGACATGGAAAATGTAAGGTTTACTTGTAATTTAAAGGAGATTTTACGAAAGTCGTTGAAAGAAAATACATACAGTGGGTAAGTATTCAGACCCATTTCAATTTTTCCCTCTTTGTTTCATTGCAGCCATTTGGTAAATTCTAAAAAGTTACCGTATTTTTCGGACTATAACACGCACTTTTTTCCTGCAAAATTTTGGAGGAAAGTGGGGGGTGCATCTTATAGTCCGAATACTATATACATGGCTGTGCATTGTGGTGGGTGTGGGGGAGCGTCAGCGGGGGATCAACGTGGCACAGGAGGCAGCAGCCACCGGCTGGAGCCTACGCTGTGCCCGCTAGTAAAGAAAATGAATATTCCCTGCTCCCCACGCCCATGGGCATGGAGAGCAATGAATATTTATTTTTCTTAATAGCCGGCACACTGGAGCCGCAGCACGGCTCCTGCTGCCGCTCTGCGGTCTGTGTGCCCGCTTTTAAAGCTCATGAATATTGCCTACAACCCACTCCCATGAGTTGTAGTGAATATCCATGGTCTTTAATAGCAGGCACACTGACCGCAGAGCGGCAACAGGAGCCGCGTTGCGGCTCCAGTGTGACATCTATTGAACAGACTGAATGGTCACTGCTCCCACGCACAGAGTCCCGGCGTGGGGAGCAGTGACTATTCCAGCACAGCATCGCACACTGTGTGAGGGCGCATGGCAGGGACGCCATGCGCGCCCTGCCATGCGCGGCTCACACAGTGAGAGTGTTGGCAGCAGAGCTGGACAGCGCTGGAGGAGAGAGGAGGTGAGTACGATTGTTTATTTTTTTTTGTAGGCAGCGTGATTGGTGCTCAGAGGGTGCCATGCATACCAGGATGGGGGCTCAGAAGGTGCCATGCATACCAGGATGGAGGCTCAGAAGGTGCCATACATACCAGGATGAGGTCTCAGAGGGTGCCATGCATACCAGGATGGGGGCTCAGAGGGTGCCATGCATACCAGGATGGGGGCTCAAGGGGTGCCATGCATACCAGGATGGGGGCTCAAGGGGTGCCATGCATATTAGGATGGGGGCTCAAGGGGTGCCATGCATACCAGGATGGGAGCTCAAGGGGTGTCATGAATACCAAGATGGGGTATAAAGGGGTGCCATGCATACCAGGATGGGGGATCAAGGGGTGCCATGCATACCAAGATGGGTGATCAAGGGGTACCATGCATACCAGGATGGGGGATGAGGGCCAGGTATACCAGGATGGGATGGGGGCCACTTATACCAGGAAGGAGGGGCCATACATACCAGGATGGAGGATATTAATAGAATTGGGGGACATTACCCTAATACCACTGTCAGCAGCAGACCCCCTCCCCCATAACAGGGCATCATGACCACATTTTTTGCTTACATTTTTTTTTACTATTTTCCTCCTTTAAAACCTAGGTGCGTCTTATGGTCCGGTGCGTCTTATAGTCCGAAAAATACGATAATTTTTTTTTCTTATTAATGTACCCCATCTTGACTGAAAAAAAAACCCACAAATGTACAAATTTTTGCAAATTTATTAAAAAAGAAACACTGAAATCACATGGTCATAAGTATTCAGACCCTTTGCTCAGACACTCATATTTAAGTCACATGCTGTCCATTAGCTTGTGATCCTCCTTGAGATGGTTCTACTCCTTCATTGGAGTCCAGCTGTGTTTAATTAAACTAATAGGACTTGATTTGGAAAGGCACACACTTGTCTATATAAGACCTCACAGTGCATGTCAGACCAAATGAGAATCATGAGCTCAAAGGAACTGCCCAAGGAGCTCAGAGACAGAATTGTGGCAAGGCATAGATCTGGCCAAGGTTACAAAAGAATTTCTGCAGTACTCAAGGTTCCTAAGAGCACAGTGGTCTCCATAATCCTTAAATGGAAGAGGTTTGGGACCACCAGAAGTCTTCCTAGACCTGGCCTGGCCAAACTGAGCAATCGTGGGAGAAGAGCCTTGGTGAGAGGTAAAGAAGAACCCCAGGATCACTGTGGCTGAGCTCCAGAGATGCAGTAGGGAGATGGGAGAAAGTTCCATAAAGTCAACTATCACTGCAGCCCTCCACCAGTCGGGCCTTTATGGCAGAGTGGCCCGAAGGAGGCCTCTCCTCAGTGAAAGACATGAAAGCCCACATATAGTTTGCTCAAAAACACATGAAGGACTCCCAGACTATGAGAAATAAGATTCTCTGGTCTGATGAGACGAAGATAGAATTTTTGGTGATAATACTAAGCGGTATGTGTGGAGAAAACCAGGCACTGCTCATCACCTGCCCAATACAATCCCAACAGTGAAACATGGTGGTGGCAGCATCATGCTATGGGGGTGTTTTTCAGCTGCAGGGACAGGACAACTGGTTGCAATTGAAGGAAACATGAATGCGGCCAAGTACAGAGATATCCTGGATGAAAACCTCTTCCAGAGTGCTCTGGACCTCAGACTTGGCCGAAGGTTCACCTTCCAACAAGACAATGACCCTAAGCACACAGCTAAAATAACAAAGGAGTGGCTTCAGAACAACTCTGTGACCATTCTTGACTGGCCCAGCCAGAGCCCTGACCTAAACCCAATTGAGCATCTCTGGAGAGACCTGAAAATGGCTGTCCACCAATGTTCACCATCCATCCTGACGGAACTGGAGAGGATCTGCAAAGAAAAATGGCAGAGGATCCCCAAATCCAGGTGTGAAAAACTTGTTGCATCATTCCCAAGAAGACTCATGGCTATACTAGCTCAAAGCTGTGCATCTACTCAATACTGAGCAAAGGGTCTGAATACTTATGACCAAGTGATATTTCAGTTTTTCTATTTTAATAAATTTCCAAAAATTTCTACATTGCTGTTTTTTTTAAAGTCAAGATGGGGTGCAGAGTGTACATTAATGAGAAAAAAATGAACTTTTTAGAATTTACCAAATGGCTGCAATGAAACAAAGAGTGAAAAATTTAAAGGGGTCTGAATACTTTCCGTGCCCACTGTATATGGGACCTCGTTTTCAGACTATGTACGACTCCAGCAGGATTCCTAGCTGTTTACATTCTACAATGAAGTGTAGAAATCCTCTGCTTATCACTGCGCTGCCCATACTGCAGGACAGACTTTAGGAGACCTGACAGCAGACACTCAAGCACATACAATACTTCACCCTGCTATGAGGATGAATTATGGGATGAACCGGCGGTTACCTATTCAAGGACTATAAGAAAAGTTAGAACTTGAAAATATTCTCCATTTTACTTCAGTCGATTAAGGTATGAATCACCATTGGACAAATAAAATTCTGACATCTCTGTCATCCTTAATGAGTCCAATCACTTAAATTTGAGTAATGTTGGCTTTGGTAACGCTGCAGTAGATAGAACTTCAGCCAGTCAGCTAGCAGAGGAGGGTGGCCAGCAGGCAAGAATATCTGTACCAGTTTCCTCCAAGTCCCAATCTTTTAAGAACATTATATCAGATCTGTGTACGAGTCTGCACTCAAGGTTACAGAATGTTGCAAGAGAGACTGAGCAAAAAATGTCTTTTTACATATACAGTTATTGCGTATGCAGTGACTGCAACGGCTGCCTAAATGTGGGAAATACCCCAATACCAATTTAAAGACACATAGAGGAGGGACTCCGTAGCAACAACTTGTTTCCATTAGAAAGGAGTGTTTCTGCTATACAGTTATTGCGTATGCAGAGACTGCAACAGCTGTCAAAACTTTTAAGGCACTCCAATGCCCCTTGGATGAGACATAGAGGAGGGCCTCATGAAAAATATGATCCCATTATTAGGAAGTTGGTCTCCCATACTGTTATTGCCTATGCAGTGAATGCAAGGGCTGCCAAAGATTTGGACGCATTCCAATGCCCCTTGGAAGAGACGTAGAGGAGGGCCTCATGAAAAATATGTTCCCTTTATTAGGAAGTGGGTCTCCCATACTGTTATTGCCTATGCAGTGAATGCAAGGGCTGCCAAAGATTTGGACACACGCCAATGTTCCTTGCCAGAGACGTAGAGGCTGGGCTTCATGAAAAACATGTTCCTATTATTAGGAATTGGGTCTCCCAAACTGTTATTGCCTATGCAGTGAATGCAAGGGCTGCCAAAAGTTTGGACGCACTCCAATGCCCCTTGGAAGAGACGTAGAGGAGGACATCAGTAAAAAAATGTTCCCATTAGAAAGGAGTGGGTCTCCTATACTTGTAATGCCCATCCACTAAGTGCACGGGCTGATAAACATTTACCCCTGGTACGTGTCTAGCTTGGATGCCCAATAATTATAAGGCACAGAGGAATCACGGAGGACTTTGGTACGGTCGCCAAGGTACTTCTTCAGCATCTTCCCAAACTTTTCCCTACTTGTGAGACTACCCTGTGCATCAGGGCTTGTGCCATGGGAGGGTCTGAGAAAACTGTTCCCAGAGCTTTGACAGTGTTCCTCTGCCTCTGCTGGATTGGAATTGTGTCTTTCTCGCCTGTACTCCTTGGTTGTCCAAGGAACTGTGACCTCTGCCGCCAGCGTTTTCAGATGGGAATTTTTTTATATTCAATCTGTTTTATTAAACATCAATTAAGCATTAATTATTAATCATTTTACAAATCAAGAAAAATATATTGTATTCAATTTTGAAGAAAATATAACAAAATAGAATTATAGAAAAATGTCCAAAGTTCAAATGGGGTCACTTTTTTCAAATAATTCAAATGGTAGTGTATTGAACAATATAATAGTTGGAAGGTAACCGCCTATAAGAGAATCATATATATTGAGGAAAATTCTATATTATTTCTGAAAAGCACATATAAGAAGAAAAAAGAAAAGAATGGAGAAAAGAGAAAAGAAAAGGCAAAGGGTCAAGGGGGAGGGGGGAGGTCCTTATGCCTGTGTGACTAATTATGAACACAATCACATGTATCTGTTGAAACTATTAGAACTGGGTATGAAAATCAGGTGAGTCCTGGAACATAATCTATCCGCTCCAAACCCTTCTGAGGCTATGTGCCCACGTTGCAGAAATGAAGCAGAAAATTTCTGCTTCATTTCTGCAAGTCCTCTCCCGGAGAAACGCATGCGGAATTCCGCACGCGTTTATCGCGCGTTTTTCGTGCGTTTATCTTGCGTATTCCACATGCGGAATTGCCTTGCGTTTTTAATGCATTGCACAAGGCAATTCCGCTTGCGGAAACGCAAAATTAATTGACATGCTGCGGATTTTTGAACGCAGCATAAACGCTGCGGAAAAATCCGCAGCATGTGCATAGAACTTGCGGAATCCCCTTGGGGACCATGGGGTGCGGGTTACCATGCGTTTTACAAGCGTTTCCGCTGCGGAAATTCCGCATCAAAAATGCTTGTAATCCGCAACGTGGGCATGCAGCCTAAGTTTATCATTGGTTCTATTACATTCTGCAGACAGTTCTTCCATTCTACATAGATTCACCATTTTCTTGTACCAATCTAATATGTTAGGGGGGGTTTTAAGTTTCCAAAACCGTGGAATTACCGTCCATGCCGCTGTTATGCAAAATCAAAGTAAATCCTTCTTTTGTACACCTATTGAGGAAGGAAGGATTGACAGAAGGGCTATTTGAGGAGACCCCAATATTCTGTTTCTTGTGTAACATTGGTAATTGTCAAATACCTTCTCCCAAAATGGTTTAATTTTAGAACACTCCCACCATATATGAATCACAGAACCCAGTTCACTTTCACATCTCCAACGTGTTTCTGAAACTGTAGGGAACATTGCATGTAGTTTAGATGTGTAGTGATACCATTGTGTAAGTATTTTATAGTTCTTTTCTTGTGCAGTCCCAGCATTAGTGAGCTTATGCTTGAAGAGGAACCCTTTTGCCTCCTCAAGAGGGGATAAACTAACCCCAAATCCCTCTCCCATGCTTGCTGAAATGCCAGTTTCTCCGTTCCCTCCTCTCTGCCCAATCCCTCATATATCACAGAAATAGCATGAGTCGGACCACGTTCCTGAAGGAACATATTTTCAAAGAAGGTGTAGTTTGAGAATGAATTTACATTAGGATTGTGTGCTGCTAGAAAGGATCACATTGGCAAATATTGAAACCACTTGATTTTAACATTTGGGGATTTTGTTTGTAAAGATACAAAAGTAGGTATCATGCCATTTTCCAAAATCTGAAATAATCGGGTGTCCTCCACTGCCCTCCGACCGAGGAAAGATCCGCACAAATATCCGGGTAGAAAGGAAGGGGTATAAAATTTTGATGTGAGTGGGATAATAGTTCTACTTGGAAACACATTTTTCCTCAGAGATTGCCATGTTTTAAGTGTTTCCCTAGATAGATTGCATTTGGCCAAGGTCACTGAGGCTTCTTGGCACCATGGTAAATGTCGTAAAGGGACTTCTGAGCCCTCCTGTTCCACTCCCACCCATTGTTTAGAGTCTGCATGAAAGAGCGAATCTAAAATCCTCATCAAGGCAGAAGCCTGAAAGTACCTATAGAAATTCGGAAAGCCCGCTCCTAATGATTTGTGACGAGAAAACCCGTATGTTTATGTGGGGTTTAATCTTACCCCAAATTAATTTGATTAAAGCGGATCTTAGTTTACGAAAGAAGCTATGAGGAGGAGGGATCGGAACAGTTTGAAAAATATATAAAAAAACGACGTAATATATCCATTTTGATGGCATTCATTCTTCCAAACTAAGATAGCTTCAGTTTGCCATATTTCAATAAATCTCAATATGTTCTGTGCAATAAAGCTTGATGATTAAGCTCAAATAATTTATTAGGGTTCGAGGGAATATAAACCCCTAAATATTTCAATGATTCTTTCTGCCATTTAAATGGGAATTTAGTCATAACTTGTGAGATTTCAGTCTGTGGAATAGATATATTCAAGGCCTCTGTTTTAGAGTAATTGACTTTAAAATTACTAACTGCTACAAATCTATCAAATACTTTTAGGATCATTGGAAATGATATTTGTGGTTGGGATATGTAAAGAAGAAAATCATCTGCATACAGAGCTGCTGTATAAGACTTAGATCCCACTTTGTATCCATGAATATTATTATTGTTTCTGAGGGCATTGGCCAAATGCTCCATTACCACTACATACACTACCGTTCAAAAGTTTGGGGTCACCCAGACAATTTTGTGTTTTCCATGAAAACTCATACTTTTATTTATCAAATGAGTTGCAAAATGAATAGAAAATATAGTCCAGACATTGACAAGGTTAGAAATAATGATTTTTAGTTGAAAGAATAATTTTCTCCTTCAAACTTTGCTTTTGTCATAGAATGCTCCCTTTGCAGCAATTACAGCATTGCAGACCTTTGGCATTCTAGCTGTTAATTTGCTGAGGTAATCTTGAGAAATTTCACCCCATGCTTCCTGAAGCCCCTCCCACAAGTTGGATTGGCTTGATGGGCACTTTTTGCGTACCAGACGGTCAAGCTGCTCCCACAACAGCTCAATGGGGTTGAGATCTGATGACTGCGCTGGCCACTCCATTACAGATAGAATACCAGCTGCCTGCTTCTTCCCTAAATAGTTCATGCATAATTTGGAAGTGTGCTTTGGGTCATTGTCCTGTTGTAGGATGAAATTGGCTCCAATCAAGCGCTGTCCACAGGGTATGGCATGGCGTTGCAAAATGGAGTGATAGCCTTCCTTATTCAAAATCCCATTTACCTTGTACAAATCTCCCACTTTACCAGCACCAAAGCAACCCCAGACCATCACATTACCTCCACCATGCTTGACATCTTTTCAGTTGTTCTGCGTCTCACAAATGTTCTTCTGTGTGATCCATTCACCTCAAACTTTGATTTGTCTGTCCATAAATCTTTTTTTCCAATCTTCCTCTGTCCAATGTCTGTGTTCTTTTGCCCATATTAATCTTTTCCTTTTATTAGCCAGTCTCAGATATGGCTTTTCTTTGCCACTTTGCCCTGAAGGCCAGCATCCCGGAGTCGCCTCTTCACTGTAGATGTTGACAGTGGCGTTTTGCGTGTACTATTTAATGAAGCTGCCAGTTGAGGAGCTGTGAGGCGTCGATATCTCAAACTAGAGACTCTAATGTACTTGTCTTGTTGCTCAGTTGTGCAGCGGGGCCTCCTACTTCTCTTTCTACTCTGGTTAGAGCCTGTTTGTGCTCTCCTCTGAAGGGAGTAGTACACACCTTTGTTGGAAATCTTCAGTTTCTTGGTCATTTCTCGCATGGAATAGCCTTCATTTCTAAGAACAAGAATAGACTGTCGAGATTCACATGAAAGTTCTCTTTTTCTGGCCATTTTGAGAGTTTCATAGAACAAACAAATGTAATGCTCCAGATTCTCAACTAGCTCAAAGGAAGGTCAATTTTATAGCTTCTCAAATCAGCCAAACCGTTTTCAGCTGGGATAACATACTTGTGCAAGGGTTTTCTAAACATCCATTACCCTTCTTACACAGTTATCAAACACAATGTACCATTAAAACACTGGAGTGGTGGTTGTTGGAGATGGGCCACTATACACCTATGTAGATATTGCAATAAAAACAAGACGTTTGCAGCTAGAATAGTCATTTACCACATTAACAATATATAGAGTGTATTTCTGATTCATTTAATGTTAGCTTCATTGAAAAAAAATGTGCTTTTCTTTCAAAAATAAAGAAATTTCTAAATGAAGCCCAACCTTTTGAACGGTAGTGTATAACAATGGGGACAAGGTCCACCCTTGTCTGGTTCTATTGTTAATTGCAAATGGGGCAGAAAGAGAATTGTTTACTCTTACCCGTGCTGATGGGTTTTTATACAAGGCCATTATTTTCTGTAGGTAAGAAGGGCCCAAGCCTATCTGTTTCAAGGCTTCCTCCATAAACCCTCGGTGAACTCTATTGAAAGCCTTCTCTGCATTTATAGATTGAAGACCTAATGGAGTGGAGCCACTTCTTGCTTTGGAGATGAGTAGCGTCTTAATGGTATTGTCCCTAGCCTCTCGTCCTTTGACGAAGCCTACCTAATCATTGTTGACTATAGAGGGGAGTAAAGGAGCTAACCTGTCAGCCAGTATTTTTGAAATTAGTTTAATATCTATATTTAATAAAGAGTGTAACGGGTCTGGGAGGTGGAACCTCTGAGCAACTATACAAAGGGGCAGTCCTTGTAAGGAAGCGGGTGGCTCCCAGGGTTGGCGGGCAGGTAGTCACGGCTAGTGACGGGGACAGTCTCTGGGTAGAAGGGCAGGGGGTCACGGCAAGTGACGGGGACAGTCTCTGGGTAGAAGGGCAGGAGGTCACGGCAAGTGACGGGGACAGTCTCTTGACAGGCGGGTGGTCACGGCAAGTGACGGCTAGGCCTCCAGATAGGCTAGCAGGCAGGTAGCAGGTGGACGCTCCCAGATGAGCAGGCAAGAGTCTCTGGACAGGCAGGTGGTCACAGCAAGTGACGGCTAAGCCTCCAGGTGGGCTAGCAGGCAGGAAGCAGGTGGACGCTCCCAGGTGAGCGGGTAAGAGTCTCTGGACAGGCAGGTGGCCACAGCACGTGACGGCAGAGCCTCCAGGTAGGCTAGCAGGCAGGTAGCAGGTGGACGCTCCCAGGTGAGCGGGTAAGAGTCTCTGGACAGGCAGGTGGTCACAGCAAGTGACGGCTAAGCCTCCAGGTAGGCTAGCAGGCAGGTAGCAGGTGGACGCTCCCAGGTGAGCGGGTAAGAGTCTCTGGACAGGCAGGTGGTCACAGCACGTGACGGCAGAGCCTCCAGGTAGGCTAGCAGGCAGGTAGCAGGTGGACGCTCCCAGGTGAGCGGGTAAGAGTCTCTGGACAGGCAGGTGGTCACGGCACGTGACGGCAGAGCCTCCAGGTAGGCTAGCAGGCAGGTAGCAGGTGAGCGCTCCCAGGTGAGCGGGCAAACAGAACCATAGACAGACTGGCAGGGCTGGTAGGCAGACTGTCGGACCGCAGGAAAGTAAGCAGATAGACAAGTATCAGGCAGGTATCAAGCAGGAATCTGGCAGGTAACTGGCAGGTATCTGGTAACGGGACCTGAGGGCTGAAGCAGAGTGATAGGCTATGCAACAACATTGCTCGGGCACCTCCATTTTGGAGGAGGTGCCTTATATATGGTGAGGTCCTCCGGCCATTGGCCGGGGACTCCTTAGGACGGCGCGCGCGGCCCTTTTAAGAGAGGGGGAGCGCGCGCGCGCCCTAAGCACAGTGGCCGGGAAGCAGCGCGCGCTGCCAGCAGAGCGGGAGGAAGACGCCGGGCACGGAGCGGAGAGGGGAACAGCGTCCCTGCCTACCAGGAGGCAGGGACGCCGACGCTACAAAGAGATTGGTCTAAAATTAGCAATAGAAAATACTGGTTTGGGAAGTACGCTGATGTGTGCCTCTAGAGATTGGGGGACAAATCCAGGGTTTCCATCAATTGCATTAAATGTTTTAGCTATTATTGGAGAGAATTGCTCTCTAAACGGTTTGTAAAATGCCGGCGTAAAGCCATCTGGGACAGGACATTTACCTGACGGGGAGGCCTGTATCGCAGAGTCAATTTCATCTATGGATATCACCTCTTCCAAAGCTTCCACCATTGAATTGCTCAACTTGAGTAGAGGTTTTTCATGGATATATTCTTTAATCTCATTGGATCGGTCTAAGAGGGACATGTCTGCAAATTGATTCTTAATATTCTACAAGTTCTCATAGTAAGACCGAAAAAGATCTACAAATTTTTGGGGATTATGTTCATCCCTGCCCTTTTTCCCCTTAACATTTGGGATAAATGTAGCCGTCATACGTGGGTGGAGCATTCTGGCCAATGGTCAGATGGGAATTTTTTTAATAATGTCGCAACAAGGGCCTTCTGGTACTGCCCCATTTTAGCAGACCTGTCGGCCACGGGAAAAAGAGATAGAAAGTCCTGCTTGTAGCATGGGTCTAGAAGTGTCACCAACCAGTAATGACTGGCACCCAAAATTTGGAGAACGCGAGGGTCACGGGAAAGGCAGCGTAACAAACTCAGCCATGTGTGCCTGACTGCTAACAGGCAAGACTCACTAAGAGGACGACTGACCATGCTCTCCTCCTCCTCCCTGTCCTCAGGCCATCCACGCTGAACAGACGGTATGACAGTTGTGTGGGTAGTACCGTGTATAGCGCAGGAAACTAGCTCCTGTTCTTCCTCCTCCTTCTCATTGTCACCCAATCCATGTTGGGATGAGATGAAGTTGGGCTGTATTGAATCACCCTGTATGGTTCCTTGCTCCATCTCATCGTACTCCGCCTGCAATGCCTCCTCTTTAATTGTGAGCAGCGAGCATTTCAGAAGATCTAGAAGCGGGATTGTGAAGCTAATTATGGTGTCATCACTCACCATCTTAGTAAAGTCCTCAAAGTTTTGGAGGATGGCACAGATGTCTGACATCCATGCCCACTCCTGAGGTCTTATGTGTGGAGGCTGACCTGAATACCAACGGCCGTGTAGATGCTGGTAGTCAATAACTGCCCTCTGCTGCCCACAAATCCTTCCCAACATCTGCATTGTTAAGTTTCAATGCGTGGGGACACCACACACCAGTCGGTGAGCTGGAAGCTGCAAACGCTGCTGAAGCATGGCAAGGGTGGCGAAAGCTGTAGCTGACTTTCTAAAATGGGAACACACGCGGCGTACTTTGACAAGCAGATCCAGGTAGGTTTTGTGAAACTGCTGAACCACGAGATTAAGCACATGGGACAGGTATGGTAAGTGTGTGAGCTCGCCTCGCTTCAGAGCCACCACCAGGTTCAAGCCATTGTCACACACGACCATGTCTGGCTGTAGGTTCAGCGGTGTCAGCCACAGATCTGCCTGCTCTTTCAAAGCTGTCCACAACTCTTCAACGGTGTGCGGTTTGTCACCTAAGCATATTAGCTTCAGCACAGCCTGTTGCCGCTTGGACGAGGCAGTGCTGCAGTGCTCCCAGCTTCTGACTGATGTGGTCATTTAAGAGATGGAGGCTGAAGAGGAGAAATGTGGGGGCAACCCTGATTGACCCAGGGCCCGCGATCTTCGGCATCGGGAGGACGTGTTTTGTCTCAAGGTCCGACTGGGTCCCGGCTTCCACTATAGTAACCCAGTGTGCCGTCAGCGAGATGTACCGTCTCTGCCCACAAGCACTTGTCCACGTGTCCGTGGTTAGGTGGACCTTCCCAGTAACTGCATTGTTGAGGGCACGCCTAATGTTCTGGGGCACGTGCTTGTGTAATGCGGGGACAGCACACTGGGAGAAAGAGTGGCGGCTGGGGACCGAGTTCCGAGAGATGGCCGCCGCCATCAGGTTGCGGAATGCTTCAGTCTCCACGAGCCTAAAAGGAAACATTTTGAGTGTAAGCATTCATGAAATGTGTGAGTTTAGTAGTGTGGCCTGTGGGGCGTTGGATGCGTATTTGCATTTGAGTTCCAAGGACTGGGGTAGGGATAACTGAACACTGCGCTGGGACAAGGACGTGGTTGCTGATGGTGATAGTTGAGAGTGTGCAACGACGGGTGCAGGGCGGGAAATATCTTCACATGTACCATGGCGTGCACGCACAACAGTGGAGCAAGCAGTTGTGTCACCCGCAGACACTGTTTCTGGACCCTGGCGTTCGGCCCTCAAAGTCGGGTGCTTTGCTATCATGTGTCTGATCATGTTGGTGGTGGTCAGGCTTCTAGTTTTGCTACCCCTGCTGATGCTGGCCTGGCTGATGGTGCAAATGGCCTTTTTGGGGTTACCTGCAGAGTCTTTAAAAAACAACCAGACTCGGGAAGACCTAACAGTTGTACTGGCAACTTCCGTCGTGTTGGTGTTCCGGGGAGCGGTTGCCCACCTTGTGTCTGCGACCACCACAGTGCTTGTTCCTGCCTGTTGTGGTCCTAAGCCTCCCTCCTCCTGTGTGCTGCTGTCTTCACTCTGCATGTCATCTTGCCAGGTTGGGTCAGTGACTTCATCGTCCACTAACTCATCTTCCACTATCGCACCCTGGTCCTCCTCCTGACTTTCTGGCAATTGTGTCTCATCATCATCCACCTCTTGCGACAGTAATTGCACTTTCCCACCGTTGCCTTCGTGTGACCGTGGTTGCTCAAATATTTAGGCATCGCTACATGGCTGGGCGAGAGGCCCGAATGTATAAATGGAAAAGAGAACAGCTCTTCGGAGTGTCCAAGTGTGGGATCAGTTGTCTCAGGGACCTCGGCATGGTGGAAGGAAGGAGGATCAGGGTGAGGAATATGTGGTCCAGACTCACGGCTACTGAGACTTGACCGTGTGGAAGACAGGGTGGTGGTGGTGGCAAAGTGACTGGAAGCATTATCTGCTAACCAACCAACAATCTTTTGACACTGCTCTGGGTTCAATAGTGGTGTGCTGCGGTCCCCTAGTAATTGGGATAGGAAGGTCGGGTGACAAGATGTGCGTGTTTGTTGTGGCACAATTTCAGCTTGTCCACGGCCTCGGCCTCTGAATGCATCATCCCCATGTTGTCCACTTACCCGTCCCTTGCCACGCATCATGAACATTTTAAATGGATGATAATATTTTCCACATTCACTACAAATGGCTGGATTTGTACTTCAGCTATATGTGATAAGTCTGAAGGACACCCACGGTTTTAAATAGTGGCCCTGTAGTTTACTATTCTTGGCAGCGACCTTTTGTGAATAGCTTCACTGACACACTGCTACAAACTCTAAATGGAGGACAATATTTTCCACATTCACTACAAATGGCTGGATTTGTACTTCAGCTATATGTGATAAGTCTGACGGACACCCACGGTTTTAAATAGCGGGCTTGTAGTTTACTATTCTTCACAGCCACCACTCGTGAATAGCTTAACTGACACACTGATGCAAAACTCTAAATGGAGGACAATATTTGCCACGTTCACGACAAATTTCTGGATTTTTATTGCTGTAATATGGGATCACGTCTGATGATAGAAAAGATCTGGCTGTATTCTGCAGTGCTAACAAGGGATTTTGAATTGCAATCTCAGGAATTGAGGGAGCGTTTCTATGCAAGAGGATACAGTCGTAGGTGTGTAAAGAAAGCATATAATCGAGCTAGACACTCTTCCCGTCATGATTTATTATATAAACCTAATACTAAGAAGGAAAGCGACGTTGTTAGGTTTATCACAACTTTTCATTCTCAAATACCGGCTGTAAGGAATGCCTTGAGAAAGGCCTGGCCGATACTTAGAGCAGATCCGGTGCTAGCTAAGTACACTACAACTAAACCCACTCTGGTATTTCGTCGTAGCAAAAACCTTCGTGATCACCTTGTTCGTAGTCATTATGAGGGGGGCAGGGTTGGTACTTTTTTGGATAATTTTAGGAACCGCCCGGGATGTACCCCATGTGGTCGGTGTGTGGCCTGCCCCAACGTGGTGAGGAGTACCACATTTGTGGACTCTACGGGGAAATATGTATATGATATTAAGAAACGCATTACATGTAGCTCTCAGAATGTTATATATCATGCTACATGTCCCTGTGGCCTCATCTACGTGGGGATGACCACACGCTGCCTTAAAACACGTATTAGGGAACACGTTCTAGGGATATTAGCGGCATCAGAGCAAAACGATATATCTACGCTAAAAACAATACCAAAGCACTTCAAAAGATACCACAATTGTAATCCAGGGTTGTTAAGGTTTAAAGGGATTGATTCAGTGGAGGTGGGAATACGTGGAGGTCCTGTTTCGCAGAGACTGGCACGTATGGAAACAAGGTGGATTTGGGCCCTGAATACAATAAATCCAAATGGTCTAAATGAACATAATAGCTTCGCCCCATATTTGTGAATCCGGTCCTGCTATTCCACCTTATATATGTGTTAGATACTTTACAGTGAATTTTGCTGTGTTCTTTCGTTCTTTTAATTGTGCACATTTTTATGATGTTTTATCAGGTGCTATGAATCTGTGAGCTCTGATTGGACATGTGTCCCCCTCCCATATTGGACCATTCTACGTGACCTGCTGCTTTATCCCCTTGTATCCATACTGGACTATGTTGTCTTACATTTGGGTACCGGACAATCCCTTGATGAGACACTACGCGTTATGTGATAATGTGCAATGTATTTCTTTCTTCATTGGATTTGTATATATATTGTGTATATGCCATATGTCATAGTCATGTTATATGTATTAAAATATGGGTTGTATCTCTATGAATATATATACTATCATCCATACATTGTGATGTGACGTGTTGTATGTGCACAATTTACACGTATAGATAGGATGTCAACATCAAAGGTAATTTATATATACAGTAATTAGTCATGTTAGGGTTGGATATATATCTCTTGTGCTATGTATGGGGTGTATTATGACCCTCTGTATATTGTCATCACTGGGGTGACGTTTTTCCTTTTCTTCCTTCCCCCTCCTCCCCTTTTCTTTTTCCTTCCCCCCTTCCCTCCCCCTTCCCCTCCTCCCTCCCCCCAGTGCTATATAATAGTGTGTGTTATATATATATTCTTACCTTGATGACTCCGTACGCAGATGCCTCCCTGTCTGTGGCTTCTGACTCCATAGGTGTCCTGGGCGGCTTGCTGCTGCGACGCTGATGTAGTCCGTCGTCTATTTGCAGCGAGGCATTCTGCGTCTTTTTCTCGGGTCATATGTAGGGTAGGCACCTTTTTGTGCTGCCACCAGTCACATACATATGCCCCTATATCCCTATGATGACGACCTATTTGGCTTCCGGGTTGCGGCGCATAGTGTGTAGCGCTATGCGCTGCTATGGCAATGATCATATGGTCAGGTGACTTCCGGATCTTAGTGCATGATGGGTAGCGTCATGTGCCACTATGACTGCGGTCACATGATCGTCTGGTTCCGGTATTAGCGACATGGCCCATCCCACTGTGTCTGTATTCACAGTTGATAGCGTTATGTGCCACTATGACAACGGTCACATGACCATTTAGTTCCGGCACTAGCGGCAGGTCCCACCCCTTTGTAGGGGTATTTATAGGGGGAACGGTTCTGGTTATAGCTATCCCCTTGAAAAAGGCAGGAGCGCCGAAACGCGCGTCGGGGAGCCACACAGCGTGCAGTTTCGATACCAATATTAAGGTGAATCATATGTCTGATGTGTCATTTCCTTCTCTTGGTATTTCCTTATAAACACTATATATATATATAATGAAGGTGTACATCTTTAAGTGGTTGTGCTGTCGATAATTTTTTTAGCCATTTATTATCACCCATATATGATTACCCTCACTGATATGGCTATAGTCCATAATGCTACATGAGGCATGCGATATCTGTACTCTGTGGCGACACCTGGTGGTTGGTTTTAAGTATGTTTTATTTAAGTCTCTGTAATGTTTTCTGACATATGTCGTGCCACCATTACCTGTATTGATACTGTGATTATTTATCTATATATATATTTTTTCAATAAAGATACTTTTTATTATATTTTTTGGCCTTATATTCGTATTGTTTCTTGCTTAGGCACTTCGTGATATATGCTATTTATACGAATGGCCCTATATACATAGTCCTCTGAATAGTTTCCAATATGGAGATACTTGTTATCTCCTTTATATATTTGTTTGGTAACTTATTTTTCGGTTCTAATCTTTATTCTAATGCAGTGCTAACAAGCAAATGGAGCACTAAAATGGTGTATTTTCTATTGCTTTTAAGCAAATAATCAAGATTAAGATAAAAAAAAAATAGCCCTGGCCCCTGATATCTGGGGCTATGTCTATGGATATCTGTAACAGCACGAGCAGACAGAACTTGCAATAGATCCTCTTTGCTGTATACACTGTCACAAACCCTACCTGCCTAACTCCTGCTATCACCACTGAATATATGCAGCTGGATTAGTTCTCAGAAGGACTGTTAGTTTTGATGGATATATAGATATGTTGTGGGATTCCTATACTAACTAATAAACAAGAAAATGTTTCCCTCACTCAGCAGCAGCTCTCCCTACTCTGCCTGTTTCCGGGTTGGACTGTGGCGAGCATAGGGCCACCAGGTCTTATATAGACCCAATGATGCTGTGCGGCCAGCCAATCACTGTAATGCCACAACCAACATGGCTACGGCATTACAGTGCATGGCAGGCAATCCCTGCATGTTCATTGGCTCTATAAAGAGCGCCAAACATGCAGGGTGGGGACCTAAGCTCCTGCCTGGGTAACCCCGAAATACTCGCCGAGTACAGAGCCTGTTGAGCACAATGATGCTTGGTGCTTGGGCGAGTATCGAGCAGTGGTGAGTATGCTCTCACATCATTAGCAAGCACATGTCCAGGCGCGTTTGAAGTTCACCAATGACCATCTGGATGATCCAGAGGAGGCATGGGAGAAGGTCATGTGGTCAGATGAGACCAAAATAGAACTTTTTGGTATCAACTCCATTTGCTGTGTTTGGAGGAAGAAGAAAGATGAGTACAACTCCAAGAACACTATCCCAACCGTGAAACATGGTGGGGGAAACATCATACTTTGAGGGTGCTTTTCTGCAAAGGGAGGTTGGGGCTTTGTGCAGGGGGCATGTACCTTGGATAATGCAGAACTGGGGGGGGGCAGTGGCTGTGTGCAGTGGGCTTGTACCTATGGGTAATGCAGAACTGGGGGGCAGAGGCTCTGTGTAGAGGCGTGTACCTTGGGTAATGCAGAACTGAGGGGCAGGGGCTGTGTGCAGGGGGCTTGTCCATTAGGTAATGCAGAACTGGAGGACAGGGGCTGTGTGAAGGAGACTTGTACCTTGGGTAATGCAGAACTGGGGGGCAGGGGCTGTGTGCAGGGGTTTGTAAATGATGAGAGAGATCCAGCTTCAATAGTATAAAATTAGTATTCCTTTATTTTGGCCATTAAAAATAGGCAATTGATTAAACCAAACAAATAGGATGTATGGAGGAAAGGAAGGTGCAGAAGAGAGACAACTGAACGCGTTTCGAGCACTCTACATGCTGTTAGATTCAGTTTGATAACAGAGAGACAGGGGTTGTGTGCAGGGGTTTGTACCTTGAGAAATGCAAAACTGGAGGGCAGGGGCTGTGTGCAGGGACCTTGTTCCAGTGGGTAATGCAAACCTGAGGGGCAGGAGCTGTGTGCAGGGGGCTAGTACATTGGGTAATGCAGAACTGGTGGGCAGGGGCTGTGTGCAGGGGGCTTGTACCTTGGGTAATGCAGAACTGGAGGGCAGGGAATGTGTGCAGGGGACTTGTATCTTAGGTAATGCAGAATTGGGGGGGGTAGTGGCTGTGTGCAGGAGACGTACACTAGTGGATAATGCAGAACTGAGTGGCTGTGGGCAGGGGGCTTGTACCTTGAGTATTGCAGTAATGAAGTGGGCATGTGCTGTGTGTAGGGGGCTTGTACCTTGGGTAATGCAGAAATGAGGGCAGGAGCTGTAATAAAGCTGATACGAGATGGTCTAATATGCTGAAGGTACAGGGCGATAAACGCGGATTACACTTACTGATGTTTTCAACAGGCCATATGTGTGCGGAACCCGACGCCACCCTTTCGCCTATGCATCTTTTGTTTCGTAATCATTGTTTATCGCCGTGTTCCTTTCATTATTCACCATTTATATGTTGCACTTACTTTTGTATCAGGTCACTGCAGCTTTATTACTCTACAATAGGAGCTTGTTCAGTTCAGATTATGATGGCTGTTGTCTTTCTGCTATATGTATAAATTTTGGTAAAAGTAAAATATTTGCATATATTTCTGCCTAGGGCATTTACTTTATTGCACTATGCACTTTATTTTGGCCCCTTTTTGAGCTAAATTACGGTCTCTCTCATTATATGCAAGTGTTGTTAGATTCTTGATATTGCTTGCAGGTGACAGCCTAAACCTCTATATCTGGGCGGCTCATGGCCCATATGTGCACGGGTTATACGGTTCCCTTTTAACTTTTATTTTGCATCATTTGTTTTTAATTTCATTAATAAAAGCTTGATTTTATAATTACCTCTATTCCTCTTCTTGATTTCTGAGCCAGGGATATGGGCTCAGAATAGTATTGATTGATCCATTTACCGAAGAGTGGTGAGTTACCTACCTTTTGGACATTGTTGGTTGTTTGTATGTAGTCTGTATCCATAGAGACATATAGGGCTATATAGAAGACACAGTAGGCTATATATCATGTAGACTATTCACAAAGTTGCTTCAGTTTTTTTCCCCCAATGCTTAATCTTGGCACTCCATGGAGGTACTATTTGGGAATGGTGGAATTATATATGGTGGAATTATGAGGGTATTGTATATTATTTGGGCACTGAATGCACCTAATATAGGAATGACAATTGTTCAGTTATGATTGGTATGATTATATTTCAGTTTGTTTGCAGCCACATTATTATCCTTCCCATATGGAGCGGACACAAAGGTGTACTAACATGCCACAAATTTTTTGCATAATTCTACTACATACATGTAGGCTTGTCCTGCAGCCTAAGCCTTATTTCTTCAGAATCTGCCATGTATGAACATACTGGCAAAATTAGTTCTTCTATTAGCTTAATCAACAGCAACTGTAAGGTGCACAGGGCGGTAGTGATGGGCGAGGGGCTGCTGTGTTCCCACACCCTGGCATCACACTCCTGCGCAGGCGTATTTCTCTGCCCTGACCAATGCAGAGAAATGTACTGCAGTGCGCATGTGCTGGGCAAGGTTAAAGAGCACTGGCGCATGCACACTGCAGTACTTAAAGGGGTATTTCCATCTCCAAGATCCTATCCCAATAATAATAATAGCAAATACCTTCAATTAGAAATGTAGTATAGTTCTTCTGATTCGCTATGTCACTTACCTCATGTTCAGGCATTGCAGGACCTTAGGTATCTATGATTACGACCACTGATATAGTGACAGTTAGCTATTTGCTAGTGGCCATAACCATGGATACCTAAGGTCCTGCAATGCCTGCACATGAGGAAAGAGACAAAGCAAATCAGAAAAACTATACTACATTTCTAATTGGAAGTATTTGCTGCTATTATTATTATTACATGTACTACATATTGGAATATGATCTTGGAGATAGGAATACCCCTTTTTGCCCCAGCAACTTTACATTCATTTCATTACTTGAGAGCCGTTATCCCTTCACTCAACATATTCTTTGTTCCTGTGGGACAGCGGCTTTGCTAGGGCCATCGCCTCTGTCAGGTTTTAGACACTTTCTAATCTAGTGCTGTGCACCTTGACCTACCTTGTGCTACATGCCGGGCTGTGGAGTCGGTAAGCCAAACCTATGACTCCGAATCCACAGCCCGGCCTCACTACTGAGCGTGTACATAAAGTGCAGCACAGATTCATCTCAACTAAAGCCGAGATCCTTAGATCAGGAACAGAACAGACATTTATAGGACATTTCATAACTTTCCCAAATTCTTATGAAACCATTTACAGCACATCCTGCATTGTACTACTGTACCCAATTTATTATATATTTTAGGAGTCGAAATCGGTCCATTTTATACCAACTCCACCAAAATGGACACCGACTCCACAGCCCTGGCTACATGTACAGCTCGACTGATCTCTAATGACAGAGCTGGTTATAATGGTTCCTAATTATGAGACTTTTTCTATATATTGCCTCTCTGGGTTCTGAAAATAGTAAAGGCACATTCTGCTTCCTGCAATGCAGATCTGTCCGGGGTTACTTCTAGAAAAGCTAGAAGGGTTAATTAATGAGTAATAGGGCTTGTGTTACTGTGTGTGAGTAGAACACTGTGAATATAATTTTTTAAACTTTTTTTTTTACTTATATCTTTGACTGTTCACACATAGGGTAAGTACAAGCACGCACACTTTGTATTTTCTGTCCGGAAAGTCACATTGTCCTACATTGAATATGGATGAGATTTTAAAATCTCATCTACATGTTGCGGTATGTTGACATGCGGTGCATATTTTTCTACAGATTTTACCCTTTTCAATGCATCCAAACAAAATTTGCATGTAAAAATGTGTATTAGCAGATTAGTGGCGCAAACATCTTCTGGTCATTGACCTCTCCCTATAGCTATAAAGTATTTATTTGAAATGGTTCCCATTACTTACATTTAACCCCCTTCTGACGTATGTAGTAATAGTACGTCCTTGTGCCCTGGGCTCATTGGGCCAGGGACGTACTATTACGCAGAATGCGATCGTGCCCGCACACAAGCGGTGCTGGGCGATTGCCGCCGGGTGTCAGCTGATAGTACCGGGTGTCTGCTGTGATGATGTGTCAGGAGCGGTCCTGCACCGCTCCCAGCAGATTAACCCCCAAAATGCTGCGATCCAAGTCAACAGCAGCATTCCGGTGGCAAGGGGAGATAAGCGCAGATACTTACCGCCTCACCGGCGTCCCGCGCTGTCTGTGCGGGGTCCCGGTGGTTGTCATGGTAACCCGATGTCGTCATGACGACATCCGGGTCACCAGACAGCAGGAAGTTAGGTAGACCGTGCTCAGTGCGCGGTCTAACTAACTTGTGTGCAGGGGCTGCAGCCTGCATAGCATAGAGATGCTGCTGCAGCCTTTCTATGCTATACAGGCGATCTGGGTGAAAAAAATGAAAGTCCCATAGTGGGACAAAGTATAAAAGTTAAAAAAGTATTTTAAAAATATAAAAAAAAATAATCCCCAAAAAATAAAAATATATTGTACCCATGAATAAATATTAGTCTGAAAAAAAAACAAAACAATATAAGTACACATATTTGGTATCGCCGCGTCCGGAACAACCTGACCTATAAAACTGTCCCACTAGTTAACCCCTTTAGTGAACACGGTAAAAAAAAAAAAATGAAGCAAAAAACTATGCTTTATCATCATACTGCCAAACAAAAAATGGAATAAAACGCGATCAAAAAGAAGAATGTAAATAAAAATGGTACATCTGAAAACGTCATCTTGTCCCGCAAAAAACAAGCTGCCATACAGCTCCATCAGCCGAAAAATAAAAAATATTTTTTCCTATAAAATATCTTTTATTGTGTACAAGCTCCAAAACATAAAAAAAGATATAAATGTGGTACCGCTGTAAACGTACTGACCCAAAGAATAAAGCTGCCTTATAAATGTTAACACATGCAGAACGGCATAAAAAAATCCTAAAAAAACAATTCATGAATTGTTGGTTTTTGTTTATTCTGCCTCCCAAAAATTTGAATAGAAAGAGATGCCTGAAAATGGTACCAATAAAAATGTCAACTTGTCCCGCAAAAAACAAGCTGTCACATGACTCTGTCGGCCGAAATATGGAATAATTATACCTCTCAAAATATGGCGATGCAAAAACTAGTCTTTGCAAAAAAAAGCGTCTTTTAGTGTGTGACAACTTTCAATCATAAAAACCCGATATGAATCTGGCATTGCTGTAATCTCACCGACCCGAAGAATAACGTCGTCTAATCACTTATACCGCAAGAGGAACGGCGTAAAAAATAAACTCTAGTGTTAGGGTTGTGCTAGGGTTAGGGTTGGGATTTTTTCAAAAGTAAAGAAAAAAAAAATGATGACGATATGACGACTAGGGTTGAGCGCAAGTGCTCGCTACTTGAGTTTGCATCGGGTATGTGTGACGCCTCTTGCTCGAAAAAGCCCTTTAGTTTACCCTGGGTGGTGGGGGACTCGGATCCTGTGATTGAGAGATGGGGTGCAGCCGTGGCCCGGACCTGACCCGTGCTCAGGACCGTCAAATTAAAAGAGATGGTGTGGGCTCATCCGGGTTGAGTGGCTGATCTACAGGTGCGGACCAGTCCGGGTTGGAGCAGGTGGATTCCTCCGCAGTTTCAGGCACCTCCGATTCAGGGTTTGGGCGGCATCGCAGGTCCCCACCCATAGCTGCCGCTTGCAGCTCCGGAGCCAAAGCCTGCTCCCAGGTGGCCGCGTGGGGAATTAAATACTCCGTCATGAGATCCAGGACAGTTACGGTAGGCTCTGCAGCCGGGGCAGAGGTTGCACACTCACCCGCCGCGAGGCAGCTCTCGACCTCTGTCACCGCGTCACTTTGTCCTGGGACCTCAACTCCTTGGCGGCGGTCCAGGATACGCAGCAGCATCTCCTCCCGCCACGCAGCCGTCGCCGCCTCCTCGGCCTCTCTCTGCCTTCTCAAGAGTCCCGGAGCTTCCTGCCGGAGAAATTCAAAATCTCCTGATGTGAGGATACTGCTGCCTCGCTCTCTGCCGGGTGAAGGGCCTGAACTGGGTTCAGAAGGTGCGTGGGTTTGCTCCCCAGAAGCGTCCATGTCGACCTCTGACGAATGCCAAGCTCCGACTGCAATGGCCGCACCTTGTTGCTTTTCTTCTTCCTCCTCTTTCGGGGCGGTTCCTGGGCGGAATGCTGACAGGCCCGCCTTCATTCAGCCCATCCGGTTTGACGGGCATTACCCCGCGGACAGTCTCTGATGGAAGGGGCAGTCCACATTTTTGGCGCCAAGCGGGAGCCCAGCCCACGAAGGGAGGCGTTCAAAGACAGTCTTTTCACAGCATTATGGCGCCTGTTCTTCTTTGGAGGGCGCCATTTTAAGTGTAAAACAACAGTTCAAGGTGTAAGGCACACAGTATCCGGTAGCAATGGGTACTTCTTCCGTTGCTGCGGGCACGCGATCCTGCCGACTACGCCAGGTTTGTGACGCCTCTTGCTCGAAAAATCCCTTTAGTTTACCCTGGGTGATGGGGGACTCGGAGTCGGGTCCTGTGATGGAGAGATGGGGTGCAGCCGTGGCCCGGACCCGACCCGTGCTCATGGCCGTCACATTAAAAGAGATGGTGTGGGCTCATCCGGGTTGAGTGGCTGATTTAACGACTACGCCACCTGTGGTGCCTGGTGAAGGGCCACCAGCGCCGCTGCAGTCCGCTGAGGCATGGTGTTATGGCGGCCAGAGTTATTACTACCCCCCACAGGCGGAGCAAGTCCTCAGGGCAGAGGGAGGGGGTAGTAGTAGAGGAGAACGGGCGCCGCGTCGTGCGGTGTAGCGCAGAATAAACAGTCCGGAGGCCATAGGGGTGAACTTCCAAGGCTTTACTCACTTTAGAGATGGCAGAAGGAAGGCGATTCCCTGCTCCCCGCGGAGTCCTGTGGTCACCAGGGACGGGGGTCCGACAACCTCCGAGTAAGTCCAGCATTCAGTCGGGACCCTACTGCAGAGTGTTCCTGAACTACAGACCGAATCCTTTCCTGTCCGTGTGTGTGCAAATAGGCCGGGACTCCCTCTGAACTCCTCTCAGAACAAGGGTGTACGGGTGGCAGCTCCGCTCCGTCCGATACCCGGTGGGATCCTCAGGGCCTACCGGGCTTTCCCAACCAGGACTTGGAGTAGCAAGGTCGGGTGTCGGGGGCCGGTACCCCTCTTGCAGCCGGACTCCCTCTGAATATATCAGCATGGCGAGGACAGGTGGCGTACTCCGCTCCGTCTGCATCCTGCCTGGGATCCATTTGCTGTGGAGCCACACTCTTAAGCGCCGGGCCTTCTTGGTCCTGGTCATTGGCCGGGTTGAGACATTCCCCATCTACAAC